>NC_090990.1:21250000-22500000 GCF_041146395.1 Eulemur rufifrons
GTGAAGGGGGCACCTGCCAGCCTCACCCCCAAGCTGAAGGTCTGTTCATCTGCTCCAGTCTCCTACCCTGATTCCTGTGGCCTGAAGGAGCAGAGGAGGAGGGCGCAGCACTCCCTCAGGCCACCCACCCAGCCCACTTCCTTCCCCTGCACCTATCTGCTCTGGGGGATGCGGTGTCTGGCCCACATACGGTTGTGGGAGGGATCACTTGGGGCCCTTGAGAGTCCCTGCAAAGAGAGCATCTCTGAGGGGGGCTTGAGGGGTTTCCCTTCGAAACACCGGGCTCTGAACTGCAAGAGGAGCATCAACAACAACCGCCAACATCTCTGCGCACGGACTCTGTGCCAGCGCTTTTTGTGCCCCAACTCATTCGGGCCTCACAGCTACAAGTGAGGGACGGGCCATCGCCCCATTATTCTATGGAGGGGACAAGACCTCAGAGCTGGAGCCAGGGCAGCGCTGCGGCAAACCCAGGAGGTCTGGCCCCAGAGCCTGAGCGCTTCGCCAGACACCTGCAGGCCCCACCCAGCCAAGGAAGCAGGATTTCTCCATCCCCGCACCCCGCATCCTCGGGGGCAGGCGGGGAAGGTCACAGGGGAGGCTAAGAGGAGCCCTAGAGAAGAGAGTGGCGCAATCAGCTGGGGTGGCTGGTAGGACCTGTTGGAGGACGCGGTGGCTGTCCACGCACAGGAGCAGGAGGGGGCGCGGAAGGAAAGGAAGGCCCGGCCCGCACGGCCGCTAAGTGCGTGCTTCTGCTCAGCACTGCTCTTCACAAGGGGCGTTTCATTTCATCCCCAGAATGACACTATGAGGGAATAATAGCCAGCGCTTACTGTATGCCAAGCACCTCTCCAGTGCTTAGAATGCTTTGATTCACTTAATCCTCACAGGAACATGCCAGGCACAGAATAAGATCAAGCCTGCTTTGTACACGGGAAACTGAAGCACACAAAATAGTAATGTGCCCAAGGTCACACGGCTGCTCAAGGTTTGAGCCAGGCCCTCTGGCTCCAGAGTCCCTGAGTTCAGCACTCACTACCCTGCTGGGAGAGCTGGTGACCCCTCTTGCCAAGGCAGGAGAGGGAGGCCCTTTCTTGAGGTCACCAAGCGTCACTGGAGTTTGAGCCCCATCTCCCGGGAATGTCTGCGGCATTATGACTTATTTGGTGGCACTTCCCGGACTGCTGGGCACCCTTGCCACTGCTCCCCACCAACCCCCACCCGGAAACATGGAGACCACAGCGAAAGGCTCCAGCTGCACACGCTTGCCCACAGTTGCCGAGAACTGAGCAGGGAGGAGCCAACTGCTCCCACCCACCTGGGGGAGCTTATTTTTGTTCAGGGTATTTTTGTCTGGAATGACACACCCAATCTCCGTCCTTCCCAGAAGTGGCAAGAACCTGCTTCCTGGTCGGGGGGCGGGGGGGCCTGATGCCAGGCTCCTGCCTTCTCCTGGGGCAGTGAGGAAAGGAGACAGGACCTGGACCTACAGGCCACAATGGCCCCCTGGGCCTCTGCGTCCCCATGAGTATCAACAAGGGGTGGGAGGGATGTTCTCTGGGGACTTCCTGGCTCCTGCATCCCCGGGCTCTATGCCTGGGAGGACTCCATTCAGCAAACAATCGTGACTATACGCTTGGTGGACGCAGCTGTCCTCTCAGCACCTGACAATGATTTTGTATCAGGCATTGCTACAGCAGCCACCATTTCTAAGCCTTAACTAAGTGCCAGGTGCTGTGCTGAGTGCTTTGCAAGGATTATCTCGTTGAATTTGCTGGGTGGCCCTAAGAGGCAGGGAGAGTCATCTCTACTTTGCAGATGAAGAAACTAGGCTCAGAGAGGCTGTGCAACGTGCCTGTGTTCATACTCCCAGGGAGCGGCAGAAGCAGGACTCCAGCCCCCTCGGCCTCCTCTTCTGTGAAATGGGAGGAAATCTCACCCTCGCCTGCTGTGGTGGGAGAGGGAGAGTCCATCAGGTTCCTCAAGCATTTGGCCATAGCAGGTCTTGATAAACTGTGTCCCCCCCAACACACACACCCACTTCCTGTTCTAACAGGCAGGGTGGGCGCCAACCGGCCCAGCCTGTCACAATCGACAACCCCGGTGCGACTCCCAGGCTGGGCCCCAGACAGCCTCTCGCTTCAGGGGATGATCCCTGCGTCCCTGGTGGCCTGTCTTGAGGATGACAGCTAGTGGCAGCTTGGGGACAGCAGTCCGCTCAGACGGCTTGTGGGGCTGCTGACCAGCAGACGGGCACTGACAGGCTGAGCAGGTGGCATCACCAGAGGCTGATCATACACCGGGGGACCCTCCGCCTGCATCCCACCCCCAAGTCCAGACCCTCCTCTAACACTGGGGGACCTGGGGACCAGGGCAAGGGCACCGATGGAGGCCTATACACCATGTGCCTAAATGTTTAAGTTACAAACCAAGCTAACAAATTCTTAAATAAAATACGTTTTGTCCTCTTACCTGGACCTAGTGGTCTGGAAAGCCACACTGTGAATTTCAATTTCTCTGACTTCTTGGGGTTCTGAGCTAGAAGTCAGCATTGTCTCTAGGCATATGGGAAAGCCGGCCCCAGCTAGCATCCCCACTTCTGACCGGGGCCTCACACACAGGTCTGGACCCCAGGACACACACATAAACAACGTCCACATCTGCCCATCCTGGGGGGCAGGGGGTACACACACCAGCAGCACAGGCTGGTCTCTGGAGAAGCCCCTGCAGGCTCTGAAAGTGGGCTTAGGGCTGACAGGACGGGACTCCGGGATCCAGGGTATCTGGAGTGGGGTCTAGGGTGGGAGAGTAGGGCACAGATTTCCGATGGGCATGTGCTCTGACCCTGTGTACTTCCTGCCCTGTGGCAAGCGGATGGACAGAGGAGGGCCACAGTAAGGACCCCCGGCCCCTCCACCCGCCCACAACCCCTCTGGCACTGTCCAGGAACCCTGCAGGTCTGTCGTGAGAAAACTGGTAAATCCTCACTGGTGACGCATTCCCAAAGGAGAGTCTCAAGCCATACAGGTGCCTGGACTGCAGGGGCAGCCCACAGGGTTGGAGAGCTTGGGATTCAGCATCAGCAAATCCAGATTCGAGTCCCAGCTCTGCCATGGGCCGGCTGTGACCGTGGCCCAGAGAATTCCCCTGTTGGGTCCCGTTTGCTGATCTGTAAAACAGGGAGGCAGTTTCTGCGTGGCAGGGCCGCGGGGAGGAGCACAGGCACCGAGGTCTGGGAAAAGGTGCGTGCCTTGCTCGCACAGGCTCTTCAACCCCACTCTGACCACCGACCCTGAGAGCCCTCTCCGTATACTCGGATCCTTCACTATCTTTTTTTTTTTTTTTGAGACAGAGTCTCACTCTGTTGCCCAGGCTAGAGTGAGTGCCGTGGCGTCAGCCTAGCTCACAGCAACCTCAAACTCCTGGGCTTAAGCGATCCTACTGCCTCAGCCTCCCGAGTGGCTGGGACTACAGGCATGCGCCACCATGCCCGGATAATTTTTTCTATATATATTTTTAGCTGTCCATATAATTTCTTTCTATTTTTAGTGGAGATGGGGTCTCGCTCTTGCTCAGGCTGGTCTCGAACTCCTGAGCTCAAATGATCCGCCCACCTTGGCCTCCCAGAGTGCTAGGATTACAGGCGTGAGCCACCACGCCCGGCCCCTTCACTATCTTTTTTTCCTGTGTCGCACTTACTGCACGCGTCCCAACACGATCACTGACGTCTAAGTCCACACGGGCAGGGACATCCCCCCAGCACACAGCACCGTGCCTCTGGCACAGAGTGAGCACCTGGCGATTATGTGAGTGGCTGAATAAACTATGAAGCCTTGAGGTTATTCACCCTTCCATCTGCTCGTGGGGTCATTCAAGCATCACACAGTCACCGAGTACCTTCTAGGGGCCACACACAATGCCAGGCTGTCAGACACCTTCCCACGCCCCAAGGAGCTCACGGTCTAGGCAG
This sequence comes from Eulemur rufifrons, assembly GCF_041146395.1. NCBI lineage: Eukaryota > Metazoa > Chordata > Mammalia > Primates > Lemuridae > Eulemur > Eulemur rufifrons. Next base: position 21,253,971 of record NC_090990.1, read on the forward strand.
AGGGATCCCACGTGGAAACAGGAGCAGAATTACAACAGCATAATTCCTGCGTGATGGAGGCGGTGGGGACAAGGAGTCAGTCCAAGGAGGAAATGACGGGCTAGCCGGCCTACGGAGATAAGCGGGGACAGGACATCCATCGGCAGGAACAGCAAATGCAAAGGCACCGAGGTGCGAAAGGACCCAGGGTGCTTAGGTCAAGGTGGCCGAGTTGAGGAACACAGAGGTGGGGAGGCAGCAAGCCCGGGCAGACTTTCCGCACCCCCTGGTCTGGACCGGTGATTCTCCACATGGGGCACCTGGGCCAGCAGTAGCAGCGTCCCCTTGGAACTTGTTGGAAATGCAAATTCTTGGGCCCACCCAAACCTACTAAATCAGAAACTGGGGGTGGGGCCTAGGTATCTGTACATAACAAGCCCTCCAAGGGATTCTGACCTGTGCTGAAGTTTGAGAAGCACACGCAGGTTTTAGACAGGGGAGGCAGGATCAGAACTGTACTTTGTTACGATCACCCGGGCAGCTGGGGCAGCGAGGCGCCCGGGGCAGCCAGGTGAGGGGCTGGTGAAGGCCCACATCTGAAAGCTGGCCTGACACCGACCCTCGCTCCAGCTGGACGGGGCTATGGTGTGTGCAGGAGAACAAGCTACCTTCACATGTGAAAGGGAAGTGGCCACGGGAAGTCAGGGACCCCTGCTGGGCACGGGGCCTGTTGCCAGGGTGACCACCTGTCACTTGGATAGAGGAGGCAGGGTCCTACAGAGGGTCAGTGATGGGGAACTGGTTGTCATGGCAACCTCCCCTCAGGTGGGGCAGGGTAAGGGATGAAGGAAACCTGGCTGTCCCCAGGTACGTCACCCCCATTCCCTGGAGGGAACACCACTGACCTCACAGCCCCAAGTTCTTCTCTGACCCCACTGGTCCATCATCCCCTCCGCAGGCCATTTGGGCCCCATGTGGCAGTTTCCTCCCCTCCCCAGCATGAAGCCACACCCTCCTTGTCACAGCCTAAGGGCTGGGGGGCCATCTCCTTGGTTACAGCCTGGGCTTCTGTATCCGTGGTGACCTTCCCTCAAGAGGCCAGAGACTCATCTGCCAGGCCTTCCCCTTCCTTTGCCAAAGCAGGGTATGCGGGCAGTGACCCGTCTGTGGTGGTGACCAAGACCACTGTTGGGGCTCTCCCATCTCTCTTCGGCAGGCACAGGGTGGGAGAGACAGGAGTGAGAAGATTCCAGCATTCCCTTCAACAGGAGCTGGATGCAGAGGAGCACATTAAACAGCCTCGCAAGCCCCCCAGTGAGGAAGCTCAGGAGAGCAGAGAGCAAACCGCACCCCCAAACCTGGCGCAGTGCAAAGTTCAAGGAGTCTGGGGTCTGAAAGGCCTGGGTCAGAGTCCTGCACCAACACTGTGTCATCCTGGGCAGGCTTTGCCACTTCTCGAGCCTCAGTTTCCTCATCTGTACATGGGAGATAACTTCCTTATAGTAGTGTCTGCCTCCTGGGGTTACCGCAGGAGCAAGTGAGCACATGCATTTGAAGTGAGGAGCACAGTGCGGCGCCTCCCTGGGTCTTGTCCTCCTGTTTCTCAGGGAGGGGGAACCCCGCTCTTGGGTGGCTTCTCCTTGCCGGGGAACACCTGGCGGGGAAGAGTCGCAGCTCCGGGGTCAGAAATGCTCCATAAACACTGACTGCCGGCATTGTCATTATTACTGTTAATCATCTGGCAGTGAATGGAGCCCTGCCTGGTAAATCGCTTCCTCCAGGTAATTTACATTTCCTATTGTCCTCGTCTTCATTCACCACAATCTGCACGGATATTTTCTGGAAAGCAGGAGCCATGTTGTGCCTCTTCATTTTCCCACGACGCCTGGCCCAGTCCCTGGCGGGGAGCACCCAAGCAGCTCAGCGTGGAGATCATCTCTAACTCAGTATGCAAGGCGGGGAGCTCTCATCCCCAGCCTTCTCAGGCGCTTGAATGCCTCCAAGGATGAGGGCCTTACTCCCCGCCTGGGGTGTTCCAGTGCCCAGGAAGCTAAGGAGGCTGAGCTCCACGGGGTGAGCAGGAGCTGAATGGGCAGCTTCAGGGTTTGGGGCTACCCCCTGCACCCCAGCAGCCCCCCTTCCCCTGCCGCTGAGAGCTGATGTTAGGAGTGGTTCTAATTATGCTCTAATTGCTTTCTTCCAGGCAGTTTCTCTGGAGCCAAGGAGTTCAGAGTTCATGAATAAATGAAGAGGGAGGAAGCGGGAAGGGATGTTTATTGATCCACAAATCTCTACGTGCCAGTGTCTGTCCCACAATGCTTGGGCATGCAGCAGTGCGCAGCTCTGCACACAGATGCTCCTCCACGTCCGGCGGGGCCAAGTCCCAGTGAGCCTGTCCTAAGTCCAAAATGCAGTCTATACCCCGACACACCCACTGCAAGTCGAAAAACCCTACGTGGAACCACGGCAACATGGCGACTGGCTATACATACAAACACAGAAACACACCACAGCCCCCAAGGCTTTCTCTCCAACAGACTGCTGCGGGTGAAAGGAAGGTAACAGAAGTGTCTTAAATTGGCTTCCAGTCCCAGGCCCAACTCTACCTGTGACTTGCATTGTGGTCTTGAGCAAGGCAAAGACCATTTCTGGGCTCCAGTTGTCCCAGCTCTGCAGTGTGAGGGTGGAGGGGACATCTGACAGCCCCTCTTAGGGCCCCCAGACTTTGGAATGTCAGTGGAGGAATTGTGTAGCCAGAGTCCTGGGCTACACCAGGTGAGCACTGCCCCCTTCAGTGCCCGCTATCCAAATGCCTCATTCTCTAAGACACACTGGCCAGAGGTTCTAGGCAAGTGGCAGGAGGGTCACCACATGTGTGTGACCAACACATCCAGGTGTCCAGGCCACCTGGTGCGGAGGAGCAAGGGGTCTGGACTGGGATGCCTGCTCTACCACTCACCAGCTGGGAGGCCCCAGGCACGGCACTTCACACTTCTGGAGCCTCAAATTGCTTCGTCTGTTAAATGGGAATGACATTACGTGTTACGGAGGTTCACCTTAGCCCAGTGCCTGGCACATAGTTTCATACCTTGTAGTAGTTATTACCAACGTCACCGACAACCCTGCAAGGTACAGACTGTCGCCTTCATTATAGATGAAACTGAGGTATGGAGAGGTCAAGTGACTTGCCCAACGTCTGGCATTAGGCAGCAGGAGCTGACCCACTATGTCTGATCCATCTGTATCCGCGGGGACACGCACATAGTAGGTATTCACAAATAATGAGCTGAGTTACAGAGAAATGGATCAGAAAAAAATAAAGAGTGCAAAAATAGGTCCCACTTCTAGTAATCAAAGTGGGGGTGGGCTGATGGAGGAAAAGTTAGACCAAAATTTCCTTCAAGGTCAAGGAAGTGTGGGTCTAATGGACCCCAGAACTGCTTGCCTCATCAGCTGGGGTCAGGCCAACGTTGAAGGGAATCTTTCACCCCTTTAGGACTTCCACCAAGAAGCCAGAAACAGGAATCTTGGCTTTTGACATCAGCCAGACCCTGCTCTGCCACTGCCTTGCTGTGTGACTTTGGGCAGGTGACTTCAGTTCTCTGAGCCTCAGCACCCTCATCTAGGAAATGGCAATGAGGATGACAAAGTTCCACCTCTGGGGCTGTTGTGCAGATGACATGAGACGGCACACATCATCTGCTGTCTCACAGGGAGTGGCATAGGGCGTGGGTTTGTACCCCAGCTCTGCCACTGCCTGATGTGACTGCTCCCAGCTCAGATTCTGCTTCAGCAAAATGGGATGATGACGTGCCCGCCACACAGGGGTGCCATGAGGATGAATGAGCTACTCCAAGGAAGCAGTTACAACAGTAGGAGGCAGGTTGTAAGTGCTTGATCAATCTTCTCTATTAGACTACACCACGTGCAGAAACCCTGCGGTCCATCTTATATATGGGGAAACACAGCCCCAGAGAGGGGCAAGGATTTGCCCAAGGTCACAGAGCCGGTTCACAGCGGAGCCAGGCCTATTTGGGAACCAGTTATAGGCAGGGCCCCCTGCCCAGACTTCAGATCCCCAGGTAGTGTGAGATGCATCAGTGGATAACCCCACGACCTTTCGCAGCCTCTGGGCCGTCTTGCTCGTGGCCCAAGGGCTTTGGGGAGGCCGATGCTCCCCTCTCCCATCCTCCCTGGTGGCTCCAAGCCTGGCTTGAACCCGTGGGGTGTGTCATAGGACACAGAGGGCTGACTTGTCTTTCTGGCCCCCCTGGCTGGCCCCTCCACTCCAGGGCTGGCAGCAAAGGCCTCGAAAACAGTCCAAGGGCCTGGGACCAGAACACCATTTGTCAGCTTTGCATGGTGGTGGCGGTGGTGGCAGGCTTGTCTCCATGGCAACAGTGCAGTGTGAAGGCATCCTGGCATCATTAGGGAGCGCGCTGAGTAGTATAAACAGAGGCTGCAGTAGATTACACGCCTATTATGAGCAGTCTCGGGCTCTGAGCACTGGTAATTATGCCTAATTGTGCATTTAATTGTGTAATTGAAAACCCACATCTCTGGTTCAGGCTGGGGCTGCAGAACCTCCCTCCCGCCTCCCCCTGTCCCCCTCAAAAAAAGGCTAAGGAGCCAACTCTTACCCTGAAAATGTCAGAATCTTTGCCCTTCTAGGGCCAGGCATGGCCAGAGCAGGTAAGGGATAAGATGCCCACAGACCCCCACTTCCCTGGTTTCTGTGCCAGGAGCTCACCAGGCCCTGGGATTTGAGGGGGGGTTGGTGGGTGGGTGGAAGGAGCATGCTTAAGGCAAAGGGACATAGTAAGAGCACATAATAGATACCATTGTGTACTACTGGCACTGTCCTCTCAGGACCTAGAACCAGCATTGGGTGTGGTTCCCAGGACCTGGGTCATCACTAGGCCGTCACATGTCCAAAGCAGTCGTCCATCCTATATCTAAATTCTTAATCACTGGCAGGGACAGGGAGCTCACCACCTGGTTCTCAGCCCCCACCCCTGCAGAGCCTTTGTAGAGTCTGAAAACCCAATGACAGAGTTCAACACCCTCTTCGCACCATTTCTCACTTCACAGACTGGGGAAAATGAAGGCCAGAGAGGGCCAGGGCCAGCTCAAAGTTGCTCAGCAACTGAGTACCAGAACTCTGGGCTTCTGACTCGCAGCTGAGGGTATATTTCATACCCTAAGGTAACTCAGCACCTAGAATCGCGCCTGGTGCTTTGTGGGTGCTTCATAATTATTTGCTGAATTCCACTCGATGGAGTTAGATGGTGGCAATTCTTACTCTCTGAACCAAGAGAATTAGTCTTTCTGGAGTTCAGGAAGCTCATATGTGGTCGGCCAGGGGTTAGTGATGGGTCAGAACTGCCCAGCTCTGAATCTGGGTGGTCTGAGACTTGATTTTACAACAAATATGCCATGTGGGCATTTGGAATGGGCACAGTGCAGACCTTCATACACACAGACAGACAGAGGAAAGATGAGGTCACCTGAGTCCCTGACAACCCGACACCCGGGTGTAAAGCCCTGAGCAGGCCATCAGAGGCAGAAGTCCCCTCCTGTTTCCAGGCCCTGATACCCCATCAGCCACCACTGCCTGCAGCAAGGTGGGCCATGGTAGCAACTCTGATCTCCACTGGGAAGAGAGGGAACCCACTGCTGATTCAGGGCGGGAAGGGTCCTTTGAAATGATGAGTCCAAACTTCTCCCCTTTACAGAGGCCCAGAGAGGGCCAGGCCTTCCTCTCACACTCTCACACTTAGTGGTGCCAGAGCCCATAGCTCTGCCCGCATTATCTCAGGTCACCCTCACCATGGTCCTATACAGTGGACACTGTTATTATTCCCATTTTACAGAACAGAAGACCAAGACCAACTGCCTTCTACCAGTTGAGAAAGGCATACTCATCCCATTTCCTACCCCACACAGATCTGCAGAACCTGCAGTCTCATCTCCTGGGCATTCAAGAGCATGAACCCTTTTTTGAGCTCCTACTCTGCAAATTTCATCTCAAAGGAGCCTCCCAACAACTCTCTGGGGCAAACGATTATAATCCCGATTTAAAGAAGTACAAGTGGAAGCTCAGAGAGGTTAAGTGTCTTGCCCAAGGTCATCCAGCTACAAAGAGACACAGCTGGAACTCAAACCCCGGCCTGACCCCAAAGCCCGCGCGCGCTCTTCCTAGTCCACCTCCTTGCCCCTGGATTTGCCGGCTGCTTTGCGATGCCAGGAGGCCAAAGTAACCCAGGAGAACCTGCAAGCACAGTTAGCAGTTCTGCTAAAACCCCAGTGCTCACTCAGTCTGCATCTGAGGGAGGTCTGCTTTGCCGCCTGAGGCTCTCTGCTAGTCTCTTGATCAATCAATGTCCCTCTCCAGGCTGGGCAGGGAAGGCAGGCAAGACACTGGGTCTGGGTCCCCAGGCCCAAAGCCAGCTCCATCCCCGTGGCCTGAAACTAGTCTTTAAAAACACATCTCCGGCCTTAGCCTGCCCTCCTGTCACCCACCTCTCCTTAAGGCTAGAGGAGAGAACATGCTGTGAGGATCTGCCCACTCTCTCGGCTTGGTCCAGATTTTACGATTGTTCTCAAATCCTTTGCCCTGGAAGACTCATCTGAGGCTCAGACTGCTGTCTCAGCAACAAGTCACTTCGCTCTTCTGAGCCTCAGTGAGTCCATCAGTAAATGGGTATAAAAGCCACACCTATCTCATAGAGTGGTTATGAGGATTGATCAGCTGTCGATACAGGTTAGTTTCTTCCCTGGGTAACTTTTTCTCAATCTGCATCCTAACTCTCTTAAACCCAACCCAGAGCTTGGGTAGAAGCGGGGAGGGGGGACACCTGAGTGAGCAGCGCAGACCTGGCTTCCGGGAACAACCCCTTATGGCTGAAGAAAGATCTGGCTCTCTCCACCGGCCTCCACTCCAGCACCCCACAACCCACGGGGGAAGCAAGGGGCGTGCAGGCGAGAAGCCGCGCAGGGACAGAACCTTCACTCTGTGTCCACGATCTGTGTGGCCTTGGATAAGCCAGAGAGTAACGAGAAAGGTATAGAAAGCACCGAGCACAGTGCCAGCTCGTAGCAGCCACCAGACATGATCTCCCACTGAGCCCCATATTTTCCACATAAAGAAATTAAGACTTGGAATGTTTGTGGGAATAACCCTGATCACTGAAACCTCCCATCTAGGCAGACCTGGGGCTGAAGTGACTTGTCCAAGTCTCAAGGCAAGTAACAGCAAGCCACAGAGAGCACCTCCCTGGGCCAGGCACCGTGTAGGTACAGTCCAGGCATCAGCTCTTGGAATCGCCCAGACTTCCAAGGGGTGGGAGCTGTTGTTCTGACTATTTTATAGGTGCAGCAGAGGCTCAGAGAGGGTGAGGAACTTTCTGGGAGTCACACAGCAAGGCAGCAATGTCCACCTGATTCCAGAGGTAGTGCTCCTAACAAGCCCTGTGCCAGATCCCAGAGCAGCTGCTATGTATGGGGGCTTATTTAAAATCGTCCACACATCCACCTAAAAAGCAGCAGAACCAGGGCCATCCCCGGGTCCCCTGGACGCCCTCTTCTCCCCACCTGCTCCGCCCACCCCCTAAGGGCCTTGAGGGCTGTGAGGCCTCAGTCTGTCCATCTGCTCGAGGGAGTTGATCACCCCAGCCCCACCCTGTCCAAAGGCAGATGAGGAACAAAAGGGGCTGGGGGCCTGGAAAATTTCACGCTCCCGACTCTGAAGCCTGGCCCGAGGGCTCAAGCCCCCAGAGCGGAGGGAGCCGGGAGCTGGCAGAGGCAGCTGCGTCACAGCGCAGGCCCCGGAGCCCATCTCCCTCTGGTCTTGGCCATCACTGTCGCTAATAACGACATCAATCAGGTTGACCACGTTTCACACCATTACTCGCAGCTCAGCTGGAAGCTACATATTTTCCCCCTCACCCACCACCTTCCAGAAGGCAAAAGAGCTTCCTAGAAGAGAAAAGAATGAAACCAGTGTTTTTCTGAGTACCTACTGTATGCCTGGCACCTGGCTAAGGAAACCCTTTCTATAACTCTGCGAGGTGGGGCTGACTTTTCCTCTTTCACAAAGGAAGAAACTGGGGTGAGGAGCGAACGCATGTGTCCAAGGTCAGTGGCAGATGACTGCGTGCTCGCTGGCTCACAGAGCCAGGGACAATGCATAAGTCTAGTGAAATATTATCATTTTCATAGGAGGAAACTGAGGCTTGGACCTGCGGTCACCCCTGGATTAAAGGTGGGCAGCAGAGTGGCACAGGGCTGAGGCGGTGGCTCTGCAGGCAGGAGAGCCTCACATCCTGCTTCTGAAACTGACTAGCTCGGTGAGCTCCAAAAACGTCATCAACCCCGCGGAGCCTCAATTTCCTCATCGGAAAAAGGGGATGATAAACACATTTATCCCATTGTGTGGAACTACAATACTAAGAAGGATAAAAACAGTAAAATAACTAATGTTTATTGATTGTTTAACATGTACCAGGCACTTTGCCAGGGACCTGACACATGTATGCTCATTTGGTTAAATGAGGTAATGCATATAAAGTGCTTAGCACAGGACTCCTAAACCGGGAGTGATGGTGATGATGATGAAGAAATGGATGATGATTCCCGAGGGCAAATCTCCCTGGTTCATCCCCTTCCAGGAAGAACAGAGTGGCCTGTAAGTTTTCAGGAGACAGGTGGGCTAGGAAGGAAGGGTAGTTTGAATGGAGGAGGAAAAAGGCAAAGGAATAAACATTAGAGAGTGAACAGTGTTGATAATGTTGTCGAGATGATACACCAAACAGAATCTGGGAAAACAAGGGACCCGACAAATTCTACGGAACAGAACCAGACCAAGATGCAACAAAACCTCCACACCAGCCCAGACATCACCCTCGCATCCCAGACAGGCAGAGCTGGCAGGATCCTAGTGAGCCAGACCAACGGTTCTTCCCATTTTACAGATGGAAAAACCAAGGCTTAGAACGGGGAAGAGACTTGCTCCAATTTGCAGGATGTCAGTGGCAGAGCTGGGCTTGAACCCTGGCCTCCTGCCTCTCAGCTCAGTGCCCAAGTACCTGCTGCTTCCCACAAAGGACAATGCAGGGGGTACCTGGATATGTTTGGGCAACAATTCCAGGGAAGCAGCCCATAATATGAATCATAAAGATAATAATAAAAAGCTATAGTTTATTGAGTATTCACTCTGTACCTGGCATAATGCTAAATACATTACTTGAATTAAATCCTTACAACAACCCTAAGTATTAAGAATGGTTTATATTATCTCTATTTAACAGATGACAAAACTGTGGCTCAGAGAGGGTAAGCAACTTGCCCAAGATCACACAGCCAGGAAATGACAAAGCCAGGAATGGAACCCAGGTCTGTCCTGTCAAACTCCACAGCCTTAACTACTAACCTACACCTGTCCACCTGAAAGGCACAGTCCCTACCTGCTTCCCGTCACCCCTGTAACACCCTAGCACACCACTTCTTCACCCAAAGCAAGTCTACCCAAGTCTATCTCAACTACAAAAAAGTGTTTAGAAGTGATCTACCTCATTGTATGATTAAACTCCACTTGAAAAAGAAAAACAACACAGTTCCCCCTCTTAGGTTTTCCGCTGAAAGACATTTAACAGTCTTCTCCCCTCAGGCTGGTGAATTCCAACACCCAGGGAACACATTATGGAAGCTGCCAGGTAGCAGGGGCTCCTGGGGATTAGTGACAGCTGGAGGGACCCATTGTGCAATCAGCCCAGACAGAGCAACACAGCCAAGAGACCAGTTTTCAAGTCCTTCCTCGGAGCACCTCGCAAATGATCTCACGCAACACTCACAAGCTGCCCAAAGCCACCTAGCTAGGACTTGGGTGCTGGTGAGATCCTCTAAGGGGAAGAATGGGTTTAGCTTAGCTGGGGAGAGCTATGGAGGCAGCAAGGGGTAGCAGGGAGGCTTCCCCTACCACCCTCATTTCTCCATAGAGCCGTGAGCACCTCCCAAGGGCCCCAGACTTACCGGAGCCAGAACTACTTATTTTATAACTAAGAAGGCAGCAGGGGATCTGGTCAGCTGCCTGGATTCGAAGCCCGGATCCTAGCTCCTACAGAACTCTGGGCAAGTACTTCGTAGGGTCATTAAGAGGATTAAATGAGTTAAGACATGGAATTACAAGAGCACCTGGCACCTAGTTCAAGAGCACCTGGCACCTAGTTCGGGGCTCTCCAAAGCTAACCGTGGTTACCATCATCAGCAGGAAGTGTTAAACTGTTAACGATGGGAGGGGACTGGGCAGAGATAAGAAAACTTACTTTATATCTTCTGCCCTGTTTGATTATTTATTGATTTATTCATTTTTATAATATATGTATATTACTTTTCTAATTAAAAAAGCTAGTTTAACATTTAAAAATTAACAAACACAGAAAAAGAATTCTCTGAAAGATTTCCACATTTCCTGGCATTTCACGTTCCTCAAGGTAGATAAGGGTGTTTCCGCGATGAGCCACGAGGTGCCAAATAACTGATTCACTCATTTATTTTACAAATATTAATGGAGTGTCAGGCACTGTTTCAGCTGCTGGGGACTGAGCAGGGAACAAAACGGACAGTCTCTACCCTTCTGGAGTTTCCATTCTACCTGATCTTAACTAATCCCCTCTGCAGTCCTCAGGGATGCACATTTTACAGACAAGCACAGCGAGGTGGCCCAGTGAGGGGAAGTCCCTTGCCCAGGCCCTACAGCTGGGAGCAAGGCTACAATCTTCAGAGCTGGGGCTATTTTTACCACTGCCCAGGAAGATAAGTCTGTGGATGGCATGTTTGGAGCTGGTGTCCCCGAGAGGACAGAAGCACGATGAATGAGGAGGTCCGCACATCCAGGCTCAAAGCTCCACTCTACATTGTTGTTGGCACCCGTGGTGGGGAAGACGCACAGATGCAGGCAGGAGTGGAGACCCAGGGCTTGGGGTCCAGCATGAGTGAGGCTCAGGCTGCCCCAGCTCACGCTCAGATCCGTGTCCGACCACGGAGTTCCCCACACACCTCTGCCTAGAGGAGGAGGAGCACAGCCTCAACCCCCTAGCGCAGGGCCTCAGCTCCAGGGCAGGCAGCAGAACGCTGGCCTCCCCTTAGCCACCCTCCCGAATGAATGTACCTGCTGGGCCTGACTTGCAGGGCAGAGCTGTCTCCCCTCAGTGCCCAAATTCACTTCTCCGGCCTCCCTGAGACAAGGACCCACGTTCCCTGTGCTGGAGCTGGGCATAGTGTCCTCAGATGTACTGACCCTCCCCAGGGCACCCAAGTATTCCCCCCTGACCCCCACTGGTGCCAGCCCTGGCAGAGGAGCTGCTCTGGTGGACCTGATGACTGATGGAACACGCAGGCCACAGTGGCCAGACCAAAGCTGGCAGGGTGGTCTAGGCGGGGTCAGGACCTGGCAGCTCCCTGTGACCATCTCCAGGGAAGCTGCTCCATCCCAGGACTGCCCATTCGGGAGGGCGGAGGGAGAGAGGAACAGCACAAAGGAGGGCTGAAGGGTTTTAGAGTCTGAGACCCCAGCACACACAGATGAACGTGGACCAGAAATGGTCAGAGATCTAGAGACACGCCAAAGAGAAACCCAGAAAGACACACACGGGAGCACAGACTTTGTGAGAAACACTCACACAGGGGCGGAGACCGGAGACCCGAGGAAGGGAGACCCAAGCAAACGAGTGATCTCGAGGGAAACCCACGGCGGGGACCTCAACGGATCCACAGATCAGCCCCAGACACACCCCCAGTCCCAGAGAGCCACAGTCCCACGGCGCATCCCGGGACAGGAGGCCACTCGCACAGTGTGAGCCAGACGCGTGGAGCCCCAGGTGCCCGGCGGGCAGGGGACTCGCGCACAGGACGCACTCGGGGACCTGGGGAGCGCCGGGCACAGCGGGGAGACGCGCACACAAAGAGACAGCCCGGCTAGCAGGAGCAGGCTCCGCCCGTCCGCTGCGAGACTCCAGGCCACCCCCCCACCCGGGCACTCGCGCCAGACACACACGCGGAGACACACACCCCACCCGCACGCCCCGGGACCGCGCCCCGCCGCGCCCCACCCTGCCCCGACCGGGGCGCGCGGCGCTCACCAGCTGCAGGCAGCAGAAGGCGACGAGCGTGCAGCGCCCGCTGCACTTGCCCATGGCTCCGGGGGCCGCAGGGGCCGCCCGCCGCGGCGACCCCTGGCTCGGCGGCCGCCGCCTCCTCCGCGCCGCGCGGGCTCCGCGTCCTCCCCGCTGGGCGTCCCGGGCGGCGGGGCCGGGCGCCTAGGGCCGGGCCCGGGGGCGTCGGGTCCCCAGGGCCGGGGCCGGCCGCCCGCGCTCCGAGTCCATGGTCCGTCCGTCCGCCCGCGCTGGCTCGCCGCGCCGCGCCTCCTTTGTCTGGCGGGCTGGCCGGCAGGCGCGCCTCCTGCCCCGGGGCGGCCGGCGGGGAGCGCGGAGCGGGAGCGCAGGGACCGAGCGCGGCGCGGCGCACAGCAGCACTGCCCAGCTGGGGCAGCAGCCCGGGCGCTCGGCCGCCGCAGCTTCCCGGCCCCACCACGTGGCTCCGCGGCCGCCACAGAGAAGAGGGAGGGGAGGGGAGAGGAGGGCTGGGGCGGGGCAGTCGCGGGAGGGGAGGGGAGAAGGGGTGAGGAGGTGGAGGTGGAGGAGAGGCAGGGAGTGCGGTGGGAAGAGTGCGGGCTTGGGGCTGCCAGCCCCGGGACAAATCCCGACTTCGCTGCTCACGTGCTGTGTGACCTTGGGCAAATCGCGTCACCTCTCTGGGCCTCAGTTTTCTCATGAACAGAGTAGGAACAATAGTGTCTCCTTAGTGGTGCGGCGAAGATGATATGCAGTCACGTGAATAAAACACTTAGCCCTGTGCCTGGCCTCCCCAGGTGGAGCAGCCCTTGGTCCACCCTGTCTCCAGGGCCCCAGGGTTCCAACTTGGACCTCCCCTTGCACTTCCCTTCCCAGATCTGCTCTCAGCACAGCCTCCCGAGTGTCTGGCCACATTTCCTCCTTCCCTCTTTCCTTCTACTGGTATTTATTGAGCCCTGACTGCATACACACTCCCAGGGGGTGTGAGGGCGGCCCTGGGAGCCAGGGAGGAGACCGGCAGCACTGTTCCAGATCTCCATGGAGTTTCACAGTCCGGGGAACAGAAGGCTCCCAGGAGCACGCTGGCGAGATGGATGATGGCAGCGTCTGCCCTGGGGACTGTGGGCAGCCCCTAGCCTGGGCTGCAGTGGGGAGGCAGCCAGAAAAGTTTTGCCAGCAAAAGACTGCCTTCTCCAGCCACCCCGAAAAACTCTCAAACTGGACACATCCCAAATCCGTTTAGTCATCCTTGTCCCACTCCTGACTTCCTATATTCACCTTGGCCATTAGCACCACCCAAGTGGAAATCCGAGGTCATTCCCGGGCTTCCCTACAATGATAACTGGTCTGTGATTAAATTCAGTAAACCATGCCTTCCAACTAATATTTATGAAATACCTACAATGTGCCACGTTCTCCACTGCTAATAAGAGAATAAACCAGAGTCTCTGCCCTCACCGAGCACACAGTCTAGAGAGGGTCTGTCTTTAAAACAAGTAAATATACAAATAAGCACATAAAAGTCTGACAAGTACTTTAAAGGATAATAAAGAGTAAAAGAGAGAATAAAGGGGGCATAATTTAGGTTTGGAGATCAGGAAATGACATTGATACAGAAGACAACAGGAGGGAAGGGGAGGCAGAAGAGTGAAGAGTGTCCTGGTGGGAGACACAGAGGTTTCTTGTTCTGTTCCTTCCTCTCCACTCTCACTAGCCCTCTCGATTCCCAGAGGAGGCAGTATGATATAACGTAGGTTAAAACTCACAGCTCGGCCGGGCGTGGTGGCTCACGCCTGTAATCCTAGCACTCTGGGAGGCCGAGGTGGGCGGATCGTTTGAGCTCAGGAGTTCGAGACCAGCCTGAGCAAGAGCGAGACCCCATCTCTACTAAAAATAGAAAGAAATTATATGGACAGCTAAAAATATATATAGAAAAAATTAGCCGGGCATGGTGGTGCATGCCTGTAGTCCCAGCTACTCGGGAGGCTGAGACAGGAGGATCCCTTGAGCCCAGGAGTTTGAGGTTGCTGTGAGCTAGGCTGACGCCACGGCACTCACTCTAGCCTGGGCAACAGAGTGAGACTCTGTCTCAAAAAAAAAAAAAAAAACTCACAGTTCTGGACTCCAACAACCTGGGTTCTAATTCCAGCACTGTCACTTGTTTGCTGCTCACATAGTAAGCACTCAAATGCATCATTATCCTCCTCCAGGATGGGCTACATAATTTGTGGGGCCCAGTGCAAAATGAAAATGCAAGGCTTCTTGTTAAAAATCAAGAATTTCTTCAAGGTGGCAACATAGCAGAGCATTAAACTAAGCCCACAGAGAACACGCGTGACTGCAAAGGTTGCATGCCTGCAAAGACAGCCATGTCTTCTCCCTGGACTATCAAGATGGTCTCTTCACAGGTCTCCCTCCTCCACTGATTCCTCCGAATGCCACTTTGTATTTTAAAACACACAGGATATTCTCAGAGTTGAATATTCTCCATGTGCTGAGGTTTTTCACTTGGAATAATAAACTGAGATAACAGTGGGAACTTTTCTCAGCCGTGCTTGGCAAATAACAGCTGTGTCCAACCAAGTTCCATGACTAGACAGGCTTCCAGGAGTCTGTGTAGTCCCTGAAATAATATGCAAAGTGTCGTGGGAGCAGCTGTGCATTTCTCTGGGGAGAGGGTCCACAGCTTTCATCAGATTCTCCAAAGAGTCCATTTCCCACGAAAGAATAAGGCTCAGCCCAGATGTAACATTCTCTAACTGATCCCCTGCAGGGCCTCTTTCCAGATAGAATCTCTGCCAGTTCCCTCTGCGGAGCTAACAATGCAATTCAATAATAATATAATAATAATAGCTGCCATGTATTGAGTGCTCACTCTGAGCCAGGCTCTTGACATACATTATCTCACGTAATCCTTATAATAACAGTGGATTCTGCTGGGCCTCCGACCAGTCCTGCAAGGCTCTTGACTATGTCATGTCATGCCGGTAACATCCTCTTCCAAGGCCTGGCTGACTCACTCGTAAGTCTGTCCTATGGGACCAGGGAGGTCCTGTCTGGCCTCAGCAGAACTAACCTCTGCCCCTGGGTCATTCCCACTGGGCTCAAGTCCTAGGCTGAAGAATTCGCGCACACACCATGCTGTCTCACACTTCCACGCTTCCAGCGTGCTGTTCTTTCTGACTGGAATGCATTTCCCATCCAAATTCGTAGCCCGGAGAACCCCCATTCATCTTTCAAATCTCAGCTCAGCTGTCACTCCCTTGGGAGGCCTTCCTGACACTCTGCAACCTGGGGGAGGTGGCTCTCCTTTCGGCTCACACGCAGCCCATGCTACCTCCGTGGATAGCTTTCAGTAGGATTTGCTGTACTTGTATGATTTTGTTTCTATTTCTCCAACGGACTGAGTTCTGTGAGGACAGCGACTGTCTATGAATTATCTCTATATGCTGCAGGCTTAGGTCTTGGCAGGAATCGGCAAATTCATGGTGAATGAATGATGGGACAGCCATCATTCCCTTGTTTTTTTTTTTGTTTTTTTTTTTTGTTTTTTTTTTGAGACAGAGTCTCCCTCTGTTGCCTGGGCTAGAGTGAGTGCCGTGGCGTCAGCCTAGTTCACAGCAACCTCAGACTCCTGGGCTCAAGCGATCCTCCTGCCTCAGCCTCCCAAGTAGCTGGGACTACAGGCACGTGCCATCACACCCGGCTAATTTTTCTATATATTTTTAGTTATCCAGCTAATTTCTTTCTATTTTTTAGTAGCGATGGGGTCTCGCTCTTGCTCAGGCTGGTGTCGAACTCCTGAGCTCAAACCATCCGCCTGCCTCGGCCTCCCAGAGTGCTGGGATTACAGGCGTGAGCCACCGCGCCCGGCTCATCATTCCCTTTTCCTGGCTTCAGGGTCCAGCACATCTTGTGCCCTCCTTACCCCTCGGAAGTCAGGGTTCTAAGGGAGAAAGCAACCCAATCGTAGGAACAGATAGAAACATCTTCGGCAAGCAGTTCAGGGGGTTGGGAGCAGGGGATGACATCAGGAGGGACTTGGAATAGTCACCATGAAGGATGACTAACCCCTGGACCAGGGAAAGGCTGTGGAGAAAATGAAGCAGGATCTAGGAAAAAAGGACAGAGATGATTCAGAGCAAACCCACGCTTCCTGAGTGAGAAGGCAGGATCACGGTCAGCCCTAGACAGAGGCACGGTAGGTGCTGCCGAAGTGATGAGATTTATGGGGTGTTAAGAAGTCCCTCCCCGCCCTCCCCTAAACCAAGGCTAGTCAGCGAATCCATCTCCCACCGTTAGTTCCTCTGTGGGTTAAAACACTGACAGCTTCCGAGAAAGTTCACTCACAAGATAGCTGAATGTTAAACCTAATCATTTCCCTTTCTTTCAAGTTAGAGCACTGAACACGCTCACTAATTACAGCCTCTGGGATGTTTTCTAACACCACCCAATTCTTCACGCCAGCCGGGTGGCCAACAGTCCAGTTCAATTCTGACCCTAACTACCAGGACTTAACTTAGACCCCACAGGTTAAGGGCCCCGTCTCACAAGACTGTCCTTATTTCAGATGCCTGTCACAAGTCTCTGGCCACCCGCCCATACTGCTGACCAAGGGCCTATAAATTGGGGGTCCTGTAACCTCCTCCTCAGGTTCGATAATTTGCTAGAATGGCTCACAGAACTCAGGAAGGCACTTTACTTATGTTTACGGGTTTATTATAAAGGACACAAATGAACAGCCAGATGAAGGGGTACATAGGGCGAGGTCCGGAGGAGTTCTAAGCACAGGAGTTTCTGTCCCTGTGGAGCTGGGGTGCACTTGCATGTGTTCGCCAGCCCAGAAGCTCTCTGGACCTCATCGTTCAGAGTATTCACAGAGCTCAGTCTTCAGCACCCCCATTCCCAGAGGTCAGAGGGTGGGTCTGAAAGGTCAAACCTTCTAGTCGCTTGGTCTTTCTAGTGACCAGCTCTATCCCAGGATCTAGGGGCCCCACCTAAGTCACCTTATTAGGGTAAACTCAGGTGTGATAGGAAGGGACTAATGAATAAAGAAAGACACTCCTATCACTCAGGAAATTCCAAGGGTTTTATAAGTTCTGTGCCAAGAACCAGGCACAAAGACCAAATGTGTTTCGTATCATTCTACAATACCTAACACTTATTAAGAACAATATGCCAGGCACTGTTCTGAGAAATTTCTATTCATTAACTCATTAAACCTCACCACAATCCTTTGAGATAGGTACTATTATAATCATCTTCATTTTAAATTTTTTTTTTTTTTTGAGACGGAGTCTCACTATGTCACCTGGGCTAGCATGCCGCAGCGTCAGCCTAGCTCACAGCAACCTCAAACTCCTGGGCTCAAGTGATCCTCCTGCCTCAGCCTCCCAAGTAGGTGGGATTACAGGCGTGCATCACCATGTCTGACTAATTTTTTTCTATTTTTAGTAGAGACGGGGTCTCACCCTTGCTCAGGCTGGTCTCGAACTCCTGACCTCGAGCGATCCTCCTGCCTTGGCCTCCCGAGTAGCTCACGTGCTTATTCTCTGAGACCTAGCAGCTTCATCCACTTGCCTTTCCTCTCTGGCCCCTGGATGGTGTCTGAGTTTGTGGCTCTTGGGGCTGGGGAGAAGCGAAACATATAAACAGATATTACGGGCGATGGAAGGAATGGCAGTAGCGTCTGTGAGGTACAGAAACAGAGTGGTAGAAAAAGTGATGAACTTTGC
Organism: Eulemur rufifrons; assembly: GCF_041146395.1. Classification (NCBI taxonomy): domain Eukaryota; kingdom Metazoa; phylum Chordata; class Mammalia; order Primates; family Lemuridae; genus Eulemur; species Eulemur rufifrons. The sequence continues at coordinate 21,271,813 of NC_090990.1, forward strand.
CTGGGATCAGGTAGTGATGGAAAATTTCAGAGCAAAGACGATGCCTGAAAGACAGGTTGCCGGACAGGAAAAGACGTGCAGACGCAGAAGTGTCTAACTTCCGCACCCCCTCATCTAGGAACGGTGACCCCTCTTTGCTTTAACCTCTGCCCATGCCTTTTACTTCCTAATGTCTCCTTACTGCCACTGCCCCTCTCCAAACAACGTCCTTCAAAATCTCTGGTCCAGAGCAAATCCTCAAAGGAAAAAAAAAAAAAAAAAAGGAATGGCTGAGAGAAAAGGAAGATGGTAGAAGAGAGTGCTTATGAATGGGCAGGGTCCAGGGCAGGAAACCCTGAACGGCTCTGACGGCAGAGAAGCTTATAGAAAATTTCCTCTCTTTGTCTGGGCTTTGGGGTCCCGAGTCTCTAGCACAGAATCTGCTGACAGCTGAGACAAATCTCCCTTTCCACCAGCCCTTGGAGGCCACATGGGCTTTCAGCTCAAGTCTGCCCTCAGGCCAGCCCAGCTGGGGACATTGAGAGATGGCAAGAGGACCTCTCTCGGCACGGCCTCATACTGTGTTGGGCCTTCCTTATGCTGCACTGGGCTTGTGCAGGGGCCAGCTGGGGATAGGAGGACAGATGGGGTCAGCTCCAGCCCGGCCCCTCTCGCAGGTCCCAAATGCCCTGATGGGATTCTCAACTCCCTGCTGGCTCGCTATGCCTTGTCATTTTCCGTAGGCCCTCACCCGAGCAAACAGTTCATAGACTCTCTAGATTACCGTCTTAGAGTCTGAGGATAACTGTCATCTTAAAATCATGTTACAGTAGAGCGGAAGGGACCGCGGAGGACCTCTAACGGAGTGGTTCCCAACTGTTAGTGTAGAGACCTCCTGCATTGGAATCAAGGCCCCACGCCAGCCCAACTCAAGCAAAATCTCTGGAGGTGGGACCAACTTAAGGGTATTTTTTTTTTTCTTTTTCTTTTCTTGAGACAGGGTCTCGCTCTCTCGCCCCAGGTAGAGTGTAGTGGCGTCATCATAGCTCACAGCAACCTCAAACTCCTGGGCTCACATGATCCTCCTGCCTCAGCCTCCCAAGCAGCTGGGACTACAGGCACGAGCCACCGCAACCCAGCTAATTTTTCTATTTTTTAGTAGAGATGGGGGTCTTGCTATGTTGTCCAGGCTGGTCTTGAACTCCTAACCTCAAGCAATTCTCCCACCCTAGCCTCCTAGAGTGCTAGGGTTACAGGCGTGAGCCACTGCGCCCAGCCCAGGTTATGAGTATTTTTCATATACTCTCCAGGAATTGTGATGAGCAGCTCTAATTCTCTGAATCAATCCAACAGGAATTCCCATCAGATGGTCACCCAGCTTCTACTTGCACACTTCCAGAGATGGGGAACTCCCTACCATTCTGTGGCCAGCTCTCATTGTTGCTCTTTTTCTGTTCAGTATAAATCTGCCGCTTTCTAATTCACTTTGCCATGGCGCTGCGCTTTGAAGCATCCCAGAATAAGAGCATCCTCCCTCTTTTCCAAGGGAGCTTTTTGATATTTAGAGACAGTGATCTTATCTGTCTTCTCTGGTTCCTACAGCTACCCCCACAATGACTTCCCCAGAGGGCAGCCAGAACCAAAAGCATCCTCAGGTGTGGCTGACATCGTGTGCAGAGCACCAAGCGACTGCTGGAGGCTCCCTTTCCATAGGATGAAGCCAAACTGCCAACATGGCTTTCCAGTCCCTTTGCAATTTGGCTCCAACACTTTCCAAGGCTCCCACTCATCTGTCACTCCCCCAACATGCTGTCACCACCACGTGTGTGTTTTCTTTGAACACACCAGATTTGGCAATCTGTGCTGTTGTCCGTGTTTATTCCACTACCCAGGTGATTTTCACCCCCACTCTCAGTTCCTTCCCTCCTCCTCCATTTCTGGTCCTTCATTAAGATCACCTTAAGTGTTTACTTCCTCAGTGAAACTTTGCCTAATTCCTCCCCAGACACTGCCTCCCGGTGTGCAGGTATGCCTTTGACAGCATGGATTAGGTTATATTTGAATTGCTTATTGATATCTGGTCTAAAACAAGTACATGAGAAGACACAAAGCACAGGATAAATGTGCTACAATCTTCCTGGAGTGTCAATTTTACTTGGTGCTCAGTCATTGAAAACAGTTTTTAGCATAAAACAAGCACAGCTATATTATGAAGCAGCATACAAAACCACGTACATTTAAATAGTCAAGTTTACTGGGAAAAGGTAGGGGTACTACTGTTCTAGATTAAGAGACACTAGAGAGAATTGCTAAATACATGAAACTTGATTGAATCCAGATTGAAAAATAGCTATAGAAGACACTTTTGACACTAGTGAAAATTTAATATGATCATTAGATGGTATTATGGAATTGCTCTTAATTTTCTTAGGGGTAGTAATGCTGAGGAAGGAGAATGTTCTTAGGAGATGCTTGCTGGAGTATTTAAGAATATTTAGGAGTAAAGAATTATGATGTATGAGCCAGGCATGGTGGCTCGCGCCTGTAGTCCCAGCTACTTGGGAGACTCAGGTGGTAGGGTCACTTGAGCCCAGGAGTTTGAGTTCAGCTTGGGTAACATAGTCTCTAAAAACAAAACAAAAATTATGAGTATGATGTCTGCATCTTTCTTTTTAAAACTTTTTTTCACCTGAAAACCTGCTAGACAAAATTTTTATTTTATTTTATTTTTTTTTAAGAGATGGGGTCTGGCTCAGTTGCCGAGGATGGAGTACAGTGGCAGTTTCATAGCTCAATGTAGCTTTGAGCTCCTGGGCTCAAGCAATCCTCCTGTCTCAGCCTCTGGAGTAGCTGAGACTATGGGTGTGCACCATCACGCCCAGCTCTGCTAGACAAATTCTGAAAGAGCTAACACTACATCTTACTTCCCATGTTCATTCGAAGTTGTAGGTTGGGGCACAGTGGCTCACATCTATAATCCTAGCACTTTGGGAGGCCAAGGCAGGAGGATCACTTGAGGCCAGGAGTTCAAGATCAGCCTGGACAATAGCGAGACTCCATCTCTACAAAAAATAGAAAAATTAGCCGGGCATCATAGCACACGCCTGTAGTCCCAGCTACTGGGGAGGCTGAGGCAGGAGGATCGCTTGAGCCCAGGAGTTTGAGGTTGCTGTGAGCTATGATGACACAGTTGCACTTTAGCCAGGATGACGGAGCAAGATCCCATCTTAGGAAAAAAAAAAAAAAAGAAAGTTATATGTATGTATGTACATGTGTGAAAGAAAAGACCATTGAGTTATTAAATCTAAGTGGAATATAGATGTAAATTTTATGTAGTAGGCTGGGCACGGTGGCTCACGTCTATAATCCTAGCACTCTGGGAGGCCAAGGCAGGAGGATTGTTTGAGCTCAGGAGTTCGAGACCAGCCTGAGCAAGAGTGAGACCCCCGTCTCTACTAAAAACAGAAAGAAATTATATGGACAGCTAAAATATATATAGAAAAATTAGCCGGGCATGGTGGCGCATGCCTGTAGTCCCAGCTACTCGGGAGGCTGAGGCAGAAGGATTGCTTGAGCCCAGGAGTTTGAGGTTGCTGTGAGCTAAGCTGACACCACGGCACTCTAGCCCGGGCAACAGAGTGAGACTTGTCTCAAAAAAAAAAAAAAAAAAAATTTATGTATTAATACAGGTGTTCTGTATATTAATCTTTCAAATTTTGTGTTTGAAAATTTTGAAAATAAAAAGTTGGGGGGAGGGAGAATTGCAGATTCAAGGTAAGATTATAAGATTAACTTCAGGATTCCCTCCTGCCTCAAGTTCATTCTTCTCTGCCATTAAGGACATTGTATGGGGAAAAGTGTGAGAACTCCTGACTTTTTTTCTCCTTCCACCATCTGCCCTGTCCCACAACCCCTGCCTGTGAGTCCCCAAAGAAGAGGCAATGACTCAGTCATCTCTGTATTCTCAGAGTCCAGCACAGATCTTGTCATAGAAAAGTGTTTAATAAATGCTCCCTGAATGAGCAAAATCACTAACTTGATATGCATGTAGCTTTGGAAAAACTCTTGTTTCCGCTTTGCAAAATGAGGTTGGACTAGATGACCTAGGGACTTATAAGGTCCTTTCTGGTTCTAGTACCTTCAGATGCTGTACCTGGGGCTTTGAAGGCAAGTCAGGGGCACAAAGTCCCTCAGTTCTACCAGGCAGAGATGACCACAGTGGATCCACTCTGCTTTCTGGCCCCACTGCTTTCTTTTTTTTGAGACTGAGTCTCCCTTTGTCATCCCAGCTGGAGTGCAGTGGCATCATCATAGCTCACAGCAACCTCAAACTCCTGGCCTCCAGTGATCTTCCTGCCTCAGCCTCCCGAGTAGTTGGGACTACAGGTGTGCACCACCACACCTGGCTAACTTTTTCTATTTTTAGTAGAGATGGGGTCTTGCTTTTGCTCAGGCTGGTCTTGAACTCCTGGCCTCAAGCGATCCTCCTGTCTCAGCCTCCCAGAATGCTAGAGAATTACAGGCATGAGCCACCGCACCCGGCCTTCTCAATTCTAAATTTAAGCTCAAGCAGGGGCTTTGGGAGAAGTGTTCTGACGCTCACACAGAGCAGGGGTCACAGCAGGAGGTTTCCTTGAGAGCCAAAGGGCTGAAGGGAAAGTTAACTTGGTTTTATGCTACCCTCCTTGCCGTCGTTCTAGCCATGGCCAGCACCAGTGTTCTTAACCTTGATTGCACGTTGGAATCACCTAAGGCAGCATTAAAAACCATTGATGTGGCTGGGCGCAGTGGCTCACGCTTGTAATCCCAGCACTTGGGGAGGCTGAGTAGGGAGGATTGCTTGAGGCCAAGGTTCAAGACCAGCCTGAGCAAAAGTGAGAGCCCCATCTCTACCAAGAGATACAAAAAAATTAGCTGGGTGTGGTGCTATGCACCTGTAGTCCCAGCTACTCAGGAGGCTGAGGCAGGAGGATTGCTTGAGCCCAGATGTTTGAGGTTGCTGTGAGCTGGGCTGACGCCAGGGCACTATAGCCTGGGTAACAGACTGAGACTCTGTCTCCAAAAAAAGAAAAAAAAATTGGTCTAGGGTATGGCTTAAGCATCTGGAATATTTTATTATTTTATATTTTATTTTATTTTATGTTATTTTAGACAGGGTCTTGCTCTGTCACCCTGGGTAGAGTGCAGTGGCGTCATCATAGGTCACTGCAACCTCAAAAACTTCTGAGCTCAAGGGATCCTCCTGCTTCAGCCTCTCAGGGTGCTAGGATTACAGGTTTGAGCCACTGCGCTGCATCTGGAGTTTTAAAGGCTCCCCAGGTGATTCCAAGGTGAACTCAAATCGAAAAGCCACTATGGCCTATGCTGTGGTGCTGGGCAAAGAGATCCAGCTGGGTTTGGATCCTGGCTTTGCCACTTACCAGTTGGATGATCTTGGGCAAGTTACCTCTCTTTGAACCTGTTGCCCCGTATGTGAGAATCAAGTGAGATAATCCATGTATAGCACTAAGCCAAAAAGAACAGTTAGTAGTTAAGGACAATTATTAATGAGTAAACAGAAGGCTCTGTGGCTCTCCTGGGAAAGATGAAAACTTTCTGAACCTGTAGAACAATGGTTCTCAAACTTGTATCAGAATCACCTGCAGAACTTGCTAAAGCACAGATTGCTAAAGATTTCATTTCTCCCAAAGTTTTGGATTCGATAGGTCTGGGAGGGGCTCTAGAACTTGCACTTCTAGTGAGTTCTCAGGTAATGCTGATGCTGTTGGGCCAGGGACCACACCTGGAGAATTACTGCCGTAGAGTAGGGTTTCTCAACAGCATCACTGATGACGTTTTGGAGCAGTTATTTCTTTGAGCATCTCTGGCTTCCACCCACTGCATGCCCATAGCACTCCACCAGATATTTCCAGACATTGTCAGATATGCCTCAGGAGGAAAAATTACCCAAGGTTGAGAACCACTGCTCTAGAGGATCTAAGTTAAAGAAGAATGCAAGAGTCTAGGTGGGTTGCAGTGTCAAGTGAAGAAAAGAAGTTGGAGCTGGAAGAAAAGAGGTTTTGTATAGCCTAGGGCTTGATGCAGAGAGTGGGCGTCCACGCAGGACTCTTTCAGAGAAGGATCATTATGTGTTTGGGGTACAGAGAAAACTGACCAGACAGCAGGCTCATAGCTCAGATGTGGCTTCATCTGGTACTGCAGAACAGTGGCTATCAATTTTAAGTCTGGCCCCTCCCTTCATCCTGGAACATCAGCTGTCAAACCCCAAAGTCTCTTGGAGAAAGCAATCCTGTCCTAACCTAAATGGCCTGACGGTCTTTCTCTAAAACTCAACTGCCCACAGCTCTAAACTGCTCAGAGCTCTTTTACCTCAGTTTCCCATCCTCCCACCTTGAGATATTAATAAGCAGCAGGCTCTATCAGTAAGAAGCAAATTTTCTGTAGTTTTGCTGTAAAGCAGCAACTGACAAGAGCCCTGACCTGTCCTGTCTAGCTGCTAACTAGACCCAGTCCCTGGAAAAGATTATTCCTGTCTTTGAAACCAGCAACTGTGCCTATTATCTGTTTACTTGGAACAGCAAATGTCGGGAGGCCTGGATCTGCCTCCCTACAAGACTCACCCTTACATAACTCCACTAGGCCCATGGTCTCCGGGGATTAGCTTCTCTCACCTCAAAAGGGGTCAACCATCCTTGCAGGTAAGGGAAGATAGCACCATGTTGTGTTTTGATGGGTTGGCTTGTAAATAAATTGTTTAGGGGGTTAGGAGTGGATGGGATTAGGGCCACAGGCTTGGAGAAAAAATAATTACGTCAGGGAGGCCCCCAAAATGGAAAAATGATCTGAAAATCCACCTCCCTGAAAATGCAGCCCACAAAACTCAGCCATGCAGTGAAAACAGAAATTTGGCTCTTTAAGTGCCAACAGTATTAAATGCTAGAGACTGTGGAAGTCCTAACGGGAAATTAACTGAAAACCAGAGATGCCATCACTCATCGGGAGCAATCTATCTCTCCCAAAGTGAGAACACGAGTTGTACCCCTGGGGATGTTTTATACTCAAATCTTTATTTCCAGGCTGGGGCTTCTATTTTCTTCAAGTTCTAAGTGGTGCTGCTATTTCCTGCTAATGGCTTCAGCCTCTTGAAGGCACTTGGGAGGATTGAAGAGGCGAAGGTTAGAGGAAAACCCTTGCAGTCTCCAGGGCCCTGGTTCTTCCCAATCACTGCCAACTTCTCAAGGAACTGGTAGACTTTCAAAAGTGCAGTGTCGAGGTTCAAGCTTTGTTTTATCCCAAGGCAAGAAAGACGAGGGTGTCTGGAGGGACTGGACCAATTTTCAATTATAGGTTGAGTATTCCTTATCTGAAATACTTGGGATCAGAAGTGTTTCAGATTTTAGATTTTTTTCGCATTTTGGAATATTTGCACATACATAAGGAGACCATCTTGGGGATGGAACCCAAGTTTAGACATGCAAATCATTTTATACACATAGCCTGAAGGTAATTTTATACAATATTTTAAATAATTTTGCGCACGAAGCAAGTTTTGACTGCAACACTTTACACGAGGTCCAGTGTGGAAGTTTCCACTTGTGGCATCATGTCGGCACTCAAAAGTTCCAGGCTCTGGAACATTGTAGATTTCGGATTAGCATCCCTAGTCCGAACGTAAAATTTATTTATGTTTCACATACACCTTATACCCATAGCCTGTCCACATTAGGGATGCTACCTGCCTGTGGACCTGGTGCTTAAAAGGGATCAGGAGGTCACCTGTGATAGTGCTGGAGGTGCAAAGAGCAGCTTGCATGCCATCTTTGGCCAAATCTTTCCTGGTAAAGGGCATAACCGTATGCGTAAATTTTGCTCAGGTCAGAAATCTGAGTCACCATTCCCTGCGGAGATCCTACCATGCTTTGTGCATTAATGGCTCTAAGCAGTCCTGCAGCAGAGAAACCAGCTTCACACTGTCTAACCCAGTCTTTCTCAAACTGAGTTGAGCATGGCAACTTTATGCCCCAAAGCACCTAACAAACTATCTGGGAAGCAGTGTTCTGTGGAATACCCTTTAGGAAATCTAAACCTGCAGGACTAAGTATATGAAGTACAAGTTCTCCAGGATTTGGCTCCTACTTAATTCTGCAACTGTACCGTTTGCTGCTCTCCACCTCTAACCATACTCAAGTTCTTTTGGTTCATGAAATGTGCCACACTTTCAAGCTTGTGCCTCCTGTTTCTTGGAATACACATGTTCTTTGTCCACCTGGAAAGCCCTACTCATTCCCCAAGTCCCAATCTAAGCATAATCACATAATCTGTGAAACTTCAACTCTCCTAGGCACGATAAATTGTTTCCTCCTGTGTTTCCAGTACACTTTATTCAAACTTCATTGACTGTATTGAAAGTAATTGGTTTCAGAGCTTTACCATCCTGCTGGTTCCTTCATTAATGAGTTAAATAAATCTTTGGCATGTGCTCATTTAAAAAAGTAATTAATTTGAGATGGTCTTTTCTACTGGTTTGGGCATTTCTCAAGATGACAAGGACAGTACCTTATCTGTGTCCTCGGCAACAATTATCATGCCTGCCACATAATAGAGGTTGGTGTGTTTGTTGAATGATTATGTCCCAAACTCAGGGTAATATCCTCTCTCTACTTAAAGATAAATAGATGATTCAGGTTTGTGAGCTAAAAGTATAAAACCAAACATGCTCAGAACAGGTTGGAGCTGTGAAGATCACTTTGTTCTGAGATAGGAGATTCAGAAAAAACACACGCCACTCTCCAGTGCTAGATGGGATTCATTAGTGTCTGTTTGTGGGCTGGGCAGAGTTACCCAGTAATCTAGGGAGACAGTAACCTGTCTTAGTGGTAGAAGGAAACTATGAGTATTTTTTTTTTTTTTTTTGAGACAGAGTCTTGCTTTGTTGCCCGGGCTAGAGTGAGTGCCATGGCGTCAGCCTAGCTCACAGCAACCTCAAACTCCTGGGCTCAAGAGATCCTCCTGCCTCAGCCTCCCGAGTAGCTGGGACTACAGGCATGCGCCACCATGCCCGGCTAATTTTTTTTTCTATATATATTTTAGTTGGCTAGATAATTTCTTTCTATTTTTAGTAGAGACGGGGTCTCGCTGTTGCTCAGGCTGGTCTCGAACTCCTGACCTCGAGCGATCCACCCGCCTTGGCCTCCCAGAGTGCTAGGATTACAGGTGTGAGCCACCGCGCCCGGCCAACTATGAGTATTTTTTAATGTCCCTGTCAGTTTATGAAAAGACAGACAAGTAAGCAGAATCATAAAAAAAGTCTCAGATAGTGTCATGGCCAAGTTCCACCAAAACATTCCCATATTCCATCTGAGTTTGATGCAGCCCTCCAGCCAGTGTCATTTCTACCAGCTGAGACTGTTCCAAATCTGCTCACCTCGGGAGCCTGCGCATAGGACTGTGGCTCAGAAAAGTGCTCTTGGCAGGAGGCAGAGTAGATACAGACTCTTTTCATTAAGGAGTGTGTGCAAAGTACACGAGAATCGGGTTCTTTCAGACTTTATCACCTCTTGGCTGCTCTGCTTCTAGTAGGAGAAAAGTATTTGTTACTGATAAGTAATTATTCTGTTTGTCATTTTCATGGAAGTAAACCTAAAAACACAGAAAATGGGGGGGGGGGACCCAAGTGAACAGCTTCTTGGAAGTTTAAATGTATCCCATCCCTTGGCCACATTGTGCCCCACTCTGATATACAGCAATCAAGCACTAAAGAAAAGACAGCAATAAATCCAATCCACATGGCTCTTATAAAAAGGCATCTATTTGGCTTTTAATATAAAATGACTCAAAGAAACACAGAAAGAACATATCATACAAGCCAACTGCTGAATAAAAAAAAAAAAAAAAATCCCAACCAACAAATTTGTCATATTCCCTGTCTTCGGCCCAGATTAGAAATCAGGAAACTACAAACCAATCAGTATCTGTCCCTTTGAAGAAAACATATTTAAAAAAAAAAGTCCCTGAAACCTGGCAGGTGGTTTTTAGAGGCCACTGGGAGCTTGCTTTAATCATCCTGGTGAAATGGGATAGAAGTGTTTTTTGAATATGGCCATTGCCTCCTGTTTCTTGTTAGTGATGGTCATCCCAAGGGAGGATGCTGGCCTGGGCAACACGTGACGCCACTTATGCAGTCTGAGGTCTCAAAGTCAAGCAGCCTTGTAGTCTTGCACCCCATATCTTCACTGAATCTCACCCATGTATAGTCTCTTGTCACTAGATGCTGAGAGAACTGAGGTAAAAAGAACAGAGAAGATAACTGGAAATAATGTAGGCTTAAGGAGACTTGGTGCTCAAGGGTTCTTATGTCAAGAGTCAATTTTGGTATAAAAGAGCAATTGGATTTAGCTTGAATTCCCCTCCTAAACGCCATCCACAGGAAATTGTAGCCTGGCTTTTCAATTCAAGCCCTCTCTGTCTGTGCTATGGGAAATACATTATTAGGCTCTAAATCCTTTTTTTTTGTTTGTTTCTTATTTTTACATCCATAAGCAAGAGAAAGGATCTAAGTCCTGATGTCCCTTATCAGTCAAACCCCAAGAAAAAGACCTTTCCAGTCATTCTAGAAGAGAGGAATCCATGCCTGTGCCAGTCATTTTGTAAATGCGCTTCTGCTTAGCCCTGGAGAAAGTTACATTTTCTCCTTAAATTCAACTCTTAAATTATTTGGTTTAGCTAGCCAAAAAGATTTTAGTTGAAATTTATATCTAAATATAAATTGTATTTGGGTAAAAGAAACATATTCTTTTACCCAAATACATCATTGAAGCATAGACTTCATGCAAGTAAACTCAAAAGAACTAGGAATAAATAGACTAACCAAGCTCCCTTAGAGAGGGAGAAGAAAATGAAACTTGCTCTTACTCTCACCACTTAAAACAACAAGTGATACCCACAAAGACTCTTTGAGTGGAAATTCACATAAAACAGATATCCACTTTTGCCTCTGTATTCCCAGGGCCCCTCCCGATACATTCCCGGTTTCTCTTTCCCCATAGTCAGGCCAGACTTACTGATCGGCTCTTCGGGGTGGAAAGCCACTTCATTGATGGAGCCAGCATGGCCAGGCAGCTTATACAATATTCTCCTGCTGGTGGTATCCCACACATACACAAACCTGCAAGGTATCATGAAGAGCAAGGGTAAAGCCTTCTAGAGCTAGGGGCAGGGCAAAGGCATGGCTTTTTATGGGAAATGGAACCAAGAACTATTTATTTACTTATTCTTAAAAGACAGGGTCTCACTATGTTGTCCAGGCTGGACTTGAACTCCTGGGTTCAAGCAATGCTCCTGCCTCAGCCTCTCAAGTAGCTGGGATTAGAAGCAATTATTTATTCACCCCATATTTACTGAACTGTGCTTTAGCTTTTAGAAACTAAGAGTTTGAATAATGACATGGACCCTGCCTGTGAGCAACTACGTAGAGAAATAAGAATAGCTAAAAATGTAAGTATCACTGTTTTTCAAACACAAGCTTCTGAAATGGGAAAGACCACAGAGAAGAAAAGAAATAGTTTTTCATATGGACTCCACACAAAAACCTTCTTTAAGGAGGCTCTAGTAGACTTAGTCTATAGTTAACCTCATAATCATCCGGGAATGTCTAAAAGGTAACCCAACTCATGGCATATTGGAAGCCTAGGTTGTAGATCCAGGTGAATTTCTTAGTATTGTATTCAAACAGAGCCCAAAGAAGGGATAGGAAGCTTCTGCTGTATAAACATTACCCAAATAGGAGGGAGGAGGGTGGAAAAAAAAAACAAAAACAAAACACATTACCCAAATAGTCACTTGAGCCCAATTTTCCACAGAATTAATAGGCAGAAAGAATACTGAAATCTAGAATGGGAAGGGGCAAACAGAAATCAGCTAGTCTAAAATTCTCACTCTATAGACAAGAAAACTAGGGTATAGTGACTTATCCAAGGTGACACAGTTCATCAGTGGCAGAACTAAAAATAGAACTCTTAATATATTCCAGTATTTTCCTTTCTCTTACCACTCTCAAATATCTTGGCCAAAATACAAAACAGTTCCTTTGACCCTGAACCTTGCCTGAGTCATTAAAGGGTAAAATAAAGAGTTATTGTCTTCATATAACCATGCAAAAGTAATCTGTCGGTAAACATAAAGGGCTGGTGGTTTTAAAGTAGGTATTAAAAATTATTTACATATATGTCCTGTTCAATCAGCAACTCACCAGTACTTGATTATAAAAAGGGTACAATTGCCAGTACTGGATTATAAAATTCCTAGTTCTGATCCAACATTATACTTTTGGTCTAAAATGCAAATAAACAGGAGCTTCTTAATTATACTGTTTGGTTTTCATGGGCTAGGCTCCACAGGAACTAAGTGAAAGTTCCAAGCGAGATGAAAGAGAAGCAGGAACCCCATCTGTCTAGACTCCTCGGCTCTGATACTCATGCCCTCCCTACTGTCTGCTTTCCTGCCATGCACAAATAACTGATCTTCATTAATCCAGCTAAGGGCAGTGTGGTGTAGTGAAAAAGTACAACTCTGGAGTCAGAAAGACCTGGGTTCAATTCTCAGAGCAACTATTTATTAGCTAAGTAAACTCAGACAATTATGTAACTTCTCTGAGCTTCTTTCCTTAGTTATAAGGATGGAAAAAATATTGATCTCACAGCTGTGTTGAGAAAAGTAATGAGATAATGTATGCAAAATGCCTGGCACATAAGATGTAATTATAGCTATTGTTGTTATGAGTACATTCATTATCAACACAGAATCTCATGAAGTCAAGAGATTGAATAAATCACTCTTGACTGAGAGACTGGCCAGTTCCCTGGAGTCCTTTACAAGACCATTGAGGGTTTTAAGTTTGAACATGAGGAGGCGATTTGTAAGTTAGAAAGGAAATTTGCCAAATCCAGCTGTAAAGCAGCTTTCTGAGAAGGAAGGATACATTTCCTAGGAACATAAAAGACAGCAGAACCCCAGATCTCCAAGGGTTTTACTTCAAGGCCTCAGTCTTGATGGCTGCCAATTAGATGCTAAATTTAGAAGGGTTCCTTGTCCTCTCCTTACTTTGGCTTGGCAACATTTGGCAGGAACCAGGTTCCTTATGTAATGGAGCTGCTTGTTGACTTGGGGCTAATTGGCAAGGTGGCCTATCAAATCTGGCCAACCCCAGCAGGTAGAGACAGGCTTTCCTCAGGCCAGAGCCATGCTTCTACATATAAAGTTTAAAGCAACAGTGGAGACGGAAGGAGGAAAGAGAGGACATTACAAGTCAGAAAGGGCCAATGTCAGAAGCAAACTGCTCATCAGAAAACACACTTAACTCAAATATAATTTGAAAGCCTAATTAGAAAGGAAAGATAAATTATCTCTGCTGAAAATTATGTAAAAATACTTGCAATGGTTCTTACTGGAATGCAAGATACCTTAGCCTGTTTCTTAGGGTCTTTAGTAACCTGAAAACTGAAAATCTCCTAGATTCCCTATTCAAGGCAGCTTTCTTCTAAACCTGCAGTCCCCAACCCCTGGGCCACGGAATAGCAGTGGGCTCTTAGCACAGCAGGAGGCGAGAGGCTTTCTCTGTATTTACAGTCACACCCCATCACTTGCTGAGCTCCCTCTTCCCCCACCCTCTCACTCTGAGGAAAAACTGCTTTCCATGAAACCAGTCTCTGGTGCCAAAAAGGTTGGGGACTGCTGTTCTAAACCACCTGGGACTCAAATCATCAATGTGACACAGTTTCACCTGGACTCTTTCTTTTTCCTCCAGAAAATACCTGAATACTCATCCACTTTTCCTGATATTAAACTTGTCAGGAAAAAAAAAATAGACTCTAGAATTTAAGTGTATTCAGTATTATTCACAAATAGAAAGGTGCAGGAAGACCACAGTGAAACTCCTGTATGGCAGTGCCAGGTCCCCAAATAGTGGAAAACCTTGGAATATGCTGAAAAGTCTGGGATAGTCCAGGAAAGGCTTCCCATTTATAGGACGGTGCTTGTTTCAGTAGGGTAGGAGGACAATCTCTAATGGGAAGAAGAATGGATGGGGTTAAACTAAAAAGGGTCCAGGCATCTCCCAATGGGAACTAAATCCACAATTCGCCATCAGAGGGTCTCACCATTCTTTACCAGCCCACATTTGCAGCCGATAAGCCGTGACACCTGAATACCCCTAATTAATCTCTGATTCATTCCTAAGTACAGGTCACCACAGACATACCAAATACAACAAATAGTAACTAGTAGAAGAATTCTCTCCTTTCTGCTTCTCATTTAGCACATAAATGCCTGAGACAGTTTAGATTCACATTTCATAAAGCCTCAGTCTATTAATTCAGCACAGGGGTGGAACTACCTGGTCCACATGATGCTATACTCCTCACCTAAGCAATTATCCCACTTCCTCTAACCCAGATCCAGTTCTGAATCATCCTCAACACAGGCAGCCATTACTAACAGCTCAGCTGATATGTAGGGTAAAATCTGACTGCCATCCTTGAGCTAGAATTCATTCATGTAATATTCACTAAGTGCTTGGAACGGCTCAAGCACTGACAAGCACTGCTCTGGGTTCACAGAGATGACTAAGGCTTATTCCCTGATCTCTAGGAGCAAATAATTTAGTGATCCACTATGTTTGTCTCACTGTAATACCTAATAAATGCTAATAAAGATGAGATGTATAAAGTGTGACTACAGCACAAAGTACAATTAAACTCCAGAGGTGAGGGCAAGAGAGAGAGAGAAAGAGAAAGAGAGAGGGAAGGCCAGGGAAAGTTTACAGATAACATAGAGGTGGTTACTAAAGCGATATGGAAGTTTGGATAGTGGAGAAGAGGGAACATGAGAGAGAACTTGGAAGTGAGAATGTACAATGGAGGTTAGAATAGGGGCATTCCATGTGAGAAGCACTGTGATGATGGTGGGGGAGGTGAGCACAAATATGTACTCATTTTTTTTTCTTATTTTTTTATAATTTTTTTCTCTCTCTTTTTTTCCCAGTCATGCACTTTGACTTTACTCAATATGTATTCAAATGAACTGAAGCATGGCAGAAAAATCTGATTAAGGGAGACTAGAGATAGATTATTGAGTTTAAATTTTATTTTGATGGCAAAGGGAATCGAAGAGTCAAAAAAATTGTTGACCCTCCAGGTCTAAAATGTATCCAAAGAGGTTAGAAATGATGTGTTTATCTAACATGGATTTTAAACCATACTGCACGCAGCTTCATCTCTGAGCATAGCTGTAACTGTTTGCACTGGCTCCGTATCTACATTTCATGGATTAAACATGAGAAGATACCTGCATAGCTACATCATTCTTTACCTCACACCCAGTAATCCTTACCTGTCAGCTGAGCCAGCTGCTATTTTGCTTCCATCAGGTGACCAAGAACATCTCAGAAGATTCTACAATGATAAGTATAAATCCACTGAATAGTAACACACCGAATTCCTCACTGCTAGACTACAGAATCACTGACTTTAAGTTTCCTAAGTAGAGTTTTAATTATTTTCCCCAGAAAGATGATCAGTAATTACCTTATATATTCTGTGGACCCAAACAGCATACTTTGTTATTTTATACCATACAGAAACTGTAGAAAATGCTTAATTTACAGTTAATTAGATTGAACCTGGCAACAAAATTTTGTTCTTCCTATAAATGGAGGCTCCCTTTGCTCCATTTATCTTGATCCTCATTAAATTTTTTTTTCTATTTATCTTGAAAAAAAATAAAAACCAAACCCAACAAAAAATAAGATGTGATTTATAAAGTGAAACTGAATCTCAACAAGCTCTCAAAAAAACCCCATTAATCTCTATTAACAAATTCTCTGAAGGGAAAAGCTGCTTTAACAGAGCTGACCTGAAAATTTGAGGATTTGAAAAAAATGCTTCTCTCAGAACTTGGGCTGTGGTGCTTACTAAAGGGAGAGATGTATTCTCAGGGCTCTAACACCTGGTTCCTCAGGAGGCACTGGGGAGGGAGACCATCTGGATAACAGCAAAGGGAACCTAGGTTCCATATGGAACACTGATCTAAGAGGGTGAAGTTCCCAAGTAATGAAAAGGCTGGGAGTATCCTGTTGAGGGTGGACTGAAGTGAGAAGTCCTCAGTATGAGGGGTGGCCCCATTGTTATTGGGCTATATGACTGCTTTCTCCCCTACACCTCTATTACTTTGATTTCTGGAACAGAACAGTTTTGATGAAGAACAGTGTTACTGAAATGCAGTCCATTCTTAGTAGAGCTACTGCTCTCTAACCTTAGCACGATTTTAAATGCTTCTTTAAATTAGACAGACAGTAAAACTCTTTTGCCATGCAGAACTCACCTTTTCAAAGTTGTGCACATTTCCTTGAAATATCTTCACACACCTCTCCTTGGGGGCAAATGGCCGGACATCCCAGACACGAACTGCAAAACAAATCCAAAACCAACCAAATAACTATCAGCCAGAGGCTTCCTGAGCACCCAGCTGAGATTATTGTCAATGATAGATGATATCCTGGGTGGAGGAGGTCCAGTATGACACACTGCTACCTGTTAAGGCTCTTTTCTTTTTATAGCAGAAATGAAATGCATCCAAGTCCCATTAACTGGGGCTAGCTGAAGGGGCAGGAAAGAGAAATGTCAAATACACTGTTGGGGATTTGCAACAGAATGCAGTTGGGTGTGACACTAATTAAAAAAGAACATTTTGCAAAGGATTCTTCCAACAACTCAGAGTCACATTCAGCAAAGATGAGCGACAATCTAAATACCACAGACTCCTGGGACATTGAATCCATAATATAAAACCAAACTTCAAATATATCAAGAGAGCACTGTACCAGGAATTAGAAAAAGTAAACTTCGATTCTAATTCTAGCTCTGCTATATATATGGGTAACATCAGGTAAATAGTGAGATTGTTTTTGTCTTGGTTTTCCGCTCTGTAAAATGAGAAAATTATCTTTTTTTTGTAATTAATTTTTAAAATTCTAAACTATTATGGGTATATAATAGTTGTATATACTTATATACAGTACACCCAATTTTTTTTTTGAAACAGAGTCTCGGTCTGTCCCCCAGGCTAGAGAGCAGTGGCATGATCATAGCCAAAAGGATGATGGTGATGTTGTTGCCACCATCATCTAATACATAGTACTTACTTTTACGTCAGGTGTTATTCTCAGAGCTTTACATCATTAATTCGTTTAATCTTTACGACAACCTCTTGCAATTTTTTCTCGAGACAGAGTCTTGTTCTGTCCCCTCGGCTAGAGTGCCGTGGTGTCAGCCTACCTCACTGCAACCTCAAACTCCTGGGCTCACGTGATCTTCCTCCCTCAGCCTCCCGAGTAGCTGGGACTACAGGTACATGCCATCATGCCCAGCTAATTTTTTTATTAATATCTTTTGTAGAGACAGAGTCTTGCTATTGCCCAGGCTGATCCCAGACTTTTAGCCTCAAGTGATCCTCCTGCCTTGGCCTTCCAAAGCGCTGGGATTACAGGTGTGAGCCATCACACCTGGTCTATATGTGATATTTTAGGCTGGGCGCGGTGGCTCACGCCTGTAACCCTAGCACTCTGGGAGGCCTAGGCGGGAGGATTGTTTGAGCTCAGGAGTTCGAGATCAGCCTGAGCAAGAACGAGATCCCGTCTCTACTAAAACTAGAAAGAAATTATATAAACAGGTAAAAACATATACAGAAAAATTAGCTGGGCATGGTGGCGCATGCCTGTAGTCCTAGCTACTCAGGAAGCTGAGGCAGGAGGCTTGC
This sequence comes from Eulemur rufifrons, assembly GCF_041146395.1. Lineage (NCBI taxonomy): Eukaryota > Metazoa > Chordata > Mammalia > Primates > Lemuridae > Eulemur > Eulemur rufifrons. The sequence goes on from NC_090990.1 coordinate 21,289,600, forward strand.
TTAAGCCCAGGAGTTTGAGGTTGCTGTGAGCTAGGCTGATGCCACGGCGCTCTAGCCGGGGCAACAGAGTGAGACTCTGTCTCAAAAAAATAAATAAATAAAGACTAATTAAAACTATATGTGATGTTTTGATATAGGAAGATAATGTAATAATCAGATGAGGGTAACTGGGTATCTATCACCTCAAGTATTTATCATTTCTTTGTGTTAGGAACATTCTAATTCAATTCTTTTAGTTATTTCAAAATATACCATAATTACCTGTTCTTTTTTTATAGAACTATTTTAAGAATCAAATGAAATGATGTATGTGAAAAGGTTCTAAAAATTGGAGGCAATAAAGAAAAATAAAGAATCTATAATTTTATTATGCAGCCATAGCAAAAAATTCCTCTATCATCTAATTACTTTTTTCTTATTATTGTTTTAATTAATTAATTATTTATTTTTGAGACAGAGTCTTACTCTGTTGCCTGGGCTAGAGTGTTATGGCGTCAGCCTAGCTCACAGCAACCTCAAACTCCTGGGCTCAAGCGATCCTCCTGCCTCAGCCTCCCGAATAGCTGGGACTATAGGCATGCACCACCATGCCTGGCTAATTTTTTTATATTTTTAGTTGCCTGGCTAATTTCTTTCTATTTATAGTACAGACGGGGTCTTGCTCTTACTGAGGCTGGTCTGGAACTCCTGACCTCAAGCGATCCTCCTGCCTCTGCCTCCCAGAGTGCTAGGATTACAGGCATGAGCCATTGCGCCTGGCCTCTTGCTATTATTTTAATAATCATTTAGAGAACCTCATTGTTCCTCACTATAAAGAATGCTAGAATTAGCCAGGTTCAGTGGCATGCTGCTATAATCCCATCTACTTGGGATGCTGAGGTGGTAAGTTTGCTTGAGCCCAGGAGTTTGAGACAAGTCTGGGCAACAAAGTGGGATTAGAGTGAGACTCTAATTAAAAAAAAAAAAAAAAAAAGAGCTAGAATCAATGGTAAATCCACTGAAATCAGGATATGTGTATAAACATCTACTGTAAGCAGTAGCTACAACCACTGTAACCGAAGCTATATCTTATAGCAGAATTTGAGTGATGTAATTTTGAGTGTGAAAAAACACCAACCCTTGGAGTCACATAGGCAAAAAAGGCAAAGCTATGCATGAAAGTTTGCTATGAAGATGAGAATACATTCAAAAGGTAAACATGACCATTCAATAAATATTTATTATCAGATATAATTTTTATTACAAAAAGTCAGTGAATGCATTTTAGTTCCTGACAAGCCTATGAACTGTATACCAGGGCATTTCCAAACTCTCCCAATACTGAGCATATAATCCAGCAAGTCTCCTGCTTTTTTTGCTATAGTAAACCCATTCTCCCACTCTACAACTCAGAACAAGCAAAGAGAAAGGGCAAGAGTTCTTGTTTGTGTAAATCTAGAATGTTGAGATGTTTTAATGAGAAGACACACACCAATGCTTTCAGAGTGGGGAGGGAAGATATATAGGTTAGAAAGAATACAACAGGTCTATTGATCACTCAAGCTTGGCACTCTCTGAAATAGTTAAGAAATGCCTTAAATGGCCGGGCGTGGTGGCTCACGCCTGTAATCCTAGCACTCTGGGAGGCCTAGGCGGGAGGATTGTTTGAGCTCAGGAGTTCAAGACCAGCCTGAGCAACAGCGAGACCCCGTCTCTACTAAAAATAGAAAGAAATTATATGGACAGGTAAAAATATATAGAGAAAAATTAGCCGGGCATGGTGGCGCATGCCTGTAGTCCCAGCTACTCGGGAGGCTGAGGCAGGAGGATTGCTTAAGCCCAGGAGTTTGAGGTTGCTGTGAGCTAGGCTGATGCCATGGCACTCTAGCCTGGGCAACAGAGTGAGACTCTGTCTCAAAAAAAAAAAAAAAAAAAAGGAATGCCTTAAATGGACCTCTAGACTCATTTCTTTCTTGTTAAACTAATCACCTAGAGTTTCTTCTATCCTGCTCGGATTAACGGCATACCAGAGGCAAAATGGGCCTTAAAGGTAAAGTCTCTTTTTTTTTTTTTTTTTGAGACAGAGTCTCACTTTGTTGCCCCGGCTAGAGTGAGTGCCGTGGCGTCAGCCTAGCTCACAGCAACCTCAAACTCCTGGGCTCAAGGGATCCTCCTGTCTCAGCCTCCCGAGTAGTTGGGATTACAGGCATGCACCACCATGCCCGGCTAATTTTTTCTGTATATATTTTTAGCTGTCCATATAATTTCTTTCTATTTTTTAGTAGAGACGGGGGTCTCGCTCTTGCTCAGGCTGGTCTCGAACTCCTGAGCTCAAACGATCTGCCCACCTCGGCCTCCCAGAGTGCTAGGATTACAGGCGTGAGCTACCACGCCCGGCCAAAAGTCTCTTATTAATGTAAAAACCGATGCTCAGAGAGAAGAAATGCTGTGTGCAAAGTTGCTCAGAGACTAGATGGCAGATTTCAGACTAGAGTTCTAGATTCTTGACTATCTCGTCTAAACCTTTCCCATTACATCTTTTAATTGCCTGGTGGAATCTGTGAGCCATCCTCAATTTTTTCCTTGGACCCTCATTTATCCCAGTACACATTTCTAGCACCCAATGCCAACTTTCTTTAGGGTCCACAGTGACTGGGCACTGGGAGAGCTTTCCTCTCCAAAGTTACCTGTATTGTCCATTGCATTGGACAAGAGATAAGAGCCTTCAGAACTTAAACTCAGGCCAGTCACAGAATCTGCATGGCCTCTCATGGTGTAAGTCAGCTTGTTTTGGCGCAGGTCCCAAACCTGCAAAAACAAAAAGGTGTTCCCAGAAATCAAATTGGTAACAGCAGAGAAACAGAATTATTCAAGAGTTAATTGCCCAGAGATAGATACTGGTATCCCTTCTGAAACTGGCTTTCTGAGCCAAGTATTATTTTACCACAAGATACAGAATTTCTGTCAAAGAGGGAAAAAACTCATGTTTTTCTAAAAAGGGAGTCAAAGTTACTATGTTGATCAGATGAATATAAACTGAGTGTCAAATATTAAGATAAAGTTCTAAACAAAAGATAATAGAATTCAGAGAGGTTATTTTCAAATCATAAAATGTATTAGGCATTAAAGAAATAACTAAATAGCATTTAAAATGCTTAAATTGCGATTATTAGCTACTAAAAAATTATTACAACTACATAAAAATGAGTAAACATTTGAAAAAGGCATGTAAAACGTGTATAACGAGACAATATGTAAAAATATATATGCTTAAAATTTTTCATTTAATGTCACAATATGTACACACACATAATATGCATATGTGTACAAGTATATACATAATAACTATAGAAAAGCATATTTATTAAAAGAAAATAAATTGCAGATTCACTATTGCACACGTAGGAAAGGTAAGGTAGGTAAGGTAAAGAGCTCAGCTGAAAATGACCTAAATGTCAAACAGGAAAAATAGATGGTTTATTAAGTTACAGCGGACAAGCACACTGCAACACTATGAGTTCTCACACAAGAGAGATAGCATGACAGAGTGGAGACTTCTCAGGGTCAGAATGAACCTGTCCCTGTCACTTAGGGTTATGTGTCATTGGGCTGCTAACCCTCTCTGAGACTGTTTCCTGGTTGGTAAAGACAGGGGTAACATTATCTACTTTTTATGCTTGTGGTAAGGATTACAAAAAAGAGTGCTTAGCATATGCTTGGCACATGGCAGGCCCTCAATAATTTGTACCTACTATTAAAGCAGTTCCTAAAAATAACTCTGAAGACCAAATGTAAAAGTATTTACATAATAAGCTATTAAGCAAAAAAGGAAAATACAAAAAGCATTTATATTTAGATAGACTGCAACTACATAAAATATATATTCAAGCTGACAGAAATAGTCTGGATGTCATATGGAAAAACAAGAGCAATTTTGTTAAGGTCATTGCTCTTATACAACATTTCCCTCAAATTTTATTTCATATTGTCATGTAGTTTTTCTATCCATTTTCTCAATCAGTAACTCTTTCATGTGTGGAGCCCAATACAAACGTTACACACAGTCATTTTTTGTGTCAAGATGTTTGCTGCCTCAGTAATCAGGAAAGCTTGAAATAGCTGACATTTTGTTCAAACTGTTTGTTACTCCTCCTCTTCAGTGAAGGCACTATTGAAATCTTTAGCTTTGTAACAATTAGGAGAGAGTGAATGCACTTTGTCACCCCTCATAGCACTTGTGTGCTATTTCCAGACTTTCCTCCTTAAGGCCTGTATACTCTGTTTGTGCAGGGCCAAAAAGTATCCAGGATGTGGCACAAAAAGAGTGAGTATGGCATTAATTTAAGCAAAACATTTTGCAAGCAGACTAATTAGCTGTTCAATGACAATTTGGACAACTGATTATTGGCAGCCACTGTTGGAGATTAAAAAACAAAACAAAACAAAAGATAGGCCAGGCACAGTGGCTCATGCTTGTAATCCTAGCATTCTGGGAGACTAAGACAGGAGAATGGTTTGAGACCAGGAGTTCAAGACCAGTCTGGGCAAAATAGCAAGATCCCATCTCTTAAAAAAAAAAAATAATTAGCTGGGCATGTTGGCTTGTGCCCATAGTGCCAGCTACTTGGGAGGCTGAGGCAGGAGGATCACTTGAGTCCAGGAGTTTGAGGTTGTAGTGAGCTATGATGACGCCACTGTATTCTAGCCTGGGGGACAGAGTGAAAAAAAAAAAAAAAAAAAAAAAAGACATAGTCCCTGTTCTCAAGGAATGTTCAGTTTAGTAGAGAAAACAGACAATGAGAGGCCTATACAAGGTGCAGTAGCAAAGAGGGCAGAGGGATTAACTCTCTTGGGAACAGGGATGAGAGTGGGAAAGGGAAGCTTTCACAGAGAATAAAGCACTTTAGCAGGGTCTGGAAGAAGAAAAAGAGTTTTTTTCCACTGTAACAAAGTGGAAGGATATTTCCAGGAGAAGGTATGTGTGTGAAAGCAGAGGCATGAAAAAATTTCTGGACCACAGAGAACTAGGCACCAAGAGGCAGTAGATGATGCCTGAGAGGTAGGCAGAGGTTAGCTCACGAAAGGTTTTGAATGCCTGGCTTGGACTTTATCTCCCTCACTGTGGAGCTACAGAAGGGTTTAAAAGTAGGGGAATGAGGCCGGGCGCAGTGGCTCATTCCTGTAATCCTAGCACTCTGGGAGTCCAAGGTAGGAGAATCGCCTAACTCAGGAGTTTAAGACCAGCCTGAGCAAGAGAGAGACCCTGTCTCTACCAAAAGTAGAAAAAATTAACTGGTCTGGTGGCGCACACCTGTAGTCCCATCTACTCAGGAGGCTGAAGCAAGAGGATTGCTTGAGCCCAGGAGTTTGAGGTTGCTATGAGCTGTGAAGACACCACTGCACTCTACCTGGCGCAACAGAGCAAGACTCTGCCTATAATAAATGAATGAATGAATGAATGTGAGTATAAGCATGCTTCAGATTTTGGATATAGGCTGCCTGATTGTTTTCTGGCAGCAGCAGTTAGCACAATATTTGAAATCAGCTTGCTTTAGGTTTTTGTTTTTATTTTTGTTGCTGTTTAACAACAGCCACTGCGCCCCACCCAAACTCTGGGTTTTGCATTGAGGTTCCATTAGTTTTTAGCTATGGAACGCTGGGATAAGTTGTTGTATCTTCTTTGGCTCAGTTTCTTCATCTATAAATGGCAATAATAGTATTTATTAATATTTCATGAGGTTGGCTGGACACGGTGGTTCACATCTATAATCTTAGCACTCTGGAAGGCCGAGGTGGGAGGATGGCTTGAGGTCAGGAGTTCCAGACCAGGCTGAACAAGAGCAAGACCCCATCTCTACTAAAAATAGAAAATATTAGCCAGGCATGGTGATGTGTGCCTGTAGTCCCAGGTACACAGGAGGCTGAGGCAGGAGGATTGCTTGAGCCCGGAAGTTTGAGGTTGCAGTGAGTCAGGCTGACACCATGGCACTCTAGCCTGGGGGACAGAGGAAGACTCTGCCTCAAGAAAAACAAAAATTGCAAGAGGCTGTCGTAAAGATTCAATGATTTAATGATGTAAAGCTCTGAGAATGACACCTGCCATAAAAGTAAGCACTACGTATTAGATAATGATCACAACATCACCATCATCCTTTTTCAAGAAATTTGGCTGTAAAAGAGAAGACTCACAGGGCAATGTCAAGAGAAGATGTGGAATTGAAGGAAGATTCCCCCTCCTGCCACAGAAAAGAGACCTAAGCGTGATGAAATGTAGATGAGAAGTAGAAAAGCAGAAGAGAAGAGGTTAAAAGAAGGGAAGAAGGATTGAAACACTTCCATTTAAAGGAAGTGTCTAAAGGACTACCTTTAGACACAAGCAAGAACATTCCATCCATAGTAACAGCAGAGGAGGCAAGGAGGGACGGGAATACAGTACAATTTCTAGGTTGGGACAACACAGGAAGTTGAGTGTTTATCTGACAGTTACTATTCTCACGACAAGGCAGAAGATAATGCCAAAGTCTTTGAGATTCTTAAGGAAAGCACTAAGTAAAGGTAGATACGAATTTTGTAGTCCCCAAATAACACTTCACTTTTACTGGCACTTGCTACATCTAGGAACTCTGCTAGGTGCTCTAATGCATTAGGCTCATTTAATCCCCATAACAACCCTATGAGGTAGATGCTATTGTTGTTGTTACCACCCTCACCGTTCACAGGAGAAAACAGAGGTTTCAAGAAGTTAAAGAACTCACTTGAAGTCATAAAACTAGAAAATGTTGGAACCGGGATTAGAACCCAAGTCAATTACTTGAAAGCTTGAGCTACACTGTACTGCCATATGGTTGGTAATATCTTTACCTCTTTCTCTATTATCATTACTGTCTCTAATTCTTAGAGAAACATACACAGTCCCCTATCCAGGGACTTCAGACTTCACATTAACTGCCTGGTTCTTGACAGCACTTGAGCCGCAATGCAACCTTTGATTTAGGACATCAATGAGGATAGGAGAGAAAGAAAGTAAGTTCCAATAAATTCCAAGTTACTATCTTTCTTTTAGTTGGTATTAAATGCAAAGTTTTCACAATCTCTGAAATTTAAAAAGATTTGCTTCTATGAGTGGAGCTAGATGAAAGGGAACTATAACATAAACATCAAACATACCTTGATATCGTTGTCTATTCCACCAGAAATAATCTGATCACTTGTATCATTGAAGGTCACAGCTAACACCTGGTATGTGTTCTGAAATGTCTGAATGGCTGCTTTCTTCCGGATGTCCCAAAGCTGAAGCAGAGGAATAGGAGAATGTATCAGCAACATTACTCTAAGAAGTAACTGTACGGTATACTCCTAAATACAAGGAGTGTGGACACGAACACATGTCTAATTGGGAAGCTGTTCAGAAACTTTCCTGGATATCCTAATAAAACACATGGTGAGAAGTGACCACAATTTTGCCAAGGGATCTGAAGGTTGGTGAAACAAATCACTTTGGTTGTATTTCCAGAATCCTTTGTCAAAGTCTGAATTAACAATAGTTAACCAACATGCCCTAAAGGTGGAAGTCCGATACCTACTTAGTTTATATATTGTTAGGACAAGGGTATTAACATTGTTTTTCAAAATGTAGGTGCTGACTCATTAGAGGGCTGCAACCTGCATTTACAAAAATAGAAAGGGTACGTCAGTGAAAATGGCATAATAAGAAATGCCAAAAGCCTGTTTCTCCACAAAGTAGCGTATTAACTGGCAAAAAAACCCCACCAGAACCAATTGTCAGAACTCTAGAAACTAATCAAAAGTTTACAGCAACCAGCCAATCCCTTAATGAGGGGAAAAAACCCCACCCAAGTCCCAGTAAGAGTGCTTCATAGTGTTTTAACCTAGGCTGGCTCCATTCCCTGCTCAGTTAAGGGTTTGAAAACAGCCAACATTCCCAGCATAGTTTCCTAGTACTAGAGGAAACAGAATGGGGCTTATTCTTTATTCTCAACGAATTATAGTTGTTTATTTTTATCTGTCTGGTGGCTCCCTAAAGGATGAGCTTAAAGGGCTTGCATTTATTTTGCCCAATTTGGAACTTTCCTTCACAACATTTAAAGGCAAATGCATTGGCCTCTGCTGCCTGGGGCAAGGGATAACAGTTGGGGCAAATAATATTAATGGACAAAAAAAAACCTTGAGATGAAAGGCTGGGGAAAGAAACAATTTAAGGAATAAGCTTTGAAAAGCTCTGACACATTCCTGAGAATCTAGAAGGCCACTTGCATACCCAGGGCTGCACACATGCTTAGAAAAGACCTTAGTAAGCTCTCCAGTTGACGTGAAGGCTCTACACAAGCAGAAATAAAGGATAATGCAGAGTTGTAAGCTACATAACTGAGAGTTGAAGGCAGCCTCCAACATAACACAGAGACAATTTGCAAAGACTGAGTGAGGTTTTTTGTTGTTCTTCTAGGTGATTAAAAAAATCTCTTGTCAATCATCAGCTGACCATTAAGCTAATGGAACAAGAATTCAGGTTGTCCTACACAGGATAAAGAATACAGACTTTAGGCCAGGCATGGTGGCTCACGCCTGTAATCCTAGCACTCTGGGTGGCCGAGGCGGGTGGATTGTTTGAGCTCAGGAGTTCGAGACCAGCCTGAGCAAGAGCGAGACCCCTTGTCTACTAAAAAAAATAGAAAGAAATTATCTGGACAACTAAAAATATACAGAAAAAATTAGTTGGGCATGGTGGCGCATGCCTTTAGTCCCAGCTACTAGGGAGACTGAGGCAGGAGGATCACTTGAGCCCGGGAGTTTGAGGTTGCTGTGAACTAGGCTGATGCCATGGCACTCTAGCTTGGGCAACAGAGTGAAACTCTGTCTCAAAAAAAAAAGAATACAGACTTTACAAGATTAGTTCAAAAAGGCACTAAACACACACACACACACACACAACACGTGGCAACCACAGCTCTGAGGACTACCTAATCCCCAGAGTTGCCACATTATTTGTTTATTTATTTTTTGAGACAGAGTCTCACTCTGTCACCCGGGCTAGAGTGCTGTGGCATCAACCTAGCTCACGGCAACCTCAAACTCCTGGGCTCAAGCAATCCTACCACCTCAGCCTCCTGAGTAGCTGGGACTACCATGACCAGCTAATTTTTTCTGTATATTTTTAGTTGTTCAGATAATTTCTTTCTATTTTTTTTAGTAGACACGGGGTCTCACTCTTGCTCAGGCTGGTCTCAAACTCCTGAGCTCGAGCGATCCTCCCGCCTCAGCCTCTAAGAGTGCTAGGATTACAGGTGTGAGCCACCACGCTTGGCCCAGAGTTGCCATATTATAATGTCTAGTTTTCAACAAAAAATTATGAGGCATGCTAAGAAGCAAGAAAGTATGGCCCACATAGAAGGGAAAAAAAAAAGTCTTTTCAACAAATGGTGCTGGGACAACTGGATAAACACAAGCAAAAGGATAAAGGTAAGCCCCTACCTTAGATGATGTCCAAAAAAGAATCTAATCAAGAATATAAGAGCTAAAACTATAACAATTATTAGAAGATAGGGGACTTTATGACCTTGGATCTGGGAACGAATTGATATGATACCAAACCACAACGACAAAAGCAAAAATGATAAATTGGACTTTGAGAAAATTAAAAACTTTAGTACATCAAAAGATAGTATCAACAAAACAAAAATTACTTCCTCCACTGAAGTTGAAAAAAGTAGAAAAAAAAAAAGAGAGAGAATAAAAAGACAACTGATAGAGTAGGAGAAAATAGGCCAGGCGCAGTGGCTCACACCTATAATCCTAGCACTCTGGGAAGCCGAGGCGGGAGGATCACTCGAGGTCAGGAGTTCGAGACGAACCTAAGCAAGAGCGAGACCCCGTCTCTACTAAAAATAGAAAGAAATGATCTGCACAGCTAAAAATATATATAGAAAAAAAATTAGCGGGGCATGGTGGCACATGCCTGTAGTCCCAGCTACTCGGGAGGGTGAGGCAGAAGGATTGCTTGAACTCAGGAGTTTGAGGTTGCTGTGAGCTGCACTGACACCACAGCACTCTAGCCTGGGCAATAGGGAGAAACTCTGTCAAAAAAAAAAAAGAAGAGTAGGAGAAAATATTTACAAATCATGTATGTGATAAAGGTCTACCATTCATACTAAAGCACTCTTACTAATTCAACAACAAAAATACAAACAGCCCAATTAATAAATGGGCAAAGAACTTGAATAAACAGTTCTTAGATATAAAAATGGCCAATAACATGAAAAGACGCTTAACATCATGTCATTAAGGAAATGCAATCAAAAAATTAGATACCACTTCACATTCCTTAAGATAGCTACTAAAAACCTCAAACAAACAGAAACTAATTAGTATTGGTAAGGACATGGAGAAACTGGAACCCTCATGAATTGCTGGTGGGAATATAAAATGGTACAGCTGCTGTGGAAAAGTCTGGCTGTTCCTCAGAAAGTTAAATACAGAATTACTACATGACCCAGCAATCCCACTCCTAAGTGTATATAAAAGAGCAATGAAAACAAGAAATTGTTTATGTATGTTCACAATAGCATTAATCCTAATAGTTAAAGTAGGCTGGAAGCAGTGGCTCACGCCTGTAATCCTAGCACCTTGGAAGGCCGAGGTGGGCGGATTGTTTGAGCTCAGGAGTTTGAGACCAGCCTGAGCAAGAGCAAGACCCCATCTCTACTAAAAATAGAAAGAAATTAATCGAACAACTAAAAATATATAGAAAAAATTAGCCAGGCATGGTGGTGCATGCCTTAGTCCCAGCTACTCGGGAGACTGAGGCAGGAGGATTGCTTGAGCTCAGGAGTTTGAGGTTGCTGTGAGCTAGGCTGACGCTACGGTACTCTAGCCCGGGCAACAGAGTGAGACTCTGTCTCAAATTAAAAAAAAAAAAAAAGTCATAGGCTTAAATTCAGTCCTGTGGGTAACAAGTAGAGTCTGAGTAGGAGAACCTGTGCCAAGATGCCACTTCCTCCCAACTGTCATGGTTTAGGATGAAAAATAGTTTCTACTTTGTTCATGGAAACATGAACTAAAAATTAGTTTGTCACTCAGATAAATGGTCCAAAAAGATTACTTCACTCCTCTTCCCACAGGCCCAACACCACCCGCTTCCACAACCCCTATGGCTATAGAATCAAGTCCAAACCTCTTAGCTTGGAATTCAAGGGCTTAATAATTTGGCTCCAACATATTTTATAAGCCTTACTACAAACTACAATCTTCTTTTTGGAAACAGAGTCTTGCTTTGTTGCCCAGGCTGGAGTGCAGTGGCCTCATCATAGCTCACTGTAACCTCAAACTCCTGACCTCAAGCAATCCTCCTGCCTCAGCCTCCTGAGTAGGTGAAACCATAGGTGCGTACTACCATGCCTGGCTAATTTTTCTATTTTTAGTAGAGACAGGGTCTTGCTGTTGCTCAGGCTGGTCTCAAACTCCTCAGCTCAAGCAATCCTCCTGCTTTGGCCTATCAGAGTGCTGGGATTATAGGCATGAGCCACCACACCCGGCCCAAAATAGTCATCTTTAGGTAATGTGACACATTGCTCATTAAATTACCTTGAGTAATAAAGTTAAAATAACTATTTGAAACCATGTTTAATTAAAGGAAAAGAGAATCAAAAAACTAAAAGAAGATAGAAAGGACAGACATATATTTTCTTGCTACTATAAGTAGTTAAGGAGAGACAGAAAGATAAACATGAGGACAGAGACAAAAAAAGAAAAGACAAAATCAACGAAAGTGAGAGTAAAGGGAAAGGTAGAAATAAACAAGAGTAAGTTCCTAGATGTTTATTATAGCAGGCCCTGAATAATGTTTAACAAAATTCATTAGGGCATTTCCACCTTTCAGTACCTTTTGAAATGCCAATTAGCAAATTAGTTACTGTTAAGATGCTCTTAACAACTAAGTTGGAGCTCTAGGCTTAAAACCAGACCTAAATCACTGATTCCCCCAACCAAGCATCAAGGGGCCCCAACTGATTAGGCATAAAAAACCATTCAGGGCCGGGCGCGGTGGCTCACGCCTGTAATCCTAGCACTCTGGGAGGCCGAGGCGGGTGGATCGCTCAAGGTCAGGAGTTTGAGACCAGCCTGAGCAATGAGCAAGACCTCGTCTCTACTAAAAATAGAAAGAAATTATATGGCCAACTAAAATATATATAGAAAAAAAAAAATTAGCCGGGCATGGTGGCGCATGCCTGTAGTCCCAGCTACTCGGGAGGCTGAGGCAGTAGGATTGCTTAAGCCCAGGCGTTTGAGGTTGCTGTGAGCCAGGCTGACGCCACGGCACTCACTCTAGCCTGGGCAACAAAGCGACACTCTGTCTCAAAAAAAAAAAAAAAAAAAAAACAAAACCATTCAGCAGAAAATCATCTCAAAGCAGATAACCCAATATGTCAGTATCACCAGTTTCATTTAAAAAAAGTAAATTCATTTAAAAAACCAATAATCACAAGTTTAGTATGGTTTCTCAGATGTATTCCTTTGAAGTCCCTCCCTGTTTAATCATTAAAATACAACCCAGAATCCAAAATTAGTGCCAAAGAAAGAATAAAATGGTTGGTACCACAATGCAGCATTTCCTTGTGTGCCCCTGAGATTTATTTCTAGGCCTCATTTCCTTATTTGTAAAATGAGGATGCTGGACAAGGCCAGTGGCTCCCAAAATGTCAAACCTGCTACATCACAAATCATTTAAAGAACATGTTAAAAATTCTGATTCCTATTTCAGACCCACTGAACCAGAATCTTTGGGTTATTAACAGGTTCTTCAGGTGATTCTCTCTATAGACAGGTTGGAAACCATCAGATTGAATGATATTTAAGTTCCCATCCTGCTTTACACTAGAACCATTAACAGTTTTTTTGTTGTTGTTTGTTTGCTTTAAGAGACAGAGTTTTACTTTGTCATGCAGGCTGTACTGTAGTGGTGCGAGCTCACTGTAATCTCAAAATCCTGGGCTCAAGCGATCCTCCCACTTCAGTTTCCTGAGTAGCCAAGACTACAGGCATGTGCCACCATGCCCAGTTCATTGCAAATTTTTTGGGGTAGTGATGGGGTCTCGCTATGTTGCCCAGGCTGGTCTTGAACTCCTAGCCTCAAGGGTTCCTCCTGTCTCAGCCTCCCAAAGTGCTGGGATTAAATACCACGCCCGGCCCTGAGCATTTTATTTATTGTGTGTAATCTTATTTTTTGCTGTCTGCCTGTTTGTTGGTATACTCACAACAGCCTTGTAATACATGCTTATTACCATCACTGTTCTAAAGATTAAGAAACTCAGAAAAGTGAACTGCCCAATGTCACACAATTAATGGCTGAGCCAATGATCAAACCCACAGAGTCCATTTTATTTCAAGTAACAATTTATTCTATGGTTTTAATATTATTCTGTATAGTAATTAAAACACAGATTATTTTAAACAGGGAAAATTTTCAGGAGTCTGTTTTAATAAATGACTACTAAAATTAAGTTGTGCAGAGGAAGGTACAGCACAGGTGGAAAGGCAAAATTAGGTTCACCTTATGTCACCTCAGAAACTATAACACAGGCCGGGCGCGGTGGCTCACGCCTGTAATCCTAGCTCTCTGGGAGGCCGAGGTGGGCGGATCGTTTGAGCTCAGGAGTTCGAGACCAGCCTGAGCAAGAGCGAGACCCCATCTCTACTAAAAAAATAGAAAGAAATTATATGGACAGCTAAAAATATATACAGAAAAAATTAGCCGGGCATGGTGGTGCATGCCTGTAGTCCCAGCTACTCGGGAGGCTGAGACAGGAGGATCGCTTAAGCCCAGGAGTTTGAGGTTGCTGTGAGCTAGGCTGACGCCACGGCACTCACTCTAGCCTGGGCAACAGAGTGAGACTCTGTCTCAAAAAAAAAAAAAAAAAAAAAAAAAAAGAAACTATAACACAGACAGACAATACCCACCTTAACTGTACCATCATCGCTGCCAGTGCAGACAAGCTGGGGGCCCCTCCTGGCTGGATAACAGGAATTCACGAAGGAAGTATGTCCCTTTAGCCTTTTGACCCTCTCGCCTGTTTCACTATCCCACACTGCCACAGTTTTATCTGTGGATGCTGAGAAGAGCATACTAGGAAGAAGAAGAACAAAAAAGAAATAAGCAAACATGAACAATAACAATGTATCTTTCCTACTCGGCCAAAATGTGCCAAATTCTTCAAGATCACTGACCTGTTGTGCTCAGCCAGTTTGGTCCATGATGCTGGAATGCTTTACCCTAACCTACCAAAATTCTACTTGTGCTCTGGGCCCAGTTATAAGGTCTACCCTGTGAAGTCTGAAATTAATTAACTTGATATAACCAAATTTCCATATTATCTATAGATATTCTAAAATTTTATATTCATTAAAATAATGTTTATGATAACAGATGTTAGAAAAACAATTTTTTTTTTAATTGGGCAGCCCTCAGAACCAGAAGAGGTTCAGTGAACATTCTAAACAATATTCAGAGAAAAAAGGAGATGAGATCGTATATGTAATTCTAACAAATATGTAAAAACCTAAATAGTTTTTAGTAGAAAAAAGGTGTTAGAAAAATGTAAAATTAACAGTGATTACCTTTGGAGTGGTACGAATGTGGTCTTTTTTTTGCTCTTTCTGCTTCTTTGGGTTTCTCAAAATAAATTATTCTATTATGTTTATAATACAAATAGCTAACTTCTACATATAAAAATTACATTTTGCTTTATATCTTAAGAAAACAAATTTGTCTAGGCTGTTGAAATGTTAGATGACAGAGATGATATATTTGCCTACACAGACAATAAACACCCACTTGGGGTAACAGTGATAAGGATAATGAAGTGGCTACCCAAATGCAGTAGTTTTTGACAGCAGCATCTCTTCAAAGAGGAAACTCAAGGTTGAAAGGTGAAAGGATGCTAAGAACTAGTAAGAGAAGCAGTTGTCATTCCGTTATGCAGGATACTCACCTGCCGTCCGTGTTATAATGCAGTTCCATCACTGCTCCACTGTGTCCCTTCAATGTGGCATAGTTATCACAGTCACCATAGACATTCCACAACACTGTTAGGGAGACAGGTGTTCTGTGAGCATTACCAGGCAAACGAAAACTCATTACTGGCTGTGGAAAGGGTACTTAGGAATTTACCAGAACAATGGTTCTCAAATTATTCTCCCTTGGAACACTACTGGTTGTACCAAGTGGACTAATTTTCCTGACACAAAAATAAAAATAATGGCAATATTTTTACAATTCATAAGGTAAAAAAAATTGATGGGTATAATTTCTTAAAATCTTAATTTTTTTTCTTGTGTAATTTAAAAAGAGTTGGCACCTACTACTACTTGTCTGCACTAGGTTTGTAAGCAGACTACAAAATGATGGCACTTACAGAAACCTAGGAAGCCACAACTTAAACGTCACATGGCAATGACTTTATACTACATTTATTCATTCCACATGTACTAAGAAACTACTACCTGCCAGGTGCTGGGATAAATGAGTAGACACAGTTCCTATTTGCAGGGAAGATGGTCTAGCAAACAGTGAAGTCTGATAAGCGTTATTAAGGATCACTTATATATATATATAAGGTGTACATATAGACAATAGTTATTTTTCTGCTGAGAAAACTATAGTTCGTTTGATGAAATTAATAACTCATATATATTCTGCAAAGATCTTTAAGCCTTCCAGATGCTTGGCCACTATAAGCTTAAGGATCATAGAGCTAGAACATCCAAATCAAAATGGGTACTGAAGACAGACAGCATCCATCTTGAGGTTCAGAGTTAACAGAGAAGAGCCAAAGAATTCATTTCATCTCATAACCAGCAAATGAAACTAGAAGAAAGAAAAGTCAGAAGCTTCTGTTAGTTCCTCTCTTGCTTTTTCTCATGACTCTCCCAAAACAACTTTTTCTACTTACTTCTCAAAAATGAGTATTCCTGACTTACATAGCCGAGACTCTGGTAGCAGATCCTAACAAGGTACAGGTAGATTATTTAAGTGAGTTACCATTTTAGGATCCCCTTCTTCCCTCCCATATGTTAGGATCCTGGGAGTGGATCAAGAGGAGGATCTCATACTTTTGGGAAAAGAAAGGTTATCTCTCTCATTACTCTCACTAACCTTTTAAGCCTAGAATGCGAAGTGTCTTGCTAAACCAGCTCAAGATTTCCCTGCATGAGGAAGATTATTTTCAAACCAGAGCAACTCATGTTCCAATCAGTAAAATTCCTTCCTTCTGTATTTACTACAGACACCAAGTTCTACACCCAAAATCATTCAGCATTTTCATGTCCCAATTTTAGCATGTTAGCCATGTAGTTTGTTATGTTGGCAACTTAAAACTGGTAACTTCTGTGGCACCCAAGATTTTAAAAAATAATCATTATCTAGGAGAGAACAATTACTCCAGATTAAAAACTATGCCTTACATATCAGTCGGTCAAATCCTGCAGAGGCTAAGGTGGATCCATTGGGGTGAAACTTGCAGCAGTATACTTCTCCTTCATGTCCTGACAGCAGCATGATTGGGGCTTGAAGGGAGGAACACCTTGGAGGCCCCTAAACAAAAGAGAAGTACAGGGTAGCCACTGCATACAGGCAAAGGAGGCTGCAAAATTGGGGGGGTCGGGTGGGGTCTGGAGGAAAAAGATCATGGAAACAATGATTGAATTTCATTTGATTTAGGGAATGGCAGGTGTTCTCCATTCTCTAAATCTTATCTGCCTCCAATTTGACACTGTCCTCAACTTCCAGGATCTACTGTTATACCAACTCTTCTCCTCCCTCTCTCTTGCTCTTGTCTCACAACCAACGTTTGATTGGTCAAACTTGTTGAACTGATTTCTGCGTCAGGATTTTTATCCTTACAGTTGCCCGTGACAGGAATCCTTTCCCCCTAGATTTGGCTTCTTTCAAATATTCCCTCTTCAGAAAGTCTTACCTTGATCACTCAGAAATCAGTAAGCATCCCATCTACCCCCCTGTAGTGCATTAACTCCACTGTATTCCTCCATAGCACTTATTAGTATCTGACATTACCTTCTTCATGTACTTGCTTACATAGTTTGTCTTTTTCCCCAGGGAATTCACATTCTATGAGTGCAGGAACCCTGCCGACATCCTTCAACACTGTCGTCCCAGTTTCTGGCTCATTTACTGAATGACCGAACTGACCTTCCCAACAATCCTGCATGGTACAGACTATTGGGCAAAGTGGTTTTGATTAAGATCTTGGGCACTTAGTCTAGACTTGGGCAATTCATCTAAGCCTGGGCTTATATTCTTACTTGTCAAATAGGAAGAACAAGTATACTAACCACAATACCCAAATCTCTTCAGTAGTTTCCAGCTAATTCATTTATTCAGAAAAATGTTATGTATCGGGTATTGTTCTAGGCACTGGGGAAACAGCACTGAACAAAATAAACAATGGAGCTTGTATTTGAGTGGGAAACAGGGAGGGAGACAGAAAACATGCAAAATGGAGAAAAACAAAGGAGGAATGTGGGTTTCAGAATATGGGGTATTGCGATTTGAAATAGACTGGTCAGGAAAGCTCTCACTGAAAAAGTGATATTTGAGCAAAGGTTTGAAGGAGCTGAGTGTGTAAACCGTGTGGACATTTTGAAGAAGAGTATTCCAGCTGAGGGAGCAGCAAATGCAAAGGCCTGCAGGCAGGACCATGGAAAACAGTGACTGGAGCCAGGTGAGCAATGGAAAGTTGTTATATCATCTAGATAAAGGGAATAAAGGCCAAAAGATTATGAGAATTTTGGTTTTTACTCTGAAGTGGAAAGCCACCGGAAAGTTTCAACAGAGGGTTACGTGATCTCATGTTTAGAAGGATTCCTCTGGCTGCTGGATTGATAACAGACCTCAATACAAAACAGCAGCAAATGGAAGACCAGTTAGGGCCTCACTGCAATAATGCCAGGTGAAATAATAATGGTTTAGACCATGAGGTAGTGATAGAAATTCTGGATATACATTGAGACCGGTGCCAGCAGGATTTGCTGAAAGACTGGTTGAGGAGTCGAGAAGAGTTTGTTTTCCCATCTGCAAGATGGGCTAATACCAATTGCTAACTCTTACAATATTAATGGAGATTTCATATACAAAGCACTTAGTACAAGGCTCAATGCACGTTAGCTATTATTCAGTTATTAATGATACCAGTGCAGATAAATAAAGGGAAAAGCAACTTGCCCAAGTCCCAAAGCGAGCCAATATCATTCATTTCCCTTCTTCCTCCCTTCATTCATTCATCCACTCTACGAACTTTTCTAAAGGTTTATTCTATCCTAGATCCATGGAAGATTTAGGATGCGTGAGCCCGGTCTCGGTTTTGAGCCCAAAGTGCTTAACTCGAATTCTAGTGCTACCTCAGAGGGCAGACGAGAGGCTGAAAACCGGCGCCAAACCGGGAAATAAGTACTGAGCATCCGCAGGATATCGAGCGCTTTTATACTTAACCTGCTTTAACTCCAGGTTAAGTATTCTCGTTTCGCCCGGGCAATGCGGGAATGGGCCAGTGCCGGGTCATCTGTCTGATAAGCGCTCTGAGGGGAAAGGAAGATGAGCTGAGGGGAAAGGAAGATGAGCTGAAGGCCCAAGGCCGTCAGCTTCTCCACTTACCGCTTGCAGCAAAGCTCCCGGCGTCGCCTGCTGTTGCCCCGCTCCCGGGCCCGATCCCGCCGCTCCCAACAGCAACTCATGCCGCTGTCGCTTAACCGGGACCAGTGGCAACTCTGGGCCCTTGCGCTTCTGCTGTTCTATCATGGCGGTAACCGCTCTCTTCAGCGCCGCCACGGACCGCGCCGACACCCTCAGGCGCCACGCAATTGGTTCCGACTTAGTTCTTCCTCCATAACTTCCGGCTTGGAGAGACCAATCGACTTTCAACATTTCCCTCTGTACCGCCCTCTGGACAGTCTCTTGTTATTGGTCCTCTCTTGCTAGCGCCACGAGAACGCGATTCCGGGATTGGTGGACGGAGCTGGCGTCCCTCCTAGGCGCGCTGGGTCTTGTGGGTGGAATCGCGCTGACTGGGTTTGGCTTTTCGCAGGATGCTGCGGCGGGGAGACCTGGAGCTGACGCCGCGTAAGTGTGAGGAAGAGACGGGGTGGTTGGCTGCATGAATGTGGAGGCGACGCCTTGGTTGTGTAGTCCGAGCCTTCCCTTCTCAGCTGAATGTGCTGATGGCAAGGGGCGGGAAATGGGCCCCGTGTCCCCAGATCGGGTGTGTAGTAGCCTGGGTTTCCTTTCTGGGCAGCAGCACAGCTTTGGGGTCTCTGGCGGCAGGACTCGGCCCCTGCGGCTGCCTGGGGCCCTCGTCGGCTCTCTTCTTCGACAAGCGTTTGATGTATCCAGCCCTGTGCCAGGCTTTCCCAGGGAGAAAGGCCCGTCTCCCAGCCCCTACCAGTGCCCGGATTGGCTGAGGAGGCCGCCTTGTTTGTGTCACTGATTCTGCGGTCTTTTATAAGGACCTACTCTATGCCCCTTAGAGAGACTGTGATGAAGGAAATGTCCGATTCCTTCTCCAGAGCGCAGACTTGTTGAGAAATTTGAGACTCATACACATGAGCCAGATCTTTTCCTCAATCGTCCAACTAATATTTATTGCGCAGAAGGTTGGGGATACATTGTGAACCAAACATGGTCCCTGATCTCAGGGGGGTTGAGTCTGGTGGGGAAAACGTGTTAAACTATGATGTCACTAACAAATGGAGGAGCCCCCTAGGAGAGAGACCTGATGCTATCTACGAGTGCTTGAAATAAGCAAGAAGGTTTTTCTGAGAAAAAGATGCCTGAGCTGATATCTGAAGGAAGAATTCTAACGAATTAGGTGAAGAGATGAAGGCAGAGCGTTCCATAGACAACAGCATGTTCAGAGACTCTGTGCAGTTGGGAGGAAAATGATTAAAATGTCACAAAGAGCCAGTGTGGCTGCTACAAAGAGAATGAGGGGGAGTATGGTACAAGATGAAGCTGGATACAATAGAGGTCAGACCTGACAGGAATCTGTAGCTTTTGCTTTAAAACTGATGGGACACCACTGAGGCCCCCCCCCCCCGCCCTTGGGGTGCAGTAGAGGAGGGGTCTTGATCCCTCCTGAACAGACTAGGGTGGGGAGAGCCCTGGTGGATGCAGACAGACAACCTAGGAGGATATGCGGTAATCAGAGATGTCAACAAGGATATTGATGGAATAGCATATAATCGGACAGATTCTAGGGATATACAGGAAGTAAAATGGATAGCACTTGGTGATGGATTGGATTCAAGGAGTGAAGAGAGAGAAATCAAGGATAACTCCTAGGTTTCTGTCTTCTGTATTGGCTTATCTTTGTGGTTTTGGGGTTTTGGGGGGCTGTGTGCGAGGTCATTTGTGGCATACAAGCAGCAGGTTGAAATATAGCTTTGATGCTCAGAAATAGAAATATAAGTGGAAATTTATATTTCCATTTTTGTTGGAAATATAAATTTGGGGACAGTTTGCATATATATAATTAAGCCATAGGTGTGGGTAAGGTCACCTAAGTCAGAACCTTGAGTAGTTCCAACATTTAATGGGAAGGAACAAGTGGATGAACCTACAGAAGAAACAGAAGAGCTAGGGAATAAGACTGGAGGGATGTCTCAGAAACAAAAGAATAGTCTGTGATAGAAACTCCTGGAATTTAAATAACTGGAGGATTGAAAAGTGTCTGTTCGCTTTATTATCATGGAGCTCATGGTAACCTTAGTGTCAATGATTTTGTTGGTATGATTGGTCCAAAAGCCAGATATGAGGCAAGGATTCAGGAAAGAAAATGGAGGCAGTGAACCTAGACAGTATTTTTCATTTATATATTGTAGAGAGGAAGAGAGGATGTGGTAGTTGATGGGGACGAGGGGTTGTCTTAGGATCCACTTTGAGAATGGAGAAGTTGAATATATGAGAAACTGGGTCATCAATGGTATAAAATATCTGAGAACGTAGGAAGATGGGATTCAAAGTACAGATAGGGAGATCAGCCTGACAAAGATGGACAGTTTCTTCATCAAACAGAAGTGAAGAAGGCTATAGATAAAGGTTGTTTGTCTGTTTGATGTTTGTAAGATGAGTTCCTTTCTCATGACTTTTATTTCTCTGTAAAGTGGGATCGTAGAGTGAGAGTTGAGAATATTGCAGATGTGAAAGTCATTGGAGAATGTGGAGAATGAGTTTACTAGAGAAATGTAGTACTGCTGGACAGAGTTAAGGGCCCATTTGAGGATCAAAATTTTTTTCCAGCACATTAGGCACTTTAGTACATACCCGTCTAGGTGTGGCAAGGACTGTGGCTTTGGCTTTGTAGCTTCAAACACACACTGTGCCCTCTAATGTGTCCTCTTTTACTGAAGAAGCTGGAAAGCTAAGAACCATTTTCTACACTCCCTTGTACTTTAGAGGAGAACTGAATTTGGAACTGAGTTAAAAGTGGAGAGAAGGAGGGTATGAGGCATCCAGTTTTGCTGGCAAATATGGCATTGAGTTTTTCTAGTCAATAGTTTCCTGGTTTGGTGACCAGTGGAAGCCATAACTTTCTTGGATTATGGCAAAGGCAGTGTTATTTTGTGGGTTAGGAGTTGTTCCCGGATGTTCTGCGAAAGTCTGTTACTATAGTGCTTCTAATAATTTTGGAAACCACATAATACCTGGCAATAAATCCCTTTCTGCATAACCTAACTACAGTGGGTTCTGTTGTCTGCAACTATCCCCCACCGGGGTAGAGGTATTGCCAGAGAGGTAAGCTATAATGACAGAGTTAAAGGGAATTTTAGGGTACTATTGGAATGATGGTTTATGGAATCTAAGCTGAATTAGAAAAGTGAAGAAAAAGGGGAGGGCTGATAGACTGGAAGAAAATAGAGGCCAATAGATCAGGGTTCTAATGAGATCAAAGAACTGTATTCTCTGTTAGAAGACTTCCGTTTATCCTAAAAGGCCGACTTAGTTGTCATCTCTTAAACTTTATGGCTTGACACTATAGTGTAATTGGTCACCATTATCCCTACCACACCAGGAAGTCTTTGAGGACAGGGACTATACTGAAAGGAGTATTTTAGTGGCAAGTGTGTGTGTCCCTTGGAATGGCCTAAGTCTTTGTCTTTTTGTAGCTATGTGGTTTTGGTCAAGTTACTTCATTCCTGTAAAACAGGATAATCTACTTTGTAGGAGTAGTTTTGAGGATTGAAAGTAGGTTTATAAAGTACCTAGCTTGGGACCTTACATATATTTACATATGAACACCAATAAATGTTGTACTGAATTGATGAATTAGTTAACAATTTAGATAGAGTGGAATTAAATACTTCAGTATTTTAGTAGAAAGTCATAATTTCTATGTGCCTTACCCTGTGCTAGGCACTGGAGATTTGGGGAGGAAGGGTCTGATGATGTGTAAGACAAGGGCATGCTCACAAGAATTTCACAATCTAGAAAGAGCAGGGGGAAAAAATCCATAAATATGATTTGAATCCCATTTCTATCATTCATAGTTTTGCAATTTTGAGCAAGTTACTTAGCTTCTCTTGTGTCTTCATTTTTCTTTTTCTTTTTGAAACAGAGTCTGGCTCTGCTGCCCGGGCTAGAGTGCCATGGCATCAGCCTAGCTCACAGCAACCTCAAACTCCTGGGCTCAAGCAATCCTTTTGCCTCAGCCTCCCTAGTAGTTGGGACTACAGGCCTGTGCCACCATGCCCAGCTAATTTTTTCTGTATATTTTTAGTTGTCTGGCTAATTTCTTTCTATTTTTAGTAGAGATAGGGTCTCGCTCTTGCTTAGGCTGGTCTCGAACTCCTGACCTCAAGTGATTCTCTGGCCTTGGCTTCCCAGAGTGCTCGGATTACAGGCGTGAGCCACCGAGCCTGCCGTCATTTTATTTTTCTTTCTTTCTTTCTTTTTTTTTTAATCCACTGTCAGAGTAGTGTCTTCATTTTTAAAATGGCAGTGATAATTGCCCATCTTATGGGGTGATCAAGAAGACAAATTAGTTAAGACAAGTAAAGCTCTTAGATTAATACATGGCAAATATGAAGCACTCAAATATTAGCAATTAGTATTATGGGACTTTCAAGGGACCTTAGGGATAATTGACTGAAAGAGTAGTGTGGAATAGTAGAATAAATACTGGTCCTGGGGTCTACTACCATTGTTGCTAACTGTGAGCAGCCTTTGTCAAACCACTTGGCTTCTCTTGGCCTCAGTTTCAGTTAATAAAGAGTAATAGGTTTAATGATCTCCATCATTCTTTTCAGCTTTTACATTTGATGAGTCCATCTTTTGTGTTTTCCCCGGCTTTTTATTATTCTTCCTCTTTCCTGCTTCTGGCCATTTTCTCAATAGGTCCATGACTGGAGTTCAGAAGGAAGAAGCATCTATCTAACATGGTCACTCTAGAAATTTGGTGGGATAGAGGAAGGTTAGGCCACCAGTTTGGCATTTGAAAGTCTCTTATCTGTTGACCTATTTAACATAATATATGGGACCCAGTTCCAGTTCCTCCTTGTATATCCTGTAGACCAGAATGCATTCCTTTTTTTTTTTTTTTTAAGCGACAGGGTCTTGCTTTGTCACCTAGGCTAGCACCTCAGACTTCTGGGTTCAAAAGCAATCCTCCCACCACAGCCTCCTGAGTAGCTAGGACTACAGACATGTACCAGGCTAATTTTTTTTTTTTTTTCATAGAGGTGGGGTCTTGCTATGTTGCCCTCGCTGGCCTTGAACTCCTGGCCTCAAGTGATCTGCCTTAGCCTCCCAAAGTGCTGGATTACAGGCGTGAGTCACTGTGCCTGGCCCCCTCCTTCTTTCTTTACCTGTGCTTAGCACATATTAAGACTCCATTTACTATTCAGAAAAACAGAGTAACTGTAACATACCAGGCACTGGGAACACAAAATCAAATAAGAAATTGTCCTTGGTTTCATGTTTGAATGAATGGATCCAGATCTTGCTCATCCTGGCCTCCTCCGTGAATGATGTCCTTCTGATAGGCCCATATTCACAGACTTAAAAGAATAAGTAAATTTACAAGGATTGAGGTGCACCATTTGGAGTTGCCAATCAATCGTTATTAATTCCTCTAATGTTGGGACGTAGTGTTAGATGTGGACTGAATTCTTTTTAAGGTAGTGTGTATAGTGGTTAAGAATGTAGGCTCTGGAGTCATTATTCTGTCTTTGTTCATAATCCCAGTATTTTTAATTAGCTTACTTTCAGTACTAACACAGATGAAAGATAAATAAAAATTCCTTAACTCCCTTAGAGATTTAGTCAGTTATCCAAATAAACTTAATAACAACAAAAATCTTGACCAGATCAGTAAGGTGACACATCGAATGAAGGTCCAAAGACTATAAAGTATCTTGCCAATTTAATATTGTTCTTTAAACTTCTCATTGCTTGGGGATGGGAGGACAGGTTGTGTGGAGTTTTTCCCCCAATTTTTTTTTTTTTTTTTTGAGACAGAGTCTTCCTCTGTTTCCCTGGCCAGAGTGCAATGGCATCATCGTAGCTCACTGCAACCTCAGACTCCTGGACTCAAGGGATCTTCCTGCCTCAGTCTCCCAAGTAGCTGGGACTACAGGCGCACACCACCATGCCTGGCTAATTTTTCTATTTTTTATAGAGAGGGGGTCTCACTCTTGTTTAGGCCGGTCTCAAAGTCGTGAGCTCAAGGAGTCCTCCAGCCTTGGCCTCCCAGAGTGCTGGGATTACAGGCCTGAGCCACCATGCCTGGCCAATGTGCACACTTTTTAAAAACTTTGAAACAATCACAACATTATGGAGGTACAAATAACTTTTTTTTCTCAATTATTTGAGTTAAACTACTGACCTGATACTCCTTGTTTTTCTACAAACAAGGACATTCTCATACATAACCACAATAATTATAAAATTAATATTGCATTACTTTTCTAATCCTCAGGCACCACCTCTCCATTCTTGAGCTCTGAGTCCCCATTTTGGGCTGCTCCAGTGTGTGGATTTCTTTATCATCCTACTCTTCCCCACACTCTTTGCAGATTCTCCCCTTGCCCAGCATAGGCTCTGACTTCACTCTGGCCCACCACTTCCGCTACTGTGCCTCCCACTTCCACCCCACTTTCCTTGCTCTGCCCCTCATTTTGGGAAGAGAGTGACTAGTAATTGCCCTCTTATTGCTTCCCTACATAACACAATTGTTTAAAACATTCAAGTGAAATGAAGCCCTTGAGTTCTGCTTTCAGGACGATTGCAAGGCAACTCCAAATGGTATACCTAAATCCTTGTCAATTTACTTGTTCTTTTAAGTCTATGAATGTGGTGCTAACTGGACAATATCTATCTCAATGTTTTATAAACTTTTTAAAAGTAGCAGAACTCCTTTTTTTCCCCAAATGAAATCTTACACAGAAACTTAATATGTAAACTGGATCAAAACAGAAAACAGTTATAGTAGATATCTCTCCGGTAATTCCCACCCATCTCTCCTCTTGCCACCATGGCCTACCCCAAGGCTGGGAGGGTCAGTGGGAATCAGCACTAACGGAACTCTGCCTAATTACTGAGCAGAGGATCCTACCTGCCCAACTGCTCTGAGTTGGACTTCCCCCAACTGTAGTTTCTTTGGGGTTCTGCTCCCTCCACTTTTGGTATGGAGGCTCTCCTCTGGTTAGCTGGCCTAGAGCCAGCCTCTTTGGTTTTCTTGAACCTTAAGGTGACCTAGACGTTTCAGAGTAGACATTTAAAAAATAAACTTGAGTTAACTGAGGAGCCTCTGATAACCACCATAGAATCCTAGGTTTCTACAGAACATAATTTGAAAAAAGATTTAAATCCCATGTTTTAAAACGGCAACCATCTACTTTCCTGACATTTAAAACCTGTTACAATAGTCTCCCATTGTTTTGAGGGGATATGTTCTAAGACCCAAGTGAATCCCTGAAACTGTGGATGATAGTGAACCCGATTGCTGTCAGTTGAAACATGTTTGTGTTCATATCTTCCACCCACAAATTTAATGCTATTTCCATCTTAACTAAGCACCTAGCATGCAGTGAGGCTGTAACTTCTGCAGTTTGAGACGCAATAGTAAAACTAGCATGAATTTCTTTTTCCTTCATAATTTCACACATAGTAGATTTGTTTTTACAGTAGATCTTAGCAACCCCAGCATACGATTTGTTTTCTTTCCTCCAGTTGAGAACTTTCACTTGTTCACTTAAAGGAAGCACTTTACACCTTCTCTTTGACATATCTGAAGGGCCAGCATGACTACTGCGCTTTGGGGTTATTATTAAGTAAAATAAGGGTTACTTGAAACCAAGCACTGCAATACTATGACAGTCAATCTGATAACCGAGAGGGCTACTAAGTGACTAATGGGTGGGTAGCATATACAGCATGGATATGCTGGATAAGGGAATGATTCATGTCCCTAGGTAGGACAGGGTGGGATGGCACAAGATTTCATTATGCTACTCGGAACAGTGTGTATTTTTTAATTTAAGAATTATTTATTTCTGGAATTTTTCTTTCTTTCTTTTTCTTTTCTTTCTTTCTTTTTTTTTTTTTTTTTTTTTTTTTTTGAGACATGATCTTACTCTGTTGCCCAGGCTGGAGTGCAGTGGCACAATCATAGCTCACTGCAACCTCCAACTCCTGGGCTCACGCAATCCTTCCACCTCAGCCTCTTGAGTAGCTGGGACTACAGGTGTGTACCACCACACTGGGCTAATTTTTGAAGTTTTGGTAGACACGGGGTCTCACTGTGTTGTTCAGGCTGGTCTCAAACTCCTGGCCTTGAGTGATCCTCCCACCTTAACCTCCTGAAGTGCTGAGATTTCAGGCATGAGCCACCATGCTTGGCCTGTAATTTTCTGTTTAATGTTTTCGGACCACAGTGGACTGTGGGTAACTGAAACCCTGGAAAGTGAAACCGTGGATAAGGGGGACTACTGTACTGTTATATTTCAGGTTTTCCCTCAAAACTGCATGCCAGTTTCCTTCTTGAAGAATTGCATAGGGCTTCTCAGGTTACTGTTATACAGAAGGAGTAAACAGGGAGCTTTAAACATAGATTTTATATGCTTTTCACAGCAGAAGTCTGTAAGGAGCAATGTAAGTTCATTTCTGCTTTTATTGCTCTTTCCATGATCTTAGTGTGGAGAGGAACAGACGATAGACTAAGATGTTTGAGCCCAATTCACATGCCCTAGCTGCTGGTGCCTCTGTGGATTCTGTACCTCACTAATGTTCTAGGTATTGGAGGAATAATAAAGGTCTCTTGATAGAACCGTTGACCTCAGAGTAATAACTCCTGTTCTAGCATGGGAGGTGAGGGATGCTGGGCAGAGGAAGGGAAGGGCTGGAGATGAGACTGCATAGCTGGGGAGTGGCAGAAGCAGATTCAGCCAGGCTGTAAAACTTGGAATTACCCTGTGTATGAGCCATTTCTCAAGAACTGACAAATCTGCCTCTATTCTCTCTATGTACTTTCAGTAAGGTAATAAAAAGACACCTCTGGCTGACCTAAGGAGAAAAGGGCAAGTTTATCATCAGGATAGAAGATTTTCTTATGGAACTTGAAGAAAGAAATGTTCCTGGGTCATAGGATGATACTAGAACAAGGGTTTGGAAGTCTGACAGGATTTTCTTTCATTTCTGTTTCAAGCGAGACTGTCTACTTAATGGATGGTCATTGTAAATCAGGAAGACTCGCCAACAGTAGGACACGAAACCATCGTCTGAAAGTGAGAGGGAGCAGTGGGGATTCAGGAGAGAAGAAAGTATTTGCCTATGAAAACCCAAGAAAAGTAGCTTCAGGTCTTATTGGTGCCAAGTGTAATTGGGAGGAAAAAGAGAACTGAGAATATACCATTAGGTTTATCTTTATCTGGCAGTGATTTACCGGCAGAGTAAAGAGATATGGTTAGGAGCCACTAGATAGATTGCTAGCTTCCTCTCTGTTTAAAATCAGGAGCTGAGCAAGGGTATCTGTCAGGTCCCTTACAACTTCAGAGCTCTAAGTTTTGCTTCTTAGGCAGCGTCAGCATCACCTGGTTGAAAATGCACAATCTTGGGTAACACCTCAGATAATTGAATTGCAATCTGCATTTTTAACATAATTCATAAATAGTTAAATGAATTTTGTACATCCAACAATGGATTATTATACAGCCATTAAAAAGTATGTGTATATGATTTAGCTATAATATATTAAGAAAATGATGATTAATGATTTCATGATTCCATTAAAAACACTTCTATGTATTAAAAAGTCTGAAAGAATATAAACTAAATTGAATTATGAATGACTATATTTTCTTCATTATTAATGTATTTGGACTTTAAAAATGTGTGTTTTAATTTTATCGGGGAAAAAAGCAAGCTCTCCTTTTTTTTTTTTTTTTTTTGGAGATAGAGCCTTACTCTGTTGCCCTGAGTAGAGTGCTACTGCCTAGCATAGTGATTAAGAGCATGGACTCGGGTCAGCTAGGATTTGACTACCGTTTGCAGGCTTTTTGACATAGGCTTAGTAATTTGACTTCTGGTCTTTCTTCTATATAATATAATAATAAAAACTACATCTTGAGAATTTTGAGAATTAAATGGGACATTGCATGTTCAGTGCTTAGCACAGTGCCTGGACATAGTAAGTGCTTGATAAATATTAGCCCTTATTACTACTATTCCATTTTTTTGAGATCCATTTACACATACTCCTCCTTCAACTCCCCCAAAATTCTTCCTCAGGCAAAACAATAACAACAGTAGCAATAAAAAAATTAAACAACAAAACCAGTAGTTTGATAGCCTTGGGTAAGTAACAAATTGTAAAGAAGTAAGATCAATTGTTTCCAAAACTCCCCACAATTAAAATAGACAAAAGAAGTTTGGATAAAAGTACACGGTGTTAAATCTAATGCTATTACTCTGTAGAGACTAGCTGTGGACTGTCTGTGCATTCATTTCTTCTTTAATGCAGATATCTCTCTCATCGTTGTCTAATTTCTTTGTGACAGGACGCTTGAATTAGTTTTAGTAGAAGAGAAATGGAGGAGCCATAGAACATTAAGGATGAATTCAGGAAGGCCTGAGACCATGGAAAACTTGCCTGCTCTCTACACTATTTTCCAAGGAGAGGTATATTCTTTTGTGCTTTGAAAACCATTTATGTTAATGATAGATTGAGAGTGAAAAGCAACTGGATTTGATGCCCCTGTCCACTTGAGACTATCTTGAGCATTATAGTTTAAATGGGAATGGCCAGTGGAGCATGTGGCTACCATATACATCTCTGCTAAGCTCCAACATCTAACTGCATACTAGACAACTTGACACACCTGCATCCTTGGATACCTCACAGCATCTCTAGTTTATGTTCTAAACTGAGATGTTCATTTTTTCACTGCTGTGGTTTGTATATGTACTCCAAAAAGCACATGTTGGAAACTTAATTCCCAATGCAATATGGTTGGGAGGTGGGGCCACCCTCATGAATGGATTAGTGCCAATTATAAAAGGGCTTGAGGTTGCAAGTTTTATCTCTTGCTCTCCCCTTGCCCTCTTGCCTTCTGTCATGGGATCATGCAGCAAAAATGTTCTTGCCAGATGCTGGCACTTCGATCTTGGACTTCCCAGTCTCCAGAACCATGAGACTAATAAATTTTCTTTTCTTTATAAATTATCTAGTCTCTGGTGTTATGTTATAGAAACACAAACAGACAAAGGCACCCAACAATTCTATTCTTCTAGTCTTTTCCATCTCAGAAAATAGAACCATTATCTGCTCAGGAATTCAAGCTAGACTCCTGGGTATCATCCTTGATTTCTCTTCTTCATCTGATCTTGATTTTCCCTTAGGAAAATTAGGATTCCACAAATCCTAATTCTATCTCTGGCCTATGTACTTCTTTATCCCCTGGGGACCCCATTAGTTCAAGCTCTCCATCTCTTGCCTGGCCCTTACTGAGATCTCTACTTCTATGATAACCCTTCTCTAATCTGTTCTTCACATTGAAGCCAGAATAACGTTTTAAAAACAGATTGGTTCGGAACCATTTTATGGCACATAAAAAAAAAAAACCCAAACCGCAGATTGGACATGCTGCTTTCTCACAGCTCTTCAGAGGCCTCTCATTATAATTGAATACAAACTCATTTTCATGGCCCTTCCATGACTTGGCCTCTGCTTGATAATGTTGTTTTATTCTGCCCAACTCATAGTCCAGCCACACTGGCCTCCTTATAGCTCTGAACCTTCTAAGCTCTTACTTTCTCTTCTGGACTTTTGTACATGCAGTTTGTGTTAGTCTCATTAGTCTGTTTGTGCTGCTATAACAAAATACCTGAGACTGGGTAATTTATAAAGAACAGAAATTTATTTCTCACAGTTCTGGAAGGCTGAGAAGTCCAAGACCAAGGTGCCACCAGATTAGTGTCTGGTAAGGGTTGCTCTCTGCTTGCTGCGTCTTACAGAGGGAACAAATGCTGTGTCCTCACATGACAGAATGGACAGAAGGAGCAAACTCAAACCCTTTTTGTAAGGCACTAATTCATTCATGAGGGCAGAGCCCTCATGACCTAATCATCTCCTGAAGGCTCCGCCTCTTAATATCATTGCGTTAGGGGATTAAGATGTGGGGCCTTGGAGGATGTGATTAAATTACAGGGGCTCTGCCCTTGTGAGTACGATGCTCTTATAAAAGAGGCTTTAGAGAGCTGCCTGGCTCCTCTGTTCCTTCTGCCATGTGAAGACATAGCAACAAGGCACCATCTGAAAGCAGAGAGTGAACCCTTATCAGACACCAGTCTTCTGGTGCTTTGGTCTTGAACTGCCCAGCCTCCAGAACTGTGGGAAATAAATTTCTATTATTATAAATTATCTAGTCTATGGGGAAAGGGGAAAAGTGCTCTGCCTGTGGTGTCTAATCCGTGTTGTTTTGTTATAGCAGCAGGAATGGACTAAGACACTGTTCCTTCTATCCACTTTCCCACCATCTTCCTTTCACCCTTTAGGTCTCAGCCCTAATGTTGTCTCCTCAGAGATTTTTTTACCCATCGTGAATAAATGGGTTCATCCTGTATTGGATTATGTACTTGCTTAATGTCTGTCTTTTTCATCAGATACAAAGCTCCATGAGGGCAGAACTTTGTCTGTTTTGTTGTGTATCTTTTTTTTTTTTTTTTTGAGACAGAGTCTTGCTCTTTTGCCTAGGCTAGTGTGTGGTGGCATCATTATAGCTCATTGCAACCTCAAACTCCTGGGCTCAAGCGATCCTCCTGCCTCAGCCTCCTGAGTAGCTAGGACTATAGGAGTGTGCCACCACGCCCATCTAATTTTTTTTGTTTTTTGTAGAGAAGGGGTCTTGCTATGTTGCTCAGGCTGGTCTCTAACTCCTGGCCTCAAGCAGTCCTCCCACCGTGGCCTCCCCAAAAGCTAGGATTACAGGTGTAAAGCACTATATCCAGCCTATTGTTGTATATCTCAATCTTAGGTGGGTAGGTAGAAAATAGTAGATGCTTGATACAGTCTTGATGACTGAATGAATGATCAACCTTTGGAGGAAAAGGCATTCTATTTATTTAGAGAGCAAAGACTTTGGAACCAGACAGAATCTGTATTCTGTCCCAGCTCCTTTACTTACTGTGTGTTCTTTGAGACTGTCACTTAATCTCTTTGAGTCTGTTTTCTCATTAAATGGAGATAATAACTACTTCCACAGGATTACAGTGATGGTTAAATAAGCCATCAACTATAAAAACACAATACCTGAGACATAGGAATTCCTCAACATTTTCTCCCTCCTCGTGAAGTGAAAATAAAGCCAAAAATTGTATTCAATGTCTTATGAGTGCCTATAGTATTTGAACAATATCATTCATACTTGGCATTCATACTTTATGTTTGATAAAAGTTTTACCTCCTAATAATGTGAGGTCTTTGAGGGTAGACTTTGTGACTGTCAGTTGGTTATAGATAATTGTGGCTTTTGGCTTCTGTTAAGTTGATCCCAACTTGTAACAGCCAAGATACAAAGAATAATAACATTTTTTTTTTTTTGAGACAGAGTCTCACTCTGTTGCCGGGGCTAGAGTGAGTGCCGTGGCGTTAGCCTAGCTCACAGCAACCTCAAACTCCTGGGCTTAAGCGATCCTACTGCCTCAGCCTCCCGAGTAGCTGGGACTACAGGCATGCGCCACCATGCCCGGCTAATTTTTTGTATATATATATTTTAGTTGTCCATATAATGTCG
Source organism: Eulemur rufifrons (assembly GCF_041146395.1). Classification (NCBI taxonomy): domain Eukaryota; kingdom Metazoa; phylum Chordata; class Mammalia; order Primates; family Lemuridae; genus Eulemur; species Eulemur rufifrons. The sequence goes on from NC_090990.1 coordinate 21,321,886, forward strand.
TTCTATTTTTAGTAGAGACGGGGTCTCGCTCTTGCTCAGGCTGGTCTCGAACTCCTGACCTCGAGCGATCCACCCGCCTCGGCCTCCCAGAGTGCTAGGATTACAGGCGTGAGCCACCGCGCCCGGCCAATAATAACATTTTGACAAATAGCAAACAGCTCTGCTCTTCAGATCCTCTGTCATTTTTCTTTATGGCCCATGCTATGTCCAAAGTTTAGTAAGGTACCAGAAAAAGGAAGTGGTAACACTAGAGGTGAAAATGATTTTTCTGATCACGAAGCACTCATTTGTCAGGTGCCGCACAAAAGAAAGGGGAAGAGTGCTCTGTCCTCCACAGACTGACTCAGATTTCTAGTAAAGTAGCTCCTGACTTACAAGTTTTTCTCATGAGATGGGGCTTGAATTAGTGTAGGTTCTGTATGTTACTATCAAGAAAGGATGGTCTGTGGAAATGTTCAGAAAGAACTTTATAGTTCTAACTTACTATTTCAAGAGCACATTTTACAATAGCATGGTTTAGAAGTGACTTGGAATTAGGGAAAGAGAAATTTTATAAATTGAAAAGAAGAAACTATTTTCAGAATATTCATCCAATGACCATTTAATGAGTGCCTAATATTTACAAAGAAGACAAGTTACATTAAAATTCAAAAAATTTTTTAGCTTAATGTCTGTTAGTACTTCCATACATTCTGTGTTATTGAGTCGCTCTGAAAAAAATCATTAACCCCATTTAATGGATAAGGAAACTCTTCTCAGAAGTTTAGTAATCACCCAATGATTAGTAAATGACAAAGTTATTTCACAGTATCTGATATGGTATCTTGCACATAGTAGGTGCTTAGTAAATATTGGAATAAAATTGACCCCGGACCTCATAAGACTGGTTGTCCTTGAAGAAACTAGTGGTGCAGCCCATATCCTAGCAGTTCTTCTTAGTAGGCTCGGTAGGGATTTGGAACCAAGTGATTACATACTGAGAAGCCAATATGCATCCTTCCCTTATCCTCTGACAGGCATCTGGGTTCCAGAGTCCATTAAACACGGTAGGGGGTACAAGCATAGCAATGGGAGTTAGGACTTGGCTCAGGCTTGCCATTGCCAAAGAAATGCTGAAGGGAGATTGATGCTGGCAAGGTGGAAATAACATTGGACTGCAAGTCAGAAAATGTCTGTGCTATACATGGCTGTGCTACTTTCTAACTTTGTGACTTTGCACAAGTAACTTATGTCTGTGAGCCTCAAATTCCTCATTTACATTATGGGGATAATGAATTTCAAGGCCAGTGCCACTTCTAATATGAAGTGAGAAATTCATTTTACCCGAGCCCTAAATTCAGTTGAGATAATTATTGAATTTTTTCCCCTGAGGTGTTTGACTAATTGTTCTTGGGACACCAGGCAGATTGTGGGATCACCTACAGCAGGTGCCATCCTGTTAATTTCAACTCTGACTGCACCCTAGGAGACACAGTGATGGAAAACACCTGGTGCTGGGATTGGAGAGAATGCCTTTTCCTAACTGAACAGTTGAGTGCATCCATTCTGGAGCACATTAACCTTGCCTATTGGGAGAGGCCAAATTAAGGTCTGTTATATTACCTGTAAAGATTGTAACATGACACTGGAGCTTTGGGGTTGAAAAGTGAGATTGTCTTAATTACAGCGGCCGGGTGATTTGAGCTCCAACTTCTAGATGCTACTTTTAAGTTTGCTAGATAGTTATGCTGTTTAATGTTGTTACACAACATGAGAATTTTCAGCCCTCCTTCTAGAACCCTGATGCAAAAGCCAATCAGAGAGCCTTCAGTTGGTCCAGAAAGATGGAATTTGCTTTGATTTTAATTAAAAATGGAAAAACTTATCTTTTATTTGGGCCTCTTTTACACAGAACAAACTGATTGGTGAACTTAGGTAAGCACTTTGTGTCTCTGGTCTTCATTTTCCTCATTTGAAAAATGACAGGATTGGACCAGCTAATCTTTAAAGTCTTTCCTCTGGTTCCACCTTGCCTTGATTTTAAGTATCTGTGTGATTGTGCTGTTTCTTTGGGACTCTCAGCATAGCATGTTCATCAGTGTGAAACAGGAATATAGAACTTTTGGTTTGTGATGTATTCTTCATGCTGTCTTGGAGAGTTAGTTCAAGTGCTCTGTCCCAATATCCCCATTAAAAAATCAGGAAAATGAAAGTTTTTCTCTATTTCCATCCTAATATTGAAGCAAGTGATGATAATATTTGGTGAAGTAGGAGGCACTGGAGTAGGAGTCAAGGGACTCAGGTTCTGTCTAAGTTAGTTGTGTGCCTTCTTACCAGTCACTAATCTTTTTGTACTTCATTATCTTGGACTGCAAATCATTAAAAACTTGTACCTTGTTGAATGTACAGTATGTGTCAGATGCCAGTGCCAGGTGCTTTATGTACATCATTTGTTGTCAGCAGCAGCACAGTGAGAACAAATGGGAACTTAGGCCTTGAAAGGCAAGTTGTGTTCAAGATCCCACAGGTAGGACATAGCATAGCTGGGATTAGAAGATACATCTTTCACTCTAAAGCCTGTGCTCTTTCAACACTTACTATGCTATTCTCTTTTTTTTTCTTTTTTAAGTTTTCTTAGGGACAGGATCTTGCTGTGTTGCCAAGGCTTTGTTGGAACTCCTAGGCTCAAGTGATTCTCCTGCTTCAGATTCCTGAGTAGCTGGGGCTGCTGTGCCCTGCTATACCTATACACTGTTTTGCCTCATCTGCAACATAGGGACCTACGTTATGTACTTCCTAGGATTGTTGCCAGGAGCAGATAGGATATCAGATATTGCATTGCTTTTGGCCATTAGAGTTTTATAATTAAAGAGAACCCATGAGCAGCTCTAGTGTAGTTAAGACACTCTGGGTTCAAATCCCAGATCTGCTACTTACTAGCTTTGGACCTTGGGTAAGTTACTTAATCTCTTCATGCATTATTTTGTCATGTGTTGAATGGGGATAATAATACCAACTTCATACAGTGACATGAGGATTATGCAAAGCATTTTGAATAGTTTTGCATGTAGTGATTATTCAATATATATTAGTGAATAGCAATGCAGTAGGGATTGTCTTAGTCCTCTTGTTTTAGTTGTGGTAAAGCTGCAACAGTGATTGCCCAAGATGAAGCAACTAATTAAAGGCACTGAAAAGAATAATGTATATATATATGTAAGATTGTATTGAATATTTTACAAATAATAATGAATTTAATGATAAATTCAGTCTATAGTGACAATATTACCCCCAGTCTGCAGATGGCGAGTAGGGTGGGCTGAAGGAGAGAGGTAAAGCCTGAGTTAAGTATTTATTTGGCAAGGGCTCTGGGCCTTTCACCCCTGACATTTAGTAGTTGCCTGTTACATAGACCCAATATCTGTGCTGTGCAGACCCAACACCTGGCTGTGCTGCTAGGCTGTACTAGATCCATCAAGCCTCTAATTTATCTATATTAGACCAATTCTGTAAAAGACTTGGGGACAACTCTTTTTCTATCTGTTCAGGTTCTATCAGATGTCTGTGTATTGGCTTTTTATATAATTATCTTGATAAAACCCAAGACTCAGATTTGGAGTGAAATATAGTATGCTGTATGGTCTGGTTTGATTTGAAGCTTATGATTAAGGGATGTCCTACATGATGAATCTCAAATTATTAATGTTCTCTGTATTGGAATTGGAGGCCTCAGTCCCAGCTAATATAAAGTGTAACTTTTTACCTGGTTTTCTGCTGTTTGTTCCTTTTGTTCATGAATCTCCTTTGGTGATTTCAGTAGTTGTAGGATTTGGACATTCTTTGGTACCATCATACCAAATAACAACATTCCAAATCTCACTAGTGTTGGCCGGGCATGGTGGCTCATGCCTGTAATCCTAGCACTCTGGGAGGCCGAGGTGGGAGGATTGCTTGAGCTCAGGAGTTCAAGACCAGCCTCAGCAAGAGCGAGACTTCGTCTCTACTAAAAATAGAAAGAAATTAGCCAGACAACTGAAAATAGAAAAAAAAAATTCAGCCGTGCGTGGTGGTGCAGGCCTATAGTCCCAGCTATTCAGGAGGCTGAGGCAGGAGGATTGCTTGAGCCCAGGAGTTTGAGGTTGCTGTGAGCTAGACTGACGCCATGGCACTCTAGCCCAGGCAACAGAGCGAGACTCTGTCTCAAAAAAAAAACAAAAAAACTTACCAGTGTTATTAATGTTTGTACACATATCTGTCAGTCTAAATTTCAAAAAGAACAGACAGAATATTTGACAGCACATCATTTTTAGGCAGCTTTGTAGCAGACAGAGGCAGTTGGTACCGAGTAGTAATTCAGGGAGACTAGGGTCAGTGCTATGGAAGAAAGATTCTCATTTGTGTGACGTTGATTTTTTTTTTTTTGTCTTTATAGGTTGCTATGGTGACAGATTATGGAGCATTTATCAAAATCCCAGGCTGTCGGAAGCAAGGTGGGACCCTATAACTTGAAATTTAGCCCTTCCATTTCAACTCTCTGCTGTCACCCTCACCATATCCTAATTATAGGCTGTACAATTTTCAGACAGAAATTTTTTGTTTTTTGTGTCTAGATATGAATATAGACAAGTAATGACAGTTCATTTTTAGCTGGCAGGTCTTATCAGAAGAATGGCATTTTATGACTTAGAGGAGGGCTAGGGTATAGCTAACTGGGTTCATTTCTGGAACCAGCTCTTTCCTAGGCTTCACCTATGACCCTAGGCAAGTCACTTGACCTCTGTGGACACAGGATTTTGGGGAGGACAAGCTACTTCTCTTTGAGGCTGACATTGTAAGTTTTCTATTGTAAGGTACATGGAATGGAAATAGTATTGTAAATAATACATATATATTATATATAGTATTTTAAATTTTCTTTGTAAATAGACATTTGTTGAGCATTTTTGAAGAATCCCTTTTATGTCTATAATATTATTTATTTCTCAAAACAATTGTGTTATGTAGAAAGGTAGGTTCCACACGCTGGTGGCCTGCCCAGAGTGATTTAGCTAGGTATTGGCACAGCTGGGACTAGAACCCAAGCCTTCTGAATCCTAGCCCAGGGAGCTTTCTACTATATCACACTTCTGGTGGATCCTAACTAACCTGCTAACTTCTTACATTAAAATAAGTTAAAGATTTATTAAAGATGTTAACATTTGAAAAAACAAAAAAGGAGGTACAGTGGCTCACACCCATAATCCCAGCTCTTTGGAGGCTGAGGCAGGAGGACTGCTTGAGGCCAAGAGTTTGAGACCAGCCTGAGCAACATAGCGAGACCCCGTCTCTACAAAAAATAGAAAAAAATTATACTTCCCTGGCAGGGGAAATACCATGATCACGAAGGTGGTTTTCCAACGATAAGGCTTATCCATTGCACTCTGGATATACTGACCCTTGCGATTTCCCCAAATGTGGGAAACTTGACTGCATAATTTGTGGTAGTGGAGGACTGCATTTGTGCTCTCCCTTGATAAAAAAGAAGAAAATAGAAAAATTAGCTGGGTGTGGTGGCATGCATCTGTAGTTCCAGCTACTCAGGAGGCTGAGGCAGGAGGATTGCTTGAGCCCAGGAGTTTGAGGTTGCTGTGAGCTATGATGACACTACTGTACTCTAGTCTGGCTGACAGAGTGAGACCCTGTCTCAGAAAAAGAAAAAAAAGTAGTATAAGAATACTAGAAGAAAATATAGAAGAACATTTCACTACATAAAAGTAAGAAACTTAATTGCAAAAATCCTCATAAGCAAAGTTAAGTTGGGAAAAAGAATTTGCAGTACATATGATAAAGAGGAAAAAGGGGCCAAGGATATGAAAAAACAACTCATGGGAGAAACAAATATTTTTTGGTACTATATTAAGATACTCATTCTCAGTACTGATTAAAAAGTTACTCAATTACTTTGTGGTACATTTGTAAAATGGAATACTACTCTGTGAGAAAAAGGAATGAGAATGAAGTATTGATAGAGGCAACAACCTGGATCAATCTCTAGAGAATTATGCTGAGTGGGAAAATAGCTAATCCAATCCCAAAAGATTACACAGTTTATGATTCCACTTATATAACATTCTTAATTTAAATGTTTCTTAATTTTTCAAAAATAGATTTATTGAGATATAATTCACCACCCCACATTTTACCCACTTAAGTGTACAATTCAGGTTTTTGGTATATTCAGAGTTTTGCAGTTATCACCACAATCTAATTTGAGAACATTATTGTCACCCCAGAAAGAAACCCATTAGTGTTCACTCCAGATTCTCTCTGTCCTCCAGCTTTAGGCAACCACCAACCTATAATACTTTGTCTCTGTATGTTTGTCTATTCTGCACATTTTTTGTAAATGGAATCATTTCTAATGGAATATGTGGTCTTTTGTGAGTGGCTTCTTTCATTTAGCATAATGTTTCAAGATTCATCTGTTTTGTAGCATGTACTTCATTCCTTTTTATTGCCATTCCAAATTAATTTATTACAGTTCCATCAGTTGATGGATATTTGGGTTGCTTCCACTTTTTTGCTATTATAAATAATGTTGCTATGAATATTTATGTACAAATTTTCATATGGATATATGCTTTCATTGCTCTTGGATATATACCTAGGAGTGGAATCACAGGGTCATCTGTTATGTATAACATTTTAAAGAACTGCCAAACTGTTTTTCCCAAGTGACAGCACCTTTTTACATTCCCAACAGCAATGTATAAGGGTTCTACTTTCTGTACATCTTTGTCCATACTTGTTATTAACCATCTTTTTGAGTATAACCGTCCTAATGTGTGTGAAGTATCGTCTCATTGTGGTTCTGATTTACGTTTCCATGTCCGTAATGGCTAATGATGTTGAGCCTCTTTCCATGTGTTTATTGACCATTTGTATATCTTTTTTTGAGAAATGTCCAAATTCTTTGCACTTTTAAAAATTAGGTTATTTTTCTTTTTATTGTTGAGTTAGGTAGGTGTTCTTTGTATAGTCTGGATACTAGTCCCATATCAGATATATGATTTGCAAATATTTTTATGTAACTCTTTTTTTTAACTTTTTTTTCTTTGAGACAGAGTCTTGCTCTGTTGCCTGGGCTAGAGTGCCTTGGCATCAACCTAGCTCCCAGCAACCTCAAACTCCTGGGCTCAAGTGATCCTCCTGCCTCAGCCTCCTGAGTAGCTGGGACTATAGGCCGGCACCACCACACCTAGCTAATTTTTTTTTTTCTATTTTTAGTTGCCGCGCTAATTTCTTTCTATTTTTAGTAGAGATGGGGGTCTCACTCTTGTTCAGGTTGGTCTCAAACTCCTGAGCTCAGCGATCCTCCTGCCTTGGCCTCCCAGAGTGCTAGGATTACAGGTGTAAGCCACCTCACCTGGCCTTGTGTAACATTCTTTAAGTGACAAAATTACCTAAGTGGAGAACAGATTACTTGGTAGTTGACAGGGATTAAGGAGAAGAGGGGGTATGGGGAGGAAATAGCAGTGTGAGGGGTCCTTGTGGAGATGAACCTATTCTGTATCTTGACTATGGTAGTGGATACACATGAACGTACATATGTGATAAAATTACATGGAACTAAATACATACAGATATACACACAAACCCAAATCAGTGCAAGTAAAACGGGAAATCGAACAAGATCTGGTGGATTGTATCTGAGATGTTTTTTCCTACACCAACAATTCTCCAGTTCTCTGATTCTCCAACATCAATTGGATGTCCAACAATTCATTGTATTTTATTTTACTTTTTGTTTGTTTGAGACAGGCTCTCACTTTGTTGCCTGGGCTAAAGTAGAGTGGTGTCATCATCGCTCACTGCAACTTCAAACTCCTGGACTCAAGTGATCCTCCTGCCTCAGCCTCCCAAGCAGCTGGGACTACAGGTGCACATCACCACACCCACCTAATTTTTCTATTTTTTGTAGAGACAGGGTCTCACTACATAGCTTATGCTGGTCTCAAACTCCTGGACTTAAGCATTCCTCCTGCCTCAGCCTCCCAAAGTGCTAGGATTATAGGCATGAGCTACCACTCCCAGCCTTGAATGCCCAACAATTCAATTCTGATACTTACTACCTATGTGTTAGATTCCACAGATATAAGGGCTCACCCCACAAGACTGCCCTCACTTCAGATGCCAGTCCCAAGTATCGAGTCCCCAGGTTATGCATATTCTATCTGAATTTGCTACAGTTTAGGGATTTTTACACCCTTCCCCCAGGTTGGATACTTTGCTAGCATGAATTGAGAACTCACAGAACTCAAAAAAATGCTATACTTACTATTACTATAGTTTATTATAAAGGATAAAAAAGAACAGTCAGATGAGAAGGTACACAGGCTGAGGCCTGAAGGATTCTGAGTGCTAGAGCCTCTGTCCCTGTGGAGTTGGGGTGTGCTACCCTTCTGGCACATGGATATAATGTTCACCAACTCTCTAAACTTCATTGTTTAGGGTTTTTGTTTTTGTTGTAGAGATAGGGTCTGTGTTGCCCAGGCTGGTCTTGAACTCCTGGGCTGGAGCAACCTTCGTGCTTCGGTCAAAATGCTGGGATTATAGGTGTGAGCAACCGTGCCTGGACTAAATATGTATTTCTTTTTTTTTTTTTTTTTGAGACAGAGTCTCACTCTGTTGCCCAGGCTAGAGTGAGTGCCGTGGCGTCAGCCTAGCTCACAGCAACCTCAAACTCCTGAGCTCAAGGGATCCTCCTGTCTCAGCCTCCCAAGTAGCTGGGACTACAGGCATGTGCCACCATGCCCAGCTAATTTTTTCTATATGTATTTTTAGCTGTCTATATATAATTTCTTTCTATTTTTAGTAGAGATGGAGTCTCACTCTTGCTCAGGCTGGTCTTGAACTCCTGAGCTCAAACGATCCGCCCACCTCGGCCTCCCAGAGTGCTAGGATTACAGGCGTGAGCCACCGCGCCCGGCCAAATATGTATTTCTTATACTGCAGTATCAATGCCAGCATCCTGGTCATGACAGTATACTACAGTTCTGCTATATGTTACCATTGGAGAAAACTGGGTACAGTGTACATGGGATCTCTGTTATTTCTGAATGCATATGAATCTACGGTTATCTCAAATATTTTTAAAAAGTGACTTAAAACACTCATAAAATCTTTGAAATTAAGAAATATTTAAAAAGATTGTTGTTAATACCAAGTGTTGGAAATGGGCACTTTTATTCACTATTAGGAGCATAAATTCTCAGACTTTGGCAATGCCTATTAACATTTTTAATGTGCTTACTATTTTAATACAGAAATTCTTTGGGGAATTTAATTTACAGTAGAGTGTTAGATAAATTATTTATACATCTGTGCTGTGGACTATGCAGGTGATAATAAAAAGAATGATAACTGTATTTCTGAACACTCTGATGCTTCATTTTACCAGAAAGTGTCAATGGAAGGTTTTCACACAATTCCATCACACTGCTGCCTGACTGATAGCAGTAAGACACCATTGATTATGAGAAGCATTTCAATTTCAGAGATGTTAAAGTGAGGGGAAAAGAAAGTGCATCTTAGAATTGATGAAACAAGATAGATCTCAATTTACTGACATAGGAAGATGTCCCAAGATAATAAAATAAAAAAACATGTTGCAGAAGAGTTTATATACATACCCCTTCCCTACCTTTTTAAAGCAAGTGTATGTATGTCTTTATATATATTTTTTCCTTTATATTTTAAAAATTATTGCCTATGTTTAAAAGAAAGTCGGGAAGTATATTCAACAAATTATTAACAATGGTAACCTCTGGGGAGTTCGGTTTGCTAAGAAAGGGATGTACATGGAAAAAGGACTTTCATTTTTGCAATTTTAAAAAAAAAAAGTTTCTTTTAAAAAGTCCAACAGCTGATCTTTGGATAATAAAGCCATGCTGGCCGGGCACAGTGGCTCACGCCTATAATCCTAGCACTCTGGGAGTCCAAGGCAGGAGGATCGCTTGACGTTAAGAGTTGGAGACCAGCCTGAGCAAGAGTGAGACCCCCGTCTGTACTAAAAATAGAAAAAATTAGCAGGGGGTGGTGGTGTGCACCTCTAGTCCCAGCTACTCAGGAGGCTGAGGCAGGAGGATTGCTTGAGTCTGGTAGTTTGGCGTAGCTGTGAGCTAGGTCTAGCCCAGGCTGCATAGTGAGACAATGTCTCAAAAAAAAAAAACCATGCCTCCAGCCTTGAAGACTACTCTGCTGCAGATTGCATCTTTGCATTAGGAATGGCTTACCAGTAGTTTTCAAGCTGGCAATCAGCAGCCTAGAATTAAGTTTCTCATTTTATATTGTCTCAGATTTAATGAGGTGGAACTCATCCCCACCCCATGGGTTGTACACTTCTTTTTGTCTGAGGACAGATTTTCTTGTTAGTGTTCTTGCCAGTGCCTGAGAGTCTTGTTCTTGCTTGGACATTTATGTGACACTTTGGGGACTATGTGGGGATTAAAGGCCTGTGACCTTCCAGCAGTCAGTCTTCATCTCACTTGTGTCCATACCCTGTCAGGTGATGCCTCTGATTGGGGCTGACAGGTTACAAGTGAATCTGTCAGTCTGACAGCTGTGCTGAGACAAGCCTCAGCGGGAGAGCTCAGGGAGCCAAATAATTAGGTGGAAACTCTGGGAGCTCCAATCCTGAGGTCTTCTGTTCGTTTATTGGATAACTTGAACGGTTGACTTCCTTATAGTGTATCTTAGCTTCTCTGCCTGTAAAGGAGGAAGATCAAGTCTCATCCTGAAAGGACTGAGTTAGGAAATAATTCTGGTAATCAGACCAGAGATCCTAACATCTTTGATTCAGGAAAGTAAACTCTGATTTGAGTTAGTTTCTTAGAGTTCTTTAGCCACTACTGTGCTGAAGACTCCTTCCTAGTACTCAAATCTAAACTAGATTTTTCTTTCTCTTCTCATAGTGTTGTCCAGTAGAACTTTCTACAATGACAGAAATGTTCTATATCTTTTCTGATTTGTTTTTCTGACACCAATTCTCTGGACACCAATTGGATGTCCAACAATTCCGTTCAATTCTGACATTATCTGCCTCGAATTAATATCACGTCTTACGAGTTAAAGGGACTTAGTCCTGCAAGATTTCCCCCACTTCAGAAGGCAGTCACAAGTCCTGGGCCACCTGTATTTCTGACCAACCAGCTGTAAATAAGAGGTTCCCACAAGCCACCCCTTAAGTTTGGGACTTTGCCAGAACAGCTCACGGAACTCAGGAAAACACTTTACAGTGTTTCTTTTGAGTGCATATGAAACTGTAATTATCTCAGATTTTTAAGAAATGACTTAAAACACTCATAAAATCTTTGAGATTAACAAATGTTTTAAAAGATCACTATTAATACTCAGTGTTGGAAATTTAGTTTTAATTTTTTTGGCTGGGCATGATGGCTGACGCCTGTAATCCTAGCACTCTGGGAGGCTGAGGCAGGAGGATTGCTTGAGTTCAGGAGTTTGAGACCAGCCTGAGCAAGAGTGAGACCCCGTCTCTACTAAAAACAGAAAAAGTAGCTGGGTGTTGTGGTGCACACCTGTAGTCCCAGCTACTTGGGAGGCTGAAGCAGGAGGATTGCTTAAGCTCAGGAGTTTGAGATTGCTGTGAGCTAGGCTGATGCCACGGCACTCTTGCCTGAGCAACAGAGTGAGGCTCCGTCTTAAAAAAAAAATTTTTTTTTTTTTATTCATCATTAGGAGCCCCTTATCTGAGGCTTGGCTTTCTGTGGTCTCAGGCTAGGTCAACTGAGATCCAAAAATATTAAATGGGAAATTCCAGAAACAATCATAAGTTTTAAATTGCAGTGTGATAAAATCTCTCGCCATCCTGCTCCTCCCCACCTGGGACATGAATCATCCCTTTGTCCAGTGTATCCATGTTGTATATGCTATCCTCATGTTAGTCACTTAGTAGCCTTCTTGATTATTGGCACCGCTGTCTGGTATGGCAGTGCTTGTGTTCAAGAAAGCCTTATTTTACTTAATGATTCCAAAATACAGCAGTCATGCTGCAATTCAAATATGCCAAAAAGAAGCCTTAAAGTGTTTCCTTTAAGGGAAAAGTTAAAAGTTCTTGATAAGGAGAGAAAAAAAATCCTATGCTGGGCTTGCTAGGATCTATGGTAAGAACGAATCTTCTATGTGTGAGATTTTTAAGAAGGGTAAAGAAATTAGTGCTAGTTTTGCTGTTGCACCTCAAACAGCCACAGTGCATGATAACTTTTATTCCAGTATATTGTAATTATACAGTTTATAATAAAGGATGTAACCCAGGAACAGCCAAGTGGAAGAGATGCATAGGGCAAAGTATGGGTGGAGTGGAGTTGGGCAAGTTGTGGTGGCGAGCTTTCATGCCCTCTCTGGTATGCCACTTTCCCAGAACTAGGATGTGTTTACCAACCTCAAAACTTTACAGATTCATGAGTTTTTCCAGAGGTCCATCTCCAGGCCCCATCCCTCCCCTTCCTGGAGATGGAGATGGAGGGTTGGTGGGTGGGACGAAAACTTCCTACTTTCTGTGCTGGGTGGGTGTGTGCCTTTAGTCCCAGGAAGATTGCTGAACCCAGGAGTTTGAGTCTAGCCTGGACAACCTAGTGTGAGACCTTGTCTCCAAAAAAAAAAAAAATTCCAACCCTCTAATCCTGCAGTGGTGAGCAAGCAAATCTAAATAAAGCAAGTACTTTATTTGTATTTACAGCTGCTCCCCATTGCTTGCATCACTGCCTGAGCTCCACCTACCAATGCCATCATTGGCGGCGTTGGATTCTCATAGGAGCACAAACCCTACTGTAAACTGTGCATGTGAGGGATCTAGGTTGCGTGCTTCTTATGAGAATCTAATGCCTAGTGATCTAAGGTGGAGCTGAGGTGGTGATGCTAGCACTGCAAATACAGATTATCATCTACGGGCCTCATTCTGTCACCTCATTAGCGTAACCTCAGGTGTGATCAAAAGGGTCTTATTATGAATAATAAAATATACTCGTATCACTCAGGAAATCCCAGGAGTTTTAGGAGTTCTTTGCCAGGAACAGGGACAAAGACCAAATATTTATTTTTGTATTGTACCACATCTGTGCTATCTATTATAGTAGCCACTGACTTTTTCATTTTATTTATTTCAACTAATTTAAATTTAAACTTAAAACAGTTATGTGGGCCGGGCGCGGTGGCTCACGCCTGTAATCCTAGCACTCTGGGAGGCCGAGGCGGGTGGATCGCTCAAGGTCAGGAGTTCGAGACCAGCCTGAGCAAGAGCGAGACCTCGTCTCTACTAAAAATAGAAAGAAATTATATGGCCAACTAAAATATATATAGAAAAAATAGCCGGGCATGGTGGCGCATGCCTGTAGTCCCAGCTACTCGGGAGGCTGAGGCGGTAGGATCGCTTAAGCCCAGGAGTTTGAGGTTGCTGTGAGCTAGGCTGACGCCATGGCACTCACTCTAGCCTGGGCAACAAAGTGAGACTCTGTCTCAAAAAAAAAAAAAAAAAAAAAACAGTTATGTGGCTAGTGAGCATCTTAGTAGACAACAAAGTTGTCTGTACAATTGTACAGTTCTTTTTTTTCCCCATGGTCTTTTGCCCTCCAGCACTAAACTGAAATTTTGAAAGCAGAGATTATTCAGTGTTATACTTTTAGAGTTCCTTGCTCTTATGGTAGAAGCTCAAATGTTTGGCAGTAGATTCAGTTTAGCAAATAATTATTGAGTTCAATTCTCTTGTAACCTTTTTTTGATGGCAGCACAGAGATAAGAAAAACGTAGTCCCTGCTGCCCTCAGATTGTTCACAGTCTAGAGATGTAAACAAATTACAATGGTACATAAATAAAAATGAGTGGGGTTGCACTTTATCCACTGACTTGTGGAATAGTTAGGCTGTTTAGATGAGTCGGGGCCTAGTACCGTGCCTAAGGTATAGTGGGTGTTTAGTAATTCTTATTGAATGAATAAATGAATTCTGGTCCCAGCCCCACCATTTATTAGGTTCTTGACTTGGGTAAGTTGCTTAGTCTTTTCGCCTTAATTTCCTAATCTGTGAAATGGGAATGATTTGTATATTTTAGGCTCTGAGTTTTTTGACTTGGTAGAATCAAAAAAGGCAAGGATGTTTCATTCATCCTTGGATCCATTTTTGCCTACAATATAATAGGTGTTTAGTAAATGTTTGAATGAATCTATAATCTCAATAAGATAAAGGATATGAAAGCACTTTAATTTATGTGCTTACATTATTGTCATATACCATTGATTGGAGATGACTGACTCGAAAACTCTGGAGAGGAAATTCAGATTCCCCAAACCAAAGGTAAAGGTGACCTTTTTTTTTCTTTTTTTTTTTTTTGGAGTACAGTGGCATTATCATAGCTCACTGCAACCTCAAACTCCTGGGCTCAAGCCATCCTTCTGCCTCAGCCTCCTGTAGCCACTACACCAGCTAATTTTTCTATTTTTAGTGGAGATGGGGTCTTGCTCTTGCTCAGGCTCGTCTCAAACTCCTGAGCTCAAGCAATCCTGCCTGGGCCTCCCAGAGTGCTAGGATTATAGGCGTGAGCCACCACACCCAGGCCACTTTTTTAAAACATTTAATGGCTTTATTCTGTCATTCAGATGCACCATATAATCATTTTAAGTTGTTTCCAATTTTTCACTGTTAAAGCTTCTGGAAATGTCATATTTATCCAGGAGAGAGATGCCTGAACCAAGAAAAAGAAAAATCATACTTTGGCATCAGGTGGGACAAGTTGTTCATGCCATTATTTCTTTCTGCTACTCCAATAAATAGACCTGTTTTAGGGAAGAAAAATTATGTTCTCTCAAGTGTATTAGGTTCAACATTAATTTCCTTCATAACTTTCATTAGGAATAGAGGAAAGAGGTGAATTGTAATTATTAGAGGACAGTTGAAGCCAAAGAAATATCAAGGTGAAAGGTTTCCCTTTTCTTCGTGGGATCTGAATTTCCTCTTCAAACTTTCCAATTAGGCTAGTTGGCTTCATTATATCATCATAGGGGAAAAAATAAAACCCCAGCTGTATGGATTTTACCCAATTTGGAGATTATATGTTGACCTAAAATTTAAGAAGCTTATATAATGTATGTAAAATGTTTTGGAGGCCTCAGAGTTGTTCAGGTAGGTAGGCATCAGCTTCCCGAATTAGCTGACATAGGTATGAGAGACTCGGTGACCATGGATAGAGAAAGCAATGACTTCCAATAGGAGCCTCTAACGGAAAGGGCAGGCACTTTGAGTTTCAGGCATTGTGCTGTTTTGCTGCGTCCGTGCATGCGTGTTTGTGTTTGTGTCATGTGTGCGAGGGAATGAGAATAGAGGTCAATAAGTCTCCGAAGTGACTTTAGAGAGAGCAGTTATTTTAGAGTGATTCTTGGTTTATTGTCATTCAAAATAATTGTTCATTTATTTTCAATTTTTCCAGAATAGAAGTAATCCTCTCTATTATTAAAACATTTGAAAATAAATGGAAAGGCTAACCTGTAATATTATAATCATTGTTAACATTTTGGGTCATTTCAATTTTTTTTAATGTATTTTAAGCATTTGTAACCATACTGTATAATTTCACATTTTGCTTTTGGAAAATAAATGCTAGATGCATACAATGCTTGACATTTAATAGGCACTCAATAAATATTTACTACAGAATGAATTATTGACATGTTTTGTTTTTTTTTTGTTTTGTTTTTTTTTTTTTGGTGAGACAGAGTCTCACTTTGTTGCCCAGGCTAGAGTGAGTGCCGTGGCGTCAGCTTAGCTCACAGCAACCTCAGACTCCTCGGCTTAAGCGATCCTACTGCCTCAGCCTCCCGAGTAGCTGGGACTACAGGCATGCGCCACTATGCCCGGCTAATTTTTTCTATATAGATTTTTAGTTGTCCATATAATGTCTTTCTATTTTTAGTAGAGACGGGGTCTCGCTCAGGCTGGTCTCGAACTCCTGACCTTGAGCAATCCACCCGCCTCGGCCTCCCAGAGTGCTAGGATTACAGGCGTGAGCCACCGCGCCCGGCCTTGACATGTTTTTACGTAATCTTTTTCATGGACCACCAAATAACTATACCATAATTGACTTAATTATTACCCTTTTGTTGGATATTGGGTTGTTTCTGAATTTTCCTATCTTAAAAATACATTGAATATTTTGATGTAGATTACTTTTCCTGAAGCATGTAGCTCTTCCCATGTATAAGATTATTTTTTTAGAATAGATTCTCGGAAGTGATTATGGGTCAAATTATTTATTAGAGTCTAGGTTGCAAGGGGCAGAAACATAGTTGAAAAACATTTTGGCCAGTCTTGCTGGGGGCTTCTGCTTGGCTGTCACAGGTGCTCAGATTATACCCTCAGGCTTTGTGTCTTGTTTCCCAGTGCTCTTCTTTGCTTCTCCCTGGCAGACTCTTGCCATCTGGTGGTAAAGATAAGCATTGGCAGTTTTTTGTAGTTCATAATCCTGACAAACGTCTTAAGAAAGATGATCGATTTAGCTGGTTTCTTGTGTCTGTCCCTGAACCAGTCAGTTATATTGTGGCCAGGAGGATGGAAGTACCTTGACTGACTAAGTCTGTGTCATGTGCCCACAGTTGGGGGTTAGGTCAGCTCCAGCCAGATTACACGGACTGACCAGATTGCTTTAGAATGTAAGGGAAACGACCTTGGACAGACAGGAAAAGGATGTCTGTGATAAATATTTTATTAAATGTTATTAAATTATTAAATTTTCAATTATTTTTATTAAATATGAAGTATATTATAAATATTTTATCCTTTTTCATAGCCATTGCTAAGAGATTTCCATGTTTGTTCTAGCCTTATTAATATTATTTATTTTACTACACTTTCACCACACTGAGTATTGTTATTTTCTAAATATTTTGTTGGCCAGGCATAGTGGCTTACGCCTATAATCCCAGCACATTGGGAGACCAAGGTGGGACGATCATTGAGGGGCCAGGAGTTCAAGACCAGACTGAGCAACATAGTGAGACCACACCTCTAAAAAAAAAAAAATAGCCAGGCATGGTGGCATGTGCCTATAGTCCCAACTACTTGGGAGGCCAAAGTGGAAGGATTGCTTGAGGCCAGGAGTTTGAAACAAGCCTGGGCAACATAGAAATACCCTGTCTCTACAAAAAAATTAAAAAAAAAATTAGTTGGCCATGGTACTGCATTCCTATAGTCCCAGCTACTTGGGAGGCTGAGGCAGGAGAATCTCTTGAGCCCAGTGGTTGGAGGTTGTGGTGAACTGTGATTGTACCACTGCATTCCAGCCTAGATCATAGAGCGAGACCCTGTCTCTTAAAAAAAATGAAAATTATAAAAATATATATTTTGCTAATTTAATAGATTAAAAATGATACCTTGTTTCTATTTCCTTTTTTCACTTAACATTTGTGATAATTGTTTTCTGTAACTATAATTTAAATGGCTGCTTACTGTTCTATTTGACAGATTTGCCATAATTTGCCAAGCTATTTTCTAGTTATTGATCACTTAGGCTGTTTTATAATTCTTCGTGTTACTTTTTTTTAAAGAGATAAGATCCTGCTCTGTTGCCCAGGATGGAGTGCAGTGGTACAATTACAGCTCACTGCAACTTCAAACTCCAGGGCTCAAGCGATTCTCCTGCCTAAGCCTCCCAAGTAGCTGGGACTATAGGCATGCACCACCGCGCCTGGCTTTTTTTTTTTTTTTTTTTTTTGAGGTGGGGTCTTGCTTTGTTGCCCAGTCGAATCTTGAACTCCTGGCCTCAAGCATCCTTCCACCTCGGCCTCCCAAACTGCTGGGATTATAGGCATGAGCCACCTGCCCGACCTCTTATTTTTTTTTAACCTTTGTAAGTAATAATACTGCAAGTATTTTATACCCATAGGTTTTTGCCTCTATTAAGTTTTTCCTTTGAAAAAATATCATTGATGATATTCTTGCATGAAAGGTATAAACATCTTTATGCCTTTGCTTTCAAAGAATTTTGCCAACTGGTATTTCTATCAGTCTTACATGATTATAGTTATTTTATCACATCTTTACTAACATTGAGCATTATTTTAAGAATGTTCGTTGGTTGATTAGGTATAAAAAGCAATCCCAAATTGGTTTAATTTACTGTTTTAACAAATATTTTTCAGTGGAAACTTTCATTTTTCCCTTGCATTCCCCATTTCTTATCTTCTCCTTATCCAGTCATTTAAAATATAAATACCAGACACGCCCTCTGTTTTATTTTATTTCTCCTTCTTGTGCCCAGGTCTGGTCCATCGAACTCATATGTCATCCTGTCGGGTGGATAAGCCCTCTGAAATAGTAGATGTCGGAGACAAAGTGTGGGTGAAGCTTATTGGCCGAGAGGTAAAGTTCTGTGCTACTTTCATGGGGTTAGAAAAAAGGGTTAGGAAGAGCTGGGATTTTCTTGGTATTTTATGAAAGTGAGTGTGTAAATGTTGTTAATTGTGGCTGATAATCTTATTTTTAAATCTTTTGACTAGAATCTGTCCTGAATTTAAACCTTCTGGCTGTTTTGCAAAGTCAGAAGGAATGGTGTGAACTATAAAAGTGTGGTGCAACAAGTGCCTGTTTGCAAACTTCCCTCCCTGAAGTTTACCTATATGGTGGGCAGGAGGGAAAAAAGAAAGAAAAGAACCAAAATGAGAGAAGGAAACTTGATCTATGGAACAAGTCTTTATCATAGACTTTGGAGAATATCTGCCAGATACACTTCAGTTTGGAACAAAACAAAAAAAAGGACAAAGGACTTAGTCATTTCTCCTAGTATCTATCATCATGCCATGTGTAGGATGTGAGAAAGATCCAAAGGACCCTGTTAGCAATTCTGTTGAGGGTACAAGCGTTGTGGGTGTGAGCATAGCACAGGAGAAATATGAACATGTAGTGAGTCCTGCTCTTCTACCAGAGAATGGCAGGGGAAATAGGTCTGAAAGAACTATTATTCAATAATATTTAAGTGCTTAATATGTGCTAGGTTTGGGGGATACAAGAGTGAACCAGCAAAGTGATCCCAGCTATTATGGAGTCTATATAGAATATAAGTAAAGGACAGTCAGGTGTGGTGTCTCATGCCTGTAATCCCAGCTACTTGGGAGGCTGAGGTGGGATGGTAGCTTGAGTCCAGGAGTTTGAGACCAGCCTGAGCAACATAGCAAGACCCCTATCTCTACAAACAATGAAAAATATTAGCCAGGCGTGGTGGCATGTGCTTTAGATCCAGCTCTTGGGAGGCTGAAGCAGGAGGATTGTTTGAGCCCAGGAGTTTGAGGCTGTAGCAAGCTATGATCATACTACTGCATTCCTGCCTCAGTGACAAGGCAAGACCCCATCTCATAAAAAAGAGAGAGATGGGGTCTCTCTTTATAAGTGGAGGAGACAAATTTTTAAAAAGTAAACAAATATATACATAAAATAATTGCAGATTATAGTAAGTGCTATATTGGGTTCAAATGATATTGGAGGTAGATTTAGATAAAGTTGTCAGGAAAGGGCTGTCTGAAGAGATGGTATATGAGCTGAGACCCAAAAGAAAAGGAACTAGTCATGTGAAGAGTTGGGCTAAGAACATTCCAAACAGAATAAATAACTGATGCAAAGACCCTGAAGTGAAGAAAGGCTTTATGTGCTACCAGAAGCAAAAGAAGACCAACGTGATTAACAAGTGTCTTCATGCTTAATGGAGCTCTAGACCAAGTCCAAAAGGAGATCTAGTCTCCTAAAATGTTCTAAAACCCATTCTGAGTTTATAAATCTCTGAACCAATCACTATGCTGAACTTACCTGGAAGAAACAGGTTTTATTTCTTGCCAGGTTACATCCACAGGCCTTGGATTTCTGAGCAACCGTTTGTCTTTCTCCCAGAGGGAGAGGAATGAGATAAAGACTGTTTCCTAAAATTCTTGTGTGATAGGGTTTGCCTATTTTTCTTCTTTGTACCCTCAGTGTTCCTAGCACAGTACCTGGTCCATTAGAAGAACTCAATGTATATTATGACAATGCAAGTTTTGATTCTTAGTTAGATAATTTTAGACTGTTAGTCTGAATGATGTACTTAGAGTTTTTTGGTAACTTTGCTTTTATCTTTTTCAGATGAAAAATGATAGGATAAAAGTATCCCTCTCCATGAAAGTTGTCAACCAAGGGACTGGGAAAGACCTTGATCCTAACAACGTTATCATTGAGTAGGTACAAGGTTTAGAAAGGCTGAAATCCTTCTATATCCCATAGAAACCATAGAATGCTGTGGTAAATCAGGCTGAACTGGGAACTCTACCATTTATAGACTTTGTGATATTGATGAGTTATATAACCTTTGTGAGCTTTGGCTTTTAGAGGTATAAAGTGTAGATAACACTTTGCTGCATGGAGTTCTAAGATGAAATGTTAATATGCAAACCTCCTAGCATAGGAGTGTGCTCCATCAATAGTTTTGTTTCCCTCCCCTTAATCGATTTCTATTTCTGCCCTTTAACCAGTGAGCCCAATAAGCATTTATGAAGTACTATTATTTACCTCTCTTCTAATGAGACCATGTCAGGGGGTTAGGGTAATCTAGGAGTAACTCTAGTGAGGTTTAGACTCCCACATCTTGGGATACACTGTGTTCTGAAAACACCACCTTACTTTCATTGTTTCTTCTGACCTTTCATTTAGGAATGGAAGATTTTCTATCCATGTATGTTAATGTCTGGTGATATGGGGAATTTTCTGTTTGTCTCAGAGTCTTTCTTGAATTTCTAACCAGGGGTTCTTGGATCCATAAGATCACTTGAAGGAATCTTGGAGGGTTTATTAACTGTTTTTAGTGTTTCAGGAAGCCAGCTAAAATCATACATTTATCCTCAGGTTAACCATGCTGTTATTTTGTTATTTTAGATGATAAAATATCACATTGTTTATCTCCTGCTAATTAGGTGTCATTGATTAATTTAAAAAAAACAAGAAAAAGATGATAAATGTTATTTGAATGGGATCTTGTTGGTGAAAAGTTTGGAAACCCTTTTGTTTATAGTTCTGAGCAAAATTACTTTGGATATGAAGGAATTTTATCTAAAAGGAAGGGAAATGATATTTATTGGATACATATTACTTGCCAGGCATTATGCAAGGCATTTTATGTACATTAGTGCATGTAATTCTCCTAACAACCTGCAAAATGGGCATTATCCCCATTTTATTCTATATTCCTGCATTATAGCTTAGTGCTAAGTAACTTGCTTGTGGTTACATAGCAAATATCAAGGATTTGAATCTACATCTCTCTGACCTTAAAGCTAATGTACTTTTCACCACATAATGCTTCTAGCTGTTGCATGTGACCTAGAGTTTTTCATATTTCTGTAGTTTAGTCCCTAAATATTGACATTTGTAGGGCTTATTATTGACAAAACATTTTCCACGTTATTTAACTCTGGCACTTACTGATTGCATTATAATAAATTGCTTCTGTTCCAAAGAATCCTGTGACATACAGACTCATTAAAAAGCAGGAAACTTTCCCAAAGCCACCCTTACAGTGGTAAAATATAAAATAAATAAGATTAAAGAACTGTCTCTGTTTCTGAGGAAAAGGGTAGGGAAGGGAAAGGGCTCCCTGGTTTTGCTGTGTACCTGTCTCTATGTATAGGCTATTTCTAGTAATAACTAAGTGGCTGAAACAGTAACTTTCATAAACTATGTCTATGGCTCTCAGGAAAGAAACATGGCATAGTGGAATGATTATAGGTTTTAGAGTTACATTGAATGAGAAAGAGTGTATATGTATAAAAAGGAAAGAGTACTAGTTCTGCTCAAACTAGTATATGACCTTGAGTAGATAACGTAGTCTCTCTGAACTTCGGCTTCTTCACTATAAAATGGAGGTAGTGATACCATCTGCAATTCTGGAAGTATCTCAGAAGTTATGGAATGATTTCAGTAAAATCTTATTTGTAAGGAGCCAGCTTAGTGTCTAGTCTATGATAGACTTTTAATATATGCAGTTTCTTGTAATTGTTGTTTTAATTGCCTCTTTGTTTTTCCTCTAATATCTGAGATTATCTCACCTTTTCTTTTGAAAGAATGTATAAGACCTGTAAAAACAGGAGCCACGTCTTATCTCCCATAGTGCCTGATGGGTAGCATTCATTTACTCGTTTATTCAACAAATACAAGGCAACGTGTCATAAATGCTACGAGAATGGTTTAAAGAACGAGTTTAAGGAATTACCTTGAAGAGGAACAGTTGATTTCAGGCCATGATGGTCAGAGAGTAGGTGGCATTTGAGCTAGGTCTTGAAGAACAAAGAAGATTTTGTCAGACAACAGGGGAAGGAACAGTATTCCAGACAGAAGAAATGGTTTGAGGAAAGGCAAGGAGTAGGAAAGCACAGGGCACATTCGGGAGTGCTGTTTTAGGAAATGAGAGGGTATGGTCAAGTATTAGAATGTAAGGCTTGAAAAGTACGTTGGGGTCAGATTGCAGAGAGCCTTGAATATCAGTCAAAGAATATGGATTTTTTAAAAATCTTTTCTTTTTTTTTTTTTTTTTTTTTGAGACAGAGTCTCACTTTGTTGCCCAGGCTGGAGTGCCATGGCATCAGCCTAGCTCACAGCAACCTCAAAGCGATCCTACTGCCTCAGCCTCCCGAGTAGCTGGGACTACAGGCATGCGCCACCATGCCCAGCTAATTTTTTCTATATATATTTTAGTTGGCCAGATAATTTCTTTTTTTTTTTTTTTTTTTTGAGACAGAGTCTCGCTCTGTTGCCCGGGCTAGAGTGAGTGCCGTGGCGTCAGTCTAGCTCACAGCAACCTCAGACTCCTGGGCTTAAGCGATCCTACTGCCTCAGCCTCCCGAGTAACTGGGACTACAGGCATGCGCCACCATGCCCGGCTAATTTTTTGTATATATATATTTTAGTTGGCCAGATAATTTCTTTCTATTTTTAGTAGAGACGGGGTCTCGCTCTTGCTCAGGCTGGTCTCGAACTCCTGACCTCGAGCGATCCACCCGCCTCGGCCTCCCAGAGTGCTAGGATTACAGGCGTGAGCCACCGCGCCCGGCCAGATAATTTCTTTCTATTTTTAGTAGAGACGGGGTCTCACTCGTGCTCAGGCTGGTCTCGAACTCCTGACCTTGAGCGATCCACCAGCCTCGGCCTCCCAGAGTGCTAGGATTACAGGCGTGAGCCACCACACCCGGCCTAAAAATCTTTTTTGAGTGGGAGAGTCTTCTGATCATATTAATCTCCCCAGGTACCCCATTGTCTGGCCTCACCCTGTTATGCTCAATATCCTTATGTGTCTTTAGATACTCACAGTTTGCTAGCCACCTTTCATTTTCCATCAAAATCTAGCTCTTACATTTTATCCCCTCAGGCCCCAAAGTGTTAACAAGGTCATCTAATAAGTTCCTCTGCAAATGGAAAGGAGCTAAAGGCAGTTTCCAATTAGGTGTAGCCAGCATAGTATTGTCTTCAGAAAGAGCACTTATGACTCACCACACTACAGTTATTCATTTATAAGTCTCCCTCTGCTGCTAGACTATGAGTTCCTTGAGGAAAAGGACCATGTCCTGTTCATTTTCGTATACATACTACTAGCACTGGCACAAGCCACTTATTAGTTGAACTGAAAAAAAGAAAGATTAATTTGACAATGTGTACTGGATGGATTGGAGGAGAAAAACTGGAGGCAGGGAGACCAGTGAGATTGTTATTACTCTCTAGATGAAATGTGATAAGGCCTAAACTATTACAGTATGATGGCAATGAGGACAGAAAGGGAGACGTCTGGATGAGTGACACATTTGTTGAATTGAGTGTTAGGTGGGAGGTATGATTTGGTTTGTAGTATGTTAGAATCCACAGAGTATTAGAATTGATTATAATGAAGGTTTGCTTAAGCTGTAGCTCACAGCCACTTGAAACTCAGCTTTACAAACAAGGGCATCTGAAAGCCATGGAGTTTATGATTTGTTCAAGTCAAGTCCCCAAGTTCCTGCCTTGGTTTTTGTTACTCATGCTTCTTTATATGTTTTGAAAGGACCCTCTCCCATAACCCAGTTGACCCTCCCCCCCCCATCCTTTAAGTAAGATTCTTCTAAGGCAAAAGCCAGGAATTTGAGCATGCATTTTCAGAACGTAAATGATATGCTTGTCTACATAGTCCAAGTGGGTAGCTGCTTGTCACATGTGGCTATTTAAATGTAAATTAATCAAAATTAAATAAAATTTAATATCCAATTCCTCAATCACACTAGCCACATTTAAAAAAAAAATTTTTTTTTTTTTAAGAGACAGGGTGTTGGCCAGGTACGGTGGCTCACACTTGTAATCCCAGCACTTTGGGAGGCCAAGGTGGGAGGATTGCTTGAAGCCACTAGTTTGAGACCAGTCTGAGCAACATGACGAGACCTAACCCCTACAAAAATTTTTTAAAAAGAGATGGTCTTGCTCTGTCAACCAGGCTAGAATGCAGTGGCACAATCATAGCTCACTTTAACCTCGAACCCCTTTAGCTCAAGCAAGCCTCCTGCCTCAGCCTCCCGAGTAGCTGGGACTATAGTCATGAGCCATTGCCCCCATCTAATTTTTTAAAAAGTTTTTTGTAGAGTCTTCCTATGTTGCCCAGGCTGATGTCAAACTCCTGACCTCAAACAATCCTCCCACCTTGGCTTCCCAAAGTGCTGGAATTACAGGTGTGAACCACCATGCCTGACCTAGAAGCCGCATTTTAAGTGCTTAATAGCCACATGTTTGGGTAGTGCAGATTTACAGATTTATAGAACATATCCATCATTGTATTCTTTTGGACAACAATGTGTTAGAGAGTGTTTGTTTCTTGAGGTCCTGCTTATGATGCAGAGAGTGAGGCCAAATGTAAACAAACCTAACCAAATGATCAGAGGGTAAAATACTGTGGTGACACAAAAGAGTAAATTATCTCTGCCTGTGGTATCAGGGAGCATTTCATAGAAGATGCAGTATTTGAGCTGAAGTTTGAAGAAGTTTCAAGTTCAGTGAATGGGACAGATAGAAAGTATCTTTGTCCTTCTGTTTCCTCTCATGAGCTTGCATGTCTCATGAAACTGTTGGCTAAAATATGTGAAGTGGTACGTTCATAATGTCAGGTTGAAAAAGTGTACATGTGAAGTGGTTAGCTTTGTTCTGCTTTTATATAGCCACCCCTTGTTTTTTTTTTTGTATAATATGGCTGATTTGACAGAATATTCCTCTGTTTTTGCTGGACTGTAGAGACCTGGTGAATGATTTGAAAATCTTAGGTGAATGCAGCATTAAATCTTAAAGAGATTCAGGTAAAGAAAGAATATTTTTGGGTGAAGAGCAAGAAAATTACAACAAACGTGTATTGATGCTTATTGTATGTCAAGCCTTGGGCTAAGGTGCTGGAGAACAAACACATGTAAGATATTGTAACTTAAGCGCTCACTTTCTAGAGAAGAAACATAATTATATAATTCAGTAAAGTGTGGTACGTGCTTGGATTGAAGTGTGTATAGGATTCAGTTAAAGTTTGAAAAAGAAAGTGATCGAGGGTGATGCTCTTCAATTAAATATTTTCCGAGTACCTACTCTACAGGCACCGTGTGTTATAATAAAGGTGAAAAATAAAAGCTATGACAGCTGGAATGTTATCCTCTGCTGATAGGAGTGTAAATTGGTAAATGTGCTATGGAAAACTGGCAGTGTCTGCTAAAGCTGATGCCCCAAAACCCAGCAGTTCCACCTCTGTGTGGAACTAGACATTTCCAAACAGAAATGCATGCATATATTTGCCAAAAGACATGTACTAGAAAGTTCATAGAAGCATTGTTCATAACAGAAATTATTCAACTACCCACCGATAGTAGTACAGAATACTATATAGCAATGAAAATGAATGATTCCTAATGATATACAACAATATGGATGAATGACACAAACAAAAGAAGCAAAACACAGAAGCTTCCATACTCTATGATTTCATTTATGTAATTTATAAAAATAGGTAAAAGGAATCTATGCTGTTAGAAATAGTGATTACCCCTGGGAGAGGCATGGTGACTAGAAGGGAGCATGAGACAGGCTTCTGAGGTGCTGGTAATGTTCTGGTTTTTTATCTAAGTACTGGTAACATCAGTATGTTTAAATTGTGAAAATCAAGTGAGCTGCATACTTACAATAAAAACTTTTCTATATGTGTATTATACTTTGGTCAGAAGTTTAGAATTTTTTTTTAAAAAAATGCTATGAGAATGTGAACAAAGAGTTTAATTCTGGCTGAGGGACTCATGGAAGGAGACTTGATAGAAGGAGAGGTGGCAGCTGGGCCGAGCCTTGAACTGTTGGGTGAGGTGGGAGTAAAGAGGGAAAGCAGAGCATTTCAGAGACAGGGAACTGTTTGAACAATAGCGCTGAACCATTGAAGAAGGAAAAATAGTCTTGTTTGGCCAGCACATTATATAAGTAAAGATGAGGCTGGAAAAGTAGATTAGAGACAGACTGGGAAAGGCCTTGAATGCCGAGGTATGAATTTGGATTTGATTTTTTTTAGAAAGCTTTTGAAGATCTTTTAACCCATGAGTGACCTGATAAGGGCTATAGGGTGTTTAGCATGGTGAGTAATTATTAATATATTTTCATCCTCTGTGCATTAGTGAGATGAGGCCTAGTTTCATTCGTAATTGTTAATTCCAAGCCTTGTCCTGAATGAAAAAATTGGGCTATTTCACATCATTGTTTTCAGTGCCTGTCTTGTTCTGCCTAACACTTTTCCTTCTTTCTCCCTTTTCACTGCCGAAAACAAAACAAAAAACCAACATGCAGCATTACCTTGTAGTATCTCTGTCCACATCTCTTAAGAGGGCCAACAGTCAGTATCTTTTTCATTATAGACAAGAAGAGAGGAGGAGGCGTTCCTTCCAGGATTACACTGGGCAAAAGATCACCCTCGAGGCTGTCCTGAACACCACCTGCAAGAAGTGTGGCTGTAAAGGTAAGGTGAAGCCTCTGCCATTTCCCTCTGTCTGTCCTTGTGGATGTACCCTTTACTGCATGAAGGAGGCAGCCCAATGTGAGTGTAGCTCACCCTGTTTTTCAGCCAAGTGATTGGCCTCACCTG
The DNA here is from genome assembly GCF_041146395.1 of Eulemur rufifrons. Classification (NCBI taxonomy): domain Eukaryota; kingdom Metazoa; phylum Chordata; class Mammalia; order Primates; family Lemuridae; genus Eulemur; species Eulemur rufifrons. Next base: position 21,349,027 of record NC_090990.1, read on the forward strand.
TTCATGCTATTGTTCCAGCCAGACACACATAAGAGTTGGTGGCTTGATGCTTTTTCTGTTTACTTTTCTGAATGCCACCCTGCCAGATACTATACCACTATCACCACTCTCCCCACCCCATCCCCAGCCGATGCCCTGCCTGGGCAAGGTCCCCATGAACCATGCCAGGACGGGTATCAGTGTTGGATTATGATTAACACTCTTAAGTTTTATCTCCAAGGACAATTATTGTTCTGCGCAAATTGTGACTTGGAAATATATTCCTTAAAGTTCCATGTTAAGCCCTTTCTTCCTGGGCTTTGTTTCTTTAATGTTGGAGTTCTGAGTACAACAGCCTTTTACTAATAAAGAATATAGGCTAGTCACTTCCTTTTAGCTCTATTTCCTCAGGTTTTCTCTAGTCTTACTCAAATATTAAAAAGCTCTTTCAGCCTAACTTCCCTTGTTGGAGCTATGATGACAGGGATTGCCAGCTTCTCATTTTCAGAGTGACCTCAATTTGTCACCCCTTCTCCCTAGGCTTCCATGTATCCTGCTCTGTTGATTTTTCTATCATAACTGCTAGCAGATTTGTGCCCTGCTTGAAGTTGTGGGGTTTAAGCCCATAGTTATCATTAATGTGGAGGGAGGAAGGGAAAAATAAAGTTGAGAGAAAGAATACCTCCTCAGCAGAATTATGGGAGCGTCCCAGGTATTTGGAAAACTCTATGATGTGTTCCCCTTCCAGGCACTAACCAGCTTCTGGACCTAGAGGTACAAAGTAGTTTACAAACACATAGCTTTTTGATAATCTCGTACAATTCCTCTGTGCCCCTGAGACAGGATCTACCACAAACTCAGACAGAACTAGAGGTATAGAGCATAGCATCTGTTAAAGCGCCTCTCAATAGCACTACAGGCTCAGGGACGGTGGGGTCTCTTATTTTGAACCTGTGTTCACTGGGCATTACATAAGGCAGAGAAGAATAATGGGAGGTGGAATTGTCCCAGTCAGCAAAGTTCAGGCCAAAGGCATAGTTGGTTTTGGTGCAGCAGAAAGAGCACAAGGGCAGGGAGACATGAGACCTGGGATAGGTTGTAGTTCTGCTGTGTGACCTTAAGCTATTTCTCAACTCTGGGCCTTCATATCCTCTGCAAATATAGGATATTGGATTTGATGATCTCTGTGGCCCTTGCCAGACCTGACAATCTGTGAATGTTCAGTACCCCTAGGTGACTGTGCCTGTCTCTCTGTGTGTTACCTTGGATATAAGTGCCTACTTCCTGCCAGCTGCCTAAGAGCTGTCTTCCTTTAGGGCTTGGCTCCCTCTGCTAAGCATCCTGCTCTCTGGAACAGCTTTTCGCTGTCAGGAATAAGTTCCAAAATAGATCTTTAAAAATTAATAAGCCCCATTACTAATGGAGCATAAGCCTGCATCTTCATATCCTCTGTCATTTCCAGAGCAGCTCTAAGACTGTGTTTCCCACAGCTCTAAGACCAGCTGCTAGTCTGGCCCTGGTTGAGTGAGCAATGCCATCTTGAGGTGATGGAAAATCTCTTCTGATCAAACAGCTGCTCCGAATGATCTCAATAATATTTCCTGAACCAGACCCTTTCAGGAGCCTCTGGGGAAGATCCACCTGCTGGGAGGAAAGACTGCTTCCTCCTTCCCTACCTTTTCTATTTCTCTTCTGCAGGCCACTTTGCAAAAGATTGCTTCATGCAGCCGGGTGGGACCAAATACTCTCTGATACCTGATGAGGAAGAGGAGAAGGAAGAAGCAAAGTCAGCAGAGTTTGAGAAGCCTGACCCCATGAAGAATTCTTCTAGAAAAAGAAAGAAGGTAAGTGCTGTTTTGCTTTTATTTTATTTATTATATTTCTTCAAGTTTTAAAATGAAAACTTGAAAAGCCAGGTGTGGTGGTTAATGCCTACAGACCCAGTTCCTTTGGAGGTTGAGGTGAGAGGATCACCTGCAGCGAGGAGTTCGAGGCCACAGTGCCCTATCATTGTACCTGTGAATAGCTACTACACACCAGCCTGGGCAACTTGGGGAGACCATATCTCTAAAAAGAAAAAATCAAAAATTTAAAAAAAAAAATTTAATAAAAATGTACCTTTTGTAGAAATTTTAGAAATACTGGAAAACAGGCCAGGCACAGTGGTTCACACCTGTAATCCTAGCATTCTGGGAGGCCAAGGCAGGAGGATTACTTGAGCTCAGGAGTTCAAGACCAGCCTGAGCAAGATGAGAGACCCCATCTCTACTAAAAATAGAAAAATTAGCTGGTGTCGTTGCCCATGCCTGTAATCCCAGCTACTTGGGAGGCTGAGGCAGAAGGATCACTTGAGCCCAGGAGTTTGATGTTACATTGAGTTACAATGACACCACTGCACTCTACCCAGGGTGACAGAGTAAGACTGTGTCTCAAAAAAAAAAAAAAAAAAAAAAAAGAAAGAAAGAAAGAAAAGAAAAAAACTGGAAAACATAAAGAGAAAAACCAAAGTATCCTATGATCTTTCCCCACCCAGAGAGACTCTTTTATTAGTATTTTTGGTATATTCTAATCTTTTTTTCTAGATAATAATAAATATACACAGCTACACATACAAATACAAAATTATGATCATACTAGATATAATTTATATTTTTTTCATTTTACTTATCAAAAGCATTTTCAAGTATTCTTCAAAAACTTGATTTAAGGCCGGGCGCGGTGGCTCACGCCTGTAATCCTAGCACTCTGGGAGGCCGAGGTGGGCGGATCGTTTGAGCTCAGGAGTTCGAGACCAGCCTGAGCAAGAGCGAGACCCCATCTCTACTAAAAATAGAAAGAAATTATATGGACAGCTAAAAATATATATACAAAAAATTAGCCGGGCATGGTGGCGCATGCCTGTAGTCCCAGCTACTCGGGAGGCTGAGACAGGAGGATCGCTTGAGCTGAGGAGTTTGAGGTTGCTGTGAGCTAGGCTGACGCCACGGCACTCACTCTAGCCTGGGCAACAGAGTGAGACTCTGTCTCAAAAAAAAAAAAATAAATAAAAAATAAAATAAAAAAAAAAATAAAAAAAAATAAAAAAAAAAAAACTTGATTTAAGAGCAACATAGTATTTTACCCTATGACTGTATGATGCTTTATTTAATTATTTTCCTATTGTTGCAGATTTTATATTACTTCCAATGTACACTTTATTGTTTTGTTTGGATAAATTCTTAAGATTAATGAGTTAGGGCTACAAGGCTCTTGATACATTTTATCAAATTGCCTTCGAGAAAGTATTTATCTGTCCTCAGCAGTGTGTAAGAGCACCTGTCTCACTGCATTCTGTCTCCTGTCTACTACTTAGAGCAGAGCAATTCATAAAACAGACATTATGGTGCAGAAAGAAACAGTGCATTTGTAGCATGCTACACAGAGAGGAAATAAAAGAACTATAGTTCGATCAGGAAGTAGTTGTTCTCGTATCATGTAGGATTGTTCTAACTGTGGCCAATTATTGAGTTTCATTTTTATTTATTTTATTTTTATTTATTTCTTCTGTTTTAGAAACAAAGTCTTGGTCTGTCACTCATGCTGGAGTGCAGGTGTGACCATAGCTCACTGCAGCCTTTGACCCCTGGGCTCAAGAGATCCTCCTGCCTTGGCCTCACCACTAGCTAGGACCACAGGCTTCTACCACCACACCTGGCTAGTTTTCTTATTTTTTGTAGAGGTGGAGTCTCACTGTATCTCTTGAATGCTTGGCCTCAAGCGATCCTCCCACCTCAGCCTCCCATAGTGCTGGGATATAGGCGTGAGCCACTGCACCTGACCTTTAAATCTTTGGCAAACTTGTGTTGAGTGGTTGTTTTGTGGCAGGCATTGCAACTCTAGGAATACAAAGACTGTGAGGAGGTCCTTGCCCTCACTGGTCATTATCTGAAATTGAGATCTTTATTTTCTAAGTGAGGAAAAGGGCTTGTTGTACCATTATAGGAATTAGCCAAATATATGAGTAATAATTTATTGATATGTATATTCTCTCCCTGGGTGATCCTATATCTTCTCAGACTTTAGCTGCCTTATTGACTTCCACATCGCTAGCTAGTATCCCACAGGTACCTCAAACTTTTGCTTGGAGTCAATTGTACCCAGGTTTGAGGCCCTTGTGTGCTATTTACCAGCTGTTAATTTTGGACTCTGTAACTTCAGTTCCTTCATTTTCAAAGTGGGCTTGTTGTGATCTTTGTTGACACAGTGTTCCTTACCAGAGGGATGCCCAGCTTCCCAAAATAGATATTATTTTTACTGACTGATAATAATTTACAGATATGATTACTGACAAGTAACTTCCTAATTAGAGTTGACCATTATGACTATCATTATCTCTTTTTCAGCCCTCCCCACTAAACACATACACACACCTCCCACCACACAAACAACTACCACCACCAACACCCTGTTTCTATCCTTCTATTTTATATTACCCGTTTTAATGGCAGCAGTACCTTCCCAGTCTCCTAACAAAGAAACCAATATGTCATTTATTTTCCTCTCCTTTGCGTCTCGCATCTAGTCAGTCACCAGGTCCTGCCAGTGGTACCTTTTAGGTACATATCTCAAAATTCTCTTCCTTCCTCCCACTCCTACTGTGCAGTTTATGCCCCCACATCTCTCACATTCAGATTATTGAACTAGCCTAGGAAGTTTTAAAAAATCCGTAGTTGCTCTTAACCTCTTAGGTGCGAAGTTCATAGGGCCTAGGTCTGGGCATCTGATTTATTTTTTTTTTTTTCCAAAGCATCTTCTTCATCTTGCTGCCCACTTTTCTTCATTGTTGATTTCCCACCCTCTGCTTTAACTCTGAATGTTGGAGTGCTCCAAAGTAATCTCATCCTGTTCTATGGTTTTTAAATACCATCTATATACTACTAACCTCCAAGTTAAGTATTTATGTCCTTATTTTTATCCAAATCTGCATTTCTATCCCTGACTTTTTCTCCCTAACTCCAAATTTAGATAATGGGCTGCTTACTTGACATCTGCATCTGGTTGCCTAAGTGGCATCAAGCTTAACACACCCCAAAACTCTTAATTTTCCTGCCCAAAGCTGCTCCTTACACATTCTGCCCTGTTTCAGTGCATGGATCACATTCACCCATTTGATCAAGTCAAAATCTGTAGCCTTTGGGTGTAGTGGTTTTTGTTTGTTTTTGAAGTTATGGTAAAATATACATAGCATAAAATTTGTCACCTTAACCACTGTAAGTGTATAGTTCAGTGGCATCAAATACGTTCATATGGTTGTGCAACCATCACCACCATCCATGTTGACAAACTGAAACTCTGTACTCATTAAACACTAGCTCCCATTCACCCCTCCTCCCTACCCCTGGCAACCACCATTCTACTTCCTGTCTTTATGAATTTGACTTCTCTAGGTAAATCATATAAGTGGAATCTTACAGTATTTGTCTTTTTGTGAGTGGCTTACTTCACTTAGCATAATGTCCTCAAAGCTCATCTGCGTTGTAGCATGTATCAGAGTTTCCTTCCTTGTTAAGGCCAAGTAATATTTCATTGTATGTATATACCACATTTTGCTTATCCCTTCATCTGTCATGGACACTCAGGTTGCTTCCACCTTCTGGCTATTGTGAATGATGTTGTTGTGAACATGGGTGTGCAAATATCTCTTTGAGACCCTGCTTTCATTTCTTTTGGGTATATACCCAGAAGTGGAATTCTTGGATCATACGTCAATTCTGGTTTTAATATTTTGAGCAACTACTATGGTGTTTCCCATACCATTTTACATTCTCATCAGTAATACACAAAGGTTCCAATGTCTCCACATCCTTGCCAACACCTGTTTCCTGGGGGGGGTTTTGTTTGTTTGTTTGTTTTTGTATTTTGGGGGGGGGAGTAGCCATCCTAATGGGTATAAAATGGTATCTCGTGGTTTTGATTAGCATTTTCCTAATGATTAGTAATGTTGAACATCTTTTCATGTGCTTATTGGCCATTTGTATATCTTCTTAGAAGAAATGTCTATTCAAGTTCTTTGCCCATTTTTTAAATAAAGTTGTTTATTTTTGTTGTTGTTGATTGTTGGAGTTCCTTGTATGTTCTGGATATCAATCCCATCAGGTATATGATTTGCATATATTTTCTCCTATACTCTGGACTGCTTTTTACTCTATTGCTAGTGTCCCTTTTTTGCCCTTAAGATTTACATTTTTCAAAATTGTGATAACACATAACATAAAATTTGCCATCTTAATTATTTTTAAGTATACAGTTCGGTAGTGTTGAGTATACTCACATGATAATATTCTTTGCACAAAAAAATTAAATCATCATGAAGTCCAACCTACTTATTTTTTCCTTTATTGCCTGTGCTTTTGGACACATTCAAGAAATCATTGCCAAATCCAATGTCACTAAGCTTCTCCTCTGTGATTTCTTCTAAGAGTTTTATAGTTTTAGGTCTTACATTTAGGTCTTTGATTCATTTTGAGCTAATTTTTATATATGGTGTAAAGTAAGAGTCCAAAATTTTTTTACATGAGGCTAGCCAGTTTTCCCAACACCATTTATTGAAAAGACTGTCCTTTCCCCATTGAATAGTCTTGGCACCCTGTTGAAAATCATTTGACTATATATGTGACGATTTATTCTGGGCTTTCTATTCCATTCCGTTGATCTATATGTCGGTCTTTATGTCTGTACAACACTGTTTTGATTACTATAGCTTTATAGTAAGCATTGAAATCAGGAAGTGTGAGTCCTCCAGCTTTGTTCTTCTTTTTCTAGATTGTTTTGGCTATTTGGAGTCCTTTGAGATTTCATATGAACATTAGGATAGATTTTTTCTATTTTAGAAAAAACATTGGGATTTTGATAGGGATTACATTGAATCTGTAGATTGCTTTGGGTAGTGTGGACTATTAAGTCTTCCAATGCATGAAAATGGAATGCCTTTCCATTTACTTATATTATTTAATTTCTTACAACACTTCAGTATACAAATCTTTCACCTCTTTAGTTAAATTAAGTTTATTCCTAGGTATTTTGTTCTTTTTGATGCTTTTGTAAATGGAATTGTTTTTTTAATTTCCTTTTTGGATTGCTTGTCGTTGGTGTATACAGTCACAACTGATTTTAGCATGTTGGTTTTGTATCCTACAATTTTGCTAAATTCATTTATTATTTTTGTAGAATTTTTAGGATTTTCTACATGGAAGATCATGTCATGTGCAAACTAAAATAATTTTACTTCTTTAGCAGATCTAGATTTTTAAGTGTGATTCTATTTATATGTTCCAAGGATTATTTTTTTCTCTTTAACGTTTCAGCAGGTAAATGATACTTGTCAGATTCCTAAAGTGGTTGGATGGATATCTCACTTCTATGGGTCTTTGGTTGAGTTCTTTTTGGACTTCTGAATACACCTAGTATGATTAGTTATTCCTTTGTTCCTAAAGCTGCTTTAAGGTATGTGTTTCAGTTCACCAAACCAATTATTGAGGATCTGCTAGGTATGAGGCTGTTTATGAAAATACCTTTGTGTATATGAACTTCTAATTCATGAGTCCTCTTTGATTAAAAAAGGACTATAGGGAGTTGAAAAGGGTGAAGCTTCCCTCTTAATGCCCACTGTTTCTACCAAGATAGCATCTAGCATCGTTGCCCTTTCACCTCTTTTTAATCCCTTCATTATCTTTTATTCCTCATATTTATTTAGTAATTTTTTTTTTTTTTTTTTTTTTTTTTTTTTTGAGACAGAGTCTCGCTCTTTTGCCCTGGCTAGAGTGCCGTGGCATCAGCCTAGCTCACAGCAACCTCAAACTCCTGGGCTTAAGCAATCCTCTTGCCTTAGCCTCCTGAGTAGCTGGGACTACAGGCATGCGCCACCATGCCTGGCTAATTTTTTCTGTATATATTTTTAGTTATCCAGATAATTTCTTTCTATTTTTAGTAGAGACAAGGTCTCACTCTTGCTCAGGCTGGTCTTGAACTCCTGACCTCAAGCGATCCTCCTGCTTCAGCCTCCCAGAGTGCTAGGATTACAGGCGTGAGCCACCGCACCCGGCCTTATTTAGTAATTATAGTTTATAAAATACCTTCCTATTTTTGTTTCTTTCTATCCTTATACAATCCTATGAGGTAGCCAGAACAAGTATTATCCCACCATTTTACACATGAAGAAAATGGAGATTCCTGAAGTCACACAAATATGAGAGATAACACTGAAATAAGAACCCAGGTCTTCAGATTACTAACAATATTCTTTCCTATATATCACACTTAAATCATTCATTTGTTTAGCTCTTCAATTAGTCATTTACTGAACAAATATGTATATCTGCCTCATATATGTCTAGCATTGTGTTGGGTACTTGATATATCAGGACTCACAAGGTCATTTTTTGGCTGGTTTTTGTTACCAGCTATGCCTTAGCAGCCATGTGATAGCATCAATTGATGTGTTTCTGTTCACAGCCATAAGTCAAGATTCCAGGCCTCCTGTCTGTTTCCTTTTACCCTCTAAATCTTTGATTCCAATTGGAGGTTGGCTTTCCTTACCAGTAAAAACTTCTACCAGAGATGGACTTTTTGGTTTGTGAATGGCAGATTTGGGTACCTGTTCCAGAACTAGTCAGCTCAGGGAGCCAAATGTAGAACAGAGTAGGTTCATCTGAAGGGAAATGACTTTAGCAGTCCATGCTGCTGAGTTGGACAGTGGATAGCAGGAATGCCTGGTGTGCAGAAGGCATGTGTGAAGCAACTCATGTGTAATCAAGGCTATAGCACCTACACTCAAGCAGCTGATTGCATACAGAGGAAGATAAACAGCCAAGGTATGTTGGTGGTAAAGGACAGAAACTCATTCCATGGAGGTTATTGGATCTCATAGACATCCAAGGACAGGAAATGAAGTATAGCCAGGCCACATAGGACTGGAACCAGAAAGTCAGAAACTAAGGCCTTTGGGTTCTCATCTCTGTTTCTTCATAAGTCTGCTTCATTGTCTCACTTCTTTCTGCAGTCTGATGGGAGACAGTGTTTCAGTGCAAAGCCTCTAATACAGGAGAAGATGCTAGGCATTTTGAGGAGCCGGAAAATGGCCCAGGGTAAAGAAAGGATGTCAGTTGTTCCAAATAATGCCTGTCACATAATAGGCATACATGTACTAACTATCTTTGAATAGATAGACTTCATAATCTTTGCTGTCTGTAGTTCCTTGGGTTCCTTCACTCAGTGAGACCTACCCTCAGCTTGGAAAATAATAGTCATTGACTCCTACTACTGCTGCTGGGTAACAATGAAGGGAGCAGGGGCAGGAGTAAGAGATCTTCCTAACCTTGAGCCCCCCACCTCTTTTCATTAAAACATAAATGTATTGAGTGCATGTGTTTATCCACAAGTCCAAGATGCATTCACTGGTTTAGTTTTGTATACCTATTCGGTATCATGACAGTTTTTATCCCAGTATCTGAATGTTATAAGTCATTTTTAGGGGGCATAATTAGAACAAAAGGAAACTATATGTTGCAAATGGAAATGAAGTAGTTGGTAAAATAGGAATGAACATTTTTTTACTGAATCCCTAGATAATCTTCTGATGAACCTGTGATCTGTGCTTTGCTGGTCTCTTTCTCTTATCATATGCCACCATAGGTCTTTCTGAATCACTGCTATACTGTGAGGAAGCATATGCCTTGATCAAGCTGCCCACTCATAATACTGAAGTTTAGCTATATTTGATTCAGAATGTAATTTTCTCCTTTTGATTTGACTACTATGATAGTTCTCTGCTCTACCATATACAGAAGAACAAGAGATAGGAATGTCATCCTTTTTGGCTGTAGTGCTGGCTCTGTGCTTTTGTCCAGAGAACAACTTCTGGTGCCTCTCTAGAGAAAGGTTGCCAGTCTGGTTCCATCCCAGTAGAGCAGAGAGAGTTGCCCAGGGTAGTCTGCTCAAACGCCTTCAGTGATTCCCTTTCTTCTGTGGCATAAAGTCTGACTTCTTTTAAGCTCCCTACAATCTGTCCAGCATGCCAGCATCACCTCCCACAAGTCCCTCTGCCCCCCACCCAACTGTATTTCAACTTAATTCATTAATAGAGCTTCTATGTTCTAAGCTCTGTTCTAGTCACTGCAGGTACAATAGTGAACAAAATAGGTAAAATCCCTGTCTTCGTGGCACTTGGATTCTAATGGTATAGATATAGACAATAAACTGGTAATCAAATACAAACCAGTAATAATAATATATCAGGCCGGGCGCGGTGGCTCACGCCTGTAATCCTAGCACTCTGGGAGGCCGAGGTGGGCGGATCGTTTGAGCTCAGGAGTTCGAGACCAGCCCGGGCAAGAGCGAGACCCCATCTCTACTAAAAATAGAAAGAAATTATATGGACAGCTAAAAATATATATAGAAAAAATTAGCCGGGCATGGTGGTGCATGCCTGTAGTCCCAGCTACTTGGGAGGCTGAGACAGGAGGATCGCTTGAGCTGAGGAGTTTGAGGTTGCTGTGAGCTAGGCTGACGCCACGGCACTCACTCTAGCCTGGGCAACAGAGTGAGACTCTGTCTCAAAAAAAAAAAATAATATATCAGATAGTAATAAGTGCTATAAAGAAAACTTAATTTGGTCGTGGGAGATGGGGAGTACTGAAACGGGGATGTGGGGCCAGATAACTTACCATTTTATTAATAGATAGGGTGGTAAGAGCAGGCCTCTCATAAAGTATCATTTGAGTGGATATATGGAGGAAATGAGGAAGCAAGCTATTGAGGTAAGTAGAGAGAGGACATTTCAGTAAGTGTCATAGCCAGATGTTGGGAAAGAGCTGGGCTTGATTACGGAACAGTAAGGAGGCCAGTGTGGCTGGGGTGAAGTCGATGAAAAGAGAGTGGTAGGAAAGGAAGTTAGATCAGAGGGAACCAGATTGTGGGGGTCCTTATAGGTGATTGTGAGGTCTTCAGTTTTCACTTAGAATGAGATGGATGTCATTAGAGATTTTGAGCAGAGGAATGACACGATCTGACTTAACCTTTTAAGAGAATTATTCTGGCTACTGTGGGGAAACTTAGATGGTCAGAAAGTAAGAACAGAAGCAGTAAGCCAGTTAACAGGTAATAATCCAGGTGAGAGATGATGGTGGCTTGGACTAGAATGGTAATGGTAGAGATGATAAGGGAGTTCAAGTGTGAATATATTTTGAAGGTAAAGCTGACAGAATTTGTTGAGGGATTGGATGTGAGGAAGGAAAGAAACCAAGTGAAGATGGTGCCAAGATTTTTGGACTAAGGAACTGGAAGATTTGAGTTAAGAGAAGGAATGCAGGAGAAGGCAGTGGGAGCAATCGGTGTACTTCGAGTTGCTGTCTGTGGAGACGGGAAAGAAAACTGGGGGAGACTAGCTTTGGGAGGAGGGGGCAGGGATTAGGAATCAAGATGCCTGTCAGATATCCAAGTGAACTGTAGAGCAGACAGTGAATATATAGTTTGGAGTTCAAGGGAGTGGCCCAGGTAAGATATATAAATTTGGAGTCATCTGCATATAGATGGTATTTATGTTCGTAAGATTATGTGAGATCACCTGGAGAGTAAATATAGGGAAGAGAAGGAATTTAAGGACTGAGCCCCAGAGTGCTCAACATTTAGAGGTTATGGAGTTGAGGATGAACTGGCAAAGAAGATTGAAAAGGAACAACCTGGGAAGTTGGTGGAAAAGTTAGGAGCAGGAAATTAGGTCAGGAATATGTTCTAAGTAAGATGTTCTGTGTCCATATTGACTGATTGATCAAGTAAATGAGATCCAACAATTAAGCACTAGATTTGGCCATGTGGACATCATTGGTAACTTTGACAAGGGCTGTTTCAGTAGAGTGGTGGGGTGACAACCTGATGACAATTGTTTAGGAGGGTTAGGTTTCTTTTTTTGTTTTTCTAGTGGAAACCATTATAGCATATTTGTTCATTGTTGAGGATGATCCAATTAAGAGGGGAAAATTGATGCAGAAGAGAGGGGACAATTCCTGGACCAATGTCTTTGAATAGGAGAGAATGATTGGGATCTAGTGCATAGTAAATAAGCCACACAGGGTAATTTGTCAGGATAACTTTCTGAAAGCTCTTTCATGCATTTGCCGTATCCTGTCTTCTGACTGGAAGGCTCTCACTTCCCTTCTTCCATCAGCACCACCAACACTCCACTTGCCAAAACTGTATTCATGCTTCAGAGCACAACACATGGTATATCCTTCATGAAGCTATCCTCAAATTCTTTGTACATTATTATTTGCCTTCTGTATAATGGCACATTTTAAAATTCTTTTCATATATCACTTACCATCGCCTGCCTAGTGTCTTAATTAGTCTTTCTCCCTGACTACACACTTTGTTCCTTGAAGGCTTATGATTCCTGATTTCTGGCCTCACTCAACTATTATTATAAAAGACAAATTAACTAATGAATATCCTTGGCTCATAGAAGGTATACAGTAAATATTTATTGAATGGATTACTGTGTGGTGATAAGGAGTTATTCTTTCCCTTGTTTGATGAAGTTGGCTTAGGTTTGGAGGGGATGGTGCCATGCTCTGCTGTTGAGTGTGTTTACTTTGCATCCACCCAGCACCTGCATGCTTTGTACTAGTAGGTGCTCTATTTGTCAGAATTATATTAAGCATTTGTGTTCTCTCTCACATGCTTTGTACTAGTAGGTGCTCTATTTGTCAGAATTATATTAAGCATTTGTGTTCTCTTTATCTCCTAAGCAACCCTGTATGTAACTGTGGCTCTCTAAAGTGCTTTGTAGGCAGTAAATTTCAGTATTTGTGAATTAATGGATAAGCCTTTTTCCTCCAATACCACCTTTTCCTTTTCAAGCCCAGGTAAACTGGTGCCTTGTAGGCAAGTTCTAGCTAGGAATCAACCTCTATCCTACTTCCCAAAAGTTTATCCTAGAGCATCAGTTTGAAAACCAAGTCATTTCTTGAGAATCAGTCATTTCTGAAGAATAAATGCTTGTTTGCTTGATTGATTTCTAGCCACACCAGTGCCTTTTGGTCTAGGAAGAACATCTTCTTTGTGATCCAGCCTGAGTCAAACCCAGGTTCTACCACTTGGGGCAAGTCACTTCATCTCAGTTAACCTCTCTGAGGTTATCATTTTCTTTCCTGAAAATATAGGGATAATTATGCCTACTTTGTAGATTTGTTGTGACGGTTAAATGAGTTATGTCTGCAAAGCACCTAACCCAGCATCTAGAAAATTAAATAGTCAAAAAATGTTCACTGTTGTTATTCTCCTTTCTGTTTTTGCTTTTATATTTGTTTTTGTCTCACACTAGTCTGCTGCTGTCTTGTTTCTGTAGAGGAAGTGAGTGGACTGGCTGCTCTAGCGAGGGGCGTGTGCTTTTCCTAGCGAGCAGTCATAGAGATACTGGAGCAATGGCTTCTTTCCGGTGCCCTCCTGGCCTATCTGCCATGGGCTCACACCCCTGGGTCATTTTTTTTTACCCTGTATCTTCTGGTCCCCTTTCCACTTGAATGCATCTGAGGGGGCAGATGCTCATTTCACCTTCTGGCTCTCAACCTTCCCCCACCGCAACTCCCAACTTTCCTCTTGAACTATAACTTCTGAAGTGATCGTTCTACTGTTCTCTATCTCAAGGCTAGACACACAGTGAAAATGATGCCACTTACTGGAGAATTGGCTTATCTTTGTTTTTAGGCTGCAAAAGCGTTTTTGCATCAAGATTGAGATCTAGAAGGCCATCTCCCGGAGCCCTTCTATTTAGCTAGAGTCTGTGTTCCAGTGATTTGTTTTTGTCTTCCCTCCTGAGGCCACATCTTTCAGAGAAAGCAAAGTGAAATAGTGCCAAACTCTGTGTTAGAAAGTACAACAGCCTTGCAACTTTAGCCTTGGTCAACTCACTTTATGTTTTGCGTTGCAATTTCTCATCTGTAAAATGGAAATAAGCCAAGAATCCTGAGCCTACCAGGTTATTACTATAATAAGATAAGGGGCGCAAAAAGCTTGATAAACTAAAGGTCTGCTCAGGTATAAGACGGTATTATTACTTTCCTTGCTTATTTATCCAGACTGGGCCAGGCTTGGAGGGAACTGGTTCCAGACTCTACATTTTCTTATTTGCTTTCCCAGGACCCTGCTGGTTGGAAGCCCATAGGAGGAATAGGAGCCTCACCCTTCTCTGCTCTCTCCCTTTCTTCTCCCATAGTCTCTCCATCTTCTTAAAACCTTACTGAGGCAGTATAGATATTTGAAATTCAAGGAAAAGGTTTATACAATGCTTAAAAACTGCCAGAAACCTGGGAATCTGTCCCCTGCCGTTTATATGGGTTTGTATTGTTACTTTGGCAGCATGGTATGGTGGGTATAGTTTTGGGAAAATTCTTTCTGAGCTTTGTTCTTTATCAGTATAATCTTGTGAAGTTGTTGTGAAGGTGAGAGATGATGAATATTCAAGGGTAGCAGGTAGAGGCTCATTATTTGATGGCAGTTATTTTCCTTAGAAACAGAGTCTAATAGAAACCAGAACTCAGGAGTCCTAAATCTTTTATTTTGTGATCTTTGTTATGAGTCACTGTCTCTAGATAGACTAGGTAATCTCTAGGGACCCCTTTTAGCTTTAATATCCTATGCTTTTAAACATGAAAGCAACAGATGCTTGCTTTTCTTTTTTTTTAAATCAAGCTGGACAGAATTATTTGAAGGAAAAAGTGAAAGCCCTCTGTTCTTCCCCCCATTCAGTTCATTCCCACGGTAACACTTGTTACCAGTTTGATGTGTCCTTTCCAGTGTTCTCTGTCTATATTAAATATATGCAGGTATATGTAAATATCTACATAGTATATGGTGTGCATGTATATGTAAATAAACATGTTACACACACTGGAATCCACGATATATACTGTATTATGTCTTGGTTCTTTTACTTGTTTTGGCTATTTTTTCTTGTTGGTACTTAAAGATTTACTTTTTTGTTTTTAATTAATATCTTATAATTTATTAAGTGGTTCCCTATTGATTATGTGCTATGATTTTTAAAAGCAAATATATACATACAATATTGAGTTTTTTTTCTTTCTTCTTTTTTTTTTTTTTGAGACAGAGTCTCACTTTGTTGCCCAGGCTAGAGTGAGTGCCGTGGCGTCAGCCTAGCTCACAGCAACCTCAAACTCCTGGGCTCAAGCGATCCTCCTGCCTCAGCCTCCGGAGTAGCTGGGACTACAGGCATGCGCCACTATGCCCGGCTAATTTTTCTATATATATATTTTTAGTTGTCCATATAATTTCTTTCTATTTTTAGTAGAGACAGGGTCTCGCTCTTGCTCAGGCTGGTCTCGAACTCCTGACCTTGAGCGATCCGCCCACCTCGGCCTCCCAGAGTGCTAGGATTACAGGCGTGAGCCACCACGCCCGGCCAATATTGAGTTTTTAATTTTTTTTTCAGGAAAAGAAGAAAAAGAAACATAGAGACAGAAAGTCGTCTGACTCTGACAGCTCAGACTCCGAGAGTGATACAGGCAAGAGGGCAAGGCACACATCAAAAGACAGCAAGGCAGCAAAGAAGAAGAAAAAGAAGAAGAAGCACAAGAAGAAGCACAAGGAGTGAGAGTAGCAAGAGTGCAGAGGGTGGTTGAGAGCAGGAACCAGGGGCCTTGTGCCTTGTGCCCTGGCTCCTAGAAAGACTCACCAGTGAGAATATGGCTTCCCACCCCATTAACTGCACTCCCATGGGAGATGGCTTCCCCTCATGCAACAGGCAGGTTTGGGAGTTAGAGGTCACAAGTAGCTGCCTGAATGAGTTGTTGTTTCCTTATCACTCCTGGTCCTTTTGCAAGTGACCCCTGCAGCTTACACATTCATTCATCCAGCTTCCTTCATTCAGCAGGAGGTCCCATTACTCTCTCCAGCGGCCACTGCCAGAGCCGGATTCCTGCACAGGAGTCCAGGCTAGAGCCACTGGGACTGCTGTGCTGGTAAGTCTGGCTGTAGTTGGAGAACAGAGTGATTGGCCCCTTCTATTGGTCTGTCTGGGCCGACTGCTGGGTGATCTCTGCTGCATCCAACATGGGGGCAGAGAGACTGGCAGCCAGAGGGAGAATGTGTTAAGAAGTGGTGCTCACTCTTTCCATCCCCCAACGTGGTTCTGTGCTAGAAGGGACAGCCAGTGCCCACAGCCAGAAAACAATCATTTGCCGTGTGACTTAGCTAGTGTATGACATTCCAGCAGACCACTGAACTGGACAGCTGAAACCAAGATCATTGTTCCACTTTGTATTTACTACTGTGTGAGTCAGTTGATTCTACTTCAGGTCCCTGCTTAAAATCCTGGCACTAAATGGAAGTGTGTTTGGTTTTAAACTTACTGAAAATTCTTATTCCTATAATCCTTCTTTCTGGGTAACTTACAGATTTAAATCCACTGAGTTGCATTAGGTGACAGAAAAACATTTAACATGTTACCTTAGACCTTGGAGAGAGGCCCAGCTGAGGTACAGAGCCAGAGGCCCTGGCACAACACAGCCTTCTTGGGAAATCACCCATAAGCCCTCTCTCCTATAATGGTCATCCTCTTCCCCCAGGGTTGTTTAGAGAAGCAGTAAGAATTTGTAACCATGAGTACTAGGCTGGTGCCTAGGTGGGAGCTCAGCAGTCATCTGGTCATTTTCTCCCTCCACCATGGCACAAGCCTGGGTCCTGTGTCCTAAACCTGCATTCTGGAAAGGGAAAGACCACAGCATTTCACAGGGAAAAGCCAGACCCAAGATTATTCAGTGCAAGATGGGCCTGAGGTGACATTTCTGTAGCCAAGCCTCGGGAGGCCCCACCACTGACTGGACTAGCTCACTTGACCATGGGGAGGGGCAGTGTTTGGCCAGGCGTAGTTACAGCTGTTTCATTACTGAATGTGTAAGGTGGTCAGCTGACTGCCAGTACCCGAGATTGTCCCTTTCAGGCTCTCAATCAGTGCTTCTTCCTGAGTGACCCTCAGGCAGTCATTACTGCCCACTGTCTGACGCACAGGGGAACCCGAGACTCCCAGAGTTATGTCACCAAAGGCAAAAAGGCAACTGGGTGCCCTTGGCTCTGCTTTATTGACCTCAGAGCACCCTTTGAGTACAGTTTTTTAAAAAAAGCCACACACACAATGGGAACAGGAACTGGATCTAGGCTGGTGGCACCTGACCCCAGAAGAATCCCTCAACCAAGATGGATTTATACAAAATGCAGAGGGAAAAATGAGGCAATGTGGTTCCGAGTCGAGGGTCAGCTGATTGGCAGAGGAGCAGTCAGCAAAGGCACGGGCCGGTCATGCCTCTTTCTCGTAAGTGCGGGTGCAAACTGCGCTGCCGTGGGTGAGCGTCTGCAAAGAAAGACAGAGTCAGATGGGGGCGGTGAGGATTTGGTCCTGCCTGTCACATCCCTACCAAAGCTAGGCACCTCGTTCCTAACTCCAAGGGGACCCTTGTCCCATGTGAGTGCAAGAATGCACCTTGCGGGTCACACTGACTCAAGAAGGTATGCGGTGAAGTTGGCTGAAGTGAAAACCGGAGGCCCTACAGAGTTAGGAGGCAGAGACCACAGCTGGCTGCTCTCTCTGCCCCTGGGTCTTGGGGGAATTCAGTCAAAGTTACATTCTCCAAGTGAAGCCCCCAAGCTTATCCCTAAACAGACAGATCTGCCACTCTGGTTGTGTTAACTTCTAGCCAGACAGTAGTCATGTCCTTGTGGCAGCCCAGACATAGAAAACACTGAGAGGAGGTGGGACTGGAATGGGGCAGTGCCTCACCAGTCACCAGCCTATTTCTGCATGTGACAGTGCAGTCCTAGGGAGGAGAGGGAAGCCTCTCCCAGAGGGCCTGGAGCAGATTTGGCTCTGCTTTCTTCCTCTTCCTGGGACAAGGCAAGGTGGAAACACAGGAGGAAGAAATGAAGGACATGGAGCACCTGTTGTATTCCTCTCACTTCAGTGATGCTTTGTGCTGTGCATACACTGCCTCTTTCAAGCTTCCCAGCAGCCCTACAGGTTGGTATTATTAATCTCCACTTTACAGGTGCATTTTGAGAAGTTGACTTGTCCAAAGTCATGCAGTCTATAAGCTGAGGTTTGAACTGAGGCCTGTTTGAGTCCAAAGCCATTACAGAGGAAATTCCCACCTAATACCACCCTGACCCTGCCTCCACTTCTCTTGTCCCAGTGTCCTTGGCTCTTGGGGGAGAATCTTGGCTTTTTAAAACAGGCGTGGCTAAGGGCCTGTAGTAGTCACCAATTAGATGAGGCTCCATAGTTGTTTCTGTCTTACCAGGATAAGTTTCCCATCACTTAGCTCCCGCACAAGTGTCGTCTCTTGCCCGTTCCACTTCTGCAAGTGAACAAGTTTGCCTCCATCCAGTGTCACAATGGACTGTAGAAACAGAGTAGAGGCCTGAGCTGTGATCTGAGTCAGGATTGAGGGGCAGGATGAGGTATGGACAATGGGGTCATAGAGGACACAGCCTCTGATCCAAACTAGTGATGGTGAGGACCAGAGCTAATGCAGTCCACCTTCCACCTAGCCCTACAGGAGTCTAGTTCACTTGCAGCCTACCACCTTGCTGGCGAGAGGCAGGTAGTATGGTGGAGCCAGACAGCCTGGCTCTGAGAAGTGCCACAAGCCTTTAAGACTTATCTGTGTTCTAGGTGATGCCCACAGATGTGCCAGTCTGTGTCCCTGGGAGAGACTAGCTATGGAGAAGGAGTCATCCTGAGAATCTCTCTCCAGCCTTGTGGTTATCACACATAATATCTAAAAGATCCTTGGTGATAGAAAGTTAGACTTCCTGCTCTGTATTCCTACGCTTCCTGGTCCACATCATGTGACCCCTTTAGCTGAGAAGAGGGCAGCAACTACAAGGTTCTGGGACTGGGTGCCCTTGGAGTGATCTTCAGCTCTGGGTCAAATGCCTGCTTAGTCCTCTGGGTGCTGCCAGCCTACCTCAGCTGGTTCTCACTTGGCAGCTCTCCCAGGTCTCTCTTTTCTAGGAATTTGGGGGCTCTAGGCTAGGCTAAGGGATCCTGACTGAGCAGGTTCAGTAGGAGAATCTGAGAAGGCTGTGTTTGTTGTTTGGGGGAGGAGGAGGAGGAGGGGGACCTGTTCCTTTGTGTGCTGTCCTTATCACCACCTTACTCCTCATTCTCATTTCCGTAATTTTTTTTGCACAATCGGCAGATATTTAGGTCCCCAGCGGGCTATTACTGTATTTAATTGGGGCTCTTGCCCCTTGAGAAGGGGGGCACGCCCAAGGAGATAGGAACATGTGTGGTGGGGCAGCCATCTTTGGGCACCATCCCCAACACTGCTGCCAGCCTCCTGTGATATCCTGGGCTGGGCTTCAGCTCCTCTCCCTCCCCAAGGAGGCCAACCCTACCTTCCCTTTGCAGGGACAGCTGTGAGGAAGGGGAAACAGCTGAGGGGCTGAATGATGGCGTCATGATGAAGAAGATACAGCTAAAGGGACACTGTGTACAGGTCAAAGCCCCTGAGTCCTCTCTCTCCTGTGCCTGGCCCAGTGCTGGAAGACCTGAGGCAACCTGCCAAGACAGAGCCACTGCAGGGTGACAGAGCCCTGGCAGAGGGGGCCAAGGCTTGGTGGGAAGACACTACAAACACACCCATGACAATGTGAATGGCCCATCCTGGAACACAGCTCTTCATGCCTGTCAACTGGCAACACTGGAAATAGTTTGTCAGGGTCATTGGCCAAGCCCAGGAGTTGGAGGTTGACGAAGCATCTGAGTGGGTCTCAGCCTCTTGTTCCCAGCTGCCTTCTTTGCTGCTGGAGGCCAGGATGACCTCATTCAGTGGAGGGCCCTGACATCTGGGCAAACTTCCTAAAGCACTTCAGGTCACAGCCATGGCCACATAACTCCCCCATCTATGGAAAGGGAAAGAAACCCAGAGCTTCTGCATACCTTGCACAAGGTCACCTAGCTGGAGCTAGAGTAGACACTGAGGTCAGAAGGACATCCGGGCTCTGTGCTGCCCATCCCAAGGCAGCTAACTGATGCTTCCCAAGAAGCGAAGGAAGAAAACAAGAGGATAGAACTAACATGTATTTAGTACCTGTGGCCACCAGGCACTACACAGGCTTTATTAGCCTTTTTCATCTAAATCCCTCATAATAGCCTGCACGTCAGGGTGCAATATGAGGGAGCCAAGACTATCAGTCTGTTCCCCTCTGGGGTCTCAGCACCCTCCATTCCCAGCACCCCCTTCTCTGACTTACCTTGACCTTCCTGTCATCTGCTGTTGTCTCATCGAACTCCACCCCTAGCTTAAAGCTGATCTCTGTGTTCTTGAAGGTGCTCTGTGTCTTCAGGATGATAGTGTCCCCATTCTTTTCAATGATTGTGGTAGGCTTGGTCATGTTGGCCACCTGCCTGGTAGCAAAACCCACCCCTGAGGGCAGGCGAAAAGTTATGAGTATATGGGCTGGAGCAGAGAGCATTGTACAGGAGCTCAGTGAATAACTTAAGTCTGGGTGTGGGGAAGAGGAAGACTGTAGGTTTCAAAGCCTTTGCATGGCAGTTTTTATTTTTATTGTTTTTGGAGACAGGGTTTCACTTTGTTGCCCGGGCATGAGGGCAGTGGCATGATCACAGCTCACAGCAACCTCAAACTCTTGGGCTCAAGTGATCCTCCTGCCTCAGCCTCCCGAGTAGCTGGGATTACAGGTGCGCACCACGATGCCCGGCTAATTTTTCTATTTTTAGTAGAGATAGGGTCTCACTCTTGCTCAGGTTGGTCTCAAACTCCTGAGCTCAAGCAATCCTTCTGCCTCAGCCTCCCACAGTGCTAGGATTACAGGCATGAGCCACTGCACCTGGCCTGCATGACAGTTTTTAAATTCAGTCTTCCCCTTAGTTCTGTGGGGTGAACAGAGACTGCTGATCCCATCAGACAGGTGAGAAATTTAAGGACCAGCAATGCTATAGCAAGTCAGTGGCAGAGCTGGGATTAGGATAAACTACTAAGTGCTTTTTGTGTGATAAGAACTATGTATGTGCTATCTCATTCAGTCCTTCCTGTCCCTCTGAAGACTGTCTCCACTTTACCGATGCAAAAACTAAGACACAGTTAAAGCCCAGGGTCACGAATCTGAGACTGAAGCCCAGAATTGTTTGACTCCAGAGCTCACTTAACTGCTCAGCCATAGCTCCCTCCAAGACTAGAGCACCCCCTGCCTTCAAGGGCACCTGAGCAGCTGTCAAACTACACTGTGAGGAAAGAAATGTGGACTTTGCATTCCAAAGCCTTAGGAACAAGAGTTTTCCACCTGTGGAAGTTTTTGTCCTGAATCCTAAGAAGCATTAGTGCTCTTGTCCCCTATATATGGCAACTCGACATTTTCAAAGGCTCTTATCTATGATCTAGGAGGTAGGTACAAAGAGAATATTTGTCCCATTGTATAGATTTAGGAGAGGCCTAAAGTAGTAGCAACAATGAGTTGAAATTCAAACCCAGGTCCCCTGACTTCCAGTCCAAGGCCCTGTGGGGACTCTCCTGACCCAAGCATGGCTTCCCTGGGTTCTGGGCTAAGTCCTGAGTTTCCTGCAAGCGAGTGTCATCATGACTGCCCCCACCAGCCTATGCTGAGCTATTTTCCAAGGCAACAGTGAGGCAGGAGGCAGCCCAGTGTGGTGAGGTGGTGCATAAAGTCTCTGAATGTTCCAGTCTTCATAGTGCTTCCAGGAAGCTAAGTAGTTTGCACATGCTGTACATGGGTTGTTTTACTTAATGCTTTTAATAGCCCCTAAGGATAGGTTTTATTATCCCCAATTCACAAATGAGAAGAGTGAAATATCTTGTCCAAAGTCAAACAAAGAGTAAGTTATTGATCTAGATTTCAATCTAGGCTCCAAAACTGTTCACTCTTCCCACTGGGCCATTCTGCCCAGCACATATTCAATCCAAGCACCAAGGCCACCAGTTAGTTGTGCCTGTCTGTGGTTATTAGTACTAGGCTGAGCCTCTTTGTCCTCTGTGAACCCTTGGTCTAGGGCAAGAAGGGCAGGGGTGCCTCTGCAGCTGTGCAGATGCCAGCCCACCCTGTCTGGCCAGTGAGTGACTTGGCCCTACCCCCTGATACCAGTGAGTCAGGCCAATCACACTCCCAAGCACAGGGCAGGGCCTTGTCATTGCATCTCAGAGCTCTGTTTGCTTAGGACCTACCCAGAGGTGTGGAGTGTTTGAGGAAGGAAACCACTGTGGGATGAGTGAGGGACTGAGCCAAGAGAACCTAAAAAGACTGGGCTGACAGAATTTAGGAGACTCAGGAAGAGCTAGGTCTTATGTAGAAATGAAAGCTGAGGAGGATCTTTTCTCTCCAGTGGGCCTCAGACTTTCCGTCAGTACGAGAAAAGCAGGCTAGATGCAATCTCAGCCCCCTGATAAGCTGCCCAAAGACAACAGGTCTTTAGGCAGAGCAGCCCCCTAGCCCAAGTTCAGGAAGAAGGGTACAAGGATGGTAAGGTTGTTGCAGCTTAGTCAGAGACTTGGCTCTTTTGCCCAAATGTCTGCTTTGGAAAGAACTAAACCGGGGCATTCCAACTTCCCCAATGGCTGCTGGGGGTGGGGGAGGGGTGAGGGCTGCTTCTCTAAGAATGGCTGCCTACCTGGAGTCACTGGGTATAGTGCCCAGGGTAGGGCAGGGGCAGTTGAGAGCTTTGGCCTCAGGAGCCACACTTGTGGGCCCTGTTTCAGGCAAGGGTTAGGTGCAGAGGTGAGAGATGCATGGAGTGGACTTGCCCACCCCTTTGCATACCTGCCACAGTCCAGCCCTCCTTTCTTGGGAGGAAGGCATGTACTCTAGCTCAACCATGAACAGCATTCCAGTTTTTCCTGTCCCAGCCTGGGAGACTAGGATAAGCTCACAGCTGGGAATATCAGAGGACGGGTATCCTCTCCATCTAAGCCCAAACCAGAAGGGGAAGGGCTGAGGTCAGTCATTAGCTAAGCAGTTCCTACCACTCTTCCCACTCCCAGGGCCTGCAGGCTAGTGGAAGAGCTTTGAGTTACAGATCTAGGAACTAGGTTTTCAGATCAGCTCTACTGTGGAATTGATAAGACAAGTTTTTATTCTCCTGGTTTCAATTTCCCTGTCAAACTAGGCAAGGTATGGCCATCTCCAAGGTCCTCACCTGTAAGATTCTTGGAATCTTTGTTCTTCCCGATCCCAGCACCACAATAGCTATCCTCACCCTCCTAGAGCAATGACCCTCCCTGCCTTTAATAGGTCTTGACCTTGCTCTGGGACCCTCTGCTGCACCCCAGAAGTCCAATGGCTTTCTCCACCCTACCCCTTGCATAGGTGGCTGAGCCATGGGCTGTAGGAAAGGCCCAGCTGATGATGGGCCTCTTGCCCCACCCTACCACTAGGCTCATTGACAATGATTAGGCATGGTCACATACCTCTGAGAGCAAGGTAAGCCTAGGTGGCAGGAGAGAGGGCATCCTCCAGCAGCAGTCCTCTTCCCTAACCCAACGTGGAGGGGCAGGAGTTGCTGCAAACTGCAGGTCCCCGTCTCACCTCCTCCCCATATCCAATTTACTGATTAACCATTTTTACCCCACTCCTGTGGGGTATTCCTACTTCTTTAGGCCATAGTACACTCCCTATCCACCCCATTTCCTTGCTGGGTTGTCTTCAATTTCTAAACCACCCATGCCCCTGTTATTTCTCTCCCTGGCTAGCCGCCCACCTCTTATGATCAATGCTTTCCTTTTATACAACTCCCCCCCCCCCAACTCCAGATCATATACTCCTCTTCCTTGAAAGCGTCTCCCATGTGGAGAAGCACAGCTGGTTTCTTCCTGTGCCTCCCTACCTTGGTATCCCTCTAGCCAGGTTCAGACCATGAAAGCCCCCGCCCAGCAGGCACACCGGGCTCTGATCAGGAAGGAGCACTGCGGAGGGTAAGCAGCGGCCAGCCCTTTCCCAGCCCAGCATCCCGAGCCCCGCGGCTCGCTCACCGATTGACTTCATGTAGTCATCGAAATTCTTGCTGTCCACTAGTTTCCAGGTGCCCAGGAAGGCGTCCACCATGGTGATGCTGGGCTGGGCTGAGAAAGCAGCAGCGAGAGAGGAGGCGTGCAAGGACTCCGGACTGGCAGCTCCCTGTCGGAGCTGCTGCTTTAAATAGCCCTTGCATCACATGATGAGACGTGTGGCCCACGCCCCCGGCTCCCGAAATAGGAAGCCCCAGGCTGGGACTCACCCACGAGGGACCGGCCGCCCATCCCCCAACCCACCGAGGGGGGAGGGGAACAGCCAGTAGCGCCCGCTCGCCTGCGTCAACGTCAGCTCGGTGCCTGGGCTCCCAGTCCCTGCCCCAGGCTGGCAAGACTTGCTCCCTTCCCTGGCCTCAAGGCGCTCTTCGAAATCTGAGAAGCAGCTGGGCACCCGCCTGCGAGCCAGGGCGCATGCCATGGACATCCGTCCCCCGGTCCTCTGAGCTTGGGGTCAGAGCGGAGATGAGACTGGAGGAGGAAGAGACCTTGCCCTTGGGCTGGTGCCCACGCGGGAGAAAGTTCTGGTTGACTGTTCTGGCACAGGCACCCTTGCCTTCTTTTTACAGGTGAGGAGCCAGAGGCCCCGAGGGGAACCGACAAGATCGCTAGAAATAAGGAGAGGGTGAATTGGAGCCCAGATTGCAAGCCTGGTCTAGCTGGCTTCAGCGCCCGTGCTCCCCCACCACTCCCACTGCCTGGTTGCGGGGACAGTCACCAGGAACGCGGTCCGCGGCTGAGCTGCCGGTGTCGCCGCCTGCTCTGGGCGAAAGCCAGATCTTCCCTTTGCGCCGAGCCGCCTCGCACGTGCTTGCCCCTCCCTGCGGAATGTCTCATGCCAGCGCACCCCCTCCCCGCCACCGGCAGTCCCCGCGCCACCGCCATTGCAAGTGTTCCGGGCTTTTCTGGCCTCTTGGCACAGCTTTTGCTCTGCTTGTTCCCCCTCACCCTCCTTCAGAAATTCTGCCAATTCAGTCAGCTCTTCCAGGCCACCTGCCGCCCTTTCTTTGACCTCTGCACACTGGCAAGCAAGCCTGCACTTTCACAGAACTTGCCAGCTCCTTAAAAGAGCCTACTGGGCGGTAGTTTGACACTTTACCTTTCCCAAAGCACTTTCCATAAAAATAAGACCCACCTTGTGTTGATGTCTATTGCATGCCTAGGGCTTTAAGTACGTTGTCTCTTTGAACTTGTAAAACAGAATCCATTGTTAGATCCGGTTCCCCTTGGCCCCAGGAACAGAGAGGCAGAGTCACTGAGGTTGCAAAAAGGCAAAGGAGTTTATTATCTAGCCCCTGGCCAGGGTCCAAATTCCAGAGCACCAACGCAGTGGCCTCTCCAGGAACTAGGACCCCGCCCTGGGGTAAAGATTAGGCTTTTATACTTTTCTGTATGCTAGTTTTCACACGACACGTTATTCTGCACACAACACGTTAGTCTGCACATGACATACTAGTCTGTACAGGACACACTAGTCTGCACTTTATCCCTCTTCAGTTTATTTGTTTCTTTTGTTCAGAAGTGGCTGATCGCGTTGGCTTCAGGTTTGTTGACTCTAAGTTTTGGGCTTTTTGCACTGGCGCCAGTTGTAGTTAACATCATCCAGGGGAAGAGGAGGGTCTCCGACAGGGGAGGGGGACTGTTGTTGCATACCTTCTAGTTTTTGGTTACAAGCGATACTGGGAACATACACCCTGCACAAGCCGTTCATGCGCTGATCATGTCTTGCTCTTCTTATTTACTTAGTTGGTTGGAGGGCACCTGGATTCTCCAGCCCTTTATCAGAAAGCAACTTGCTCTTCTTATTTACTTAGTTGGTTGGAGGGCACCTGGATTCTCCAGCCCTTTATCAGAAAGCAACTTGCAGTTACCTCTCCGGGGCTCTGTTTTCCTTTACTTTAGTGAAGCCTGCCATGGCTCCACTTACGCTAAGCACCAAGCCAGCAAGCCATATATACAGAAGCAGAACTAGGCTTCTCACATCCAGGAAGCCTAGCCTATCATGGAGTTACTTTTGTTCTTATCTCTGTTTTTCATTCTGATTAACTATATTTATTAAACAACTAAAAGCAAGCATAGTCACAGAAGCGAATAGCATCAGTTAGAATCAAAGAGAGCACACATTTTCCTACTATCAATTCCTGTTCTTCACCATAAAGTAGCTGTATTATTATCCCTTTTTCACAGATGAACAAACGGAAGCTCCAGGAAGCCCATTCATTACTTCAGCAGTTATTAAAGCCCCTACTTTGTGCCAAGCCCTGCTTTGGAGAGAAGGGAACAAGACACTTGAGCAGCTCACCTCTGGGGGGCCAAACACAAAACAAGTGCGGTCACTAAAGTGTGGTGACTGTCCTGACCTGAGGGCTGGGGAAGGCTTCCCAGAGGAAGGGAGGATGTGAATTGCTGACGGGTAGGAGGAGGCCCTGCACTCCAGGGAGTGGGGCTGAGCTGAGCTTCAGCCAGCAGAGGCCTGTCCAGGATGGGCATTCAGGAGTCATCACAGGAGAGCTTGGGCCAGCCAGCTCTGCCACACACGCGCACACACACACAGTGTGGTGGGCCCTCCTTCCTGGGCCTCTGTTTCTCCATATGCAAGTCCCTTCCTCCCTTCCCCCCACTGTTCTGGGAAGGAGGCCAGGGAGGAAGAGCCCCTTCGTCCCCCAAAGTCTTGATTCCCTTGGACGGTCCAGTTGCCAGAAGACTAAGAGGCCCATTTCTGCCAAAGCTATAGGGACAGGCCTCAGGGCTCGTCATTCAGCCTTGGTGACCTCACTGCTGGAACAGGTGCCAGGGGAGGAGGAAGTGGGATGGTCAGGGTCACAGCCTTCAGACATAGGGCCTCTCCTCTCAAGGACTTAGTGGCTGGAGACCCAGGGGCCAGAGCTGTCTCCTTGCATGGTCCTTTACAATGCAATGATGGAGAGCTGGGGCTAGGCTGGCAGCTGCTCACAGATAGATCCGTATTCCCATCTGGATTTCTTTGGGTACTAGCTGTATGGCCTTGAGCAATTCACTTAAGCTACTCTGAGTCCCAATTTCCTCTTTAAAATGGAGGAGTTTGGGGGTCAAATGAGATAATACATTTAAAATTCTGAGCATGGCCGGGCGTGGTGGCTCACGCCTGTAATCCCAGCACTCTGGGAGGCGGAAGCCGGAGGATCACTTGAGGTCAGGAGTTCAAGACCAGCCTGAGCAAGAGTGAGACCCTGTCTCTACTAAAAATAGAAAGAAATGATCTGGACAGCTAAAAGTATATATAGAAAAAAATTAGGCAGGCATGGTGGTGCATGCCTGTAATCCCAGCTACTCGGGAGGCTGAGGCAGGAGGATCGCTTGAGCCCAGGAGTTTGAGGTTGCTGTGAGCTAGGCTGATGCCATGGCACTCTAGCCCGGGCAACAGAGTGAGACTCTGTCTCAAAAAAAAAAAAAAAAATTCTGAGCATGAGCTCGTGCCTATAGTCCCAGCTACTTGGGAGGCTGAGGCTGAGGATTGCTTGAGACCAGGAGTTTGAGACCTGCCTGGCCTACGTAGCAAGATCACTTAAAATTTTTGTTTAAAAATGTGAAGCATGGTTGAATTAGTAAATGTTCACTGCTGCTGCTCCTCATGCTGCTGTTATGACCTCCCTGGATAGTGCAGGCACCTAAAGCCTCGTCTGAGCTCTGCTCTCACCTGCTGGGTCGGTCACCCAAGTCAGATTGCTTTGCTTCTCTGATCCTCAATTTTCTTATTTCTGAGACAGGATTAGAAATCGCTGCAGCTGTGAAGAAGGCAGGTCTTCTTCTACCTCTTCTACCAAGGTCTTCAGGACAGGTTGAGGTGGGGACACTGCCAGGAAATACTTTTGCTCCAGATCTTGGGCCCTGTCCAAGTTGAGCAGCATGGGGCTTTGAGGGACTCTAGACAAACTTCCACCAACTCCCCTCACTGCCCTACCCCCACCTCCGCACCATGCTCAGACATAGGTCACCAAGGGTGACCCATAAGCCGCATACCGTCTCCTTTCCACCTGATTTTCATCCTCCTCCCTTCTAAGTATGTACATTTCTCTCCTCATCCCTCTGAGTACCGCATCCTTCCTGCTCTGTTACGCTCACTGTATTTGGGGGAGGACGAGAGCCCTGTCCCTGTTTCTGCTCCCCTTCTTGCCCTTGGCAGATTCAGATGTGAATATAACATCGGGCAGGCGGGAGGACCAGTGCCTGCCGTGAGCAGCATCTCCCCAGCCCTCACCCTATGGTGATGTCACTGTTCTATGTTTCCATAGCAACCACAGGCTGGGAAGATGGAGAAGAGGAGAGATGAGTAACCAGGAGTGAGCCAATGAGATGAGCCGGCAGCACCGGATGATCCATGGGGCCATGGGGAGGGGGAAGAGGGAGGCCTGTTCAGCATCTTCAGCGGTTTCCTGGACCCTCCCTGCCTCCGCTAGGGAACGTGCTACTAGCACAGCAAAGAGCCTAGAGGTAGAGGCCAAAGAAGCTGAACTAGAGGCTCCACTGACCCAGGAACATGGAGACCCTCTTTCTGTTCCTCAAGGGTCTAAGTCCGTAGATGTGACCACCCTCATCCCGACCCACCCCTAATACCTGCAACTGGGAATTTCTCCCTTTTGCCGGTAATGGCAGTGGGGGGCTCTCTCTGACTCTGCCTGCCATGGAATCAGCAAATTTTAGACAACTCTTCTTTCCGTACCCTCCACACCCCTCCCCGGTTCATGGTATATCAGAAACAGAATCTTTGGAAAGAGGCCTGGTTCTAAATCCCAGGCCTGCACTTACTAGCTAGAGAACTGGAACAGGCCCTTCTCCCTTCTGAGTCTCTTTTTCTCCCAAATAGGGGAAGGCTGTAGGCTTCTCAGGATCGTCGTGTAACAAATGGAAAGCCTGATATCAATGAATAGTAACTTCTCCGTTCCCCCTTCCAGGTCTCCTCCCTAGGGCAGCTGAGTGAGCCAAGGCCCTGTGACCCTGAATCAGTAGGAAAGGACCCAAGTGTAGGGCCAACTCCTCACTGAAGTTGCGGAGTGGCCTTCAGATATTGCAGATAAATTTCCTCTTCTCTCCCTTTCTCTTTAAATAATTCCACAAATCTTAATGGAGCACCTCCTCTGGCCAGGCTCTGCTGGGCTCGGCGGGGACCCAGTGTAAAGAGGAGAGCCGCAGCCCTGCCCTCACTGAGCTCACAGTGTGGAGGGACTGCAGCCCCAGGGGGTGGACTGGAGTGTTCTTTCTGCCACTAGGAAGTCTGCTTCCTTGTTCCCCAAGAGTTCTGTGGGTCTGAGAGAACAACTGATGGCAGAAGGTCAAAGTTTACTCAACACCTCTTTGCTTCTGAGAAGCTACTGCCTGTGGCAGTTTGCTCCTGGGAACAGAACAATGGCCCTCCCTGCCCTGAGGGAGGCGGCAGCTCAGCTCAGCCTTCCCAGAAACCAGCCCATCCCCCTGTTGCTTAAACTCTTTAGCCTGGTCTCATCTGTTTCCTTGGTCTAATTCACTACTAAAATCCCATTCCAAAGAGTGAGATAGTAGGGTTCAGTATATGGAATGAATGAATGAACAAGTGAGTGAGTGGGTGAATCTATCTACCTCTAGTTTTAGGGGCTCTGGGGTGAGACCCACTTGGGTTCCAATCTTGCCCTGTCACTTATATACCAGCTCTGTGACCTCGGGCAACTCATGATCTTCCTGGGTCTCAGTTTCTTCATCTTTGAAAAGCATAAAAGCCTATCACTGTCCCCGCCTAGCCAGTCTCCCAAGGACTTTGAGAAGATAAGGCCGGCCAAGTTGCGGAATGCTGCGCCAACGTTAATTGTTTCTCCTCCAGGCTCCTTCCCCAGCTGCCCCCTGAGTGGGCCCCAGCACAAGACCCCTTCCCTGGAAACAGCCCCCTGCCTCCCAGCCCCCACACTCTGGCCCCTGCCTGCCTCTCCCAGCTTTCCAGGCTGCAGCCACTCAACTTTTTGTACTCGGAAGGGGAGCTGTGTTTCTGTCTTGCTGTTTGCCTACAATGCTCTTCCTCCCTAGCCCCTGCTCTCTTTTCATTAACTGCTACTCATTTTCAGCTTTCAGCCTAACTGTCCTGCCTCCGGGTAGCCCCATCTTCCCTTTCATAGCATGCACCCTGTTTTCATGTGCCCATTTGTTTCCGAGTCTGTCCTTGACATTACACCCGGTCCATGTTGCTGCTGGGACAGTCTCTCCAGAGCAAAGAAAGACACTTCTTCTCTTCAGTGTTCTCTGTTTTGAAATTCTGATCTGCCCCTGTTCTCCACTACCTTTATTTAATTTAATTAATTAATTTATTTATTTTTTGAGACAGAGTCTCACTCTGTTGCCCAGGCTAGAGTGCCATGGCGTCAGCCTAGCTCACAGCAACCTCAAACTCCTGGGCTCAAGTGATCCTCCTGCCTCAGGCTCCTAAGTAGCTGGGACTACAGGCATGCGCCACCATGCCCGGCTAATTTTGTTGTTGTTGTTGTTGTTGTTGTTGTTGTTTGGCTAATTTCTTTCTATTTATTTAGTAGAGACAGGGTCTCGCTCTTGCTCAGGCTGGTCTTGAACTCCTGACCTCAAGCGATCCTCCCACCTTGGCCTCCCAGAGTGCTAGGATTACAGGCATGAGCCAGTGCGCCCCTGGCCTCTCCACTACCTTTAACTTTCCTCCTGCCAAAGTATCTTGTGTCCTCTTTCTCACTCCCTCCCGAGGGCCAGGAGAGTGGGCCACTTCCTATGTGTTGGGGGGCCCCAAGTTCTCCCGGGTGAGAACTGACCTTCAGAATGCGTGGGTGTAGCCTGGATCCCAACGGATTTCTTCAGGGACACGGCTGTTCCCAGGGAGTAATTAAACCAGCCTTAGACTTGGGGCTGACTCTGGCTCCCTCCCCAAACTGCAGTTTCTTCCTCCATCAAATGAAAAAGTTGCCTCTGCAAAAATTTACATAACCTCTAATATTGGATTAGGTAAAGTATAATTAAAAAGGTAAACTTAATGCTTGCAGAACAGCACCTCACACCACCCCGAGGTCTCGGCATGTCCGTGTGCCGTGTGGCCTGGCCTCTGTCCCCTCTCCTGGCACCACACAGTTCAGTAGATGCCCCTCAGAATGCACGCTATTCAGGAACAGCCGCCCAAGATTCTGCAGGGATTCAGGCAGCTCCAGGGGGCCTGACCAGCCTGGTTGATGTGGACAGATGCCCACTGTGTGTCCCTGGGTGAGGAGAGCTGGCAACCTGTGGCAGAGGCTGGTAGGGAATGGGTCTCGGCCTCAGGAGTCTGGGGTCAGGTGTGTTCCAGGAAGCTGGTACGGAGCCAAGGCTGTCAGCGTGGCTTGGGCTTTTGTAGGGGCCTGGGATCTTGGGGATTGTCTGGGGGGTTGGCGGGGCAGCATACCTGGGCTCTGTAGTAAACAAAGACACCAGATAGGAAAAGGAAGGAGTCCATTTGCAGGAAGGACTGAGTCGTCTGGGGATGACCTGGCCCGGAGCCCAGGATGAGGGATTTCCCCTTTTAAAAGTGGGAGGCACAATGACCAAGAGGTTAGAAGGATGGGACCAAAGTCAGGAGGAGATAAGATCAGCTGAATCAGGTTGTCCTCTCCCTAGAATGGGACCATCCAGTGCAGGGGTGAGAACAGCCCAGGGTGGCATCGGGAGTCAAGGGCCTGCTCACACTCTCCTGCCACTTGGTGAACCAGTTTATGATCTGTCGGGGCAAGGGGGAGGAGGTGTAAAGACCACTGGCAGGGAAGGTGGGAGACACGATACCTGTGTGAACTTGGGCAAGTCCATCTCTCTGTGTGATGAGGATAGTAATGTCTAACCTTTCAAGGTTGTTGGAAGGAATAAATGAGATTGTGGGTGTAGGGAAGCGTAGAGAGGCTTTGCATGCTGTAAGGCGTGGCGCAGAAGGTGATTGCTAACGGTGATGCAGCACTTACCAACCGCCAGGCACTGGACTTGGCAGCTTTTTGTCTTTCAACTCATGTAACTCTGACCGTGGTCTAGTGCTGTAGGTACTATTGTCCCATCCCAATTTACAGATGAGAGCCAGGATTCTGGACCCAGGCAGACCGGCTCTAGTGTTTTCATGGCTAAACCACTGATCTGTAATGGCCTTCCCTGTGACAGTCTTCACCCTGCCTTGCTCTGTGACCTTGGGCCAGTCTCTTTTCTTCAGTGTCCCCAACTCCATGGTAGGGGGTTGGGGCAGATGATCTCTTTAATCCTTCAATTACTGGTTTAGGAAGGGAACTTGGCAGGCCATGGTTTAGGAAGGGAACTTCCAAGTGGGGAAGAGGGCGAGGTGGGGCCAGAGCAGAGAGAGGACAAATTTTCCAGTGTCCCTGCCCCTCATCGCTGAATAGGCTGGCGGACTCCCCTTTGCCCCATAAGTGGGGCCAAGGGAGCAGGTGATGCTCAGCCCCAGCCTGAAATACTCGCTGGTCCCTGAGTGCCACTGAGGTCTGAGTGCCAGGGCCACCTGCCAACAGGCAGGGCCCGTCTGCGTTGGCTAACAGACCCCCTGGTGGCCCCGGCTGCAGGGCCACAGCCTTCCTGACCCAGGCGCCAGTCTCCTCCCGCCCATCCTGGGCCCCTGCCCCTTCACCTAGTGTGAGTTTATCTGGGCACCAGGCCTAGTTTGGGGCACATGGATAGGGCTATTTCTAGATGTCCTCCCTGTCTCCTTGGCCCAGGCCTCAAGCCAGGTCAGGCCATTCACAGGCACATGTGCACACACACATACGTGCATCATATTCTCTCTCTCTCTCTCTCTCTCTCTCTCTCATTGAACTTGACTGCTACTGGTTTGGCCTGGCTCCATGCTGCTGACTGACAACAAACAGATGACCTAGACTCGGTCCCTGCCCTCATAGAGAGATGGGAGAGGTGGATGTGTCTACAACTCTGACAGTATAGAAAGGCCACCACTATCACAGAGGGCTGTACCACAGGAGGGAGCCACTCAGGAAAGGCTTCACACAGGAGGTGCCCTTTGGGCCAAATCTTGAAGGATAGGTACATAGGAATCCACTAGGTGTGGGCAGAGGAACTGGGAAGGCAGAGGAGAAGGAATAGTTGAGGGAGGATGAGATTTTCCTGATGATTGCCCTGGGGTGAGGGCAGAAGATAAAAATGGCAAATGATGAGAATGGAAAAGTAGTTTAGAGCCAGACACGGGAAGGCCTTGCCCATCCATCATCTGGAAGTCTGGCCTTTCTTCTGAAGGTAACTGGGGGTCACTGAGGGTTTGGGGCAGGGAAGCTCCAGGACCTGATTCCTATGATAGGACGAGTTTTCTGGCTGCTGAGTGGAGGCTGGAGTGGAGATTGGTTAGGAGGCTGTGGCAGCCACCAGGTCCAGTCTGGATGGTCCAGGAGGGCTCACCCACACCTACGCTGCAGCCAGCAGGAAGGGGACACATTTCTATTTAAAGGCATGGCCTGGCCACTGCACACATCTGTTAGTGACATCTAGCTGCAAGCAAGACTGGAAACACGGTCATTATTCTGGGCTGCTTTTTACTCTAGAGAAGGGGGAGATGGATATCAGGGGATGGGAGGTCTCTGAAACAGTGGTTCAGTCTTTCTCTGAAATCAGATTTCCTGAGTTTAAGTCCCGCCTTACCATTTACCGGCTGTGCAGGCAAATTACTCACCCTTTCTGTGCCTCAGTTGCCTCATCTGAGGGTACAGGGAGCTAACACACACCAAGTGCTTAGAGTGGAGCCTGGCACATAGTGAGGCCCAGAGCTGTTTTCAGTTTCTAACAGAAAGGGGACTTGGGGACAGGTGTTGCCTGAGTCCCCAGGTAGAGCTGAGGCACCCACATGGGGGCAGGTGTCTGGCTAGCGCAGCCAGGATTTCGAGCTGTGCCCTTCGGCCCCCCTCCCTCAAACCCCATGGTTTAGCTGAGGCAGGAGAGGCTGGGAGCAGGGCACAGGGGTCCCGGGAAAAGAAAGGAGGGTTGATTTTAGAAGGAATTTAAGAATGAGTAGTCTAAGAAATGATGCCCCTGCACCCAGGAGCTTCAGAGGCAGCCCAGCCTGGGGCCCCTTCCCCTCACAGAACATCAGATCTCCCAGGACCATGGGAGGAGAAGGTGGGGTGGCTAGTTTTGAGTCAAGGTCACTTGAAGCAGAGCTCAGACTCATAGCTGGTGTATGACTCAGGCCTCCAGCTACCACTGCCCTCTCTGGACCTTGGTCTTCCGTCTAGACGCTGGGGCTCGCTTCTCTTTGCCTTCTTGCCGGGTGGTTGTGAAGATGAGTGGCCAGTCCTGCAGAGCGGAGCACCTAGAAGGGATGCGCTGGCCACAGGTGACAGTGCGCCCCCTCCTGGGGAGGACAAGCATGACCACTCCGTGCAGCTGAGCCTGGCGGGCCCGTCCTGCCTTCTTCCTATTTGACCTGTGTTCCTTTCCCCAGGGTACTGGTTGTAAAACAGGGTGAGATAAGAGAGTAACGAGGGAGGGAGAGAAGAGCCCAGAGGGATGGGGGTGGGAGGAAAGGGGAGGGAGGAGGATAGCAACTTCAGGAAAAAGGCAGAATGGTAAGATTGAGGGCTCATGGCCAGGGTAGGAGAAGCTTAAGGTGAAGGTGAAGGTTAGCTTTGGAGGGACCCACTCTCCCCATATTTAGGCCCAGATGGGGAGCTTGCTGAAGGCAGGTGCTGTGCCTTATTCATCTCTCTGTCCCCTTCAGGGCACAGCAGAAGCCCCCACTGAAAGCAGGTGTGCTGTCAGAGTTTGTAGACCGAACCGCAGACTCAGCCCCCCAGTGGGCCTTCGTGAACCTCCCCACCCTGGCCCTGCTGGGTGGGGGTCTGAAAGGCAGCAGGAGGTAGGGATCCGGGTCAACCCTCACTGCTTGCTGTGTGACCTGGGACAAACCACTTGTCCTCCGGAGCTGTCTCTCCAGCTGAACAGCGTAAGTTTGGGGCTGTGGTTTGAGAGCCATTTCCACACCATATAATCCTGTCTTCAAACAAATTAGTACATGGAAGTCAGGAGATAAAACAAATAAAAGGGAGCTGCACTGTTAGAAGCCGGGAAGGCTCCTGGAACCTACTTGTGTGGCCCCGGGGAGAAGCCAGTTTAAAGACCTGGTCCGCTCTCTGGGCCCCTAGCAGGCCGGCTGCCCCAACACTGCCTGCTCTCCCTTCCCCGCCGCCCCAGCTTAGCATGTTCTTTCTGCAGCCTGGGGGGCGGGCCTGGCAGTTTTGGCAAGGAGCGAGCAGCGCCCCTCCTGGAGTTGCCTATATCCTCGGGAGCCAGCACCACACACCCCAGCCCCACCCCACTCAGACACAGGGGTCCCACCCCTTGAGAGCCCTCAGATTCCAGGGCCCCTGGGTGCTTAGCAGGGATTGATGTTCTAAGCAAGGGGCCAGGAAGAGGAGAAATGGGGGTGGAGCATGAGATTTGGAGTCCAGAGGCTCCCGATACCACCTGGCTAAGTGATCTGGAGCAGCCACTGCACCTTTCTGGGCCTCAGTTTCCCCATTTGTACGAGGGATGAATGTGATGATATCCTCAAACTCTCTCTCATTAGTGACTGGCGGAAAGATAGGGGTGGGGACAGGGACAGAGATTGTGCTGTGGGGGTTGAGTTTCCCAAGAGGGACAGAATCCTGCTTTTAGTTCAGAGCCAGTGATGGTGGCCGCAGCGGTGGAGGCACAGGGGAGGGTTGCAGGAAGACTTGGTGGAGCCCGGGCTCGGCCACTAAGTTGGTGTGTGTTGACCCCTCTCAAGACCACACTTTCTCCAGCCGTCTAATGGGACCAGTTGCTCCCAGATGCAGGAGTCAGAGACTGGGGCAGAAGCCTACAGTTGGCCCAGGGTCAGGGCCAGGGTCCCACTGGGCAGAACCAGTAGTGGCTGTCAAAGTCAGGGTGGAAAACGGAGAGTCAGGTAGGACGCAAGCACTGAAGGGACTTAGGGGTCATAACATCCAACTTCTTTTGTTTTACAGATGGGGAAACTGACATTTGATGGGGGAATCAGTTGTCCAGGGTCCCAGAATGGGTTGGGGACAGAGTCAGGATGAAAACCAGACTGTGGACAATCTATTTCAGCTTCTCCTCACAGGAGGCCCTGATGGAGAGGTGCAGGGAGTAGCCTTGTCTGGGAAGTAGGGAGACTGGCCCCCCCATCCTGGGCACACAACACAGGGAACACAGAGAGAACACAATGCATGTGTTCCCCTTCCTGTTCTCTCTCTGCGCATGTCCTGTGCTCTCTCCAGGACTTGGTGATCTCAGAGGTCCCCAGTTACCCATCCCAGCATCCCCACAGGGGCAGCAGGTCAGGGGGTCAGGATTTTGCAGCAACAAAGAGGTCCTAGCATGGGGTCATGAGATTGGGTTGGGAGGTGCAGAGAGGAACTGAGGATAGAGATTTTCTCTGTGTCTGGAGTAGGCGTGGAATAAGTTTGCCTTGTCATTTCTGGAACCCGTTCAGAGACCAGCATTTTCTGGTCTCCAAGTCCAGAAGAAGAGATATCCCAGACATGCACATTGCTGGGGCTCAGAAAGCAATACCCTGAAATGAAGGCCTCAAAAGCAGCCCCAGAAGCAAACGATTTTCTCTGACCTTCTCCGGCCCTCCTGTCTCTCAGTCCCATTCTCCTCCGAGGCTAGCCATAGAAACTGGAATCCCCTTTCCCCAAGGCAGGTCATAAAAGCCAGAGCCCCCTTTTCCCCCAAACCTAGCCATAAAACCTAAAGTTATTACTCTCATTTTCCCTCTGCCTTTCAGGGTAAAAACTGGCCATAAAGAAATTATCTGACCCCTGTCCTACCTTGTCCTGCCCCACACCCAGAAGGAAGGAATGCTGCTCAGAGGCCAAGAAAAATCTAGACAGACTGGCCTTGCTGAGTTTCCCCACTCAGTCTGTACCCTTTTTATTTTATTTTTTTGGAGAGAGAGTCTCGTTTCACTCTGTTGCCCAACTGGAGTGCAGGGGCATGATCATAGCTCATTGCAGCCTCAAAATCCTGGGCTCAAGTGATCCTCCCACCTCAGCCTCCCAAAGTGTTGGTGTTACAGGTATGAGCCACCTCATGGCCCAGCCAGACCATACCCTTTTTTGTTTTCAATCTTTTTTTTTTTTTTGAGACAGGATCTCGCTGGGTTGTCCGGGCTAGAGTTTGGTGACATCAGCCTAGCTCACAGCAGCCTCAAACTCCTAGGCTTAAGTGATCCTCCTGCCTCAGCCTCCTGAGTAGCTGGGACTACAGGCATGTGCCACCATGCCCAGCTAATTTTTGCTATTTTTTAGTAGCGATGGGGTCTCACTCTTGCTCAGGCTGGTCTTGAACTCCTGACCTCAAATGATCCTCTGGCCTCGGCCTCTCAGAGTGCTAGGATTACAGTGAGCCACTGCGCCGGGCCAGATCATACTCTTTTTGTCCAGTCATATTTCTACATGGCTGTCCATACTTTGCTGAACCTATGCTTAAAAATGAACAATCTCCCCCGTATCTTTGGGTCTTCATTCTGAAGGCTCCCATGTATAAATCCCATGTATAAATGTTAAATAAATTTGTATTCCTTTTCTCCAACGAATCTGCCATTTGTGAGTTGATTTTTCAGTGAAACTTCAGAGGGCAAAGGGGCGATTTTCCCTTGGCCCCTACAACATGCACATACATACAACCACACAAAACCTCATACACACACCCAGGCGTATACACGCATATCCCCTGCGCGTGACTGGCTACATAATCGGCCGGGCCCAGCACAGAGTGAAAATGTGAGCACACTGTTCAACAATGATTAAGAATTTCGAGATGATGACGACAGAGCATCACACCAAGAGCGGGGCCTTTCTGAGGGCAGGGCGCTGTTCCACTGCGCAGGTGGGTTCACACCTGTGACATCAGCCCTGCCCATACCACGTCACAACCACTCCCAGTCCCACAAACACCATCCTGCCAGAGACACTCACCCAGAGACGTTCACACTCCTAGACCCACCGCGGCTGAGGGCACACCCGCCCCTCTTCCCCAGACGCACACAACCACGCCAGCCCCAGCACCGCTGGAGCCTCCCCCTACGCAGAGCCAGAGCCCTCCTAGCTGGGTGGGTCCGGGAGCCCCCTCCAGGGTGGGCACAGTACCCTTATACTCACCCCTCACCTGGGCTGCCACTTCTCTTCCACCTTCCTGCTCCACACAACCCCCGACCCCCATCCACGCCAGCCTGCCTGCTGGGTTGGGGCTGGAGGACGGCGGAGAGGACAATGCCAGCCCCTCCACCCATTCGTGGCCAGCCTGCAGGGGCCCAGCTGAGAATGAGATGCCAATGATGATGATAATGCCTGACGCTTGTTGAAATGTACCACGTGCCAGGCACTGTTCTGACATTGTATAAATACTAACTCATTGAATTCTCACAACACTATGAGGTAGCTACTGTCTTTGTATCCCTATTTTACAAATAAGGAAACTGAGGTGAAGAGAAGTTAAATCACTTGTCCGAGGTCACGCAGCTCTTATAGTAAGCAAAGGAGCTGGGATTTGAACCCGGGCTGTCTGCTGCAGCGAGCACGCTCTGTCGGTTGCGGATGTGGCTGCTCAGGGGCGTGTCAGGCACTGTGGACCCGGTGGTTCCCGGGCTGCCCCTGCGGAGCTCAGGGCCTCCTGCAAAATGCAGAAAAAAGATGATTCTAATGCAGCGTCACCTTGACTAGGGTCCCCAGGATGGTCACCAGACTGGAGACACAGAGAGACTTACTTTTATTACAAATGCAATATTTGGAGGATGTCTGTACAAGAGACATATCCCTTTTTTACCTTTTTACAAACAAAATTGTCAAATCTGTAATGAAGGCATTTTCACTGACAACAGTGTATGTGGTCAGACGATGGACAGTCTAGAGGACTTTCTTCATCCTGCTACTTAGAATGATAAATTAAAAAAAAAAATAGAGGACTTCCTCACTGGCCGGAATGAAGGGAAACCCGCCCTGCCAGTGTGTTCCGGGTGTCCAATGGGCCTCACTGACGACCTAGTTTAATATAAACCTGCCCTGCCCAGTCCATGCCCCACCCTCCTGCTCAGAGAGCTGGCCCTCCCCACGAGGTGTGGCCCCTGAGGCCACGTTTGTATCCTGTGACTCCCTGACTGACTGGCCAAGGAATGTCTACCTGATCCAAGCCGGCCAATCAGATCCCTAGTCCGGGGCTTGTCCTCCGGCTGGGGCTGGTCCCTGAACTGAGAACATTAAACTTGGGAAATGTAAAGCAGCCACCTTCACTTTTACTGTGGTTTGCACGCACACAAAGGAAGCAGAAAGCTATCTACAGGGGCAGAGAAGAAAGAAGCAAAGGTGAGGGACAGGTATGGGGCCAAAGAAGCTGGCAGCCTCCTGCTGCGGGCCACAGTGGCTCCCCACCCCCCACCTTTGGGCTAGCTCCTGCTTTTTGTTTCAGTTAGCCTGAGAAAGGTTCTGTTACTTATAGTCAAATAGCTTTATTTTTTTTTTCCTGCTGCTGTGAACAAAGAATAGCTTTATTTAAGGCACTTAAATTAGAAAATGTCAAAAAAAAAAAAAAAAAGAGAAAAAGAAAAAGAAGAAACCCAGGAGTTTGAGGTTGCAGCAGCTATTATGACAACACTCTATCCCAGGCAACAGAGCAAGAAAAGAAAGGAAAAAAGTGCAACAAACCTCTTGAATGTGTAGATTGCTTTTATTGTCATTTTGAGTATAATAGACTCCAAAGCCACCAGCTAACATGTGTCCTGGAAGTGTCCCCAGTGGAAGCAAGAGGTCATCTGTCTGTCGCGAAAATGCTTCTGCTAGTGGAGATGGCTTCCCCAAGAAGAAATTTGCTTTGGAAGGACTTTATTAAACTTGGACTTGTCTGCTAGTAAATGACAACTGGTTCTTCCAAAATCCAGATGTATACATTATATATGTATACCTGTTTATTATAAATTTTACTGATATAAAGGATGGGTAGCACACAATTTACAAATAACACAATATACAAACTCCTGGGATTTTTGTTTTGTTTTGTTTTTGAGACACAGTCTCACTCTGTCACCTGGGCTAGAGTGCCGTGGCATCAACCTAGATCACAGCAACCTCGAACTCCTGACCTCAAATGATCCTCCCGCCTTGGCCTCCCAGAATGCTAGGATTGCAGCCCTGAGCCACCGCACTCAGCCTGTCTTGTATACTGTTGAATGGCCAGTGCCCAGCGCAGGGCCTGGCACTGAGTGTTTTCTCAATAAATATGTAAGATTAAAAAATCTGAATGTGTATTCAATGCTATGCGGCCTCCTCTTAGCCCTGGGAAAAGATTTTGACCCAGTCCTTCCTTCAAGAAACTCTTCTTGGGGTCCCTTGTGCCTCCTACTAATCCTCCTAAACACATAGTTCCCACACGGACTACTGAATGTCAGAGCCAGAGGGGTGCTAAGGCCATTTGGTCCCATCAACCTGTGTGCAGTTGGGGAAACTGAGGCTCAGGGAAGGGCAGGGACTTGCTTGAACTCACGCATCTCATCAATGCATTAAAAAACAAGTCTTATGCCTCCCAGGTCAGGATTCAACCTACTAACTCCCTTCTTAGAGATAGGGAAACTGAGGCCCAGAGAGAGGAAGGTGAGCACAAACTCACACAGCAAACAAGGGCAGAGCCAGAGCCTGAGAATTCTCCTGGCCCACCCAGATCGCCTCAGAACCTTCACCTTCCTCTCGAGCCCTGGAAAAGAGGCTTCTGGGCGCCTCCTCCAGGCACCCAGGGCCAGGTGTCAAGGCCGGGGAGGGGCGATTCCTGCGCGTCCTCTTCCTGGCGCTTAGGGAGGCATGCACCAGTTTGTCCACCGGGGGGCACCACGGAGCCGGGCCAGGAGAGACGGCTCGCGGAGCCTCCGAGCCCTCATTCATCCGCACTTGGGCCGCGGGGGAAAACGGGTGGCCCGGGAGGAGAGGGACTTGTGGGACAGAGGTCACCCTGAGAGCTAGACACAGAGCTGGCACTCGACCCGGGCCTCTTGACACCCACCAGGTGC
This sequence comes from Eulemur rufifrons, assembly GCF_041146395.1. Classification (NCBI taxonomy): domain Eukaryota; kingdom Metazoa; phylum Chordata; class Mammalia; order Primates; family Lemuridae; genus Eulemur; species Eulemur rufifrons. Next base: position 21,390,115 of record NC_090990.1, read on the forward strand.
ATTCCTGGGTGGCCAAACGTGCCCCTGCCTCCCAGACGACAGCCATCAGCCAGGGCCCAGCCAAAGCGCTGGCAGGCCTGGCACTGCACCTTCGCCTAGGCTGGCTGGTGTTGAGCCACACCCCGCCCCGTCCCCGCTCTGTCCCGGGTCCTCCACCCTCCCTGCCTTCCCTCTCGCCCCCCATATAGCACAGGTCTTTGTGGTTTTCCAAACATTGTCACACTCTCCGCTTACCTTCCTTGCATGGAGAGAGGGAGTGGGCCTGGGACCACCAGTCTCAGGCCGGCTACTCAACCTCAGACCCGGTTACACAATTGCTTTGTGCCTCAGTTTCCTTATCGGAGAAGCAGAGGTAATATGAATAGGTCTCATCTCACAGGGTTGTTGAGAGGATTAAGTGAGATAGCACATCTAGTCCTTGGGAACTTTTTGTCAGGACTGAAACCCGCACCAGCATCCTAGGAGAGCGATGACACTGCCTCCACCTGACAGATGGCAGACCCGAGGCTGGGAGAGGTCTCGAAGTGACAAGGGAACTTTCTATTGAGTGCCAGGCAGCACTCCCCGCCACACTCAGGGGTGTAAGAAGTAGAACCTTCTCTTTCTCCAATCTGGGGGTGTGTCTCAGGTGGGGTGGGAGATAAAGTTTTGTACATCTAAGGCTTGGTGGGTCCCTGTGCTTCCTCGTCATGTGTCTGAACTGGTCACCTTTTGACTCTCATCGTTCTTTTTGGGTTTTTTTTTTTTTTTTTTTTTTGAGGCAGAGTCTCACTCTGTTTCCTGGGCTAGAATGCCGTGGCATCAGCCTAGCTCACAGCAACCTCAAACTCCTGGGCTCAAGCGATCCTCCTGCCTCAGCCTCCCAAGTAGCTGGGACTACAGGCATGTGCCACCATGCCTGGCTAATTTTTTTCTATATATATATTTTAGCTGTCCAGATCATTTCTTTCTATTTTTAGTAGAGACGGGGTCTCGCTCTTGCTCAGGCTGGTCTCGAACTCCTGACCTGGAGCAATCCTCCCGCCTCGGCCTCCCAGAGTGCTAGGATTACAGGCGTGAGCTACCATGCCCGGCCTGTCCTTTTTGTTTTGAATGGCCTTTCCAGGGCTGACATCTCCCTATACTTCTGGGTATTACTGGAAGGTACTAGAATCATTCTGCTGAGTTGAGGTCATGATGTGGTTTGGGGTCAATCTGGTCGGTCCCCGTCTGGGCTCTGGCCACACTGCCTGCAGGACCAAGGTCCTGCAGTTACCACTTGCTCCATCGTTCCTCCCCTCCGGCCTGGAGAAGCCTGACAGGCCCTCTGCTTGAGCTGGGAGGGGAGAGTGAGAAAAGGGCAAATGCCGGGAGAGAAACAAGGGGCTCAGTTGTTTCCGTACATATTTCTGGAGTGCCTTTTACATACCAAGCCCTGTTCCAGGCCCTGGGGTTACAGCTATGAGCAGGCAGACACAGCCCCTCTCTCAAGGTGACCCAGAGGGGGCAGACAGTGACGGTCATTGTGGCTGTCATGTATGGAGCCCACTGTGTGCCAGGCCCTGAGTTATCTCGCCTACGGCTTCCAGCGACGTAACGATGTAAGTGCTGCTGATACCTCACTTTGTAGGCGAGGGAGGAAAGGAGCACAGAGAGGCTCAGTAACTTGCGCAAGCTGGTAGCTAAGAGAGGTCGGCTTCCGACCCAGACTGTCTGAAAATTAGACAAGGTCATGGGGTACGGAAGGGCTGGCTCCCTCAGCGAGGAGGTGGTCTCTGAGAAGCAGCCATGCATAGATGGGGGGGGGGGTGAGCAATGCAGGCAGAGAGCAGCAAGTGCAAAGGCTGAGATGAGCACGGACTTGTTGTGGTTGGGGCCGGAAAGGAACCCACTGTGGCTGGGAGGGCAAGAGTGAGGGGAGAGAGTGAGCGGCAGGAGGTGAGGGGAAGAGTAGGCAGGTTGCAGACCGGCAATATAAAACCCCTCAAGGGGTTTGCAGCCATTGGGCCTCTTCCCTTGCGCAGGCAGAGCCAAGCCCTGTGCCCATACACCCCGACAGGCCATCATCTCTTCATCCCCGGGGCAGCTGGGGCACCCACTGCAGGGACTGCCTCTAACCTCCCACTGGTCCCACTGGTCCTGGGACCCTGATGACCTCCAGTTTCCGGGATGGGAGGGAGGAGGCCTGGGATGGAAGCCTGGCGCCCAGAGAAACCTTGTAAGGTGAAGCAGGGTGGGTGGGCAGGAAGTACCGACCCCTGAGTCAGAGGCCTGGGTGTTGGCGAAGCCACTTTGGTTGGGGTTATTAAGATCACCAAGCCTTTATGTCAAGTTGTCCCATTGGCCCTCCAGCCCCTCCACTTCCCAGTCTGACCTCTTGCCAACCCCAAGGACGGGAGAGTCCCCTCGGAGGGCACTAATTAGCACGTCCTCTTCTGGATTCCAGGGCTTTCTCCCTGACCCTTGTTGGAAAAACAGGTCCTTCCAGAGTTCCAGCCATTGCCTCGCCCCCCCCCACCGCCCCCGGATCCTGGGAGTTTAGCTGAGGCCAGGCATTCCCAGGCCTCCTGGGCCTGCCCATGGTGACTTCTCGCCCGTGGGTACCTTTGCCCGTGCTGTTCCCTCTGCTTGGAATGGCCTTGCGACTTTTGTCTGCATTGAAAATTCCTCCTGCCTTGCTCTTCGAGGAATAACAGAGTCCTTCCTTTCATTCACGTGATCATTCTTTCTTTGTTTGCAGCCATTCATTCATTTCATTCATAAATTTGGAGCATTCATTTGGCTTCTGCCAGGCACTGGGAATGCGAGAGGGGGCAGGACCAGCGCTAAGGTCAAGGAGTGTCTCCTGTGTGAGAGGTGGAAGGTTCACCAGCGGTCAGCCAGCAGGACCTGCTGTGTCATCGGCAGGTCCCGGTCGGGTGAAAACGCAGAGCCCCTTGTCCAAACATTAATATGGATTTTTAAATGGTGATGGCAGAGCACTAAAACAAGCCAGGGACCCTTCCTAACAGTAGGGCTCTTCTGCAAAGGTCGGACACCCACCCAGATGACACCCTGCAAACAAGTGATTCCTCGGCGATGTGTGGTGGGGTGAGCCTGGAAGTGGTCAGGGAGGAGGTGATGTCTACAACTGTCAGAGCCAGGAGGACAGAAGTCGTAGGGCTGTTTCTGGGAACTGCAGGTTGTCCAGACAATGGTGAGAAAAAGGGCCAGCAGCAGCTGGAGTCAGACCGTGTGAGGCCTTGTGGGCCAGCTGGGGAGTTGTTGGGTCTTTATTCATGGGCAGTGGGGAAGCTCCAAAAGTGCTAAACAAGGGCATGATCAGATTTTTCTTTTAAAAAGATCATTCTGGCAGCAAATAATATATATAAATAATGAGCATATGAAAAAATGCAAATAATAATACATGTGAATAATATGAAAAAATAAAAATGCACATGAAAAGAAGTTCTACCTCACTAGTAATTTAAAAAATTAAGACAAAAAACAATCAGAATACTGTGGCAAAAAGAAAAATGAAAGAACCAAGCAGGAAAATGGTGAAAAGGAAGCTTCCCCACTAGGAACGAGCTCATCAATTAGTTGCTGCTGCTTTCTGGTGCCAAAATGCTTTGAAAGCCTCAAAAATGTGCATCCTGAGATGTTTTGGGAAGGATACTTACGAAACTGGTGTCCATGGTTGCTTCTGGGGAGGGGGCCTTCGGGGAGGGGAGGAAGGAAACTTTACTTTTCCCTGTACCTCCTTGGAAGTTGTGTGCCGTGTGTTTAGACTTTGAAAGTGTATCCCTTAACCAAATAATTCCATTCCTATGAATCTTTCCTAAGGTACACAAAGCTGGTTATCACAGTGTTATTTACAACAAAAATGACTTTAATCCACACAGTCAGGCTGGTACCCTTGCCCTCAGGGGTACCGAGCAATGTGCTGGGGTGCTCTAGGCATTTGATAGACATGGTGCGTGGTTGATTTTATCAGGTAAGTAATTTAGAAGCAAACCTTTGTGTTAAAACTGACATAGCACTTCGCACCACTAGGCTGGCTAAAGTGAAAAAGACAGAGGATAACAAGCATAGGCAAGGATGTGGAGAAACTGGAACCCTCATGCATTGCTACTGGGAACGTAAGATGGTGTAGCAACTTGGGACAACAGTTCGCAGGTCCTCAAAAAGTTAAACATGGAGCTACCGTATGACCCAGCAATTCAACTCCAAGGCATACACCCAAGAGAAATGAAAACATACGTCTACATAAAACTTGCATACGAATGTTCGTAGCAACATTATTGGTAATGGCCACAAAGAGGAAGCAACCTAGATGTTTAACAACTGATGTATGGATAAACAAAGGGTGGTGTATATCCATACCATGGAAGGTTACTTGGCAATAAAAAAGAATGAAGTAATGATACATTGATATATGCTACAACATGGATGAGCCTGGAAAACATTATGTTAACTCAAGGAAGACAGACAGGAAAAAAACACTAAGCCAGACATAGTGGCAGTGTAATCCCAGCTACTCTGGAGGCTGAGGCAGGAAGATTGCTTGAGACCAGGAGCTCAAGGCCAGCCTAGGCAACATAGGGAGACCCCGTCTCTAAAACAAAAACAAAAACACTTAAGAAAACCTCCACATATTGTGTGATTCAGTTTATATGAAATGTCCAGAATAGGCAAATCCATAGAGAGACAGAAAGTTAGATAGATGAGTGGTTGCTGGGAACTAGGGGGAGTGTGAGTGAAGGGGTATGGTGTTTCCTTTTGGGGTGGTGAGAATGTTCTGGAATTAGATAGTAGTGGTGATCAGATAACCTTGTGAATGTACAAAAACTGCTGAACGGTGCAATTTAACATAGGTGGATTTTATGGTATGTGAAATATATTTCAATAAGCTGTTTTTTTTTTAAACTATGTATATCATATGGCATAGAATTAGGGTGACCAACTGTCCCAGGTTGCCCAGGATTGAAACATTTTCCAGGACACGAGATTTTCAGTGCTAAAACCAGAAAAGTCCCAGGCAAAACAGGACAAGTTGATCTGTTGGTCAGATTTTACATTTATTTTAATGATAAAATATGAGGCTTTCAAGGAGTGTCCTCCCTGTGGTCCATTAGGGGCGCTGCAGAGGGCACGTGTAAGGAGCACCCAAAATGTCCAACAGCAGGAGGTAGTGACATTCATTCGTTCATTTCCCACTGGAATGCAGGCTCTGTGGGGGCAAGGATCCCCGGAGAGGGGTCTGCTTTGTTCACTGCTTTACAAGGCCTAGAACTGTGCCTGGCGCCCCAGCCCTCTAAGGGTGTATATTGAAGGGGACCGTGTGCTGGGCGCCAGCAGTACACGAAAGCAAAAAGAAAAAAAAGAAAAAAGAAAATAAAATCTTGGGAAGGGTGGGAGAATGGAAAAAAAAAAAAGTCTCTAAGCATTAGATGAGAATAAGATATATTAAAATATCTTTTTTTATTTTTTATTTTTTTTAGAGATAGGATCTCGCTCTGTCACCCAGGCTGGAGTGCAGTGGCGTGACCATAGCTCGCCGCAACGTCAAACTCCTGGGCTCAAGGGATCCTTCTGCCTCAGCCTTTGAGTAGCTGGGATTTAAAACATTTTGAGGGTGGGAATGCACAGGTGAATTCTTTTGAATTTTTAAAAACATTCCTGCATTTTCCCAATTTTCTAAAACTCAATTTTATTCAACCTGTGCAACGGCCTACTAGGTGCGAATCTGAGAGCTGAGATCCTGTGGTGAACCAGACAGATGAGGTCCCTGCTCTCGTGGAACAGGTAGGATTTTATAATTGGGGCAAATGAAACCCAGAGTAAAGGAGTAAAGTTATCTTTTAGAAAGATCGATGGGACTGAGGGTGTGCTGGAGACCCAGCCGGAAGCTTGGAGCCAGGGGGCTGTCCCAGCAGCTGAGCAGACTGGCATGTGGGGCGGGGGCAGGGAGTTGGGGGACGCCTCTCAATCCATACCCATCCTGTGCTTTTGGGTGAGCCCCTTCCCCTGCCCCGGTCTCAGTTTCTCCATCTGTTAACTGAGAGAAGGCACTAGATGTGTGGGTATGTGTGTGTTTTCTCTTTATTATTCAAATCAGAGAACTTTTAAAAAAATTTTAATTGACAAATAAAAATATATACATTTACGGGGTACAACATGATGTTTTGAAATGCATATATACATTGTGGAATGGCTAATTGAGCTAATTAACATATGAATTGCCTCACTTATTTTTTTGTGGTGAGAACAGTTAAAATCTACTCAATGATTTTCAAGTATACAATACATTGTTTGGCATCATTGTAGCTCACAGCAACCTCAAATTCCTGGGCTCAAGCGATCCTCCTGCCTCAGCCTCCCGAGTAGCTGGGACTGCAGGCGTGCACCACTACGCCCGGCTAATTTTTTTATTTTTAGTAGACACGGGGCGGGGGGGGTCTCACTCTTGTTCAGGCTGATCTCAAACTCCTGAGCTCAAGCGATCGTCCCGCCTCAGCCTTCCAGAGTGCTAGGATTTCAGGTGTGAGCCACTGTGACTGAATTCTTTAAAAAGAATTCCTTCTTTTTAAAGGCGAATAGTATTGCATTGTGTATATATACATCACATTTTCTTTATCCATTCATTCACTGATGGACACTTAGGTTGGTTCCATACTGGCCATTGTGAGTAATGCTGCAATGAACTTGGCAGTGCAGACACTCCTTCGACTTACTGATTTCACTTCCTTTGTTTTTTTTGAGACAGTCTCGCTCTGTTGCCCGGGCTAGAGTGCCGTGGCATCTGCCTAGCTCACAGCAACCTCAAACTCCTGGGCTCAAGCAATCCTCCTGCCTCAGCCTCCCAAGTAGCTGGGACTACAGGCATGCGCCACCATGCCCGGCTAATTTTTTCTATATATTTTTAGTTGTCCAGCTAATTTCTTTCTATTTTTAGTAGAGACAGGGGTCTTGCTCTCACTCAGGCTGGTCTCGAACTCATGACCTTGAGCGATCCACCCACCTTGGCCTCCCAGAGTGCTAGGATTACAGGTGTGAGCCACAGCGCCTGGCCAAAATTTTCTTAATGAGGGAAAAATAAGCCTGGCCTGATTTCACTTCCTTTGGATGTATACCCAGTAGTGGGATTGCTGGATCACATGGTAGGTCTACTTTTAATTTTTTGAGGAACTTCCATGCTGTTTTCCATAATGGTTGTACTAATTTACATTTCTTTTTTCTTTTTTTCTCTTTTTTTCCTTTTCTTTTTTTTTTTTTTTTTTTTTGAGACAGAGTCTTGCTTTGTTGCCCGGGCTAGAGTGAGTGCGGTGGCGTCAGCCTAGCTCACAGCTACCTCAAACTCCTGGGCTTAAGTGATCCTCCTGTCTCAGCCTCCCAAGTAGCTGGGACTACAGGCATATGCCACCATGCCCGGCTAATTTTTTTCTCTATATATATTTTAGCTGTCCAGATCATTTCTTTCTATTTTTAGTAGAGACGGGGTCTCGCTCTTGCTCAGGCTGATCTCGAACCCTGACCTCGAGCGATCCTCCCGCCTCGGCCTCCCAGAGTGCTAGGATTACAGGCGTGAGCCACTAACTTACATTTCCTTTCCTCCACATCGGCACCAACACTGTCTTTCCCCTTGTGCTCTTGCTAACTCCCCATTCCACTCTCCCAGCCCCCGGCAGCCCCCTACTTTCTGTCTCTGTGAATGTGACTACTCTGAGTACCTCGTGTATGTAAGTGGAATCATACTGTTTTTGTCCTTTAGTGTCTGGCTTATGTACTTAGTGTAATGTCCTTGAGGTTCATCTATGTTGTAGCATGTGTCAGAATTTCCTTCTTTTTTAAGGTGGAATAACATTTTATTGCATGTAAATATATATGAGATGGTTTTTAGTTTCCTTCAGCTCCAAGCTTGTGGGATTCTCCATGCCAGCTCTCTGTGGTCCTTTGGTGCTGAGAGCTGCCTGGTGGGGTGAGTGGGGGCCCTGGGTTCAGACACACTTTCCTTTCTGCTTGTGTCACCAGACACCCTTCCCTGACCCCAGGGACCCTGGGGAGAGCCTTGGGAGGGTGCCTGGGAATGAAAGGCTTTGGCTAAATACCTGCCGCCTTCTCTGTGGGGCTTCGGCAGCCGGGTGAAGGCCAGTGCTGAGCGGGTGGGGGAGTTAATGATGGCCTGCCAGGGGCTTGGGTGAACAGATGAAATGGGCCTTGCTGGGAGGCTTGGCCTGATTACAGGGAGCCACGCACTTCCCTTCCCCGGGGCCCAGGCCTGCGCTGGCAGCAGCCCCTGCATGCCCAGCTGTTCTGCAGCAGCTGCAGAAGTAGGCGGGGCTGAGGAATTTGGGGTAGCAGCTGCCAAAATTAATTGGATTTGGAGTCTGGAACAACACATCCAACTCATGGTGAAGCTAGCGAGTTCATGGGTGGTTCTCATCTGGGGGTAGCTAGTAAGAATAGTCACTGTTACTTGGAGTTTTAATACATTCACCATGCACCAGGCACTGCACATGAATTATCTCATTTAACTGTCATGCAGCCCTAGGATGTTGGTATTGTTGCCCCTATTTTACAGATGAGCAAGCTGAGGCTTGGAGAGCCTGGCCTGGTCCATGAAGCCCAGCCAGAATTGGGTCCTGGTTCTGTGCTGAAGGCTGATCTCTTATCCACTGGTTCTGCAATTCAGGGGGACTTTCTTTGGTGAGCTGCTTGGTGGAGGGGAGGTGAAGGTGGCCGAGTGGTGGAGATCCACCTGCCTTCCCTGCACGGACCAGGGCACCTTCTCTCGGAGCTGCTTAGGGCTGCTGCTCCAAAACATTATGTGAAATCCACTGTTGTAGTTCGACCCATTTATCTTACAGACAGGGAAACTGAGGCCCAGCGAGGGGCTGGGAGCTGACCAGGGCCACTCTGACAGGGTCCATGGTTGAGCTGGGGTTAGAACCCAGGCCCTGATTCTCAGCCACGTGCTGTTTCTGGTGCCCACCTGGCCTCCTGGACTTTGTATGTCATTTGCACATGCAGGAGGGCACCCTGAGGCTTCCCCCACTGGGTCTGCTGGGCCTGGACCCCTCCTGCAGGGCCCCTGCAGGCCTTGGCCGGTGGGTGAGTGACTGAAGGAGGGAGATGCAGAGGTGGCCGGCAGGAGGTGCAGAGAATGGAACCCAGGCTGGATCTCAGCCTGCCCTGACTGGCTGTGTAGCCTGAGCAGCTGCATTCTCTCCAGGCCTCAGTCTCCCGTCTGTACAATGAGGGGGTATCAGTAGCTTGGGCCTTCGGGCACTGAGCAGGGGGGGTCAGAATGGCCTAGACTGGAGGTCATGAATGCACGGGGAGGAAGGAAGGAGCTGCTCAGGACACCCTGCCTTTGCCCCATCCTCCTCCAGGAAACACCCAATTTCAGCCTCCCACACTCTCACTGCTTGCAGGGGACGCCGCTTGGCCTGAGCGTGTCCACGCCTCAGATGACAGAGTTGCCTGTCCCCAAGGCTGCCCTGGGGCTGGTGGCTGTCCTTCCTCAGCCCCAAGACATCCTCCTGGCGCCAGGAATGGTGCTGGCTTCATGGGGGCTTGGAGGAGGCTGAGGTCTCTGTGCAAGCGCTCACACGGGCATTGGTCCAACCCACTCACGTGTTCCTATACCTGACATGTATATATATGTGCAACCCCTCCCACACACCCTGAACAACAGGGGCTCCCTTGGGCCAAGAGAGGCCTAGAGTACTTTTTTTTTTAGAGGCTCCCAGTAAGTTAAAAATGAAGAAAGGCCTAAATAGGATGGTCACAATTGTGGTGTGTTTTACGTTGTTTTTATTTAGCAAATTAACATTTTTAAAACGTACACCAACCCACACACACATCCAATGCAATGCAAATGGGAGACACAGAAGATAATTACAGGAATTATAAAAAGAATGAGTTCACAGCGCCATGTGGTCCGGCAATGGGATGCAAGTTTAAAATGGTGTGATGAACATTCTATCTTTCCATCTTGTCCCTGGTCTCTCGGGTAGACAGACATCCAGCCCACTCTGAGGGTACATTGTGTTATGAAAAGTTTTCAGCATCCAGAAATGTTGAAAGAATTATACATGAACACCCCTATACTCACCACCTGGAGTCTACAGTGAACATCTGCGGTATCTGCTTTATCACATACCCAGCCCTCTATCCAGCCCTCTATCCACTCCTCTGTCCAACCCTATATCTGTCTCGCCACCCACTCAGCCATCCATCCCTCTCTCCCTTCTTTTTCCCCTTGGAAAAGGGAACTGTGGGCTGGGGTGGGGAGGAGGGGAGAGGAGCACCCCGGTCGGGGGCCTTCCTAGGGTGGGAGCCGTCTCTTCCTTTATTCATTTATCCATCTCATTTTTTGATGCATTTTTGGGGCCTGTGAATGTGAGGCCTGGACCAAATGATGCTCTCTTCTCTCCCCCTTCTCCATGGTAACAGGCCCTGCTACTCACGCAGGCACACCCACACCCACGCCCCTGTATGTAAAACCATATGGGCACACACCACTTGTGATGTACTCATGTCCCCCAATCCACACTTGTACATTCCATGCACATGTCCACATGTGTCCGTCCACATCTATCCACATAGCAAACACAACCCTTCCCCCCACCCATGTGTGCATTCACGGCAGACCCTTCACGTCTGTAAGGGAGGCATCTGGGGACCTTTGGGGATCCTCAAACCTGTGACGCTCACAGAGTCGGTGTCAGGTCCTGGCTCTCTCCCCCACCACATCTCAGGCAAGTGCCAGAGCCGCCCCAGCAGCTCCCGGTCCCTAACGTCCCACCTTTTCCACTCTCGCCACAGTCTTCTCCCTCACCCCGTAGGCACTTCCCACAGAGGAATCGGATTCCTTCTGGAGCGTTACTGCATGTGGAAAGCAAATCCTGCCGCACCATCTGCTCCGTGCAGGCAGGACTGCGTCTGCCTTGTTCATGCCGCATTCCCACCCCTGGCCCACTTCGGGCCTCTCTAACTGTCAACTGGAAAAAGGCACATGCGCGACACTGAGGGGCAGACACTGAGCAGCCACAGGGCACCCCCATCACACGCGCTTCCATCAGGGGCACAGAACACCCTGCGTGCGCATGCTTGAGCGTGCGTCTCTGTGAACGTGAACGTGCACGGTGCCTTCCTGTCTCCATACTTTCCAGGTGGAGTCCCTTCCAGGACCTGGGTCCTTTCACAAGGCCCAGGTAGGCTCATCCAGAAGTGGCCCTGTGACCTCGTGCTCAGGGCTCCTGGCTTGGACCTGCACATCTGGGCAACACCTGGGTTTACAGCACCAGCGCTGGAGTTTCATCCTCCCGAGGAAACCTGAGTTCCATCCTGGCTCTGCACGTAATCACCGTGCATGTCCCCCATATGACCTGTGTACAAGTTACCTTCTGGGAGCATCAAAATTTCCTCATCTGCTAAGTGGGGGAAATAGTTCCTACCTTAAATGCATCTTACAGGAGATGTTCTTGGCAGGGTGCCTGGCATGTGGTAAGCTCTTAAAAATAGTTGCTGTGGATATTATTATTGTAACTTCAACCTTTTGACTCAAACTCCCATGCACTCTTTGGGAGGAAGGGCAGCCTTGGCTGGGGGTGTGTGTGGGGAGAAGTGGGGTGGATGGTGCTTATATGAACGCCTCTCCCCAGATGCTCTCCCAATCCCAGGCTCTCATTATCCTTCATGCATATTCATAAGGGATGTCCTTAGCCCTGCTCTGTAAATGGGTCAGAAGCAGGAAGTGGAGGCCAGTGTAGAGAGTGAGGTCCAGGGGACAGGAGGCCCAAAGCCAGAGTGCATCTGAGTCCTCATGGATGGGAGGATGGTGAGTGGGGATGGGGCAAGAATGGATTTGGGATGTTGGGGGACGCTGGGGGCTTGGACAGGAGTTTGTTCCTATAATGCAGATTTGAAAACTGAGGCCTAATGAGATCAGATTAAAGAACCCTTGGGGTGAGTGGCCTCAGAAGCCAGAGCCTACCTCCTTTGGGAACTGCAGAGTTGAGATTCTATCTGGGCTGGGTGATGGGCACAGGGGGATGGACCAAATGACCCCTGCATGTTTCTCTCAATGGACATAGTTTCCGTGGCATTGGGTGGAAGAGCTGAATCCTGAATCTCAACCCTCCAGGGAGGTTCAGAGAGGTTGAGTGGCTTGCCACGGTCACACAGCTGTTGACTGTGATCTTGCTTTTGGGGGTTTCAGAAACAGAGCTATTCTGGTCCTATGCAGGAGGTTCAAGGTTGGAAAAAAGGCTGACAGGCTGGCCAGGACCACGAAATGAAGACTTTACTTCGTCATTTTATCTCCTCAATAGTCCCCTGAGATTGCCGGGGCAAAAATAATTATTTCCATTTTACAGATGAGAAGTGTGAGGCTGAGAGAGGAGGAGTCACCAGGACCAAACCACTCAGTGAGTTACCCCCTCTGTGCAGGGTGACAAGGAGGCTGCGAGAGCTGGGCTGGCCTTGCTCTTGGGCAGGAGGGAGGCCAGGACAATGGCAGCACGTTTGCCTTGCTCTGGAAAACCTCGATCCAAAGCCAGAGGGGCTGTACCTTTATACACAGCCATATTAATCCCTCACTCCCTTCAGATAACTGCCTGTTTCTTAGAGCGCTCTCTTAGAAGCTCGCAATTGTTCTGTGAGGGTAAACAGAATGACCGTGGCTATTTCAGGGTAGGGGATGGATGTACAGAGAGGTGAAGTGGCCCCCGGGACAGCATGGGGTGTGGGAGTCTATGGCAGAACGAGAATCCCAGGTGTTGCTCCTCTTGGTCTTGGGCACTTTCTACTGTACCAGGTCACGGGAAGGGAGGGGTGGGGATGGAAAATTTGGCCCTTGCGGCCGAAGTGTCAAAGGAACCTGACCCTGGGATGGGAAGATGTGCAGAGGGCTCACTTCAGACTGCTTGGTGGCATTTCAGGCATAGAGGGTTGCTGTGTAGAAGGTGACGGTGTAGGGGCTGTTTTTGGATCCGACTGTCACAGCCGAATGAGGAAAATGGGCTTGCGGTGAAAGCTCAGACTCATCCAGCAAGCCTTTACTGCCTACTGTGTACCAGGCCCCGTGCTGTGCCCAGGCAGGGCGGGGGGAAGCCAGGGATGGGACAGTCATCAGGTGGCTCAAAGTCTAAGGGCCTCAGACTAGGGAAGGACTGATATATTACTGGACAGAAAAAGAGGTGGACTGGATATTGTCACCTCCAGTTTCCAAGAGAGGCAGTAAGACATCAGGGTCAAAGCCAGACCAGGTGGGCTTCCAGCTCCACTTTTCTGAGCTGTGTGGCCTTGAGCAACAGTAACAACTGCCACAGTGATCCCAGCTGACGTTTATCCAGTGGTCAGTTTATGTCTAGCACGTCACTATTTCTTTGAGCCTCAGTTTCCTCATTTGTAAATTGGGGTGGAGGTGGGGAATTAATCTACTTTTCAGGGCTGATGTGGGGTTCCATTGGTACCATGTGGTGGAAGAGTTTGGCCCATGCTGGGGTTATCTGTGAGGCCAGAGGGAGGTCCGTGTCGTTTTGGAAGCACAAGGGAATCGAGAGAATTTACTTCCTGGTGGCGCCCGGTAGTGGGTTGTGGATGATGGAGGTGGTTCTCCTCCCTGAGAAGATATGGGATGTGAGCAAGGCTTCGGAGGGGAGAAAGAGGGATAAGGAGAAGGACTTTCAAGAGGAGGGCATTGCGTGGGCAAAAGTGTGGAGGAGGGAAAGTGCAGGATGTGTTCAGTCCTGGCACAATTAATGGGTAAGCCTGGCGCTCCGTGAATCACCCCAGGATGCAGTCGGGCCGGATCTGTGGCCCTGGGGCCAGCTGCGAGGCAGGAAGTCTTTCCCTAACATTGTCCTGGCCAGAGTTGGCTGAGGAGAGGGCTGGAGGGTGAGTGGAGAGTAATGACAGAGCCCTCCTTCTGGGTCTCTTACAGGTACCCTTGGAGGGCGATCTGCCAGGAATGTGACCTACTCACCCCTTCTGACCTCCTCAGCTAGGGGCCAGGGCTTGGGCACCCCTAGGGAGCCATGGGCCCCGAGTAGGGGTGCCATAAGACAGGCTGCTGCGAGTCAGAGGTTTGAAGAACAGGTGGAGGCAGGGAGGGCAGTGTGAGGCTGAGGTCTTAGAAGGAACAGCGGGACAGGGGGCTTATATTTGTCAAGCATCTACCATGTGTTGTAATAGCCCTATGAGGTATGTAGCCTCACTTTACTGACAGGGAAACTGAGGCTCAGAGAGGGGAAGTGACTTGCTCAAGCTTCTTTACCCCGTCATGCATCATTGGACACCTACAAATGGAGCAGAGGCTCTGCGCCAAGCACCGAGGAGTCAGCCGTGACCTCTTGCCTTCTGTCCCCAGGGGCGACTGTGTCCTGAGTCACACAGTGGCCTCGCCAGGACTCAAACCTAGGTCTCACTATTTCCAAACGCTCGCTTTGGAGCAGGTACGCGCCTGGGCCGGAGCTGGGTCCGGTTGCGCGGCTCGAGCGGCCGCGGGAGTCCCCAGCCACCGCCTTCCCCTATGGTCCCGCCCCGCGCACCTGCCCCAGGTGAGTCTGGGGCGGCCCCGAGCGCCACCGGAAAGCGTCGAGCGGCTTCGGCAGGTGGGGCGGGGCCGGGGCCGGGGCGGGGCCGGGGCGGGGCCGGGGCGGGGCCAGGCTCGGGCACCCTGATCCCGAGGCCCGCGCGCCGCGCCCCGCGCCCCGCGCCGCAGCCATGGGGGCCTGCCTGGGAGCCTGCTCCCTGCTCAGCTGCGTGAGTCCCGACCCCGCCGCCCCGCCACGCGCCGCCTGCTCCTGCTGCGGCCCCGCACTTTTTTCTGTTCTTCTTCCTTTAAATAGTTTCTTCTTTTTCCTTCCTCCGAACTTGTCTTTCAGGGCCGGCACCCCGCTTGCTCGTCCTTCCAGCCCCTCTGACTCGGCACCCCCAGTCCGGCTCCGGTCCACCCCGACCCCATCCCGGCCGGCGGGCGCGGGGCAGCTGGTGTCCGCGGCTCGGGTTACCGCGGGGGAGGGTGGCACGCCGGGCGGGGCGGGGAGTGCCCTCGGCGGGCGCCCCTCCCGGGGACTGGGGAGACTGAGGCCCGGAGCCCGGGGTGAGGGGAGCGGCCGGCCCCGCCCCCGCCCAACTTGGGGTGGTCCTCGGGGTGCGCCTGTCTGTCCCGGACGCTCTCTTTGTCTGCTCCGCCCGGTGCCGGTGCCTCTCTGCGTGTGCCCTTCTCTGTCCCTCTGGCAGTCGGCCCGTCGGTCTGCCGGTGCCTCTCGGTCCGGCTCAGTTTGTCCCTTTGCATTTGTCTGACATGTGTCCGCTGGTTTGTCCAGCGGTCTTTGTCTTCTGTCTGCCTCCGGTCGGCGTCCGTCCGTCTGCCGTCCGCCCCTCCATCGCTCGGTGCCCTGTCTGCCTCCTTCGGTCTGGCTCGCGCGAACTCCTGGCACGTCCCCGGCGGCCCCCTGGGCCCCAGAGTGGGGATGGGGGTGGGGGGTGGGGAGGAAGCCCCGGACCTGAGCCGCCCTCGAGTGAGGTGGGTGCGGGTGGCACCGACCAATGGGCCAAACTTTGAGTTGGGAAACCAGGAATTGGGGGAGGTTCGTGTGTAGGGGACAGTGCTTGGTCGTTTGGGTGCGGGACCTGGGGGGCGCCAGCCTCTGCTCCTGGGCTGCAGCCAGCGTAGGGGAGGGGCTCCCGCCAGACCCGGCTGCGAGGCCCCTTCTTTCCCTTTCCCAGCCGCTCTCCCTCCCTCTTCCCCTCATTAAATCCGAGGTTCAGTCGGGCGGCCCCTCCCTCTCTGGCCCCACACAAAGAGGCGCCGAGAGGGAGAGGGGACTCCAGTGGCTGCTGAATCTCAGGGCTTGCTTTCCTTTGTCCCTGATGTGTGTGTGTGTTAGGAGGGGGCGTGGGGCGAGAGCTGGGGATCTAGAGAGTTACTTCACAGCCGTTTTCTGAGAATGAGATCAGCGCAGAGAAGCTGTAGAGGGTCCCTGGGCACATCTCCTGTCCTCTCTGGGCCTCCGAAGAGAAGTGTGTGTGTGTGTGTGTGTGTGCAGGAGGAGGAATCAGGCTGGTGGTCCCCCCAGCCCAGTGAATTCAAGGTTTGGGCTGGGGCTGGCCCAGGAAGGGCTCGCTTCCTGGTGAGGGAGGGAGGGAGCGTTTCTTTGCAGCTGACCACATTTACCCCTGGTTGCACCTGGTGCGGCACAGGCCCTGCTGGGCCGGCCTGGCGGTGGGGGACGTTGAGAGGCAACCCCCCAGCCCTCTGTGCCGTGGTCTCCCCATCTGTAAGTTGAGGAGGATGAGAGCGCCTCCCTCACAAAGCTGTTGGAAAGACTAAATGGGATAGGGATGTAGCACAGCTCCTGGCATACAGTGAGTGCTCACTGTGGGAGCTGCAGTTATTTATTATTGAGGAAAGGTGGGTGGAGAGTTCCATTTGGAGATAATGCAAAGCCAAATGCTGCTCTCTGAGTCACAGAATCCTGCTAGGCTGAGCCCAGGCAGGCCTGCTCAAACCCTCAGCTTACAGATGAGAAAACTGTGGCCCAGAGGGGTTAGCTGACTTGCCTAACGTTGCACAGTGAAAGGGTGGAGTCAAGATCAAATCTGATTCCTGGTTCAGGCATCTGCCCACAACTTCCCTCCCTTCCCCACATCCTGGTTGCCTGAGGGACAGGGCTGGCCCAGGGTAGAACTGGGAGGGAACTTAGTGAGTATCTAATATCCACAAGGGACTTGCCCCTCCCTTCAGTGTCCTATTCTGGGGGTTCTGACCTCTGACATTTACGGAGGTAGGTGCTGTCCCGAGCCCCTCATCCATGCCATCTATTGGTTTCCCACCCCCAGTCCTGTAACATCATTATCCCATTTTACAGATAATCATACCAACAGCCACCATTTACTGTGAACTTACTATAGTCCTAGCACTCATGGCATAGAGCTGTCCAGCAATGGTGCAGGCCCAGCACTGTCGTAAGCACTTTATATTATGTATATAATCTTTCATTTAATCCTCACAAAGATCCCAGGGGGGCAGTTAATGCTATTCCCACTTTACAGATGAGGAAACTGGATCAGAGAGGGAAGGTGACTGCCACGCAGCCACACAGCATTAAGTGGTGCAGTTGGGCACTACTGAACGCCAATGACATCCTGTTTCAGTGAAGTTGCCTTACAGGAGGAAGGTTCTAGTGGGGGGGGTGTCCCCAGGCATCTTTAGGAGGAATGTTTTTGGGCAGCTGGGTACGTGAGACTTTTGTATCCTCTCAGCTGCGACCCATTTGCAGACTGTGCCTCTCAGCATTTGTACTGGGCTGAAGGTGAGTCCTGCCCAGATGGGGAGATAAGATGGGCCCACAGGGGTTTGGGTCACCAGGCAAGCCAGCACATGGTGACTTGGCCAGTCAGCAAATATTTAGGGAGGGCCCTCTACATGCGAGGGAGGGTGAAAGGCCTTTGGGTCAGACTGATTGGATTCGAATCCTGGCTTGGCCTCTTCTCATCTGTGTGACTGTGGAATGGAGGAAGTCACTTTGCCCCCCTCCTTGTCTGTAAAGTGGAGAGAACCGTGGTGCCTGCAGCTTAGCGTGTCTCGAGGATTAAGTGGGACTGAGGCATGCACATCTACTTATTTATTTACTGAGATAGAGTCTCGCTCTGTCACCTGGGCTAAAGTGCCGTGGCGTCAGCCTAGCTCACAGCAACCTCAAACTCCTGGGCTCAAGCGATCCTCCTGCCTCAGCCTCCCGAGTAGCTGGGACTACAGGCATGTGCCACCATGCCTGGCTAATTTCTTTCTATTTTTAGGAGAGACAGGGTCTCACTCTTGCTCAGGCTGGTCTTGAACTCCTGAGCTCAAATGATCCTCCTGCCTTGGCCTCCGAGAGTGCTAGGATTACAGGCGTGAGCCACTGTGCCAGGCCCACATCTACATATTAAGCACGAAGCTGGTGTGCAGCAGCCGCAGCATGGACACCCCAGAGTGGTGCATTGCTCAGGACCATGTGTGAGGAAGTGGTGAGGCTAGTAAAACCCAGGGCTGCCTGACGGTAGAGCCTGGGTTCTGAGCAACCCCACTGTCCTGCCCCAGGAGTCCATTTCACAGATGAGGAAACTGAGTCCCATGGAGGTGGGGGAGCCTTGCTTAAGGTCAGACTATAAGCTGATGGTAGAGCCAGTGCCAGGATCTGCATTCTTGGCCCTGCATGGGGGAAGTAAGTATGCCTTGAGAAGTTTCCGGCTGACCTCTTCTCTCCTGTTTTGACTAGTCCTGGGTGGCTCAGCCAGTTCATGAAGACTGCAAACTTCATTCTTGCTGGGGCTAGTTTTTTTTTTTTTTTTTTTTTTTTTTTAAGACAGGGTCTCACTCTGTTATCCAGGCTAGAGTACAGTGGCGTCATCACAGCTCACTGCAACCTCAAACTCCTGGGCTTAAGCAATCCTCCTGCCTCAGCCTCCCAAGTAGCTGGGACTCCAGGTGCCTGCCACCATTCCTGGCTAATGTTTAAATTTTTTGTAGAGATGGGATCTCACTATGTTGCTCAGGCTGGTCTCAAACTCCTGGCTTCAAGCGATCCTCCTGCTTTGGCCTCCCAAAGTGCTAGGATTACAGGCGTGAGCTACCCCACCTGGCCTTTTTGGGTTTTTGTTTTTAAATTGTGGCAAAATATACATAACTTAAAATTTACCATTTTAACCCTTTTTAAAAAGTCTTCAAGGAGATTATAATTTAAGAGATAGATATATTAAAAATAGATTATATATTTAAAAATATACAAAAAATACGACACTAATAATACGGATCCCAGATGAGTGGTGCTGTCAGGAGTAAGTAGCGTCGGTGAACCCACACAATGGTAACTGTGGAATCCATCCTCTTTCCTCATGTCGGCTCTCGCCTGGATTACCAACAACAGCCCCAACTCTCTCTCCTCCCGGTCACTGCACCACCCACTTAGTCAGTCTTCCATTCTGTGGCCAGAGTGATATTTCTAAAGTGCACACCTGATGTCGTTCCTCTTCTTTCGCAATGGTTTCTCACTGCCTTCAGGTTAAAGTCCAGGCTCCTTGGCGTGGCCTGCAGGGACCTTGGTCACCACTTCTGTGACGTCTCCAGCTTCTCTCGCCCTTTCAGCCACCCTGAAAATACAGTGTCCTGTAGCTTTGCAGGTGTCATTCCCTTTGCTGGGAGTGCCCTTCTCCCTTCCTCACCAAGCTGACTTCCTGCTCTTCCCCGAAAATTCCCTGCCCCTGCCTTTTCATTATTTGGTAAAATATGCATAACATAGAATGTGCCATTTTAACCATTTTTAAGTGTGGCATTACGTACATTTACATTGTTGTGTGACCATCACCACCATCCACCTCCAGAACTTTTTCATCTTCCCAGCCTGAAACTCCCATTAATCAGTAACTCCCCAGCCCTTGTAACCACCGTTCTGCCATTTTTCTCTATGAATTTGACCACTCTACGTACCTCATATTAAGTGGGTTCATACAAAGCTTGTTCTTTTGTGTCTGATTTATTTCACTTAGCATAATGTCCTCGGGGCTCATCCATGTTGTAGCAGGTATCAGAATTGCCTCCCCTTTTAAGGGGGAATAATATTCCATGGTAGGGATACAGCACATTTTGTTCATTCGTCCATCCATCAGTGGACACTTGGCTCGTTTGGCTGTTGTTACCTTTTGGCTACTGTGAATAATGGTACCATGAACACGGGTGTGTAAATGTCTGTTTGAGCCCCTTTTTCCAGTTCTTTCCCTTATATATCCAGAAGTGGAGGGCCAGTTTCTTTTTTTTGAGACAGTCTCACTCTGTTGCCCAGGCTAGAGTGCCATGGCGTCAGCCTCGCTCACAGTAACCTCAAACTCCTGGGCTCAAGCGATCCTCCTGCCTCAGCCTCCCGAGTAGCTGGGACTAGAGGCATGCACCATGACACCCGGCTAATTTTTCTATTTTTAGTAGAGATGGGGTCTCACTCTTGCTCAGGCTGGTCTCGAACTCCTGAGCTCAAGCCATCCTCCCGCCTCAGCCTCCCAGAGTGCCAGGATTACAGGCGTGAGCCACTGCGGCGCCCGGCCAGGGTCAGTTTGTTTTAAGGAAAAAACTCAAAACTGTGACTCCAGCCTTTAGCTCCCTCCCTTACCCACCTAGTGCCCCAGGAGTGAGTCTAACAACCTCTGTCGCTGGCTCTAGGGAACCAGGAGAGAGTGTGAAAGCCTGCTCACATCATGCCAAACCACTCACAGTTTCAGAGCTGTCTGGCTTGCCTTGGGAAGTAGTGAGCTCTCTGTCATTAGCAGTGTGCAAGCAGCAGAGCACGGCCGGCTGCTTTCTGGGTGATTCTTCACTGGAAAGAGACTGGATTGGTTGAATGCCAAGGAACCTTGCAGCTTTAAGACTCAGAGACTCAGGGCTTCTTAAATTCCAAGTTCTCCATTCCGAGGGCCTAGGCTGGTGCTAAGATTCAGCCACTGTTCGTGTTATGGAGCACCATGATGTATTGATGGATATTTTGCTATTTTCTTTTTTTTTTTTTTTTTTTTGTTGAGACAGAGTCTCACTTTGTTGCCCAGGCTAGAGTGAGTGCCGTGGCGTCAGCTTAGCTCACAGCAACCTCAAACTCCTGGGCTTAAGCGATCCTACTGCCTCAGCCTCCCGAGTAGCTGGGACTACAGGCATGTGCCACTATGCCCGGCTAATTTTTTCTATATAGATTTTTAGGTGTCCATATAATGTCTTTCTATTTTTAGTAGAGACGGGGTCTCGCTCAGGCTGGTCTCGAACTCTTGACCTTGAGCAATCCACCCGCCTCGGCCTCCCAGAGTGCTAGGATTACAGGCGTGAGCCACCGCGCCCGGCCTATTTTGCTATTTTCAATATTCCCTTATTGTTTTCCCGTCACGATGAGTGCCACAGTAGACATCCGTGTGTTTGTGCGTGTGCACCCGTGTCTGCCCTTACTCCCATGGGCTAGAATTTCTGTAGCAAGAGGTTCTTCTAGGAGCCATTCCAGAGGTGGAATGAATGGATCCGAGTGCATGAACATTTCCAAAGATGCTCTGGAAACAGCTGGGAGCTGGTTTGTGTTTTCCCTCCCTGACCTGGTCTCTCTGACTGCTTCTCAGGCCCTTGGAAATACTGAGGTTCAGGTATCAGGAACATCTGGATTTTGATCTTTAAGAACCAGAGTGAGTTGAAAGGCCAAGCTCCCTGGAAGTGGAACAGTTTTCTTGTGTCTCAGGTGTCTCAAATGGAAGTGGTAACAAGCCAGAGTCAGGACGTCACCAGGCAGTGGGCACCTGGCCCCCGAGGTCAGTCCCAGTGACCTCCCTTGGCTTTCTCTGGGCTCGGAGGGATTGTTTTCATCATGGGATGTTTTTAAATCAAATTAATTGATTAACTGCTGTCAATGAATTAGTGGGCTTGGAAGCAGTGTTACCTTATGGACAGAGCCTGACTCTTGGTGCACACAGTCCTGTGTTTGAATCGCAGCTCTTTGGCTTACTTGCCATGTAACCTTAGTCATGTGCCCTGTCTCAGTTTCCCTATTTATAAATGGGAGGTTACAACACACTTAAATCATAGCATCGGTGAGGCTTAATGTAGATAAGGTGCTTACCACAGTACTTTGGACTGAGTAACCCTTCATAAATAGGAACTATCATTATTATTACTTGAATTTCAGCACTGTTATCGACTTGCTGTGTGACCTCGCCTAAGTTTCTTAACCTCTCTGGTCTCAATTTCTGCATCTGTAAAAGGGGACTAATAACCTGCTCTGTCTGACAATCAGAATGTTCTTTATGGTCTACAAAACATTTTTCTGGCTTTTCTTATCCCCTCACCTACCAAAGACAGCCATGGGTAGGAGGCAGGACTTGGGGGCGGCAGCTGCAAAGTATAACCAGAAGTTGCTGGATGGGTGGACTGTTTTGATTTGGACCATAAGGAATCATTTCATTTCCTGAGCATTTCATTTAGCATTCATGGGGGTGAGAGGTGGGTAAGAGAGGGCATTTCTAGTCTGAGGGACACGTAGGAGGGAGACGGGAAGGCAGCTACACCCAGCACAGTGTGCTGTATTTTGTGCCCAGTCCGGAAAGAAGGGTAGGGGTCTCAGAGGAGCAGCGGTCCTTGTCAGCCTGCTCTCTGCAAAGCTGATCTTTCAATGTGAGGTTATTTCTGTCCGTCGGCTTTCACCCCTTGGATGCTCATTGATCTTGGGATGAAAACCAGGGTCCTGTTCCTGTCTGTGGTCCCTGTGTGGTCTGGCCTTGCCAGCCTGTCCCACCTCACACTCACCACTCATGAAACTTCGGCCACAAGGGCCTTCTTTCCAGTCCTCAAATGCCCCAGCCTCCTGGAACTTTCTTTCCTCCCCTTGGTCTAGCAGTGCCTCCCCATCCCTGTGCTCTCTGCTTAAATGTCATTTCTTCAGGGACAGCTTCCCTGACACCCCCACCCCAATCGAAACGAGGCCCTGCTAGCACTTTCATGGCCCGGGTACCTGTTCTTAGCACTCGTCATGACGTGTGCCATTATCTGCTCAGTGTCTTTCCTGCCCAGGGGAGTTCCGGGAGGGTGGGGCTCGCTTTCTGGGCTCTCAGATACCCAGGTGGGGAGCTGGGGCTGTCTGGGGGGAGGACAGTTTACCGGAGGCATCAGGATATGAGGCTTGTGTCTTCAAACCGGGCTCCCAGAGGGCTGAGTCTCCTTTTCGGGGGCACCGGCTGTGAGCGGTGCGGCCGCCTCCCGCATGATTTCAGCCAGCGCCGGGGACGCGCGGGATCGCCGCTGGGGCGGGGGACTCTGCAGAGGGAAACGGTTAGACCGCCACCTGCTGCCCAGAGCTGGGATAGCCCCAGAGCTGGAAATCTCCGTTCATTCAACCGGTGTTTATTACGCACTTGCTGCTTTTCGTGGTCTTAGCTCGTGTCTGGTACTATGCCAGCCACTTTATATTCCTACAACAGATAGTCCCTAAGCTCCTACTATGTGCCAGGCACTGTTTTAGTACCCCAGTGAAGCAAACACAAGAATCCCTGCCCTGCTACAAAGGGGAGGCAAACATAACAAAATATCAAGCCTATCAGGTGATAGTTAAGTCCCGCAGAGAAAAACTAAGTGCGGAAGGGGAAAAGGGGGTCTGAGGAGTAGGTACCACTGGGATCCTGTTTTCCAGGAAGGGACACAGGTTCAGAGAGGTTGAGTGAGTTGTATAGGGTCACACAGGTAATCAGTGACAGCTGGTCTTCTGATTTTTTTTTTAAACCACTCTCACTCCCTGTAAGAAAAAGTGTGACCCCAGCTCTCACCCTCTCTGAAGCCACAATATGTCCTGAGCTAGATCCAGACTTGAATCTGGGTCCTGGGGCTTACTGGCCGCGTGGCCCTGTATGAACCCGCCTCCCCCTCGGGTTTGACAGTCAAGCAGGATGGCGTCTGGGGAAGAGCGTGCTCCTGCCAGCTCAGCGCAGAGTGGGAGACACTGGTGGGTGCTGCGTGCCTGGGTGGGGAAGGGGAGAGGCGGAGAGTGACGGTGCCGTCCCCTGCCCTCCTGCAGGCGTCCTGCCTCTGTGGCTCTGCGCCCTGCATCCTGTGCGGCTGCTGCCCCTCCGGCCGCAACTCCACCGTGACACGCCTCGTCTTCACCACCTTCCTCTTCCTGGGCGTGCTGGTGTGCATCATCATGCTGAGCCCTGGCGTGGAGAGTCAGCTGTACAAGGTGAGCGGCTCCGGGGCAGGCGGAGCCGGGTGGGGGAGCCGTCTGCGGGGCCTGGCCTCTGGGGAAGGGGCTCCGCTGCTCCAGACTCCGCTGTCCCAGACTTGGGGTTACTGCTAATCAAGAAGAGGTGGCCGGAGTGTTTGGGCACACTGATGGTCTGAGGTTGGACATGGGAGGAGGGCTGGAACCCCACAGGGGGATTCTTGTTTCTCACAAGCTATGGTCCCCTTGGAAGATCGTATCAGTCATTATTGGCCCCTTAGACACCAGCCTAGGGATGCTCTTCTCTGCACACACCCCCTTTTTGTTTTGAGACAGGGTCTCGCTCTGTTGCCCAGGCTGGAGTGCTGTGGTATCATCACAGCTCACAGCAACGTCAAATTCCTGGGCTCAAGCGATCCTCCTTCCTCAGCCTCCCAAGTAGCTGAGACTACAGGAGCATGCCACCATACCTGGCTAGTTTTTCTATTTTTTGTAGAGACGGGGTCTCGCTCTTGCTCAGGCTGGCCTCAAACTCCTGGCCTCAAGCGATCCTCCTGCCTTGGCCTCCCAAAATGCTGGGGTTACAGGTGTGACCCACTGCACCCGGCCACTCTTCTCGCCTTTAATGCCCAAGCCCAGATTGGGGCTCCTAACTCTTCCTTCTATCTCAGCGTTTCATAGCCTGGCACAGGGGGACATTTAGGCCAATGGTTCTCACACTTTGGTGTGTGTCAAGGCGCGAATCCCTGGGGAGTTTGTAGAAATGCAGATGCTCAGACTTCAGGGAGGTCAGAGGAGAGCTGGCCCGGAAAGACCTTAGAAGCTCTGTTCCCTGGGAGGGGGCCCCGGATCTGTTTTCCCCGAGCCTCTCAGGTGGTTCTGATGTAGGTGGTGGGCGGAGCGCACTGCAGGAAGCCCTGCTGTGGAGGTGCGGTGTGCTCCTGAGGCCGTGGGGATAACAGGGAAGCAGACAGAGAGTGACAGGGTGGGACTGCACCATCGGTTCGGGGAGCTCACTCACAGGGCTTCAGCCCCGAATGGTGGGGCCTTCAAGCCGCTCCTTCTGCCTCCACAGCTGCCCTGGGTGTGTGAGGAGGGGACCGGGACCTCCGTCATCCTGCAGGGCCACATCGACTGTGGCTCCCTGCTTGGTTACCGTGCCGTCTACCGCATGTGCTTCGCCATGGCCGCCTTCTTCTTCCTTTTCACCCTGCTCATGAACTGCGTGCGCAGCAGCCGGGACCCACGGGCCGCCATCCAGAACGGGTGAGGGACAGGGATGGGTGCCTGCCTGTACCTGGGCCCCTCCCCTGCCCCCGTGGCTTTCCCCTTCCTCTCCCGTCTCCAGGGATCTCCAGACTCCACCCTCAGACTCAAGACCCCCTGAAGGCAGGAGGGCGCAGCGCAGAGAACAGCTCACTAGTTATACCCATTTCTCAGATGAGGAAATAAAGCTCAGAAAAGGCAACAACAAGCCTAAGGCCACACAGCACTTTAGCGACACAGTAGGGCTGGAACCTGGGTGTCCACCCTCACCCTGCTTGGTCCTTCCCTCTGCCCCTTAGGGCTTTTACTAGGGCCAGGACAGACTTTCTGTGCCTGTCAGACCCTCAGAAGGTCCATCCTCCCCTCTCCCAGTGTCTGCTCTTTGTGGGTGGGGGTTCTGGGCCAGGCCTGGTCCGGCTTCCAGTTCCCCTGTCCCCACTCAGCTTCCCTGTGCGTCCCCTGACCCCTCACCGTAGGTTTTGGTTCTTCAAGTTCCTGGTCTTCATTGGCATCACCGTGGGTGCCTTCTACATCCCCGATGGCTCCTTCTCCAATGGTAGGCGGTGTGGGGGAGGGCTGAGGGGTACCGTGGAGTGGGAGGGGGCCTCAGGCTGGGGGAGCATGGCGGGGCTGCTCTTTGTCCCGGCACCCAGGCCCCCCCAGCAGCTAGCTGGGTCCCTGCCCCCACCCCTGAGACAGCACCGTGGTGCTCAGCCTGTTGCCTTTGGGCAGCTCGGTTAGGGGGGGTCCCGCCTGGCCCCGACCCGCACCTGCCACCCTGTGCGCATCTGTGTGTGTGGCTGAGGGTGTCCCCCCTGAGGGTGGGACTGTCTCGGGCGCGGCACGCACGCTTACGGGATGAGTCCATGTGAGTGAGAGGGAGACCATGGGGAGTGTGCCTGCCCCAAATCCCCGAGCTGCTGTCCCCACGGCCAGACCTCCTGCCTTGCTCCCCTCTCCCCACCAGTCTGGTTCTACTTTGGCGTCGTGGGCTCCTTCCTCTTCATCCTCATCCAGCTGGTGCTGCTCATCGACTTTGCGCACTCCTGGAACCAGCGGTGGCTGTGCAGGGCCGAGGAGCGCGACTCCCGCGCCTGGTACGCAGGTCAGCGCCTCCCCGCGGGGACTCGGGCTTGGGGACGCAGGCTTGGGCAGGCTGGGCTGCCCGAGGAGCCGAGGGCTCCCTGGAGCTGGATAAAACCTGGGGGGGCATCTTGGGGCGACTTCAGGGGGATCAGAGGAGAGCTGACTCGGAAGGGCCTTGGAGGGGGCCAGCAGTGTGCGAGGCCCTTCTGGTGGTGCCCGGACCCAACTTCAAGTGACACTTGGTCATTGACACCCAGTGGCAGGGCGCGTCCCTGTGTCTCTTTCGCTCTTCTGAACACATGAAGAAGAGAGGGTCCCCCAGGTGCCGTGTGGTTTCCGCACCTCCCTCCGCTTGCCCTGCACCAGGCAGCACGTCTTCGGCAGGTGACCTTGTCATAGCAGGTGGATCATTTTAGGCCAGGGTGGGGCAATAGTTCGCAAAGGTGTTGGTAAGAAACGCTGATGGCGTTCCCCGGATGAGGAAGCTGCGGCCCAGAGAGGGGGAGGGCTGCCTGTCGAGCCCCCAGAGGGAGCGGGGGTCCCTGTGCCTCCTGCCCCCGACCCACCCCTCGCTGCCCATCCTGCCCAGGCCTCTTCTTCTTCACCTTCCTCTTCTACTCGCTGTCGATTGCGGCCGTGGCACTGATGTTCATCTAC
This sequence comes from Eulemur rufifrons, assembly GCF_041146395.1. Lineage (NCBI taxonomy): Eukaryota > Metazoa > Chordata > Mammalia > Primates > Lemuridae > Eulemur > Eulemur rufifrons. The sequence continues at coordinate 21,416,805 of NC_090990.1, forward strand.
TACACCCAGCCTGACGCCTGCTACGAGGGCAAGGTCTTCATCGGCCTCAACCTCACCCTCTGTGTCTGTGTGTCCATCGCCGCTGTCCTGCCCAAGGTCCAGGTGAGTGTGCCTGTCTCTCCCTGGCCTGGGGCCCCGAACCTGTGGTGGGTGGGGCTTCCTGTAGGAACCTGACTCCTGGGGCAGGGGCTGTCAGTCGCAGGGGCTTGGGCTAAATGTGTGGGCTCCCAGGTCAGCCTCCCCAAGTTAGACTCACGGCTCTCACATCTATGTGCTGGGTGTCTTTGGGAAAGTGCCTTAACCTCTCTGTGCTTCTCTCTCCTCGAACAAAAATGGAATTAATAACACCTACTATTTGAAGTTGTTCTCACAATGGAGGTCCTATCTGTGAGCACTCAGCATGCCTGGCATATACATATCCATCAATCGTTAGCCATTAGTATAGTTATTGTTATTTTTGTTTTTATGCACATCAGGAGAACAGGTTAGGCAGAGTCACTGAGAACTCCTCAACGGTTCAAGAAATGGTGTTGGGGGGGGGGCGGGCAGGGAAAAAGACAGCGGTGCTGGGAGATGCAGCGCCACGGCTCCCAGTCCCATACCGTCTGGAACAATGGGTGGGGGTTCCCAAAGTCACTGTTCTTCAGAAAGTACCACCGGACCACTTGTGAATGTAGTGGCACTTCACGGTGTGGGGTCTCGCATGGCAGGGTTTCACAGGTAGCTTAGGTGGTCTTTGGGGGCCGTTAGCAGAAAGGCTGGGAACCTCCCTTGTGGCCAGAGAGCCTCATTTCCCAGTGAGAAAGTTGAAGCCCAGAGAGGGAGATGCCTCTGTCCCAGGTCACACAGCAATCAGTATTCATTCAGCAAATGCCTCTTGAGCATCTGCTGTGTACCAGGCCCTCTTCTAGGCGTTAGGGATACAGGTGTGAGGAGGAGGAGGAGGAGGAGGAATAATGATGATGGCCAGCAGTTAGTGGCCTCTGTGGTGACATGTGGTCCTCACACCGTCATCATCCCCACTTTACACATGAGGAAACTGAGGCTTAGAGAAGTAAAGAAGCCTGGCCAGGCTCACACGGCTAGGAAGTGGCGGAGCTGGGATTTGAACCCAGGCAGGCTGGCTCCAGGGCCTGTGCTCGTGGTCGCACAGTTCAGATTCGTATTTTTAGGTGCACGTGTGGTGAGGGTGGGCAGGACACGTGGTAGGAGACTGGGCCAGATGAGGCCATTTTGGGTAGCGACTGCCACGTGGAAAGTGGGCGAGGGGGGTGGGCTGAGAGGTAGGCGTGCTGGCAGGGACGGGCTCTCAGGGCCCTGCTGAGAGTCCTGTTCAGACACGCAGGAGCGGCTGCCCGTGCGCAGATCCTGGGTAAGAGCGTGCCAGGGAGGGGGCGCGGCAAGCGCAGCGGCCTGGGGTGCGAGAGGGCCTGGCAGGTCCTGCACGCAGGAGCAGGCCGCGGTGGAGGGGTGTGGCCGCGGAGCAGGTGGAGGTGAAGGCAGGGGCAGACCAGGGAGGCTTTAATTCAGAGTGTGACGAGATGCCACCCTCGAAGGGCTTTCAGCAGGGGAGGAAGTCGAGTCATCCGAGGGCTGTTAAGAGGAAGAAGCAGGACTCCACCTTTGGGTGCTGGGGGGTGTGGTGGGTGGCCTGGCTGGGGTGTTTTTCCAAAGTGGGGTGGGGTGGGATGTCCCTAGGGTCGGAGTGGTTGGTGTGAGTGGGCTGGGGGGCAGTGGGGTGTCTCTGGGCCTGGCAGGGATCTTACTGATGAACGGCTCTTGCCAGGACGCACAGCCCAACTCAGGCCTGCTGCAGGCCTCGGTCATCACGCTGTACACCATGTTTGTCACCTGGCTGGCCCTATCCAATGTCCCCGGTGAGTACAGCCCAGGCTCAAGGAGGCCTGGCCTTGTTTCTGGGCGAGCATTGCCCTGCCAGGGGGCTGGGCACCCTCACAGCTGACAGGGACATCCCAGCTCCATCCGGGGAGGTGGGAGGGCCCCTCTGTTCCCGGGTTGCCTCTTGGCCGTTTTGTCTGCTCTGTTGCTGGAACGTGGCTGGCCGTGCGTCTGTCCGTCCATTTGGGCTGGCTCTCTGGCCATCCTCAGGGCTGCCTGGCTACCCGGACCCAGCCTGCATGGGCTGAGGGTGACTGTGCTCCCATCCCCAGACCAGGAATGCAACCCCCACCTGCTCACGCAGCTCAGCAACGAGACGGTCCTGGCAGGCTCCGAGGGCTACGAGACCCAGTGGTGGGACGCCCCGAGCATCGTGGGCCTCATCATCTTCATCCTGTGCACTCTCTTCATCAGGTGTGGCGGGCCCTGGACTCTGGGGAGGGTCCTGATGGGGCCCAGAGCCGAGTGAGGGGAGGAAGTAGGAGCCAAGACACCAAGCTGGAAGGTGCCCTCAGCAGGCAGCGTGTCCAGCCCTCGTGTTGTAGGGAAACCGAGTCCCTCAGAGGGCACAGTGTGAACGGGCAGCAGACGCAGGCTGGACCCTGCCTGCTGGCTCAGGGCCCTTTCCTGCACGCCCAGCCACCTTGTTCCCAGCTCAGTGGGACACAGGCAGCTTTGGGGTCAGGGAAGAACCCTGGACTAGGGCCAATGGGTCTAGGCTCTTTCTCACCTGCTGTGTGGCTTGGGGTAAGTGGCTTAACCTTTCTGAGCTTTAGTTTCCTCCTCAGTAAGAGGAGGATGACAACCTGCATTGCGGTGGAAGTGGCTGTGACCCCACACTCTGCCCTGAGCATACGATGAAGGTCGCATGGCAGCCTTTTTCAAAGGGGCACCGTAGCTGGTGCTTATCTGCATGGACCCTGCAGCCAGGCGGCCCGTGCTTGAGCCTGGCACTGCTACTTACTAGCTGTGTGATCTTAGGCAGGTCACCTAGCCTCTCTGGGCCTCGATCTCCTTATCTGTAAAATAGGGATAAACATAGTGCCTCCCACAGTGGATTGTTGAAGGGTTATAGATGAATCAATACGTTTAAAACGCTTAGAAAGGAACTTGGCAAGTAACTGCCAAATAAGAGTTGGATATTATTGCAAATAACTGTGAACATCTGCAAAACTAGGTGGATGTGGGTGTCTGTTTTGTGAGTCACCAGATCGTAATGTCAGGTTTAATTATTGTTTACACTGAACCTGGCAGACTCGGAGCCCGCCCCCCTGTGGCCCAGCATTTCCCCCGAAATGCTCCCCTGTTTCCCTGTCTGTCCAGCCCGGACACGACACACCTGCCTCCAGGCCCCTGGGCTAGAACATTCTATGGGCCGTTTCACATTTGGTTTTGTTTTGGCCTTTTTCAAAACATTTTCTCCAAGTTAAGTCTGGGCAGTTCACAGCATCTCTCTCCTTTGTCACATCTGATTGCTTTTCAAGCTGGAAGGGCCCAAATGACCTCTGTTTTACAGATGGGGAAACTGAGACTCAGGGAGGCGGCCGCGAGCACGCAGTGGCCGGAGGAGGGTGGCACTCTTTTCCTGCCCCCGGCAGGTTCACAGCTGTGCCCCACAGTGCCCTGGCCTGAGGCCTCTGCGTGGCACTTGCGGGAGCCCAGAGGTGGCTCTGATGGCCCGGATCTGGGCTCTGCTCCCGGGCATTCCTATGCACATGGTCGCTGGTGACGAGTGTCGGCGGAAGCTCGGCAAGGGCGATTCCTCCACTGGCTGGGGTGAGGCTGGAATCCTGCTCTCCTGTTTTTCCAAAATAAATGCAAGTTGGTTTTTCAAAATTGTATAAGTGTCTCAAACTGTTAAAAACGTCAAAACCTCGTCCTAGAAAAGCAACGACACACAATCTTTACTATCATTATTTTCTTTTTTTAGTGTAAACACGAAGGAAGGGGAGATGGTGGGTAAAACTAATTACCTAAGACAAATAAAAGGAAACAGAATTAATAGCAAATGAGCGCTATTTATTATTAACATTATTAATGAATGCAGTGTCTGGCAGGTGCTGTGCAGTACGAGGTGCTCAGCGCGTGTTTACAGAAGTGGCGAAGGAGCGGGCATGGTGACAGTGCCTGTTTCGTTCAGACTCTGCGAGGCACAGTGCTGGGGGCTTCACGTCCTTGTTCCACTTAACCCTCCCAGCAGCCGTATGGGGGAGGTGCCATTATCCCTGATTTTACAGGAATAATGGACAGACAGGAATCAGAGGCTCAGAGAGGTTAAGTGTCTTGCTCAAGATCACACAGAGTAGGGTTGGGGATGGGGGTAGAGTTGAGAGTCAAAGCAGTTTGTTACCCCCTGGGCCTAGGTCACTGGCCTTCGTGGCTCTGGGGCCATCCGTGTCCAGTGTCATGACCACTGCCCTGGCTGTCCGTTTGCCCATCTTCTCCCCTGCCCCGCAGTCTGCGCTCCTCGGACCACCGGCAGGTGAACAGCCTGATGCAGACCGAGGAGTGCCCAGCCATCCTGGAGCAGCAGCAGCAGGGGGCCTGTGAGGGCCGAGCCTTTGACAATGAGCAGGACGGCGTCACCTACAGCTACTCCTTCTTCCACTTCTGCATGGTGTTGGCCTCCCTGTACATCATGATGACACTCACCAACTGGTACAAGTGCGTGCAGCTGGCAGGGCGAGGGTGGGCCTGGGTGCTACGTGTCCTCTCCTCCCGTCCCTCGCTGGGTCTCCCTGATGCCTGCTCAAGGCTTGGGCTGGGGATGTCTGGGACCCTGCATAGAGCTTGCCGCTTTTCTGCCCCAGCTTCCCTGTCGGTGCCTTAGTCTGCTCTGCTCCTGGCACCTTCACTGGGTGACCGACAGCCGGGGCTCACAGGTCGGGGTGCAGGGCCGACCGGCTTGTCAAATCAGGGATAGATCATGGGGTCAGATTTGGGAGTCATGGTTGGAGGGTTGGGATTAGGGTGTGGAGTATGAGGTCTAGGGCTGGCATTGGGGCCATATGGAGACAACAGATTTGGTCATTTGGTTAACATTGGGGCTGGGAGTGAAGTGGCAAGGTCAAGGGGCCAGGGTCAAGGTAGGTAATAGTAAGGTCAGAGGCCACACCTGGGTCACAAGATCAAGGGTAGAGGCCAAGACTAAGGTCAGGAGCTCCAGGGTCCCAAGGTCAGAGACTAGGAATGAGGTCACAGAATTAGGATCACAAGGTTAGAGACCAGGAGCCAGGTCACAATTTTATGGTCTCAGACTAGGGTCAAGATTGGAATTGAGGTCAGGGTCAGGTCTGTGGTACAAGGTCCAGAGCTATGTCCAGGCCACAAGGCTGAGTGTCAGAAATGTCAGAGGTTAGGACTAGAGTTACAGGGTAACAGCCAGAGATGAAGTCGGGGTCACACGGGGTCAGAAGGTCAGGCGCCAGGACAGGGCTCACGGGAAGGTGGTGTGTTCCAGGCCCGGCGAGACCCTGAAGATGATCAGCACGTGGACGGCCGTGTGGGTGAAGATCTGCGCCAGCTGGGCAGGGCTGCTCCTCTACCTGTGGACCCTGGTCGCCCCCCTCCTCCTGCCCAACCGCGACTTCAGCTGAGACAGCGCCTGCCGCCTGCCCGGCGCCTCCTGGTGCCTGGTACCTCTCGCTCAGTGACCCCCAACCCACCCCGCGCCGCCCCACCTCCAGGACTTGCCCCTGTGCGGGGCCACTCCATTCTTAGTGCCTTCAGGGTCTGAGGACCCCCCCTCCACGGAGCTGTCCCTCCTTCCCCTTGTACCATTGCCCATACTCAGCCCCTTAGGACAAAAGCCCCCCCCCCCCCCGTTCTCAGGCCCCCCCAGGAGACGGGGCTGAAGGAGAGAGCTGCCCAGAGCCGTCACAGGGTGCTCACGGCCATGGGGTGCTGAGGCCCCGGGCACTCCTAGCCCCTCCTGGACTCTGTGCCTTGCTGAGTCTCTGAGACTTTGCCTAATAAACAAGCCAGTGTGTGTACCTCCCCTTGGTCTGGCGCCCTCACCCTCGGCCCAGCGCATCTGGCCAGTGTGGGTTTGGGAATGGAATGTCAGGGCTGAGGGGGTGACACGTTGGGGCCAGGCCACGAGGGGCCTCAGAGGCTAGACAGAGGGGCCTGGGCTCTGTCCTCTGGGTCGTGGAGAGCCTGGGGCAGGGGCAGACCAGGCCTTCGGACAGAGGGAGAGAGTCTGGGGGTCAGAGAAGGGAGGGCTGGGGACAGTAGGTCCAGCAGGAGTGCCCGCCTCTGACCTGCGCCCCCCTCCCGCTTCCTGCAGCCGTCCTGAGCTCCTGCCGGGGGGATGCAGGAACGGTCCAGCTGAGTCCTGGGCTTGGTGGGGCTGGGGACAGCTCAGGTCCGTGGGCCTGGACCACTGTACCACGGAAGCTGGGGGGCCACGGCGGGGCTTGTGCAGGGCTCCAGGTGAGTCCTTCCCCTCTCTGGGCCCTGGGCCCCCAGTCGTCAAAGAGGAACACTGCCACCCAGTCCCAGGCTCAGAGGAAGCAGCCCGCGCAAAGTGCCTGGTCTCACGGCAGGTCTCGGTAGATGTCAGTTCCCATCTCTGCAAGGGCACAGCCATGTGAGGGGGCGGACAGGCTCCTGGCCCTAGTGGGCAATTTTTTGTAGTCCTGTTTCTGTAGCCTCGTTGCTCTAGGGTTTTAAATTGTTCGTTCAGCAAATATGTACTGAGCATGAGGTCTGCGCCGGGGCTGGGAGGGAGCTGGACGGGGAAGGAGGCAGGGCCCGGGCTGAGGAGCCCCACACGGGGCACCACCTCCGAGAGGCCACCTCGTGTGCCCCAGGCAGGGCTTTCCTCGGTGTCCCCTCCGCCCCTGTTCTTCCCTCCAGCAAGGCACTGGCTGGACTCATGAACCCGGTGGTCGGTGTCAGGCCTCACCTGCAGCCCGCCCTGCTCTGGGACTCCCGCTCAGCCTGTGTGCAGGGTCCCCTCATCTCCTGCTGCCAGCGTGGTGGCTTCCACACGCCCTTTCTCCTTCCTTCCTTCCTTTCTTCTCCTCCCCCACCCCATCTTCCCTCACCTCCTCTTCTCCATCGCCTCCGTCTTTGTGGTCACCTCCTCTTTTCCTTCGTCCCCTCTTCTCTGTCACCTCTGTCCTCTCACTCTCCTTTGTCACCTCCGTCCTTTTTCAGCCTGTGGGGAGGCCTGTAGGACCCCACTCTTTCTGTCTTCCGGCCCCCAACAGGCGGGGCTTCCCTGCTGCACTTGGAATGGGGCAGGCGCTGCCCTCTGGCCTGAGGGCCCCTACTCTGTCCCTGGACACATGCTGTCCCTGTCCCCAGGCCTGGGCTGTTGTCACTGCAGAGATACCAGGGGCAGCCTCAGTCCTGCTTGTCCCGGAGCATCCTGGGACCCAGGTTGTGGGATGAATATCTGGGCAGAGTGAGTGCGAGGCCCATAGATGTGTGTGGGAGCAGGGTCAGTGTGGTGCTGAGAAGGGTCCTGGCACCCCCAACCCCCTTGCCCTTTCCCGCCTCCAGCACAAGGGCTAGAAAAGCTAGACAGTCACTTTGCAGCTTCCCTGAGAGTTAGAAGTGGGCACCTGACAGCATTCTAGCTAACTAGATATAAATGGAAACGTGAAGGAACATTTCCAGGAAAGTTTTTGATTTCCTGTTACAAGGCAGTGCTGACCCAACCCTAACCATAGCGCTAACCCTAGCCCTAACCCAAACCCTAATCATAAGCCCTAACCCCTAACACTAACCCTAACCCTAACCCACAGCCCACGTGACCAGCCACATGACCACGTGACTGGCCACGTGACCATTTCACAGCCAGTGACCCGTGATGGAAAGGTAGCCAATGCCATATGCTCCTGTGACAGGAAGATCCAGCCTACCTGGAAGCGAATGGACAGCTTCTCTGAGGGCAGGCTCCTGGAGCTGAGGTCCGGAGCAAGAATGTAGAAGTATTTTGTAATCTTAATTTGCGTCTCCCTGCTGAACAGTGATGTTGGGTGCCGTTTCGTGTTGGACTATTTTGGTCTGTGTAAAGTGCCTGTTTAACTCTTTTGCCCATTTTTAAGTTGGGAGGTCTGTCTTTTTCCTATTGGTTTGTGGAGGCCACTCAGGAAGCGAGTGCTTTATTGGCTCTATATTTTGCAAATATCTTCTCCTAATCTCTTGCTTATCTGTTCACTCCCTTAATGTTGTCTTCTGATGGAGGGCAGTTCTTAATTTTAATGAAGTTCAATTTTTTAATCTTATAAGGTGCTTATTTTTTTCTCATTAAGAAAATTTTGCCTCCCCCCATCATACATTATTTTATTTTTTCTTCTGGAATCTTTATTGTTTTGCTTTTTATATGTAGGTATATGATTATGATCCATCCCATATTACTTTTTGTGTACAGGGTGAAGTAGAAGTCAAAGTTCATATTTTTCCACAGGGAAATATGGCTGACCCAGTACAGCTCACTGAAAAGACAAGCCTTCCCCTGCAGGGGAAGTGGCAGGAGTCAGGTGACTGTATGTGTGTGTGTGAAGCTGCCACTGGGCTCTCTGTTCTGGGGATGCAGAAACTCTCACTCTGGATGACTTGCGGCCATTGGCTTGGTGGCAGAGTGCATCCAGGCAGACGTGGAGGAGATTAATGGCAGTCTAGGCAGAGACGTGGTGACCTGGATGAAGGTAGTGGTGATAGAGGAAGAGAAGAGGATGGATAGTAATATTTCAGAGGTGAAATATTAGGCCATACCAGGGCTTGGTGATGGATTGGAAATGGGTGGGGGTGGGCTGGTGAGAGGGGCTGTCAAAAATCTCTCCAAGGGTGTAGCTTATTTTATTTTATTTTGAGACAGAGTCTCCCTCTGTTGCCCGGGCTAGAGTGCCATGGCATCAGCCTAGCTCACAGCAACCTCAAACTCCTAGGCTCAAGCAATCCTCCTGCCTCAGCCTCCTGAGTAGCTGGGACTACAGGTGTGCTCCACCATGCCCGGCTAATTTTTTTTCTTTCTATTTTTAGTTGTCCATATAATTTTTTTCTATTTTTAGTAGAAATGGGGGTCTCACTCTTGCTCAGGCTGGTCTCGAACTCCTGACCTCGAGCGATCCTCCTGCCTCGGCCTCCCAGAGTGCTAGGATTATAGGCGTGAGCCACTGCGCCCGGCCAAAGGGTGTAGCTTTGAGAGGGTTAAATGGCGGTGCCATCCAACATAATCCCTGCTGCCTGGTTTAAACAGAAGAGAGGTTGTCAGGATGTTAAGTGACTCACAGAATCACTGGGTAGGCTGAAGAAACAGACTTTAATTAAGTTGCAGTTTCAGGAACAGCTCCCAGGGCTAGACGCTCATGAGAACTGCTCTAATCAGAAAGCCACCAGCTCCAGAATCACATCACTGCCACCACCAGGAAGCCACCATTATCGGGAGGCTGCTACTGATGTACCACTCTATGCCTGCTGCAGCCCTTGGCAGCGGAACGAACGGGTGTGCCTGTCTTATTCTTGATATCCACCCATTTAGGGAAGCCACTCTTTACTAACTGTGCTGCAGAAAAACGAGATATCTCCACAGCTGTGGGCAGAAATGGCGAAAGCAACAGGAAGGTGACTTCTACCTCTCTTCCACCTTCTAAATCTTGTGAGAGTGAATCCGATTGGCCAAACCTAAATCTCCAGAGTCCTGGCTGCCAGGGGTCCGGGGGTGGCACACTGGAGGAAGGGTGCTGACCCACTGTGTCCATCACACAAAGTAGGGTGACAGATACCTGTGTTCTTTCTGTCTTTCTTAGCAGATGGGGTGAGTTCTGGAAGGGCAGGGCTCTATTAACCCTTGGGTCTGTCCAGTGACCAGGTAAAGTGTAAGTGCTGGTTAAATATTTGCTGTACGGATTGATGAAACAAGTGCTTCTGCTCATGGCCTTGTACGTCACTTAGGATGCTTGTTCAGGTACAGCCAACAGAAAGCCCAATTCAAACTGGTTTAAAAACACAGAGGATCTATTTGTTTACATGACTAAGAAGGTCAGAGGAGAGTCTGGCATCAGATGAGGCTTGATGAAGCTGCTCAACTGTGTCACCAAGAGCTTGATTTATTGTCATCTCTGTGGTCCAACTTCCTTGATACTGGTTTTATTTTTTTTCTTAATTTCAAATTTAGGACATTATGACTAAATCTATAGACTTGTAACAAACACTGTATATAGTTCTAGATAATAATCTCTACCATTTATTAATTTCTAAGTGTCAGGCACTTTCATGAGCTCTTTATGTAACTTATCTCATTAAATCCTCACATAACCCTGTTAAGTAGGTATTATATAATTTTTTCTTTTATCGGTGAGGGAACTGAGGTCTTAAAGAATATTTAGAATTATGAAACTTTACTAGTTTTCATCAGTCTACAGCTCCCCCCCCCCCCAGGAGAGGTAATGTGTGTGTTATACACGTTCACTCATTCACTCATTCATTTTTTCAACAAGTACTTCTTTTTTTTCATACAGGGTCTCACTCTGTCACCAGGGCTAGAGTGCAGTGGCGTCATCATCGGCCACTGCAGTCTCAAATTCTTGGGCTCAAGCGATGCTCCTGCCTCAGCCTCCCAAGTAGCTGGGACTACAGGTGTGAGCCCCCACGCCTGGCTAAGTTTTCTGTGTTTAGTAGAGACGGGCTCTTGCTCTTTTGCTCTTGCTCAGGCTGGTACACATACTTCTTTTTTTTTTTTTTTCTTTTTTGAGACAGAGTCTCACTCTGTTGCCTGGGCTAGAGTGCCATGGCGTCAGCCTAGCTCACAGCAACCTCAAACTCCTGGGCTCAAGTGATTCTCCTGCCTCAGCCTCCCAAGTAGCTGGGACTACAGGCATGCGCCACCATGCCCAGCTAATTTTTTCTGTATATTTTTAGTCATCCAGATAATTTCTTTCTATTTTTTTGGTAGAGACGGGGTCTTGCTCTTGATCAGGCTGATCTCAACCCCCTGAGCTCAAACGATCCACCCACCTCGGCCTCCCAGAGCGCTAGAATTACAGCCGTGAGCCACCTCGCCCAGCCACACGTACTTCTTAAATGCTGACATGTGTCAGGCATTTTTTCATGTTCCAGGCAGCATAGCAGGGAACAAAACAGACCGTAATTCCTGTCCTCATAGATTTTATTTTCTAATGGAGATGAACAGATGATTTTAAAATGAGGAATATATAGTATATTAAAAGATGAGAAGTGCTATGAAAAATAAACAAAACAGAAATAAAATAATAAATGATAAAATAAGACTAATAAAAATCAAACAAGCTGTGGGAAGGAGAACACCAGTGGTTCTTAATCTCTTTTGTGCCTTGGGACCCTGACAGTCTGGGGAAACCTGAGACCCCCTTCTCAGGATGTTTTTAAATGCAAGAAGTAAAATATACAAGATCACAAAAATATGTAAGATTACAAAGGAAACAAATTATATTAAAATACAGTTTTCAGAATAATGAATAAACAAACATTAGATGGAGTAATATACATTTTTAAATTAATACATTAATTGATAAGACAATATATTTTAGATATGGGCAAGTCAAAGTTTTAATTTTGCTTTAAAACGACCCCAGTGAGGGTGGTTGTTGCTTAGCTTTAATAAGAATGTTAAACTGTGAAGGGTTCTCTTTTTTTCCTCTCCCAGGACAGATAACGTGCTGACGCTGTAACAAGGTTACAACACGGGGGTGTGGCTCATCAGGCTCATGAACCGCGAAAGGATCTGCGAGGTGCTCTTTGACTCTCCTCCTTCCACTACTGATTAACAAACCACGTGGACGGGGGCGGGGAGGGGGGGTGTCCTGGAGAGCAATTAACGTGTCTGAGTTGCCAGGGAGACACCGCTGTGCGGTGGCTGGCCGTGCGCTGGGCACAGAGCTGCCTGATGTTGGCTGGCAGTGTTGCAGGAGCATCAGATGGCGAGACTTTGATCACACGTATTCAGCTGTAATGTAATAATTACCTTCCTTCTGAGATGTCTGCAACAACTATCATGTGATATCTGTGATCTCCACTGGTGACAAGGACCCAAGTACTGCTAATGTGACTGCTGTTTGCTACCTATAGTCATAACTGAAGAAAACAATAAATTTCAGCCCACGGCTGGTGACAATAAAGATGCAATTACTTTCCTATATGAGTTCCTGGACCCCTTGAATTCTGTCTGTGGCCCCCAGGTCAAGGATGTAAGTTATTCATCACCACCCCACCTAGACCTGGGGTTAGGGTTACCCAACTTCAATAGTCGGAAAATTCCCGTGTGATAAGAAAGGAGAAGGGAGTAAAAGGCTCCTGGTAGCTCATGATTTCTGGTTCATTGGAATAGAAAACAAAGTAAGGTCTGGTACCAAGGGGGAGTTAGTCCCTGTTTGGTTGACCCTATAACATTTGGAATTATGTTTGCTGGCTACGGGATCCCAACAGATCTTGAACCATGGGGTGGGAAAGCACCCGGTCAGATTCCTGAGGGCAGGCCGGGCTGCGTCAGTGGGGAACGGCCATTCCTGCCCGTTCCCGCTGCCATCAACAGCGGAGGCTGGGGTTGGGGAATAGGAGCCCGGGTCGGTCAGAGGAAGGAGGGTGGAGGCTCAGGCCACCAGTCCGTGGGAGGAAGAGCTTGTCTCTGCCCCACGGCCCCAAGTGAATCAATGTGTTTTAAAGTTGTGGTAAAATGTACAAAACATAAAATTTATCATTTTAACCCTTTTTGAGTGTATAATTCAGTGGTATTAAGTACAGCCAGGTTGTGTGCAACCGTCACCACCACCCATCAACTGCAATGTTTCATCATCTTGTGCACATTAAATAACTCTCCATTCTCCCCTCCCTGCTTTCTCTCCCTAAGAATTTGACTACTCCAGAGACCTCATGTAAGTGGAATCACACAGTATTTGTCCTTTGATGTCTGGCTTATTTCACTTAGTATAATGTGTTCAAGATTCATCCATGTTGTAGCATATATCAGGACTTCATTCCTTTTTTTTTTTTTTTTTTTTTTTTGAGACAGAGTGTCGCTTTGTTGCCCTGGCTAGAGTGAGTGCCGTGGCGTCAGCCTAGCTCACAGCAACCTCAAACTCCTGGGCTCAAGCGATCCTACTGCCTCAGGCTCCCGAGTAGCTGGGACTACAGGCATGCACCACCATGCCCGGCTAATTTTTTCTATATATATTTTAGTTGGCCAGGTAATTTCTATTTTTAGTAGAGACAGGGTTCTCGCTCTTGCTCAGGCTGGTCTCGAACTCCTGACCTTGAGCGATCCACTCTCCTCAGCCTCCCAGAGGGCTAGGATTACAGGCGTGAGCCACCGAGCCCGGCCCATTCCTTTTTTAAAAAAAAGAAAACAACAAAAAGTTTATTTAAACAACAAGAGACTTGACTTTAAGGGAAAACTAGGTTTTGTGTTTTTGGAGTAATTTATCCCTACTTAAAAAGAGATTGCCCCTTCATGTAACAGCTCCATACAAAAAAGTTATAAAATTGCCCTTGGTTTTACAATGATAAATGAAAAACATTAAAATTCCCCAATCAAACAAGGCATGCAAGGATTTTTATGGTGTGTGTGTGTGTGTGTGCTCTGTTTTGTTTTGGTAAAATAGGGCAAAATAACTTACTGGAATGTAAAGATGAGAGAGCCGAATGAGCACACCACTAGCGGAGGAAGAGGGTATTTTCACAGAACCAGTATTTTTCCCCATCCTGTCTCCATTTGATGTCCACCAAAACATACCATTGGCCATTTAGCAAAAAAAAAAAAAAAAAAAAAAAGCAATATTCTTGCATGTACACCAGTTGCTTTATGTACAACAGTAAAGGAATGGGGAAATGAAAAATGAAAGCATAGAGAAAACTATACTGTAGTAGGATGCGATAGAACCCAATTGTGGCACAGGGTCTGGAGCACAGTAGCAGGTTCCCTTTGCAGTAGACGCCTCCTATCTGCTGCTGGCACGCGTTAATTACATCTTCAGCCTCCATTTGCACCTGTGCAGGTGTGTGCGTTTCATTGATTGGCTGCCTGTCAAATTAGAATCTGAGGCCAGGTGTGGTGGCTCACATCTGTAATCCTAGCACTCTGGGAGGCCCAGGAGGGAGGATCGCTCAAGGTCAGGAGTTCGAGACCAGCCTGAGCAACAGCAAGACCTGTCTCTACTGAAAACAGAAAAATTAGCTGGGCATTGTGGTACACAGGCCTGTAGTCCCAGCTACTCAGGAGGCAGGAGGATCACTTGAGCCCAGGAACTTGAGGTTGCTGTGAGCTAGGCTGATGCCACAGCACTCAACCTGGGGTGACAGAGGGAGACTCTGGCTCAAAAAAAAAAAAAAAAGAAAAAAAAAATCAAATTAGCCAGTCAACTAAAAATAGAAACAAAAAAATATTAGCGGGGCATGGTGGCTCGCGCCTGTAGTCCCAGCTACTTGGGAGGCTGAGGCAGGAGGGTCACTTGAGCCCAGGAATTTGAGGTTGCTGTGAGTTAGGCTGATGCCACAGCACTGTAGCCCAGGCAACAAAGCGAGACTCTGTCTCAAAAAAAAACAAACAAACAAAATCGGAATCTGATCTGCCTCAGTGACAAACCCTGCCATTCACAATATGTTCCCTTTAGTTCACTAAGTGGTGTATGTCTCTTAATCTTAAATTGCACCCTGGAACCATCCTCCTACCACCTTCTAATTAATATGACCATTGTTATGTCTCGACTTCTTCCTCGGGCTTTTCATTGGCCATGATGAGCACCAGAGTCTCCTCCTCTGTCACTTCACGAAGGAGGTCCCAGGTCTGCCAACTCCATCCCTTTCTAAGGCTGAATACTCTTCCACTGTCCCTACACACCCATTTCATTTACATGTTCACTTTTGGCTGCTGTGACCATGCTCTGGACACTGGTGTTCACATCATCTGTTTGAGTCCCTGCTTTCAGCTCTTTGGGAATATACCTAGGAATGGGGTTGCTGGGTCATCTGGCTTAATTTTCTGAGGAATTGCCATACTGTTTTCCATAGCAGTTGTAGCATTTTACATTCCCGCCAGCACTGGACGTGGATTCCAATTTCTCCACATCCTCACCAACACCTGCTATTTTCTGTTTATTTTATTTATTTATTTTTGATAATAGCCATCGTATAGAAGAGGAAGTGGTATCTCCTTGTGAACACCAGGTTTTTAAACCACGGAGAGGTACTTTCCCTGAAAGTGCAGTGGGCCTGGCTGTGGCTGGAGGACAATTGTCATGGACCCCTGGTTGGGGAGTGAGGAGACTGGCACAGCGAGACCCTGTCCTGGTTTCTGGCTACTTCCTCAGGGGCACAGTTGGTCGTGGAGGAATAGAAAACTATCTCTGTACCTCAAAAGACTCCCCCGTCCCACGACCAGGCAAAATGTTTATAGAGAGCCTCCCATATGTCAGGGTAAAAAAAATGTTGGGTCTCAAATGAGGGCTTTCTTTTTACGTCTTGATTTGGCAAGAGAAATTTGAAAAATGCTGAAGATCTTGGAGGTGAGGGGGGTTACAGAGAAGCTGAGGAATGTTTTGGCTGAAAGAAGAGGCTGCCTTAACAAAAAAAAGTTTTTAAATTGTGAACAACTTGGAGAAACTGCACTTTTGTAAGCTGAGGTTTTAAAATCCAAGTAAAGTAACTATTTCATTTTATTTTATTTCACTTTTTGAGACAGCATCTCGCTCTGTTGCCCAGGTTAGAGTGCAGTGGCATCATAATAGCTTGCTGCAGCCTCGAACTCCTGGGCTCAAGCGATCCTCCTGCCTCAGCCTCCCAAGGAGCTGGGACTACAGGCACGTGCCACCATGCCCAGCTAATTTTTTAAAAAAATTTTTTGTAAAGATGGGGTCTCAATATGTTCCCCAGGCTATAAGTAACCGTTTTAAAATGTACAAAATGTACATTGTCTCATGGTCAAGTGACAGTCTCCTGAGCAAAGTTCCCCGACATAGAAACACCATGATTAGTGTCAACAGGGTGATAGCAACCTGGGTGAGAAGTTTCAAAATGCCAGAAATGTCCATTTGCTTGGGAAGGCATCATCACACAAGCGAATTATTAAAGACACTTACCTGGATCCATTGCTAAGATTACAGACTTTAAAAATGTTTTAATGTTTTGCCATGAAAAATTTCAAGCAGAGAGAAGAGCAAAAACATGAGGTAAATTTTCGTCAACATTTTGCCATATTTCAGCATCTATCTATCTATCTAAATTTTTTTTTTCCTGGAATATTTCAAAGTAAGCACATCCTGTCACAAAACTCCTAATTATTTCAGCAGGCATCTCTGAAAAAAAAGACACATTCCTTTTTTTTTTTTTTTTTTTTTTTGAGACAGAGTCTCACTTTGTTGCCCAGGCTAGAGTGAGTGCCATGGCGTCAGCCTAGCTCACAGCAACCTCAAACTCCTGAGCTCAAGGGATCCTCCTGTCTCAGCCTCCCGAGTAGTTGGGACTACAGGCATGCACCACCATGCCCGGCTAATTTTTTCTATATATATTTTTAGCTGTCCATATAATTTCTTTCTATTTTTAGTAGAGATGGGGTCTCGCTCTTGCTCAGGCTGGTCTCGAACTCCTGAGCTCAAACAATCCGCCCACCTCGGCCTCCCAGAGAGCTAGGATTACAGGCGTGAGCCACCGCGCCCGGCCTAGGACACATTCCTATATAACCACAATATCATTATTCTACCTAAAAAAAAAAAGTAACAGTAATTCCCTAATATCGTGTAAGACATAGTTCCTATGCAAATTTCCTCAATTTCCCCCAAAATGTCTTCTAGAGCTGATGTTTTCAAACTATGCTCTAATTGCGAACCACACATTGTAGGCAATAGTTATGTGTTTGAATCTCTTTAATGGTTTTCCCTCCCGCTTTCTTCTGTGAGGCTGAGAGGGTTGAATTGCGAGCTGTCACACGTTCTGAATTGGCCTGATTATTTCCACTTGATATCAGTTACTTTGCCCCTCCATCTCCTGTATTTCCTGTGAGTTGGGGCATCTGTCTATAAGCCTGATTAGATTCAAGCAGAACAGCCTCGGCAAGAATAAATACTCATGGGTGGTGATGAACTTCACCTTGAAATCTGTCTCTTCCTTGGCCAAGTTGAATGTAGAGGGGACTCCATGTGCCCCAAGCAGATTTGTGAGTCCAAAGTTGTTCGTAGCTTGGGCAACATAATGAGACCCCATCTCTACAAAATTTTTTTAAAAAAATTAGCCAGGCCTGGTGGGGTGCGCCTGTAGTCCCAGCTACCCGGGAGGATCACTTGAGCCCTGGAGTCTACACCACTGCCCTCCAGCCTGGGCAGCAGAGCGACTCCAAATAATTCAAGTGTTATTAGAAATTCAAATGTTTTCAAACCTCACATTTTGTATTGTGAGAATTGTATTACCCAGTTCTTCTTCAGAAAAGTTTTCCCATGAAGGGCCAGCACTGACAGGTCAACACCAAAAGCTAAAATAAAATCAGAGGATGCTTTAATGAAAACATTAAAGGCCATCGTTATTAGAGAAGGTTAAAGTCTTGAAAAAGAAAAGGGAGGAGGTCCCAGGAGATTTTAAAATTGTGTTTTTTAGTGAAATCCAAATAGTATTTTTAAAATGGCATAAACTATAGAAGGAGTCTTACATAAACGTTCAAGGTGGAATTTCATGTCGTATTATATAAATTATATATGCTATTGTTATAATTTAATCACATATTATGACACAATATATTTTTCTTATTCTGAATATTGGCTACCTTTTCTTCCATTCTGGAGTGATTTGAGGTGGACAGGGTTTTACAACACTGAGATAATACTGGAATATTGTGTATTTCCAAAACGCCTAGAAAACTGAAGTTCACTACTAAAATGATTTATGACAAAGAAATGTCTAATAGCATTACTAAAAGGAAATTTTAAAAAATAAGCTTCAAATAGGGGGTCTGAGATCAAGAAAGCTGGGCTAGTGTTTTTAGCCCGTGAAGATAAAGACCTAAAGGAGGCCGGGCGCGGTGGCTCACGCCTGTAATCCTAGCACTCTGGGAGGCCGAGGTGGGCGGATCGTTTGAGCTCAGGAGTTCGAGACCAGCCTGAGCAAGAGCGAGACCCCATCTCTACTAAAAATAGAAAGAAATTATATGGACAGCTAAAAATATATATAGAAAAAATTAGCCGGGCATGGTGGTGCATGCCTGTAGTCCCAGCTACTCGGGAGGCTGAGGCAGTAGGATCGCTTAAGCCCAGGAGTTTGAGGTTGCTGTGAGCTAGGCTGACGCCACGGCACTCACTCTAGCCGGGGCAACAGAGTGAGACTCTGTCTCAAAAAAAAAAAAAAAAAAAAAAAAAAGACCTAAAGGAAACTTTTAGAGCAAACTTCAGAAGCAGGTCTTTGTCCCTATTTTTGGTTTTCTTATTTATTATTCTCCACACGTCCAGTGCATGGAGATCATTTGTGACACCAGGTGCCCTTGTTCTCCACCTTCGTGCAGGCAGGTGGAGGTGGGTGTGGCGAGAGGCCTGGGGCTCTGGCAGACGGAGTTGGGTCTCAGCAACTACATAAAAGGTCGCCCTTGCGCTGGCTGGGAGAGGCCCAAGCAGCGAAGCACTGCGATTTGGGCCAGTGGGCCCAGTGCCTTCCCTGGTGCACATGGCTGCCAGATAAACATTGCCTATGTCTGCATAGACGCTGGGCAGAGCCTGGCATTAGGAGGAGGGCTGGCATCCCTCATGGAGTTGCTTCCATGCCAGCAACGTCATGGAAGAAGTGCCCACGCTGGAGTCAGACCAGGGCTCACATTTCTGATTCATTCGTCACATGCCGTGTGGTCTTGGGAACGTTATTTAAGATGTCTGATTTTGTAACATGTGGGCCTGTGGAAGGTGCCTTTATAATTTTATCTTTTTCCTGTGTTTCCTTGCCTGGGGGAGGTCTGTAAAGTGTGTGTTCAGTCCTTGGGACCCAATGGCTGGACAGTCCAGAGGAACTAGGCAGGGGTGGGTGGGAAGGGGGAGGGGCAGGGCAGGGAGTGGTAAAGCACCCAGGCCTAGGGGCTCCTGTGCCTAAGCACCCTCCATCCTCCCTGCCCCTCCCCCAGCTGGTCCTCTGTCTGCATAACTGCTGTCAACACATTGCCAAGAAGGCTGTGTTGGAGCCCAGTGGCTGTGCCAGGACAGTGCTGGGCGGGGAGGCCACTGTCCCGGAGTCCCCAGGCCCTGGGGGAGAGGACAGGCAGAGGGTTGGGCTCCACCCCTGGGTGCCTAGTTAGCAGGAAACAAGATTAGAATTGGGTAGAGGAACGAACCTGTTAGTGTCCCTAATTTCTTGCTCTCAAATAGGCTGGAAGGTAGAGAACTAAGACAAAAGGTATCCTTCTCCCCGAGTGGCCAACGAATTTATGCTGCATTTAGGGAGGTGAAGTCACAGAACACAGCCCATGAGGTCCCAAACGCCAACTGTGCTAGTGTGCACCTTATAACTAAAGCTAGTAAATTCTTTGAGCAGGTGTGTAGGTGCCAGGCACAAACTCTCGTAACTCCTGAACCAGTGAGCACAAAAAATTCCTACGACAGATATACAAAGGCAATATTGTTACCATCATACCCGGAAGGTCAAGGGTAACAGCCACAGGATAACAGTTAACCTTCTGATAATTGAGACTGACCACCGCAGGAGTTTTCCAACTGTCAGTTACTTTGTGAGAGTGTGAGTAGGGTGGGGTTGCCGTTCTCACAGAGCAGACCAAACAGAGAACAGAACCAGGTCTAACCCGCTGGCTCGGCACTCTTCGCTCTTCACGGCCTCATGGAAACCGACATAGGAATATTTACCAATCACTTCAGTCCCCTTCTCACCCTTTTGACAAAGACTGGCCCACAGCTTTGTAACCCCAAAGGCACTGTGTCAACCGCTCTCATTTCCTCACAAAGCCTCTCGTTGAAGGGTATCGTGACGCAAAGCATCTGAGTTCAGCCATCACTTCACTGAAGTCTAAGTTACAGTATCTGGGGCTCATTATTTTCTATGTCCACCACGACAAAAGCTGCCCATCATTTAGCACCAAGTATGTGCGCAGTTCATGTCTCATCTCATTTCTCTTCAACAGTCCTGCGAGGCGGTTGTGGGTCCCTCCCCTCCAACAGGTGGAACTACTGAGGCTCAGAGAGGGGAGGTGATTTGTCCGAGGCAGCACAGCTGGTCAGTGGCACAGCTGGCCCCGGGTCCATCTGACTCGGACGCGGGTGCCCTTGTATTTGCTGTGGCCGCAGAAGAGAGGGGAGGAGAAAGCACCAACACCAGGGAAAGACCCGGGGGGCGGGGAGAAAATCAATATTCAGAAAGATCCAGGCATCTAGGTGGTAGCTGAAATGCCCCAAATGTTAACAGAACTTAGTGTAAAATCCTGAGTTTAGATTCAAGAAGCAATGTTCTGAGGACAGACTGAGAGTGGCTGTGAAGGAACTGGCTTGGCAGAAGGTCACGTCCAAGGGATCTGGAATAGGTGGCCATCAGCGGGATGGGCATCAGGAGTGCGGTGGAGGGAGCACGTGGCCACGCTCCGACTTCAGTGACGTCAATGGAGGCCGCGTGCGTCGGTGGAGGGAGGTGAGAATCGTGCGGTGCTCTGTGCTTGTCAGAGTTGGGCGCTGTTTTAAAATGTGCCCAGGATTTGTTTTAGTCAGCTGTGGTAAGACACGCAGACACAGAAATGACTGTCACGAAGGAAGAAGTTTATACTCAGTCTCCTAGAAACCGGAGGCACCGCACACCCGGCAGGGCCACGTGGGGAAGCACCAGGTCCTCAGGAGGCAGGAAGAGATGGGGACATGTGAGCAAGAACCTTCACTGTGGTTTTGGAGGGAAGGGACGGGCGAGGCAGCGTCAGCAGCGAGGCAGGCTTAGGATAAACTGTAAAGTAGGTTGCACCTACGGCGAGTGTCATTAAGAGGATTAAATAAATTAATACGTGTGCAGAGTTAGAACAATGCCTGAGCTATAGCTGCCATATGTTAGTTGTTGTTAGCGCTCTGATGGGCGAGCAGGTGACGGGAGTTATCCGTGCTGGGCAGAGGGGCTGGGCCTCTCCCAAGGGTGCTGGAGCTCAGGCGTTGAGGGCCCGTGGTGACAGGTGGCCAAGCACACTCTGTCCTGTCCTCTCCCCGCTCCCAGGAGGCCTCCGGAGTTTGGTGTAATAGCTCAGCAAGGGCCGCCTCGCGCCTTCCGCATCCTCCTCAGGGAGCCTGTCTCCAGGGTGCCCATCGTGGTGAAGGTATTAATAAGTTTAAGGGGCCCTTGTGTGGCTCTGGCACCTCCCAGACCCTGAGACCACCAAGTGCAGCCCCCCGTGCTGAGAGGCAGGGAGGGGGGAGGATTTCA
Organism: Eulemur rufifrons; assembly: GCF_041146395.1. Taxonomy (NCBI): domain Eukaryota; kingdom Metazoa; phylum Chordata; class Mammalia; order Primates; family Lemuridae; genus Eulemur; species Eulemur rufifrons. The sequence continues at coordinate 21,438,054 of NC_090990.1, forward strand.
GGTTATGGAAGGCTCTGCAGATCAGTGTACCGCGTGTGTATACAAAGACCTGCGTGTGCACCTCTGTGTGTACGCATCCCCTGTGTGGGCCTGTCGATTTATACCTGTGCAGGCAGGTGTGTGTACAGGTACCCGGGTCTGTGTAGGTGTGCGTGTGCATCTGTTTGGCGGTGGGCATTTCCATGTGCGTCTCTGTACGCACTATGTGTGCGTTTGTGTTTCCAGAATCCTTGTACGTTGGACGTGCGGGAGACTTTGAAAGCAGAGCTTCTCAAACTTGGCTCCACATCAGAATCAGCTGGGAAGACTCGAACCACCCCTACCGCGTCCTGGCCACGCCCCAGACCATTTCAATCAGAGTCACTCAGGGGCTGAGACTTTGGGGTCGGTCCTTTGTTAAAACTCCCTAGCAATTCCAGTGTGTGGCTGACTTTGAGACCTAGCACTCTGAGTGAGTATTGAATAAAATCTTCCCATTTTGTAGATGGGGAAACTGAGATCCCATGTGTGTCTGCATTTGTGGATTGGCAGGGCTGGAACCTGTCACTAGAATATAAGCTCCCTGAGGGCAGGGTCTTTGCTTAGTTCAGTGTGTATCCCAAATGCCAAGCACGGTGCCTGGCACATAGTAGCCACTCAGTAATCGGTTACTGAGGGTGAATGGCGTGTCCTTGCTGGTGCTTTCCCACTGTGCCCCGGGGGCTTGCCCTGCCAGCCTGGGGACTGGGGTGGGGTTTCTCTGATTCCTCTTCCCCGTGTCACTGCAGGAGCTCTGGGCAGAGCCGCCCCTCTTCCCCTGCACCCTCTATGGCTCCACACGCGACACCTTTGACAGGCTGTTCTTGGAGGCGGTGTGGCTGCCCCAGGTGGACATGAGCAGTGACTTGTCTTCCTTCCGTGGGGCCTACACGTCCTCCATGAGCTCCATTCGATGGCTTCCCACCGGCCACCATCTGCTGGGGTAGGGAGTGAAAGACAGGGCACTGGGGGACTCTGACCAGGACCTGAGCTTGGCCAGGGGAGCTCGTGGCCAAGCTTCGGGGTTCCCAGCCTTGGATATTATCCTGCTCCCCCTACTGGCCCTAGCAGAGCCCAAAGTGTCTGATCGAACTTTGACACTGGCCTCTGCCTACGGGGTTGACCTGCCGCAGCCTCTTCCCAGGTAAGTCCAAGGTTACCTGGGCAGCTCGGGCAGCTGTGATGTGTAGATGTTCCTGCTGGGGCAAAATCAGGCAGCCCCGGGGCCCCACCAAAGCCCCACTCAGCTTGACCATTTGCAGCTGGCTTTCAGGTTCCCTCCTCAAATGTCTCCTCCCCACCAGCCCAGGCTCCCTGCAGCCCCGGCGTGGGGTCCCCTCCCTGTCCGACCCGGGGCTCACCACCCGAGGTGGAGGAGGGGGCTCTGTACCACCCTCGACTGGCACTGCCTTTTCACAGGGGCCTACGGGAGGCAGCAGCTCAGGCCTGGGATGTGGCTGGGATGGAGGCGCTCTGGACACCTCCGTGCACCCACCCAGGGAAGCTTGGGAGCAGCGGGTGGAGTAGAGCAACACGCGGGAAGCAGAGATCCGGGTGCTTCTGAACTGGTGAGGCGACTTTTGTTTTTCTCCCCAGGTGGGCCTGACGCACAGGCTGGTGGTTCTGGGCAGCCGACCCCACCCTCCTACTCCTAACCCTAGAGTGCGGGTTGGGGTAGGGCTGTCGCTGCGATTGCCCCCTGCAGGCTGTGTCTGGGCACCTCGCACAGACCAGTACCTGGAAGTCTCTTCATCCCCTGTGTTGTTCCAGAGAGAGTGTCTGTGAACCATAGGTGCCTCCTCTAGTAGGCAAGAGCACTGGCTTTGGAGTCAGACAGGCCTGGAGTAAATTCAGGCTCCACCACATATTAGCAGTGTGGTCAGAGCCTCAGTTTCCCCATCTGTGGAGTGAGGATGATGTTAGTATCCCCCTTGCAAGGTTGTTGAGAGGACTAGGTCAGACGATGCAACAATACTGTGTCCCCCATCTTTTCATGGCCTCCCTGAGCTCCACCAGCCTAGAATTTTCTTCTGGGCCACCCTTATCACGCCAGCCCTGAGCTCCTTTCATCTGGGAATGCACCGGCAAGAACACGCTTCACTTTGACACTTGTTTTACTTTTATTGTGAAGGTACATCCTCAGTCTTTCAAATGCACAGTTCGGCTTGTGATTATCTTTTGAATTTTTTTTTTTAGAGCACTTTTTGTGGAACCAGGGATAAGTCAAAAACTCATATTATTTTCCAATATGAGTTCTGTCGTGGAACCAATGCAGTGCAGACAGCTAGAAATATCAATGAAGTGTTTGGGAAGGATATAGCTAATGAACGCACCGTACATCGATGGTTTGAGAAGTTCTGTTCTGGTCCTTTTAATCCTGAAAATGAGGCCACGTGGGCGACCTGAGACCAAGGTGGATAATGATGAGCTGAAAGCCATAGTGGAAGCGAATCCATCTCAATCTACTCAAGAATTAGCAGAAAAGTTTGACATTACTATTCCAACAATATTGGATCATTTGAAACAAACCGGCAAGTTAAAGAAGCTGGATAGATGGGTACTACATAAATTAAACGAGTGTCAGAGGAGAAATTGTCTTGAAGCTTGCCTTTCTTTGCTGTGATGACATAAAGGTGAACATTTCTACACCATATTATTATCTGTGATGAAAAATAGGTTCTTTTTGACAATTGCAGGCATTCGGCACAATGGTTGGATAAAGCTGAAGTGCGGAAACACAGTCCAAAACCAAATATTCATCAGAAAAAGCTAATGGTGTCTGCTTGGAGGTCTGGTGCTAGTATTATCCACTACAGTTTCAGGAAACCTGGTCAAACAATTATAGCGGACGTCTACTGCAACCAATTGGATGAAACCATGAGGATGCTTGTGATTAAGCAGCTGAGATTGGTCAATAGAGACAGGCCAATCCTCCTGCAAGACAATGTGCAACCGTATGTCGCACTAACAACGCTGCTCTAACTATGGAGGCTGGACTTGGAAACTCTCTGCCATCCACCGTATTCACCAGACCTTGCACCCACTGACTACCACTTCCTCCAGCCTTTGGACCACTTCTTGCAAGGAAAACCATTCAATTCTCAACAAGCTGTGGAAAATGCCTCTCACAATTTCATCACCACCCACTCTCCAGGCTTCTTCGCTGCTGGCATAAACAAGCTGCCACTGAGATGGCAAAACTATGTCAATAGTTTAGGTGCATACTTTGATTAATTGTACTGCTTCTTGTCTGAGATATAATAAACTACACTTTTGATTCAAAATTGAACACTTCATATTTAATGACCTAAATATTTTGCACCCTGGGGCCAGGTGCTGTGGCTCACAGCACTGTAATCCTAGCACTCTGGGAGGCCGAGGTGGGAGGCTCGCTTGAGCTCAGGAGTTCAAGACCAGCCTGAGCAAGTGTGAGGCCCCGTCTCTACTAAAAATAAAAAAAATTAGCCAGGCATGGTGGTGCACACCTGTAGTCCCAGCTAATCGGGAGGCTGAGGCAGGAGGATTGCTTGAGCCCAGGAGTTTGAGGTTGCTGTGAGCTAGGTTGACACCATGGCACTCTAGCCCGAGCAACAGAGTGAGACTCTGTCTCAAACCTAAAATAAAAATAAAATAAAATAAAATAAAATTGTACTCTGGTTGGTCCAGGCTTCGTCTGGATTTTCAACCATAGTGACCTACTGCCACCCACTGGCCAGTCTCAGCGTTGCACCCAGGTGAAACCCGTAGGATTTGCTCACTGTCCAGGTCTAACGCTGCCAGGTTGGAAGGGCTGGGCAGGCATTCTTATCCCTCTTTGACAAATCAGAAAATGGGAATCCAGACAGGTGGCTTCCAGCAGTCATCTACACTCGCCTACTCCATCCATTCAGTTACTCATTCCTTCAAGAAATATTTCTTGAACACCTACTATGTGCCAGACACTGATCTAGGTGCTGGGATTCTGCAGGAGATAAGACAGGAGAGATCATTGCTCTGGTAGAGCTGACATCCCATGCAGGAGAAAGGAGATCAACCAGAGATAAAAATGACAGATTGTGTTGGGTGCCAGGAAGGAATTCAGAGAGTACCTGGAGAGGGTGGTCAGGAAATGACCCTGGAGGGGACACCTGGTGGTCGTGGGAGGGTTAGGGAAACACACCCCGGGGAGAGGGAGCAGCCGCCAAAGGCCCTGAGGGGCTGAAAGGTTTGGGCAGGTTCCAGGGACAGGAAAGTGGCCAATGAGGTGGAGTCTATGCCTCAACCCACAGCTATCAGTGTAGAACGTGTGCAGATCCGTGGAGATCCCCATAGAATGTTCTCTCCAAGGCTCATGCCACTGCCCTGTCAATCAGTCTACAGCCTCCCCCCAGTCCCCACACAGCCGACCACTCCCTCCTTGAAACTCTCTCCTCTCTTGACCTGTGACACCAACCTATGGTGGTAGGAAACACTATTATTACTCTCTTGTGAAAATGAAAACTTAACAGTCAACATAGAGAGGTTACTGGTGTGAAGGAACTCGTTGACATTATGTCAAAAGCACGTGGAGTCAGTGGTCAAGGTCAACATTCCCGGGACTGGGTCAGGTGCAGGAGCAGGTAGGAGGAACCGGTGGAGATGGAAATCAGTCTTGCTTGTAGCTGTTGCCATGTGGTTTACGTGTGTGTGTGTGTGTGTGTGTGGCCCTGTCTGCTGCTAATGGTGAGCCATTTTTGCAAATAAAATGAATATTTATAAGCTTACATACACAGTATGAATATGCTTCATTCAAATCCTGAGTGGCGTTCCAAGAAATAAGTTGAGGAAGCAAAATAAGTCCCTAATTTGGCAATTTTAACATGCTACTCAAATGCTGCACAATTATGTTAGCTTGTTTTTCCCAGTGTATAAATATTTGCTATAGGCTCTCATTCTTTGTAAAGCAAAATATTTTCATCCTTAAAAAAGGGACTTATAGGGTCAGGTGCAGTGGCTCACGAGTGTAATCCTAGCACTCTGGGAGTCAGAGGGGGGAGGATCACTCTGAGCTCAGGAGTTCGAGACCAGCCTGAGCAGGAGTGAGACCCTGTCTCTACTAAAAATAGAAAAAATTAGCTAGGCGTGATGATACACACCTGTAGTCCCAGCTACTCGGGAGACTGAGGCAGGAGGATCTCTTGAGCCCAGGAGTTTGAGGTTGCTGTGAGCTAGGCTGACGCCAGGGTACTCTAGCCCAGGCGACAGAGTGAGACTCTTCTCAAAAAAAAAAAAGGAATTATAAGAAGTGACATGTACCCTAATACCCAGCTTAAAGCTGTGTTTGGACACACTTTTACCAATTCAACTAGCCTCAATGCTAAATGAAATAAAATTTTCTGCATCTGAAATATTTATCCCCAAAACAAAGATCAAGACTATTAGATAAGGCAATTAATACATTATGTGTATTAAATTTTCATTTTAAGAATAACTTTTAAATAGTAAACATTTGTGATACTATGGTTCCATTTTTTAAATGACTGATATTTGGCATTTACTTTGAGTTGTTTCCTTCTTTTAATGTTTTCTATTATCAAATATCTGTTATAAGGTAGAGGTCATTTTTACATGTTATTGAAATATATCATCTTATTATAGCATATTGGCTCATGTAATAAAAACCATGCATTAAATCAAAAACCTCTGAATTTTTTAGTGTAACCCTGTCACAGAAAAAAATGTTCACTATTTTTTATTATGGTCAAATCATTATTTTTTCAAAACACATAAAGTGTTTTTTTTTTAAAGGAATTCCTGAGAATTTCCTGGAATTCTAATTTCTCATACCCGAATCCCAAAGATAAACATCTATTTGGTATTTGGAAACATTTTTTGAAGTTGCACCTCTGTAACAACTCTGGAATCTACCTTTCATCCCACGCCCAAGGCCACTGCCCTAATTGCCAGGGCTTTGTCACCTCTTTTCTGACTTTGTGAATCAGCCTTCAAGGTCCTCTAATCAGTCCTTCACACTGCCCAGAGGGACTTTATTTTATTTTATTATTTTAGAGACAGGGTCTGGTTCTGTCACCCAGGCTGCAGTGCAGTGGTGTGATCATAGCTCACTGTGCACTCAAACTCCTGGGCTCGAGCCACCAGCCTGCCTTGGCCTCCAAAGTGCTGGGACTACAGGTGCATGCCATGGTCCCCGGCCTCGGAGGGATCTTTCTAAAGAGAAGACTCAGCCTGTCATTCCTCTGCACAAAATCTTTCCCTGGTCCTCAATACCTTCACTAATGTTTCTCAAAGTGCATCCTTGGAACTGCTCCAACTAAACATCTGGGAGTTTCTTAAATGTGGCCATTTGGAGGCGTCACGCAGGTACACTGAATCGGAATCTCTGGGAGTTGAACCCTAGGAATCTGCATATTTAATAAGTCATCTGGATGGTTCTCTTTTTTTTAACCTTTTTTTTTTTTTAATGATTAACTACAACACAAATGCAAAAAACCACATAAGGCAAATATTTATACAAACTAACGAACCGTCACAAGGCAAACACCCCTGCAACTACCACCTAGGTGTGAAGGCAGAACCCTGCCACTCACCCTAGAAACTTCCGGTGTGCTTCTCCCACTCATAACCCCTGCTCCTCCGCCCCTACAAGAGCAAACATCGTCCTGACTTTGGCTTTGCCTGTGTTTTATTGGTATGGTTGTGTTTTCATGTGCTTTTGTTTTGTCTGTTTTTTGTCAGTTTGTTTTGTTTGAATGTGTCTTTAAATCTTGTTTAACCTTCGGTTCCCTTTCCATCTTGTTTCTTATAATTCATTTGTTAGTGAAACCAGATCTCTTGTCTTACAGAGTTTCCCAAAATCTGGTAATCGCATCCCCATGGCGTATGTAGCATGTTCCTCTCTCCTCTGAACTTCCTGTTTGTTGGTACTTGATTCTAGAGGTTTTGTTTTGTTTTTGTTTTTTTTTTTTTTTTTTTTTTGAGATAGATTCTCACTCTGTTGCCCCGGGCTAGAGTGCCGTGGCATCGGCCTAGCTCACAGCAACCTCAAACTCCTGGGCTCAAGCGATCCTATTGCCTCAGCCTCCCAAGTAGCTGGGACTACAGGCATGCACCACCATGCCCAGCTAATTTTTTCTATATATATTTTTAGTTGTCCATATAATTTCTTTCTATTTTTAGTAGAGACGAGGTCTTGCTCTTGCTCAGGCTGGTGTCAAACTCCTGAGCTCAAACGATCCACCTGCCTTGGCCTCCCAGAGTGCTAGGATTACAGGCGTGAGCCACCGTGCCTGGCTGGATCTAGAGGTTTATCAGATTCCTGTTTGACTTATTTTTTACTTATTTTGATTTATTTCGACTTTTATGGGTGATGTGTGTTCATCAACAGGAGGCTCATATTGTCGTGTTCTCTTTCTCATCTTGTACATTTCTTGCGCCAGATTGGAAATCAGCCCAGATATGTTGGTGAAATAGCTTGGAGTGGAATTGCTAGTTCGTAGTGTAGATACATGTTGAACTTGCTAAGAATCTGTTGAACAGTTTTCGGAGGTGGTACACTTATTTATATTCCCACCAGCAAAGTATGAAAGTTCCAGTTGCTCCAAATCTTCAGCAATATTTAGTTAGCATTATTAATCTTTCTTTAAAAAAGGTTTAGCCATTTAGTGGCGTGAAATGCTATTTCACTACGGTTTTAATTTGAAGTTAATTTGAAGTTTCCTAACAACTAATAACGGTGAACACCTTTTCATGTGCTTATTGGCCATTCGTATATCTTCTTTTGTGAAATGTCTGTCCAAGTCTTGTTTCATTTATCTGTTACTGTGTAACATGCCACCACAGAAATGAGTGGCTTAACACAAAGCCATTTATTTGCTCACGATTCTATGATCTGAATTGAGCACATCTGGCAGTTCTTTCGCACCATCATGCCAAGCTAATGCCCCACAAGCCAAGACAAATCACATGTCCAAACCCAGAGTCAGGTGGGAAGGGACCGCCCAAGGGCATGCATACTGGGAGGCATAGTTCACTGGGGACCACCAGTATGAGTCTACCACAGTCTTTTGTCATTTTTAATTGGATTGTCTTTTTTGGTCATTTCTAATCCATTTCGAATTGGATTATCTTTTTCAAATTGCATTAGCTCTTTATATAGTCTGAATACAAGTCCTTTGTTAGATATAAGTATTCTGAATGTTTTTTTCCAAGTCTGTGCCTATTCATTTTTTTAAAGGTGTCCCTTAAGAAAACAAATTTGTGATATTCAAGAAGTCCAATTTATAATTTTTTTTCTTTTATGAATAGTGATTTTCGGGTTCTTAGGAACTTTTGGAGATCCCAAAGTTATGAAATTTTGCAGATCCCAAAGTTATAGAGATATTCTCTGTGTTTTCTTCTAGAATCTTTATAGTTCTAGCTTTTTCATTTGAGTTTACTATTCATGGCAAATTAATTTTTATTTATAGAAAAAGGGATTGAGATTTACACTTTTCCATCTGGATACCCAGTAGCTTCAGCACCGTGTATTAAAAGTCTTTTCTTTCCCTCATTCAATTAACTTGGCACCTTGATCAAAAACCTAATGACTCTATGTTTACTATTATAAATAGTGTTTTTTAAAATTTCATTTTCCATTGATTGTGGCTGGTATACAAAAAATTTGATTTTTGTATATTATCTTTATATCCTGGGACCTTGATGAATTCACTTTTAATTTTAGTAGTTCTTTGGGGGAGGAGGTGGGGGTGTGAGGGGTAGATCCCACCAGGTTTACGATGTACACAATCAGCTGGTACTGAACAATGACAATTTCACTTTTTTCCCCCAGTCTTGATGCCTTTTATTTCTTTTTCTTGCTTTCTGTAACTGGCCAGGACTTTCCAGTATAATGTTGAATAGAAGCGGTAAGAACAAAATATTTGCCTTAGGGAATCTTAATGAAAACCTGTTCACTGTTTCTCCATTAAGTGTGATGTGAGCTGTAGATTTTTATTTTATAAATGCCTTTTGTTAAAAGTTATCTTCTATTCCTAGCTGGCTGAGATTATTCTTTTTTTCGTTTTGTTCGATAAGGTTTGTGTGTGGGTATGTTTTCGTTTGGTTTGGTTTTTTAATAATGAATGGGTGTTAATTTTTGTAAAATGTTTTTTCTGGATTTATTTGAGATTATTTTGTGATTTTTTATCTTTTTGTATGTTAATATAGTGAATAGCAATAAATGATTTTTTAAAGGTTAAACCAATCTTACATTATTGAAATAATTCTCATTTGGTCTTATATTTTATCCCTTTTATATATTGCTAATTCAATCTGCTAATATTTTGTTAAGGTTTTCTGTGATGTGTCATTAGTTTGTGGTTTTTTGATAATGTCTTTATCTGATTTTGGTATTAAATTCATGCTAGCCTTATAAAATATGTTGAGAAGTAGGTCCCCCTTCCGCTCTTTACTGAAAGAGTTTGGGTAAGTTTGATGTTATTTTTTCCTTAAATGTTAGATAGAATTTACCAGTAAAGCCATTTGAGCTGACCTGGAAAAATCTTTGTTAGAAAGTTTTTTTTTTTTTAATTTTAAGTTCAATTTTTACAATTGATATAGAACTATTTAGAATTTCTCCCCCTTTCTGCATTGGTTTTGCTAAATTATTTTAAGGAATTTGTCCATTTTATCTAAGTTGTTGAATATATTAACTTAGAGTGGTTCATAACATTCCCTTATTATCCTTTTCATGTGCAGGATCTGGAGTGATAGCTCTCTCTTACATTCTGATATTGGTAATATTTATTTTTTTCTCTTTTCATTCTTGCTAGGGCTTTGCTTATTTTATTAATCTTTTCAAAGAAGCATCTTTTGACTTTTTGTTGTTCTCTATTGTTTGTCTGCTTTCTATTCTTTCTAACTTCCTTTTCTCTACTTACTCTGGGTTTGATTTGGTCTTCTTTATTTACCTTTTCGTTCTTTTCATCTTTCTTCTTTCCTAATGTCATTTCAACCCATACATTTCTCTATCAGCACTGCTCATCTACATTTATAAATTTTGACACATCTTATCATTCAATATATTTTCTAATTTCTCTTCTGGCTTCTTTGACTCATAAATTATTTAGCATTATGTTATTTAATCTCCAAATGTTTGATGATTTTTTTTTAGTATTTATCTTTTATTGTTTTCCAGTTTAATTGAATTGTGATCAATAACACAGTCTGTGTGATTTCAATCCTTTGAAATTTGTTGAGACTGGCTTCATGACCCAGAGTGTGGCCAATTTTGGCAAATCATTCATATGAACTTGAAAATCATGTGTATTGTGTATAGATAGTCAATATGTGTCAATTGAGTCAAGTCGGCTAACCACTTTGTTCAGATCGTCTGTATCCTTACTGATTTTTTGTTTGATTGAGTTTCCAAGAAAAGTGTGTTAAAATCTCCAGCTGTAGCTGTGCGTTTGTCTATTTCTCCTTTTAGCCTCAACAACTCTTGCTTTACATATTTTTAAGCTGTGTTATTTGGTGCATACAAATTTAAAATTATTATATCTTCCTATTGATTGATCTTTTATCATTAGACAATGTCCATCTTCATCTCTCATAATACTTTTTGTCTTAAGCCTATTTTATTTGATATTAATGTAGTGACACCAACTGTTTAAAAATTAGTGTTTGAATATTATATCTTTTCTCATCCTTTTATTTCATCTTTCTGTGTTTTTTTAATATTCAAATTGTGTTTCTTAAAAATGAAATATAATTTTCTTTTAAAAACCATTCTAACAATATCTATCTTTTAGTCAGTTTGTTTAGGCCATGTATATTTAATGTAATTACTGATATAGTTGTATTTAAGTCTACCATCTTGCTATTTGTTTTTCTGTCTCATCTATTATTTGCTCACTTATTTTTGCATTTTTTCTTCTTTTGGATAATCAAATTGTTTTCATTATTTCATTTTTTCCCTCTATTAGAGACTATTCATACATTTTTGCTAAATTCTCTTAGTGATTACTCTAGAGATTTAAATATGCATCTTTGACCTATTACAGTATTACAGGCTTATTATAGTATGAAACTGATATGTTCCCCACTGTTTTTTCTTCTTTGAGACAGAGTCTTGCTATGTTGCCCAGGGTAGAGTACCGTGGCGTCAGCCTAGCTCACAGCAACCTCAAATTCCTGGGCTCAAGCGATCCTCCTGCCTCAGCCTCCCGAGTAGCTGGGACTACAGGTATGCACCACCATGCCCAGCTAATTTTTTCTATATATATTTTTAGATGTCCAGCTAATTTCTTTCTATTGTTTTAGTAGAGACGGGGTCTTGCTCTTGCTCAGGCTGATCTCAAACTCCTGACCTCGAGCGATCCTCCCGCCTTGGCCTCCCAGAGTGCTAGGATTACAGGCGTGAGCCACTGTGCCCGGCCCTGTTCCCCATTGTTTTAACCATGCAAGAACCTTATAACAGTTCTGTTCCATTCGCCCCTCTTCCACCTTTGTGCTATTATTGTATATTTTTCTTCTATATATGTTATAAACTCTATAAGACATTCCCGTTATTATTTTATTAATTTCATGTTTATCCATGTATTTATCTTTTTCAGTGCCCTTTATTACTTCCAGAAGGTCTGTGCTTTCATCTGGGATCCAGCTTGGGCTGGATTTTATTTCAGCCCAAAGAATTTCCTTTATTATGTCTTGTAGAAATAGTAAAGTCTGCTAGCATGCCCTTTCTCAGCCTTTTCTTTGTATAAAAATGTCTTTGTTTCACCTTAATTCTTAAGGTTTTTTTTTCTTGGTATAGAATTCTAGGTCAGCAGGGTTTATTTTTTTTTAAACTTTAAAAATTATCTTTTGGGCTGGGCGTGGTGGCTGACGCCTGTAATCCTAGCACCCTGGGAGGCCGAGGCAGGATTGCTTGAGGTCCAGAGTTCAAGATCAGCCTGAGCAAGAGCAAGACCCTGTCTCTACTAAAAATAGCAAAATTAGCTGGGCGTGGTGGCGAGCACCTCTAGTCCCAGTTACTCGGGAGGCTGAGGCAGGAGGATCACTTGAGCCCAGGAGCTTGAGGTTGCTGTGAGCTAGGCTGACGCCACGGCACTCTAGCCTGGGCCACAGAGTGAGACTCTGTCTCAAAAAAAAAAAAAAAAAAAAAAAAATTATCTTTTGGATCCCATGGTTTCTGTTGAAATGTGTCAGTCTTATTGTTGCTATAAAGATAATGGCCCATATCTAGCTGCTTTTAACGTTTTCTCTGTCTCAGTTTTCAGCTGTGACAATGATATTTAAATGTGGTTTTCTTTGTTTTTAGCCTGGGTTTGGGTTTACTAAGCTTCCTGAATTTGAGGCTTGATGTATTTCAACAGTTTTGAAAAATTATCAGCCGAATCATTTCAAATATTGCCTCTTCCCCAATTCTCTCTTTTCTCACCTTCTGGAATTACAATGACACAAATGTTAAACCTTCTGTGTCCCTCATATCTTATGCTCTGTTCCTTCTGCTGTTTTTTTTTTTTTCTATGATTCAGGCTCAGATTGACCTGTCTTCAAATTTGCTAATCCTGTCTTTTTTCCTTCTGTTGGACCCTGTCTTCTGTTAAACACATTCAATACATTCTTAATTTTAGAGGTTGGATGTCTCAGTTCTAGAACATTTCATTTCATTTCAAAAAATATATTCTACTTCTCTACTGACAAGCTCTATTTTTTGTCCATTTTGTCAATCTTTCCATCTATTTTCTTTAACATACTGATTGGTTACCTTAAATTTCTCTTTCGCTAAGTGCAGTGTGTGGATCACTGTGGTTCTTTGCTATTGTCTATTTTTCCTCTTGGTTGCCAATCACACCTTCCCGCATCTTTGTAAGTCTGGTCATCTCCAACACGTGACATGGTTAAAATTGCAAAGTATCCCAATACAATGAGTGTGTAGCGGCATCTTACTATGGTCTTAATTTATATTTCTCTGGTTACTAGTGAGGTTGAACACCTTTTCATGTATTTATCCATATTTGGTTTTCCTTTTTTGTGAAATACATGTTCAGTCAAGTATTTTGTCTGTCATTTGATTAGGGTGTCTTTTTTCTCATTGGTTTGTATGTGTATATAAATTGATATATCCGCCTGATGACTTGGTCCGTTTATTATTCTACAGTGATCTTCTCTATCTCTAAGGGTACTTCTTGCCTTAAAGTCCATTTTGTCTGATGTTAATTTTTTGTTGTTATTGTTTTTAGTAGATCTTACTCAAAGGAGACTTCTGCTTCCCTTAACTAATTTGGAAATTATACTTTCTGTTCTCATTGTCTTACTGGCTATCCAGTAACCTAGAAGTTATAATCTGTGCACTTACCTTGTTCAAATCCACAGTTAATCAACACATTTACTCTACTCCAAGATGACAAAAGGACCTTACAACAGTTCAATTCCATTTAGCCACCTCCTGACTTATTTATAATTCTTGTCATGTATTTTAATTCTATATCATTTTCTGTTTTAACCACAGTCAATTACTATTGTTTTATACAGTTATGGTTCATTTATATTTGTCCACATATGCCATTTCATTACTCTTCCTCATCATTCTTTTTTAGAGACAGGGTCTTGATCTATTGTCCAGGCTGGAGTTCAGTGGTGTGATCAAAGCTCACTGCAACTTTGAACTCCTGAGCTCAAGTGATCCTCTGGTCTCAGCCTCCCATGAGTAGCTGGGATTACAGGCATGTGCCACCATACCCAGCTAATTTAAAAAAAATTTTTTTAGAGATGGGGTCTTGCTATGTTGCCCAGGCAGGTCTTGAACTCCTGGTCTCAAGTGATCCTCCTGCCTCAGCCTCCCAAATTGCTGAGATTACAAGTGTGAGCCACCATGCCTGACTTCTCTTCATTCTTTCTAGCATTTCTGACCTTCCATCTGGGCTCTTTTTCTTTCATCCTCAAGTCTGCCTTGGTGGCATACTCTAACAGTTTTTGTTTATCTAAACAGCATCTCACTCTGTTGCTCAGGCTGGAGTGCAGTGGCATCATCACAGCTCACAGCAACTTCAAACTCCTGGGCTCGAGTGATCCTCCTGCCTCAGCCTCCCAAGTAGCTGAGACTATAGGTGTGCACCACCACACCTAGCTATATTTTCTACTTTTTGTAGAGACAGGGTCTCACTCTTGTTCAAGGTAGATCGTGAACTTCTGGCCTCCAGTGATCCTCTTGCCTCAGCCTCCCAAAGTGCTAGGATTACAGGCATGAGCCACTGCACCAAGCCTGAAAATGTCTTTATTTTATCCTCATTCTTACAGGATATTTTCCACTGGGTATAGAATTCTAGGCTGGCAATTGTTTTCTTTTAGCACATTGAAGATAATCCTTCTGCTATATTCTGCCTTTCCTTGTTGCTCTTGAGAAGTCAGCTCTCAGACTTTGAAGATAATCTGACTTTTTTTCTTGGGAGCTTTTAAGATTCTCTCTTTGTCTTTGGTCTTCTGCTATTTCACCATATGCCTAGGTGAATTTTTAAAAAAATTAATAGACTTCGGCCAGACGCGGTGGCTCATGCCTGTAATCGTAGCACTCTGGGAGCCCGAGGCGGGTGGATCACTCGAGGTCAGGAGTTCAAGACCAGCCTGAGTAAGAGCGAGACCCCGTCTCTACTAAAAATAGAAAGAAATTATCTGGCCAACTAAAAATATATATAGAAAAAATTAGCCGGGCATGGTGGCGCATGCCTGTAGTCCCAGCTCCCAGGAGGCTGAGGCAGGAGGATTGCTTGAGCCCAGGAGTTTGAGGTTGCTGTGAGCTAGGCTGACGCCACGGCACTCATTCTAGCCCAGGCAACAGAGTGAGACTCTGTCTCAAAAAAAAAAAAAAAATTAATAGACTTCATTTTTTAGTGCAGTTTTAGATTCACAGCAAAATTAAGTGGCAAGTACAGTTTCCATGTCCTCCCTCTCCCCCTCCACACACAGCCTCCCTCAACATCAACATCTGCCACGGCTGTAATACATTTGTTACAATCAATGAACCAACATTAACATTATCAGTTAAAGTCCATATTTTACATTAGAGTTCACTCTTTGTATTGGCCATTCTATGGGTTTTGACAAATTTATAATGACATTTATATACCATTACTACATCATACAAAATAGTCTCACTGTCTTAAAAGTTTCTAATGCTCACCCTATTCATCCTTCCTCTCCCCAACCCCCTGGCAACCACTGATTTTTTTACTGTCTTCATGGCTTTGCCTTCTCTAGAATGTCATATACTTGGAATCATACAGTATGTAGGCTTTTCTAGTTGTAAATTTAAAAATTTTTATCCTGCTTGGGATTTGTTGGACTTTTTGAATCTGTAGATTAGTATTTTCAATCAGTTCTCAGAAATGTTCAGCCATTGACTTTTCAAATATTATTTTTTTCTTATTCTGTCTTTTCTCTCCTTCTGAAGTCCAATTAAATACATGTTAAATATTTCTCATTTATGCTCCATGTCTTTTACCATTTCTTCTGTGTTACTATTATTTTTTTAAGACCAGTCAAGTGCAGTAGTGAGAAGGGGGAAAGAGTAGAATAAGGAGTTCAATCTATAACTGACTGTGAGCAATCAACTGAGATAACTCACTACATTTGGACCAGCCTTCTGTATTATTTTTTAATCTTTATGTCTCCCCATGCTCATTTTAGTTTATTTCTTCTGAGCTTTCTTCCAATTCACCAATCTCTTTTCAGCTATGTCCAATTGACTTTAAACTTGCCATTGACTTTGTAATTTGTTATTGTATTATTCGTTTATAGACGTTCAATTTGTCTCTTTTCACATCTACTGTCACTTTTCACCCTGTTCCATGCCAATATTTTCAAGATAGTCTATTGTTTATTTAAATTTAGTTGTTTTATATTCTATGTACAATAATTCCTGTGTTTGAATTCTTTATGGACACGATTTTGTTGTCTCTTGTTTTTCCTGGTTCTTGCCATGGGGTCTCATTTCCTTATGTGTCTGATTATCTTTCACCCCGTGCTTGCCATGGTACTCGAAAATTTGTGTGACTAATTGGAGTGTAGGCTGATGGTACCTTCCTCCAGTGAAGAGTCCCATTTGTTTCTTTCAGGAGTTTGGGGCACAAACAGTCTGGGGTAACCTCAATCCAAGTTCAAGGCTTGCGGTCACAGACCACCTAGGAGATACACACTAGGGCTGCAAGTCGTACTGGAGCTGACTTACGTTTGAGAGCGCGGCTCTTTGGGATCTCAGCTTATTTGGGGGAGAGTCTTCTGTTTGATCTCATACCCTGTGCTCTGGGCTTTGTTTGTATTCCTTGTCTACGGGAGTCATCAAAACAACAGTTCAAAGTGGCCAAAATCAGGAAATGCCTTTGGAGTCTAAGTGAATTTCCTACATGGTTTATCTTTGTAAGTTTATGTTTTTCGTTTAGTTTTGTTGTGGTAACTCCTCACCCTCTGGTTGTACCAGTGTACCAGCATTTTGAGTTGCTCTCAATAAGAGAATTGATCTCTTAGCCTGGCATTGGGGTGAGGCCGGTCGCAGGGAAGTCCCAGAGCAGCCGCCAGGGGGCAGCGGTGCGCAGAGAGCGCCCGGGTTCGGAGGCGCAGCCACAGCCCAGGGCGGCTCTCCTCGTGGAGGTCTTCGCTTCTCACTGTCGGAGCAAAGAGAAAACGATTTAGCCCATTATTCCAAGCCCCGTGTCCCTTCCGCTCCATTTCAGTTGTCAGACTCAGGCTGATGCCTCCTCTGGCACAGGGGAGGGGGCGCAGAGATAAGTGACACCATGTCCCCACCCTCGAGGACCTGCGGTCCGCTCGGTCCTCCCCCGGCCAGGTCTCTGGCAGATTTCCCCAACTCCTCGTCTTTGCCCCTGCTGTTCCCGACACGGAAGTGCCTCCCTTCGCCATCGCTGTCATCGCATTTTGCCTCATTCTTAAGGCTCAGCTCAGATGCCAGCTCCTCCTTGGAGCCTCCCAAACACCCCGTCAGAATCCTCCCCCCCCCACCCCTTGTGCCCCGGCCCTGGTTCTGGACCTCTCACGGCTCCAAGCCAGGTCTGGCCATGTGCTTGTCTCGCCCTCCGGGCCGGAAGCTCCTGAGGCGGGCAGGGTCCCCTGGACTCCAGCCTCTGCGCCAGCCCAGGGTACAATAGGTGCGGGAGAGCGGGAGGAGGGAAGATCTGCGGGCTGGGATTCTGGCAGCGCCGAGGGAGGTCGGACCCAGCACCCAGAGGGCCCCACCAGGGCAGCTCCTTTCTCCACCCAAACCCCAGGCTTTTCGGGGTCCAGCATTGCACTCACTGATTACTCAGGGTAATCTCCCTACCTTTAGGTCAACTGGCTTTGGACTGGCCTCACATCTGCAAAACCCCTTTCTCCACATATATAATAATTTTTTTTTTTTTTTTTTTTTTTTTTTTTTTTTTTGAGACAGAGTCTCACTCTGTTGCCCAGGCTAGAGTGAGTGCCGTGGCGTCAGCCTAGCTCACAGCAACCTCAAACTCCTGAGCTCAAGCGATCCTCCTGTCTCAGCCTCCCGAGTAGCTGGGACTACAGGCATGTACCACCATGCCCGGCTAATTTTTTTTTTTTTCTATATATATTTTTTTTAGCTGTCCATATAATTTCTTTCTATTTTTAGTAGAGATGGGGTCTCGCTCTTGCTCAGGCTGGTCTCGAACTCCTGAGCTCAAACGATCCGCCCACCTCGGCCTCCCACAGTGCTAGGATTACAGGCGTGAGCCACCGCGCCCGGCCATATATAATAATTGAGTTCATGTTCCCTTCCTATTCACAGGGTCCACGTACACGCAAGGACGGGATCACAGAAGGGTGATTCTGTCACCTCACTGCTGAGAAAATGACAGAAGAAGCTTCCAGCTCCAAGAACCAGTGGATCAAAAGAAATGAAACTATAAAAGCGCCAGAAGAAAACATAGGAGCGTTTCTGATGAGCTTTAGAGTTAGACCTTTCTGTGCCCCAACACCAGAAGTCATATGGAAAAAATACATAAATCGTTCTTACGCTTTTGAAGAAAAACTCAGCCTTATTCATAAGAAGATGATCACAAATTTAAAATACAATTGAGATTCCATTTTTCACCTATCAGATTGGCAGAAATCTAAAAGTTTCATAACGTTCTTCAGGCAGCGTGTGGAGAAGCAGGCATGGGTATTACTGCTGAGGACAGGGAGCTCCTTCGGCACTGGCCCAATGGGGGACAAGAGGACAATAGCTGCCACAATTTTTGAAACACCTGTGTTAGGCAGAATTCTAAGGTGACCCTCACTGGCCTTCACCCTTCTGTGATCCCGTCCTTGTGTGTACATGGACCCTGTGAATATGAGGAGAACATGAACTCCATGATTATAGTCCATTATGTGGCAAAAGGGATTCTGCAGATGTAAGTCAGGTCCAAAGTCAGGTGACCTACAGGTAAGAAGATTACCCTGGGTGGTCTGAACCTGATCAGGTGAGGCTTTGAAAGCAGCAACTTTTCTCTGGTAGAAGTCAAAGATTCAAAGCATGGGAGGGATCCATTGTGCCATTTCTGGCTTGAAGTTGGAGGCAGACGCACGTTAAGGACTGTGTACGTCCTCTAGGAGCTCAGGAAGGCCCCCTGCTGACGGCCCACAGGAAACTGGAGACTCTTCTGGAACCACAAGGAACCAAGTTCTTCTAACAGTAGCAGTGAGCTTGGAAGTAAATTTCCCCCCAGAGCCTCCAAATGGCAATGAAGCCTTGCAGACATCTTGGTTTCACCCTGAACAGAGAACCCAGCCAGCTGTTGACTTCGGACCTGCAGACCGTGAGCTAACCGGTGGGTGTTGATTTAAGCTGCTGAGTTTGTAGTAATCTGTTATGCGGCAATAGAAAACTAATACGATACCTTCAACTCAGCAATCCACATTTGGGAATTTATCCTGTAAATATACTTGCACACATAGGAGACAGAGCTATGTGCATGAGTATTTATTGCAGCACTGTTTATGATACCAAACCCCACCCCCGCCAAAAAAAAAAAAAAAAAAAAAAACTCAAAACGAACAAACCCTGAGCTAGAAACAACTCATATGTCCACCAGTAGGGAACTGGTTAAATGAATTATTTTAATCTATATAGTAAAATATTATGTAGTGACATAAAAGAATCAGGAAGCTCTCTAATTACTGATAAAGATCTCTAAAATGTGTGATTAGTTAAAAAAAAAAAGGTACTGCATGGTATAGGCAGTTTGTTACCTTTTATGTGAAAATCGGCGTTAAGAATATATAATATTTTTGTACTTTCGCAAAGAAGCTGTGAAAGGATGCGTGCGATGCTAATAGTTTTGTGACCTAAGGGACGTGGGGACGAGGAGTCAGAACAGGGCAAACGAGGGGCAGAGGTCAGAGTGAGGCTTCTTCCTGTATGCTTTTTATATATTTTTTTGAACCCTAAGAATATACTAATGAATAAAAAAATCAAATAAAAACCATTGATTTAAAATGAATCAGTGGGGTACTGGCCTCCCAGCTTCTGTCCTGAGCCCGCTCCCTTGCCTTGCCGCCACGGTTTGATTCTGGGGTACGTCTTCCATGAAACCCTCCACCTCTGGCAGCCCCCATCCCCCTGCTGCCCTAGGGCAGCTAGAAACAAGGTTCAGATAGCTGTGTCCGAGGGAGTCGTCCCTCTGAGACTCAGTTTTCCCACCTGTGAAATGGGGATGATAATATCTGGTAGGGCTGTGGGGGGATTAAATGAGATAATCCACACCCAGTGTCCAGCCCACAGAAGCGCCAGCCCTAAGGAGATGCTCAAGGCATTTGCGCTGGCTGGACGTGGGAAAGAACATTCCGTCCAGGCAGAGGGAGTTTCCAGGCACATGTAGGGGGTGACAAATAATAATGACAGCTCCCTCTGCTGCTCTCCTGCTGTGGGACTGTGGCCCTATCCTCCTCCTCCCTGTGTCTCTGTTCCCTCAGTTGCAAATGAGAGGTTGGACTGAATGAGCTCTCTCTGATTTACACGTTTCAAACTCTCGGTGACCACGGAGGACACCTTCTCTTTCAGATACGGGCTGGCGAAGCCCAGACACACTGGCAACTTGCTGAAGGTCACCGGGCACGGCAGAGAGGGCAGAGCCAGCACTGAGGGCCCCGGGCTCCCTGCCAGACCCTTGCCCTGCACGCCTCTCTCTGCCCAAGTACGTTTGTGTCCCGGCAGCCACGTGGAGAGACGGGAGACTTTGTCCCTGGAACTCTCCTGCCATCCCACGTTCTGATTGTTACAGTGGAAGGTTTGCTGCCCACCCAGCCTGGTGTCTCCCCAGCCCCTTCACAGTGTCTGCCCCCACCAGGAGGCACAGAGTGACAGGCATGCGTTCCTGGTGCCCCCCGGAGAGGCACCCCAGGGGCGGGTGGGGCCGGTGAAGGGCCAGGACTTCCAAGTGCCCAGAGTTGGGGCTCTCGTGTGTCTGCTGATGCGAGCTGCCCCACAAGAGCCTCTGCCGTCCAGCCCACTCCCAGCGCTCACCCGCAGCGCCCACCTCCGTCCCCGCCTGCGGCTCGGGCTCCTGGCCTTGAGAGGGTCACTTCCCTTCCCCTGCCAGAGAGGGAGGCCTGGGGCTCCGACCTCCTTCTGCACTTCTCGCCCCTGGGTTTCATGAGCTCCTCAGGGTCCCGGACCCCATATCCCGGCTCTTTTCTAATTAGTGTGAAGTTGGTCTCTGACATTTGAGCCTTGACCCGACATAAGGAATTTGAGTGCTGCTTTTAGCGGCAGTTGTGTTTCCGACAGGGCGATGTGCCTGCCCGTTTCCGGCTGGCGGGGCGGCCGTGTGCTGCACGTTGCTGTTCGCTCCGCTCCGGGGAGATGTGGGGCTGCTGGTGGCCGTGCGAGCTGCCGTGCAGAGAGGACAGAGACCCTCTGATGTGCAGGCGTGCGTGCAACTGGTTCCAGACTGACTATTCTAATCCTGTTTTGACTGATTTAATCTGGTTTTAGTATGGGTTGACCCAAGAGGTTTGAGCTGGTTCGCACTGGTTTCAGCTAGTTTTGCCTGGTGGGCTCGCTTCAGCTTCACCGGCTGTGCTCAGTTTGCGTGTATTTGTGTCTGCTTGACTATCCCGGGTTCGTCTGTGTCTGTTTCGATTTGGGTTAGTTTAATAATAGCGGGCACGCACTTTGTGTTCGTGAAATGTCGGTACCGTTGATTCCAAGTGCTTTGCATATATGAGTTCATATAATCCTCACTACTCTATTAGTGCCCTCATTGTGCACATGGAGAAACTGAGGCACAGAGAGTTTAAGAAACTCGCCCCAGTCTACACGGCTGCTGGGTGAAGAGCCAGGGTGTGAACCTGCTTTCCCTGGCTCCTGTGTGATAAACCGCCATGAACCTGGCGCCTACCTCGCTACCACCACGCTGTCTCTGCAGGGTGACTGTGCCACTTCGAGATGATGTGATACCGTCCCAGCCAGTTTGTTCTGCTTTCGCTGGCTTGACCCACACACAGCCTTGCTTTTGGCACGTTCCAGTTGACACATGGTCCCCAGGCCTCATGAATCTTCCCTGGAATGGAAACCACGGTGTCAGTTGCCCAGGGCTGCTTAACAGACCACAGCAAACTTGGCTGCTTAACACGACACAGGTTTATTTTCTTACAGGTCTGGAGGCCAGAAGTGCAAAACCAAGGTGTCAGCGGGGCTGCTCTCCCAGTCCCTGCCTTGCCTCTTCTGGCTCCTGGAGGCTCCAGGTGTTCCTTGACTTGCAGCCACGGAACTCCAGTCTCTGCCTCCGTGGCCACAGCGCCTCGCCCTCTTCTGTCTGTGTCCTCTGGGATGTTTTATAAGGACCCTTGTCTGTGGATTTAGAGCCCACCCAGATAATCCAGCATGATCTCCTCATTGCAAGATCCTTAATTACATCTGCAAGGACTCTTTTTCCAAATAAGGTAACATTCACAGGTTCTGGGGATTAGGACACGGACATGTCTTTTTTGGGGGCTTCCACTCAACTCAGTACAACTATTAAGGTCACACCACTGTATTTGCCCCCTGAGGATCCAGCTCTTAAAAGCGATTCTTCCTGTTTCATTGGTATTCACCCAACTATTGGGGTTTTATCTGCTTAGGGATCAAAAGGGGAAAGTGTGAAACGTGCTTGGACTTTTCAAGACCCCTATGTTTAGTATTCCTGGCTGAAAAGATCAAGACTTCCTGGAAGTGTCAAGTAGCTGTGGAGATGTTTCTGTAAACAGGCACTCAAGGGTAGCGTCAGCTTTCTAAGATGTTGCTGGCGGTGATGCCAAGTTCATTATCCCTGGGAGAGCTTTCTTTAGGGAAAGTGAAGCTGAATTGAAGGAGGGCAAATAATTAAGAGATGAGGGGAAGCTGTTGGCCCTGATATCCCAGCACTCCGAGCACAGAGTTTGAAAGAAGCTACGATCCAGACATAGAGGAGGTAGAGGCACAGTGTCCTTGCTCAGAAAATAGACTTCACGAGGGAACAGCACTCAGGGGCCCTTTGTGCTCAACTGGCTCAAAAAGCAGCGATCCGGAAATACGACAGAAAAGGGAAAGCCGTGTTTCTCTTTTCTTCATTTTCCCACTTCCACTCACACCGAACAACCACAGACCCTACCAGGTGTGACAGTCGACTCGGTCTTTGCACAGTTGTGGCCGCTGCTGAAGCAGTGTGCCGGGGCCCTCAGGGCTTGCGTTTGAGGTCCTGCCCTGTCCCTAACAGCTGTGTTTCTGAGTCTTGCCTTGCTCATCTGTAAAGTGGAGACAGCAGGTTACTTGGGGTAAGGGCCATGCTTGGCACATGCCGTGTGTGGTAGATGACACACTCTCAGACTGTCTGGCTGAGGTCATCACAAATTCATGGTCAGCAACTTCCAGTGGTCACCCTGCACTGCCAGAAATCCTGCAGTCCTACTCTGATTCTCTAGCGGGCTTGATAGTGACAACTATTTCACATCCCATCCTCGAGCCTCATCCCCTCCTCTTTTCCCACCTTGCTTTGGGTGCCACTTGCTCATGCTCCTTGGGAAGGTCCCTCATCTTTGCATGGCTAATTCTACAAACTCGTCTCTTCTTTGTCCTGTCTCTCGGACAGCTGTCCCTGCTCCTATTAGAGGCCAGCTCCAGCCTCCTCTGCGCTGGATCGGTACCCCTCTCCTTGAGTCAAGGATCCCCTCTCTCTGCGTCATCAACTCCTACCCTTCCACAGGCTGTCCCCATCAGCACAGAAACACGAGTCTGTATTTTCCGTATTTGACCCCCTACCCACTTCCAGCCAATGCCCTATTTCTCTGCTTCCCTTTGCACTAAAGCTTTCTAAACAGTTGCCTGCGGCTGTGCTCTTTGAGTCACCGGCTCCTGTTTGCTGATCCATCTGTTCAAATCCAGCTTCCGTCCTCACTCTTCCGCTGAGGCCGAGCGTGGAACCCTCCTCGAGGTTGCCCCAGCTTCCTTGTTGCCAAATCTGGCACGTGTTTCTCTGTCCCTGTCTTACTCAACCTTTCGGTAGAGGTCCACGCAGGTCACCTTTCCTTCCTTCTTGAAATACTCTCTTCCTGCCACTGCCCTCCCCTGGCCCACCCCCCACTTCCCTGCCGGCACGTGGTTGCGTTGGTTGCTCCCTCCCCACCTCAGTCCTCCTTCCTCCTTCCCAGTCCGAGCTGGAAACTATTAGAGCATGGGTCACATGAGCTCTACTGGTCAGAGCAGTCCCCAAGCCCACCCAGCCTCAAGGGGAGGGGAAGCGTCCCTGCCTCTCCCTGGGCGGAGGAGCAGAGGATTTGCAGCCATCTGTCGCCCACCAGGCTGGAAACCCAGTAGCTTTCCTTGATTTCTCCTCTCTCGCCCACCACATCTGATCTCCAGCAGTCTTGTCAATCCCACCTGCAGACTATGTCTCAAACAGCTCTTCTCGTGGGCACCGCCACCGGCCTCGTTCAAGCCTCAGCCTCTCTAGCCCGGGTCACAGCACTGCCTATATCTGGCCTCTCTGAACCTGCTTTCACCCTGTAATCGTCTGTTCTCCCCGGTGCAGCCAGTGTGGGCTTTTGCTCGTGGACTTCAGATGACTTCAGTCTCATGTTTAAGTCTCGGTGGTCCCAGCTTCTCCCAGCCTCACCTTGCTCCTCTGCCCACCTCGCTCACCGCAGCCTGGCCCGCTCTGGGCTCCCCCCTGCTTCTCAGACCAGCTTGTGCCAGGCCTCAGAGCTCATGCTCATGCTGATCGGCTTCCTGGACCCCCGCCCCTGGGCTCTGGGAATGGCTGCCTTCTACTCCTGCAGGTCCCAGCTCAAACATCATGTCCTCTCTGAGGCTGCCTTGACCTCCACGTTCCTCCAGGTTCTTGCGCTGCGTGCCTATCTTCACACACTTCATCCTTGGGAATGACTTCGTGATCTGTGTCTTGCTTATTTATTGTCTGTCTTCCCCTGAGATTGCAACTTCACAATGGCAGGACCCGTGTCTCTTCGGTTCCACACTGAACGCTCAGCACCTAGCACAGAGCCAGGCACATAGTAAATGCTCAACAAATGTTTGTTGAATGAATGAGAAAATCAAATAGTAAAGCATGCCAGGGCGTGGCACAACACACCTCCACATGGCCCAGAATCTTATCTGCCACAAGCTCCAGCAGTGCCACACTCTATCACACAGAAAGTTCCTCCACGGGGCACCTTCTACAACACAATCCACAGGCTCCCGAACATGTCACAGCATGGCCAACAGGCTACAGCATTAGGTCTGGCTGGATCTCACACTTGGTCCCAAGCAGCACTGCCCTGAGCTCTGGACATGTCTAGCTAACCACAGGGAGCCACAGGAACCCCCCACCCCCCACCCCGCCCCACCGCATTGGCCGGAGTGCTGTTTGGGACCCAAGCACCTGAATCCCCAGGCCGCAAGCAGTGGGTTCTCGGCCAGGGACCTGGGTCGAGCAGACAGTGTGTCCTGGTCTTCCCAGCAGGCCCTGCTCAGCCCCAGAGGAGAACGGCCCTTTCCGAGCAGCCAGAGCAGCTGGGAGGGTTTGGGGTGGCGAGAGCTCTGGGCCTCTAGGGAGCAGAGGGGAGGCCTGGCCCCTGCTCTGCTGTGTCCTGAGGCTTGTCACTGCCCCTTTCTGGCTTCACCTCACCCTGTGGAAAGAAGAGAGCACGGGGCGGGGGGGGGGCCCTCTAGGAGCACCTGGGTACAGATGGGCAACCAAGGCCCGAGAGGGCAGCACTGCTGAGGGTCCCAAGCAAGGGAGGACAGAGTCACCACAGAGGCCGGGGCCACCCCCCTGACTCTCAGGAAGTCCTGCTGGGTTCCCTCACCTGTTCCTCTGTCCCCGGCCCTTGGACAAGGCCTCGCTCTGGCAGAGAATTAGACAGAGAGTGAGTCACGAGGAGGGAAAGGGTCACAGAAAAGGAAAGTGAGGGTGTCCCGCACCCACGGCCCTGCCCTTTTCCTCTCCTCCTGGGCCAAGGAGCCCAGTGAGTCACGAGATTCCACTGGGGCGGGCTCGGCGCCAAGCTCAGTGATGACGGAGGATGCCGTGTCCCTGCCTCCTGTGCACAGACCGACAGACAGACAAGGACAGGCAGGCGGCCCAACCCCCCAAACAGACACAAGCAGACACCCATGCAGATGCATAGACGCCTCTCCAGACAGGCAGGCAGACACGGACAGGGACAGCCGCACAGCTACACACAGACATGCACGCCAGTAGGAACACAGACAGCGGCACAGCGACCCCTGACCCACAGAGACAGCATCCAGTCAGATGCGTACACAGACACCCAGGCACACAGCAGGCAGGCGGGTAAATGGATAGACAGACACAGACAGACAGGGACAGGCAGACAGCCAACACGCAGACGCACAGACACACAGGCACGTAGCAGCTAGACAGGTAAACAGACAGACAAGCAGACACAGACCGACAGACACTCAAGCAGGAACACCCCACAAACACAGCTACTCAGATATACGCATGCACACACACAACACACACAGACTCACACAGTTAGTCTCCGTGGGTGATTTTGGGCAAAAGACAGACCAGATGCCCCAGGCCAGCCCCCAGCCCCAGAACCATGAAACTGATCCATGAACGTAGGCTGCCTGGCACGAGCTCTTCTGAAGGCAGCCACAATCTCTGGCCCTGAGGATATGACATTTACCAAAACCGAGGGGCCCACCCTGCAGTAAGAGGAGTGGAGGTTAGATATGAAAAGGGACTTCCCAACCAGGAGAGTGTTGAGACCTGTAGTGGGTGACTAAGGTTGACGGGGGAAAGGGTGGGTTGGTGGTAAGCAGGAATCCTGTTCTGGCTGTGTGACCTCGGGCAAGTATGTTCTCCTGAGCCTCAGTTTCCCATCTAGGCTTTGTCCTCCCAGGTCCCTGCAGGAAGCAGATGGGCAGCTCTTAGGTGTGTTAGTGCCAATGCTGGGGCCCCAGGACGTTACCTCCCAGCCCCACCACCAGGGCAGGACCCCCCCTGGTGACTTGCTGCCCAGTGCCCCAGGGCAGGGGTAACCCAGCCACAGGTGTCTGTTGTCCTGGTCTGTCTCTCCTCCCCCAGGGCCTGGGCTGCTGAGGATGGCCCCAGGTTTGGGGAGGAGTGAGGGGAGGTCAGTGAGAGGGCAAAGGGAGTCCCCGATGCCTCTGCACTGGGTGGCATGTGAGGCTCAGGGCCGGGGACAAAGGGACTGTCCAGGTGTAGGCTCTTTCATCCTCTCTGCTGGTAGAGTCCTCTGGCCGGGGCCCAACCTTTGGAAGCGAGGGGATTGCGCAATGGGGAGGTAAAAGGTGATGGCGGGCCTGGCGAGACAGAAACCCCATTGTTTGGGGCCCAGGCCAGCCTGGGCAAAGGAAGGGTTTATGCCCGGGGCAGGAAGGAGGGGCCCTGCAGGGGCGCCAGCTGGCAGGCTCTTGCCTATGGACCCACGGAGGGGGACAGGTGCCAAGCAGGATGCCCTTGGGTTCGACAGAGGGGGCAGTGCTCGGCGAGGCACCCAGGCAGCCTGGGGAGGGCAGACTCCACCAGGGGTGGCGGGGTGCAGAGGCCGCCCCCACACCCCACCCAGCCGCATCCTGGGATGAGCTGCCCGGGACGTGTGCAGGGTCCTGAACTATCCTCCTCCGGATTCCAGTCATTCCTGGGAGCTGAGGCGGCTGGGGGTGGGGGGCCCAAGCCTGGGGGGTACTGTGAAGAGGGATGTGCATGGCTGTTTTTATTCCTGGGGGGTTAGAGGGGAGCTTAGAGACTTTTGCCCCGCCCACCCTATCATTTCCTAAACTAGTGTCTAGAATTCAGAGCTTGATTACCCCTTATCTCTACCAGAGCTTCTCAGCTCCCGGTTAAGCCCACTGGGAAGTCCTTCCCGGTGTCAGAACACAATCCTTTCTGTTTGGGTTCCATCCAAGGGAACGGCTTCCACCACCACCGGAGACCCGGCCAGGCCTTCACGTGCTCCCGCCCCCCACCCCGCAGGCCGGGTCCTGGGCTCAGGGCAGCCCTCCAGGTGCGAACCAGCCGGCCCCGCCCTCCCGCCGAGGGCCGGGCCGCGCGGGCGGCGCCGCGGGCGGGGCGGTACAAAAAGCGTCCCGCCCCGCGCTCCTCGCTTGACTTTGAGTGTCCGGCCGCGCATCCGGCAGGCGGGAGGCGCGTGGGGCAGCCTGGGCCCGGCCACACCCTCACCAGGTAGGGACGCTCCCCTGCTCAGAGGGCAGAGGTGCAGACAGAGAAGGAGCAGAGAAGAGGACGGGCAGGCAGAGGGACCTAGACAGATGGCAGAGCGGGGCAGCGGAGGGGGCAGAGGGACACAGGGGAACGGAAGAGAGGAGGACAGGAGAGACCGGGAGACACCAGCGCGCCGTCAGGGACCCAGGTCGGGAATGGAGGCTGTGGAGGGCAGAGGGACCCAGGACAGGACAAAAGACCTTGGGTGTGAAGGATGGGTGCTGGGCGGCTGCCGGGGGCACCAAGAAGGCCACAACCCCCATTTCCTTGTCCTTGAAGGTCCCTAGGCAGGTCAGGGAGGAGCTCCGTTTCTGCTCAGTCCCCTTCCCCCTATAAGCCGGGGCACACACGCTGTCTCCTCTGCCGGTGTCCTGCCTGGGGACTCAGGAGTCGAGGTCTCCCACCCTGACTCACAGCTCCAGGAAGCTGGGAGACCTGTCTCCCCGTGTGGCGGGAGTCTCTGCTGCCCACCCCCTCTGACCCCCGACCTCTGCCCTCCTGGGCCCAGGAGGCACCATGTGGAGATGTCCACCGGGGCTGCTGCTGTTGCTGCTGCTGGCTGGCCAGGTGGCCCCGGGTACCCGGCAGGGTCGTGGGCGCCGGGAGCTAGCACCGGGTCTGCACCTGCGGGGCATCCGGGACGCGGGCGGCCGGTACTGCCAGGAGCAGGACCTGTGCTGCCGTGGCCGTGCTGACGAATGCGCCCTGCCCTACCTGGGCGCCACCTGTTACTGTGACCTCTTCTGCAACCGCACCGTCTCCGACTGCTGCCCTGACTTCTGGGACTTCTGCCTCGGCGTGCCACCCCCTTTTCCCCCCATCCAAGGTGGGCACCAAGATGGCCAGGAGGGTGGGTCACTTTGTCAACTCCAGACTCAGCAAGGCTCAGGAGCAAGGCTGATGCAGTGACATTTCAGGTGTGGCTTTGCAGAATCTGGGAAAGAGAACCTGCCTCACTCCCTGCTCCTCTGTGAGGTCCCTGCTGTGGTCTAACTTGACTCTCTCCAATGAGACCAAAGGAGAGAAGACCCTTGGTTGGGACTCTAAGTTGGCCCAGGGAAGGCAGCCTCCCGCCCTTTCTCCCGGTCCTGTGGCCCCACCTGCTGACTCACCCTCTGCTGATAAGGCACATGGGGCTCGGTCAGGGACATCTTAGCCGTTCTCCTGCCTTTGCTCAGGATTCTGTGCCCCTGGGACGCTGCTCATATCTGGGTCCTGGGTCAAATATGTTCTTGCTTTCAGCCCTCACCACCATCCTTTTCCACCCACTTACCCCTGTCCAATGGGAAAGTCATTTGAATTCCTTCCCACAGTTCTCTGGGCCCTTGGGCCAGGTGACTGCACACCTGAGTTGTCATCCCAGACTGCTGTGTTATCTTAGGGGAGTTGCTTACCTTATCTGTGCCTTGGTTTTCCCATACTCCTCCCACTCCCCATCTCCAAGCTCTAACTCATTTAAATGGCAAAGGATCCCAGGAATGTTGTGGCTGGTATCCAAGTGAAGCAAGAGGAATCCAAATTAGAGTCACTGAAGAACTTCCTAAGTAGCAATTGGTGTGTGACCCTATAGGAGAAGTCTTAAGTTATAGTTTGGCTCTAGTTTCAGTGAGGGCAGAACAGTTGGGAGGAGCTGTGTGTGTGAGAGAGAGAGACAGAGAGAGAGAAAGACCGAGATGACCTGGGCAGGGTTGAGGGTACCTGACTCTGAGGACCCGGCCATCCCAACCCATCCTCTGTGGCCCTGGTTCCACTTCTCTCCTCTTCCCTCCCACCAGGATGTATGCATGGAGGTCGAGTCTATCCAGTCCTGGGAACCTACTGGAACAACTGTAACCGTTGGTGAGTGCGTGGGGCCTGGAGAGGGCTTGCCTTGTGGCCAACAGACTTGGTTCCACCCCTGTGCCTGTTATTCGTTTGCTGGGGAGAAGTCCTTTTCCTTCTCTGAGCCTCAGTTTCCTCATGGGAATAACATGGGAATTTTAACACTGACTGTGTGAATTTGCATAGCAACATTCCAACTACATTCCCAGGGGTGGTCAGCCATGGATGCCTGGCCCAGGTGCCACCCTGGAACTGGGAGTCGTCCCTGCCCCTCCTGGCTTGGGCTGGGCTGCCCCTCCCAACTGTTCCTGCTGTCACGGGAGAGTCAGGGAGAGAAGGGGGCGCCAGGAAGGAAACCTCTGACTGCAGCGTCCACTGCCCTGGGCCAGCGAGGGTCAGGGATGGCTGGGCTGGCGGCTGGCCAGCCTCTCGCAGGGCCTTCCCTGGAATGTGTCCCCGGCTCCCGTTCCCACCCCTCCCCACCATTCCCGCCAGGAGGAGGCAGGGGTCATGAGTGCCCCCCTCAATCTAGGATGAGAAGGGGAGCAAGGCTGGGTAGGAGGGCTGGAATGCCTGAATGGGAATAGTGGGGACCCTGCCACTTGTGGGGGCACTTGGAGGAGGTGGCCCTGCACCCCCTCCACCCCTATTCCCTCTTCGCCTGGGACCCAGAGGCCCCAGGGAGAAGGAAACTTTTAGGAATGCATTGCACATAAGCTGTTTCCATTGCCTCACTGGGGTGAGGGGTGCCTGGGTCACAGTGAGGGGAGGACACTGCGTGTCAGCTGTCAGCGTGTGTCTGGGTGAGAGACTTTGCGCGTGCAGTGTGGGTGTGTGCAGGCTGTGTGTGTTCAGAAGGATGGAGCGTGCCTGCCCGGTGCCACGGGGCCCTCTGGCTGCTGAGGGGTTAACACTCTTTCCCACTTCAGGCCCCCTCTGGAATGCTGGGACCTGCTGCCACCAGCCCTGTCTAGACCTGTGCGGGCAGCCCTGGGGGCAAAGGAGGAGGTGGCAGAAGAGGGCTGACCAGCCCACTGCCCTCCCCTCAGGACAGCTCTGGGTGGCTGTGTTCTCTCTTGTCGCCTGAGTGGGGGTGGGGGATGTCTGTGTGCCTTCCAGGGTGTGCGAGCCTTCAGGGATGCGTGGACAGAGTCCAGTCGCTGCTGCCCAGTGTGCGGAGGGGAAAGGAAGGACTGGAGAGCCTCCCCTCCCCCGCTGGCTCCCAGGGCGGCAGAGCCCGGCCTTACTGGGTCCTGGTTCCCCCTGGGGCTCCTTAAAAGGCAACATTGGAGGCGGGAGCCTCGGCGGCTTGGAAGGAGGCAGTTTAGCATCTTGTAATAGCAGTTATGAGCTTGTAAAAGCATCATAGAATTCATAGAATTCACCCCTTCGGTGGACACCTATTTATTAAAGACCTACTGCGGGACGGGCACCGTCTGGGCCGGGAGATGCAGCCAGAACACAGCAGACTCAGTCCTGGGGCCCCGGGAGCTTCTAGGCTAATGTCAAAGGACATGGAAAGACAATAAAGAAATAGATCATCACGTGCTGTTTTAGGTGTTACAGGGGAAAAGAGAAGATAACGGCGGAGTCTTCGTTGAGAGTGGGGCAGGGGGAGGGAAGGCCACTCTGAGGAAGGGACATTTATGCTGGGACCTGGGAGATGGCCGGAAGAGAGGCCCAGAGGCCCGGGCCTAGGCAGAGGGAGGTGGCACCAGCTCATTGCAGCTGCAGCTGGGGCGAGGGGGACTCACAAGCTGTGCTGAGGATTTTGTATTCTGTTCCAAGTGTCATGGAAGCCACTTAGGGAGCACACCGTCTGATGTGCACTGTCCAAAGATCTCTCTGGCTGTGGAGTCGGTAGGGAGTGGATTTGTGGTCAGGGGCGGGAGACTTGATTAGGAAGCCATTGCCTGGTCCAGGTGAGAAGGGACGAGGGGGGGCCCCAGGGCAGCAGTGGAGGGGTGGGTGAGGGCAGGTGGATTCCTGATGTGCCATCCCCAGGCCCTGCTGATGGGGGACATGGGAGGGGACACCGCAGACCATGTGGTACTCTGATTTCAACTGGGTGCCATTGTCTGAGTTGAGGATGTGAGGGGAGGAGCAGTTAGGCTGTGAGTTTGAGGTGCCTCTGACACATCCAGCGATGTCGGGGGCAATTGGAGATGAGTGTGAAGCTCAAGAGAAGGGGCTCTGGGCTTCCTGTAACAAGAACGATAACAGTAGATATCAATTCTGAGCACTTGTGATGGGCCAGGCCCGGTGCTAAATGCTTCACAAGGCTGTCATTGAATCCCTGGAAAGTGGGACTATTACTATCCTCTTTTTTTTTTTTTGTTTGCTTGTTTTTTGAGACTGAGTCTCGCTTTGTTGCCCAGGGCTTGAGTGCAGTGTCATCATCACAGCTCACTGCAACCTCCAACTCCTGAGCTCAAGGGATCCTCCTGCCTCAGCCTCCCAAGTAGCTGTGTGTGCGCCACCACGTCTGGCTAATTTTTCTATTTTTTGTAGAGACAGGGTCTCACTCTTGTTCAGGCTGGTCTAGAACTCCTGACCTCAAGTGATCCTCCCGCCTCGGCCTCCGAGAGTGCTAGGTTTACTGGCATGAGCCACCGCGCCTGGCCCTATTATTATCCTCATTTTGCAGACAAGGACTTTGAGGGAGAGAGAGCTTAAATAATTTTCCCAAGATCACTTGACTAGTAGACTAGGACTGGAACCCAGAATTTGCATCCCAGAGCCCACGTTTAGTCATGTCCCTATACTGCCCCAGTCATTCATTCATCCCACAGCTGGTTATTGGGTGCCTACTCTGTGCTAGGTTTGGTTTTCCCAGGCATTAAAGATACCAGAGAACACCTGCCCTCAAGGAACTTAGAGTCTATGAGGAAACAGGTATAAGCACCACAAACAACTAAACATATAGCATGTCAGGTGGTGATGACATGCTAAGGGGAAAAATAAAGCAGGGAAGTGGGATAGGACATGTAAAGGATGTTGCATTTTAAGATGGGGTGACCAGAGGAGGCCTCCCTGGGAAGGTGACATTTGAGTACAGACTTGGAAGAGAGGAGGGTGAGCCCAGGGGATGTGGGAGGAAGAGCAGCGCAAAGGCCCTGGGGCAGGAGGATGCTGGCGGAGCATCAGGGGCTGGCCCAGCTGGGCCTTAGAAACCAGGATTAGGAGGAGGAAGGGGTCAGAGAGAGAGAAACCAGGATTAGGAGGAGGAAGGGGTCAGAGAGAGGACAGGAGGACAGCCAGGCAGGGCCTTGTTGTCACTGTAAGAACTTTGGCTCTTACTGTGTGATGTGAAGCCAGTGGAGGGTTTTGAGCAGAGGAATGACACGATATGACTTAGGTTTAGCAGGGTCACTCTTGCAGCTGCGTTAAAAATATACTAGGGGGAGGGGAGGGAGCTGGTGCAGGGCAGATGCTAGAACAGTGAGGAGGCCACAGCAGAAACCCAGGCGAGAGGGGAGGTGATCAGCCCAGACTGCGGTGGCTGCAGGAGAGAATGAGAGTGGTTTGGATCCTGGGGGTGTGTTTTAAGGCAAATCCCACTGGATTTGCCGATGAATTGGATCAGCATGTGAGAGAAAGTCAAGGGTGACCCCCACGTTTTTGGCCTGAGCTCCAGGAAGGATGGAGTTGCCATTTTCTGAGAACTCTGGGGGGAGCAGTCATGGGAGACCAGGAATTTGGTTTGGGGTGTGTTAGGTTTGACCTGCTGTCACACACCCCAGTGGTGATGTTGAGTAGCAGTGAGACGCTCAACTCCGGAGTTCAGGCAGCGATCTGGGCGGTAGATATAAACTTGAGAATCGTGAACTTGAAGTTGACATTTAAAGCCACCAGGCTGGACGGGATCACCTAGGGGTTCTCCTATAGCCACTGGTACAGAATCCCAGGCCCACGTTGACCTCTGGGGCCACATCCCTTCAGAGGGCCCCGGGCCCCCACCCACCCTTTCCTTCCCTCCTTTCTTGCCAGCACCTGCCACGAGAAAGGGCAGTGGGAGTGTGACCAGGAGCCATGCCTGGTGGACCCAGACATGATCAACGCCATCAACCAGGGCAATTACGGGTGAGAGGCACTGGAAATGCTTCCAGCGGGCACACACGCATGCGCACGCACACGCACACATATGCTCTGCCAGAGGTGAGTGTCGGGCCAGGCACACCTGCGCTCAGGTGTTATCTCTGTGTGCACTCAGCCACCTTGCATCTCTCCCACCCCCGTCACATGCCCCCGGGACCCCAGACTGGGCAGGTTTGTGACTTCCTTGCATCCCCTCTCCTTCAGGTGGCGGGCCGGGAACCACAGCGCCTTCTGGGGCATGACCCTGGATGAGGGCATTCGCTACCGCCTGGGCACCATCCGCCCATCTTCCTCTGTCATGAACATGAATGAGATCTACGTAAGTCCATCCTTGCCTACAATCCCACCATCTCCCCATGACTCAGGGACGCTGGCACCCTATGCGTGGCTCCTCCAAGGGCCTGGACCTATCCCCTACCAATAAGCCGTGTGTCCCTGGGCAAGTTTCTCCCCTTCTCTGGGCCTTTGTTTCCCGCCTATAACAAGACTTGCTGCACTGGAAGAACTGATGCTCAGATTCTGAGTTTTGAGGTTCCAGCATCAGCCCCCCTGGCCTCCCCAGCCTGGGAAAAATGCTGTTGGTCCTAGTACAGCTGGGTTAGGGCCCAAGGGGCCAGGAGGTCACCTTGGTATTTTAGGAAGGGAGGGACAGACACTCCTCCAACTCTGGCCAGAGGGCAGCAATTCTCGGAAATGAAAGCCCAAGGGAGGAGAGGGCTTCTCCCTCCCCCCAGTGGGACCCTCTGGGGGACAAATGGGAACCGGACCCAAACAAAGTGTGGGGAAGGGGAGCTTCAGCAAGCTGGGCTGGGGCACGCACGGGTGGCTCTGTCCGTCAGTGGCAGGCAGGGGGAGGCAGGGGCTGGCCGGAGGGTCCCTCCCTGCAGGGAGACTTCAGCCCGGGGTTGGGATGACCAGACCCTGCCCTGTCCTTACTCCCCTGGGCCTCTGGCTATTTTCTGCCTCCCGCTGCTTGCCTTGGCAGCCTGCCTGGTCACGAGACCCGCGGCTTATTCCTGCCCCTCCCTTTGGGGCCTGAAGCTCAAGGCCCCGTGGAAAGAAGGGCGTGGCGGACCAGAAGGTGCAGAGGAAAGAGGCAGGGGTTGAGAATGGAAAGCAGAGTGACCCTGGCCTGGCCACTTCCCTGTTCCTGGCCTGGCTGCCTCATCTGTAAAGAGGGACCGGTCACCCCCACCTGATACTTGGGAGGCACTACATGGTGCCTGGTTCTTCCACTCAAGTTGAAGTTGGAGGTAACTGGAATCCCACAGCAGCAGGTGGGCTCAAGATCAAACTGCACAAGGCCCTGGACTCTTGGTGGCCCTCCAATGCCAATGGGCCCCTGAGGGACAGACCAGGGCAGGCAGGAGGCAGACAAGACAATCTTTGTCTTGCAGACAGTGCTGGGCCCCGGGGAGGTGCTTCCCACGGCCTTTGAGGCCTCTCAGAAGTGGCCCAACCTGATCCATGAGCCTCTTGACCAGGGCAACTGTGCAGGCTCCTGGGCCTTCTCCACGGCAGGTACGTCCCAGGCCGGGGGCTGGCAGGGTGGAAAGACGGCCAAGGCCTGAGGCCCCTGACAGCCCCTCTGCCTCCCCCATCAGCTGTGGCATCCGATCGGGTGTCAATCCATTCGCTGGGACACATGACACCTGTCCTGTCGCCCCAGAACCTGCTGTCTTGTGACACCCACCACCAGCAGGGCTGTCGAGGCGGGCGTCTCGATGGTGCCTGGTGGTTCCTGCGTCGTCGAGGGTATGCGGCAGGGGTGTGGGCAGGGAGGAGGGCAAGATATCCCGTGAGCAGCGCCCCGGCCGCGCTGCACTGAGTCACCCTGCCCTCCTCTTGCTGCCTCTCCAGGGTGGTGTCTGATCACTGCTACCCGTTCTCGGGCCGTGAGCGAGATGAGGCTGGCCCCGCGCCCCGATGTATGATGCACAGCCGGGCCATGGGTCGGGGCAAGCGCCAGGCCACTGCCCGCTGCCCCAATGGCCATGTCCATTCCAATGACATCTACCAGGTCACTCCTGCCTACCGACTGGGCTCCAGCGTAAGTGGCCCCTTTGGTGAGGGGGCAGAGGCAGGAGGGTTGGGAGGTTAGCAAAAGGCTGGAGCCTCACCCTGAAAGATGCTCTCCCTCCACCCTCCACCCTTCAGGAGAAGGAGATCATGAAGGAGCTGATGGAGAATGGCCCTGTCCAAGGTCAGTGCCCCTCTGCCTGCACCCTGATTCCAGAAGCTTGTGCCTGCTTGAGACTGGGCACAGTGGCACGAGTGGTCTGCACAGCACTGAGCAGCAAGTCCAGTGGGGTGGGAGTGGGGGAACCATGTCCCCCCCCTACAGGCAGCACCTGGGGGGTACTTAGAGTCTGGGTACAGAGAGGCCTTGGTGTCTGGGCGCATATCGACAGACTCAGGCATCAGCACTAACAGGCCGAGCGGGCCCTACTTTGAAATCTGCCCACAGCCCTCATGGAGGTGCACGAGGACTTCTTCCTGTACCAGGGCGGCATCTACAGCCACACACCAGTGAGCCGTGAGAGGCCGGAGCGATACCGCCGGCATGGGACGCACTCGGTCAAGATCACAGGGTGAGGGGCTTGTGGGCAGAGCGGGTTGGGGACAGCAGGGCTCGCACTGGGGGGGTCTGGGGCCTGCCTGGAATCCTGACAACCTCTCTGGAAAGCCAGATTGCTCTCCCCATTTCCAAAAGGAGGGAGCTGAGACTCAGAAAGAGGAGGGACTCATCTTGGGTCACGCCAAGGGTTGGGAGCCTTTGAAGGTTTTCTAGGAAGGGTTCCTTCCTGACACACGGGGAGGCAGTAACCCCAGTGAAAGACAGATAAAGATTCAAGAGTTGCTCAACCTTCTCCCATCTCAGCACCTGTCCCAGCTCTGCCTGACTCACTGAGTGACCTGGCCGGGTCACTCCCCCAGGCCTCCGTTTCCCCATCTGATATAATGGGAGATGTCAGTCATTGATTCCAATGAAACCAATGACATGTGCTTTGCAGTGGGACTTTGGGGCCTCTAAGGTACCCACATTCTCTGAGTCTCTTCCTTCTGGCCCTTGGCACCCACCCCTCCCTCGCTTCCCGAGTGAGGTGGGGCAGGCGGATGTGAGGTCCCACAGAGCTGGTGCCTAGGCTGTGGGTCCCTGGAGGACCGAGGCCCAAGTTCCCTCCCCTCCTGCTCACCCCCCTCCCATGTCTCCT
Source organism: Eulemur rufifrons (assembly GCF_041146395.1). Taxonomy (NCBI): domain Eukaryota; kingdom Metazoa; phylum Chordata; class Mammalia; order Primates; family Lemuridae; genus Eulemur; species Eulemur rufifrons. The sequence continues at coordinate 21,474,901 of NC_090990.1, forward strand.
TGGCGCGTGCCCCCCATGCTGGGCTTGGGAACACGGACTCACAGATGTGGAGAGCAAGGGAGGTGCAGAGAGGGACAGAGACGTGCTCAAGTCCTAAAGATGCACCCAACCTTCCCAAGGGCCTGGGATGGGGAAGGCCCTGGGTTGGAGCCCCTGACAGCAGGTGGACTCAGCGCCTCCCTCTCGCCCGCTCTGCCCACAGGTGGGGCGAGGAGACGCTGCCCGATGGAAGGACGCTGAAATACTGGGTGAGGCTGCTGTCCCCTTCCCCCGCCCCCTCCTCCTCTTGCCCCACTCGCATTCCCCTGCTCACCCCCCCTCCTTATGCCCAGACGGCGGCCAACTCATGGGGCCCAGCCTGGGGTGAGAGGGGCCACTTCCGCATCGTGCGAGGCGCCAACGAGTGCGACATCGAGAGCTTTGTGCTGGGCGTCTGGGGCCGTGTGGGCATGGAGGACATGGGTCATCACTGAGGCCGAGGGCAGCTGGCGGAAGAGCCCCCTGTGTGGCTGTGCCCCCAGCCCCGCCTGACGGAGCCCGGGGCACAGGCGGGCGCCAGGGCTCTAATCCCAGCGTGGGTTCCGCTGACACAGCGCCCAGCCTGGGAGCCGCGGGCAGGCGAGGCTGGTGGAGCCCCTAGACCTCCCAGCGGGGACGGGGCAGGGCCTGGCCTGGGAGGAGCAGAGCCTGCCGATCCCAGGACCCTGGCACCCCGACCCGAGATCACCGAAGCCAGGACACCCCCAGGTCTCCATCCCCACACTCCTGTATTCTTATTCTTCAAAGATATTTATTTTTATTTTCACTGTTTTAAAATAAAACCAAAGTATTGATAATTGCAGTGCCTTGGAACCTCTGGGAATAGAAAGCCAAGCCAAAGCAAGGTGGCAGGTGGTCAGACAGCAGAAAGGACTGCCTGAGCCGCTGATGGCTGGCAGGGGTGGGCGGACTAGAAATCCTAGCCTCCAGTCAGCCCTAATTGTCAGCGCCCTGGGCACTGACCCACTTGGAGGAGGAGCATGGATGGCGTGGCCTTTGGCTCCAAAAACGTGGGCCGTGGGAATCACCTTTCAGACGCTGAGTCAGCGCTACCTGCAGGGGGAGCCCTGCCCACCAACCAGCTGCACTGGCGCCAGGGCCCAGCGGGCAAGGGGGGCCCGGCCCACAGAAGCTGCAGCCTCTGTCTCTGCAGATCAGCCTCTCCAAGCCACCCAGGCAGGGGGGCCCCTCTCCTTCCCCGGGGCCAAGCTGAGCATGCCTCCAGAGCCCGCTTCCCACCCCACCTCCCCTGGCTCCCTGTATCAGCAAAATAAGCCCAGGCCTCGGCCTGGCTTCCAAGGCCCCCAGGACCTGCCCTGCCAGTCCCTCCCCAGCTTCTTTAGCCTGTGCTCAGGCAACTCCGGAGTCTGCACTGCCCTTCAAACGCCCAGTACCCACGCAGGCCACCAGGCATTTGCACATGCTGTTCCCCACTCCAGATGCCCTTCCATGCCAATCCCCCCGGTCCCACTCCTACTTCAAAGACAACTCCAGGGCTCCTTCATCCAGACAGTACCCGTGGAGGGTGGCTGATGGGCCAGGTGCTGTGCAAGGGACTCATGATCCCCCAAGCACTCCAGCCCCACCTAGCATGGGTGACACCCCCTCCCTCCCCTCATCTGCACTCTGCCCTGCCACCCACTGTGTCCCGTGTCTGGGTGTCTACCTACCTCCCCCACCAGGCTGGACGTTCCTCGAGGGCAGGGACTGGGTCTGGTTCAGTAGTGGGTCCTGGGACCGTACTGCTACCCTGGTATAGGTGGCATTCCAGTGTATGGAATGACTGTGACCCAATCTTTCACCTCCACTTCCCTCACAAGGCTCTGGCCACGCCGTCCCTCTAGGCACAGCGGCCGGCCTGCCGCTCCTTCCTTTCCAGGAGCCCCGGGGTGGGGGTGGGGTTTGCCTGGGGAGGGTCATCCGGGAGCGGGAATCCTCCCCGCGGCCACCAGCACACAGGGAAGTCAGGGGTGGCCGGAGTCACGGACGGGGCGCGGCGGGGATGTCCTCCTCCCGGGGCCCTGGCAGCCCCTTGGGGCCGCCGCGTCCCCCGTGTCCCCCGGTTTCGGGCATCACCTGAAAGGAATGCGGGGCGCCGGATAGCTGCCGCCTTTGTCTCGCTTCCTGTTTGCGGCCCTGGAGCCCTCAGGGGGGCGGCTTCCGCCCGAGGACGGGCCCCGCCGCAAAAACCTCCTTCTGGAGCCGCTCTGGCGAGGCTGGAATTTTCTACAAGGACCTTCGGAGGAAACCATGGGGGGCGGGGCAGGGAGGGGAACAGGCGCGCCCTGTGGAAGGCCCAGCCCTGCGGACCGACCGAGAGGTGGGCCTGGCCCTTCCTCAGCCTCGGTCCGGCCCGTGAGCCCCGGGCCGCCCTGGCACGGCACAGGGTGCGGATGGGGGCTGGGGAGGCCTAGCGGGTGCCTCGGTACCTCGTCAGCCACCCCTGCTTCTCGGCCCTCGGTGATGGACGTGCTCGTGTCAAGAGTGAGGCCCAACCTCCCATGCCCTTGAGTTGACTCAGCTGAAAGAAATGCTGGCACCCAGCCCCGGGCTGTGTGTCCTGGGGCTAGTCCTTTCCTTTCCTGGGCCGAGGCCAGGGGTCGTTAGGCAGACCTGGGTCTCAAGCCCTGCCCTGTTTGGCTCCAAGCAATCCTGGACCTTTCTCCATCTGTAGTGCAGGATAATAGTACTCACCTGCCTCCTGGGGCTGGTGGGAGGATTAAATGAGACAAAACATGCTGAGCTCTTAGCTCAGTGCTTGGAACTTATTAAGGGCTTAATAAATGGCAACAGCTGTGGTCATTTTAAGGAATTGGACTTGAGACTGCGAAGGCTGTTCATAATGAGCTAAACATTTACTGAGTGCTTAACCACAGGTTTCAGCCAGCACATTGTTCTCGATGATACATCATCTCATTTACGCCTCAAACAAACAAACAAACAAACAACAAAAACTATTGCCAGAAGCACAAAGTAGCAAGAAAGTTGCTGAAGGTCAACAGACAGGATTCAAACCCAGGTGTCTAAATCCCCATCACACTTGTTGGCTCTGAACTAATGATGGGAGTGGTTAGGATGGATAGTGGTAGTTCAAGGTCCCTCCCCAAGTGCCCTGTCTGGCAAACTCTTACTCATTCTTCAAAACCCAGCTCAAGTCTTCCTCCTCTGGAAAGCCTTTCCTGACACCCATCTTCATGTATCCTGGGCCCAGAGGAAGTGCCTGTTGACAACTTCTCCTCCCACAAAGGGGCGGGGCAGTCATTTTTCTTTTTCTTAGCTCCATCCTTTCCCAGCCACCAAATGTTCCACTTGGGCATTCGTTCTGCTCTCCTGCGGGGCCTTGCAGGGTCCCAGGGCACCTGACTCTAATCTCGCAGGGGCTGCTAAGTTACATTGCTTCACCAGTGCTGATGCCTCACATCTTCCTGGTCTCTTGCCAACCCCCCAACCCTGCCTGGTGCCCATTAAGGGAAAGGAATTCCTGCCTACTGAGCCCGCAGTGGGCCAGGCCTTGGGCTGAGCGCTCCACACACGTTAGCTCATTTGCTCCCACCCACATCCCTGGGAGGAAGTGTGTCTCTAGAAACCCAATGTCAACCATCTAGGCAACTCTGAGAATCCAAGGGAGGGGTGGACCTCCCAGCTGTGAGGAGGGCCAGTGGGCCCAGGCACAGCTGGAACCCAAAACTGCCAGGACACACACTCTTTGTTTCTCTCTCTCTCTCTCTCTTTCCTGCCTTTCTAGACTAACTCTGCGTGAGGAAGGACATGGGGCCAATGACGATGCCTGAGCCTCCCAGCCCATAGCCATTTTCTCAGTTCTGATTCAAAACATGAAAGTTTCCTGATTGGCCTGGCTCCTGTCAGGTGTCTGCCTGAGGGCAAGCACCTGTGGCCAAGGGGCAGGGTCATGGGAGCCATGGCAGCCCTTGCTGAACTGGCATTTGGGGGAGGAGGAGAGCCCCAAAGAGAGGGTTGCTGTTCCAGAGGAAAGAAGGCATTTCTGTCAACAGAAATGCTCCACAACAGCTAGGGGCTACTCTCACCTGCATTTGACAGATAAGGAGACGGAAGCTCAGGGAAGGGGCGTGACCTGTCAGGTCACACAGCTAATAAGCGCTGGCGCTAGATGCAGACCCCACTTCATGAAAACCCTGTGGCTCTGACACCAGCACCCGAGACAGCCTCTTCCCAAAGGAAAGCAAGGCCGAGTGGAGCAGGCCTTCCCGGGGGCACCCTGCTTGCTGCCCCTGGGGCTGCAGCGGGGCTCCCACCATGGGACAGGATGGGACGGCTAACAGAATATGCCAGTTTATAGATCAGAGAGGTGGGTGCCAGGCGAGCCATCCTGAAGATATGCACTACGAGTAAGGGCTCTCATTACCCCCTTTTTACCGAGAGGAAACTGAGGCTGGGGCTGGGGGAAGGCAAAGTGACTTGCCCACTGCTAGGAAGTGGTGGGGAATCTCATTTGTCATCCAAAACCTGAGCTTTCACTAAGCTGTGTCCAGGCGCCCACGTGGCCACTCTTCACCTCGTACCCAAGCGGGCTCTTTGGCCTCCAGCTCTGTGCACAGATGGCCGGGCCTGAAGTTTGGGGCTCATGGAAGCTGGCGATCAAGGTGCACCTGGCAGGAGGGGGAGGGGCTTATATAAAACTCAGGTGGGCTTGGGCTGGGGCTGCAGGGGACTGTCAGGGTCTGCAGAGTGAGAGCCGAATCACTGCTCATCCTCTCAAGTCAAGTTCAAAAGCCTCCTCCCCTGAGAAGCCCTTCTGGCTTCCCCAGACCGTCCTCACCCATCCTCTGAGCCCCGTTCTCAGCTCACTTCCTCCGTCACAGTCCGGCATGGCAGCTGTTGGCACTCCTTCCTGACGCAGGCTTCTCCAGAACGGGGCTGTGCCTCACCCGCCCTGCTCTCAGTGTTGCCTGGGGCTGTCTGCTGGGAGGACCGGGAAGTGAGTGAACCGGATGTCCCCGTGCAGGGCCCAGAGGCAGCGTCCGCCTCGGAGGTGGTGCCCCCTGGTGGCTGGAGAGGCAGCCAACAGAAGCCACCTGCGCAGCTTCTCCACCTGAGCCCTGTGGTGGCTTCTGTGACTTCGTGTTTTCCATACCTTCCCTGAGTGCGTCATAACTGCTCTGTGAGGCCTGGCGCAGGGGACAGAGCAGGAAGCGGCTGGGCTGGGCATGGATCTCAGTCTGTCTGACTCCAAAGGCCAACGGTGGCCCCACTGCTTGCCTCTCAGCCAGATGTCCTGCCCCCGCCTGGCCAGGAGAGGGTCCAGGTCTGGCTTTGGGGTTCCCCTCACTTCACGGCACTGTCCTCCACCTGGGCCTCCATTCGGGGGCCCCGTCTCCTCCCAGCACACACACACCTCCCTCAGAAAGCCTCTCACTCGGAGCCAGACAGACCCAGGGTCAAGTTCAAGCTCCTCTGGTCACCCTGAAGCTCACTTTCCATGCTGAACTTCAGTTTCCCAGTCTGTAAGGCGGGAACAGTGGTTTCTGCTGTTTCTGTGTGGGAGCTGCGCTAGGCTGAGGGATTGCCTAAGAATGAGGAAATGGGAGAAACAAGTTTGCCCACTGAGGGTTAGACCGAAGAAACTGGTCTTAATGAAGAGCAGAGAGGTGCAAAGTCACCTTAAAGGGCCAGGCTAACTGAGTCCTGACAAAGATTCTTTGCTTGGCCAAACTTCATCCAGGCTCCTGACCCTTCTCCTAGGCCCACCTGTGCACTTCCTTGTGAACTCCAGTTTTAGTAAAAGAACCTGCTTAGTCAGTTTGGCCAGAACACCTCGTCGTCGACGTCACACCATCCTCGATATCTGACCAGGTCTCCCGTCCTCTGCCATCCCTCAGGTGATGTCCGGTCACCCTGGCCTGTCTTCAGCAAGAATCCCGTTAGGTCGTTTTAGCAGAACTCCCCTTGCCCCGGATGTCTCCTGATAGTAATTTTCCACCACTGCCCCCCACGCTGCTCCTTGGCTATAAATCCGCACTTGCCCGAGCTGTGTTCAGAGTTGGGCCCAATCTCTCCTCCCCCTGCAAGACCCTGTTGCGGGGGACCCCGTGCCTATCTCAGTGGTCCTGAATAAAGTCCTTCTTATAGTGCTAAACAAGAATCACTGAATAAGTTTTCCTTTAACGGTCTTGCAGAAGTTGACAGGCACCACAGTGAAAGTACTGACCCAACAAAAGTAGTGAAGTATCCACAAAAGTGAGTCCCTGTGATCCCGAGATGCTACACATTGTCCAGGGAGAGGCAGCCTTGGCCATCAGAGCAGTGGCCAACCTGAGCCTTGTGTTGAGATGGACGTGGGGGGTGGTGTTCCTGATGGACTTTGAGTAGCTCCTTTCCCTGTGGCAGGATGGCGATCTGCAGACCTGGGTGTGATGGGCTCTCTTAGCCTGGGGCCATAAACACAGGGTCTCAGCCTCAATGCCTTTGGGACTAGGCAGATGCAGGAGTGAACCGGGAGTGGCGGAGAATTATGGAGTAGTGGGGTCTGTGTCCAGCGTGGACCGGAGAGTGCACATGTGCCTGAAGGCGCTCAGAATCAATGACTTCTGAAAACACAAGCCAGCCTGCATCACCGAGGGTCTCAACAGGAAACAGATGGTGAACTCTAATTCGGAGAATTGGGACAGAGTTTATTTTCAAAAGGACTAATGACAAAGCAGAGTGTAGGAGGGTCACAAGAGAGAGTGCAGGACTCTGGGGTTAGCAGCAGCCTGCGGGTCACTTCCTTTAGGCCTGCAGGGCTAAGGGGAGGGAGGGAGAGGTCACCAAAAGGAGAGAGTCATTTACAGCAGCGGTGACCTGCCAGGGAAGGAGCTGGAGAACAAATACCTCATCCTCCCTCCCCTTCCTCCCTCTAGCTCCCCATTTACCAAAACCCACAGGCAGCTCGCAGGCAGGGAAGCATGGCTGTGGATTTTTGCATGAACAATGAATAAACTTCCAGCTTATTTAAAACGATATTTTTTAGGGTCTTTTGTAACAGCAGCCAAACCCATAACCTAACCAATACACGGACAACAGGAAACATCTGCCAGAAAGGTGGACTTACATATATCTGGCATGTAGTAATCATGAACTTACATTATCTGGCAGTATATATTTATTTTGGTGAAACATATAAAGCAAATCTGGCAGAATTACAAGAGAAAGTCACGAATCTATAAACAAAGTGGGAAATTTTAAATGCACTTTCTTAAAACCAACGGATCAAGCAGCAAAACATTAGTAAGATACAGAAATTCGAACACCGTAATTAAGGAGGTTGATCGACTAAATAAATATAAACTTTACACCCTCCCCCCCCCCAGAATACCCATTGTTTTCCAGGCCATGTGGAACATTTTTAAAAAATACTGCAAACATGGCAATAAAGGAAGTCTAAAATTTGTTCAAAGAATCAATATCATGCAGTCACATTCTCTCATCCTAATGTAATAAAATTAAAATTCAACAATAAAAGTTGGCCAAGGAAATCCAATAAAACTTAAAAACTCATTTCTAAATAATTATTGAGGTAAGAAGAAAATCATAATGGAAATTACAAGAGATTTAAAACTGAATAACAATAAGCTAAAGTGGAACTTGGAGGAAAAATTATAGCCTTGAGTGCATTTATTAAAAGCAGGAAGAATTGGTAACAAATGAATTATGCACCCACTCAAGACACCAGGACCAGACAATCCGAAGACCCAAAGAGAGTGAAAGAAAGGAAATAATGAAAATAGAGCAGAATGTAATGATATGAAAAACACAAAGTTGAGTTAATTCTTTTAAAAGCCTTCATCAAATAAACAAATCATTAGCACAAAATACACATTACTGGGAACAAAAAGGATATGACTAGAGATGCAATCAAGGTTCTAAAAAATCACTAGAAAACATCGTGGGGACCCACAGTTCTGGCAAGACATCAGACGAAGACAACGCAGAAAACCTAGGGAATAAAACTCCGAAGGAAGAAGAGGCTTGCAAGAGGAAAAGACCAAAAAAAATTATTAAATGCAGAACATTCAAGCAAGCACAGACTTTAAAAGAAAAAATTTGTAAAGGCTGATGATTAATAAAAAGAAAAACAAAGCATGACTTAAAAAACTGGAAAACAATAAAATGTCAGGCAGGAAACTATGATGAGAGTTCAAAAGCATCCTAAGATTGCTCCAGAGATGGATATTGATTAACTTCAGACTTTGTTAACTGAAGTGTACATGTTAAAAATTTAAGGATGACTAACAAAAGAACAGAAACAGAATGTATTCTAAGCCAATAGAGAGAAAACAAAGGCAATGAGGAAAATCCAATCAATCCACCACCAGGCAGGAAATGACCAATAAAAGAAGCAAAGAAAAACTTGATGCAGTTGCTAGTATCCAATGGCACCGATGATCCTCGCCTCTTGGGACCCATGCCCTTGTGTGGTCCCTTCCCATAATGTGCTGCCTGGACTTAATGACTTGTTTCTGTCCCATAGAATATGGCAGAACTGGTGTTACGTCACTTCGGAGCAGGGCTGGCTGTATGGGCACCATCCTCAGAAGGGTTCCATGCTTGGTTTCATGTTTTGCTCTTGCTGACTTGCAATTCTCAATACTATTTTAACAATGGGCCCCACAAATTGTGTTGCTAGTTGTGCCCAAGATTAGGTTACAAATAGGGTTACCAGATAATGTATAGGAAGCCCAGCCAAATTTAAATTTCAAATAGGCGATGAATAATTTTTTAGTATAAGTGTGTTCCATGCAAATATTGCAATAATCTCTAAAATTTAAACTTAACGGGACATCCTGTATTGTTACTTGCTAAATCTGGTAACCCTATTAGAAAAGACCTGTGGCTTCGTTTTTGGTTGTGCTCGCTCTGTGCTCACTCTCTGTCGTGGATCACTCGTGCTGGGAAAGCTACGTGGTCAGCAGCCCGAAGAAGGGGCCCATGTGACCAGGAACCGAAGCCTCCTGCCCCCAGCCATGTGAGTGCACACTGGCTGCAGCCCTGGCCGACAGCTTGGCTGCAACTTCAGAGAGTCTGAGCCAGAATTGTCTAGAAACATGGTTCCCAGATTCCCACCCTGAGAAACTGTGTGAGATAATAAATGTTTGTTGTTTTGAGCTGTTCAGTTTTGGGGTAATTTGTTACCCAGCAATAGATAACGATTGGTAATACACATGGTAAATGAAAAACACAAGATCAGATGGTAGAAATAACTTTTTTAGAGTTATAGGGTCTTACTCTGGTGACCAGGCTAGAGTGCAGTGCAGTGGCATCATCATAGCTCACTGCAACTGCACATTCCTGGGCTCAAGCGATCCTCCTGCCTCAGCCTCCCCAGTAGCTGGGCCTACAGGCATGCACCACCATGCCCGGCTAATTTTTTCTATATATATTTTTAGCTGTCCAGATCATTTCTTTCTATTTTTAGTAGAGAAGGGGTCTCACTCTTGCTCAGGCTGGTCTCGAACTCCTAACCTCGAGCGATCCTCCCACCTTGGTCTCCCAGAGTGCTAGGATTACAGGCGTGAGCCACTGCGCCCAGCCCATCTGGGTTTCTTGAATGGCCATCAATAAAGTTTTGTAATTTTTTCCATAAAAATCTTGCATAACTCTTAGATTTATTCCTAGGCACCTCATAGTTTTTTACACTTTTATAAATAGCATTTTCTGCTTGTTTTTTGTATAGTCATACACCACTTAATGATGGGGACACATTCTGAGAAATGTATTATTAGGAGATTGTGTCTTTGTGTGAACAACGTAGCATGTACTTATACAAACCTCGATGGTACAGCCTTCTACACACCTAGGCTATACGGTACAGCCCATGGCCCCTAGGCTACAAACCTGTACAGCATGTTACTGTACTGAATGCTGTAGGCAATTGTAACACAATGGTAAGTATTTCTGTATCTAACCATAGAAAAGGTACAGTAAAAATACAGCATAAAAGATAAAAAATTGTACACCTGTATCGGGCACTTAGCATGAATGATGCTTGCAGGACTGGAAGTTGCTCTGGGTGAGTGAGTGGTGAGTGAATATGAAAGCCTAGGACATTACACTAATGTAGACCTTATAAACACTGTAAGTAGCTTCACTAAATTTATTTAAAAAATTTTTTCTTCAATAATAACCTTAGCTTACTATAACTTTTTGACTATATAAATTTTTAATTTTTTAAAACTTTTTGACTCTTTTGTAGTAATATTTAGCTTAAAACACAAACATTGTACAGCTATACAAAAATATTCTTTCTTTATATTTGTATTCTACAAGCTATTTCCATTTGAAAAATTATTTTTACTTTTTAAACTTTTTTGTTAAAAGGTAAGACACAAACACATTAGCCTAGGCCTACACAGTGTCAGGATTATCAATGTCACTGTCTTCTACCTCCACATCTTGTCCCACTGGAAGGTCTTCGGGGCAATAACATGCATGGAATTGTCATCTCCTATGATAACAGTGCCTTGTTCTGGAAGACCTCCTAAATGGACCTGCCTAAGGCTATCTTACAGTTAACTTTTTTTATAAATAGAAAGACTACACTCTAAAACAACAATAAGAAGTATAGTAAATATATAAACCAGTAACATAGTCATTTATTATCACTATTATGTACTATACATAACTGTATGTGCTAGACTTTTCTATGACAAGTAGGGCAGTAGGTTTGTTTACACCAGCATCACCACAAACATGTGAGTAATGTGTTGCTATATGATGACTACACCATCACTAGGCATTAGGAATTTTTCAGCTTCATTACAATCTTATGGGACCACTGTTGTACATGTGGTCCGCCACTGACCACAATGTTGTTATGCAGCTCATGACTGTATTTAGAAATGAGATGGCTGAACTGCCAAGTCTGTGAAGGGTCTGAGACTTTACCAAACTCAGACCCTTGGCTGCCATGGCATTGTGGACGCTGGCAGAAGACTTGAGAACCGTGGGTCAGAGACAAAAGACTTTTTCACTCATGGCCCAGCAGGGAGCATGAGTTTCATGACTGAGTCAGCAGTTCCACTTGCCACCCCCCACCCACATCCCAAAGTGACATTGTGGGCAGCAGGGGGGACAGATGGATGATGCACATGCAATGACTTTGCATATTAGCTGAGGAACCCTGAGTTTAGGGAGCTCAAATGTCCGACCTTTGCTACTGTGAAAGTTGTCAGAATCAAAACGAACTCACTTGTGCTAAAAACCCTGACAAATAGAACAGGGGAGGGCCAGGAAGGGAGGGCTCTCATGCCAGATTGCCTGATAACAAGAACTGTCACAAAAGACTCTGCAAAACCTATCACAACCTTATGCAAAAAAATACTTCTGCAAGGACATCTGCCCAGCAACTGCCTGTCCAGCTTCGTACTGGCACCACCCTTGTTATTGATCCTTGCAGCCAAGGAAAATTATCTCAAAACACTTATATAATCTTCATCATTTTTCCTTTAAAAACCTTTGTCTTCCTTTATCTCCCTAAATACACACATAATTCACTATGACACACGTGTTCCCATTGCAATGCCTGTTCCCGAGTAAATATCATTTTGTTTTAGGGAGCCTCTGTCTCTGTTATTTAGGTTGACACTACAGATGGGGACATTATCTTTATTATACTGGACAGTGAGCAAACCTGCCTTCAGCCCCACAGGGAGACACTAACTCTGTGTTCCAAAGATGTTGATACACAAACATCCTTGAAAAGATAATCCAAAAAGATAGTCCAGCACAAAAGGGCAGTTAGTGACATCCAGAAATGCAACAGACCCATGGAAAATTCTCTCCGCATAAACCCTCTCAATAGTTTTAATAGTTTGTAGGATCTCTCGGATTCTCTTTGTAGACAGTCACATGATCTATAAATATCTAATGACCATTTTGTTTCTTCCTTTCCAGTGGTTTACACCATTTGTTTGCTTTCTTTTTCTTATTGCACAGGCTAGGAGATCCAGTACAGCTTTGAGCAGAACAGTGACAGTGAACATCCTTTTTGGATCCCTGACTTTAAAGGGATGCTTTTAAGATTTGACCATCCAGCCTGGGCAACATGGTAAGAACCCACCTCTATGAAAAATTTAAAAATTAGCAGGGCATGGTGGTGTGCACCTATAGTCCCAGGTACTCGGGAGGCTGAGGCAGGGGAGGATCATTCGAGGTTGCAGTGAGCTGTGATCATGCCACTGCACTCCAGCCTGGGCAACACAGTGAGACCCTGTCTCTAAAAAAAAGATTTTACCATTACTGTACGTTGTAGAAAGAAACCCTTTTATCAAGTTAAAGAAGTTCCTCCTGTTCCTGTTTAAGAATTTTTATAAACTGCTTAATTTTATCAAATGCTTTTTCTCCATCTGCTTTTTGTCTTTTAATCTGTGCATGTTATGACTTAAAATGACAATTTTCTAATGTTGAAATACTCTTGCATTCCTGGAATAAACCCAACTTGGTCATTATGTATTTCTTCATACATTGCTATATTTATTATATTGTATATTTACTATATTGTATTTAGTTTGATAATAATGTATTTAGGAGATTTGCATCTATGTCCATAATAAAAATTGACCTGGCCAGGCACGGTGGCTCACACCTGTAATCCTACCACTCTGGGTGGCCAGGGTGGGAGGATCGTTTGAGCTCAGGAGTTCGAGACCAGCCTGAGCAAGAGCGAGACCCCGTCTCTACTAATAATAGAAAGAAATTAGCCAAATCACTAAAAATATATAGAAAAAAAAAATTAGCCAGGCATGGTGGCACATGCCTGTAGTCCCAGCTACTCAGGAGGCTGAGGCAGAAGGATTGCTTGAGCCCAGGAGTGTGAGGTTGCTGTGAGCTAGGCTGACGCCACGGGCACTCTAGCCCAGGCAACAGAGCAAGACTCTGTCTCAAAAAAAAAAAAAAAAATTGACCTAAAATCTTCCTGTCTCAAATTGGCCTCATCTAATTTGGGTATCAAGGTTACACTTGCCACAAAAAACGCAGTGGGTAGTTTCCCTCTTTTTCTGTTATTTGAGTCAATTTGCACAAGAGATGGCCTGTCTGTTCCCTGAGCCCAAGGAACTTGATTGCGTATCTATGGGCAGTTCCCCCAAACCCACTCCCTTCTGATGACAGAGGCTTTGCAAATGTACTACAGATTATACTTGTAGGACTAGCGTAGTCAATTTAAACAAAAATAATACCACAAGCAAATAATAATAAAGTAGCAAAAAGATATGGCAAAAAGTGAGCTGCAGTATGAGAATAACAAAAGTTTGGAAAATACTCAAATAAAAGCCTATTTAGTGAATAACAAGCCAGTGTCAGCCATAAGCCTTCCCCCTACGAACACACAAATGCACACATCTGGAACATGGAGGGGGAAAGGTTTAAAAATGGTAGAGAATTACTTTCTAAAGAAATTGAGTGCTCTTTCTCATAAGGACCAGAGGCCCTACAGCGAGTATCGGTATCTAGAGTAAATCCCTCTTTAACTGGGCCCAGGTGGGGCCTGGGGCATCTCCTTGCCTATCTGCCCCTTTCACGTACTCTAAACTGAAGCCTGCTGGTTGATCCTTCAGACACAGTAAGCGAAAGAACAAACTAAAGACATTTTCAGACATGCAAAGATTTGGAAAGATTTCCTTCCATGCACTCCTTTAAAAAATGTTATTTGAAGACACACTCCAGCGAAACAGAGACATAATCCAAGAAAGAGAAAGAAAACAGATTCACAAAACAGTGGAATTAACCCAGGAGTACAATGAGTAGAAATACTAGTGGACCATAAAGCCATCAGTCAAAATTAGAACAGGAAGTCAGAGGGTTTGGAGAAAATGGGCTTCATTCAACAAATAATGTAATTAAGAAGCTGGAATATTTTAATGACCTAATTTAGAAGGCATATGTTTCTTCTCTCCAGAAGGAAAGAGAAAAGAAATCAGAAACTCCAGGAGAACAAAAAGTTGTATAAGAAGGTCATGGTCCAAATATCAAGTGAATTAAAATGTCACGTGACTTTGAATAGGTGAGGGAGTGTAGGAGAATGCGCTTGAACTTGAAGCCTGGAGCACTTTTCTTCAAGCAGCATTTAAATCATAAGATTATGGTTCCTTGTTATGTGTCCCAGGATACTACTTGGCTCTGCAGAGAATAAGGTTTATAGAATCATAATATTTTTGAAAACATTTTTATTGATTTTCAATATTTGAAATTCAGAGATGGGTAACACACAAAACTAGAATATTTTAATTATGAATACAGAACTAGATGCAAATGGAGTGGTTTAGCAAGAGGAGTTAGGAGGAGAGAGCAAGAGTGATGAAGGGTGTCTCATCTTACACAGTGGGGAGTCAAGAGGTGCCGCATAACATTAATGGCACAAGAAAGCAGAGCTGGAAATATGCGCATCTAACCAAACCCCGGGGCGAAGGTCTCTTTGCTATAAACGTCTCATCTTTCATAGTAGGATTTGTGCCGGACACTGCTAGTTCTTCAATAACCACCTCCCCTTCTTCCTTTAGTCATAGAACTCTTACATCTCAGCTGGCCACCAGCTGAGTTATATTTTCCAGCCTCCCTTGCAGCTACATGTGCCCAGGTGACCAAATTCAGGTCAACTTGATGTTAGTAGAAGTGAGGTGCCTTTCCACTAGTGGGATTGCGGCTGTGACCAGCCATCTCTGACCAGACTAAGAGTTTTTCCAGAAATAATAATAGGCAACATATGTTATATATGCTAACTATGTGTCAGGCACTTTTCTAAGTGCTTTGCATATAGTAACTCATTTCACCTAATGAAGATGTGTATTTGTTTCCTATTGCTGCTGTAACAAATTGAGCACCAAACTTGGTGGCTTAAACAACACAAAATTGTTCTCTCACAGTTCTGGAGGTCAGATGTCTATAATCAATGTGTTGGCTGGGGCTGCTTCCTTTGGAGACTCAGGGGAAAAGCCATTTCTTTGCCTTTTTCAGTTTCTAGTGGCCACCTGCACGAAACCCCATTGGCCTGTGATCCTTTCCTCATGTCACTATACTCTCTTGCTTCCATCATCTCATGTCCTATTACGACTCTGATTTCCTGCCTCCCTCCTGTGAGGACTGTGTAATCAATCACACCAGGCCCACGTGGGTAATCCAGGCTAATCTCCCCATCTCCAAATTCTTAATCACTTCTGCAAAGTCCCTTTTGCCATTTAACATATCTGCAGGTTCTGGGCATCAGGATGTGGACAACTTCGGGGCCATTATTCAGCCTACCATAGAGGTGGCGGAAGTGACGAGCCCAAGATCACCCCGTACACATGGCACAGCGGCAGTCTAACCCAGCCTTTCTGGCCCAAGTCCTGTGCTCTTAACCTCCCCTCAACACCACACTCAACGCAGTGTGCGGTTGGTTGGTTTGTTCTGTGCGTTCTTGTGCATCCCATTCCCCCTCCCGCCTCTGCAGGCTCCATCCTCCTGCATGTGACACCACCCTGTCCGTCTGCTACCTGAGGGCCTCCCCAGCCTAAGCAGGAGGCCCCATCTCTGCAGCTGACCTGGCCGTCAGCGTTTGTTGAGTGTGCCTGTGAGTAAGCCGACAGACAGAAGGCCGCTGGCTCCTTCTCCCTTGCTTCCGCCACTGGCTTGCAGGTGCTATCTAGCTTTTGGTGTCACTGGGGATGCCTGGCTCTGAGCCCTGGTCTCCTGCTCTCCTGGAGGATGCTGGTCCCCTTCAAGCTGCCCAGACGCTGAAGAAGGGGCCTCCCTGAGGAGAAGAGGTACGCAGGCTGAGGGCCCAGCCTGACATGGGAACACGAGTCTCTGAGTCCCTCCCCTGGGCATGAGCTCCCAGAGGCCAGTGGTGGTGGACCCAAGGACCACAAAGCCACAGCTGCCTGGGGCTTCCCTAGACTCAGCCCGCAGAAGCCCCCTGTCCCGCCCCACAGTCTGCTGGTCCTCCCTCCCCCACCCGCACTCTGCTTGGCGTGTGGTCTCCGTTCCTCTGTAAAGCGCCTCTGCCCTGCCCAGAGTTTTCCATCCACGGTCCCAGGTCTGAAGCAGCATTAGCAAGTTGAAAATCCAATTGCCTTTCAATTACTCCAGTCCTAGCCAGACAGGGGTTACTGTAAGTCACATCGGAAGGGGGAGGGAGGAGGAGGTAGCACCTGGGGCCAGGGCCCAGCTGACACTTGAAGATGGATGTGACAGGGACCTGTGGCTCAGAGGCTCAGGATTAGATCAACAAGGCTAAGGCTGGCTGGTTCCGGGAAAGAGGTCTTGTAGGCCCTGGCTGACAGACAGCTCAGGCAAGGCAAGGGCTTCGGGCCAGGCCTCCCTGGGCAGAGGAGGCGCCAGGGCTGAGGGTCCAGCCTGGAGAGGGAGGGCCTGAGGTCCCTGGGTTCCTCCCCTGGGCATGGGCATTTTGCCAGGAGTTCCCAGAGGCCAGTGCAGTTGTACCCAAGGATTAAAACCCCACGGCTCCCTATGGGACTTCCACAGCAGCTCTGGCCCCTCTGGGGCCCCCAGGATTTTCTGCGAACACACCTCCACTCTCCCTCATGCCCAGGCAGGCCAAATAGCCAGCCTCTCCCACCTGCAGCCTGTGGCTAAGTGGGCCACTCATGATCTCTTGTCCTGGGGAGCAGCCATCTTTGGGGTACCAAGGCATGGGGGGTTGGCAGTGGAGACCTCTTTTAATGGACGATGAGCCTGGCTCTGTGAAATCGGATGTTGCCAGTGGGAGGGTTCTCAGCTGCGGGTCCCTCCCCGCACAGACAGGTGCCCTGCCATGTATAATGACCACAGGAAGCTGGGGAGCCCCCTGCTCACTCCAACCCAGGGGGTCTGGGAGGCCCTGAATGATGGAGTTCTGAGCTCTGGGCTGAGTTCTGAGCCTGGGCCGCGCCGGGCTCAGCGGGCGCCCACTGCCCACGCAGACACACACAGATCTGTACCTTCCGCATCACTGGCTGCACCTTGTTTGCTGCAGCTGTCATTTGAGTGTCCCTGCACGATCTGCCTCCCATCCCCCCACACGCAGCAGCCCCCTCCCCAGCCCCTCCATGGCAAACAGTCACCGTTCCAGATTCAGGGGGGCATTAATCTGGGGTGATCTGATGAGTCATTGCCATGGGAACAGATGTACCAAGTTCCGTGTACACACATTTGCAGAGCCACGGACACAAAAGCGTGCCCACACTCACAGGGAAACACGCTGGGAGACCAACGCTAGTCACCACAGTTGCACGTGCAGGTCCAACCCCCCGCCCCCAACACACACACACATTCCTCATAGACGCAAACACCAAAATACAAGGACAAATCAAGACCCAGACACATCCCACTCGGGTGACTCCCAGTCATCAACCCAGAGCCTGTCCCCTACCCATATGCACAGAGACACAAACACACACACACACATTCACACATTATTAATAGATTCCCTAGACACACACAGCCCTCACTGGAGTACAAGACTCAAACACAAACACACACATATGCACAGGCACGCAGATGTGTACAGACACACACATGCACACACACACATGCCAGACCCTCTTCTGAGTCTGCCATCCGTCGTCCTACCTCGGTCAGCCCCTAGGGCAGGCAGGACAGATTCTGGAACCACAGGGATGCTATGACCCATCACCCACCGGGAGGGTGCCATATCTGCCCCCAAGGACGAAGCTCTGCCTTAGGTTGAGCTTCAGTCCTCCCTCCTGTTCTGCAGAGGTGAAGGTCACTGGCCTCATCCCTTGTGCCGCCCCAGCTCCCCTCCCACACGTTCTGTGCCTAAGAGTGCTTCTCCAGAACCTTTAAAAAGGGCTTTGTGGCTGGGCGCAGTGGCTCACGCCTGTAATCCTAGCACTCTGGGAGGCCCAGGTGGGTGGATCGCTCAAGGTCAGGAGTTCGAGACCAGCCTGAGCAAGAGCGAGACCCCGTCTCTACTAAAAATAGAAAAAAATTATATGGACAACTAAAAATATATATATAGAAAAATTAGCCGGGCATAGTGGCACATGCCTGTAGTCCCAGCTACTCGGGAGGCCGAGGCAGGAGGATCGCTTAAGCCCAGGAGTTTGAGGCTGCTGTGAGCTAGGCTGACGCCACGGCACTCACTCTAGCCTGGGCAACAAAGTGAGACTCTGTCTCAAAAAAAAAAAAAAAAAAAGAAAAGGGCTTCGTCTGTGACAGGGAAGACGATGGTTAATCTCAGCAATCACCTCCCAAGAGGGAAGGAGTGTGAGTCTCAGAGGGTGGGAGAGGAGGGTGGGGTTTGACGTGTTAGGAGGTCCTGTCCTGAGGCAGGGGACGGCCAAGGTGACTGCCTGATGCCCAGGAGGCCACCCTTCGCCTACTGTGATTCCCAGAGAGCCCTCCCTCCAGACCTTCACACCTGCTGTTTCTTCTACCTTGAATACCACAATCCTGTGGCAGGGTCACCTTCCTGCTCATCAGGTCTCCATGGAAATGCTCCTGTTCCAGGAAGCCTGTCCTGATGCTCTGGCTGAGTTGATCTGCCCTTCTGTGCTCCACAGCCCCCTAGGCCCCCCTGGGGCTCCCCTCACGCCATAGGTCAACTGTCTGCTGTGCACCTGCCTCCCTGCAGCTGCCAGAGAGACTCAGGAGGGCAGGGAAGGCAAGGGAGGCCAACAGATCTGAGAGGAGCCTGGGCTTGAATCCCAGCTCTGCCTCTGCTGTGTGACCTTGGGCAAGTCACTGCCCCATGTGAGCCCAGTGTCCTCATCTTTAAAGTGGGGACAATAACTACCTCACCAGGTTGATGTGGAGATTAAATGAGACCACGCATCACGTGCACTGTACAAATGGCACCTGTATAATTATAGCTCATTGCCTGGCACGCAGCTTAATAAATAGTATTTGTTGAATTAATGACCCCCCCCACCCCCTTCCACCTCACGTCCTTGTCTTTGGAGGGAGAAAGTAGAATGAACAAAAAGAAGGATTCGAGGCAGATAGAATCGAGGGCTGGGAGATGGGCGAGCAGGGCTTTCTGGCATCGCTGGGAGCTGGCTGTTCCAGCAGCATCCGGAGCTTGGCTGGAGGCGGTGCAAGCGTTCTCCCTCTCACCGCTGTGACCCACCTGTGCCATCGTCCTCATCAGCTAGGTGAGGCAGCCAGGGGGGTGGGGCTGGACTCCATCTCTGCCCTGTGGCCCCCCGAAGCTCCCCCGGGCCCGCGAGCACACACTAGGTGCGCCCTGAGCGCGGAGTGGCCAGGGGCACGAATGTTGAATGGATGCAGACGGTGTGAATGAGTGCAGGGGCGCATGAATGGATGGACGCGTGAAGTGGGCGGCGAGGAGGAACCGGAGTCTCCCTCCTCCCTCCGGGTCTCGGGGCTGGGACACACGGTGCGGAGACCTCCGGGGGCTTCCTCCCCGCGCGGCCCCTCCCGCCTGCCCCCTCCCCGCGGCGCGCAGCCCGGCGGAGCCCGCGCACACCACAGCCCGCCCTGGAGTCGGGCCGGGGCCCAGCCCCACGAGCCGAGGCGGCGCAGCCTTGGGAGGGGGTTGCCCCAGCCCCCTCCCCCAGCCCCGGTCCCCCTGCAGGAAGGCGGAGACCCGGGTGCAAGGTTAGGGGACCAGCAGCCGAGAACGCCTGGTTCCCGGAGCCAACAGGTGCGGGGCGTGGGGGACCCCCAGGCCCAGGATGGGGGTTCCAAAGGACGTGCGGCGAGGGATGGGGGAAGCCAAGAGTCTCGGGGGGTAACCTGGGTGCTGTGAGACTGGGTCCCCAGCCGGTTCTGCTTTCCTCCGGGCAGGCTCCTGCGGAACCCCTAGCATCCTCTCTCTCGCCCCCGGAGCCCCCCGCAGTCCCCGAGGTGCAGAGAGGTCCCGCCGAGGGAGCGGGTCTGCTGGCGCTCTGTGGGGTACAAAGAGTCCCCTGTCCCTCTCCCAGGGGTCTCCAGGGACCGGCAACCCTCCCGCACACGTCTGGGGTCGTCGCGGCAGAGCGAGGGAGGGAGGGGTCTGCGGGCGGGAGGAGGGAGGGGCGGGAGCGAGGCCGGATTTATGAATGGAGCGCGGCCTGCGCGCCGGCCCAGCGACTCCTGGCGGCCGCCGGGAGCGTCGCGGCCCAGGGGACTCCAGGGGGGCCTGGCAGGGGGCCTGAGGGCCGGGCTGCTGGGCCTGGGCTGTGCCCTCGTTCTCAAGGAGGTCGTCAGTTCCTTCCCACACGCACCGGCCCCCAACCCCGGCTGTGTGCGTGTGTTTGTGTGTGTGTGCGCGCGCGCCCACCGGGGAGGGTCTGGCGGGTCTGGTGGGAGGGGCCTGGGTCTCTAACACCTCCCTGGACCCCTTTTTTCCAACCAAAAATTTAGGCCTGTGAACTGGCTCACGAGAAAGTATTTGCAATCGGAATGGCTTCCCCTCCCACATCTGTGGCGTTTGGTGGGTTCAGACAGACCTGGCTTAGCAGCTTTGTGACCCTGAGCAGGGGGCGCAACCTCTCTGAGCTTCTGTCTCATCTGCACAGCAGGGCTCCCTAAGCATGGTAACCAGCAGTCCGCGAAGCCGCCTTCCCGTGCCAGGGTCCTGGTGACACGCATTCGAGCTCGGGACTCCTTGCCACGGCCCTGCAAGGTAGGTATGACTACTGCTCCGGGGACAGATGGGAGAACCAAGGCTGAAAGAGGCAGGGACGTACCCAAGGGCAACCTGTGTGGAGCCGGGATGCAACCCAGGTCTTGCTCCAATGATGTCACGACCGTGAGAATTAAGAGGGAGCTTATATGCAAATGCCTGGCACACTCCCTAATGTGTCCTTCCTTTTTTCCTTCCTTTCCCCACCCTTCCCTCCCTCCCTTCCTTCCTTCAGGAAGTTTGAGTCTAGGACCCCACAGACCTGGGTGCAAGACTGTGGGCCCCCGAAGGTAGCGGGCTGAGGGCTGGCCCGGGATGCCCCTCAGCTGCCCGGGCTCCTGAGCTCATGGAGCCCTCGGCCACCGCAGGGGCCCAGATGGGGGTCCCCACTGCCAGCGGGGAACCGTCCCCGGTGCCTCCAGACTATGAAGACGAGTTTCTTCGCTACCTGTGGCGTGATTATCTGTACCCAAAGCCGTACGAGTGGGTCCTCATCGCAGCCTACGTGGCTGTGTTCCTCGTGGCCCTGGTGGGCAACACTCTGGGTAGGTCTAGGTCTTGCCCTGTGGTGCCGCGGACTTCCCCTGGGGACTGCAGGGGGTCCTGGGCCTTGCCTGCGCCCACCCCGCCAGCCCTTACCTCCAACTCCAGGGGTAGTGGGAGGGGAGGGGGCTCGCTGATGGGGCAGAGCTAGGGTGGGCGTGGCTCTGCCACCCGCTTGACCTCACCCCACCCCACCCTGCAGTCTGCCTGGCTGTGTGGCGGAACCACCACATGAGGACAGTCACCAACTACTTCATCGTCAACCTGTCCCTGGCTGACGTGCTGGTGACAGCCATCTGCCTGCCAGCCAGCCTGCTAGTGGACATCACTGAGTCCTGGCTCTTTGGCCATGCCCTCTGCAAGGTCATCCCCTACCTACAGGTGAGCTCTGCCCCACCACCCTTCCCCACTCCGTCACACCTGTACAAACCTTATGGCCTTTCGTAGGTCTCAGTGACCCTCAGACTTGCCTTCCAGACAGGTCCCAGTGGCTCAAAACCCCTTCAGTGTCATTCTCTACTCCCAGCGAGGGTGGGCCACCAGGTCAGACACTCAGGACAGACACAGCCCCACATACTCATACAGAGATCCCCTCCTGGTCACACCCACAGACATATACATGGACACATGTGGACACATACAGTCACCTCCAGGTACCTGAGCACACAATAGAGGAGAGGAGCACAAGCCCACAGTGACACGTACACATGCGGGGCCTGCTCCCTGATCCCAAGGGGGGAAGATTTGGGGGCCCTGTTGGAAACAGTCTGCTCCCCTCCCTCCACCACTGGCCAGGGTCCTCCCTCCCCCAGGGGTAGGAAGCAAGATGTCCAGATGGGGTTGGTGGGCTGGAAGGAGGGCTGGCCAGAGGCCAGTATTTACTCTCCGTTGTACCATTCCACCCTCTCCCTGCGCCCCAGAGAGCAGGGGCACCACTAGAAACCATGCCCACACTCACTTCTGACTCAGAGTCATCTCTGCCTCCCAGAGTGAGGACTCCTTTTCCCAGCAGCTTTTCCTAACAGCCTGGGGAAGGGATGGCACCCCAGGGCAGAGAGAAATGGCTCCTGGACTTCCCACTATTTTGAGGTTTTCTACTCACCTGCTTAACTCTGGTGACCCTAAGCATGGTGGTTACAGACAGGTGAGGTCTGTGCCTCACCTACATGGGGGTGATAGCCCCCGCCTTGTAGGGTTGTTGTAAGGCCAATGAGAACAGTGCCTGGCACGTAGTAAGTTCCTTAAGTGTATGTTATTATTCATAGTACAGGGCACCTACTATGTGCCAGGCCTGGAGCTGGGTATTTTCCATACATGATTTCACTCACTCTTGTAAGAATCCTGCCAGGTAGATGGTACATTCCTGTTCTGCAGATGAGGCTCAGAGAGGGTGAGTGATTTGCCAGTAAGTGGCGGAGTCGGGATTTGCACCCCACCTGGCTCCCCAGTATCTCGGGGCTATGAGCCCTGTCACTCACCCACCCCCACGTCTCTGAGTGGCCCCCAAAAGGACTGATGTTGTGTTCCCACGGGGCAGGCCGTGTCCGTGTCCGTGGCAGTGCTGACTCTCAGCTTCATCGCCCTGGACCGCTGGTATGCCATCTGCCACCCGCTGTTGTTCAAGAGCACGGCCCGGCGCGCCCGTGGCTCCATCCTGGGCATCTGGGCTGTGTCACTGGCTGTCATGGTGCCCCAGGCTGCTGTCATGGAATGCAGCAGTGTGCTGCCTGAGCTAGCCAACCGCACACGGCTCTTCTCTGTCTGCGACGAGCGCTGGGCAGGTAACGGTGGAGCCTTGGGCAGGCATCCTTAAGGTGGGCAACTCTGGGACGCATATCCCTAGGGCAGGTGTCTATCAGGGGCACTTCCAGGGTGGGGATGTCCCTAGAGGACACTGGGCATCTACCAGGGATACTCCCAGCATGGGTGTCTCCTCTAGTCTAGATATCTGCTAGGGGTCCTTCCAGGATGGACACCCCCAGGTTGGGCAACTCCAAGGTCTCTCTACTTTGATGCCTGTATGGGGTCCAGCTGCCCATAGGCCTTGCTTTGGCCCTACTTGGGACAGGGTGACAATGCTAACCAGGGTAGCCCCTTGCAGAGGGGCCTGATGCTTGCTTCTCTTGGCCCTGCAGATGACCTCTACCCCAAGATCTACCACAGCTGCTTCTTCATTGTCACATACCTTGCCCCGCTTGGCCTTATGGCAGTGGCCTATTTCCAGATCTTCCGTAAGCTCTGGGGCCGCCAGGTGAGGCCCACTCTGGTGTCACTGTCTGGGCCAGGAGGGGGTGGGGCCGCTGGGCTAAGGGAGTGTTCTGCCTTCAGCACCTGCCACCCTGGCTGCAATCAGAGAGAGACAGACCCCAGAGACACGTTGAACTCAAGGTTGAAAGTGCTAGTGGCCACCTGGAATGGCAGAGTAACTCACGTCCTGCTACAATTAGGAGCTGCCATTTACTGCGCCATTCACACCCAGCTGGTCTTGCACCCTCTTACCACCGTATATTAATGTCATCTCCCACTTACACATGACAAAACCGAGACCCAGAAACTTCCCCCAAATCACTCAGTTAGTGGGTAGCAGATCAGGGACCAAAACCCAGACCTGTGGGATTCCAATGCTCAGTTTACAAAATAATAATAGCAACTCCGTGTTACTAGCCAAATTAGGCACTTTGCATTGATGTCTTAACAACTATCTAACAAAAGAAGCAATTTTATCAACTTCACAAATGCCCAATAAAGGCAACAAACTTGCCAAAGCCAGTGAGTGGCAGAGCCCTTCTGGTTCCGGGCCTGTCTCCTTTCCTCCACTATGGACTGCCCCATGGTGCGTTTCGCGGGGTTTTGTGGGGGCGGGGTGCCCAGGGGCCCTTGGCAGTAGCCAAAGTGAGTCCTGGGTTGGTGCCTGGGCAGGGGGAGGATGCAGGCCAGAACACGGGCAGGCCGGGGAAGGAACGTTCACACGCATTCCACATCACCTACACCCCGCAGATGGTTCTGCCTCGCACCCGGCCCATGCAGGGCAGTGGGTGGGGAGAGCACTGGCTCAGACCCAGGCCCTGCCTTGGATGAACGCCCAGTCCAGCGGGGCCCTTCCTGGCTGGCCAGCCTTGCAGTCCACCAATACTTGCCATCTGCTCCTCACAGACCCCCGACAAGCGGGGCACAGGCACTATCCAGACAGGAAACCGAGGCTTAGAAAGGAAAGGGAGTTGGCTGGTGAATGTCTGAGCTGGCCCTGGACCTCAAGTTTCCTGAACTCTAGCCCCATGCCCCTCTGTTGCGGGGTGATGTGGGGGTCCAGTGGTGGGAGAGGCTTTGAGTATGTCTGCGGCTACTCCAGGAGCCCAGCACCACCCCAGGCTTATGGGCATTGACCCAGGCAGGGATCTGTGCTCTGAGGCCCAGGCCATTCCATGTTGCCCACCTGCCCACCCCTCCTTGCCCAGGCCTCCCCCAGTGTGGTATGAGCCAGGGAGGCCCAACTCACCCCGACCCCCAACCCTACCTGGAGATTTAAAAGGGATGGATGGGCAGCTGTGAGGATGCTGAGACCCTGGGTTGTGGCCTGGGGCCTTATCAAGAGTCCCCTACCTCTCTGAGTCTCAGTTGCCTCATCTCTGACTAAGGGCCAACATTCCTTTCTAAAGGCATGTTGTAGGAGGTTTCACCATGAGCTCATGGAAAATGAAAGTGCACTGTTCACTCTTGAACCCAGTGTTAGTCTTTATCACGAATATTAGGTCCCTTGCTATGCAAGGTCTGTTCCCTTTGCCCAGCTGCACCCTGCCCCAGTGTCCAGGCCAGAGTGGGCCACCCAAAGAGAGCAACCCTCCCAAGGGCGACACCCACCGCTGCTGTCGTGTGTGCTGGACAGATCCCCGGCACCACCTCGGCGCTGGTGCGGAACTGGAAGCGGCCCTCAGAGCTGGAGGACCAGGGGCAGAGCCCGAGCGCAGAGCCCCCGCACCGGGCCCGCGCCTTCCTGGCCGAGGTGAAGCAGATGCGAGCGCGGAGGAAAACGGCCAAGATGCTGATGGTGGTGCTGCTGGTCTTCGCCCTCTGCTACCTGCCCATCAGTGTCCTCAACGTCCTCAAGAGGTGAGAGCGCGGGGGAGTGGTCGGGGGTGGGGAGAAGTTTTGGGGTCAGAGGAAGGGGCTCTCCTTGCTTTGGGGAAAGGCCTGGTTCTATCACATCTCCACCGTGTGACCTTGGGGCAGGTCGTTTCTCTTCTCTGAGCCTCAATCTCTTCCTTCATAAAATCAATGGAAATTCACACATTCATCAGATTTTAGGGGGCTGGAAATACAGTGAACAAGTGCACAAGACAGACAAGTCCCTGCCTGCATGGAGGCTGCAGTGTAGTGGGAGAGAAGGGAAGTCTATAGAAAAATCAGCGTACATGAGGATGTCGGGCAGTAATAATTGCTATGAAGAAAAATAAAACAGGGAAAGAGGGTGGAGAGTGACAGTGACAGAGGCTGGTAGGGTTTGGAGTTTTGTTTCAGATATAATGATTTTTTTAACAAAAGCCCACTCGGAGGAAATGACATTTGAGCAGAGACTTGAAGGAAGTGGGAGAAAGAGCCACACAGGTGTCTGCAGGGACTCTAGGCAGAGGGACACTGGGACACAGCAAATGAGTGTCACAGGGTGCCAGGGAAGGAACATGGCCTGTTGGACAGGAGACAGTCTCACTTGGAGTTTGTGCTCGGCTAGTTCCTGGCTGTGTGATTTGGGGCATGTCACTTTACTTCTCTGAGCCTCAGTTTTCCTAACTGAAAAATGGAGGATGTCTGTGACTCATGTTGCTGCAAGGATGGATGAGAAGTGGCTGGGGAGCCCCAGGGGATCAGATAGCCAGTGACTGAGCAGATATACCCTGGTGCCTGTCCCCAGGCCCGCTGTGGTCACATGCTTGAGGCCCCCCAAACTGGTGGAGATCTCAGATCCAGAGGCCCAGGAAAGGGCTACCTGGTGGACGGAAGTGTGCAGTGGGAACTCTTGCACTTTCCAGCTTGGGTTCTACGAGCAGCACCCTCCCAACACACGCGCACACACACACACACACACACACACACACAGCTACCCCATCCTGACTGCTGTCCACCTGGTCCTAGGGTGTTCGGGATGTTCCGCCAAGCCAGCGACCGGGAAGCCGTCTATGCCTGCTTCACCTTCTCCCACTGGCTGGTGTACGCCAACAGCGCCGCCAACCCCATCATCTACAACTTCCTCAGTGGTGAGTGCGCTGGCGAGGCAGTGACTGAGGGTGGCCAACAGTCCCCGGGACAGGTCTCCCCATCCCCAACCCAGGGCCCAAATAAAAGATGGGAGGGTAAGGTGTACCTGCGGTCTCCTGGCATTGTGACTCTGCTCTGGGAGGCTTTGCTCAGAGGAGCCCTGGTCCGAGTGGGAGACAGGCCACGCTCCCAGCAGTGGCCGGCACCCAGGATCCAGTTTGGCAGATTCTGCAGACCAGTGAGTGAGTGGAAGGGCAGGGGCTAGGCCAGCTGTCTCCACTCGCACTCCGGTGCAGGCACGGTGGGACCTCAGATCGGCCCCTCTCTGGCTGGCACGGGCAGAGGAGTCCATCTTCCCCAGAGGGAGCCAGACCTGTGGGAAGAGGGCCCGGGAGCCCCTGCCTGAGGGGATGATTGCACAACCCAGGTGAGGGAGGGTCACCGGCAGAGACAGCCCAGGCCTGGGAAAGGGCTGCCCCTGCCCAGCCAGACACACACTGGCAGAGGGGCCAGAATCTTGGGGGCTGTCCCTGGAACCACCTGCCTCCAGCACCAGCCCTCCCACTCTCCCCTCTGTAAGTCCTGGTCCCCTAGCCCCCCACTCCCACTCCGGCCTCCTCTCTCTGCTGTGCCACAGTTCCCATCCCTTCCTGCTCCCTCCCAGTCTCAGGGTGGTAATGGCCCAGCACCCCCCCAACACACACCCCGCCCCCCAGCTCGGCTCGGCTCAGCAGAAGCGTGACTCACCAGGCCTCTGACTTTCGGACTAGGCTTCTAAAGGACTGGTCCAGATGACTGTTCAAGCCTGGACACAAATAATCTTTGAGAAATTGTTAAAAAGTTAAAGAAGGGATTGGGGTCAACAGTATAACCCTCACTGAGACTCGAGAATTACTCAGCAAAGGCTGCCCGCTGGTTTCCAGCTCAGGGGGCAGGGGAGGGGAGGGCAGTAGATGCCCTCATGCACGTGCGCTTGTCTGGCCTACCTTTGCTGAGGACCTACTGTGTGCTTGCCTACCTTTGCTGAGGACCTACTGTGTGCTTGCCTGTGCTGGCCAAGGAGAGGCTGGCAGGCTGATGACACACAATCAAGGAGGTTTCAGTTCCAGACACAATCTGTTTCCCTGGGATACGTGGGCTGAACAGGTGTTGTAGTGGTCCCTCCTTCCCCATTCAGTCCTCTCCTTTAAAAGGGCTTTGGAATTAGGTAGAACCAGGTTTGGCTCCTGGCTGGGTGGCCTTGGGCAAGCTACAGTAACTCTATGTGGTCTCATCTGTGAAGTGAAGATAAAAGACTCGAACCTGTCGGGGTGCTGGGATGCTCTAGGGGACAGAGGCTGAGGCACCCGGCACAGTGCCTGGCACAGCGTGACTGCCATATGCAGGGGTGGTGGCTGCTGTCATTTTCATCATCACAGGGCAGAGATGGGAAAAGCCTAGCAACAGCTAGCGGGCCCTGATCCCTCTCCCCATACACACACCAAGGAGGGCAGGGGTGACCTGAGGCCCCTGAGCCAGACACCACGTTTTGAGCCAGGCTCTGAGCCAGAGTGCAGTCAAGGAATCAGATGACAATTGCATTTCTCCTCGGGAACCTCTGTCCTCACTCTCCCTGGCAGAGGTTGCCTCAGGGCTCTCCATCCCAGCTCTACCCCTCCCTCTCTGCCCTCTCTCAGGCAGCTCGGCTGGAGCTGCGTGGGTGGCCCTGGGCTCAAGGCCCTTTCCTCCTGCATTTGTCTCCTTATGGCTGTGTCTTTTGTCTCCCAACCAAGGCAAATTCCGGGAGCAGTTTAAGGCTGGCTTCTCCTGCTGCCTGCCTGGCCTGGGTCCCTGCGGCTCTCTGAAGGCCCCCAGAGCCTCTGCCTGCCACAAGTCCCTGTCCTTGCAGAGCCGGTGCTCCGTCTCCAAAGTCTCTGAGCACGTGGTACTCACCAGCGTCACCACAGTGCTTCCCTGAGTGCGGGCTGCCTTGGAGGCTCCAGCTCTGCGGGTGCAACCTGTTCCCTGCTCGGGCTGCTCTCTGGCTCCTGGGGGATCCACTCATACCCCTCAAGGAAAGACTGCTGGATGCGGTGAGAGGCTGGGGCTCCAGTGCTGGTTTTCTGCCTGTGTGACTCTGGGCAATTCACTTCCCCTCTCTGAGCTCGTGTCCCCTAAGCAGGGTTGATGTGAGGATTAAGCATGCTCAAGAAAGTGGAAAGTTCTCTGTAAACTGTGAAGTGTTGTGAACATGATTACTGTACTTCTCTCACTTGGCCATACCCCACGGTATCATTCATCCCCATCATCCTTCCGGAACTTGGCCTTCCTCCCAGAGACCCCTCTCCTACCCAATTACAGGCCTTCCTCGGGGTCCCCTCTAAAAATCCCAACAGGCATTTCCATCTGGTCCAGTGGCTCCCTAAAGCCCAGGGCTGCACTTGGCCAGCTGCTCAGATGCCTGTGTGAACTAATCCGGGCCCAGCCCTTCTCCAGAGAGCCACGGGCACAGCCCCACCCTCGCCAGGTGCCGAGTGCACACACCATAGACTGGACCTTGTTGGCTTTGTGGTGTGATAAAACACTCTCCACGGCCATTTGGCACAGAGGCCAGCAGCCCGAAGCAATTGTAATTAAAAGCCTGGCACTGAATGTTCCCTTTCCTTGTCATTGCACAAAATCTGTGCTGCTTAGGTTAGGAGCAGAGGAAGGTGGGGAAGCCGGGGGGAGGGCAGAAGACAAGAAGGCACTGGAATGCTATTATTTGCTGAACTCCCACCCGCACCCCCACCCCACCAGGTCCCAGATGGACTCACAGCCAGGCCTCAGAGCACGCACGGCGCTGCCTCCTCAGGCATTGCCAATCACGGGATGCCCAGGAACTCGCTCCTTGACACATCTGTCTGCTCACAGGCCCAGCGGCCCGTGGAAGGTGGGAGGTGGGGGGTAGGGTGGGCAGATAGCAGGTTGACAGACTGATTTACTATTATCTTCACCTTCTTGGAAATCAGGGCTTGCATCTATTTTCTATGAATTCAGAGGATAAAAAGAAAAAGCCACAGACTTGGCCAGACGTGCTCCGTCTGCCACCGAGATGATTACAGGGCTGCCAAAGGCCCTGATCCTCATTGCCAGAGCAGGACGTGGAGCGCAGGCTGAAGTGCTACTCTGCTGAGAGGAACGGAGACAGCTGTGCGCACCACCAGCCCTGCTTAACTTGATTAATGGAGCTGCAGGCCCCTCTGACCTCACCCGTCAAGAAGGGGGGCAGAGCCATGGTGCTGCCAGGGCCCAGCCCAGGAGTGCTTCAGCACCGCTCCTCTCGGGCGCCCTGCTTTGCCCAGAGCAGGTGGAAGGTGTGGTCTCAGTGTGTCACCCGCTCTCTGGATGACTCACCAGCCCAGCTCTCTGTGGATGGTGTGGCTGCCAGGAGGGATGGGCTGTCCTGCCCATTCCACACTCCCCCTGGCCTTAGATCCAAAGCTGTTGGCACAGTCCTAGACAGGCCTTGGAGGTGCAGTGTGCAGAACGAGGTGTTGAGGGCTGGCCCCCAAGCTCAGTACCAGCCATGCCCACAAGATCAACCCAGGTCTTGGGCCCCTCAGCCCCAGCTGAGCACAAAGGTGAGCAGCTCTGACTGGCACCATTGGGTTTCAGCAGACACTTGGCTCAGTAGGAACAAAGAAACGACAGGCACTTCTTCTAATGGCTGCAGCTCTACTCTACTTCCTGCTGGCTGAACCCAGCACCATGTAGGCCTTCAGCCTCCACTTCAGGGGAGGTGACCAGGATGCCAAGGGGAGTGATGCTCAGTGAGGGGTTGCTGAAGAGCCTGGGGCTATCTGCCTAGGGAGGGGAGGACTTGGGGGGATGTGGTGGCAGGCCTTAGAGCACTGGCAAGTAGTAAGGGTGATGTAAGCCCTGGGTGGCCCAAGAGAGAAAACCAGAGCCAATGGGCAGTGTTTCCAAGATGGCAGGATTTAGAATTCACATCAGAAATTTCTACCAGTCAAGGAGGAAACAGGCTGCATTCTTTGTCACTGGAGGCTGGCAAGCAGAGGCCAAACTCACAGGGGGGCCATGCAGCAGATTCTAGCTCTGGATGGGGGCTGGCCCTTGGGAACTGGACTCCATCAGACTCTGGGATTCTAGCACTACAGCAGCCCAGAGAATGGGGCTGAACTGGCTGAGCCCCACACACCTGCTGGGCCTCACTGACCTGCAAAATAGTCATAGCTACTTCCTCAACCACCCACTGCAGGGAGGAGAGCCCTGCTTAGGGCTGCAGAGCTCTTATCTTCATCTCAAAAAGCCAAAGGATAATCACACATTACCCATGATAAAGCTCCCTGGAAAACCAGAATGTCTGGTGTCTTTGGCTTTTGATTGAAATTTTGTCAGCTCATTATAGACACTCAGTGTAGACTGGATATCATGCTGATCTAAAGATCCGACTGGCAAGTACAGATGTCTGTGCTTAATAAAAATGGGGGAAAAGTTATGACTTGATAAATGGGGTTTGTCTGGAAGATAAAACTAGGTCCTGAGACAATAAAAAGGCCATGCTGTGAAAAGTTTGGGGTGGCTGCTTCCAGCCCAGAATGCCAGCCCCAAGACTGCTGTGGAACACACACAGCTC
Organism: Eulemur rufifrons; assembly: GCF_041146395.1. NCBI lineage: Eukaryota > Metazoa > Chordata > Mammalia > Primates > Lemuridae > Eulemur > Eulemur rufifrons. The sequence goes on from NC_090990.1 coordinate 21,505,932, forward strand.
ACTGAGCTGACTCCAGGCCACACTGAACTGAACCAGCAGGACTCACACCAGCTGCCCTACACTTCGGCTTCACCCTGGCAAATGAGAGAAACCCTATATAGGCCACATCCCCCCCGAGCTGCTGCTTTCTGCATAGGCTGGTATACAGTATGTATTTAACATTCACTGAATGAAAGAATAAATGAGTGAATGAATGGATAAAGCTGTAGCTGGGAAGTCATGGAGGAAAACATGGACCTCCAGAGTTTCATCCTTTTATTGAAGCTTACAATTTCAATGGACTTTTGGCCCCAAATGAAAAAAACCACAATTAAAAAAAAAAAAGCATTGGCAGGGGGAGGTGACAACTGTCCCCTGGGGACTGAAGCAGAGCAGAGCAAGGCAGGCAAGTGAGGGGTCCGAGCTACAAAGGGCAGTAGCCTGGCCCCAGATGCCCAGGGAGCAGGGAGAGACCCCAGGCAGCTAGACGTTAACACGCAAGGACCTGTGGGCGTGGCAGAATCCAGGCCGCTGGTCCCATGGGCAAATCTCTCATGCTTGGTCAGACTGCACTTTGGAGAAAATGGACTCACCTGACAGGACAGCCTGGGTGGGGGAACACAGGTGCCAATAGTAACAAGCCGATGAACTCTTACCACTGGCATCAGGGCAAAGAGGGGAAACTAGAGGCGGGAGCCCAGCTGACCAGACACTAACTCCATTATAAGGACTGATATCTCCTGCTCCTGGTGCAAGGCTGTGCCATTCAACTTCCAGTCCTCTCGCAGGTCGGGCCCATCACTATCTGGTGGCTTTGATACAGGATTACCAACCCTCTTTGGGAACAGTGCTGCATCAAGCAAAGGAGAATCTTTTTTTAGAAGGGGGAGGAAAAGAAGAGAGGTCCACATGCTCCTCCCACTGTAAGGAGCCAGGAAAGGTCCCTTGTGCGCTCCACTCTCTGCAGATGGGCTGGGTCATAGCATCCGGGAAGCTGTCATGGTGACGAAGTCCTCAAAGCTGAGCCGAATGTTGCCCTGCACAGCTGTGTCCTTCTCCCGGAAGGCCTCCGTCAGCACCTGCAGCTGGGTGCACACCTGGATGAAGCGGTCGAGCTGCATGGCAGGATTGGCAGAGCGCGGGCAGTAGCGGGAAACCAGGAGCTGGGTGAACTGGGGGCTCAGGTTGTAGCCCATTTGGGACAGAGCTGGAGAGGAGGGGCATACAGAGCAGACACACAGAAACCTGCCATGAGCACCTCCATCGGCCAGCAATACCAGAGCACAGCAGCTCAGGGGACTTCGAGGGGATGTGCCCAGGAGCATAAGGAAGTCAGACAAGTCCCAAGGGTCTGTCCAAGATGTCAGAAGCACAACAGGGGCTCTGTCTGGATGCTCCTCATAGCTGGAAGGCCTCCAACCTTCTTTTTCCAAATCTCCATTACTGTGTGTTCAACTGGGGCTCATGGGATCCCAGAGATGACAACGGTCTATCCGTAATCATCTCTGACTCATCTGCATTTCAAAAGGAAGTCTGAGCCCCCTAGGACCACCTTGCCTAGAGCAGGCATCAGAGGCAGCACAGCACAGAGGTTATGAGGACCCGCTCTGGAGTCAGACAGACCCTGGGCAAGTCACTGAGCCTCACTAGCCCTCTGTCTTAGCACCTCTAAAATGGGGATGATACTTAACTTGCAGGTTCTAGTAAGGATTAAAGGAGGTGATCATGTAAAGCACTTAGCACAGTGCCTGGTACATAAAGCACTCAGTAAAGGTTATTTTAATAAAGTCACCATCACTTCCCCAGACAAAGTTGCTGGGCAGTTCCAATGTCACGGCCTACATGCTGCTCCCATCCCTCACTGGGATGCTTCCTTCCTTCTCTGCATAACTTACCAGCCCAGGCTAAAATCTCAGCTCTCCATCGGCTATGCGGGCCCTTGGGCAGGTTCACTACACTAAACCTCAGTTTTCGCATCTATAAAAGGGAGATAATAAGGGATCCTTCATGGAAGGGTGTGGATTAATAAATAGTAGCTAGTACATGGGAAGAGTGAACTATATAAACCAATTAAAAACACTTATTACAGTGCCTAGGACATAACGAGCATTAAATAAAAATCAGCTTTGTTGTTGTTAGTATCACCCTGACCAATATCCATGACAGAAGCCAGCAAAAGAGAAGGTGATCAGTACAGGTCAACTCTCCCTTCTACCAGGGGGCAGGTGTGGTGCACTCACCACATCCGCAGACCTTCCTTAGTCTGAAATCCACACACAAGGCAAGGGACTGGACTGTCTGGGTAGGGAGTCCTTTCCCCCACTGGGTAGCAAAGTTCCCCCTCGGGTTCTTACAACCTCATTAGCCACCTGTCCTTTCACTGGCCAATCTGAGCCCAGGCTGCAGGCTCCAGCCCCATAGAGTCAGACTGGAATGAGACCTGGGGCTGTGGCCTCAGGTCATCTTCCATAGCTGCAACTTTTAGAGTCCTTGAGGTCCCAGAGCTGGGAATGAAACTGCCTTCCAGCAGAGGTGGCAAGAGAACCCATCTTCCCGAGCCCCTATGTGGGGCTCTTTCCATTCTACCTGCTAGAAACTAGAGAGGAAAGAGCCACCCAAGCCACACACACTGATCTCAAAGTGCCCAAAGGTGCTGAGTTTCCACCCATAAGGGTCCTTGCCGGCTGGGGCTGTCTCACCCAGCACTGCCAGAGTCCTGTCATCAGGGAGTCCAGCCCTGATTCTGGACCCAGGATCATGAAGGTCACAGAAGGGGTGGGAGCAGTAGGCCTACACGAAGGACAGCATTTGGCAGTGCAGGTGGACCTCTGGTGGTGAGAGGAAAACCCCTTTTTCTGTGTTAGGAAGTAAAGAGAAGAGTCTGGCGCTACCCGGCCCATGAGCCCCTGCCACGGCCCTCACCTTGCTGCAGCTCTGTGTAGCTAATGGAGCCCGAGCGGTCCCGGTCATACTGCTGGAAGAGGTTCTTCCACTGCTGGATGAATTTCCACAGGGCCGAGAAACCGTAGACATCGATGCGGCCTGATTTAGTCTTATCAAACATGTCTGACGGGGAGGAGGGAAAGGAGAGGAGGAAGGCTTCAAACTGAGGGCCAAGGGTCCTGGGCACCACTGAGGCAGCCCTCCTTCCCAGGCTGCAGTAGGAGATTCTACAGAAGCACAGGCCTGAGGCCCAGGAGCCCGTCCCCAAGACACCTGCATCAGTGTTGCACTAGCCTCCTGCCCTGGCCGCCTTCAGCCAGAACTGCATTTTCTCTGCAGGCTTCGCAGCAAACCCCTCCCTGCTGTTTCCTACCAGGGGAGAGAGACCCATTCTGTAGCATGGGAACCTGAGTTAGCCTGTAACTCAGCAGGGTCTAGAACTTGAGAAAGACCTAAGGGAAAGAGCTCCCAGTCTAAGGGATCTCACCTTGAACCCAGCTTCCTCCTGGAAATGCTCCCTAGCCAAACGATTTCTCCGCAGAATGGCTGCTCCCCCACCTCCTGTCAACCAACAGGTGGCTCTGCCCCAGCTCAGGCCCACAGGGAAGGAACTCACTTATCATCATGAGGCACGTCTCGTCATTGAATGAGGACCAGTTGGAGTTGACCAGAGCCTGCTTCAGCTCCTTGATGGAGATGTAGCCGCTGTGGTCGGAGTCCACGGACTGGAACCAGGAGTAGGCCTCAGGATCCACGTTGGGGGGGACGCCACCTGGAGGAAGGGTGTGAACCAGGGGAGTCAGGCCCAGGTCTCAAGGCCAACTGGCAAAAATGCTGGGATGGGCTGGCCTCGGTGCCTCCCTGGCTATAGGTTTTCCCTACACACCAAGCCTCACAAATTCACCCACCACCTGCCTTCCATCAAGCTGACATCCTCACTCTGATGCAAGAGGGCCACTCATATAGACTCACGAGTATCTGCAGTAGATTTCTACTCCATGAGCTCTTTGGGCTTTTCATATAGTGCTTCAGTCACTTCTCTGTTTGATTTTATGTTTCTAAAGAACAGGGAACGGTTTGTACCCCTCCAGTATATCAAGAATTCTCTGGAAAAGGTGAGCTGGGAACGGGTGGTTGATGAAAACAGAGAAGTAGAAAAGTCTATCTTAGGATGCTGAGTTAACTGGCCATAAAGGGGCTCCTTCACACAAGAAAGTACCAGAGACAGCCACAAGCAGCTGTGGAGGACAGAAACCACACTGCCCAGTCCCAAAGCCCAGTGAGGCCAGAGGGAAAAAGGACTGCCTGACTGAGGGACTAGTCTGACCTCTTTGGATGGGAAATTGAGGCGGGTTCCACCTACCCTCCTAAACAGCAGTGTCCTCCCCCCGCAGGAGAGTTTCTGTAACATGTGTGGTCTGTGTGGCTTGTACAGAAGAACTTGGGCTTTGGAATCAAAGCAGACCTGGATTCAAATCCTGGCTCTGATACTTACTAGCTTGTGTGACTTTAGGCAAAACATATAATTTCCTGAGTACTGATGTCCCAATTTCTAAACTGAACCTATTTCCCAGGGCTGTTGTGATGATTAAACAAGATAACAGCAAAATAAAGTTCTTAGCAGAGAGCCTGGGAACGTGTGTAGTCTGACACATTTTACAGAGTAAGGGATATTTAAACCGGGTTTCTCCCCATGGTAGACTACATTATTACCTCCAATTATTTGCTAATGTCCCTTCCCTCTGAGAGCACTGTGCATCCTCTCCCACTGCCTGGTGGCTTGCAGAGCACCACGAGAGGAGCACCCATTCCCATCCTACTGATGTCAGGCTTATCCAGGGGACGTGCCCTGGCCAAAAGAATGTGGGTGCACGAAACATACAGAACTTCAGAGCAGAAACTTTAAGAGGCATTGTGCATTCCTGCTAGCTCTCCTGCTTTCTTTCTGTCACAAAGATAACATACCCCAAATATGGGCTGCTCCTTCTGTCTGGATCCCAGAATGAGAAGACAAGTGGAACAGAAACTCAGCAGCCAGCCCACAGCTACTGAGATGTAAGCAAGAGTAAATAAGCTTGAGCAAGCAATGGAAATAAACGCTTGCTGCTGTAAGCCAAGGAGATTTTGGAGTTGTAGTTACCACAGCCAAGCTACCTGACAGACTTCTCACTCTGCAGATGCAAGCTGAAGCTGGAAGCAAGACGTTAAGGAGCTAGAGACCAGGGTGCCTGCTCACCCATAGGAAGGACAAGGATGGGCTGTAGAAGAGGCACATGGAATCCGAGAATCCCTACTTACCCTGTCCATAAGGCCCGGGCTGCTGGGCACCATAGGAATTTGGAGGTGGTTGACCATAGGGGCCCCCTGGGGCCGCACCGCCATACGGTCCTCCAGGACCAGGGTGTCCATAGGGCCCTCCACCAGCTGGTGGTCCGTAAGGCCCTCCGGGGGCAGGACTGCCATAACCAGCACCGGGAGGTAGCCCACTGCCATACTGCCCTCCGCCATGCGGGGGTCCAGGGTAGTAGCTACCCGGAGGGGCTCCTGGGGCCTGTCCTGCAGCTCCTGGGCAGCCCTGCAGGAAGAGCAAGATTATCAGTCAGAATGACGAGGCCAGAAACTAGCCACAGCATGGCACTTTACAGCTATAAAGCACGTCCACTGCCATTCTTTCAACTCATCCTATGGTAGGGTTGGAATTACGATCCCATTGCTCAGATGGGCAAACTGAAGCTTCTAGAGGAGCTACGAGTTACCCAAAATCAAGATCTGCAGAATCAGGGCTGGAATCCTGCCCTCCTGACTCCCCTTTTCTGTACACCACGGGGCTCCACAAGGGCTGGGATCACGTCTGGTTTGCCACTTCATCCACAGCTCCCAGTGCAGGATGGATGCTCGGTACATATTTATTGGATGAATGAATAAGCAAGTGAATCAAATAGAATTCCAAATGCCCACCCTGAGGTACCCCCATCTCTATCTGCAGAATTCACAGCACAAATGCAGTCTCCGCCCAACATCCCCAACCCTCATCAGTCACAAATGATGTATCCACAGCATGGATTCATCCACAGCATGTCTTCCATGCCCTACTGCAGCTCGCTAAGCAAAAACATTTCCCTGTCCTCCCTCATGACTCATGAGGCAGGTAGGGGAGACCCCATTCTTAAGGCAATATGGTACAATGGTTAAAAGGACCAGTTCAAGTTCAGGTTCTTCCAACTTAACTGGACTAATGATTTAACCTCTCTAAGCCTCAGTATCTTCCGCTGTAAAATGAGAATAATAATAGTGCCTCCCTCTCAGGTTGGTGTGTGAATGAAATGTGAAGCATTTTGACACAGGGCCTGGCACAGAGTAAGCACTCAATACACATTAACTATTAATAGCAGCCGCCCACAGAAGACGAAACTGAAGTCCACAAAAGTCACACACAGACTGTGTGGAGGGGCTGGGACCAGAACTCAGGTCTCCTCTGGTCCAGGGCATTTGCACAATAGAGCTCACATGGGAGCATCCCTGTCTCGTCTACATCCCCACGCCACCAGCCAGGGACCCCTGAGGCTAAGAGCGTTCCGCTCCATCTCCCTAAATGACCAGCACAGGGCCTGGCAGAGCACAGCCCTAACACATCTGCAACAAGCAGAGCTCAAGGGCACAGAGAGCAGCTGGGCCCAGCTATGGGGAAGGTCCCATCCAGACACGTCCTAGCTCAACCTGGAGGCACAGCAGTGGCCTAGCCACTGAGAGTCTGGGCTTTCTTTTCTTATTGTGTTTGATAGCTTCTGGGACCACCACCCTCAATGCTAAGACCAAACTGATTGTCATCTAAAAGGGGCCTGCATGTCCAAGGAAGAGAGGCTTTTTGGGGGAGGGCAAGAGCAGGCCCTACTACCTCCCCTACTCAGCATCGTGGGCACTCTTCCTCCCTAGAAGCTGCCATAGCTATTATAGGAGCTAAAGTCACAGACAGATTTCAATTCAAAACTCTGCTCTCACCAGCTGAGTTCATGACGGGGCCAGTGGCTCAATCTGAGCCTGCTTCCTCACAACTAAAATGTAATCATCTCATCCTCACTGGACTGTTCTGCAGATTATGAGAAATAATCTTATAAAATTCTGTTAGTTTCAATTTTAGCTATAAAATCTTTTGATTTAAAAAAAAATAAAATTCATAAAAGAAAGTTGCTCTAGTTGAAGCAAGGTGGGGGTTCCAGAGACCCAATCATGAGGGGGCCCCTCCCTTGATAGATTCTGGGGGGGCTGTAAAGAACCCTCACGGTGACTCAAAAGACAGTCTGAAAACTACTAATATAAGACAACTTCTTTTCACAACGGTGCCTGGCATAAAGGAAACGATCGATAAATCATACATGAAACATAGCTGCTATTGCTATTATTATATTATTACTGTCGGCAAAGTCCTGGGCCAGCTAAACTCTGGGGGACGGGCATATAAAGGAGAGTGCAACAATCTGAAGGCGCTCACAGCTAACAGGAGAAGCACGGAGACACTCCGTAACATCTAACAAAACAGCACAAGGAAACAGGTATTTAAAATGGACACATAAGCCGTGTGCCACGGGGGCTGTAAAGGAAAGAAGGTAAAATCAGGGAGGGTTTCCACGAGAAAGCGGCATTTGAGCTGGGACTTAAAGAACGAACAAGATTCCCAATGGGGCTGTAGTGGTGTGACAGGAGAGGTGCCCAGAAGGCCAGTCACTTAACCTAACCCCCTCATTTTACAGATGGGGAAACTAGGGCCAGGAGAGGGGAAGGGACTTGTCCAAGTCATACTGCGAGCTGGAGGCAGAGGTGGGCCTGGACCACTTCCCCTCTCCACGCCTGCACCCAGTGCCTCCCACTGCCTCCTGCTACAGTGCTCTTTCCTTAAGCAACAGGGCACAGGATTCCAGTGTGGGGTGGAAAGGACGTGGGGACTATGCAGATTCTGGACACACCCAAAGAACAGGCTGGACACCAGGCCAGGAAGTAGCTGTTCCACTATAAGCCCTGTGAGCAAAGCCATAAACTGTACCTAGCAGGGGTACCTGAGGCAAAGTGCTTCCACCTGGGAAATGTCCCCAGGCCAACAAGGCAGGTACTGCCAGGCAGGTCTTCTGCCCTTCCTATCACATTCTGGGTAGCGGGCAGTCTGGCAGCACCTAAACCCTCTCCTTTCTGCCCTGCATTAAAGCCCTTCTGTGTTAAAGCCCAATGCACTTTCACATACACAAACACAACTGGCAGAATCTTGCCTAGTAGGAAAAAAGGAAGGTGTTTAGTAGGTCTATTTTTCAGATGAAGAGACTGAGGTACAGTGCCGTTCAGTGACTTCATTCAGCAAGCACTTGCAGAATGACGATATTGTTCTGGGCCCAGGGACACAGAACTAGATGAGGCCCTGCCCTTGAGGAGCCCATAGGTAATTATGATACAATATGATCAATGCCATCAGAAAAACTACTTACACGCTATGAAGAAGCATGGACAGAGGAATTTGTTCTGTTCGCTGAATGACTAAATGAATAATCAAATGAACAATGCATGAAGTGGGTCAAGGAAGGCTTCCTGGAGGAAGCAGCAGTGATACTGGAGTTAGTCTTTGAAGGATGCACAGGATTCCCCAAAAGGAAGGCAGGGAAGGACACTTCAGACAGAGGGAGAAGACAGACAAAGGCTTACGTGAGCAAGCGTGGTGTGGTCAGGGGGGCTACGCAAAGGCAGGCCTTTTACGCAATCCTGGACCAAGCACCTCTCCTGCTGCATTTCAGTTACTGGTGAGTCACTGGTGTCTCAGAGTAGTTTCTGTCTGTCTGGTATCTTCCCCCGCCAACAGTATGCTGCCCAGGCGCATCTGCTGGGCCTCATTCATCATGGTACCCTAGGGCCCAGCACAGTGCCAGGCACCTGCAAGCCTCTATAAATATTTGAACAAGTGAACGCCACTCTAAAGTGTTTGGGCTTTATGCTGGAGAAAACAGAACACCATAGAAGGGTTTCCAACAGGGGAGAAACGTGATCAGAGCCTTGTTTAGAGAAGTAACTGGCAGCGGCGGCGGCGGCAGCAGCAGCGTGGAGGATGAGCTAGCGGGGGAGGCAGCAGCCCAGGTGCTGGGCAGGCAGGGCATGAACCAGACAGCAGACTTGGGGATGGAGAAAACGGAATGGATTCTGAAGCTATTTCAGAGATAGACTAGACATGACTTGGTGACTAATTAGATTAGGAAAGAGATGGAGGGGGAGCGAGGAGAGGAAGTGTTTAGAATGACTCAGGTTTCTAGTTTGCACAGGACGAAGGAGGTGGAGCTACCAACTGAGGCGGAATCCAGGCTGCAGAGGAAGTTTGGGGAAGACGATGAGATGTTCCCAGGGTCACTGAGCTGTTAGCAAGGGTCTGACCAGAAGTGAAAACCAGAGTCCCCAGTTCCCTGTTATTTTATACTAACTCTATGCTGCCAACCCTTTTGAGAGTTTTCCCAGGAGTATTTAATACCGATAAAAACAAGATTGTGAAGGGAGAGGGGAGGGGAAGACAGGAAGTGTTCAGTAACCATGGCTTCCAAAGCAGCACAGAAAATTATCTCGAGGTCTTTGGCTGATTGCAAACAAGCTACATTTGATACCTTGGGAGAGGGGTAATTAATATTTATTGAGGCTCTGCAAGCTGCTTCCAGTTCAATCAGCTCTCACTGATCCTTAGTCCTTTGAGGATAGTGCTATTATCCCATTTTACAGATAAGAAAATGAAGGTGCAGAGAGTTTAATAATGTGCCTGAGATCACGCAGCTAGAATGGGTAAGCTGGGATCCAAACAGGGTCTGTATGACTCTGCACCGCCTCCTGTTTGTTCACTCAGTGAGTGCCTAGCATGTGTCTGTGCCAGGGACTGTGCTAAATGTTTCTGTCACATATGACAAATTTCTACAGTAGACGGGGGCAGAGGGGGAAGGAGGTGATCTTTCAGAGCCTTCAAGGCCAGAAATAAGAGTCTCAGAAGAATCTTTTCTTTTTTTCACCCTGGCACCTAGACTCAGTTCGAGAGCCACATACTGGAAGAAACCTCAAAGATTCCTCAATCCAACCTCTGAGTCAATAATGGAATCTCTATTTGCATTCCCACAAGGGGTGGGGAGCTTACTTCCTCTCAAATAACCCACTCAGAAAGTTCTGTATTTTCTTTCGGTTCTGAGGGCTCATTCTTCTACCCCCCAAACCCTTGTGAGGCTCGGATGAGGAAGGGAGGAGGTTGCATGGCAAAGACCAGCCCCAGAGCTACCCCTCAAATGCCTGCTGAGGAGGTGGCAGCCCAGGCTAAGGGGTTAAACAATCACAAGACGGCAGAAGGAATGGTTCAAGCATTCGCCAGCAGAGCCTCCTAAAACATTTAAAGGACAGAAACATGCAACCAATAAACAATGAGCCAAGAACTGTCCCAAGACTTCAATCACTACCTCTGTGCTGACCCTCCAAAACCTCTCTCTCCAGTTTCATCTCTCCTGAGCTACAGACCCACATAGCCTCTGGACATGGCCTCCAAACCCATTCCTCCCACTGCGTTCCCTTCTCAGTGAATGGAACCCCTTCTGCCCAGTCACCCAAACCTAAAGCCTTAGTGCCCTCCTAAGCACCTCCTCTTTCCTCCCCTCCGTCACTTAAGCTAGGCACCAAATTTTCTCAACTCTATCTCCCAAATGCTTCTCAAATCCACCTTCGCCAGGTCACTGTTCTCTTTAGCCTAGATTAGTTCAATAGCTTTGAAACTAATCTCCCTGCCTCAATCCATTCTCACAGTGCCCACGGTAATCGCTCTAAAGCACAGATGGGACAAAACTCTTCACTGGTTCCCTTGCTACTCTTAGGATGAAGTCACACTCCCCCAAAAGGCATACAAGGCCCTTTGGGATCTGGCCCTTGCCTAACTTCCTGGTCTCATTTCTTACTCCTTTTCCCCTCATCACTACAACTAGACTGATCTTAAAGTTCCTCCAAAATACTGAGCTGTCCTACTTGCTTCCTGGTCTTTGTGCAGCTATTTTCTCTACCGGAACACCATTCCTCTCTTTACCCAGCTAACTCCTACCGGTGATTCAGTTTTTGGCTTAAACATCACCTCCTTTAAGAAGTCTTTATGCACCCTTAGACCGAGTTAGGTATCCCTCCTGTGCTGTGCTAGTACCTTACACTTACTCCCATTTAATACTTGGCACACTGATTCTTCAATTTACATATCTGCATTACTCTTCCACTTGGATTATTTACTACATGCCAAGCACTTTATGTGGATTATCTCATTTAATCTTTGCAGTAACTCTGAGGTAGGTACTGTTATGACCCTATTCTAAAGAAGGGGAAACTGAGACTCATATTTGCAACAAACTCCTTCAAGGAAGTGGCAGAGCAGGGATTTGAAGCCAAATCTCTCTGGCCTCACAGACCAAGCTCTTAAACCCAGAAATCCATCAAGATGGTTCCCTCACAGAACCAAAGGGTGCTTGAGTTTTACTATTCCAACGCCCAGTCCATGCTTGAGTACCCTGGGCTGGAGGCAGTGGGAAATTACAGGAATTTTGACTCTTACCAATAGGCTGGAATCCTCCAGGGCTATGTAGCGAGGGGAGGGGATGCAGCTCTGACTGAGATGCTTTAAAACAACCCATTTCCTTTTTAGAACACGTGGGACTAGGAGGTGGACAAGGGTATGGTGGGGGAAAACAGTACCATTTCTTCTTCTATTCCAGACACTTTCTCTCTGTACTACCTTTCAGTATTTCACTCCTGGCACAACCCAGGCAGCACGGCATAGAAAGAGCAATCACAGCAGCCAGAGCTGCCACCAAGCACTGGCATGTGCCATGTACTAACAATGTGCCACGCTCCCTGCAGGGCTTCCTGCACTTCATCCTCCTGTCAGCCCTTACAGGTATTACTTCTTCTTTTTTACAGGTGAGGAAACTGAGGCTTAGAGCCCTTAGATGGTTTGTCCAAGGGCATACAACTATTAACACATTGACTGCCACCCTAGAAAAAAAATTTTTTTTCCCTTGGGACCATGGTCTTTTATTAAAACAAAATGATCCTTTCTAGTTTGTTATTTTTTATTGTTTTCTGTGCATGAGTTATAGGCAACACAATCCGTTTTTAGAATTGTCAATATTAACTGTAACAAAAAGAACATCAACAAGTAAGATTTTCACAAACTAACTGCAGGGTTTTGCTTCATGAGACCCCGGGCTCAAAATTAGCTCAAGTTAAATACAACTCACATGGCAGCTAATGTGTTAAGTAATAGGATTCTAGCCTAGTTGTCTAACCTGTCAGTGCTTCTAGGATGCATACAAATTATCCCCAAAGCTTATTAAAATGTAGATTCCTGGGCACAGAACAGGTCTGAGTAGTACCCAAAAGTGTGCTTTTTTAACATGCCCTCAGGTGATTCTAAGCCAGAAGACCAATCACTGAGAAACAATAAACTATGGCAATATTTTCCTAAACTGGGTTACTGTGTTCCTCAGAAATACCAGTGTCACAAAAAATGAACAGGCATTAAAAAAAAAAAAAAGAGGGGGACGGAAGTTCCATAATTAAGTAAATTTAAGAAATACTGCACATTCTATTCCTTCCTGGAAGATTTACAATGTCCAATAGCAAATTAAGAATTCTGAAATGCCCTGGGAACATACTTACTCAGCTATATTTAAGAGTGTTTCCCAAACGTAATTAACCACAGAATCGTCCTCTACTAATAATACCTTTTTAATATCTTACAAGACTCAGAGAATGGAATTTGGGAAACACTGCTACGTACGTTATGTGTCCTTCTAATCCCAGCCCACGCTGGCCTCTCTTCTTCCCACCTCTGCTAAGCATGCAACGAAAGGAGTCCTACTCCTGGGCTCACCCTCACTTGCGACATGTGACCTTTGGCAAGCCACTTAACCTCATTGGGTTTGTTCCTCAGCTGTAAACTGGGTGTAATAATCCCTGTATGCCTATAGGGCCTTCACGATAGGGACAAAAAGGTCCAAATACTATGTAAACCGTACAGGGCTACACGCCATCTTACCTCATCTTTGGCACGTAACTATACTCAGTCAAGCGTTTTGTAATATCCCATTCGATCTTGTTTTCCAATTTTTCTACATGGTTTTAACTCCTAAATCACTGTGTGATCTTGGGCAACTCGTGAGCCCTCTCTGGGTTTCAGTTTCCTCCTCTGCAATATGAGGGGGTTATTTTGAGGGTCCACTCAGCACTAACCTTCCAGGAGGCTAGTAGAAATCAAAACACTAAAAGGCAAAGCGTGTTACACCTTATTATGCACCAAATACTTAATAAGCATCACCTCATTGCTCTTCGTAATAGCTCTGAGGTAAACTCCATTAGGCCCCATTTTAGAGGAGGAAACTTTTGACTCAGAAAGGCAAAACATCTTGCTCAAGGGATCAAAACGATTTGGGTGATGGAGCCAAGATGTGAACCTACCTCTGACCCCAAACTGCACTTGACCATCCTACTATTCTGTCACCTGATAAAGTATTCTGGCCACAGCATCACCTTGCTGTGGTGTTCCTGGCTAAATCAAGACCGGCTGGCCAGTGGGGAAAAGGCATCTGCAGAAAGCCCGGGTTCTGACCTCGGCTTTGCTGCTGCCTAACTGCCTGGTGACTTCAGATAAATTCTATGTCTTCTTGGGGTTTCATTTTTTCCTATATGTGAAACGGAGCTGCTGGATTAAGTCAGTGGTCAAACCGGCTCACTTGTGGCGCCTGCTACAACCACAGATTCTCCTGATTACTCTGACGCAGCAGGTGGGGGGTGGGTCGGGAAGCCTGTATCGCCCAAAATCATACTGATGGAACCAGAGCTCTCCACATCCTGTCAGCAGATGACACCGGCCAGGGAACCCGCGGGAGCCTTGAGAGGGTGTGGACCCCAGGCAGGGACCAGCATGGACCTGTGGGGTCCAAGGTCCCCAAAGCCTCGCCTGCGCGACGTCAGAGGGGGCGCGACACAACCTCCGGGACGCGCGGTCCTGAGTGACGTAAGCCGGGCGCGACCGATGGTCCCTTTTGCGTTCTCTCCCATGCGAGGTCTCGCTGAAGCGAACCCAGCGTGGGAAGGACACGGAGAAAGGCGGGGGAAAGAAGAGTCGGGGGCGCCGGGCCTGGGCTTGGCACGGGCCCTAGGTGCACTCGCGGGCCCCTCACACACTCACCTGCCCGTACGGATAGCTGGCCATGGCGACTCTGACGTCACACGCCTGCGAGGGGCGGGGCCTCCGACTCTCAGACCCGGCCCTCGCCAGGGCCTGGGGGCGGGCCCGCACTTGATTGGACGGCCATGCTCTCAATCTTGGGCGCGGTACGACGACGGAAGTGACGGTACAGGGCAGCGGGCGGGGGCCTACCACACAGACCAGAGGTGCTAAAGACCTGGTGGAGCCTTCCGGAAATCTTGGTGGCTGTACTGGCTCGCCTGTTTCTCCCTTTCCTGACCTGGAGTAAGCCCCAGGGCTGGTCAGGCCGGGATATTTAGTGAGAAGCCTAGGTTGGGTGTTGCTGCGGCGGCCATATTATAACCTGGCAAATGGGACGCACGATAGTGGCGTAACTGTTGTTGTCACTTCGAATTTCCGCCGGGTGAGGGCCCAAGCGGTTGCCATGACAATGGGAAACCTACAAAGGCCTCCTGGAAAGGATGGAGACGATGGCAGAATTACTCCTTTCTGACGTCAAGACGCTGGGTGCAACTTAGTAGCCTTGGGGTGAGATACAGATCTGTGGTTTTTGAAGATGAAAATCCCGAACCGTTAGCGCTGGAGGAAAATTAGATTATCTAGTAACTCTTCATATATGGGGAAATTGGGAGGCAGTGACTTGCCCTAGTTCACAGTGGGTTAGTGGCAGAGGGTGGCCTAGAACCAGGGTCAGTGGATGCCCAGTTCACAGCAGGGAAGTCTAGATTGATCCCTATAGGAGGTCAAATCCTGGTTTCTAAGTGACCTCAGCACCACGTACGTGCCACTTGCCCATTGCACAGCCTACAATGGTGCTCTTCATCCACAACTGCAAAGTAAGGCCCACTCTCTTCATCCTGGCCCTCCAGTCCCTTCGCAGTCTGGCCCACCCTCACCTTTCCAGTCTCATGTCTTACAGCTCTGGTCTGTCTTCCACTCTGTACTGCTCAGTTCCATCACGCAGCACCTCTGCTTTGGAGTGAGGGTCACTTTCTAACTGTGTGACTTTGGGCAGGTTAGAGACCTGAGTCTCAGTTTTCTTAGCTGTCAGAAACAAACATGTAATTTGAAAATGAGCGATTGCACCTGCTCATACCTAGAGTTATGCTCAAACCACTTCTTTCTCCTGGAAGAGAGGGAGCAGCCCTCCCATCTCCAGTCCTACAAGGATCAGTTCCAATCTCATCTGCCACCTAAACCTCCCACAGTCCCCTCAAGCTTCAGAGTTAGCCACCCTCTTGCCAGTCTTTCTCTGCACTTGGTACTATCACTGCCATAGTCCAGCTTGCCTTGTATAAAGAGTTCTCTTTTGATGTTTTCCCCCAAAACAAAACCCATTCCTCTCCTTCGTCTCAGAAAATCCACTCAGTCAGGCCAAAATCCTAGGATCATTCTTGTATGTCCTCTTTTTCTCTATGCACTTCCCCACCTCCATTTGCTCTAGTTCAAAAATATACCCACATCTGCTCTTTTCTCCCTGTTCACACTATCACTCTAGTCCAAGACACCATCATCTGTGCCTGAATCACTGCAATAGCCTCCTGACCAATGTCCTTTTCACTCTTTCCCTCACTATAGGGCAGCCAGAGTGATTGCCTAAAAATGTCATTCCCTGGCTTATACTCCGGGGGCTTCTCATCACTCTTACAATAAAAGCTAAACTCTCCTTATGACCTTCATGGTCCTACATGACCTAGACCCTGCCTGTCTCTCCAGCCTTATTTCCTGCCATTGCTGTCCTCCTTGATACACTCCAGCCACGCTGGCCTGGTCGTGCCACCCCCAGAACATGCTGAGCTCATTCCCGCCTCCATATCTTTGGATTAGCTCTTCCCTCTCTGTCTAGAACACTTTGACTTTTCATTGGTTGAAAAGTTATCCAAGTCTCAGTTCAAATATCACCTCTTGGAGTGGGGAGCATTCCTTGACACCACAGCTAAAGTACATGGCCCCCCTCCAACATCCAGTCATCTAGCATATCATTATATCATATTTTTTCATAATATGTGTCACTGCTTGAATTGTCCTCTTTAAAGTTTACATGTATGTTGTAAGGTTTACATATATTGTAGAATTGTCCTTTTCCTATTTATTCTTCTATCCCCAACACCTAGAGTAGTGCCTGGCATGAATTCAATAAATGATAGTGGTTATTATTATTAATATTGTGTACTGAATGCTTACTAGGTGCTGAAATTTGTGCTAAGTACTATGTGTTGTTTAATTTTCATCACAGTCTTTTGAGAGAGGATGCTATTACCCATTAATGATGAGGAACTGAGGCTCAGAGAGGCTAAGTGACTTCCCTAATATCAAAAAGATAAATGGAGAAGTCTGGATTTGAACTCAGGTCTACACTCATTTTAACTACTCAATATTTAATAGTTAGTAGGCCATGTCTTCTTTACCTTTATAACCTCCCAGTCCAAAAAATATTGGTGGAATTGAACTGAAAAATCTCAGAAAGGAAGACGTCCTGAAGTCCAGGCTGAAGTTCAAGGCTGGGAGAGAGGATAGTGACACTTGGCCCGCAGATTGGGTCCTGTGACACGTGCTCATTTATTCCACAAACCTGTGAGCCTCTTGAATTCCCCCCACTTGCCAGGCTCTGTTCCAGGTGCTGAGGATTCAGCTCCTATGAGACTTCTTTGCCTCCATCCCCTTCTGCCTAGTGAAGGGCTCTTAGGGGAGCTTGCTGTTGGAAGTCTGTGCTATTTGAGGGCAGAGGCATCCAAATCTTCCCTCAGGCAGTCAGAGACCAGCCAAAGCCGACATCCAGGGCTGTGCCTCTGAGGACCTGCAGCACACCCAGGTGTGTTTGTTTTGGAGGGGGCTGGATGAGAGTGAGATCAGGATCTTCCAAAGACTGAAAAACAATCAACTCATTTCTAAAACCTCAACTACCTGAGGCAGACAGAGGTGGGTGGGGAAGTTCCTGTTATTGTTTCAGTTTTAGCCAAAGGGGAAATCTTGGATTCCAGCCCTTTCTAGAGCACAGAGCACTTTCCTGAGTTCATGGAAGCCCTGTGGTTGACTCATTAGAGGTGAGGCAGAGCTTGGGAACGAAAGGCCCATCCACTGGAAAATATTGCCTCCCCTAGAGACATCATCCCCAGGCCTCCTGGCTCTGCACCAAGCCCCGGTATGGCTTACTGAGAAGGAATACCAACACCCACCTAATTATTATGGAATTAATTCTCTTTGATTCCAACCAGATCCAGTTCTGAAATTTAAATTCCAGTTGGGTATTGTGGATCAGAGGGTGATTTGCAACTTTCCACAGAACCAACTGAAAAATGAGAACTGCGTACAGTGTGATGTGGCCGCACTCCCTTCCGTTATGGTAGCGTAGGGGGAGCACAGTGACAAAAGCTATTCCCATGCACTACTCAGGACAGCCACAAAAAAAGATCTAGTCTTGTAAGGGATTAACAGACCCTATGTGAAGTCTAATTAGATTCTGTTGAATTCTGGTGACAAAGGAAAACATGGTGACAAAAAGGAAGATTTAAATTCCAGAGGCATCAAATTTGGGACTTTTCCTTGTGGAATAAATATGCAGCAGCCTTTTTCTCCATCTTACAGAGCAGAGAGTTTCTCAAATTAAGGGTCCTCCAGTCCATTCTTCGCACTGCCATTGGTGAACTCCCCGTTAGGCAAACCGGACGCGACATACCTTTGCGTGAAACCTGTCAGTGACTTCCCGCCGTGTCTCCCCTGCGCGTGCTCCGCAGTCCAGCCACACTGACCTGTGTCCCGTCACTCAGCCTGCTACACCCAGTCATCGCTGGACCTTGGCCCGTGCTGTTCCCTCTGCTCCATCTCTCTTTGCCTAGACACGGCTAGGTCCTCCGGCTGTGCAGTCCCCAGCACCTGGTCCTGCCCTGTCCTCCCCCTTCATTGCAATTGTGTAACTGTGTGCTCTCCCCACAGACACTGTGGGGGCAGGGACCATAGCTGTCTAGCTCGACTCGGGATCCACATAGTCTAATACAGTTCCTGGCACAAAGTAGGAAGAGGAAATGGACTCAAGTTAGACTTTGCCAATCTGATCTGTGTGTTGCCTTAAAAGCCTGGAATAGACTAAGAACTGCAGGCAAAAGAGTACCAGGGCTGGAATAGGAAAAAGCAGCCTGGGAGGAATGGAAGGCATGTGCCCCTCCCTTCTTTCTCTTCAGACTTCCCAGCTCCTGAACAGATGAGGGAAAGCCATGGATTTTTTGCTGACCGCGGTAACAGAAGCGACTATAAAATTCAGCTTTCCATCTGGTTCTTCATGGTCCAGGAAAATACAGCAATTTCAAACTCCAGGGAGACAGGCATTCAAATGATGAAAGCCTAAACCTAGCCTGTCGGAGAATCCCCTAAGAGTGGCGTGAATTTGACTCACGAAGAAAAGTGAAGAAAGCATCATTTACTCTGTAAGGATTGATTCCCTGGGGACCCTTACAGGGGATGAGTTTGATGTTTCCTCATAGCAATTTTCCCCTCTGGCCTTCAAAGCCAGCCCTGCTCAATTCCACAGCTGGTCCTTGCTTCTCTTTCTCTCTACTCGCGCCAACAAGCCCCTGGTCATGAAGCCCATCATCGGTTAGTGCTCACAGGCTGGCCCGAAAGCGGGAGCTGGCCCTCCGACGGGAGCGCTTTAACATCTGTCCTCAGCCCCTGTCCAAAACCTGGCTGCTACTTCAATGCAGAGATGATGCATTTGCTTTTTAACGTTTTGTGTTAGAACCAGGGT
The DNA here is from genome assembly GCF_041146395.1 of Eulemur rufifrons. Classification (NCBI taxonomy): domain Eukaryota; kingdom Metazoa; phylum Chordata; class Mammalia; order Primates; family Lemuridae; genus Eulemur; species Eulemur rufifrons. The sequence goes on from NC_090990.1 coordinate 21,524,834, forward strand.
TAACTGAGAATAGCTGGTGCGGGATGAAAAAGGAATAGACCCCTCCTTTATCTAAAACATCATGTGAAACACCCGGGCGTGCTCAGGAGCCTGCCTGATTTCATTCCTCTGGCCGCCAGCACACCTCTGCTCCTGGCAGGAAAAAAATAGGGCAAAGGTTCTGAAAAACCATCAATAGGCTGATCTCCTGGTATTTGGGGCCCAACCAGAGAAGGGAATTTTCAGAAATGTGCTGGAATGCCAGCTCAGAAGAGATTTGACAGCCGGTTTGAAGGCTTCAGGCAGTTTGGATAAGCATCTAGACTTTGGGTGCATTTCTGAGCCTGCTCTGTGATCCTTTGAAGTTCGTCCAACTTGAATAAACCTTCCAGAAAGCTGGGGCCAGTAAAAAGGCTTTCTTTGGAATTCCCCCTGGAAGTGCCCTGTTGCTCTCTCACAGGGCAGCCAGCCCATAAGGACAGGCGATCTGAAAAGTAGAGAAAGAAGCTTGAGACAGAATGGTTTTATAATGTTCAACTGGCTGCCTTTTTTTAAATGTCTAGCCTTTATACATAGAAAGAAGGAGACAGCAGATAGATCACCAAACTCCCAGTGGACTTTAAGGACCAAGAACTTAGATCTGATCATGGCTTGCCTGCGACCCCTTTGCACTGATACGACCTGGCTGTTTCTGAAGGCCTAGGCTAGGATGTAGAGGAAAAGTACCATATACATTAGAATAACAAAGAATCACAAAGGATGCCATCTGCAATCCACAAAGTCATTACCCAAAGCACTTACGGAGAGCTGGTGACAGGGCCATGCATTGGTACAGGCGGGAGGTTCCATCTCATTTCCCAGAGAAGCATTCCCTGGTCGCCTAGGCCAGGAGCCGGAGCCTATCTTTTCTCCTGTTTGCACAGGTTTTCTAATCACAGAATTACTGGAGCATCAACGTAAGGCTGCATGCTTGGAGGGGCTTCCAGGCAAATGAACACACCTCAGCACTGAGTGGCATTTCCCAGGGTGCAACCTGGGTTGGCTTTGGGTCACACTCACGAAGTGAAGCAGGTGGGCAATGGGTGGGCGGGGTACGGAACACCAGTTTATTTAGGGAAGCAAATAGGGAGGGGCCTTTATAACCGGGAAATAGGGTCTTCAAACCTGAGCAACGCCTCTTCTCTAGCTCGAGAGAAGCGTGCGTGCAGGACAGGGCACGGGGTGTAGAGGACCACAGGGTGAATCAGGAGCACCGAGAGAGGAGTGCTCCCTGCACGGCAGCACCCCACAGCTGCACTGGCTGGCCACAGGCCGCAAGGGAAATGCCCTTTTTTGACCCTGGGACCAGTTGAGAAAAGGAGGATGACAGGGAGCTGGAGCTGCAGCACCAGAGGAGCCCCGCTGGAAGGGAATGGCAGCGAGTTTCGTTTCCTTATTTTATTATTTAAAAAATATTAACAGCAATTAAAAACAACAAAAACATTCACAACCCATCACAGAGTCCTGTGAGCTTTGGCCATTTATTCCCAATGGAGTCCTTCGTCTGGTGGCAGGTGGGGATTTCAGCCGAAAGGCCCCTTCATGTTTTTCATGGGCGGGTACTGCTGCTCCATGGGCATGGCCCCGAAGCAGTCAGAGGGGGTACAGTGGCCAGCCTTGCCCGGCTGGCCCATGGGGCCCGGGGGGCCAGGGATGCCAGGGATGCCCTGCTGGCCCATGGGTCCTGTTGCTCCCATCTTCCCATACCCTGGAGGGCCTTGAGGACCTAGGGAGGGAAGCGACACAGAAGGGAAATCAGGAGACCCAGATCATAAGAAAAAAAGCAGTAACAGGCATGGTAAACACTGCCCGACATATGATGAGTAGTTCCCACGTCACCTCATGTTCTCATGAGGACCTGATCTGATCTTCACGTTGATTTAACAGTGACGATACCACTGGCTAACTTTACTGAGAGAGTCTGTGTGCCAGGCACGGGGCTGAGTGCCTCTGATGCATGATTCATTGAATCTGCACAACAATTCCCTGAGAAAGGAGCTATTATCTAATTTTGCAGATGAGGACACAGGCTCAGAGAGGTTGCACATCTGGTAAGTAGAGCAGCTGGGGCTCAGAGCCAGAACATCAGGCTTCGGCCATTCTCTTGCAGGCTCTCCAGCCAAGCATGCATCTTACAGAGTGACTCCAAGGGCATAAATGACCTCTTCAAGGTTACGCAGCCGGTAAGATGCCGAGCAGGACTTGAACTCGAGTTCCCTGGCCCTGACCACGGGCAGCTCCCTCCCACTGCGTCACGCTAGCCCAGCCTAGGACGTAGGAACAGGCACTGAGTCCTCCACTCCCCAATCCCCACAGTGGCATTTGTATAAAAGGTGGTTCATTGACCTGTAGTTACTTGGAGTTCGACACAACTGTGTCGCGGAAGGAACAGAAAGAAAGGGGGTGTCTGCTGCTCTGGCTTCGTGGTCTCAAATGCTGCTTTTTCTTACCTGGAGGGCCGGGAAGACCATTTTCTCCTGCAACACCAACGCCAACATCTCCCTTTTCACCTTTGGTACCAGGCAATCCTGGGACAAAACAAATAAAATAAGAAGTCCTATCCCTGAGCAGAAAAATGACACAGCCAGTTGGATTACTTGAAACACACACATACACACAAATCCCACATTCACAACATGGAATGGTCAGGCCTGCCCCAGAGAGCTACGTGTGTCCCTTGGGAACCAGAAAGCAGAGCTACCTCTCATTCCTGGCAAGCCCTGCCGTCCTTCTCTGCCAATCTGACCAGGGAGGCCAGGGGACCCCGGAGCACCCGGCCGGCCCGGAGCACCGTCCTTCCCTGGAGGCCCTGGTCGTCCCGGAGCTGCCGCCATTTCCACGGGGAACTGCATCCTGGAGGTGTAGTAAGCCATCCTCTCTGCAAGACAGGAAAAGGACGGGTCACAGGGAGCCCCAGGGACTCAGAATGACTGCAGATGCTGCGGCCAGGTCGCCAGCTTGGAGTCCAAAGCAGCCTTTCTTCAGAGGGACATTTGGGCAAGGAATATGGGGGTTGGTCTCCTAAGTGGGGTCTCGTGCCCTGGCCTCCACGGAGACCCTTCTGAAGCACAATTCTGACCATGGCATCTCTGCTCCATCACCCTTTGTGGGTTCACTGCCGGCTTCAGAATAAAGTCCAGACTTCTTGCCTGGCGTTCAAGGTCTGCTTCCCAAGCAAGAAGTCCAGCCCCTTCCGGAAACTGGGTCTGTGTTTTCCCCAGTCCCTGGCACATCAATGTTGGATGAACAAATGAAAAGAAAAAAAGCTTCAAATAAACCCACACCACCCTCTTCCAGTGGCCGCTCGCCCCTCTATTTAGAGCTCACTTCATGCAGACTCGTTTGATATCAATTTTCTTGTCTGTCTCCTTTGCTCAAGTGGGGGCTCGGGAGGGCAGGAGGGAACCATTTCATCTCTGAACAGAGCAGGTGACAAGGAAGGTCTGACGGATAATTGGACATGTGCCTGTCAACCCCAGGCCCAGAAGTGTGCGGGGGTGAAAGGGGGAGGACGCTGAGCTTTAAGGAAAAGGAGGCCAAGGCAGGGCGGAGAAGTGGCGAGGAAGGGCGAGTGGCACCCACTGCCAGTTACCATCAAACATTTTAATGATCTCTTGTCTGATGAACCTCTTGATTTCATCATAATTCACCATGTCTCCCTGAGGAAAGAGAAGAAAACGTGCCTCAATTATACTTCCAAGCCTGGTGCTTTCCCCCTGGGAGAGACTTTATGGAAATAAAGGGTGGGGAGGAGGGCAAAGGTCCCAGGAGCTTCCCACGGAGTCTTCATCCAAAGTCCTAAGCACCCCAAAACGGTACAAGACATTTTGTGCCTAAGTGCATTTTTCTGGGGAGAGGACCCCTTAACCCCCCACCCCCCCCAGTCAAGAACCACCTATATGGAGTCATGCTGTCTCCCGTAGAATGTCAGCAGAAGCTTCTAAAACCACCCATGCTCCACCCCACATGCCTGCTCTGTGGGACAGTGCCCACGGCCACCAGCCTCCCCGCTTACCATGGAGCCAGGAACACCGGGCAATCCAGGGCTCCCCGCGGGGCCCGGAGATCCAGGGTGGCCCCTCTCTCCTGCAGGACCTGGTGGCCCAACAGGCCCCATGGAGCCACTCTTGCCAGGCCCGCCAGGCATGCCGGATCTCCCCTTCTCTCCTGCCTGGCCCTTCTGTCCTGGAGATCCCGGATCCCCCTACAAGGACAGGTCACCAAGTGCTGTCAGATCTGCGTCATGATGTCTCAGCAATCTGCCCCTTCCTCTCACCCTCCCCCGGGCCCTGGATCACCCTCGGGACTGTGGTCACAGCATCCTGACAGGTCATTCTGCCTCACTGCCCCCAGGGTGGTCCTTCTAGAAGACAGTTCTCGTGGCATCACTCCCTGCTTAGAGGTTCTGACGGCTCCCGACTCCCCTCAGGATAAAGGCCTAATTCTTAGGTCAGGCATTCAGGGCCCTTCACGACGTGGTCCTGATCATCCCTTCCTTAGCCTCCTCTCCCTGTCCCCACCTCCTGGCAGCCATCACTGGTTATAATCCTCTGATTCGGCCATGCTGTCTTGGTCCTCCCTGCCTGCAATGCCCTCCCCTCATCCCTACCCAGCGCACGCCTCCTCCTCCCCCAGTAAGTGTTCCAGTTCTTTTCACAGCCTTCCTGACACCCTGGGCCGACGGGCGTGCTCCCTTCCTCTGGCCCCACAGTGCTGTGTCTAATCTTCTTCTGTAAAACTTGCTGCACGCTAGCGTGAATGTGACTAGACTACTGCCAGCACCTATTGTTCAGAGACCTCTGTTTACCCAAAGCCAGGACAGAGGGCCTGGAACACGAGCAAGTGGATGTTTGTGGAATGAAAAAAATGAATGAATCCATCGATCAACAAGCGAATGAACTGGAGATTTCCATTCCCTCAACCACAGCTAAGCCCCACGAGAGAAGTCTTCAGACACGAGGTTGCACCAAGGTCTGCCCACTTTTTCCTGCCCACTGGCCTTCCCAAGTCTCCTCTCTGTGGCTAAAGTCGTAACTTGGAGCTGGGCTCAAACAGCTCACGAGCTTCTCTTCTCGAGCCCAGCCAGTGCCCACTCTCACCTTGAGACCAGGAGGCCCGTAGAGTCCCTGCTTCCCAGGGGGTCCCTAAAGGAAAGCAAAAGGGGGGGTGTCAATTCTGGGCAGCATCTCTGCAGTGTCCCGGGGAGGGGGGAAGGTGCCGTGAAAGACCACCTTAGCCCCGGCTGCATCCAGCTGGGCTCTGTGTGAGGATGGACGACAGCTTCCCTGCCCTCAGGGGCTGGCAGCTGGCGGGGAGAATGATGTCCCCCAAGGCATGGCCTTGTCTGATCATGTTGGCTGTCCCCGATCACAGATGAAAGGTGAGAAGTCAGAATGGGAGGGCCAGTCTGTGGCATATTGTAAGCCTGGAAAGAGCTGGTGCCCAGGAAACATTTGTTTGGAGTTTATTAATATTATTGTCTCTTTTTGACCAGGTACAGGGTGAAAAAAAAAAGTAAAACAAGTCTCACTCCCATTCTTGTCCCCCAGTCCCCAGTTTCTAGCCCAGAGCGAGTGTTAACAGTTTCCTGTCTATCTGCCCAGAGACAGTCTGGACAAACAGGGAAGGCTGCCGAGTGAAGAAAGAGGGGTCAGGGCAAGACGGGGGGAGGTCGGGGGGGTGCGGGAGGGGTGCTAGAAGTGTCCCCAAGGAACAGGAGAAGAGCAGCACGACGGTACCTCTTTGCCGGCCGCGCCATCTGCGCCAGGCTCCCCCTGGGGAGTAGAGAACAGTGGAGACGTGATGAGCTCCAGCCCAGTTTGGGGTCACATGCCTCACTTTGGCTGCTGGCTTCCGCCAAGAAGCCACGATCCTCCAGCCCTCACCGTCTGGCACTCTGGACACAGGCTGTGGAAACTCAGACCCCAGCCCACGCTGCAGCCTAGTCCCAGAGCCCCATCCTGACGGCTCCCGGCTGCACCCCTACCGAGCTCTCCAAGGGAGGACAGACCGAGCCTGCCTTGCTCTGCGCTTGGGATCCAGCACCTTGCACACTCCCTGGCTCTGAGTACACGTTGCTGTTTGCTGAGTGAACATATGCACGCCAGTGAGGTCCCAGAGATTGACTGGGGCCGGCCTGAGCTGCTCCCTCCCCACGACAGGAGAGGCTGCCTCCTTGGGCCAGCCCCCATCTGAGGGATGCTGAGGAAGAGGAATCAGTGACTGCAAGGCAAGGGGTGGACTTTTCCAGGGGCCCTGGAGGCTCCTGAGACTGCAGGCAGGGAGGGAGGCGGGGTCCTTGGCAGGAGGCAGAGTTGCCCACATGGTGAGACCAGGCCCTCCTGGCAGATGTCACAAACCCCCGGGCCCCCGCCAGCCCCCGCCAGTCCCCACCAGCCCCCGCCAGCCCACTGCAGGCCACAGGTCCTGCTCCCAGGGAGAAAGTCTGCTGTGACAAGGCTAGGAGACCTGGGTCCCTGAGGTTTCCCACAGGACTTTTCATCCCTGAGTCCAGCAAACTAGTTCCACCCGACGTCTGGAACTTCAGAAAGGGGTAGTTTTGCAGAGTGGCTAAGGACACAAGTTCTGGAATGGGGCAGGCTAGGGACCAAGTCCCAGCTCTTCCTCTCACTGGCTGTGGGACTCTGAGCAACCTCCTTAGCCTTGCCAAGCCTCGGCGTCCTCACCTGTGCAACGGGGACAATCGTATTTACTAAACGGGGCTGCAGTGCAGATTGAGACCAAGTGCACGTCAGGCACTTAGTTGGCCATGCAGCACATGGTCGGGGATCAATACATCATCGCTCTTAGTGTTAAACATTAGCTGAGACCAAGTCTGGTCTCCGAAGAGCTCAGAAAGTTACAGCAACAGCACCGCGTTTCTGGTTCCTGACATTTACAAAGATTTTCTGTGGTTACGGACAAGCTCCCAGGGGCAGGGGCAGGGGCAGACAGGGACAAGTCTCCCCTGTCTGACACCGGACGAGGGGTCTGCACGAGGTTGATGCTGGTGCACGGTCAGAGGCAGTGACCTTGTGTGCAGCTGGCACAGCCCTGGCGTGCAGAGCCTGTCTTTCCAAGTATGACGTGATCCTCAGGCGCATGTGTTCATGCCCTGCCTCCTGCCATGCTAACAGCCTCTCCTTCCTCGGAGACCCCAGATGTGCAGCGCTGCGCTCCGCTGCCCTTCAGCCAACTGACCCCTTCCCTTTCGGCCGCGCCATAGATGTGGGGTCTTACCGGGGGGCCGGGGTGCCCAGGAGGGCCAGGCTGGCCTGGGAGGCCTGCAAGGCCCCTTTCTCCGGTGGCTCCTCGGTCTCCTTTCAGGCCCTAGAGAACAGGAAGGGCGACGGTGAGGGGGCGGGAGGGGGTAAAGTGGACCCCACACAGCCAGAGGCAGACACCCCATCGTGTGCCAGGGACCGCGTCCCCCACCTCCCAGGCCCCAGAGGGGGAGGTGGCGCTGCCTGAACTTGCAGCAGGGCCCTGGGATGGCCTCTAGCCCTCTCAGCAGCCCTTCACCACCTCCTGGAAGGGGAGATATCTGGAGACAGGAGGGGCTGATGCCAGGGAAGGAGGGGGTGGGGGTACACTGTCCTCCATCCCTCCAGCTTCCTCTGAAGGAGCCACCGCAGAGCAGGGCAGAGCTCCTGGGAGGGAACAAGGAGGGGAGCATGTCACTCACCATGGCTGAGATCCCAGCGGGTCCTGGCTGGCCTGGAGGCCCCGGTGGCCCCTAAAGAGAGAAGCGTCAGTGGGATAGAAACTGGCTCTAATAACAAGCCCCCGGGAGGCGGAGGGCCTGGCAGCAGGAACAAGCCCTAAAGTCCAGCAGCTCTGCTCTCCTTCCGAAACCCTTCCTGCCCTTCTGGCCCTGCACTTGGGCTTCTGCCAGAAGACGTGTACCCAGAGCTGAGGCTGGGGACCCGCCTGCCTCCCCATGCTGAGTGGTGCCATCTGGGGCTGTGCGGAGAGGGGCTGGTGTGGGAGCCACCGCCAGAGGCCAAGTGCAGAGGGCAAAGGCCTGGGGAGTTAACTGCCTGGCCTGGGGTGAGACCCCTTCTTCCCCAAAGGCAGCCCACTTCCTGCTGTTCTAGAGAGGAGGCAAGACCAGGCCTAGCGGGGTGGGGGCAGGGGCTCAGCATACATCCCAACGTCCCCAGGGACACGCTCCAGAGAGCAGTGAGACTCCAACACGTGGCTGCTCCCTCCTGCCTGCGCTGCATCTAAAACGCCCTCCCCCACCTTTGGGTCCACATCTTTGCCCCCGAGGCACAGCTCAAATGTCACCTCCCTGGCCAGAGTGACACCTTCTCTGAATCCCGGGGCACTGGGGTCTCTCTCAGAGCACTTCCCTCCACACTCGCAGACAGAAAGCTCCAGAGGCCACGGCCTCTACTGTACTCATCTCAGGTCTCCTGGGACAGAAATGCCCAGCACCAGGCCCGTCACACAGCAGGGGAACCGGGCCGGACGGACAGAGGTGAGACGGGGAGGCCTGCACCCACCTCGTCCCCAGCCCCTGCTGAGTCTGCAGCGGGGCCACAATTCAGAGTATGCAACACTGTCTTTCATCCATAATGTGAGGGGGACCTGGTGCTCCCAATCCAGGGCCCCGGGACCCCTTGAGATGCATGAAAATAGTATGGGGACCTGAGAATTCCTTTTTTTGGTCATGAACTATTTTTAACATTTCCAAAAGCCTCCTGGAAGTTACACAGCCAGCCCCGACAGGGCTGCGACAACACGCTAGCACATTCGCTTTCCTCAGAGCCTATCCGCTCGGTCTGTCACACTGATCAAAGGCACGCCTGGCAGTCGTCTGCGTTACTGATGAGTAAAGGAGATGGGAAATTCATTACTGCTTAATAAACATCCTCTCCAAGTCGCCCCATCTCAGTAAACACACCACCTACTCACCCAGTTGTCCAAGCCAAACGCAGGCCTCATCCCGATTCCCCTCTTTCTACCACTCCGCCGGCCCCCGACAGGCCATCGGCAAGTCCTCCACCTCCAAACACACCCCAGCTCCGTCCACGCTGCCCCTCGGCCCCACAGCCACGCAGCCACTGCACCCACGGACGCGCCCTCCCACACTCCCGGCCACGCCGCTGGGGGCCTCCCCCACCAGCACCAGGCCAGCTCTCCTTCCCTCTCGCACCGTCCCCAAACCACACTCCAGCCACACTGACCTTCTTGGGGTTCCCCAAACACACCAAGCTCCTCCTGGCCTTAGGCCCCTTGTCCCAGCTGCCCCCTGCCTGGGACCCCCCCATCCCTCGGCTCACTAGCTGGCTCCTCCTTTTATTCGGGCCTCAGCTCAAGTGTCACTTCTCTAGCAAGGGTTCCTATGAAGTCCCCTCCCTGGCCCTCCCTATAACATCATATTAGTTTGCTTGTTGTGTCTGCCTGAAAGCCCTATGACATCAGGGGACCTTGTCTGTCTTGCTCATTGCTATTGCCCAATGCTTGGAGCAGTGCCTGGTATGGGGCAGGTGCTCAGTAATTATTTGTTGACTAACTGAATGACCTTCATCTGATACATGAACTTGAATGTGCCCAGAAAATAAGAAAATGGTGAAAAACCTGGGAATCAGGAACTGGGCAGTTGGGACAGCTTCCCCGGTCAGTCCTTTCAGGTCCTCCCGGCCTGCCCCCCAACCCCAACAGAATCCCGACTCGCGCAGGGGCAGAGACAGAAACAGTTTAACTCACAACATGGCCTGGAGGGCCGGGTCTTCCCTGGGGTCCCATGGCACCAGGCTCACCCTGCAGGAGCCAGAAAAAGGAAGAGGTGACACGGAAATGGACTGACTTGTACACGCGTGGCTGTGAGGTGGGAGAGGGCTGAGCAGGGCAGGTGGGAAGGCCAATGGCCAGAGGAGCTGGGCCAAGTCCCAGCCTCCAAGACCTGAGCCCTCCAGGGCCCGAGGGACCAGCTCTGCCCCGTGAGAACTGCTGGGTAGGGAAAGCGCAGCCCCCGGCCTGAGCAGGCCAGGCCCTGCCTTTTTAGGTTGGTGACCCAGCAGCCTCCAGGGAGCAAAACCAGTTACAACCCTTAAGAGGAAGGAGGAAGTTCAAGATGTGCAGGGGTGGGTGCAACCTCCCCCAGGGCGCCGAGCAGAGAAGGCAGCCACACTGCCAGTGAGCAGGAGACTCAGAAGAGTCCAAAGGACAACTCAAGGCAGCGTGAGGTCCCTGGACCTTACCTCCGCTCCGGGCCGGCCACTGCTGCCAGGGGGACCTGGTTTGCCACAGTCACCCTAGAAGAGAGAGGGACAGCTGGAGCTCACCAGACCTTCATATGGCACCCCCACCCCAAGTCAACCCCACAGCAGAGGGGCCCTGCCAGGGGCCATCTGATGCCCTCAGGCTGGTAGGCAGCGAAGCCCTGACCCAGTCTGCCAGACACTGGTGGCCTCAGGAGGCTCCGATGCGGGGATGTCTTCTCAACCAAGGGGCAGGTGGCACCTCCACCCCGACCCCTAGGCTGCCATGTCTGCCTGGGGTCAGGCCTTCAGGAGAGCAGAGAAAACCTGTGTGGCAGAGGCCACCAGACCCTTACCTTAGGTCCCGGGAGGCCGGGATGTCCTGTCTTCCCCTTAAAGCCCTGGAAGAAAAAGCAGGAGCCCTCATGCCCCTCGCCAGGGGCCTCTTCCCGCTCCTTCTCCCTCAGGTTAAACAAATCAAACCAATCCAACGTGAACACGTGGCCCACCGAGGGCCTGGATTGGAGATGCCACACCCCGCCAGGCAGAGGCTGCAACTGCTCAGCTCCCAACTCCTTCCTGCAGCTCCACTTACCGGGGGTCCCATGAGTCCAGGGGGGCCAGCGGGACCAGGGTCCCCCTAGGGAAAGAGACCGGGGCATGAGATAGGAGCTTTGTACAGCTGGTACCCAAGTCATTCGCCACATTCTGCCTCCCCACCCCCAGCCCCTCCCCAGCTGTCCCAGGACAGAGGGATTGTCACACGGAAGAGGGAAGAACTCAAGCCTGGCCCGGCCTCTGACTGCCTGTGGGTCCTCAGCGAACCCCAGCCCCTCCCCAGGCCTCACTATTCCTCCTTTTGGGTACAGAAGGGGTTTGACCTTGATGTTCTGCCCTTTGCCGTGGCCCCATTCCTTTCGGATTCCCCAGCAAAATGGGACCCAAGGAGCCAGGGCTTGCTCAAGTCCTTCCATGTCTGCAGCCTGATTCTTCCTGAAACCCAGCCGAGCTCCCCAGTTGCCTGAGCTTCTGGGTATAAATTTATTCCCGTCACTGCTGCCTTTGATGAGGCCCAGCTCATCCAGGCTGGATAAGGCCGCCAGGAAGACTGGGAAACTGAGGGGCTCTGGTGCCATGGGGAGGTGGGTGCAGTGGGAGACAGGCCAAGAGAAGGCAGGGCCGCCCCTGACAAGGAGGGGACACTCCAGTTCCTTTCTTCAGGGTTCCCTTGACTGGCTCCTGGGGAAGGAGGGAGAGGAGGAGTGCCTGCCCTCCCGGCGCATCGTCTCACCCGCAGGCCGGGCTTGCCGTCCTTCCCATCCAGACCGTCCAGCCCGGCCGGGCCCTGCAAACAGGAAAAGGGCATTTCTGCACGCCTGTGCGGGGGCCTGGGGGACAGGGGACCTGACCAAGCCCCCCACCAACTCCCACCCCTAACACACACACACACTCATGTGCACACACACACATACATGTGCACACATGCATACACACACACAAATCCCCCACATGCCTGCCACACTAAGAGGGCACACACTCACCTGAATCCCAGGAGGTCCTGGTGGCCCAGGGGAACCAGGTATGCCTGCTGGGCCTCGGATCCCTTCGCTGCCCTGGAAACCAGCCCCCACGACACAGTCAGCAGGGCCTTGCCCCATCCTTGGAGACTAGGCCTGGGCCAGGGCTTCTGGTGACCACCGGGCACCAGGACAGCTGGCTTCTGACCCAGTTTGGTCCTGGCCTAACTGGATGTATTCTGCCCCCCCTCCCCAAGAGGTTCTGTCTTCCTCTGCAAAGTGTCCCCCTTTCCTCACTGCTCCAGCAGGAAGGGACAGAGCAGCTTCAGGGTGCACCCAGGGTGGCGCGATGGCTGCTCAGTGGCGTGTGCTGAGCTGAAAGCACACGTTCGGTGGGCCCCAACAGCACGCCGAGAGCCATGTGGGCTCTGGTTCCCCAAGATGAAAAAAGTGGGTGGCCCCTGTCCCCAAGGAGAACACAGTCCAGTGAGGGTCACAGGCCTGCCACAATCCAAGGCAAAGCAACACCATGTGCTGTGTGTGGAAGGGCGGGGGTGGGGGGGGAGTTCAGAAGAGGGGGCGGCTCATTCTGGCAGGGGGTCAGGGAAAGTGCCACAGAGCGTCACCAGACGCTAGACTCTGAAGGACATTTGGGATTGGGAAGGTAGAGGAGAAAAGCGCATGCCAGAGGGAACCTAAGAGAAGGATAGAGATTTGGAAGTGGTCACATGCCTGTTCTGGCCAGGGTATCTGGGGGAGCCTGGGGTTGGGTGGGCGGGAGAAGAGGGTGGAGAAGTCTGAGCCTGGTTGGCGAGGGCCCTGAATGCCGTGCTCAACTTTATCACACAGCCCAGTGGTTTTCAAACTGTATTTCTCAGAGCCCGGGGGCTCCTGGGGAGCCTCAAAGCTGGGGCCAAGAAGTGGGGACCCAGAGGGTGGACTCCAGGACCCCTACCCTTGTTTTAGCCAGAGCAACTCCACTTGTATCTATTTTATAGATTGAGGCTTTATATGGGCTTTTGTGTGATAAAAAGGCTCAAGGACTTTAAAATAAAGTCTGAAAACAACTGCTACAGGTACTAGGGAGCCATCGAAGGTTCAAAGCAGGGGAATGATGAGAACAGATGCATGAATTGTAATGTTTATCAGAAAAGGAGGGGAGCAAGATGCTTCATCTGCTTGGGGCTGGGGGGCTGCTGCATTCCCAGTGGGGACAGGGTGGCTGCCGGGATCAGTGGCTGTGGGGTGGTCTAAGGGAAGGGATCCTGCCAGAGACCCAGCAAAGGGGAAAAAGAGCTCAGGGGACAATGCAATGCCACCAGCCACCAGGAGGGGTCAGCACAGCCCCAGCCAAACTCAGCCCCCACTGGGAGTCTGGATGGAGAACCACTGGCCAGAGGTTTGGGATCCCTGCAATGACCAGCCTAAGGAGAGCAGGGGCTGCCACCTAGGTCCTTCACAGGGAAGGGGAGGAAGGAAGGGAGCTGGCAACCACTATCGCCCCAACCATGGCTGATGGACACTGGCCCCGAGGAGGCAGTGAGGGACCCAGGCCCTCCTGGAGCTGGGAGAGAAGTTAGCTCTGCTGCGAACACACTGTGTGCCCCTGGGCTGCCCCCAGCCTGGGAGACAGACTCTCACTCTATTGCCCCAGGCTAGAGTGCAGCAGTACGATCATAGCCCACAGCAACCTCAAACTCCTGGGCTCAAGCCATCCTCCTGCCTCAGCCTCCCCAGTAGATGGGAATACAGGTGAACGCCACAATGCCCAGCTCATCTTTCTATTTTTAATAGAGTCAGGGTCTTGCTCTTGCTCAGGCTGGTCATGAACTTATGAGCTCAAGTGCTTCAGCCTCCCAGGGTGCTAGGATGACAGGCGTTAGCCACTGCGCCCGGCCTTTTGGACCTCAGTTTCCTCACCTGCACAGTGAGAAGTTAATGTGTGTGCTCTCAGAGGAAAGAGCCCCTCCCTCTGGGCCCCGATCCCCCCACCCCAAGCTCAGAAGTTAATCTTGGGGCCTTGTATGCCACCACCCAGCACATACAGAGAGCCCAGAAGTTGGGCCGAGACAGGGACTTCAGCCCCCTCTACCAAGGCAGAGCCGCGTGTCTAGAGTTGGTCAAGCCAAACTCAAGGCAGCCAGTGTGGGGGCTCCCCTGCCCTCTCTGGGCCCTTGGGAACACCCTGAGCATGGCTGCCCGGGAGGGAGGCCACTCTCCCACCAGGTTGGCGTCCTCCTTTGGGGGTTCCCAGTCTTAGCAGTGCTTCCCCGTTCCCTGAGCTCCCTGCTGTCCCGGGCTGCTAGGCATTCTGGGCTCAGCAGCTGTCCCCAGGAGCCCACTGGTCTGACACAGCCCCTGCTGCCAGCCAGCAGTCACAGAGCACATCTAGAGGCCTCGTTCCCCAGCCCTGATGCAGCTGGGTCAGTCTTGGAATTTCCTGAAGGTCTGATGCTAGAGGGGTGCGGGGCATGGGAGCTGCGTGGCTCAGATCCATGACTTGGGCCAACTTGGGGTCCTGCTCACCTTCTCTGCTTGGGGGCCAGGTGGGCCAGGTGCTCCAGCTTTGCCTGGGAATCCGGGGGGACCCTATACCAACAAAGGAGCAAGTGGGAATAAAAGCGGAGCTGGAGGAGGAGCTCCCCTTCCTTCTTCCTCCTGTGCGTGTTGCACTGTTGTTAAAGTGATTCATTTTGACTTCCTAGAAACACCACCCAGGAGCATTACGTCTGCCTGACCCGCTGGGCTGGGGCCCACCCAGGAGGCCCTGCTCTCCAGGTCTGGTTCCTGGAACCAGGCCTGGCCACCCAGGCTGTTCCTCCCCTGCCTCTTCCCCCTCCTCCCCATGACCGTCCTCCCCCAGCCTGGCCTGGTCAGGCCACTGCTCCTGATGGGACCACATCACACAGAGCCGGCGTTGTGCCTTCACTCACCGGCGGGCCCGGAAAGCCTGGTTGGCCTTGAAATCCCTAGGGGAAGAAGCAAGGGACAGAGTTCTGTGCCACCCCCTCTTTCCTGCCTGGCTGCCCAGGTGGAAAGAGTGAGGGGTGAGGCAGCCTCAAGCCCACGGGCCTTGCCCTCCGGTCTGCCAGAGACGGTCGGCAGGTGAGGGCACCAGGTGGGAGGTCACAACTCAAGGGGACACTAGAGCTGCCCCTTCTCTGCCTCCCCTCAGCCAGGTCCCAATTGTCACTTACCTGGTCGCCCTTCTCACCCGAGTTCCCTTGGGGTCCTCGCTCTCCTCGGGGACCCTGTCACCCAAAGAGAACAATGCAGCTGGAACCCTGTCCTCAGAGCCCAGGGCAGGACCAGGGGTCCACGTTCACATCTCCCTACCCCGTTCCTCACTCACCGCTGGGCCTGTGGGACCTGGGAGGCCTTCGGATCCTGGGGGACCCTGGGGACACAAAGGAACAGAATCAGACACGCTGCCTAGGGGAGAAGGGGGCAGGGGACGAGGCACAGAGCAGAGGCAGAGCATGCGGCGGGGGCTGCCTAAGCTGGCAGGACTCCTCTGCCTGTTCGTTCGGGCTTCCCCTCTAGTGCCTGAGCTACTGGACCAGCCTCCTAACTAGTCCTGTCACCTCCTGGCTCACTCCAAGCCAGCCAGCAAAGGGCTGCCATATTCTCTTCTTCAAGCACAGCTCTGATATGTCACTCTCTTGCTCAAACACCTTCCATGGCTCCCTCTGCCAATTGAATGAGGCACACACTTTCCACCAACGCTGGACTTTGAGGCAGCCCATGATCTGGCACCAGCCACCCTTTCCCGCTTCATTCCCTCTCCCCTTCTTATCTTCCACCTTGCTCAGTGAGACCACCAACCCCTGAACATGCACTGTGCATTTGCAGCCCCGGGCCTTTGCACGGCTGTCCTCTTTACCTGGGATGCCCTCCCTTCCCGACCCCTTCAAAGTGTCCTTGCTCCCGGCTGTTGCTGCAGTCCACACACCCTCCCACCCCACCCCCCGGCCTCTCCCCCCGGAATTCCCCAGTGCAGACCACCACAGGGCCCCCTGCCTCCTGCCATTCAGATCTCAGCTCAAAGGCCTCCTCCTCCAAGTGGCCTTCCCTGACCTTCTGTCTAAAGGGCACCCTGCACCCCGCTCCCGCCTCTGACCCTGCCCTGCCTCCTTCATGGGTCCCCTCATTCACAGGTACTGGTTCATTTGTCTGCTGTCCGCCTCCCCCACTGCAGGGCAAGGGGTGCACCTGCCTGCTCTGGTCGCCGCAGTGTCCTCAGGAGCCCTGCACCCGCAGGCCCTGGACAAAGCGCACTTATTGAATAAACGCGTGACCGTGTCTGCTGAATCCCGCTGAGGCCTCACTGCACTTGGTGAATTTTTAAGACTCCAGTCCCAGTCTGGCTGATCCCAGACCTGGGGTTTGTGAGGTTGGTCACCAGGACGGACCTGGGTTCAAGTCCAGGTTCTACCACTAACTCACTAACTAGCTGCGGGGCCCTGGGTGAGTCACGTCACTTCATCATTTTGTGGGGTTCAGAATCCTCTGGTAATAGCCCAGCTCCTGTGCTCAGCCTGGGGCCTGGCACACCCTGGCTCTGCGGAGAGTGGCTCTGCTGCGGACGGAGGCCATCGGTGGGGCTGGGGCTAGAGTGCCGGGCCCTCCTTTGCAGGAGGAGGGGGAGGGGTTCTGCCAGCTGACTCCTGGCCCCTTCCCCCACAAACCCCTGGGATTCTCCTCCCGCGGCCGCCTCACCCTGCTTGGGCAGTGACCAGCCCCACCAGCCATGCTGGCTGCCGCAGACGCAGCTGGAGCGACTACGCTGGCCCAGGGGCAGGGGTAGCAGGGGTCGCATCTCCTCCTTCGCAGGCTGCTAGGAAATCTCCAGCCCACAGTGGCGGTGGCAGTGGCAGGCAGAGGCGGCTCTGTTTGAAGCCCTTCCTCCCGCCCCCGCAGAGCTGCGACTCACCGATTCCCCCTTCTCTCCTGCTGGCCCCGTGTAGCCGCGCTCCCCCTTGATGCCCTGACAAGCCGCAAAGAGAGAGCAGAATTAGCCCCGTGGCCAGCCAGTCACGGCGCTAATGCGAGGGGTGGAGACTGCAGCTGGCACCCACACTGGCTCTGAGGCAGATGGCACCGAGGAGGACGGCTGGGGAGGGGAAGACTCCCACCCACCACGCCACCGTGGTCCTCCGTGGAAAGTGGGGACATGCCCACCCAGTGGGCTCCTGTGGGGGGTGGCACCTCCCCGCTGTCTCCCCAGCTCTGCCAACCCCCTAAGGAGACAGATCTCAGTTCATGCGTGTCTGGGACTAGCACAGTGCTCTGAGAGTCTGGCCACCCTGAAGGCAGAGTCGTGGGGCCAAGCCGTGCTACCCAGGGGGCCTACAGTGGGGGCAGCACAGACTGCCGGCAGAGGCCAAGGCCGAAATGCCTGGGACGGGGAGCCTGCTGAGGGACACCCAGCCCAGCCCTGTCCGGTGCCCCCGTAGCCAGGGACCCCTTACTCACAGGTAGTCCTGGGGGGCCCATGGCACCTGGGTAACCAGGTTGCCCTGGAGGACCCTGCAAAGAAAGGCAGACATGGTAGACCTTCCCCCAACATTTCTGTTCCCCCTCCCTGAGTGATATCTGGACCTGCCATCCAGCAGGCACTGGGCCCCCAGCACAGCCACCCTGGGCCATTTTCCCCAGCCCCAGGCTCCCTCGGCCGTGACCACTGCCACGGACCTGGGACTAGGACCCCGGGAGCTGAGCCGGTGGGGCCCAGGGATGAGGGGGGAGGGGCATGCCCTGTGCTGTGGGCAGAGGGAAGAGGAGACCCCAGGGGTGCTGGTGAGGACGGGGTGTGCTCAGGACACGGAGATCGGCTTCTCTGATCCCGAGGGCGTGTGAAGACCCCACACTGAGGGAGTCAGGACAGAGGGGCAGAGCGTTCCCAAAGGATCCGCCTCCCAACCTCCACTGGGCGACCGGGCCGCCCCTCGGGGCCCAGCCTCTGGGCTCCCTGGGCTCTTCCTCTGCCGCCCTGCCCCCTCCTCTTACCGGTTCCCCCTTGTCTCCCGTCAGGCCTGTGGGGCCTCGTTCTCCTTGAAGGCCCTTGGGAAGAACAATCATGAGAAACCGCCCACGAGGGCAATCCCCACCCAGTCCCGACTCCCCTCTTCCACCTCCGGCCCTCTGTCCCCATTCTGGGCAAAGGGGGAGGTCACTAGTGACTGTCCTGGTGTCCCTAGCAAAGTGACCATAGGGGGTGTGCTCCAAAGGGTGACTGTGAGAGGTGAAAACCCCCACCTATGCGTGCTTTGCAGGAGCGTACCCTCCAAGACAGGTAACTGCAGATATACGCCCCCCAGGTGGGTGACTGAGAGGGGACCTCTCAGGTGCCTGTCGTCGGTGTGCCCTACCCTGGTAAGTGGGTGCTGCTTTGGGAGGGTGACAGATGAGATGTGTGTCCTTTCTGAGGGGCAACTGTCAGGAGAGGTGCCCCAGCGTGTTGTCCCCCACCAGAGTGTATCACCCGACACCCAGCACTTACCTGCCCAAGTCCCCCCACCCCAAGCCAAAAATCACCTTCTTTTCGGGATGCAGAGAGAGACACAGGAAGGCTCCCTCCAGAGCAGTCCCTGTCACTTTGCAGGGTGAAAGGGGGTATCACTAGCAATCAAAGCCGGAGCCCCCACCCCTCACTGCTCACTGTGGCCTTCGAAGATGCACCACACCGTAAGGACACCTCTTCGGCCCCTTCTCCCTCATGCCCTCAAGAGACGGCGCCCAAACCTTTCCACAACACAAGACAGATGGCTAGACGGACAGATGGCCCCTTCACCCAAGCAAGCAGAAACAGACAAGGCCCGGCCAGAGAGGAGGATGTGGGGACAGATGGAGCTGCGACAAGGAGGGGCCCTGCTCCCTGAGCCTCCATCGCCAGGCCTGGGAGGAGAGGAGCCGGGACCCGGGTCATGGGAACATGACATCTGACAAACAGGAGGTTAGTTTCTGTGACCCACGAGGGAGCAACAGTGAGGATGGGGGTGGTTTAAACACACCTGTGACGATGACGAAGGCAGAGCAATTAACGACACCTGGCAGAAGGAGCAGGCCACGGTGCCAGGCACAGAGGGGCAGCGCCCCCCGACACCCAGAAACCCAACCGGCTGGTATCACATGCCAGCCCCGGAGCAGGCTGGGACTGGAGCCAGGGAAGAGGAAGGGGAGAGGAGGAAGTGGACAGTTCCCTCCAGCACGGTGGACAAGGTGTGGGCAGGGCTGCCTTTAAATCCCTGGGTGCCCCTCGACAGCCCTGCCAGCAGCAGGGCAGCAAACCTGCAATGTGAAGCCTAAAGCGTTGGCGTCTCTGCCGGGCTCTGAGCCAGGTGCCTGGCAGGGACCCAAGAACTACTTTCAGTGAATCTTTAGTCAACACCAAAGGTGGTGAGAAGCAGGAGGCAGAGTGAGAAGGGAGGGAAAAGGGCCCTAGAGGCACAGCCTGACATAAGAAGGTACGAGAGCCCGATGGCTCCGGAGGACCTGGGGGTGGCGTGGACGGTGGGAGGAAAGGATCAGGAAGACGGGGGAGTGAGAGAGAAGACGAGAGAAAGAGAGCAGGAGAGGAGAGAGAGGGGAATGGAAAAAGTCAGAGGCTGGGAGGATGTCCAAGCTGCCTGGACCTCAGGGAACCTGTGTCGTTAGCTACCGAGCCTGAAGGCGGACAACAAACACGGAGGACGGAGGTGAGGGCACAATGACGGAAGGGACACAAGCAAAAGCCACAGAGACCTGGCTGGCGGGGGAGGGGAGGTCGAGCAGCGCTAGGTTCTTACAGGCAATCCGGGGGAGCCAACAGCACCAGGAAAACCTGGGGGGCCCTGGTGGGAGAAACAGGCAGGTCACATCTCACAAGCACGGTAACCCTGGGGCAGCCTGGGGGGCACAGTCTAGGGCCGGGGGGGCCGTGGGGAGAGGAGGTCATGGGAGTATTGTCAAGGCAGCTAGAAGAGAGACTCATTGACGGTCTTGGCCCAGAAGACAACTGCTCCTGCCCTCGCTCCGGGAAGAAGGGCTGCTCCGCCAGCAGAGACGCGAAACAGCCGCCAGCGCCAGCGTCCTCCCCGAGTCTTCCAGGGTCTAACCGAGTGCCCCTGCTGGAGTGGAAGCCCCCTTCTTCCTGCTGGCCCATCACACCTGCCACCTGGCCTCCGCACGCCCTCCGAATGGCAGCTCCCTGTCTCTAAGGTGGCTTCCACCAGCCAGTTTTCCTCCAAAAAAGCCCTTTCAGTTCTTCCAGTCTTTCCTAGTCACGTCTATTTTCCTGCAGTAGCAACACCACAAAGGACGCCCCTGGTCTGGACTTTGTAGACTTGCCCAGAGATGGCAACAGAGCGAGGGAGGGCAGCTCCACCGTAGCCCCTGGCCCTTGTAGGGACCGTGTCACATGGAGAGATGTGGCCAGGATGCCCCGCGCCACCCTGCCTGCCCAGACTGTGAGCCAGTAGCTCGGCCCCCTGCTCCGGGCGGCCAGGGTCCCCCGAGTAAAACGCAGCAGGGAGGTGCACAGGGAAGCAAAGCTGTGCCCCTGAGGGCGGCCCCTAAGCAGGACCTTGGGCCGTGGAGCAGAGCAGGGCAGTTCCAGGATTCCGTGGTGGGACACCACAGTCCCCGCAGATGCCCTGCTGAGGGGCTGGGGAGGACGCTGGAACTTCCCTCTTTCTGCCTTGCCCTGCTTCTTGGGGACAAGGCAGCCGAATGGTGTGTGAATGTCATGACCCCTTTGAGAGCTTTTCAAGGTGACTAGGGAAGCACAGATACTTACAATAGGGCCGGGAGGACCCGGAGAGCCCCTCATGCCGGGCGGACCCTGCAAAGGAAGCCAAGGGACGAGGATGAAGAGCTTGGGCCCCACAGAGCCCAGGACCTCGGTGGCCTTCCTCCTGGCTGGCCACAGCCAGGGTCACCATTTAGTGGAGGTTAAAACCACCTTTCATTTGGTTCATTTCATCATGCAACACGCATTTATTGAGCAATTATTATGTACCAGGCACTGGTCCAAGGGCTGGGAACACAGAATAAACCAAACAGATAAAAATGCCTGCCTCGCAGCACATATGTCCTAGCAGGGGATGGACACAGTAACAAACAGAGCAGGGCTGGCACGTACTTGGTGCTTGACCAATTATGTGGAATGTTCCTGAATGAAGTAAGTACCCGGTATGTTGGAGGGTGATGAGTGGGATGCAGGTAAGCAGGGTGGAGGCCCTGAGGCTGGTGTGGGGGCTCAGTTATAAAGAGGGTGGTGAGGGGAGGTCTCACTGAGAAGGTGACATTTGAGCAGAGCTGCAGCAGTGCGGGAATGAGCCCTGGAGAAGGGTGTTGCAGGAGGAGGATGTGGCTGGGCCTGGGGCAGGGGAACATGTGCTGTGTACCCCAGAGGAGCCAGTGCTCCGGGAGCACAGATGAGGCCAGAGCAGTAAAGGGCGCCAGTCACGTGAGGCCTCGGAGGGTCCTGACAGGTCTCAAAGGCAGACGGGAAGCTCTTACCTCTTCTCCTCTCTGGCCCGGCAGTCCCGGAGGACCAGGCAGGCCGGGGCTCCCAGGACAGTCAGGATCTCCGTCGATGTTGTCTCCCTGGGGGGCGATGGAGACAGTGAGAGTGAGCGGCCAGGGCCTCCCCGTGGGGCGTGGGCTGGGCTGGGGAGAGCAGGCCCCACTCACCCGGGCCTCCTCGGCTCTCGGGCGCTCCCGCTCTGAGAAGCACTGTGAAGGGAAGGGCAAGGAGATGTCAGGCATCAGGCGAGGTGGATGGGGAGGCCCCCTTCCGCCCCCCACACCGGCTGCCCCAAGCCCAGTCCCTACCCGGGCACAGCTGTCAAGGCCTGGCACACCGGGGATGCCCTGGTCCCCCTTTTCGCCTTTCTGCAGGAGGGACGCTGGGTGGGCCATCTGCCCCTGGGCACAGTCCCCACAGATGCTCTGAGGAGGGAGCAGGGAGAGCAGTGGGGCACGGAGCAGGGAGAGCAGTGGGGCACGGAGCAGAGACGGCGAGTGGGGCAGCCCCACTCAGAGCCCACAGCGGGGCCCCTGCCCGCAGCCCTCCACCCACATTCTCTCCCTCCCCAGCCACGTCCCTGCCGCAGCTTTGCTCCATCCCTGGGGGACCCACTCCCAAAAATTGGCTTTGAGTTTCCTGCAGGAAGAAGCTCGGGTAGGGCTAAGCCAAAGCCACTTTCCAGACAGGCGTGTGGGAGGAGGCGGAGGGGCCCACGGAGGGACCATCTGTCCCGGCTGTTCCTGCAACCTGCACCCACTGCGAGGACAAGCCACGAGGAGTTAGGCTGAAGAGGCTGGCTCCAAACGCCAGCCTCTCTGCCCAGGGGGGCCGGGGCACAGCTGCGGGAGGAGCCAGGCCCTTCACAGACACCCTCTGGGACAGGCCTGCCCTCCTTCCCCAGAGCAGGCCTGACTGCCCACGGGTTTCCCACGTCGCCGTGCCTGACCGGCCTTCCCAACAGGAAGGTCTTCCTCTTACCCGGGGGCTTAACATTCTTTGGATCACAGATCCCTCTGAGAGTTTGACGGAAGCTCTGGGTACTCTTCCCAGAAAAACACCCCCGCTGGTAAAAGCCAGCCTGCAATTTCGGAGGCCCTGGGGAGCCCGGAGCCTATCCATGGCCCGCTGCGGTGGCCCTGGACGCCCAGGCAGGCGCCTCCGCACCCACCTTCGCTGTTCACTGCCAAGCCCAATGACAATGGCCGTCATTTACTCAGCACCCAGATGCCACGTATCATGATAAGCCTGTGCACATTACCACATCCAGTCCTGACATCTCATAAGCATTGTGGGGAGGAGGAAGCTGACACGCAGCGGCCGTGCCACTTGTCTAAGCTAAGCGCAGGCCCTAGGCCAGAGCCAGCGCTCCCTCCGCAGGCCCTGCCTCCTCTACGCTGTGGGTGCGTGTGGTGGCCGGGGGTCCTGGTCAGCACCCCCTGAGGTGCCATCTGGCCCCTTCTCCAGGCCACACTCAGGTCCTACTTGGGCCCTCGGCGGAGCACTTGCGTGGGAAGCCAACAGAGGAAACGTTACGGGGGAAGCCGGGAGCCCCACAATCACGGCAGGACCTGGGCCCCCAGGCTGACAGAAGCTTAGGGGAGAAGAGCTGGGGGTTTCGTTGCCACAACCCCACTGTGACCCAACATGTCACTGCTGCCAGGAGGTTACCCTGCCCTCCTCTGGCTGCTTCCGGAGGCATCTGCCGTTCAGAGCAAGGACAGGGCAGACAGGGCCCGCTGGGCAGTGCGGTGTCCAGGGCACTGACTAGCCCTCGCCAGAAGAGCGTGGCTAGGACTGCAGGGAGGGGGGCTCTGGTGGCCAAGGCATGGGAGGGACTCCTAAAGACACTGAGCTGGGGGAGAATGAAGTCCAGCAACATGAGGGCCACCTTCAGAAACCTAAAGGCAGCCTGAGGAATTACTGCGCTTTCATCTCTGAGGTGACTGAGCAAAGAAGGGCTGTGTGACCCTTGGTTCCCCCCGGGATGCTCCGCCCAGCCTGGGTAAGCCAGACCCGGCCACAGCCCTCTGGTGTGTTCTTCAGGCTGTTTGCAGGCCCTGGCGCGGGCCAACTCTCTGACCAGGCCGCAGGCACCCTTTCTCTCACCATTAGAGCAGCTTCTCAAACCCCATCTCCCCCCCGGGATTCTTTCTGGATTGACCAGAGAACGGCTGAAGCCTTCTTCCAGGCCCTGCCCAGTCCCATCAGAGAACGTGACCTGCACGGCCACCTCCCACTGCCCTTCACCCACTCCGCTCTGCTCTGGAAGCTGCGGGGCCCTGCCCTGGTGTGACCTGGGTGCCACCGGGCCTCATCGCCAGCTGCTGCAGGCAGGCTTCGGGGCTGGGTTCTGCCGACAGCATGTGCCATGTGGGTGCCTTCACGGGACTCCTTTAAGCACTCGTTCAGCAAATGTTGCCTGGGGGTCTGTCACAAGCCAGGCACCAGCTAGGCCCTCTTCGACAGATGCTTGGAACGCACATTCCCTGCAAACTGCTGCTCTCTCTGTGAGGTGCCACGCAGCTGAGTACTCACTAAGGGAATCTCCTTAGGAGACTCCCCCGCCTGCTCCTGCTCCCCTCCCTGGTACCTCTTACCTTAAGGAGGTGCTGTTCAATCGGCAAGGAGCCCTGCAAGAGACAGATGTGTGGGCTCAGGCGGCTGAGGGAAGGGATGGGGACTTATAGGGTCGTGCCATGCTGTCTGGGCTTCTCCCAGCCTCAGCAGGGGAGCAAAGAGGGCCCCCCACTGCAGCTAGAGGGCCAGCTGCATGGCCCGCTCAGCCCCGGGAGAAGGCAGGGAGGAGATGGACAGTGAGCCCCGGCCAGTACCCACCAGCTCTGCAGTCAGCCCAGGCTGTCCCGGCAGGCCGTTGTTTCCAGGCACTCCCTGCAGCCAAGAGGAGACACGGGTGAGCCTTCTCTAGCCCGCTGGTCAGCCCGCTTCCTTCTCCTCATCCCTCCCGCCTCTTCCCCTCGTCCTGCAGAGCTGAGAGACCCGGCTGGCATGAGGCTGACGTCTATTCTTAGCTTGCAAGCCTGCAGACCCTTTGTAGGGAAGCTGAGTGGGCCCAGAGGAAGGACCCCAAAACCAGTCCGACAGGGAGTGTTTCCCCCACGTTAGGGGAAGCTCAGAAATCGGGCAGAAGGTCTTCCTTAAGTAACTGCTGTTTCTTTCTGTGCTAAGTAGTTTTTCTATATTTTCTCATTTCATCATCACAGTTATCTTGGTGATCTAGGTATTATCTCCATCTTAAAAACAGCACAAAAAACTCAGAGGGGGTAAGTAACTTGCCAAAGGTCACAAGCTGAGCAAGGCACCCAGCTGACATTCAGAGTGAGGAATCTATCCAACCCCTCTCATAACCACTATCTCAGCACCATTTCTCAAAAGATATCCCCAAATCGTTCATGTACACAGCAAGGGTGGATTCTTGCCAATCAGACTCATCTAGGTGCAAATCCTGAATACCTGTATAACTTTGGCAGGTTACTTAGGAAAAAAAAAAATCAGTGCCTCAGTTTCCCTATCTGTAAAACAGGGATAGTTTATGGTGAGGCTTCAAGGAGACAATGGCTGTCAGGATGTTCAAGTTAAACGTCTGCCACCCAGACTCTGTTCCTCTTGCAGACTCACAAGGCACATTTGCATATTAAACACTCCGTGGCGGCAGGGAGTGTGCTCAGTGTTAAATCCCCGGTGCCCGACACGTAGGAGGTAAGTACGTGTCCAGTGAACGCACCGCTGCTCGGCCCATTCGTCCCTGGGTAGGATTTCCTTGGCTCGCTCTGCAATCCGGCCTCCCTTCCCGTCCCAGCTCCAGCAATGGGACACATCACCTGCCACGGAGCAGCCAGGGCAGACCCTACCAGGCCTGGGTCACCCCTGGGTCACCCAGCCCCCTCTAGCACCCCCATCGGGCTTACAGCAGTGCCTGGCACGGGGAAAATGCCTTAATTATGAGGCCCCTAAATTGTTATCCACCCCCTGCCCCTGTCTCCATGGCCAGTGTGGCAGTTCAAGCCTGGCACTCTGCCCTCCCAGGTCTAAGCGTTCCACCTGCTGTTCTACCACAGGAGTGGACAGTCCAGCCCCAGTTTAAACCGAGGCTCAACGGCCCACTAGCTACACAGGCTCAGGCACATTTCTTAACCTCCGTGCCTCAGTTTTGTCATCTGAGAGAAGGATCAGGACGAAATGAGATAACGGAGCATTGGGACGATGCAGCCTTGCGTGGGTAAGTGCTGTGCGTCTCTGAGCCTCTTTCTGTCCCCACAGAGATGGGGAGGTGCCTGCTAGCGGCAGCCTCGGCTCGGTCTCAGGCACTGGCACTAGACGAGGACGCTGGTGCCTGGGACCAGACTCATAAGTCACTCTTTCTGCCTCATTCCCCCTCGCATGTCTTGGCAGGGTTCATACGACATCACTCTCACTCGTTAATGGGTCACTTTGAAATGACTCTCATGCTTCCCCAAGCAAAATTGCAAGCCCTCTGCAGACAGATTCCTGTTTCCCGGCAGTGTGGCAGGAAGCCCGGGACACTCGGCAAATGCGTGGCTGCAAATGCGTGGCGTGGGACTCAGCACTCCGGACTGGGACAGGGGGAACTGGGATCCCGGTGGAGACTCCCATCAGCAGTGGTGGCTCAGCACAGCAGATGCCCAGCCCAGGGTGGCAGGCAAGGCATGCGGCGGGGGGGGGGGGGGGGGTGGCAGGAAGTGGGGTTATAGAGACAAAATGTATAAAATCAATGGGGCAGGGAGGAGCAGCTTATAAAAAGCTTTCGTGTGATTCTGCCCTGCTTCTTTGAGTAAGAATCACTGTCTCTGGAGCGGGGAGCCAGACACATGGAAGGCGCTATCTGTGTCTTCTAGAATCTCCAGAAAAGGTGGGCCGGTATGCAAACCACTGGGGAGCTGACCTGAAAGGCAGGGAGCAAAAAGTGCTCTGCACAGGGAAGCCCCAGTCCAGTGCTGCCAATTCCTAGCTGGGTGACCTTGGACAAGATACCCTACCTCTCGGAGCTTCAGCTTGCCCAGCTGTGGCTTAGGAATAACAACTCCTTCCTTTTGGGAGTGATGTATGGCTCAAACGAAGAAAAGAATGGATGTAAAATTATAATAGTAGTCATCGTCATGCTAATAATGACAGCCAACGCCTTCCAAGCCTTTATTATGGGTCAGGCCCGATTCTATATATTTCACATGCATTAATTTGTTTACTACTCACAAAAGCCCTATTGGGCAGGTGCACTTAACAGATGAAGGCAGAGAGACACAGAGAGGTTACGGAACTCGCCCAGCACCACACAGCTAACACATGGCAGAGCTGGGATTCAAGTTCAGGCTACTGGCTCTGGAATGCACTCTCTAATCACAAATGCCACACAGACCTCAAATCCTGATGCTCTCTTCTCACTCCCTGTGGCCTCCTTGTGTTCCCCAAACATGCCAGGCATGTTCCTACCTCTGGGCCTTTGCACCTGCTGCTTTCTCTGCCAGGAAGGCTCTCCCTTGTTCCTTGTTTCCTTTAAGTTTTGATTCAAATGTCACCTTCTTTATAGCACATTTTGCAAGTATCTTTCCAGCCTCCTTCAATTTTCTATCTCCATTCCCTGCTCTATCTTTCTCCTGAGTGAGTATCACTTTCTAACATACTGTATTTTATCTTGTGTATTGTTTTTCTCTCCAACTAGAATGCAAGCTCCAAAAGGGGATGGATTTTTATTTTTGTGCCCTGCTATATCCCCAGCACCTAAAACAGTACCTGGAAAATAGCAGATGTGCAAAAATATGTGTTGCATGAATGAAGGTTGAATGCTGCTCCCAAACGGCGGGGCGCTATACCAGTGTAAAGGATTTTTATCTGACCCAGATTCTGAGTTCCTGGCAGCTGACACAACAGGGCATTCCTCGAAAAATGGCTGGGAGTGCACGCAGCCTGGCCTGAGGGACCAGCGGGCCCTGCATGCCATGCTGGGAAGCAGATGCATAGAGAAGTGAGAAATGACACGTGTATGTGGTTGGGGCCGGGGAGCAGCATCCTTGGGGTCCAGCATGGAGCATGAGCCCTGCCACCAAAACCCCTCATTCTCTCCTGCCCCTTACCTGCAGCCCAGGTACTCCGGGGGGGCCTGGTGGTCCGGGAACACCTGGGGGACCCTGAGGGAGAGAAGAAGGAATCAGAGCCAGAAGGGCGCTCTGCCCCGTGGCTGGGGGCAGCAGGTTAGGGTGGGCAAGCCGTGGGGCGCTGGCAGACAAGAGGAGAGACGGAGGAGACAAGCAACACACACCTGCGGGCCCGGCTGCCAGGAGTTGCCCATCCACAGTCCCGGAGCACCCTGGGTGGGAGTGGGGGTCGCAAAAGAAGGGACGAAGTTATAGGCAACGTCCACACCAAGCGCAGGGCTGCGTGAGGAGGTGGCTGGCTGGGTTGCAAAGCCCTGCGGGGCCCTTGCACGTTGGGCACCAGGTGAGGCTGGAAGCGGGGCCTCTCCCCGGGGCTGGGGAGAAGGCTCTCAGCACCACTTACCGGCATGCCAGAGAAGACGGGGTCTCCTCGCGAGGGGCAGGAGCACTCCCCGGGCTCGCCCTGAAAAGACAAGAGCTGCTGTGAGAGACAGGCAGGACAAAGGGCCCTCTGGAAACCGACATCCTGGAGATGGCACGGGCTTTGGAGATGGAGGGGCCAGGGTTTAAATCCAGGACCTGCCGCTTAAGACTGTGCCCTTTGCAACCTGTTTAACCTCTCTGCATCTCAGCCTCCTTGCCGGTAAAACAGGGATGATTCCAAACGCATAGGCTGTCTGGAGGATGGGATGGACTGCTGTGCACTGGGGTCTTATTGCACGGCCAGTATTCAGCAAGTGGCGGCCACTGCTGTTAAAGTCGTCACTTAGTTACATCATTGTCTGCTGCTGCTCAGGGATTCTCGCCTCCAGGATGGTCACAGCTCGACCCGCTGCAGCCCCGCTCCTCTGGGCCCAGCCTGGCTTCCGTGCCCTTCTCCTGGGGCCCCCAGCTCTCTGCCCACTCCCCACTAGTCCCTCCCAGCTCACTTACTACCCCAGCCTCTCACTCAGCCCCCATCTGAAAATGCAGCTGCCCACTGAGGGGGCCTTGGAGGTCTCCGGTCTCCTGTGATGGTGCGTGAGTCCTGGGCCAGCAACCAGGTGAAGTTGGGAGTATCTGGGGCCCCTGGAATCAGGGAGCTGGGGGGTAGCAAGGAGACCAGGATGTCTCCTCTGTCCCTGTTCTCCAATCCAAGGCAGCCACCGTGTGCACAGTTTCCCCTGGGTGGCGGGTGGGAGGGGCTGCTAATTCCCCCCAGGTATCGGTTACAGGTTCTCGGGACTTACCTTTTCTCCTTGCGATCCCTTTTCACCCTGCAGAGAAGCAACACAGGAAGGTGAGTAGACAGGGGTGTGGAGGCAGGGCCGGCCGTGGTGTCCTGCTGCCCCGGGACACGGTACTCACTGGCATCCCTCTGGCTCCTGGAAGTCCACTCTGTCCCTGTTGCCCATCACGGCCCTGAAGGGAGAGAGCCCAGAGTCAGCCACCTGGCCGCTTGCAGAGAAGGGCAGTAG
Source organism: Eulemur rufifrons (assembly GCF_041146395.1). Classification (NCBI taxonomy): domain Eukaryota; kingdom Metazoa; phylum Chordata; class Mammalia; order Primates; family Lemuridae; genus Eulemur; species Eulemur rufifrons. The sequence goes on from NC_090990.1 coordinate 21,553,673, forward strand.
GACAAACAGAAGCAGCGCCAGCTCCCCTGGGGCCAGGTCCAGTGCCCATGTTCTAGAGGAGGAGACGGAGCCACAGGAGATGAGGTGGGGAGGAAGGAGACCGGCATTTCCTGAGCACCTCTGGGTCCCAGACACCAGGCCACGCACCTGTCTGGGAACATTGACTGGAACCCCACTCCCAGCCCGGCAGGATGGTATCGTTGTGTTTTTTAGGTGAGGAAATTGAGGCTTGAAGAAATTTCATAACAGACCCAACAGCACAACTGCGCCCAGGTCTGTCCAGCCCGAAGTCCCTGCTCTTTCCTGTCTCCCTTCCGTGCTTGCGACACACTCTCTCTACCACGAAGTTACCTCTGTTGACGTCACTGGGAGAAAGGCGTTTCAGCCCCGATTTTATCCACCAGGGACTGGAGACTCTGGGAAGCTGTCATTTGCCTAAGGTCACACAACTAGCAAGTGTGGGGCTGGGATTAGGAAACCTCCTGGATGGGATTCAGCTTGAGGGGAGGTCTGGAGAGTTCTGGAAAGGCAGGCAGCTTGGGCAGAGGCAGGGGATCTGCTCAGGCCAGGAGAGGCCAGGCTGGCCACTCAGAGGATGTCCTCGTGGCTGCTGTCCTAGGGGACCCGCCACCTTCACACGTGGGACTCGAAGCTCCCTGAGGACCGGGACCACGTCTGTCCCCTGACCCTGGGGCTCCCCGGGACAGTCGCCCCTGACTGTGGCTGTGCTGGACAACACGGCCTGGCTGCATAGGACACTCAGGCAAGTCCTCGTCCCCTCCGGACGCCGGTGCCCTCCCGATCCAGCAGTGCTTCCCAAACTGGAACTAGAATTTCTCTAGGGATCCGCAAAGATAGAAGAGAATACAATTCACTGGGCTATTTTCAACATTATCAAAAGCCCAAGAAAAATTATACATTTGCCCACCACCTGGCACGGCAGAGGCGGGCTGGAAGGCAGCATTTCTTTGATTCAGACCAAAATTATATCATCTTGTAAAATCCTAGTGGGTTCATGTGGAGTGGAAGCTGACTATTACACAGGTCTTTGATGACTAAAAATGAGAAAATGCACTTAGGATTACTTAATCTATGTAATTTGCTCAATAGGCACATCTTTTAAAACACGGGAGTCACTGGGGGAACAGTGGCCGAGGGGAGGTCTTTGAGGGTAATGACACTGGACGTAGTGGGTCCAGGTCTGTGCTCTCCCCTGCGGTAGCCAGTAGCCACACGTGGCTATTTAAATTTAAATTAATTACGATAAAAAGAAACTTAAAATTGAGCTGCTCAGTCACAACAGCCACGTTTCAGGTGCTCAGCTGCCACATGTGGCTCCTGTCTTGGGCAGTGCAGACAGAACATTCCACCGTCACCGATGGCTCTGCCGGGCAGCGCCCCCAATGACTCCAGGGTTCGCAGCCGGGGACGGGCGTGGGGTCAGACAGACCGGGGTCAAGTCCGTGGCTCTGCCTCCTCGCTCTCTGGCCTTCAGCTTCCTTATCTATGAAATGGGACAATGAGAGCAGCCCCCGGCTGGGCTGCTGTGAGGATTAAGTGAACTTCTTTGTGTGTAGCACTTAGCACAGGGCCTCAGCATCCTCGCTGCTCAAAAAACAGTGGTGACCTCTATTGTCATTATTCAGTCACTTCCCCAAACTGTGCAGTCGACCCTCTCTGAGGCTGGGCGGGCTGAGGCCTCTCTCCTCCCATCCCCAAGGCTGCTGGGACAGGCGGGTCAGCCCCGTGCCCTCTTCCCAGCAGCAACGTCCTTGGTCCCAGCAGCGCCCTCAGCACAGAAGGCAGAGAAGACTCACCGGAGGCCCGGAGACACCAGCACCAGGAGGTCCCACAGGTCCCGTGGCTCCTTTCACCCCTGGGGGTCCCTAAGCAAGAGAGGGTACAAAGGTTGCGGGGGCAGAATTGGAAGCTAGCTATGATCCGGCAGGCAAGACGCATCAGACCAGGTCCCGGGCAGCACTCTGATGGGCCTCCCTCGGCCCCCGCGTCCCCTGAGCCCACTGTCAGGGAGCTCTGCAGCACTGCAGGCCTGATGCCCACGCAGGCAGAGGCTCACCTGGGCACCCTTCTCTCCAGTGGAGCCAGGTGGTCCCCGAGGTCCCGGAAGTCCCTGCAGATGAAAGCACAATTAGTCACCCCTTACCTGCAGTGGTCCCTTCCCCTGCCAGCCTCCTCCAGGTCCAAGGCAGACGTACCTGAATGCCAGGCAAACCCTGGGCTCCAGGCTCCCCCTGCAAGTCAGAAAGGGCCATGGGGCACAGCAGCCTGCACCAAACTGCCCCACTGGCCCTGCCCTGCTGGCAGACCTGTCTGGGTGAGGCATCTGCCCCCCCTGAAACTCAGAGGAGCTCCCAAGGAGACCCTGAGAGTCAGAGAGGTGGGGGTCGAAGCCAAGACCCCGACAGAAGCAACAGCAGGCCAGGGCTGCTGCCTGGGCCCCAGTCCCAGAGCTGTGCCCTTGAGCATTTGGAGGCAGGTGGGAGTGGCAGCTGGCTAATGAGGGTGGGGGGGCAGGGCAGGCAAAGGTAAGGCCGGAGACTCACCTGGGGCCCCTGCGCTCCCCTTCCTGGAGGCCCTGGCTCTCCCTGGAGAGGCAGAAGGACAATCCCTGGTTCAAGGTTACCCATTCTCCCTTCACCCTTCTCCCAGCCCCTTCTGCCCCACCTTCTGCCTGCTATTACCCTGCCTCCATTCGCCACAGCAGCCCCCGCCCCCATGTATCTCCCCTCGCCCCCTTGCCCACACACAGCCGCAGCCAAGGCCCCCAGACTCAGACGCACCTGTACGCCCTTCAGTCCTGGGGGCCCTTGAACTCCCGGTAGACCAGGCTGGCCCTAAAAGGTACAAGGTGGCCCATGGAGTCCCCATGGGGGACGGGGGACAGGAGGAAGAGAAGGCGAAGCCCCGGCAGGGAGGGGCCAGGGGGCAAGGCAACTCACGGGTTTACCAGGTCGGCCCACGCCTTCGGGCCCCTGATCTCCTTTGGGGCCCGGCTTCCCAGGCAGTCCCGCCATGTTGGTCAGCGCCCCTTGCAGGCTGGGGCAGGCAGTGCAGCCATCGCCCTGGTCAGAGACGGGCACAGGCAGGAGCCAGTGAGCCAGGGCCGGCAGCCAGGAGGTATCGCAGAGGGGTCCTTGTGTCCCCTGGGATCTCTGCCCCTTTGCTGCCCCCACCTCAGCCAGGGAAGTCGAACAGGCCCTGCCGCCCCTGGCCTCCACCCAGTGGCCCTGGCACCGCTGATGGCTCTGGTGGACCCTGCAACCCATTCCTCACTGGCGTGCCAGCTGGTTTCTTTCTGCTCATGCAGTGAGCTGCCCCCCCACCACCTGACTGACCTTTTCTCCTTTTGGCCCCGCAGGGCCCCGAACTCCAGGCTCTCCGGATAGTCCCGGCCGCCCCATGGTGCCCGGGGTTCCAGGGTCTCCAGGATTCCCAGCATCACCCTGTAAGGAGTGGGGTTCAAGGAGGGCGGGAAGGGGGGCCCAGGGGCCCAGCTGGGGGCAGGTTGCCCTTCAGGACCTGCCAGGGGCCGAGGGCCGGGGCTGGGAGGGGAGCGGAGGGTGGGCACAGGCCACCAGGGAAAGGAGGTGGGAGGGCATCGGAGAGGAGGCGGTGCCCACCCACGTGCCCAGCGAGGTTCTCTCACCTTCTGCCCCTTCAGCCCGCGCTCTCCAGCCTTGCCCTGAGGAGAAAGATGGCGGCACCACTCACTCACACTGGGCCTCCCTCAGCGCCAGCTGTGTCCGGCCAGGGGACACAGCAGCAGGCAAAGCAGACGAAATCTCTGCTCTCGTGCCTTGAAGCAATCTCCCAAGGGTTAAGAGAAGAAGAGACTGTGCCAGAGCCCGCCTGGGTGAGCTGGGCAGGTGACCTCACCTATCTTTGTGCTTCAGGTTCCTCATCTGTCAAGGGGGGTGATAACAATATACAGTATATTCCGATCTGCTCGTGGGGCTAGACCAGCTGATATGTGCGAAGCAGCGCGTGGCACGTGGCGGCCACTGTGCCAGTGCCTGCTGCTCCTGCTACAGCAGTGACAATACCGATAACCACGGTGGCAACGGCTGTTTCCTGAGTGACTAATACGTGCTGCTCAGTGCTTCACGCACACCATTCCTACGCTTCACAACCAGGCCGTGCGGCGGAAGAGAGGTCCAGAAAGAAAAGCAATTTGCTCAAGTCAAAGATCTGGTAAGACGCAGAACTGGGATTGGAACCCAGTCTGGCTGGTCCTGGGCTGATGCTCTTTCTGGCCCGTGCTGTGACCCCTCCACATACTCCCACCTACCCCCACCGCCCAGGAGGTCAAGCGACCCAGGCAGGACTCCTCCCCTCCCGAGCCCTCCCTCCGTCCCACCTCACCTGTTTTCCTGGCAGGCCGAAGCCGGGAGGCCCAGGCTCCCCCTTTTCTCCTGCCGGACCAGGCAAGGCCACCACACGGACGTCCCCATCCTGAGGGCTGGACAGGGCTGCGCATGGCTCACAAGGCTCCCCCTGCCGAGCGAGGACGCTGGGTCAGGGCGTCCCCAGGCCGGGTGCATTAGAGCTAGCTTGGCGTCTGGGCCCAGGGAATGCAGCCAGGCCTGACACAGCCCCTCTGCTAGGCGATGGGTATCTCAGAGGAGACTGAGGGAGAGCAGGGGAGTGACAAGGGCAGGGCCAAGTCTTCAGGGGTCTCGACGCTGTGCTGAGGAGTCAGGCTTTGCCCGCCAGGCAGTGAGGAGCTGCAGAAGGCTCGAGGTAGAGCAAGAGGAGTGTGTGCCTAGGAAGCTCACCCTGGCTGCATGTGGAGAATGCCCCAGACTCACCTTTGCCCCTTTGATGCCTGTTGGTCCCACTGGCCCTGGTGGTCCCTACATGGTAAGAAGGATCACGTGATGCCCAGCGTCTTCCTGGGCCCTGCTGAGGCACAGCCTAGGCCTATCAGCTCCCCAAGGGGGCCGTACCTCCCACCTGCCCACCACCCGAGCTGTTGCCATCCGAAACATACTTACCGGACCACCGGCTGGCCCTGCCGCCCCCAAATTACCCTGAGAGCAAAGCAGAGAATTTACGATCAAAAGCTGCCCCCTGGGACCTCTGGACTACCCTCTCCTTTCCTGGCTAGGGAAACTGAGGCCCAGAGAGGGAAAGGGCTCTCCCGAGGATGCCCCAGGGAGTGTGTGGCCAGCAGTGCTAGAAGCCGTATTTCCACGCCCAGCCTCACGTCACAGCATCCCAGCCCCTCCCCCAGCCCTGACCCGGCGCACAGAGATTGTTTATTCATCTTTCCAGCAGCTATTCCCCGGACGCCTTTCCACACGGGGCTAGGTGCTGGGTACACAGCAGTGACGTGCAGCTTACACACCTAGAACTTTCTGAATAGTGATTTTAAACAGCGCTGAGTGCTGTCGAGGACGTAGACAAGGTGAGGAGGCAGAGGGAGGGGGGCACCACTCTAGACAGGGTGGTCAGAGGAGTGTCACTGGTTACTGTCACAGAGATGAGGAGAGGGTCAGCGATGAACGAACGGGGGAGGGGGAGGACAAACGTTCCAGATGTTTCTAGTGGGAAACACAAGTACAAAAGCTGAGAGGTGGGAAGAGTCTTGATGTTCTAGAGCAAAAGAAGGGCCAGTAAACCAGAGGAGGGAGAGAAGACGCAGATGAGTTTGGAAACAAAGGCAGGACAGGGCCGCCCAGGCTCCTGTGAAGCACGGGGCGGGGGGGGGGGGGGGGGGCTGTGGCACCTGGTCCAGTCCCAGAGGGACACTAAGCAGGGGAAGAATGTAATGTGTCATCTGAGTTCTGCTACAAAGCCACGGTAGCTACCGGATGAAAAAGGAACCATCGAAGGGCTGCCGGGGCCACAGGCAGGCTGGACAGAGGCGGTGCCACCGTCCAGGTGAGAGGCGAGGGGGCCCCAGCCCGTGGCGGTGGAAGTGGAGAGAGGCAGAGGGGTTGAGGGAGGTGTCCCTGGCAGAACTGTCAGGACGTGCTGGTGGCTGGAGGGAGGGCTGCTGTGGGGAGAGGCGGAGAAGCAGGGAAGAGGCAGCAGGCAGTGGGGGGGGCGGTGCAAAGGCTCCGCGTGAGAAATGACGAGCGGGGTTGCCTGTTGGGGTCGAGTCTGCACACACGGCAGTGTTTCTCACACTTGAGCACGCGTACACCCACAGAACCCTTCACCCGAGTAACACTGCGTTAGAAGTTCAAGGCTGCCGTTTGTCTCCAACGCAATCGTAAATAGAAATGTTAACACAGGCGCTGAGATTGGGTGACCCAGCTGCGCAGTGAAGACCACAGGCTCTGGAGCCAGCCTGCCTGGGCTCAATCTTAGGTCCGCATCTAAACACCTGCCTGACCTTGGGTGATCTACTCGGCCTTTCTTTGCCTCCGTTTCCTCATCCACAGATGGGAATAATGGAGAATCGGCCCCACAAGGTTTGGGGAGGACAAAACAGGTTAATACACGTTAAGACTTGGAACAGTGCCCAGCACATAATAATCAGTAAAGAAGTGCTAAATATTATTTTATTATAAGGTAGTCTTGAATGTGCTTAATAGTTTTAGATTATCATTATATTAAAAATAAAACACTAAGAAATTCTCTTGGAGAACATAGGGGCTCTCAGAAATAAGTTCTTTGACTCCAGTGTGCAAAATACTGATAAATTTATTTCACTATGATTTGACAGTCTGATCTCCTGTCTATACTGCCCCCATTCCCTACCCAGGGCCACCCCTCCCCTGCCACTCTGCCAAGAAGCCCTGGTGTCCCTGACATCTAATCCAGGTCTCACCTTCTCTCCTTTCAGCCCCGTTAGCCCCGGAGTCCCAGGTTTCCCCTGAAAAACAACCAAGACCGAGTCACAGCATCTCCCTACTGCCACCCCTCCAAGGTCCCCTGGGTCCCAGCATCCAGCCAGAAAGAGGAAGGCAAGATTGGAATTAGGAATCCCACAACCCTGGCTGGACAGTTTCCTCAGTTAGACAATCGGACACTCTGAAGTGCTAAGAAGAAGTCCCAGGGCAAGTAGCTTGGGCAGCACAGGGATGGAGGGAGGGACCAGGATGCAGGCCTGGGACACCCGCCTCATGGCTTCCCTCCTGGTCCCTACCCTCAGACTTAGGACCGGGAAAGCCAGGGAGGTCACCAGCATGGCAAGGACGGGCTGGACCAGCTGGGGGAAAGCAGTCACTCACCGGGAGGCCAGGCAAACCAAAGCCTGGAGAGCCCACCTCTCCGCCGTCCCCTGCAGACAGCTCGAGATGCTGGGCCCCTACAACTGTGCCGCAAGACAAGCAGGGCTCCCCCTGGGGAAGAAAGAGAAAGGTTCAGAAAGGCTCCCAGGTAGGCAGAGGAGGGCAGCAGGGGACCAGGGCTCCCTCACCTTCTCTCCTTTGATGCCTTGGATGCCTTGGATTCCCTGCAGGGAAAAAAGGTTTGTAAGCTGACACTGGGCACGTTGGGACGTCCCAAACTCCCTAGCCATATATAAGGACATCAATGTCACACACACACAAACCCATCATACACCCCACTGAGTGTTAATATATGTACACTGGTCCCATGGGGTTCAAGGCCAGCACCCCAGCAGCAGGGCTTATCAACCCATGTAACAAGCGGGAGAAATGAGGCCAGGCTAAACTACTCCGACGGGAAGTTCCCACACATACCCGGTCACCTTTTTGTCCAACAGTTCCCAGGCGCTCCTGAAAGAGAGAGTCTGTGAGGGCATGGGGTGGGGAGTCCAGGCCAAGACCCTAAGCCAGCCCTGCCCATGCCTCTCCTCCACCCCCAGCCAATACCCAATCCCAGGGCACAGCCTCACTCACAATAAGGGTGGGCTCCACCCCAGCTTGCCCAAAAGGCATCCTAGAGTCTCCTGGAGAGCCCTGGAAGGTTGCCATGGAGACCTGGGATAGCACTCTAGCCCAGCTCCCAGCTCTATGGTTCAGACCCCCGCCACCACTGTACAGCTAGACCCTCTGCCCACAGTCTCTCTGTGGCCATGAGAAGTACCCAGTCCTTCTGCCCAGTTCCTCTCTATGATCATGCCCCCAGGTTTCTTTGTGTGTGTTGGGGGGTCCCTCGGGCACTCACCCTGGCTGGTGCAGGATCACCTGGTTCCCCCTTGGGCCCTGGTTTTCCAGGGAGCCCCACAAAGTTCTGGGGGCCTTCAGGCAGTGTTGGGCACACTTCACAGGGGTCACCCTGGCAGAAGGGAGAGACTGTGAGTGGAGGGGGTGGGGCTGAGATCCGGGGAGGCAAGGAGCCTGCCGTCCACACCAACTCTAGACATCGGTAGGCCAGTGCCCTACCCCCAGCATCAAAGTGGACAGCAGGAGCCCTGCAGAGACTTCCTGTCCAACTGACTCGCTCAACCTAGGATTCTCAGACATCACAAAGCTACATCCTCCCAACAAGCCGTAAGAAATAACTGCGTCCCATTGACAGGTGAAAGCTTGCACTGAGAGAGAAGCTAATTGACTTGGGGCATTCATAACGTATGTGTGTGGCAGAGGCAGGACTTGAACCCAGCTAACCCCCAAGCCAGGCTCTTTATGTACCGATCACACCTGCACACCACAGGAATAAAGAAGGCTGGGTGTCCCTGCGGAAGGTCCAGCAACCCAGGGCCCTGATGCTCAGTGTCACCTGCAGAGAGCGGCTCCCATTCCCACCCTGACCTGGGGCAACCAGGCCTGGGACTCACCTTCTCTCCCTTCAGCCCCGGCTTCCCCTGTTGGAGAAGAGGCAGTGGGCGTCACCCCAGGGCAGAGGGCTGGTGTGCCCACAGAGGGCCCGAGGACCCAGCCCCTCCCCCTGGAGCGTTGGAAGAGCATGTGGCCGTGACACCCTCCCCTCCAGACCAGGGTCACTCACGGGTTTCCCACCAGGGCCTTCCTTTCCTGGAATCCCAGAGCTGCCCTGTGGTCAGAAGAAAGGTTAAGGGGGACCCTCCTGGCCAACGTGACCTCAGCCCATTCCCCTTCCCCATCGGGTCCCCTCTCCGGGTGGCAGGACAATCTCTGCCAACTCTCCCATCTCCATTTGGTCAGTAAACCCTCCTTCCTGGTGCCAGTCCTTCTTCACATCTAACCCAAGCCCTTCCGGGTTGCAAAAGAAGGAAGAGTATGGGCCTCTGTGCAGCAAGTTAGAAGGTGACCTGAGTGACCCCGGAGGAACCACAGCAGTCAGATAGACAGACAGACATTTCAAGGCTTTCTGCTCAGGACACAGGGCCCTAAAATGAGCTTGGGCCCTCTGGTTAAGGCCACTCTGGTCATTACTAGACTAGACCCACCCACCCCGTGCCTGGAACACAGGCGGGCTCCCACCTCAGCAGGTGCAGGGTGAGGACACTCCCCCAGCTGGGGGCGCGGCCTCCTCAGCCACATGCCCAGCCTCCTCCCGGGGACATGCTTGCTGCCCTGACGCAGTCTCCTCTCTCCTCCTGCCATGCATCAAGCCCCCCATGGGCCGCACTCCTGCCTCTGCTTACCTTGTCGCCCTTAGGGCCTGGCGGGCCACCTGGATCCCCCTGAGGGCAGAAACAGGGTCAGGTGGAAGTCTCCCAGGGGCCTGTCGTTAGGTAGTGAGACCTTCTACCCTCACCCCTTCCTCCAACCAGGACCCCGAGAAAGACCTTACCTCCTGCACCCCTGGCCAGGGTGGGAGAGAGGTCCCTGAGAAAAGGACAGCAGGAGAGGCAAGGGGGTACTCACCGGGGTCCCAGGCAGTCCTATCCCAGGGGGCCCAGGGCGGCCGGGGGGCCCGGGCTCTCCTGCCAGCCCCTCAGGCCCAACAAAGCCAGGATCTCCCTGGCACAGACATAGGTGCGCGTGAGAGAGCGGCCGCCTCAACCCTGCCACCTCCTCTCCACCCCACGGACGCCCACACTCACCTTCTGCCCTTTGGGCCCGATGACACAGATCTCTCCCGGCCGGCCCTGTGGGGAAGGAGCAGGGCGTGAGAACCGCTGAGACCCAGCTCCTCCCACCCATCTGTCCCACCTCCCTGCCTCTCCCCAAGCCAGAGCCCACCCCAGTGCCTCAATGTCATCACATGTCAACCCCAGGGCCTTAGAGGTCAGGGCTCAGAGGCTGGGAGCCAGGAGACACCCAGCTCCCACCCCCCCCACACCCCATCCCCGTTCTCCTGTCTGAGCCAGGAGAGGGGCGTAGGGCCATGGGTCAATCCCAGCACTGGGGTCATGGCGGGGGAAGGGCCCCGAGCTCCGTACGTCTCGGCCTGGCTTTCCCGGCAGGCCCGTCGTGCCTCCGTCGCCCTTCTCGCCTTTCTGGCCCTGGCGGAAGGAAGAGACAAAGCGATCAGGCTTGAGAGAAGAGACTGGAACAACTAGGACAGCTCCACTGGGGAAGGGACAACTGCCTTCTAGACCCCTGGTGTCTGCCTCCCGGGAGGTAAATGGCTTCAGTCACCACGAGAGGGTAGATAACAGGAAGAACTTCCAGACCAGCCAGGCCACTCTCTGGGACTGGCAGGTATTTGGACAAGGCAGGAGGGGCCGGGTCCTGCCAACTCTGTGCACTGACAGCGCCGCCAGGGGGACTCTGGACACCTCCTTTCCCGAGTTTGTAGGGCCCGCAGACCTCCCTGGCACCCACTCCGCCAGTCCAGGCCTGTTACCTTCTGGCCTGTGGAACCCGGGAGTCCTGAGGGTCCCTGAGATGAGGGGGGGGACACAAAAGAAGGGGTGAGGAAGGGAGGGTGAGATTGGGCCAGGCCCCCCGCCCCCCGCCCTACCCCTGGCCCCACACTCACCAAAGCTCCTGACTCCCCCTTTTCTCCCTTCGGGCCTTCTGCACACTGAACAGGGAGACAAGGTGTTGAGAGGGGCCCAGGGTCACCCAGTGGGCTGCCAAGGGTGCAGCTCTCTCCCCAGGGACTGCCCATAGTGGCCCCGAGGCAGGCCTCACCTCCAGGTCTTACCTGAAGTGGGGCATCCGGGGAGATTCGAACACAGTCTTTGCCCTGGGGGTGGGGAACAAGGGATCAGGGGGCCTCCCGGGTGGGGTCACCCTAGACCTGTTGTGAAGAGGACAGGCCCAGGAATCCCACATCCCACAGTCCCAAATGTCCCTAGAAAATAGAGGCTTCCACACACTAACCCCTAGAAAGCCCCTGGCCCTCAGCCCCACTTTGGGCCAGGCTGCAGGCTTTGGGCCGAGATAATGGCTCATGGCCCCCCCGCCCCCCCGCCCCAGGGCACAGCTGGGAAGGGTCCTGCCGTGGGCACGGCCGGCCGGGGCACTTACCCGTGCTCCCTTCTCTCCCTTGGGGCCTGACGGACCAGGCGGGCCCTGCTCACCCTTCCCTCCCTGTGAGTGAAACCAGAATGGAGGCTGGGGACACACCGGAACCTCAAGGAAGTGGTCCCCACCCCTGGTCTCCTCCAGCCATCCTGCACACACAGGTGTGCAAACATGCACACGCACAGGCAGTGCCCAGCCCACCCCAACCCCCAACATGCACACGGCATCCATCCACATGCCCCACCCCAAGAGTCTGCAGTGGCAAATCTGCGGTCGCAGGCAGAGGGTACGCCTTCCCCACACCCATACCCAGGCACGCCGCCCACACGCCGCACATCTAGAGGCATGTGGACGCGTGCGCATGGACAGACACGTGTAGAGTGGCAGAAACCCACCATGGCTGAGTGTCGGGCTGCCTGAGCTCAAATCTTGTGCCTGCTAGTGTGTGAGTCAGGGCAAGTCAGGTCACCTCTGTGAGCCTCCACTTCCTCATCAATAAAATGGGGTTCCCGAGCACATACTCCCTCCCCATCACACACAAGCTCTGTAGCCCCGTTAGGCTCACAGGTCTATGGGTTCAACCCAGCCCCAGTGGGCCACGTGCATGAAAACATGCATCCCAGAGATGCCTGTAGCCACACCCACACTCAATCACTCTGACACACCCAATCACACACGTGGGCACAGCTTGGCCTCAGTTTCCCCTGCAGTAAAATGATAGCTCTCGCCCCAAAGGATGAGAATCGAGGGACCTTAGGTAACAGATGTGCACAGGTGTGGCCCAGGGCCTGGTGCACAGTAGGGCCCCAGGAAAGGGCAGCTCTTAACATTTTGTATACACACAACCCCCACTCTCTCCAACACACATACACCTAATCACCCCACACATGTAAAGCTCCAGTAGTCCAGAGATAAACACACAGCCACAGGGTCACGTGCTATGGAATGGGCTGGGGCCACCAAAGAGGACGGGAGTGTCCTGTTCTCTATTAAGACTCACCTTGGGGCCAGAGGGACCAAGTGTGACCTGAGGGGACAGAGGAGAGAGCATTATACCTTAGGGAGGGAGAGAAAACTAGGGGCCCAGAGAGGGTAAGCAATTTAGCCAGGGTCACACAGCATGATGGCAGGACCAACAGCCTGAATCCCAGCCCCTGCTCTGCCTCACGGGTCAGTCCACATGCTGACTCTATTTCCTAAGGCTGTGAAACTTGCAGAGGATCTAATCTGCCTTCTCTAACTTGCCTGGCTTTGGCTAGCCCCGCCCCTCAGTTGCTAGGATAACATGGCTGCTCAGTTGCCATGGTTACCCCTGCACATCTGTGGACCATCAGCCTTACCAGATTTCATGGGGGGCTGGATTGAAAGAGGGGCAGAAAACAGAGCAGATACTTCCTGGTATCTCCCAAAGTTGGGGGGCTTGGAGCTGAGGGGAGCTGTGGGGAGCTGGGGTTGTACCCTGGGGGGACCAATGTGGCACATCAACTCAGAATGGCAGGTCATGGGAAACTGGGGACTCATGCCGCCCACGGGAGAGGCACAGGTGGGTACCAGCTGGGCTCACACTAAGCTCCTCTCCCTCATCCTTCTAGACCCTCAGAGGGAGGCTGGGCCACAGCCAGCTAGGGAGGGGTAGGGAGCCCCAAGCCAACATGTGGCTTTTGGGGTGTAACCCAAAGTTACACTGCAGGGCTGTGTAACCCTGAGCAGCCCTTCCCCTTCTCCAGGCCCCCGAGATGACGTGTGAAGCCTCCAAACAGAGCAGGCCTGAGACTGCGGGGACTGCACAGCTGCGATCAGCAACCACGGCCCTGAGCCCGCCACTTCCACCCCATGCCCACTCCACCCTGGACCCAGCACACGGCCAGATCACAGAGGAGGGGGCGCGCTCCCACGCAGCCCTGGCTTGGTGGGGCCAGGGCTGGGGGTCAAGCCCAGCTCTGGGAGACAGGCAGAGAGGGAGTGCGAAAGCGCACAAAGACCCCCTTGTCCTCAACCAGGAAGCTGCCACGTCAGGTCTGGGCAACGCCCATTCCCAGCCCTCGCCCACTGCACCCGCACCCCCGCCATTCACTCACATTGCTCTCCTGGGCACCAGGAACACAGGGTGGGCACTGAAAAGGAAGATCCGGCCGGGAGGTCAATTCTGAGCCCCGGGATGACCCTTCCTCCCGCCCTCACTCTCCACCACCACCAAGCCCACGGGACATCACGGCGGTCTCGGGTGGAATTGAGGGTGCCATGAAGACAGCAATCCTAGAAAACAAGCCTCGCCCCTCACTTTCCACCAACCCAGACACACAGCCATTTTTCAGATGAGGAAACTGAAGCCCAGAGAGGAACAGCAGTGGGCCCCGGGTCACACAGCATGTAGGGACAGAGTGAGGGTCCCAACCCAGGGATACTGTGGCTGGGGGTGGGGCTCTCCCTGTGATGGCCAGGGCCGTTTGCTGTCAGCTCGGCAGGAGTGTCCTCCCGGGCTAGGCCACCAACCCCAGCACTGGGCCCCCAAGGTGTGCCAGGAGCCGTGCAGTCATCCTGCATGCCATGCCCAGGCCCCGAGCCCAAAGCCCGGCCCAAAGGGTTGTGCTGACACCTCCTCAACTGTGCCTGTCGTGCCAGGGCCAATGGGAGGCTCACCTCATCGCCTGCCGCCTCCCGATGGGCCTGGGAAGAGAGGGGACGTGGGAATGGGCAGGGAGCTCGGGGGATCAGGCACTGCTGCCAACACCCCCACCCGAGAACCAGCAAGGGTGGGCACTCTAGCGCATGCCAGGCCCTGTGTCTGTCTCACCCCATCTGTCTGTCCATCTCAGAGCTGGCACCTACACATCCTAAGCTCTGTCCAGGAGTGGGGGCAGGCGAGAAGAGAGCGGGGGTGGAGTGCCTTATCCAAGGGGGTTACAGAGGGCCCCTCCCTTGCCCTCCGCATCTACCTTTGCTCCCCTTTCTGCCTTCTGGCTGGTTCTTCCCATCAGCTGGGCATCCACCTGGGCAGACAGGCAAAGGGGAACCTTTAAGGACGGGGAAATTCTGGGCTCCACACTGGAAAGGAACACCCAGGAGGGGCACGGACCCCAGGGACTCTTCACCCTGGCATCTGGCACCTCGCAGGTTATCAAGGGCCGGCTCAGGTCCCTGAGGCCACCCCCAAAGCCCCCCCTTTCTTCCCCCACCCATGTGATGTCGGAGAAAACAAGGCCGTGAATCAATGGGGTCCTGTGTTCCTGCAGCCGAAGGCCGGGCAGGATGCCTGGTGGGCAGGGAGGCTGCCCAGCCAGGGGGCGGGCTGAGGGAGGAACTGGGCTTCCCTGCCGCCTCCAGAGAGCCTGGGATGGCCAGGGCAGCTGGCCACGGTGCTGGGCACAGAACCCATCGAGCATTGGCTGGTGCTGGGCCCAGGACAGTGAGCCAGCCCTGGGGAAGCAGCGACACCCGGCCTTCAACCCCAGGTGTCTCTGTCCTGGAGAAACTGCCTTTGGGGTCGAGCCTGGTCCTGCCCTCATCAGATGGGTCTGGGTGGCATCTGTGAGGGTTTGGGCAGTGCCAGAACTGGATGGGCATAGCTCTCAATGCCAACAGGTAGGCAGGCACAGGGTCACCCAGTGGGCTGTCTCCCTGCCTCCCTGAATCCTGTAGGGGCAGTATGCAAGTAGGTGGGGCTTCCAGTTGGGCACATGGCCAACTGACCCTGGTGGCAGATCTCAGTCAGGTCAGGGGAGGAGTAGTCCCACTTGTGCCCGCCTGTGCCCATGTCTGTCTGCCCTACCCACCTACCTTGCTGTTTTGAGGCTCTTCCAGGCAGAAACAGCGGGTGTAGACCTTGCCCTCGGTTTGTGGATTGATCTCGATGAGCTCATTGTTCTGGGTGTCCCGGCGGGCCTTGGAGGTCTCTGGGGGGCACTGCTCGATGTGGGGGAAGGGCTGGGGTCAGTACAGAGGCAGACTCATGCTAAGACCTCCAGGCACCCACTTTCAGACCCCCATCTCCAGCACACTGCGGCCCTGGGCAGTGCCCCAACCTTCACCAGCTACGCCGAGGCCGAGCCACTCACCCCTCCCGGTAAAATCTCACAGCAGCCCTCTTCCAGCACGAGCTCCGGGTCACAGTAGATGTGCGCCTGCTGAAGGTCAAACTGCAGGGGACACGTATGTCAATTTCACTTCATTGTATCAAACAACTCTGTGTCCCGGCCCCCAGTGAGGCACAGAGATGTCTCTGCCCCAGGATTTGACCTCAGGGTGTTTCTGCTCTGCCCTGGGAGACATCAAAAATACAATTGTCACCAAAAACGGAACAAAACTGCACGTGCAGGAGAGTGGGAGCGGCAGCCGAGAGGAACAAGGGAGGAGGAGGTTCCCTTCATGCTGGGCTTTGAAGTGCCAGTAGACATTCAGCAGATGAGAACGCAGGGAAAGGCATTCCAGGCTGAGGTAACAGCACAGGCAAAGGCATGGAGGCATGAAAGAACTAGGTGAGCTGGATGACTAGGATGGAAGTGACCAGAGCCGAGCTGCACAGAGAGAAGTAAAGGAAGACGATGCTGCAGGCACTTATAAGGTCCAGATCGTGAAGGGCCTTGAATGCCAGGTTAATATGTTCAGGCTGCATCTGGAAGGCAATGGGGAGCCATGGGAGGATTCTGAGCAAGGGAAAGCCCTGTTCAGTTACAGACTCTGGGATGCTCACTCAGGCTCCCAGAAGGCAGAATGGGAGATTGGGGCCCAACCCAGCACTCACCGAGACGGGCTTGCCCTGCTCAGCGTCCAAGCCCAGAAACACGTGGCCCACGGGCTTTGTGGGTCGCCGGGGCCCCAGAGGCTGGGAGGAGGCTGAGATACAGTCCACATGCACAGAGGCCACGCGTCCAGCCACACTCAGCATCAGCTTGTGCCAACGCAGGTCGAAGAGCTGGGGCACCAGGAAGATGCAGGACACAAAGTCGCCATCCTGGCCCCGGGCCCGGAGCTCCAGGCTCTGCTCTTGGCTGTTGACTTCCAGGGAAATCTGTGTGGTGTTGGGAAAAGGGGCAGGACAGAGTCAGAGATCCGGAGCTGTAGCACGACAAAGCCAGGAGCCTTCAAGCTCATTTCACAAGAGGGGAAACTGAGGCCCAGGAAGGGAAGAAAGCTGGCGGGGGTCAGGGAACAGTACATCCTAAAAGGAGACAGGTCCTGGTGGGCTGGAGGTCGCCTTGGCGGTGGGCACTGGATGGAGCAGGAAGACCCTAGAAATCACAAGCTGGGACAGAAGGTGGCCGGGACTGATGCTACCTGATGCCCCAAGAATAAGCAGGGTGGGGGTTCACCTGTGGATACCCGTCGCCATCGGTCACTTGAAAGAGATACCACGTATTCTGGTGGGTGTGTTTCTTCAGCAGCAGCGTGAGCACCAGGGCAAACTCCTCGGGGAGGCCCCGAGGGAACACTCGTCTGCAGCGGGAGCAGGGAGGGTGCCCTGAGGCTCGGGGGAGGGCCCGACAGTGCCCACCCTGGGCCCTCGGGACTACTGGGCCTCCCCCAGATACGCACAGGCACACGCTCCAAGCGTCGTATACACGCTCATTCATCCTCCACACCTTTATCGGGTGCCTTCTACGTGCCCGTGCGGGGCTGGCCGCTGGGCGTAACAGTGGTTAGGCACAGAGAGCTGCCTGCCCTCACGCAGCCCTCAAGTCCGATGGGGGTGGGAGGACTTAGACCGACAATCCCCAGAATGACTATTTCACTATTGCATGCAACTTTGGAA
This sequence comes from Eulemur rufifrons, assembly GCF_041146395.1. Lineage (NCBI taxonomy): Eukaryota > Metazoa > Chordata > Mammalia > Primates > Lemuridae > Eulemur > Eulemur rufifrons. The sequence goes on from NC_090990.1 coordinate 21,570,701, forward strand.
GTGCTTCTAAGGAATCCAGGATGCCCTGGGGTGAATACCTGGGGTGGAAGGAGAGAGGCCCAAAAGCAAAAAAAGATGGAAAGGGTTCAGAATGACTAGAGCAGCAAGAAAGAAAGGAACACTTTGGGAGTTGATGTCAGAGAGGTAAGCAGGCCAGACCACCCAGGGACCTGTGGGAGTTCGGACTTCACACGTATGGGTGCACACACACACGTGCACACACACACGTGCACACACGTGCACACACACGCCACTCTTGCCAGCTTCCCGCTCACGTCCTGTGTTCTCACAGCACCCGTAGGATACAGACCTGTTCCCACCTACCGCTAGCTAGAGACAGGGGAGGGACAGAGGGCATGTCTCCCAGGCACCCCCTTTCAGCCCCCCTGCAAGCCCTAGAGGTGGAGACCAGGTTGACCCCTGGCAGGGGCGGGATGAAATGACCCACAGAGGGGCCCCACACCCGCAGTTGCCGGGGAGTGTAGCTGAGGTCAGTGTTGATTCCCGGCCGTCACGCTACTGCCGTTACCGCGTGGGCTGGGTCAGCGGGGCGGCCCCCAGCCGCAGGATGAGTGGCCCCTTGGGGTTGCGGATCTTCTTGATGGCAGATGTCTTCAAGAGGCTGAGTCTGCGGATGAGGTTGAAGCCTTGGGGGGAGACACCAGGTGAAGAACTCAGCCGGGCAGGGGAGGAGGGAGGGGTACAGACCACTCCCCAGAAGAGGGTAGAGGGGGACAGTGGGAGGAGACGGGCACTCACCAGTCACATTGGCTGATAAACCACTACTGTGTTCCAGCTTGAGTCCTTCCTGCTGAGAAGGTGGGCACTGCTCACCTGGAAGGGAATTGGCAGTGGGGCGTTAGATGGGCTCGGGCTGAGGCAGCTGCACAGCAGGGCTCCCGGGAACCTGGGAAGGAAAAGTGTATATCTCCCCCCCCCCCCCGCCCCCCCGCTCTGCCTGGAGCCTGCTTTCACCGCTTGCCTTCTGGCCCTGGCTACGCAGGCAGCCAGGAGGGCCCCCAGCAAGCAGTTGGGAAGACTGAGGCCAGAGATGAAGCCTGGCCCAAGGCCACTAAGTGAGTCAACAGCAGAGCAGGACCAGACTCCAGGAACCCAAATCTCCCAACACTCCAAGTCAGGGGCCAGGCCAGCGAGGGAGAGAACAAAAGGAACTCTGTGCAGCCTCAGTGCACAGATGGGGGGGAGCTGTGTATGTACGTGCGCCCCCGCCACGATGTACACCCAGGTGGGGGATGAGGAGCACTTCAGGGGCAAGGAAATGTCAGGTTCATGTACCCTGTGTTATGTACAATTGCATATGTGTGAGTTGGGGATGCCCGTGCCTCTGGGGATGACATGTGCCGCTGGTACACATGTTCTCAGCAAACGGTGGGGTCAAATTTCCTGCATCCAAAGCAGACAAGCATGCTAGACTCAAGTTTGAGCCAACAGTCTTTTTACCTGAATAACTGTCCTGTGAAACAGTGAGAAGAGACCAAGGATCTGAGGAGACCACAAGCTCCAGGCAGGATATATTAAGGGGGTAAGGGCCCCTGGAGAAGGGGATAGCTTAACTCAGGTCTCCAAAGCCCCGAAAGGACAGGTGGGCAGCCATGAGCCTCCCTCTCCCTGGGGCTGACTGAGTAAAAGTGTTGGAGGAGGTGCTATAACCAGACATACAGAAGCCAGGATCAAAAAGGCCTTCCCATCAACGCAGAGGGAGGACAAGACAGTGAAGACAGCTCCTAGAAGCTGGCATTGGACTCCCTGGCTAGCCTTGCCGGAAGAAGGAATCCTGGGTCCCTGGGCCCAGTGACCCCAGTGGAGTCTCCCTCCCCCAGGTCTGGCCAGAAAGACCATCACTGTCTTCAGCATCACAGCAGCAATGGGTGACTCACCCCTTGGCAATGGGCCCAGATTCCTTACACATGTTGAAATTCTCTGCCCCATCCCCCCAGGGGACCTGGTGAGGGAGAGGAGAGCAAAGCTCACGCACACACATGAAGAAACACGTACGTGCACACACACATGCAGCACACACAACCGGCAGGCGGTCACACACCAGTGCACAAGCCCTCTCACTTTAGCACCTTGGGTTTTCTGCCTCTTTTAGCTGGATTTGGGTCTGGGAGTTCTGTTCCTGCTTGGCGAGGTGGCTGAGCTACGGAGCCCAGAGGGCACCCAGCAGGGCTGGGCGAGTTGCCCGGTTAACTTCCCCTGGCTTTGGGCCCTGGAAAGCTGCACCCTCTGTCTCATCCAGAGTCTGGGCCTTGGGGCGGGCCCTTTATTGGAGATCCAGGGCCAGCCCTGGAGGAGGAAGAGCACGTGAGCTGGAGGATGGACTCTCCAGCATGAAGAGGATCAGAGGGGGTCGGGCCTCTTTGGGGATGCAGCTTCTTTCTGCAAGGAAAGCTCACTGCTTGCTCCCACCACCCGCTGGCCCTACCAGCGATGTGAGCACAGAATAGGTTTATATGTTGGGGAAGGGGCTGTTCTCTCCCACACAGAGACACAGGAATTCATACAAATGACTCTGAAATGCAAGCACAGAGCTGCCCAGAGACATAAACATATGCAGAAACACACACACACACTCTCCCGCTCACCTTGCACAGCCTCCAGTGTGCAAACACCTCAGGCCACCCTGAGCCTAGCCCCTAGGCTCTCCCCTAAATGGTCACATGATTGCACATACTCCAGTGTGCAAACACCTCAGGCCACCCTGAGCCCAGCCCCTAGGCTCTCCCCTAAATGGCCACATAATTGCACATACATGGTCATATATGTGCAAAGACCCTAGCACACCAGGGAGCCAGCCGCAGGCCTGTGGCACTCTAACCCTCCTGTGTCATCTCACCTGCATTTGCCCCATGGCTGAAGGTAGCCCAGAGACCGAGCAGCCACAGGCCAGGAGCCCAAGATACCCACATCCTGGTCCAAAGAGGTCAGCTACAGCCACAGCACCTGAAAACCACAGAGACCGGGAAGGAGGATTCCTGAGTTCACATAGCACACCTCCACACCTGGGCCAGTAGTGGCCAGCCCATGGGGCCCAGGCACTAGTCTTGGGGTGGCAGGAAGTCTGGCCAACCACAAGCCTTGGGCTAGGATTCGGGCAGGGGTGATATTCAAAATATTTAACCACCGGTATGGCACAGACACCGACTCGGCAGGGCAGAATTCTGGCCGGAGCACTAAAACAGGGTCCAGGCAGCATCTGGCTGTGCCAGTGCATAGTTGCTGGATTGAGAAGAGGTCTAGAAGGTCCTAGAAGGCCAGAGAAATTGGGATAGTGAGGGGGCTCAAGCTTCAGGCAGAAGCTATTCATTTAGACAGTTGGAATATTTTAACAGCTTGTGCCCTGTGTTGGTATATGCCAGCCTAGTGCCTGGCTAGCTGCACCCAGCTCAGCCCAGGCAGCCCTGCCAGGCACCCACAAGGGCAGGGGCTGACGACTGGGCTGAGTCTCCTGGCAGGTATCCTAGGGCTGTGAGTGGGCCAAGGAATCTTCCCCCATGGGTACCGTGGGTGGGAGAGCAGGTCGCCAGGGCTCAGGACCTCATTGCCAAGCCCCCTGCTGATGGATGCTCGTCTTTTAGTTTTATTAAACCCTGATGGATGGCCGCAGATAAATCGATGCAGGCTCAGCAAGCGGCCAGCAGGGCCATACATCATCTGGGCTCCCCCAGGACAGGCAGCTCACACGCACTAACACAGAGCGATGCATGTGTCAGCGTAACATACTCAGATGCACAGGTATACATACATGCAGACACATACATGGCACCAGCATGCATACAAACATACCTGCACACAGGCATGCTCACAGACATATCCAGACACACCAGCTTGTACATACACACATGCACACAGCCAGCCCATGACCACCCCTCCAGCAGGCCTTCTTGTTGGGAAGTTCTTTAAGCAAGTCTGACCTCATTCCTTCTGACTGTAAAGGAATCCTACTGCCCCTCCCTCAGTTGTGGATAGGGAATGAGAACAGAAAGGACCCCTCACCCCAATATATTTGGAGATATATCGGACTCCAGCCCCTTTCTCCCTGGCACAGAACCATGCCCCACCCTACTCGTCTCCTATCCTCGTGGTGCATACATCCCACCTCTCAAGCCCCATCCCAGCCTTCCCCTCCCGCCAGCCAATGGAAGGGCTGCCAACTGCGGGAGGCATGTGGGTACATGTGGAGGCGTGAACATGGATGTGCTCAGGTCCCCTTCCGGCTCCCAATCTCTGGCCTCCACTCCCCAGGCCCCAGCCAGAGTGGAGAGCTACAGGGATAGAGAGAGAGAAGCTTTCAAGGAGATGTCCCACCCCAAGACAGAGGCATAGATTTAGGGGCAGGAAGAGTCAGAACCAAGATGGAATTTAGAGCTCATCCTGCTATAAAGTGACTGAGGCCCAGAGAGGGGATGCCACTTGCCCCAGGTCACACAGCAAGGGCCCATCAGTCCAGAGCCCTGAGGCAGCCCAATGCGTCTCCACTTACCGGTGGCCTGGGATCCCCTCAACTCACTGAGCAATCCAGGAAGCCCTGGCAGCCATCCAAGGGAAGCAGGGCCAAGGTTCCTCAGGCCCTCTGGGGGTCCTCCATCTCTCCGTGACGGCCACTGGTCCCCAGCTTCCTGGCCCTGAATCTCTCCCGGCTGAGTGCTGCCCGGCGCACGCCTGCCGGGACTGCCGGCCACTCCGGGTGGGGGAAGAGGGGCGGTTCCAGGGGGCTGGGGGCCTGCCAGGGCCGCTAATGGAACACAGCTGGACCAGCCGCCAGGCAGGGGAGGAGGAGGGCCGGGAGGGGGCTCGGGAGGCAGAGGCAGGCGGGCTGCAGGGCGCACAGCCCCGCCCCTGGCCTGGCCCGGCTCCCAGGCCCGCCCCTCCCACTTCCCCGCCAGGTGAGCGAGCAGGAGCTAGGCAGGACCCTGCGTGCCTGGAGCTGCCCTGGAAGGGGGCACCTGCGGGCCCTTTAAGAGCCAGGCCTGGGGTTTGAAGTGCCCCCCCTTCCACTTCCCTGGCTGGGCCCCCAGAAGCCTGCGGGGGAGGGGGGTAGGGACCCTCCTCCCAAGTTCCGTGGCACCCATGACGTGGCTGACGCCCAAGCCTCGGTGGTCAGCTTTTTCCAGTTCCCAGGCCTGACATTCCCAGTCAGTCTGTCCCTCGGTCTGTCTGCACTGGGGGTGGGAGGGATGGGGGCGGTTTGCTAAATTAACCCCTTCTGGCCTGAATCCCAGAGAAGTAGGACCGAGGGAGCCTGTATATTCCCTCTCCTTGTTCCATGTCAGATGGGCGCAAATCCCTGGCCCGTGCTCTAGCTTCGTGGCTTGGAGTTCACTATTAATATTTAACCATAACTTCATCTTCTCATCTGTAAGACGGGATCGTGATACTATGTGCCCCATAGACCTGTGTGGTGAGAGGAAACGAGTTAACGTCTGTCAAGTGCTTAGCCCGTGGTCGGGCACCCAGGAGGAGCTCCCTGAGCATTTGCTGCTATTGTCATCATCACTGTGATCCCTGGCAGGGGTGCGGGTGGGAGGGGCTTGCTTCATATTCAGGGTCCCAGGAAGCAAGCAGAGTTGAGGTTGGATGAAAGACTGGACTTCTGAGGAGGAAAAAGCAGGTAATGTTTCCAGTTCTAGCCAGAAGCAGGGGGGCTGATCATGGTGAACCCCCTACCAAGGGTCTCCCCCTGGAGGCTGCAAACAAATTTCTTGGCACCAAGGCCGAGGACCCACGGGGGAAGAGGCCCTTGAGCTGTGGGCGTTGAAGGGGGAGCAACTGAAGTGCCCTGATAGGGCTCCCTGTGGAAGCGACGTGCTGTGGCCCAGTGGCCCCGTCTAACCCGGCCTCGGGCATGGAGGGAGGGCGGGCCTGGGATTTCCCGCCTCCAGACCCAGAGCCGCTGAGTCAGTGGAAACCCCAACCAGCCATGGAGGCGCCCCACTGTGGTCCCTGCGAGCAGCGGGCCCAGATGTGGCGGTGGCAGCGGTGGCTGGGCCTGGGAAGTGCTGAGTCAGCAGGCAGGAAGTGGAGGGGTGGGGCTCCCCAAGCTGTGGACGGAGGGGTGGCAGGCACAGCTGCCTGCCCATAAGGGTGCTGCCTCCGTGGTGGAAGCTTGGGAAAAATAGGAAACACATATAGGTCAGGCTCTGTTCTAAGAGCTTCACATGTGCTAACTAACGCCTTTAATCTTTACAATAACGCTAAGAGACAGCATTCTATTCTTATCCCCATCTTACCCACGGGGAAACATGGAACACAGGAACGACACAGCGAGCCCAGGATCACACAGCTAGTGGGTGCAGAGCGGGCATCATGCCCAGCTGGCCTGGACTCGTCACCTGGCGCTGTCCTGGCAACTCCCACCCTCCCCCGGCTTGTGCCCTAGGCAGGGGGGGATGGCTGGGCCAGAGCAGCCCAAGGCAAGGACGGAGGAACCTGAGGAGGGGGGTCCAGATGCCCTCCCATGGCACCTAAGGGTGCTCACAAGAACAGCCACTCGTGGGATACACCCTACTCCTGGATACACTGTCATAGACACAGTCTAGAACTGTGCTCACGGCCCTTCCTCCCTCTGCCGGGTAAGTGCACACATCCAGAAACCTGCAGTCAGCTGTGTTCCCTCATACTGCTCAGGTATGCAGACAGCACACGCGTATTTACTCATGTTCACACTGAAACACGCTGACCCCAAACACATTTACACACAGACACGTGTACACACATGATATACCGCCACATAAACAGGTACACAAAGACATGTGTATGATCCCAGATGACCCCACAGAAATATATCCCTGGACATACCCAAACACAGACAGGTGCATGACATTCAGAATGCACACATACAGCGCTGCATGTATTTGAAGGTGCACGCACAAACACATGCATGTACAGGCATGAGCAGACAAGCATACACACAGAAGCACAGACATGTACCCACAGGCATAATTACTCCTATGCAAGCAGGGAAGCCTGCAGTTCTGCAGCACATACCTGTGTGCACACAGACACAGGTGGCCACACAGACATGCACACACTGACACACATACACATATGCAACATGTAGCTATTTACATGTTCTGGGGCCTTCAGCCCCAGAAAGCCCCGCATGCCAGCAAGCTGGGTATCCCGTGGGGCTGGGCTCAGTGCCCTCACCCCAGATGGCAGCGCATCAAGGTAATCAATGCTGCTAATCGCCACCAGCTGCCCCGGAGCCTGCCTGCCGCTGCCGGCTGGGGCTACCAAGGCCGCCTGGGGTAGTGTGCCCAGATGTTGACAGCGCCTGAGGGCCTCCCACTACCCCAGCTGAACACGGGGGACCCCCATCTGGCAGGGGCGGCCCCAGGGGCTGCGGGAGGGTGAAGAGCCAACGCAGGGCCTTGTCCCAGGACAGGCCCAGGAGCCCCCATGCATCCAAGCAGAGGTGGTCTGAGTGTCTTAGGCTTGCACAGCAGATTGGAACCCCCACACGCACACATGCACACGGGTGCACGCGTACACACACGCACGCACACACACGGACATACCACACATGATTGATTACTCTTCACAGATCTGCACCTCCTTGTTCCTCATCCTGGTAAATGCCACCATCATTCATTCAGATTCTCAGGCCAAAAACCTAAGCTTGGCGACTTCCTTTCCTCTACCACCCCCATCTCACCCTGTCAATTCTACCCGCAAAATACAGGCCACATCCATTCACTTCTCTGCTCCTCCGCTGCGACCACCCTTGCCCAAGCCACACCATCTTCTGCCTGCACTGTGGCAAGAGCCTCCCAGCTGATGCGCCTGCCGCCTTGGGGTCCACCACCCTTAGTTCCCGCCGGGCTGCCAGGGAGACCTTTCCCAACCTGTGTCAGTTGGTTTCGCTCTCTTGCTTCCTTCTTCCAGCTCTCTGTAAAACCCAGAGTCTTTCCTTTGGCCTTGCCCAGTCCTTCGTGGTCTGGCCTCTGCCTTTCTGTCCAGCCACCTGACCCCAAAAGCTGTGGCTCCCTCACGTCCTTTCTCAGCCCTGAATGCTCCAAGGTGGTTTTCCTCCTGAGGCGTGTGCACCAACTCTTCCCTCTGCAGGGAAGGATTGCCCCTAGTCTTTGCCAGGTTGGCTCTGTGATACCCAGGTGTCACCTCCTAAGCCAGTTCCTCAGACTGGCCTCCCTGACCACCAGATTAAAGGAGTCCCCAGTCGCTCACACAACCCTGTTTTAAATCTCTGCATAGCTCGGGCATTTGTTTGTTGTCTTTCTCCACTAATAAGCATGAAGGCTCCCTGAGTGACCCGTCCATTCCATTGTCACTACTGCCCCACAGCAGAGCCTGGCACCCCCAGGCGCCCACGAGAGAATGAGTGGGTCCATGCACACGAGCCCTGTCCAAGCTCCCAGACACAGACCCGCACCTGCAGGAGGTGCACCATCAGCACACACGTGAACGTGCACGCGTGCAGACACACCCTGCTGCTTCTGGGTCAGGGAGGAGAAACCGGGACCAGAGGACCAGGGTCTCTCCGGGTGTCTCTGTCCTGTCTCTCTGTATGGCGCCCAGCTGTCTCTCTCACTGTCTCTGTCTTTTTTCCTCTGCGTCTGTGTAAAGCCTCTCTGGTTCTCTTTTCCCTTCCATGCCCCTGTTCGTCCCTCTCTCCAGCTCTGTCTCACCTGTGTCTCTGGTTCCCCCTGTTTTTGCATCTGGGTCTCTAACTCTGCATCTCTGTCTCTTTGTGTCTTGGTCTCATCTTTGTCTTTTTCTCGCACTTTCTGCATCTTTATGTCCCCATCTCCTGTCTCTCTTTATCTCTGACTTCACTGTCACTCTCTCTCTGCTTCTGTGTTTATCTCTCCTCTCCCCGTCTCTATCTCTCTGTCTTTATCTCTGTCTGTCCATGTCTCTTGTTTCTGGATCTGGTCTCCGTCTCTCTGACTCTGTATCTCTGTCTTTCACTCCCCCCACTCCCTCCCTTCCCCAAATCAGCCCTGCCACCACGTCTCCACGTCTCCACGGCTGTCCCCGTCCCTGTGCCAGGGAGACCCATCTTTCGCCTCTGGCTGGCAGCTTTATGGTCCTAGTGGAAGGGCCAGCGCTCCTCTCCGCTAACGCCCCACCTCCCCTGCAGGGCCATGGCGAGCTCCTCTAGGACACCCCAGGCCCTGGCAACTTTCACCAGCCACCCAGCCCAGGCAGGATGTCGTACTTCAAGCAGTTCACATCACCAGGCTCCTGCTGGGTTTGACCACCCTGGAGTTTCTTGAGAGGTGAGTCCAGACTCTGATGGGAACTGCTGTGGCAGTGGCAATGGCCAGGGCAGTTGAACTTGCAGGAAGGAGACCCTCCAGGTATCCTGGGACCCCCTGCTCACCTGTTCTGAGGGACTCATAGAGTGGTGGCGGGCACGAAGCCCTGGATTCCCGTCTCCCCTCTGCCCACTGTGGGACCTGGGCCCCAGCCCCCACTGCACCATGAGGTAAACAGTGGGACCCCAGCTTAACCCTCCTAGCCTGGTGTGTTAAACATCTAAAAGAAACTTGTGGGCTGGGCACGGAGGCTCACACCTGTAGTCCTAACACTCTGGGAGGCCGAGACAGGAGGATCGCTTGAGCTCAGGAGTTCAAGACCAGCCCAAGCAAGAGCAAGACCCCGTTTCTACTAAAAATAGAAAAATTAGCCAGGCACAGTGACACATGCCTCTAATCCCAACTATTCAGGAGGCCGAGGTGAGAGGATCGCTAGATCCCAGGAGTTGGAGGTTGCAGTGAATTATGATGACACCACTGCACTCTGACCCAGGCAGCAAAACAAGACTCTGTCTAAAAAAGAAAATTTAAAAAATGAAATTGCCTGATTGCCCCAGTGGTCTCAATGGGGTGCGGTTTTACCCCCGAGGGACATTTGGCAGTGTCTGGAGACAGTTTCGATTGTCATCATAAGGGATGGATTACCCCCAGGGTCTGGAGGGCAGAAGCCAAGGATGTCACTAAACGTCCTATGGTGCACAGGACAGCCCCTCACGATCAAGAATGAGCTGGCCCCAGATGTCTCTGACCTCCTTTAAACTCCTGATTATTCTCTGACCGGGGTGGGGGGCATTAGAATACTGGAGACACCAGAGTTTGATCCGGCTCTGGCTTTAATAACAGCAGCTGACGTGTACCGAGCCCTCTAACGTGCTGGCCGGCACCACACACAGTGTCACAACCACCGCAGGCCTGGCGCTGTCGCCATCCCCATTCTGAGGACGAGGAAATGGTGAAAGAAGGTGACTAATCAGCTCGAGGTCACACAGCTGCCACAGCTGGGGCCCGGGTTTGAACTGGTCATTTTGGGACAGGCCCATGGGGCAGGGTCCCCTCTGGGAAAGAGCTCACAGGCAGACACCGGGACATGGCCTCCCCCCTCCCGGAGACTCCTTTCTCTCATCTGCTAAATGGGATCCACCATCTCATCAAATCCTGCAACGACTCTAGGAGGTAAGGCTCAGTTATCACCTCCGCTTCATGAGGACGGCGAGGAGTCAAGATGTCTCAATGTCACAGGGCTGGGAAGTGGTGGGACAGAAATTTGAACTCAGCTCTGCCTGACCCCAGGGCCCATGATCTTAATCAGGTCACCGCAGCCCCCGAAGTACTGTCACGCGGGAGAGCAGGCGTGGAGGACCTGTTAACCCCAGATGGTCAGGCCGCCCCCGGAGTTTCTGATTCAGCAGAGTTTGCTTTTCTGACAAGTTCCCAGGCTCTGCGGAGGCTGCCGACCCGGGGGCCGCGTGTGAGAGCCCCTGCAATAGAGCACCTGGATTCAAATCCTGACTCCAGCCCTTGCAGACGCTTTAACTCGGGATATCACCCAACCTTCCCTCTGAAAGCAGAGATAGCAGTGATTCCTACCACTTAGGGTTGCTGAAAGGATTAAAGGAGATAGTGACAAAGGGCAGGTCCCTCTGTGGTGCCAGCACCTAGCGATCGCTCATAAATTCTTGCCAGCACCAGGACCCCTGACCCAGGCTCCTCTCCCCCTCCCCAGACAGAAGACGCCCCCAGAGGGCAAAGGACTAAAACTGCTTCTTCTCCTGTCTAGTTGCCACCTCCCCAGGCCTGTACAGAGCAGGGCCCAGAGATGACATCTCTTCCTCTTTTTTTTGTTTTTTGAGACAGAGTCTCGCTAGAGTGTCGTGATGTCAGCCTAGCCCACAGCAACCTCAAACTCCTGGGCTCAAGCGATCCTCCTGCCTCAGCCTCCTGAGTAGCTGGAACTACAGGTGCTTGCCACCATGCCCAGCTAATTTTTTCTACTTTTAGTAGAGACAGGGGTCTCACTCTTGCTCGGGCTGGTCTTGAGCTCCTGAGCTCAAGCGATCCTCCTGCCTCGGCCTCCCAGAGTGCTAGGATTACAGGCATGAGCCACCGTGCCCGGCCCAGAGATGACATCTCGGACCAGCACAGGAGGGCAGTGAGAGACAGCCTACATCTGCTGGGGCACAGGGCCTCCTGGAGGAGGGGCGAGGGTTGGCACAGAGGCAGCATTGAGAATCCCCAGGCTGGCCTGGCCCCCAGCCTTCCTCCAGACGCTGTCCCAACCTAATGATCCCAGCCTTTCGGGGCAAGAGTTGCCCTCCTAAGACCCTGGTGGCATAGTTTGTACACCCTTGCCCAAGATCTCTTTGGCTACCAACCAATGCAAGTCAGCCTTGCTGTGCTGTGTGACCTTGAGCCAATCCCTAGGCTTCTCTGGGCTTTACTTTCTTTACCTAAAAATCAAATAAGAGCTCAGCATAGTGGCTAGGCGTAGGGGCTTCAGCCCCAGGATAACTGGGTTCAAATCCCACCTCTACTACTTGCTAGCTGTGTGACTTCTGACAAATTACTTCACCTCTTGGGGTGAGCCTCAGTTTCTTTGTTGATAAAATAGAATTGTCCCTACCTCACAAGGATGCTGTGAGGGTGACTTCTGATGATACATTTAAAGTGCAGAGCGTGGTTCCAGGAACTCAATGAACACTGGCTATTCCGGACATACAGTGACAGTGTGTAACCCCCACCACCACCACCACAATGAGAGTGTGTCACCCTCACCACCACCGCACACACAGTCTGCTGTTGTTGGCTGGCGTCCTTCCTCCCTCCCCCCAACATTTAGTTTTGAAACTGTCTTCACTTGGGGTGGGGAAGGCAATTGGAAACAGTCCCCCCACCCTGGGGGTAGATCTGAGCAAAAGCTTGGGGGAGGGAGGGGTATAATCAAGTATTGATTTGTTTGGGTGTCTCTGTGCCTTGTTAAACTGTAAGTCACAGAAGGAACTGCTTGTGCTACCACTTTCTTCCCGGAGCCTGTGACAGAGACTAGGATACTAAGTGCTTTATAAATATTTGCTGCATGAATGAAAGAGGGGGCCCGGCTCTTTCTGCGGACAGACTCCTCTCCATGAAGTGCAAACCAAGGAGTCTCCTGGGTGAGGCTTGGTGATGAGGGCAGTATTCAGGGACTCCCAGATTCTTTCTTTGCATGCAAGAGCCTCAGACAGTTGGACTCGTAAATTCTTCGAATCCTGGAATCTCTGGGTGGAGAGAAACTTTGGCTGCGGCCCAGGCCTGTCTCCTCCCAGCAGGGCCCAGGCTGGGCGGGGGAGGCTTTCACCGACCTGGCTAGAAAGGGGGGGCTGAGAGGGTGGGGCAGGAGAAGGGAACGTTCAGGGTGAAACCCCAACTCGTTCACCAAAGCAGAAAATAAAATCAGAGGTCAGCGAGGGTTTGATCCCGGCTCTGCTACTTGCTGGCTTTGTTCTCTTAGACAAATTCCTTCACCTCTCTGAGGCTAGTTCCCCTATCTACAAAATGGGGTGATAATAAAAACACCTAGCCACATGGAACTGCTGTGAGAATTAAATGAGATAATGCATGAGACTTAGCCAAGCCTGTAGTAAACACTCAGACATGCTGTCACGAACTGTATTATTATTAGAGTGAGCTTATAATTCACCAGGGACTCTCAGCCTGCATCTCACGTCCGTGTTCATCTCTGACGTTTGCCCTGCCCCCACACTTCACTATTTGCATAGCTCATTTTTCATGTAGCTTTATGAGATCAATAACATTTCTGACAGATATAAGATAGTTTTTTCCATGCAGTGGCCTAAGTAATATTAATAATATGTAAAGAAAGAAATAAAGCCAATTGGAGCATTCATCAGCTTCCACCATTCAAAACAAAAGAAGACAGGTGGTTGAAAGGTGGGGGGAAAGAGCCTGGGACTGGGGCCTGGGTTCAAGGCCAGGGTCTGCCTTGATGCATTATTTGGCTTTAGCAGTCTCCTGCCCTTTGGCAACAAGGGAAGGCTGAACTGGGGGACTCCTCAGCCTCTTCAGTTCCCCACGTCTGAGGGTCTTAAACTTGCAATGACCCAAATATGTCCACTCCTCAGGATGGGGAATGGGGTGAAGTGAGCGAGGTCTGTGAGGCCCAGGACGCCACCGAACATCCCCTCCTCAGGCCTGGTACATGCCTCAGTTTACCAGGTGTTCCACATTCATCCAGGTGCCCCTGTGACCAGCCCCCACACCACCCTAGCTGAGCCCCTGGGGGAGAGGAACTCACCACACCCCGCTCATTAATCCTCCTCTGTACATCTGGAAGGGGAGAAAAATAGCTGTCAGAGATGGTAACTTGCTGAACTGGGATCGAAGCCAGGTGTGTGTAACTCCCAATATGCCACCACTGCTTTTTAGAAAATTATTTTAATCATCAGGACAATCCTGTGTATGGATCATTATTCCCATTTGACGGGTGAATGAGCCATAAACCTGGGTGTCATCCTTAACTTGGGCACTTTATAGCAGGAAACAGGCCCTAAGAAGTTAAGCAAGTGGCCTGCCAAGAGGCAGAGCTGGGATTTGAACCCAAGGCTATCACAGCACACTCTGCTGTGTGATGGGCCCCTTCCTCCCTTGGAACTCAGTTTTCTCATCTGTAGAATGGGAACCTCTAAGATCCAAGCTGGGACTTTGCGCTGCTGGGAGCCTGAGTCCCCACCCTGAAATCCAGAACAGTAGTCCCTTGAGCTTGGGCGGGAGAGAAGGGCAGGTGCAGACGTGACTGTCCCGCCAGGCGGGGGCGCCGCCGCCAGACACACAAAAACAACCAAATAAATCAGGCCCAGGAACTCCTAATCCTTCCCGGCTGTGGCTGCTACCGCTCGCCCTGCCTGGGAGAGGGACATGGCACGGCCAAGAGCGCAGAGTCCGGCCAGGGGAGTCGGAGTAATGCCCGGCCATCAGGGCGTCCTCAGCTCCTGGATGGCGCGGAGGGCCGGGGGTGGCTATCGCCCTCCTGACAGTGACTCAGGCCTCCCTGACCTCCTCCTGGGTGGGCACGTTCAGGCGGCTCCGTCTATTTTTAGAGCCGGCTCCAGGCCTGAGAGCAGACGGGCAGGGAAGGGGGGCCTCGCGGGGCGTGAGCGCCTGACCAGCTCCTCCCTCTCCGGGCCCAAGCCCCAGGCCCTCCAGCTGTCTACCTAGAACAGGATGGAAGCACGTGTCGGGTGGGTGTCATCCTCTGCGCAGGGGGTGCGGCGCAGGCCCAGAGAACGCGTCCCCCTGGTCCCCTCCCCGCAAAGCCTGGCAGTTCCAGAGAACTGGGCGCGGCCTCCCAAGAAACGGTCTCTGTTAAGTGGGACCAGGAGCCTCCCCAAGGCCGCGCTGTCTGCCCGTTGGACTGGAGGGCCGGGCGGGCGGGGCTGGGGCGACAAAGCTGGCTAGGGTAGCAGGCGGGAAGAAGCTGCCGGGTTTAGGGGATCCCGACCCCACCCCGCCAGCAATTCTGGCCACGCCCCCATTTGGCCCCGCCCCTGCCGCGCCCGGGGCTACACCCGTGGCGGGTAGTTTCCCGGGCTCCACTCTATGCTCCACTCTAGGCCCCCCCGCCCGCCATCTGGCCCCACGCAGCCCTGGTCAACCTGTAGGTCCAGAGAGGCCTAGCTGCGGGGCAGCCTCCCTCTGGGGGCTGGCACAGGCGTGAGAGGAATGGGACACACACCCCACGTGGGGTCAGGGAGAAGGAGAGCTTGGGGGTGGACGACAGTGGCGGGAAGCCTCTAGGCTGCAGGACGTATCTGCTGGAGCGGGGCAGTCTTGGAGGCTGGAGTCTGAGGCTGCCCCAGCGCGGAAACAACCCTATGTACATGGGCACGTATACAGGGACGCACCGGGGCACACGGAGGGAGGCACCTGGGCAGAGATCTCTGCGGTGATACCCCACCGCTGAGCCCTGGAGGTTGAGGCCACAGTCCTGGAGAGTGGGGGCATCTGATGGTCCAAAACACAGAAGCTCTCATGGCGAGTTCAGGGACGCGGGGTTTTCGAAGGCCCAAATCCAGGCGTGGGGTGAGGGGCGGAGAGGGGAGGAGAGCCAGTCTCTCGGCTCCAGCCCTCCACCTAGTGGGAAGCTTGGGAATCGCGGGGTGCGGAGGGGGAGTCTACTGCACCGGGACTCCTTCCTCTCCGTGAATGTCCCGGCGCCCACACGCCACCATCCTGCTCAGTCGGCTCCATCTCTGGGATTGGCCCACATAGAAACGGGAGTCATTCTAACATCTGTCCTCCCCTCTTCCCCATAGCTCCAGGCCCTGTCCCTTCCCTCCTTCCTCCCGATTGTCTCTGGGACCTGTCTTCTGTCCATCCCAGCGACTGGTCCCTGCAGCACCTGCCAATGCTGCAGATTTCACCCTCTACTCCATTCGCTCTTCGTAGCCAAGTGGTGTTTCTAAACAGGAATCCGGTTGTGTCATTTCCTTGAGTGGGATCTTTCAGTGGCTTCCCATGGTCCACATAAACTCCAGACCTGGACTTGGGACTCAGGCTCTTCACCACCCGGCTCTGCCTCCCTCAGCCCTAGTGGCTCTCACCGGGTCTTCCCACATTCCATCCGTACAGGGCAACTGAAAGCTCTTCGTCCCTTTTCTGGGAACCCTCTCCCGGCCTAATCCTTGCTGTCTTCAGGGCTTAGTCTGGTCGAAATTCCCCTCTTGGGGGGCCTCTCCTGACCCCCAGGTGTGAGTTAGGTGCCCCTCGTCTGAGCTCCCACAGCCCGCAGTACATACGTGCCCCTCTCAGAGCAGTGCCTGCCTGGGTCTCTGGTGGCCCGTTCACGCTAGTGGCAGACAATTGATTGAGATATTAATTGCTTTGCTCCCCTGTATTCTCCCCTCCCACTTGCAAGCGGAGCCAAGCCCTTTGATTTCCCTAGCCTCGGGGACCGTGCAGGCTGAACACAAAAGCTGCTTGAAGTCTGATGGCTCATCCTGACTTTTGAAAAAGTTAACCTTCTGGAAGCAGCTGTGCTCGGTGTTCCCAAGGGATGGGGAGAAGAGGACAGAGAAAGGAGAGACAGAAATTAGCAGCAGAGAGCGCAGAAGTGGGGGTCCTGTGTCCAGCATCCCCTCCCCTGGCAGGCACCGGGAGCTGTGGGGATGGGTGGTGCCCAGGCACTAGGGTATGAGCCTCAGTGCCCCAAAGTAGCAGGGGAACAGCGGAGTCACTGAACCTCAAGAGACCACATAGACTGCTAGGACAATGGTCATTTCTATGTGACTAATGTAGACCAAAGACGGGGGCACCTCCTCCGTGCCGAGGTGCAGGTGGGACCAGCAGGTCCTTGCTCAAGCCTACAGAGGAGGTGGCAGGGGGCCCCAGTAATGGTTGAGATGAAATTTTCTGCCAGCTCGTAGGAAAGGGTTGAGTGAGTCAGATTGCAGTTGGTTTAAAGGGAATACGGAAACAGGATATTTCTTGTTTATGTGCCAAGATTCCTACCTGCTACACCTGTCTCTGTGTAGCCCTGCTGCAGTACAGAGCTGAGCCTGTGTGTGCCTCATTCAGAATTGCATCCTCAGGACCCAGCATGGTGCCTGGCACATAGTAAGTGCTCAAAATGTGTTTGTTGAATTCACTTTTCCTCTGTAGCTACAGATCCTTCTAAAACCAAATCTGCTTTAGTGGTCCCCCCACGGCCCTCAGATTAAATTCCACACCACTACCATGGCCCACATGGCCCACATGGCCCACTGTGATCGGAGCCAGCCTCCCTCCTCATCTCTGCAGCCCGTCCTCCTGCCTGCTCCTCTCCAGCTGAACTGCACTGTTTGCAATTCCCCAAACTTGCCAGGTTGTTTCATGCCTCGTGCCTTTGCTTACGTCGCACCCTCTGCCTGGGGTGCCCCTTCCCCTTTCTCTGCCTGCTGAGCTTTCAATTAGTCTTCGGAGCTCAGAGCACGTGTTTCCCTGACACCCTCCGCAAGGCAGGGGAGACCGCTCCTGCTCTGGAGCTGAGGCCCAGTTCTGTCTGCCTCTTCCCCAACCCCGGCTTCCTGGACGTGGGCTTCTCCAGTACAGCGAGTCCCCAGTGCCCAGCATAGAGCCAGGTACACCATGGGTTCTCAATAAATGCTCACTGTTCACTGGGCTTTAGCTCTGATCCTCCGTGGACTCATGGTGTGACCTCAAGCAACCTCTCCCTTCTGGGCCTCAGTTTGCCTCTCTGCACAATGGGGGGAGTAGAACTGAATGGTCTCTAAGGGCCCTTTCTTCCCTCAGCTGAGCTTGGAAGTGTTGGCATGTAAAACACAGTTCACCTGTGTGCAGGCCAGCTAAGGGCAGAACATGCTCAGATATTGAGGTGCACATGTTACACCCATGCACGGCCACCTGGGAGCAAACCCCTGCCTAAACAACTGCACATAGCCCCCTCACACGAAAGTGTATGTAGCCTTCTGGCTGCTCTGTCCTCCCAACCCCCATCCCCAATCAACCACTGGCCCTGACAGCAAAAAATTCAGCAGGAGTCAGAGATGCCAGTCCAGCAGCAAGTTAATATTCAAGGAATGAGCCTTCTGCAATATGCATGCCCTGAGGCTGGTGTCCTATGGGGCTCTCCCCTTCCCAGGCCTACGCATGCAACGCCCTCCCCACCCCACCCCACCAGAGGCACAGACCCAGACACAGCCTGCCTGTGGCAGGGCGCCGAGGCCCAGACCTTCAGCTCTTACTGCTTCCTGGACACCCCCCTCCCGATGTCCGCTCATTCATTCAGCGATGTCTAGTAAGTTCCTGTCATGTGCCAGGCGACAGTATATACGTGAGTATGACCCTGTCCTGCCCTCAGGGGCTCACAGTCCAGTGGGGGAGACAGACAGTAAATGGGAAACAGATGATATAAGTTTAGATCAGGAGAAATAGTACCATGCACGGATTAAGGTGATGTGATAAAAAGTGACTCAGAGGTGGCAAAGAGTAGTCAAGGAAAGCCTTTCTGAGGAGGTGGCATTGGAGCAGTAATCAAAGCTTGAGGAGCCAGCAAAGCAGAGAGCCTTTCAAGGGGAGGGGACAGCAAATGCAAAGGCCTTGGGGCTGGAGGAGCAGACGGGAGGCCCCGGCTGGAGCTCGCTCCCTGAGGGAGAGGGTGCAGGAGACCTGGAGCAGTGTGCAGGGACCAGAGCAAGCCGGGTCACAGTGAGGCGCCTTCACTTTAGTCAAAGAGCAACCGGAGGCCCCTGGAGACAAAATCCATCCCTTCCCTCAGCTTCTCCACCCTGGCGTCCTGCTCACAGACTGTCTTCCTCACTCTCACGTGGTCGGTGCCCAGCCCGAGTCCCAGCACAGGGCTGGCATCAGATGTTTGCTGAATAAATAAATGACCAAGTTCTCCTGGCTCGAGGCTTGACTCGGTGGCTCAGAGTGGCTCAGCAAGGCTGCTGAGGAGTCGTTGGGCAGCTCAGGATAACAGTCATCTGGGCCAGATTAAGATGTTTACATGTCCTGCCCATTGAAAAGAGTCTGGCATCCCATAATTCATAATAGAAATAATACTAATCCATGAAGCATAACACTGGCACGCATGCTGAAATGAAAACAACTTCCCTTTGGATTCTCAATTGCAAAATTCAGGTTAAGTTCCTTGAAGCAGAATTTCTTTCTGTGCGTGTGTGTTGTGCACATGTGTTGTTACTGCCTTGCTGGTGTCCCAAGCTGGAGTCGGTCTGCCCATTGGGTCACCCAGTGCTAGATGGCAGGGCTTGCCTAACGTCCCCATAGAGACATGGTCATGGCTTGTGGGCTTGAGATAATGAGGCCGTTGTGGCCCAGGCCTGACTGGTAGCAAGCGGCCCCAAAGGCAGGAAAAAGACAGTAGCATTTTGGCAGCTTCTCGAGATCACACCAGGTTTGGCAGCTGCTCAATGTGAGAACTCTGGGGACACCCCCTTGGATGAACAAGGCTTGCCCTTGCCCATCCTTGACTCTCTAAAAACTGTACAAAGTGACCAAGGCCTAAGAGACCTCTCAGAGGAGGCATCTAAGTCTTGGAGAGGTTACTTAATTTGCCCAAGGGCACTCAGCAATTTGGGGGTAGAGTTGCAACCAGAGCCCAAGCCTGGCCCCCAAAGCAGACCCCCTTCCCTCGAGGGTGGTGGGCCTGGCTGGGGAGTAAGGCTGAGGGCACAGCCCATCTGCCCCACCCGGATCCACAGAGCTGATGGGAGCAAACAGCGGGCTGGACCCAACCCAGCCTGGAAGTGGGCCCTGCCCTTCCCCCAGCCTGCCTGCCCAGGTGGGGCCTAAGCCTCTAAGCTCAATGCTCCCCCAAGCCCCTCTCTGGGAACTGGAGATGAACCCTTAGCTCAGGGGCCACGTGTGGGTTCCGCAGCATCACACAGACACCAGGGCCTGGACAGAAGACAGGCGCTGGGTCTCGGGATCTGCTGTCACTTCTCTCTCACAGCAGCACCTTCCACAGGTTCCAGCCTCCCCCACCCATTCAGCCCCCAGCTACACCCGCTCTGTGTAGGGGCCCCACAGGGAACCAGACTCAGTCCCTGCCTGGGAGAGAAGCTGACCTCCCCTCCTTACCTCACCGCCCTCCCCAGGGTGGGGCTCAGGAAACTCAGACAAGCAGATCAGAGATTCTCAGGGGCAAGGGGAAGCTGGTGGCCCAGGGTGGCACCCCCACAGGCAGGCCAGCCTTCCCAAGCCACGTCAGGCTGAGCTCCGCCTCCACCAGGTTCCAGCACCCCACCCCACCCCACCCCCAGAGAGTGGGAAGTGACAAATGAGCCTGAGGATGGGGGGGTGGGGGGAGCTGGCGATCAATGGCATTAACATGGTGCCCAAATTAAATATTGACTTTCTTGGTTGACTCTAGGGACACTTGGATTGATGGCTGGGGCTGTGCTGTGCCACCACAGGAGATGGGGACATACCAGCCTGGAGCAGGCCCAGTGGGAAGCTGAGGCCAGGGGGAAAGGAGGAGCAGGGCGAGGGCTGCAGGGGCCTGGGTACGGTTCCTGCATCTCCATCTTCCCCATGGAGTCAACTCCTCTCCTCCCAGAAGGTCTTAGAGTCCAGGTGTTGAGGGTCCCCACCCCCAATACCCTCCCACCCCACCTCCAGGAACTGTGGCTGGCCTGCAGCCCAGCAAACCAGCAGAGTCAGTCTGTGTGATGATGTCCATTACTGGGTCTCAGGACCCTGCCTCCAGGGCGGCAGGGCTGGTTATTTTTGGTCTGTCATTATGTAGGATCTTGGGGTGAGGGTAAGGACAGCCTCTCCATTCCTGGAGACCTTCCACTGTCCTCTTCAGCTAATTCAGTACAGAGACTACGGTAGACCCTGAGCGTTCCCTCCTCCTTTCAGAGCTTCATGTCAAGAATTGTCTACACGGCCTGCATTTCTTCACCTCCCACCCAGTCTACAGCCCACTTCAACCTGGCTTCCTGCCGTGTTAATGACTCTAGCCCAGCCCCCTCTCCTGGGTTCCAGCCCTGTGTGTCCAACCGCCTACCTTCTCCTTGATGTCTCCCCTTGACCGTGTCAAAGTTAGGATGCCTGCTATGGTTGGCATGTGTCCCCCCAGACGCACGTGTTGGAAATTTGATCCCCGATGGAACAGTGTTGGGAGGCGGGGCCTGATGGAGGTGTTTAGGTCATGAGGGCTCCACCCTCACAAATGGATTAATGCTGATTGTAAAAGTTCTCAAGGCCGTGCGTTCGGTCTCTTGTGCTCTCTTGCCCTTCACCTTCTGCCATAAGATGACACAGTGAGAAGGTCCTCACCAGAGGCAGGCCCTTGACCTTGGACTTCTCAGCATCTAGAACTGTAAGAAATAAATCTCTGTTCTTTATAAATTACCCAGCCTCTGGTATTCTGTTATAGCAATACAAACCAGACTAAGACAATGCCCAAGGCCAAATTCATGATGGTCTCCCCCAAAGTTGGTCCTCTTTCTGTGCCCCTAAGCCAATGGCATGGTTGTCCAGGCAGGTATATGGGACAGAAGTCCGAGCGTCATCCTTGGCTCCTCTTCCGTACACAGTCCACACGAGGGGCTGACAGGCCTACCAACGACACACACACGGACTCTGGCCCCGCTGCACAGCACCCTCTCCTTAAAGTCTCCTTCCTATGGACAACCTCCTCACTGGCTCTCTGCATCCACCCTCAGTCTTCAGTGTCCCCTCTGCCAATCCATTCCCATCCACCCAGAGGAATCCTGGTAACAAGTAAATCTTATCACAGCAGTCCCCTGTCCAACACCCTTCCTAATTGGCTTCCCATTAGTCTTAACGGCCAAAACCCGCAGTGGAGTCCTCTCTGCCCTGGGTACTTGGCAATGTGTTTTCAGGGCTTGAGAGGGTGGGGGGGGAGGGTCTTCCTGGACTTGTCCTGGCTCACTTGCTGGCCTTGGAGGAGTGGAGAGAGAAATATAGGGGGTACTGGGGACTGGACCTAGCAAAGCCCCAACTGGGGGACTGGAGCTGCCAGGGTGGGCACGAGGAAGCTGGGAGGGAAATGAGTCCAGAGAAGCAGAAGTCAGCAGCATCCTGCACCAGGTCCTCCCTCAGGCCACCTAATTGCCTTTTAATTGGTGCTTAATGGAAGTGAATTAAACCCAATTGAGTTTTAAAGTGTCTGCTCCAGTGCCAGCCTCAACAAGCTTCCCTTCTCGAGGGGCTGGGACTGCAGGTGGGAGGGAAGACAGGCTGTGGGGCAGGGGGCTCGCTTCCCCCCAGCCCTGCTGCAGTGGGCCTGACCCCGGCCCACAGGTCTCAGGACCTTCTCCAGCTTCCCCAACACCCCCTCCCTGCCCACCTGTATTCTCAGAATATCTAGATTCCAGGAACGCTGACTCAGGACCCCCTCCATGCTGGCGCTGGGCGAGAACTTTCCCTACATCACCTCATGGAACACTCTCCATGACTCAGCAAGGCAGGTCATGGTGATGTGCCCCCTTTCCGCAGAGGACACTGAGTTGACTTGTCCTGGCCACTGCTGGTGCTCCGCTTAGAGTTGTGCCGTCCAGCAAGGGGGGGCCGAGCTCCGCCTAGAGCTGTGCCGTCCAGCAAGGGGGGAACTGAGCTCCGCCTGGAGCTGTGCCGTCCAGCAAGGGGGGTGCTGAGCTCCGCCTGGAGCTGTGCTGTCCAGCAAGGGGGGGACCGAGCTCCGCCTAGAGCTGTGCTGTCCAGCAAGGGGGGAACTGAGCTCCGCCTGGAGCTGTGCCGTCCAGCAAGGGGGGAACTGAGCTCCGCCTGGAGCTGTGCCGTCCAGCAAGGGGGGAACTGAGCTCCGCCTGGAGCTGTGCCGTCCAGCAAGGGGGGTGCTGAGCTCCGCCTGGAGCTGTGCCGTCCAGCAAGGGGGGTGCTGAGCTCCGCCTGGAGCTGTGCCGTCCAGCAAGGGGGGGACCGAGCTCCGCCTAGAGCTGTGCCGTCCAGCAAGGGGGGGACCGAGCTCCGCCTAGAGCTGTGCCGTCCAGCAAGGGGGGAACTGAGCTCCGCCTGGAGCTGTGCCGTCCAGCAAGGGGGGAACTGAGCTCCGCCTGGAGCTGTGCCGTCCAGCAAGGGGGGAACTGAGCTCCGCCTGGAGCTGTGCCGTCCAGCAAGGGGGGTGCTGAGCTCCGCCTGGAGCTGTGCCGTCCAGCAAGGGGGGGACCGAGCTCCGCCTAGAGCTGTGCCGTCCAGCAAGGGGGGAACTGAGCTCCGCCTGGAGCTGTGCCGTCCAGCAAGGGGGGTGCTGAGCTCCGCCTGGAGCTGTGCCGTCCAGCAAGGGGGGGGGACCGAGCTCCGCCTAGAGCTGTGCCGTCCAGCAAGGGGGGACCGAGCTCCGCCTGGAGCTGTGCCGTCCAGCAAGGGGGGTGCTGAGCTCCGCCTAGAGCTGTGCCGTCCAGCAAGGGGGGACCGAGCTCCGCCTGGAGCTGTGCCGTCCAGCAAGGGGGGAACTGAGCTCCGCCTGGAGCTGTGCCGTCCAGCAAGGGGGGACTGAGCTCCGCCTGGAGCTGTGCCGTCCAGCAAGGGGGGAACCGAGCTCCGCCTGGAGCTGTGCCGTCCAGCAAGGGGGGGACCGAGCTCCGCCTGGAGCTGTGCCGTCCAGCAAGGGGGGGACCGAGCTCCGCCTAGAGCTGTGCCGTCCAGCAAGGGGGGAACTGAGCTCCGCCTGGAGCTGTGCCGTCCAGCAAGGGGGGTGCTGAGCTCCGCCTGGAGCTGTGCCGTCCAGCAAGGGGGGGGGACCGAGCTCCGCCTAGAGCTGTGCCGTCCAGCAAGGGGGGACCGAGCTCCGCCTGGAGCTGTGCCGTCCAGCAAGGGGGGTGCTGAGCTCCGCCTAGAGCTGTGCCGTCCAGCAAGGGGGGACCGAGCTCCGCCTGGAGCTGTGCCGTCCAGCAAGGGGGGAACTGAGCTCCGCCTGGAGCTGTGCCGTCCAGCAAGGGGGGACTGAGCTCCGCCTGGAGCTGTGCCGTCCAGCAAGGGGGGAACCGAGCTCCGCCTGGAGCTGTGCCGTCCAGCAAGGGGGGGACCGAGCTCCGCCTGGAGCTGTGCCGTCCAGCAAGGGGGGGACCGAGCTCCGCCTAGAGCTGTGCCGTCCAGCAAGGGGGGGACCGAGCTCCGCCTGGAGCTGTGCCGTCCAGCAAGGGGGGGACCGAGCTCCGCCTGGAGCTGTGCCGTCCAGCAAGGGGGGGACCGAGCTCCGCCTGGAGCTGTGCCGTCCAGCAAGGGGGGGACCGAGCTCCGCCTGGAGCTGTGCCGTCCAGCAAGGGGGGGACCGAGCTCCGCCTGGAGCTGTGCCGTCCAGCAAGGGGGGGCCGAGCTCCGCCTGGAGCTGTGCCGTCCAGCAAGGGGGGCCCGAGCTCCGCCTGGAGCTGTGCCGTCCAGCAAGGGGGGGACCGAGCTCCGCCTAGAGCTGTGCCGTCCAGCAAGGGGGGAACTGAGCTCCGCCTGGAGCTGTGCCGTCCAGCAAGGGGGGTGCTGAGCTCCGCCTGGAGCTGTGCCGTCCAGCAAGGGGGGGGACCGAGCTCCGCCTAGAGCTGTGCCGTCCAGCAAGGGGGGACCGAGCTCCGCCTGGAGCTGTGCCGTCCAGCAAGGGGGGTGCTGATCTCCGCCTAGAGCTGTGCCGTCCAGCAAGGGGGGACCGAGCTCCGCCTAGAGCTGTACCGTCCAGCAAGGGGGGACCGAGCTCCGCCTAGAGCTGTGCCGTCCAGCAAGGGAGGTGCTGAGCTCCGCCTAGAGCTGTGCCGTCCAGCAAGGGGGGACCGAGCTCCGCCTGGAGCTGTGCCGTCCAGCAAGGGGGGCCGAGCTCCGCCTAGAGCTGTGCCGTCCAGCAAGGGGGGACCGAGCTCCGCCTGGAGCTGTGCCGTCCAGCAAGGGGGGGACCAAGCTCCGCCTGGAGCTGTGCTGTCCAGCAAGGGGGGGGGACCGAGCTCCGCCTAGAGCTGTGCTGTCCAGCAAGGGGGGGCCGAGCTCCGCCTGGAGCTGTGCCGTCCAGCAAGGGGGGACCGAGCTCCACCTGGAGCTGTGCCGTCCAGCAAGGGGGAACCGAGCTCCGCCTGGAGCTGTGCCGTCCAGCAAGGGGGGGGACTGAGCTCCGCCTAGAGCTGTGCCGTCCAGCAAGGGGGGACTGAGCTCCGCCTGGAGCTGTGCCGTCCAGCAAGGGGGGGGACCGAGCTCCGCCTAGAGCTGTGCCATCCAGCAAGGGGGGGGACTGAGCTCCGCCTAGAGCTGTGCCGTCCAGCAAGGGGGGACTGAGCTCCGCCTAGAGCTGTGCCATCCAGCAAGGGGGGGGACTGAGCTCCGCCTGGAGCTGTGCCGTCCAGCAAGGGGAGACCGAGCTCCGCCTAGAGCTGTGCCGTCCAGCAAGGGGGGGCCGAGCTCCGCCTGGAGCTGTGCCGTCCAGCAAGGGGGGGCCGAGCACTTGGAATGTGGTGAGACTGAACTGAGATGTGCCGTACGTGTAAAACACACGCTGGATTTCAAAGACTGAGTACGAGAAAAGAATGCAAAATATCTCAGTAATTTTTTATATTGATTATATGGTAAAATGATCATTTTTTAGTATATTGGGCTAAATATATTATTAAAATTAATTTCAGCTTTTTAAGCTTGTAAAAAATGGCTACTAGAAAAATTGTAAATTACATACATAGTTTACATCGTATTTTTATTGTACGCCCCCCAGGGTCTGGTCCCATGAAGGTAGGGACGGTCTGCTCACCCATGACCCCTCCACGGTCTGGAAGGCAAGGCAAGGCTGAGCTTGGGTGGGCCTCAGTCTTCTCACCTTTTGAGAGAAGACAAGTCCCTTTCAGCACCCTGGACAGCAGCCAGGGCTGGCTTCCCTCTTGGGGTCCTAGGATGGTCTGAGGCCCAGGAAGGAACACCTTTGGGCGGAGTAGATGACATTTACAAAATGCCCCCCATGAATCTTCTCGAATCATGCTCCAGATACTCAGTGAGGAAGAACAGGTAGGGATTATCATTAACCCATTTTGCAGATGAGGAAACCAATGCTCAGAGATTTGTGCGTTCCATCCTTGACTCCGTAAAGACCCACGGATGCCTGTTTCATGTGGGCCTCAGCTGAGTGCACAAACCCAAATGAGGTTGACACAGACGACAGCAACTCTGTGTGATCAGTGCAGTAGTGACAGTGTGTGCCGAGGGCTACGGGGGCCCAGTGAGCGCTGCCTGCAGGGCCAGGAAGTTCAGGGACAGCTTTGCAGAGGGGCTACTTGGGCTGGCTCTGCAAGGATGAGGAGTTTGCCTGTGTGAGCAGGAGGGAGCTCCAGGCAGAAGCAATGGTGTGTGCGCAGGTGTGGGGGTGAGAGGGAAGGGCCAGGAGTGGGAGGCGAGGGCCACCTCACCAAGGGCCTGGCATTCTGGGCTAATTCTAGGACCCACACAAGGTGTCTAAGGAGGGCAGTGACCTGGAGCCAGAAAAAGTAAGGAGAGGAGCAACGAGGTGAGAAACTTGAGTCCAGGAAAGAAATGACAGGTTGTTAGATATTAGACCAAATGAAGGGCTATCAGGCCAACCCATTTTACAGATAAGAAAATCCAAGTCAGACCGGGTCCATGACCTGTCCAAGGTCACACGGTAAGTCAGTGCCTGGGGTAACAGAGACTGAGGGGTGGCGAGGGACACAGCCCCCACCCCAGGAAAGCTAAGTAGTGAGTCTCAAAGCTGTCAGGAGCTACTGCTGGCAGCTGTGGTTGCTGTATGAACAGAGTCAATAAGATGAATACTAAACTTCCTCCTCAAACCAGATGCAAAGCAAGAGACGACAAGAGGGGAGGCACATGCACATCCCACCTCGGCCCAGAGAGCCCCAGAGGTGGAGGCCACCGGAGCCCAGGGCCGGGAAGGAGAGAGGCAGGAGCACAGGGAAAGGCAGGTGGCCCAGGATGTGGGGTACAGTCTGCTGGCACAAGGACAGGGACGGGGGCTTTGTTTGTGTGAACCCCCTCCTAGGAACAGGCCCCTGTTTTTGGAGACCTGCTCCCTCTCCCTCTCCCCTGTGGCTCCTGCAGGGACTGCCGATCACAGTGCCCAACCCCTCTGCCTGGGGCCAATCAGAGCTGTTCCTTCCTTGGGGGTTTTCTAATTAGAATTCAGGAAAGATGTTTCTTCCCCTCTGGGGGCAAAGTTGAGTGATGGGAGCTGCTAAGAGGAAGCCCAGCGGGCCCAGGGGGATGGGGAAGGCTGCCTTAAAGAATGAAGCAGACACACACGGCAGAGCAAGCCGGAACATCTGGTGGCACTCTGACCCTGGGTCCCATCACCCAAGGCCAGCCACACACACCCACCACTGTCCTTGCTGCATCGTGCACTCCTGGGTGAACAAAGCCCCCTTGTGCCTAAGCCGGCTGGTACTGGACTCTGCCACTCCCAGCCACAAGCCCCAATAGAGTCACTCACAAGCTGTGGGAGTTTGGGGAAGTCATGTCCCCTTTCTGAGCCTTGATTTCCTCATCTGTAAAATGGGGAGTCACAATATCTACCTTGAAGAATCAATTGAAGTGGTGCCTGAGTGAGTACTTCTTCCACTGAAGCGCCAGGGCTGTCGGGATGGGGTTGGGGGAGGGAGGCGGAGGAGTCCCCAGAGCTCGGAGGGCCTAGGAGCGCCGTCCTGAGTGGACTCTGCCCACAGCCTCCTCTGACAGGTCTCACAGCAGGCAGCACTCGAATGAGACTGAGAGGAAGCCTGTGTCATCAAGGCCTGCGCAGCTCTGAAGGGGCCACCACCCCTCCTCCAGCCCTCTCAGGGAGGCCATCAGTCCCTTTTCCACCACCTGTGCCCAGACTGCTACAGCACCTGCCCCTCCCTCAGCCCTCCAAGGGCCTGGGTTTATGTCCCAGAGTCCCTGGAAAGGAGCCCAGAGGTGCCCATATTGCTAAATGACCAGGTGAGCAGGGACCTGTGGCCCTGCTACCTGTGGCCCTGCTCCAGTTGCTGCCTGACCACAGAAGAGTCAGGGGGCACACTGCAAGACATTTCCACAGGCCGATCCTGTGCCCAGCAACTGAGCAGGGATCCGCTCGCTCGGGCATGCAGAGAACGCAACCCCTCGCGATACTCTGACCCCTACCCCCTGGCACCACGCCAGCCCGGCTCCTCCAGCCCACACGCACCTGGAGCCCTGGCCCAGCCTGAAACCCGAGTCTGCACCACAACCCAGCTCCCTGCGGCTGGCCGGCCATGAAGGTCAAGTCCCATGAAGCTGCACTGAAGCTCCACCTCCACCAAGCCTGGGTTTAAAATCCCAGCTCTGCCGCTGACTGTGGCCTTGAGCAAGGCATTCCTTGGTTTCCTAGCCACAAAACGGGCAACCTAAAACCTTTCAACAAGGTTGTGGTGAGGGGCCAGGGGCCTGTGTTTGAAGCTCCCAGCACAGAGCGTGGCCTGAGACCAGGTGCTAGGTGATAACAGCTAATCCTTAAAGGGCTTACCCTGTGCCAGGTGCTTGTTCAGTGCTGCGCATATACGGATTTGTTTCATCCTCGTGACAACCCCGTGAGGTAGGCAGTTACCCTTCCATTTTCACAGAGGGGGAAGTGGGCCTCATGCCCCCGTGACCACCACCGCCATGGGAGAAGGCCAGCCGCAAGGGGTCCCATCCCACATTCCCAATGTGTTTACCCTCGCCCAGGCTGGGGAAGGGATGTATGCAAGGTCACCCAGGGAGTCAGGGACAAAGAAGGAGTCAGAGCCTGGGCAGCCCCGTCCCAGTCAGGGCCTGCCTGACCCCATCGCACAATCTGACAAGGCCAAGCCAGGTGAACCAAGATGGCGGAACAAAGCCAGAGTCCCAGGCCTGGGCCACCACCTGGGGGAAGTAAACAGCTCAGCAGCAAAGTCCACAGAGTGAAGTTTATTCCCAACAAAGTCCCCCTCCCCCCTCCCCAGCCCGGGACAGGGACAGACAGGCTGGGGTGAAGATGGGGCTCTGGTGGCTGAGGGGCCTCTGAGAAACAAGGAAGGGCCCTGGGCCCCCAGGCCACGCCGTGTCTGGCCCCCCCAGCCTGGCCAAGTCCATCGCGCCTCCCTGCCCAGCCCTCAGGAGAGGGGAGGGGGCGCCGGCTCCTGGGTGGTTCCAAAGTGGAGTGTGAAAATAGAGAGATATATATATTTATATGCGGTGGGCAGTCCAGCGTGGCACTCACACCTCGGTCTGGAAGTCGCCGTCTGGTGGTTCTGTGGGCTCCCAGGCTGTGGCCCGGTGCAGAGCCAGCCGCTCTCGGGGCTTAGGGGGCAGTGAGCCCAGTGTCATAGATTTGAAAGTGCTCCAGCTCTGATGTCGCCGATGTTGGGTCAGGCCAGGACGCTCCCCGGGGCTGGGCTTCTCCTGTGGAGGCAGCAGGAAGAAGCCGTGAGAATGGGCCAACACCCGCTCACCCATTGCACAGAACAACAAACTGAGGCCCACAGAGGGCCATAATGCCCAAAGCTACAGAGCAATCAGGTATCAAAGCA
This sequence comes from Eulemur rufifrons, assembly GCF_041146395.1. NCBI lineage: Eukaryota > Metazoa > Chordata > Mammalia > Primates > Lemuridae > Eulemur > Eulemur rufifrons. Next base: position 21,599,982 of record NC_090990.1, read on the forward strand.
GCGTTCAGACAGATCTGCCGGGCTCCGGAGCTGGGCTCCCATGCTAAGCGGCCCCTGGTGGACTCTCTACGGAGCCTTCCCCACCCCTGAGCAGCCCCAGAACTGCTGCCATGCTGTGGGGTAGGCCCTTGGTGAGGCAGGCTGAGGTTGCCCAGGCGGGGGAGGAGGGCAGGGAGGGAGTGAGCCCCTCAGCGCCTACCTCACCCCACCCAGGGGGACTTACGCTGCACACGCTCCGTTCGGCCGCCCCACCCGAGGACACACTCCACCGCTTCTCCCTCTGCAATGGGGGCCACGGGTCAGGGTCCAACCCCAGGGGCCACCGCACCGGGTCAGGCCCTGAGCTGTGGGACAGGGGCAGCCACGGGAGGAGCCCTCACCTTGGCCGTGGACTGGCTGCGGTAGCGGTCGAAAGTGTGGAACTTCTGGTTGAGCTCGTGGTAGAGTTCTGAGTGCCGTTTCCGGGTGTGCATCACCTTCTAGGAGCCACAGGGCGTCAGAGCAAATCCCCCCCAGCCCAGGCACCCAGCACCCCGAGCCCCCCACATCCCTGCCTGCTGCCAGCCCCTCTGGGACGAGACCGGACTCTCTGCACCTCAGAGCCGAGGGCTTGGGCAGGGGGGGAGCAGTGGCACGATCCCACCAACCCACGGGCAGGGGGTCCTGCGGTCAGGCTTTGCAACAGGGCATGTGCTACTTTTAGGAGGGGCCCCTCCAGGGACAGACGCCACAGACGGATGTCCCACTCCCCAGCACACACACAGCACTTACCTCAAAGTCCAGGTCTGAATACCGTAACTTCTTCCGCTGATGGAGCAACAGGGAGGCAGTGAAGGAGAAGAGAGCTTTTTACCACATGCGGGGACTTTAGAGACAGGACACCTGGAGCCCCAACCCAGGCCCGGGGACTGGGAATCCTCTCGGGGCAGCTTTGCAGGCCTCACAGCACGCACGCTGACGCACGCACACGGGACAAATGTCACGGTGCAGACCTCCATTGTGGCAGGGACATGGGTTCCCACATGGAGTCGCAGAGCCGGGCCCTGCGTTCCACCCCTCTGTCCTGCCAGCCCCCTTCTCTCTGCCAGGCATGGCCTCCCCTCCCTGGACCCCTCCGCTTGTCCTGCAAACGCAGGGAGTAAGGCTCTCAGAAACCTCCCTACGACCCCACCTTGCCCTTTTCCTGCCAGACCAGGCCCTGCCTCCCAGGGCTCCCTGCCCTTCCTGCCTGTCCTGGCTCTCGTGTGCCCCAGACCACCTTCAAGGCCCCAGCAAGCTTAGGCAGCACCTAGTGGCACTCGAGGAGAAGCCTGAGGGTCTTAGGATGGTGGCACTGGGAAGATTACGAGACCAAGGTCAACTTTCCCAGGTTACAATGGGAAAACTGAGGCCCGGGGAGAGGAAGGGACTTGCCCCATGGCCCTCCCAGGAGATGCTAAGACCACAGTCTGGGTCTCCCAAGTCCCAGGCCTGGTGGGCACACTCACCCCAGCGACCCATGACACCCTTCCCCTGGCTTTCCTCTTGCTGTCCGCTCGCTCCCCTCTGTCCTCCTGGCTTCTCTGACACTAGGCCCTCACGCTCCGCCCTGGCACCTTGTCCTGCCCCTCCCCACGCACACGCATGTCCTCCCCCTCCCCGTCCTCACCCCTCTTCCTGGAGGCAGCAGGACCCCTCTCCTTACCCGAAGCCCCACAGGCACGGCACACACAGCTCACGCCCAGCCAATCACCTTGTAATCCCCCACCCAAACCCGCGCCACCGCCCATCACGGTTGCCCACCCCAGAATTCTGGATGTCATCCCTGACCCCTCAAAACGCCGCCATGCTTACTGTGACACATCCCCCGTGAGGACCCCAATGCCAGCCCCTCCTCAGTGGCCGAAGACGCAGGTGTCCACAGAACAAAACCTGCCAGGACGCTGCGCGCACCCCTCGCCAATGCCCAAGTGTTTTGCCTTTGTTACGCTTTCCTGTTCTGCCATCTGTGGCAGGAGCGGGCACCAAATGTTCAAGAAACATTTTGGGAGAAAAACTAAACTTACGAGGCCTCTAGCTGCTAACTTAATTTTCTTTGTGCGGAAGACAGGGAGCAGGTTTCTCAGGCCGAACACGAGCAGCCAATCATGTCTGGGCCGTGACGCCTGCCCCTTTCCTTATCCACATACCCTTCATCCCTCCAGAGTTCTAGAATGTTCTAGAGTTCTACAGTGGGTCACAACCACCTGCTTGTTCCCAGTGATCCTGTGCAGGGAGGAGGATTTAGGAGGCCAGAGGGAAGGTGAAGCACCCACAGAAGGCACGAGGCCAGGGACACAGAGGGTCCTGTTTCCTCAGGAAGAGTGGGTCGGTCACTACAGGCCTACGGGCAGCACCTGGGCTCATTTCAGGGATGATAACAGCAGCCGTTTCCAACTTCCTGGCACTTCCTACTTGCTCCCCATGGAGATAAATGCTTTACATCCCTCAATCAGTCCTCAAAACAACAAAAAATCAGCCAGGCGCAGTGGCTCTCGCCTGTAATCCTAGCACTCTGGGAGGCCGAGGCAGGAGGATCACTTGAGGCCAGGAGTTTGAGACCAGCCTGGGCAAGAGTGAGGCCCCGTCTCTACTAAAACTAGAAAAAATTAGCCGAGTGTGGTGGCGCAAGCCTGTAATCCCAGCTACTCAGGAGGCCGAGGCTACGATGACACCACTGCACTCTACCCAGGGCGACAGAATAAGACCCTATCTCAAAGAAAAAAAAACCTACAAAAAGACAACTACATTATCCCCACTTTACACTGAGGAGACTGAGAGTCCACACTGGACCCCAGATCTGTGGGCCACGCAGGCCCCGGCTCAGCCCCTCATGCGGCTTCCCTGACAACACGGTGCCTTGCCCAAGCCGCACCTCCTGAAAGGAGGACTCGTCCCCACCGGCCACCCCGAAGCTGGCACTCGAGCGAGCGTGAGTGAGTGGAGAGCTGCACGCTCAGTGCGTCAAGTCCAAGCTCACGGGAGGAATTCAGAAGCACGGGGATTCCTCGGAGCTGCCGTGAGCACAGAGAGAGAAACGCACAGTGCATGCACTGACGGAGGTGCAGCTCTGTCTGGGAGGTTGATGGCTGTCCCCTCCCAGCTGCAGCCTGTGACCCAGACACAGTCCCAGGCACACAGGGGCAGACCTCCTCCGTCCCCACACCCCACAGCCCCTCACCTCCAGGGAGCCCAGCTTCATGGTAGAGCCGGGCACCGTGCGGGGCATGGTCCGGCTGCGCTCCCCCGGCTCAGGCACTTGGCGGGCGCTGGGTGTCGGCGGTGGCGGTTGGAAGGTCATCCCGTAGGGGTTCTGTAGCGATCCGTAGGCAGGGCCCAGCCCCAGGCCCGAGTGCTCCACGGACAGGAAGCTGGGGTAGCCTTCGGGGTGGGCCAGTGTCTTGGCAGCCCGCCGGGGGGTCCCCTCAGGCCGAGCCCTTGGGGCATCCTCACCCCCTCCGCCCCCACCGCCAGGCTGCAGGCTCAAAGTCCGCCGGGGCAGCACCATGTAGTCCCCCTCGGAGCCCGGCTCGGTGGGCCGCAGCCATGTGAGGTCCAGCTGCCGGAGGCCGCCCTCCCCACACATGTACACAGGGTTGGCCTCCTGGGGGGGCGGCGGCTCCCCCAGCCCTGGCGAGGCTGCCATGGGCACCAGGATATTCCCAGGCAGCGGCGAGAAGCTGAGGCCGCCCTCAGGACCCACGAGGCAGGACTTGGGCTCCTCGTCCTCGTCCAGGGATAGGCGGGATAGTGTGCCCGTGATGGTGGACGGGTTGCAAGTGTTGACCTCCTTGAACAGAACTGGGGGCAGGAGTGGGAGGGCGGGGTGAGTCCTGAGGAGGAGGAGCCCCCAGAGGCCCTTGCCCGGGCTGGGTAGGTACCAAGCCCCTGAGCTCGGACAGGAAAGGAAACTGAGTCCTGGAGAGATGGCTGGTGGCAGGTACTTTCCCGCACACAAGAGGGGTTAATAACGACCGCAGTGAGGCAGGGCAAGAGGCAAGGCTCAGCTCCCAGGGTCCTGGTGCAGGTCCTGACCTCTGACCCCACAGCCCCAAGGCTGTCAAGGGGCCCTGCTCCCCGCCTTCCCTGGGCAGCACCTCCCCAGGAGACAGAACTGGAAAGAGATTCTGGTAACAAGGAAACAGCCACTATGTGCCCAGGGTCCTACTAATTACCCGATGTCCCCTAATGCACGTGAGCCCCTGAGCCTCCCACCTGCCCTGGGAGGACAGCATTCTCTCCTTTACAGGAGTGTGACCGAGGCTCAGAGAGGTAAGCCGTTTGCCCAGCAGCGTACAGTGAGCATCATGGACAGCGTTGCGTCCAACTCAGGGCTGTGCTACTCCAGAGCTGGACGCCAGCAGCCAGACCCCCGAAGGGCCTCCCCTCTTGCCCACCCTGGGGCCATGCTCAGCTCTGCCCCGGCAGCTCACCTGTTTGACAAGCCAGATCCACGTCCTTTTCAAAGTCTGACTATAGGCGGAGAGGGAGAGAGCAGGTGGGCAGAGGGGGGATAGATGTATCAGGGTGGGAGGGGACCCAAGCCCCTCACTACCCTGCTCTGCTCACTCCGCCTGCCAGAGGTGCGGCCTGCCAGAGGTGCCACCCCCGGCACACTGTCCCCAGCACACTGCCCAGCAGAGCCCCAGCGTGGTCTGCTCCAGTCCCACCGGCCAAGTGGGGAAACTGAATGGGGGAAGAATGTGCCCAGTGCCCCCCAGGTGTTGGTGGCTGAGCGTGAATCAAAGCCAGTCTCTGGCCCCTCCCTGCCATGGATGGGGAAGGTGAGTGGCCTCCTAGGACGGGAAGACCAGGGGGCACCCAAAATCCACCTGTGCCCTGCCCGGGCCTCCTCACTCACCAGGATCTGCAGCTGCCCATTCTTGCATGAGTCGGGGGAGTCCTCGCTCTCATCGGCCCGACACACGCCCATCTGGCACTTCACCACATCCTGGACCTGGGGGCAGAGGGCACCTGCTGGGCCCGAGGCCCCCACAGGGCCCCTGACCACAGCTGGCTGTGCCTCCCACCCCAGACACCCCGGCAGGTGCGGAAGGAAAGAAGCACATCCAGCCTAGAGGACGGTGACGATGCCTGGGCTGGGTCAGAGGGGAAGGAAGGAGCCCCGGGAGGCCAAGGACAAGGCTGGGGTGCAGTTGTGCCCAGCTGGGACCTGAAGCACCCTGGTCAGGGCCTCAATTCTCCCCACAGCGAGAGGAGCCAGAGGCCTGGCAGGGTGTGGGGGGCAGGCAGGGAGGGAGCGGCCAGGCCCACCTCTCGGCGCAGGAAGCAGTGCACAGCGGTGATGACAAAGCCCTGCGCGGAGTTGAAGACAGCAAAGAGGGCCTGGAAGAGGACGGAGCGGCGGTCTGTCATGGCCAGGACGGCAGACATCCAGGTGAGGGCCAGCAGGGGCAGCACCACGCAGGAGCTCCAGAGTGAGGCCCTGAGGGGGACAGCGGCAGAGGGTCCCTCAGGGTGACACTCCAGGGGACAGGGTGGCCTGAGCCTGGGCCTCTACTCAGCTTGGGGCCCCTCAGCTGCCCAAGACTGGGAGGGCCCCAAACCCCAGGACCTCGGCAATGTCCCCAAGCAGAGAGGGGCTGAGGAGCCAGAGCCAGAGAGACAGAGAACAGAGACAGAGCAGAGAATGGTGGCGCCAGAGCAGGGACCAGGAGCAGGGGAGGGGGACACAAACACAGTGAGACTAGCCAGAGACAAAGGCCACACGTGGACAGAGACAGAGAAGGTGGAAAGGGACGGTGGCAGCAGAGAGGAGTCGACAGAGGCAGATGCTGAGTTTCAGCCCAGCTTGCACAGAATCACCGGGGGGAGCGTTTAAGGAATGCACAGGCCCGGGCTGATCCCCAGGGCCTAACTGGGTAGGCTGGGGAGGAGAGGAGGAGGGACACAGAGAGACAAGAGCCACACTGAGAGAGGGCACGAGACAGACAGACACACCCAGACAGAAAGATGAAACAGGCAGAGCACACGAGGGACATCACAGAGCACAGATCCTTGGCGAGAAGACAGGGGGTGCCAGGACCAGTGAAGCAGAGGCTCTTCCCCCCAGGTCCCCACGGAGGACGTGTCAGGCTCCCAGTGGCTGCTCAGAGCCCTGGCAAAAGGATCATAGCTGGGGCCAAAAGCTGGGGTCACGGCCAAACCTACACACCCCGGCCTCCTTGCCGGGGTGAGGGCGGGTGCAGAGAGAAAAGGCAGATGGGCCCCAGCATCCAGGCTGGCCCCACCCCTCCCCCACCTGCTACCCGCACAGGGGACAGCAGGACAGCCCTGCCCTCCTGGCCACACCCAGCCCACTCTGCCTCACAGACACCCCCGGTGGGAGAGTCAGGCACAGCTCCAGACAAGGCAGAGGGTGGCAGCGTTTGCAGGGACAGCGGGAGAGGCCATGGCAGAGAGGTGGGCAGGGGGCCAAGACCTGCCCTAGGAAGAGTGGCTCAGGGCTGTTCAGCCTGGCAGGGGGGTGGACACAGTGGTCTCTGAAGCCCCCGGAGGCAGAGCCAAGACCAAGAGAGGGTCTAATCATAGTATAATCACAGTAATAAGAGCTACCATTGATTACCCACCAATTCTCTACCAGGCCCTACACTGAACACTTTACATACATTATTCCAAATCGTGATCAAAACAACTCTACTAAACAGGCGTGGGAACAGGCATGGAGTTATTATCCCAATTTACAGATGAGGAAACTGGAGTGTGCCCAGCTGGGCAGGCAGAGGCAGAGCTGGGACACAAACCCAGCTTGGCTGACTCCAGAGCCCAAGCTTTCAACGGCTGGGTCAGACAGCCCGGTCAGAGAGGCAGGTGGCAGCCCAAGCAAGAGGGAGCTTTGCAGGGGTGGTGAGCTCCCTGACCTTGGAGGTGTGCAAGATAAAGCTGGACCTCAGTGGTCAGGGAGGCTCAGATGGATTTCCGGCCCTGGCTATGCAGTTGGGCCTAAGGCCCTCGTGGAATCGTTCTACTCTTGCATAGCTAGGATTTTAAGATTCTCAACTCCTGGGGCAGGAGTTTCAGGGAAATAATTCTCTACCTCCAGGATTCTCTGTTTCCAATTGATTGTGAGATTCAATGTCTCTAAAGTGCTAAGTCTCAGATTCTATGACAGATGATAAGACTCCATGATTCACTCATTCTAACATTCTTAGCTTCTGATTGTCTTATTCTAAGATCCTATCATTCTAATTCTAAGGTTCTATAGCTCAAAAATTCTAAGGACCTAGGAGTCTATGAGCTTCGGTAGGTTGGGGGTATGGGGCTGGACCAGGATGGAACATTAGCCGGGAGCGGGGGCAGGGCAGGAGCAAAGGGTGGGCGAAGGAACCCAGCACCTCTGGGAGGCACAGACACTCACTCCCCACTGCCCTCTGCCACCTTATCACCAGGCCCTGAGAGTGTGTGGCAGTTAGGGGCCAGGGCAAGCTTTCCAGGGCACTGGGCTGACATCCCTCCTCCCCCCACCGTGGGCACGGCCCCCCCAATTCCTTTGCCCCGCCCACCCCCACCGCCCCCCAGGGGGCACGACTAACATGGCGTTCCTGGCCGAGGCTGAGCTGAGCAGGGGGCTGGGGACCGCTCCACACGCTGAGCAGGGGAGGAGCAGGCTGGCCCAGGGGCACCGCTCCGACCTCGGGGGCGGCACAGACACGGGAGAAGGGGGGAAACACATGGGAAGCCGGGAGATGGGGCAGAGTGAGCCCCGAGTGGGGTGGGAGGGGGAGGGCAGACGAGAGAGAAAGAGCTGGGTTAGGGTGGGTGAGGGGCACCCCGGGCGCCCACCGTGCCTGCAACCTTGATGCACCAAGGTTGGGGAGCTCCGGTCATATCTTCGAGCCCTGAGTCTCCGAGAACACCCAAGGCCCCTCCTCCCTGCGCCATTTCCAGAAAGGCCGAGTGGCAGCGGCCCTCCCCTTACCCGGCCCTCTGCTTCTTGGATTTGTCGGAGATGCCGTCACGTGCCATGAGCTTGTTGAAGACGATGATTCCGATGAGCATGTTCACCTGCGGGCCCAGTGGTGTGGAGGGGGAGACAGGGTCACCAGGTGCGCTGCCAGCAGGGAAACCCCCAGGTGGGAGCTAGAGTGCAGGGAGGCGGTGGAGGGCAGACAGGATGCTGAAAGGGGCACATACCAGGACTATGACAGCTGCAGGGCCCACAAAGGCGTAGAGCAGGCCGCCCTCCAGGGAGAGCCAGCAGCTGGGGTGAGCGGAGGAGAGGGGTGTCAGACACCCAGCGGGCTCCCTCACCACCCTCCAACCCCACCCCTCCGTCCCCCCAGGCTGCCACGCCCACATCACTGATGGAGTCCAAGCCCCAGACAGGGTGAGAGGGAGCCTCTGGCTCTCCCTGAGCCTCAGTTTCCCCTCCAACAAAGGTCAAGAACATCAGGCCCGGCCCCTAGGGCTACCATGGGGATGAAACAAGGCTGAGCCCTGAGCTAACAGGATATTCCGGCACATTATTTTATAGTCAGGGAAACTGAGGCTCAGAAATGGGGAGGAATTTGCCCAAGGACCCTCAACAGGCTTGGGCCAGGATTTCAGCCCGAGAAGGCCTGATGCCCAGTTCAGTTCCCTGACCCCCACCTCCAGATCCACTGACCCCACTGCCCACCACGGAGGCCCACGTACTAGCTGGATGTACCGTATCCTTTGGTTCGGGTAAAGCCGACAGACACGGCCACCACCAGGGCAGGCAGACCTGGGGGGGCGGGGGCGCCAGAGTGAGACGGCTGCTGGTCTTCAGGGCCCCCTCGGTCTCCCAGACTCCCAGCCCAGCTGACCCCGGCACCCAGAGAGCTGGGCCAGGGCCAAAGCTGAACCTCTCTTTGCCCCTGCCCGCCAAGGCCCAGCGGCAGAGTCCAGCACTGGCCCTGCTCACCCCAGCCCAGGCAGAGGAAGCGCTTGCGAACGAGGCGGGTGCGCATCCGCCCAATGACAGCCAGGTAGGACTGCCAGGCCTCGGTAAGCACCCAGCAAAAGGAGGAGAGAAAGAAGAAGTGCAGGAAGGCAGCCGTCATGGTGCATACGCCCTGCAGGGAGAGGGAACGGGAGGGAGGGTCCCTGAGCAGCCGCCAGGGTGGGAGGCGCCAGGCTTCCCACGCCCCGCTGCTGGGCGCTGCCACGGCCGCCCACCTGAGCCCCGCCCCCCACAGAGCCCTGCCAGGCACCCCCGCCTTCCTGCACCCACGCACAGCACGACACAGGCCTGGTGACACACACACAGCACTCGGCATCCAGGGAGGCGGTGGGCAGGCCGCCCACGCACAGACGGGCTGGCAGGGAGCGGGACAGACAGGAGCACCTGCCACGTCACAGCCGGGCGGGCCTTGTGCCTGGCACGCACGGTGCTGGCACTGTGCAGAGAAGGCCGAGGGGGCACAGTCAGCACAGGTCACCCACAGGCAGGTGGCAAAGGAGGCCTTGCTCAGGCTCCCACACGCCTGCAGACAGGATCAGGCCCAATGCCACCTGCCCAACACACGCGCACCCAGGCGCTCAGCTCACACACGTGTTCGCTGCTATACACAGACGTTCCTCACTCGAGTACACACCCCCTCTCAACGCCTTCACGTATGCTCACACACACCATTTCACACACACCCTCACCCCCACGTGCGGCTCGGGCGTACACACAGCCAGCACTGAAGGACATGCAACACGCAAACACACGTCCTGCCACCAGCAGACGCTCTCCGCCCTCTCCCCTTCTCCCCACTCTCACCCCTGGCACCCCCGGGGGCCTGCACCTGCCTTGCTCAGCACCCGGGACTGGCCCACGAGGATCAGGATGTTGGATGCCAGGATAGACAGGCAGAAGTTCAGCAGGATGATGGAGCGTTCAGACTTTATGAACCTGACAGGGCACAGCAGGCAGAGACGGGGTGCTGGCTGCCCTGCCCAGCCCGGTGTGGCTGGCCCCTCCCGCCCCACCCCGCCCACGTCAAACCTACCTCCAGAAGGCGGCATAGATGGCGAGCAGGGTGAGCAGCGCCATGCAGGACACCGCGCAGCCGATCACCAGGGGGACTGAGGGGGAGCCCGCCAGCTCCAGGGTCTGGGGGAGACGGGCACACATTCAATGGGTTATCAGGAAAGGGCACCCCATAGGGTGACACCTTCTTGCTGTTGCATGCACAAGTGTGCTGAGCAGACCCAGTCACCCACGCTCTTCCACATACAACCAGCACATACACATGCCATCGGCCACTGTCACACACCCCCAGGCACATGTCATCACTGTGAGCACCATCCAGGGCACAGACACCCATGTGCAACCCCACAAGTACACCTTCAGATGCACCTTTGGGATCACCCAGGTGCCTGCCAACACTGTCACCAATGGCCACTGGCAGCCCAGGGGCCGCCTCCCCTGCCCAGCCCAGACGCCTCCCTCCCACTCACCAGGTCCTTGGGCGGCTGGGCCAGCACGGCAAAGGTGGACAGGCGCTGGCACTGGCAGCGGGTGTGAGCTGCCTGGGTCTCCAGGGTCTGGCAGCTCTCAGTGTCCCAGTCCCCTGAGCTGGCATCTCTTGGGTGGGGAGAGACGAAGTGAGCACCAGCCCAGTTCTGCGGCCCCACCCCTGGTGCTGGCCACTGCCCCAGGGCAGGATCCGGGGCAAGGCCACATCCACGAGGTGACAGCAGGGAGCCCCAGGATGTGCTCTCAACCCCATTGGCCAAGGATGGCACCAAGGAACTCTCTTGCCTTCCAGGCAGGAGAACCCTTTCTGACGAGGGGCCACAGGGCTGTACCCTTCCCCACCCAGGGCTGCCACCCAACTCACGCTCTGGAGTAGTCCCAGCTGGCGCAGCGGGGATCCGTGGTGCCCTGGAAGCAGAAGACACGAGTGCAGTCTAGGGTGGAAGCTCCCCAGCCCGACCTCTGTCCACGCCATGGGGGCCACAGCAGCTCCCGCAGGGCAGAGGGACAGCCGGCCACGAGGGACAGAGCACCTTCCCATCAGTCAGGACTTTGGCCCCCCATGTTGGGGTACACCTGGGGTCCCTGCCTGGGCCTCCACTCACGTTGATGATGTAGGAGAGCTCCACTGTGATGAGGGGCTCAGCGGGAGGCTGGGTGGGGGGCCGCACAGTCACTGTCATCACTCGGGACGCGACGGCCAGCGGGGGCCTGGCGGACAGGTGCTGAGGTCAGCTCCTGCCAGCGGGTGCCCAGACCCAGTCAGGAACCCTGAAGTTGCTCTGGATGGGGGGATGGGGGCTGCCAGGGGGCAAAGGCCCAGAGGAGGGACCAGCTCAGTGGGGCTCAGGACTGTGGGTGGGGGCCAGCGCTCAGTCCGCCACCCTCTGGACGCCGGCACAGCCTCCAGGAGGGGCACAGATGTCTTCGAGAAGCCCCTGTGTCCAGAGCCCGACCAGGGGTCCCTGCGGGTGCAGGAGGCTGCAGGGAATCCCTCCACAGCCACACAAGGACCCTCAGCGGCCCCACGCACCCATCCCTGAGACTCACCTGGGGGGTGGCAGGATGAGGCCAAGGGTGCGGTAGAGCACAGCACCGATCACAAAGTAGGAGGACTCATCTGGGTCTGCCGGGAGCAGGCGCTGGTGGGAGTGGCCTGGGCCAGGGGCCACTGTTCCTGGGCCCCTCCCCCTGCCAGGGTTGCCCGCGACAGTGGCTGCGGCTGGCTTCCCTGGGGAGGAGAGGCTGAGCACCTCCTTGGGTAGGAAGAGGCGGTCCTCCGAGTGCCGCACCCAGTCCTTCATGCCCCGGCGGCCCCGCATGGGGAACGTGATGTCGCTGGACACGGCCGAGACAGGCTCGCGCTGAATGCTGATCACTGCGGTGGGAGGAGGGTGAGCAGACGGCACCAGAGACAGACAGAAGGATGGAGACAGAGGGGGACAGACCCAGGGGAAGAGAGAGACGTGGAGAGACACACACCAGGGAAGGTAGACGCAGACACCGAGGTTGGTACAAGCCCAGAGGGGGAGGGACAAGCACACACATGGACAACAGAGATGAAGGAGAGGAAGAACGTGGAGAGAAAGATACCAATATGGGGTTAAATGGGGGAAAGACGGAGCCCAGAAAAGAGAGAGAGAGAAACAGTAAGAGCCCTTCAGAAACCATCCCTCACCGACGGTGGTCTGGGTTCTGCCACACCCACCACCCCCTCCCTGCCTGCCTCCTTGTACCCAGATTGTCCGTGACAATCAGAGAGCTCTGGAAGGCCTTGAGAGCATCGCCCACCAGGTGAATGAAGTCCTCCACGACACGGAGCAGGTGCACAGAGCCAGGGGACACCTGGGGACAGAGTGTGTAAGGGCCCAAGGCAGGGCAGGGCGGGGGGAGAAGCTAGAAGCTGTGCCCCACACCTGCTGAGCGTCGTCCCACTTCTCCTTGTTCTCTGCGTCCACCATGAAGCTCACCACCTGGAAGAAGCGCTGGGGAGAGAGCAATGGGTGTCAGGGATTCCGAGCCCCAGGGAACAGCCACCATTGCCGCCCCCAGCGGACTCTGTCCAGCCTCTCCCTGCAGTTTGGGGCTCCCCTCCTCTGTCCTCCTTCCTCCTGGCAGCGCAGGACGGTACCTGCACGTCATCAGCCGAGGGCACATAGGTGGCCCTCTTAAAGGTGTCAGTGACGTTCCTTAGAATGTCCACGGAGAAGAGCAGATCTCCGCTGTAGTAGGTGCGCCGGGCCAGCAGCTCCTGCAGGCTGCGCACCACCTGTGACATGCCCTCACCGGCCAGCATGCGCTGCCCCTTGGCCAGGTGCTCCCGAAGCTGCAGATGACATGGGGGCTGCTGTTACTGAAGTGTCAGGAGCTGGGACCAGACCCTGGCCCATTCCACTCCAGTCCACCCACCGCTTGAATCCATGGGGAGAGATAGGGAGAAAGGGTCAGAGATGTTCAAAGGTGCTCAGTGGGGAGATAGAGTCCAAGAAAGAGACCCATAAAGAGAGAGAGAATCCCAAAAGATACTTTAAAAGAGACTGAAATAGAAACATCTAGAGAAAAACGGTGCTCAGATGTACACATAAAAGATGATAAGCACAGTGTGGGAACAAGGTACCTCCCCATCCCAAAGGGGTCACGCACATTCTGGAGTGTGATGAGCGTGTGGCGTGCACACACACACACGCACACACACACACACACACACATACACTCTCTCTCTCTCTTTCAAACACAAGCTCTAAATGCAAAAGCACAACAAATACCCAATTACACTCAGACCAACATGGACACACATTTGCTCACACCACCCTCACCCCACGACAGGCACTAGGCTGGGCACTAGGGATACCAAAATAAATCCGGCTTTGTCCCTGCGCCCCAGCCTAGCAGAGCACACAGACGCTTAGATGAGCACCTAGTGACTGAGAAGCTCGGGGGGCTGCAGGAACAGAGAGGGAGGCACCGGGGATAAAAGAAGACATTTGAGACTCAGGCGTTGAGGTATGAGTAGGAGTTTGCCAGACGAGAGAGGCACAGCCAGGCAGAAGTGGGCACAGCATATGCCAAAGCATGTGGGAGTGAGAATGAAGCTCCCTCCACCCCCAGCAGAGTCTGGGACAGATCCTGCGGTGCCCCCGCCCAGCAGGGCACACTCACTGACAGATAAAGGTAGCGGTACTCGTGGGAGATGCAGCGGGCAAAGCTGGGCAGTCCCCAGTACGCCACACCCTGGGCACTGAGGAGACAGCGGCGGCTGGCAGACCCTGCAGGGCGACAGGACGGAGGGCTGGGAACGGGGACATTCCCCCACGCCTCAGGATGGAAGCTCAAAGGGGCTGGGGGCCGAGAAGGGGGCAGCAGGAATGGCCGGGTGGGGTCTGCAGGGAGGGCCGCCCCTCTCACCTGAGGCGTTCGGGGGACACTTGTTGTAGATGATCTCGCCAGCAGCCGCCTTCTTCCATGTCATCAGCATCACATACTCGTCCCTGCACATCTCATGGAAGGCTGTGGGTGCAGCAGAAGGTTCAGCCAGGACCGCACGCCCGCCCCCAGCCCCCCGCCGGGGTCACGCGGGAAGTACCTGGACACCTCTTCTCACTGCAGGGCTTCACCTCCTCACCGGTGCCCTCGCAAGGGTAGCCCTGTGTGCCCGAGGCCTGGCACATGCGGAAACGGCGCTGCCAGCCTGTGTCACACGTCTTGGAACACAGGCTCCATGCGTTCCACGGCCCCCACTTGCCATCAGCAGCTGTGGGAGAGGGGGGACGTGAGTGGCCCCAGCGACCCCCAGGGCCAGAGCTGCCACCTGCCACGCTGGCGCCAAGCACTCACCTGGGCACTCGAGGTTGCTACACTCCCGGGTGTCAGTGAGGGCACCCGTGCACGTGGCCCAGGCTGGGCCCGCTATGCTGCACTTGCGGCTGCGCTGCTGGGTCCCGTTGGCACAGGATGTGGAACATGGGCCCCAGGGACCCCATTCTAGCCACTGGCCTTCCACTGCATGGGGAGACACAAGCGGGGGTGGCTGTTGAGCGGGATGTGTGACCGCGGGGTTGGGGGGTGAGGGCCGAGCACCACAGGGAGGCTGCGGAGCCTGCTAGAGCCAGGCGGGACCCACTGGAGCAGGGGGCTGTGACGGGAGGCTGGAGTGAGGGGGTGGTGCCTGGGCCGCCTCCTGCACCAGCTGGGAACACAGGACTCCTCTCCACTCAACAGCAAGGCACCAGCTCTCTTGGCTAAGGAAGGGCTGCAGGGGTGGCCTCTGATCTTAGCCGGCACTTCAGCCCAGCTTGTGTTCCTGTCACAGTCTGGCGGGCCATGGGTACCAAGGTGCTAGTAACAGCAAGGGCAGCCCAGGGCTTAGAGGAAGAGTGGCCCCTTTTGACAAGGTCACAGTGTGCCAACCCAAGTCAGGGCTGGGTGTCACCTCCCAAACTGGCAGGTATACTTCTCCAGTCTCCCCATGCTTGGTCAGAGTTTATGGGGCCCCCCAGGGCAGGGCACTGGACCTGACTGCCTCCCCCGGGTCTCCCAATCCCCACCCAGCTGGACAGCGCCCGCCTGGAAGCCCATGGGTGCTACTGACCCGGGCAGGCGGCCATACTGCAGAGCTTAGTCTGCAGCTCGGGACCCTCGCAGGCCTTGCCGCCGTGCTGGGGGGGCACGCAGGTCCGCATCCGGCTCCGGGACCCCCGCCCGCAGCTGCGGGAGCACAGGCTCCAGGACCCCCACTCCTCCCACACGCCGTGCACTGCAAGGAAGCACGTGGCCGGTGGCTGGGCAGCACCTTGGCCCCACCACCGCCAGTGCCTGCCCATCCGCCCGCCAATCAGGAGCTCCGCAGCTCTGCGGCCGCTCCTTATTGGCTCTGCCCTGGGTTCTGTTGCCAGGGCGATATCCCAGGGCCCCGGGACGCCGCCCTTTGAGGGAACATGGAAGACACAGGCTTCTGGTCCCCCACCTCCCACGGGATAGCCCCTGTGGACACCCGAACAAGGAGACTAGGACCAACCCAGGAGGTGAACCAGGGGTCCTCCTCTCCTGGGGGCACAGGAGAACCCAGGAAAGGACCCAAGATCCACCCCACTCCACCCCTCCCCATCCCACCGTCAGACCCAGAGCCCGAATCCAACATGGCAGGTCTGGGGCAAGAGACATGCCCCTCCCAGCCCCAAGCGCATAGACACACAAATAAACATGAACCTCTACAAGGACACCAACACATTAGCTCACACGCTGGAACACAGCTCTGCCCCAGCCCTCTGCAAGCTCCTGCCACACACCCAGGCACCAAGAGCCCCCGCAAGCAGGCCCTACTCTAAATCCACAGCAAGAGCTAGTGTGGCCTAGGCACCACTTCACCCCCTTGGGGAGCAAGGAGCAGGCCTGGCTGAAGCTGCCCTGCCCCGCAGGTCACCACCTGTCCCAGGCAGGCACATGCATTTCCTCAACAACTACATGCTCAACTGAGGAAGGCTTAAGGGTCTAAGGGAGGCTCCCCGGGGGAGGGGGAGCCCAGAGAAAGAAGGGGATGGTCAGGGAAGACTTCATTTAAAAAAACAAAAATGTGGCATTTGTCTTGGATCATAAAGGACAGGCTGAATTTGAATAGCCAAGGTTGGCGGGGGTGGGGGAGTGGGGCAAGAATAAGCAAATGCAGGGTGGTGGGAAAGTGCAAGGGCTGCTGGTGTGGCCAGAGCGCAGGGAACGTGGAGGATGAGGAGGGTAAGAAGACGAGCCTTGATTACCAGGACGCAGGCATCAGGGGAATGGCGTGCCCAGAACGGAGCCCAGCGGTGTGGGCCCTGGTCTGATTCATCTGTGTCCCCAGTGCCTTGGGGCGAGCTGGCATGGTGTGCGGAGCTGGGCATGGTGTTGGGGACAGTCAGGTTTGTTGAATGAGAGGAGGAGGGATCCAACCAATTTGGAAGATTAGTCTGCTCAAGTCCCAGGCAGGACCTAACCCTGCAGGCAGACGGGGCGGGGAGGAGGACGGGCGTACCTGGGCAGGTGGCTGAATTGTTGCAGGGCCGGGTCTCCCGCAGGGGCCCGCTGCACAGGGTCCCATAGGGGGAGGACACGCAGGAGCGGGTCCGCACCTGCAGACCCTGCCCACACGTCAGGGAACACACGCTCCACGGGGACCACTCCTCAGCCGCTGGGTCGCCTACGAGAGAGGGACAGCGTCGGCGGCAGGGGCACCTCCCAAGCACTCAGTTTCATAGGGGCACCGGCATGGTCGGGGCGGGCATCAGAGGGACCCTTCTACCCTGATCCCAGTGACAGGCTCTTCAGGAGGCAACCCAGCTCTGCCCACAGGCTTCAAGTGGCAGAGAGACACGACTGAGCTCCAGGACACAGACAGACGGGCACACGCCAAGCACACATGCCACCAGACGCCACACAGTCGGGCCCTGCCGCAGAGCAAGGGAGGCGGGCCCGAGTTACCTGTCTGCGCCATGTATAACCCAGGCTCATCTGCAGACCTCGGCCACTGGGTTTTCACCTTTGGTTCCTCTTCTGGCTCCTCACCTGGAACATGGAGGCGGTGGCAGGGGCTCAGCAAAGGCCAGCTCGGTCCCGCCACAGTGGCACAGAGAGGACAGCCTCACTCGCCCTCAGCCTCAGGGACTGGAATCAACTGCAGGTGATGCTGAGACAGCATCCTGTCCTGCCCCCCGCCCACCACCACCATTTTACAGATTAGGAAACTGAGGCTCAGAAGGCTACAAAGGACTCGCCCATGGCCTCACAGCCATCTTTTCCGCCTCTTGCCTCAGCCGGACGCGGCAGATGGAGGGGAGTGGCCGCTCACGTTAACAGGCTCTGGGAGGCTTCTGTGCCCAGCGCTGCCCACACCCATCTCCTTTAACCCTCTCGCTGGGACGCAGGGACCGTCATCTCTGCTTAGGGATGAGGAAACTGAGGCCCAGGCGGGGGAAGTGCCTTGTCCAAGTGCACACAGTTCAGGGAGCCCGAAGCCCAGGCTCCTTCCTTCACAGGGCTGACTCCTAGGGGCTGACAAAACAGCCAAGCTGGGCAGCTGTGACCCCCACACACCTGTCTCTGGGACACAGTTCATGCTGGGCCAGGGGCTGAGTCCTGCACCCAGAGTCTTCTCCCCAAGCAGCACTGGACTGTGACCACCCAGCAGACACTCCTCCCACTGCCCCTGCAGCCAGGAGAACAGTAGGTGCTCCAGAGGGCCGGGCTGCCTCGGCCCTGGCCTCATCAGGCTCTCAGCCACCCTGATTTATGTGTCTTATGCAGGCCTTGGAAGCCCCGGCAGCCCTGGAGGCTTCCATTCTCCAAAACCTGCCCCTCCTGCGCAGACATGAGCGCATCCAGGCCCCTCCCACAGCGGGGTAGTGGGAGAGGGCAGACCGGAGTGCCCACACAGAGGCTGCTGGGCAGGTGGGCCTGGAACAGTATTCAGGGACAGGGCTCAGTCCATGCTGTCCCCAGACTAGAAGGTACTCCTCTCCCCCCACCCCCAGGGCCTTTCCTGTTTCTGGAAGCCAGGCCAGCCCTGGAGGGGCACTCTGAGTTGGAAGGGGGCTGCTGCCCAGTCCGGGCTCTGCGTCTGAGAGGAAGCTCTCCCTGAGCAGGCACGAAAGGTGGCCGCCCAGCCCAGCTCCTGGTCTCGTCAACCCTGGCCTTTCCCTCCACTTCTGTCCCGATCCACGTCGTCCCTGAAACTTCTCTATCCCTGAAGCCTGGACCACCAGGACAGCCCTGGAGTTGGGCAACCCTGGAGCCCAACTGGGCGAGGACACTGACCAGCTGCGCAGCCTTGGGCAAGTCCCTGCGCCTCTCTGACCCTGCTTCATCCTCTGAGAACGATATTCACAACCCCCCGCCTCCAGGACTGATGTGAGGCCTCCCCAGCAGGAGCCCCGAAGCTCTCAGTACCGTGCTGGGCACAGGGCGGATGCCTAGAGGTCACTGTCTGGTTTATTTTTATCATCTCCCCGCTCCTAACCTCCACCCCTCCTGCCCTCCACATGCCCCCCTTCAGCCCCTGAGCCCCTCCCTTCGAGCAGCATCTCGATCCCTGCTGGCTCCACCTTGGACCCTGCCCCCCCATCAGGGCCGCAGAGGAGGTGTCACTGCCACGTCTTCCAGCGCCTCGAGCCCCTCACCCAGCCTTTCCGCCACGCCCGCTCAGCCGTTCCCAGCCCTGGAGCCTTGTGACAAGCCACTTCTCCACGCCCACCCCTAGGCTGCTGAAGAAATCTATGGCTGTGCCAACTGGCACCACGACAGATTCAGGGGCTCCACATCCGCCGGGCACCGAGGGCTTCTCAGCAGCCCTTCTTGGCCCCGTGCCTTCCTCATTCCCCACTGTGGCCATGCTGGACCTTGTCCTCTCGCCTCAAGCCCACCTCTGCCCACTCTCTCAGCAACGGCCTCCTTCACAGAGAAAGTGGGAGCTCTGACACGGGGGCCCCGGCTTCCTGCCCCATCCCTCCAACTCCCAGCTGCCTGCAGCCCTTCTGCCCACAGAGCCCTCTCCCGCAGCCGTGCCAGGCCTTGCGTCACACTCCTGCCCCCTTCCCAGGACGGCTCACCCCTCTCTCGTCAGCATCTCTCAGCGCTCTCTCCTCCCGGCAGCCCAGGACCGGGCCCAGGCCTCCTCCGTGCTCGGGGACCCTCCACAGTGAGTGTCCTCAGCTGGCACTCTGGCTTCTCACCTGCCGCTCACTTCCTGGCTCAAATGTCACCTCCCCTGTGAATCTACTGCACTCTGGCTTCTGCCCACATCTTTCTGCTGAGTCTGTTCTTGACAGAGTCATCAGCGCCCTCCTCGTTGCTAATCCTACGGACGCTTTGCAGGCCTCGGCTCGCGTGGCCCCTCAGCAGCGTCTGGGCCCGTTGACTCTTCCTGCCACGAAATGCTCTCCTCCCTGACTCTCTGGTTTCCTCCCACCTCTCTGGCGACTCTGTCCCCGTCTCCCTGACTGGTCTATTTGCCTGCTGCTTCCCACATCAGGCATCCACACTCTGACCTGTTTTCACTGCACACGCACCCCCAAGGCTTAATCAGGCCCCTGGGAACCAATGCTCCCAAGCCCTGATGCCAGCCCCAGCCTCTCCTGTGCTCTACCCCTGTATGTCCTACCTCCTGAACAGCTCCCCTGGCCATCAAACTCAGCATGTCCAAAACAGGATCATAATCTCCTCTCAAACCTCTGTTCTCCCCCTTCTTTGCCTGGAAAACTCCTACTCAACCTTCAAAACCCACCTCAAATGACCTGTCATCTATGAAGACTTCTCTGTTGTCCACTCCCCAGGCAGAGTTGGCTGCCCCGTCTCCACGTGCCCTTTCATCATAGATGGTTCCATCTTCTGACTGTCTGAAATACCCCGAACTCCCCATCCTGAGCCCTCTGAGGGAACACTGTATGTGAGTCATCACCCTGACCCTAGTAAATGCCAGCACAGAACCCATCCCAGAGAAATGTCAATAAATAAACACCAACGAATACGTTCCTAGCTTCCCCTTCAACAGGGTCATTGGAAATGGTCATTTGTCATCCCTGCAAGGGATCAGCTCTGCCCAGCAGCACAGGGCTGATACGCCCGCTGCACTGAAGGTACCGCTGAGAAGGCTCAAGACAGGGCTCCCGGGCCTTCTACCTAGACCACCCCCAAGCGTGACATCCGTTTATCCGCAAACGCTCTGGAGACGCAAATCCAGCTGAGGTCCTCTCATCCAGCACCTGTTTTGGTGCATTGCCCATCACCACGGCTCGGGCACCCCCACCCACCCGCCTGGTGTCCCTTGAGCACATCAAACAAGGACGTGTGAGAGACCCAACCTGCTTGTCGTGGCCTCACACTGTGTGGGCCCCTCGTCCGCCACTAACTGCTCACCGGCCATTTGCTGGCCAGCCCCACGATGTAACCGGGGCTGGGGGCGGGTGGGGTCGTCAGTGGTTTCCAGAATCCACTCTGTTTGAAAATCAGAACATGTCCCAGGTCCAGTGTTAGGGCCCCTCTCCCAGCCTCCTGATCTGGAACAGAGAGGGAAAGGACAAGCCCAAGGCCACACAGCCGGGCCCTCCACTGACTGCCCTCCACACCCACCCTCAGAGGAGAGGCAGCAGTTTATGTCCCACACCAGGGAAAGCCAGTCCTCCCTGAAGGGGCAAGAGACAGATAAGATCAGAGCTACCATCCATGGAAATAAACGTTTATTCAGCACATACCACGTGCAGGCCCAGCCAGCTCTGGGCCCCAAACAGGGCAGACCTGAGGGGAGGCTGAAGCAGGCAGTGTCCGAGAGGACGAGAAGGGGCCCACTGCCACAAGAAGGGTGGTAGTGCCCTGAGACGCCCTGAGTGGCCCGCCCCGTGGGGGCAGCGCACTCACTGGGCCAGGGCTCAGATGCGCGCAGCCCTGCGCTCTGTCAGCCTTCCCAGGGCACTGCCAGTCTCGGGCACAGACAGACACGCTGCCTGGGACACATTTCCCCACCCAACCACCTGATGACCTCTTAACTGCTCTGTTGTGAAAAAGGCAGCGTTTACTAAACGACCCCCGTGTGCCAGTCACTGCGCACTCTGCGTCACCTTGTTTGACCCTCGCTAGGCTCGGTTCCCCCGTTTTACTAATGAGAAAGGAGGCTCCAAGGTCTCACAGTGGAGAGAGACTGAGGCGGGACTTGAACCCAGGCCTGCCTGACTCTGGAGGCCACGCTCTTTCCACTGAACTGCACTGAGTCTAACGAAACGCCACTCAACATGGAGCTCCTTGGAGACACCGCCCCTAAGTCCCATGGAGCCCCAAGTCTCTCGCCCACCCCAGCAAAGCCCCTGTCCTTGCCTCCGTTACTCTGTTTTCACGCCAATGTCTAACTGTTCCTTGGCACATCTGCTCCCACCACCACGTGACCCTGCCTCCTCTGGGGCCTCCAAAGTGATCCCCTGGGATCTCGGCTCCAGCCACACTCCCCCGCAGAGGAGCCTTCAGCGGCTCCCCTCTGCTATAGCCACAGTAAACCTCTGAGCCCAGCATGCTGCGGCCCCGGCAGACCTGTCCAGTCTTGCTCTCCTCATCCCACTGGGCGGCCAAGCACACTGCAAGGCCGTGTGAACTGGTGGCAAGGGCAGAGTCTGGCGCCAGCCAGACGTGTGTTGGACTCCCAGCTCTGCCACCATCTTGGGGTGTGCCCTTGGGCAAGTCACCTCATCTCTCTGAGCTTTAGTAAGAATGACATTTCCTATCACAGAGGTTCATTGGGAGAATTAAATGAAACCAGAGACGCGGACTACTCGGAGCATGATAAGCTCTCAACGGAAAGGAGAGCTTAGCCCTTTTTGTTAGCTCTTGAACATGCAAATGCTCTCCTCTCTCCACGCATCTGTCAATGCTGTTCCCTGCCTTTGGAATACCCTTCCCTCCATCTCAATCTACCAAAATCTTCCACATGTCACATGCCACCTCCTCCAGGAAGCCTTCGTAGGTTGACCACACAGGGGTTTGGAGATGTGACCCCCTTTTCTGTGGCCTAGTCCCCAGGCCACCCCCTGCTACAGCTGTGAGTATCTGGGCTCACCCTTGCTGTGGGCTCTGAGGGAAGGTCTCAATTTCCTACGCCCCTCTTGCACAGAGGGTCTGGATTCTGGAAAGACAGGCATTCAGCAAACCTGGGCCAGATGTTCCCAGGGGTTCTCCTACCCCAACCACACAGGTACCCCCCTTGCCTGACCTCGGGTACTGGCAGGCAGGGTGGGCACAGGCCCTTTGCCACTTGTACAGGACTGCAGACACCTGCTATGCTGCGCTCCACAGACCCTGTCCCCCAATTCCACACAGTCCTGCCCCCTCAGCCTATGTCATGAATATGTTAAAAATAACCACAATAATCATCACTTCCACATGGAGAGAGCCTTGAGATTTACAAAGCAGTCCTCCCTTCCCAGGGCTCTCTGCCTCCTCCGAGGCTGGCCCCAGAGCCCTGAGCGGGCACCAACTGATCTGTCGTGTCCCTCTATGGCTCCCCACCCACATCAGTGCTTCTTGTATCCTACAATGCATCAGAACCCCAGAGGCACAGGGGGAGAGGGAGGCGGCTTTTGAAAACTCCAGGCTCTACCCCTGCAGTCCAGGGCAACTGGGTATCCCCAGGAGACCAGGTATGCAGCAGCCAGAATGCCAGTCCCCCTCCAGTGATCTTCCTGCCCAAGCTGCTGACCTATCCCCCCGGCCTCCTACCAGGGCTGGCTGGGTCCCTGCCACCTCCCCCATGTGGCCAGAAGCTCCTAGAGAGCAGGGACCATGTCTGACTCAGCCTGCCTCCCACACGACGCCCAGTTTCTTGTTGCTGTAAAGCCCCTGGTCAACAGGACAAGGTCCCGGTGTCTCGGGCTGGCAGTCCAAGCCCTGGCCCCATCTCCCTCCACTAGGGCTACCATCCAGCCCCCACAGTCTCCCCATAGCTCCTACACTCGGCGTATTTCACACCTCCACGCCCTTGCACAGGCTGTTTCCTCTACCTCGAAAGCCCTTCCTCCTGCGGGCTTTCCCAAAGCACGGGGCGGGAGATGGCTGGGGGCAGCTCACAGACGTGCCATTAAATAACACCGGATCCTAGACTGAGGAAGTCAGGCTCTTTCCAGGGCTCTTTTACTCAGGGTGACTGCTTGCCAATTTGTCCGGGACAGTCCGGTTTGTGCCTTTGTCCCGATGTAATTAACCCACCTTCTCCCCTTTATAACCTCAAATGTCCCAGTTTAGAAGAAAAGTTTTGTTGTCACCTTAATCCTTTCAAATGCATGAAAGATAAAGTCTCTGTGCAGTCCTAGACCATAACACATCCCCAACACGTGCTGATTTCTCTTTCTAACAAATGGAGAAGCAGGCAAAGCATCTAGCTAGAATTTAATAACGTCGCTTTGTTTTCACTGCAGTTGTTTCTTTGGCTATCCTCTATTGCAGATAAGTGATACTCTTTCTACTTATGATATGAAATTTCTTTTTAATATATTAAATTTAAAAAGTGACTCAATTTAAAGAGAAATTTCACGGGCTAGTGAATTCCTATTTGTTCCCCAAAACCCAACTCGGAATCACCTTTAGACGGCCTTCCTCCCCGCTGTGGTCTGGTCCTCCCTTACTCTTCCTCCTCCCTCATGCACACATTGTACCCATTACACCACAGTACAATGGTCCCCCAACTATTTTTTAGGGATCTGCCACGTGCCAGGCACTGAGCTAAGCACTTACCCACGTCCTCCCGCTCAGTGCTCCCCGCCACTCTGTGGAACAGCTCTCACTACCCCCGTTTTACAGGTGATGAAATGGGGGTGAAGTAACTTGTGCACACGCACACAGCCAG
This sequence comes from Eulemur rufifrons, assembly GCF_041146395.1. Lineage (NCBI taxonomy): Eukaryota > Metazoa > Chordata > Mammalia > Primates > Lemuridae > Eulemur > Eulemur rufifrons. The sequence continues at coordinate 21,623,792 of NC_090990.1, forward strand.
GTAGTGGTGGGGTCAGGGATTGAACCCAGGACTGGGTGAGGACGTCAGTCTGCGGCCTTGACCGCTGTTGTATACTAACGGTCACTGTATCCCATCGGAGGGCAGAAAGTAGGCCTCGTTCACCTCTGACCTTAGAGTCAGCCCAAGGCCTGGCGCAAACTCTACTCTGATAAAGATGCGAAGAAGTGTGTGAGGGATTGTCTGGGACTCAGTCCCTGCTGAGAGGTCCGGGGAAGTCTGTTCTACTCTGAGCCCCACACAGGCAGGGTGGGCCTCACTTCCTGCCACCAGGGCAGGCTGGCCAGAGAGAACAGTGGGGCCTGAGCACTGAGAGGAGAAAGGCCAATCTTAGGACTGGGTTGGGCAGGTCAGAGGCAGCTTCCTACAGGAGGCGGGGCATGAGCTGTGCTTACAAGGATGGGGGAGTTCTGGATGACCAAGGGCAAAGGGCATTCCAGGGGAGAAGCCTCGAGTGAAAGGGCAGGAGTGAATTCCAGGGAAGGCTGACAGCAGGTGGCAGCTGGGTGCAGGGTGGGGCTTGAACACCAGGCTGGGAGTTTGGGCAGCACTGGGGAGTCGCTGGGGGCTGGATCAAGGAGTGACACATAGAGAACTAGGGGTCCTGAAGGCCCAAGAGGGGCAGCACCTTGTCCAGGTCACACAGCAGCAGCGGCAGAGTGGGGAGTGGAACCCATGCGTGCCTCCCAGGAGCCCCCAGGCTCACCTGATGGCCACACCTCGAGAATGGAGCCTGGATGCCGGGGAGGGTGAGGCAGCAGCAAGCAGCCAAGGGCAGACAGTGCCCCTGGGGGGAGGCAGGGAGTGCAGCAGGTGTCTGTTCAGGATTGGAGGGGCTGTGGGCGGGAACTGCAGGCGGGGGGCGGCCCGCAGGAGCCAGGCTCTGCAGCTGGCACCACCTCTGCGACCCCCCTTCCAGCCCCAGCCTCAGCCAGCCTCCGTGCCAGTCCTCCACCAAGCTCCTTCCTGCCTGCCTTCCCGTCCTTCCTTTCCCCCCACTTAACAGATTGCGGCAGCAAGATGGCACAAATTTATGGCTCAACTCACCAAAAATAACAAGAGATCTATCAAAGGCAGTTTGCGTGAAATTAACAGACGCCTGTACCCTCTTGTCAAATGCACTCGGCTCTGAGGCGGCCCAGGCACTCCACCCGGTCACTGCCCACCAGCCTCCAGGCCCAGTGCTCTTCCAGTACCAACCGAAGCTCACCCTGCTTGGCCTTGCTGTAGATCCTGCTCAGGGGTGTCCCAGAGAAGGTGAACACAGCTCCCCTGCCCTAGTGCCCAGCAGATGGGCCGGCACAAGGATCCCACTCTTCCTGTTCACCACCATCCCACGAATCTGCATCTCGATCTGACAGCTCTAGGTGCCAGCCCATTCGCCTGCAGCCCAGTGGGGAGGAGACGAGAGGAGGTATGGAGGGGGCCAAGGGCTTGGCAAAGGTGGTGCTGCCACCAGGCACAGACGGTGCCACAGACCCTCAGACACACCGACACATGGAACAAACTGAGTCTCTCACACCATCTCTCGCACCAGAAAGACTGGATGGGAGGGAGGAGGCGGCAGAGCAGAAGAGCCTCCTGCCTGCCAGGGGAGGGGAAGGGGCTGTGCCAGCCCAGCTCTGGGCACCAGTGTGCCATGTGAGCCCACTTATGACACCTGATGCCACATCACCCCATGCCAACTCTCTACAGGGGCCTTCCCTGCAGAGCAATCCCAGGAGACATGCCAAGTAGGACAAGGGACAAGAGCAGAGGTCAGGCTTGGGAAACAGCTGGGAGCCCCAGCTCAGGGCTCCCTGCTCAGAGATGACACTTGGCCTTGTGCCCAGGAATAATCTGGCATCCAATCTCCACCCATCTCCAGTCCCAGAGGCCCCTGCAGAGGCCCCGATGATGGTGCCCTTCCCATCGCCGGCCCTCTCTGACCCCCGAAGACACCCCAGCTACCAACCAACTCTTGCTTCCGGCTTCAGCCAAGCCCAGCTGGCTGCTCCTGGCTCTGCGCTCCACATGGCAGCCTGCCCAGGGGTGCCCGCCCATGAGGGCAGAGCCGTGCTCCATCCACTGCAGACCACTGGGCCGATGGACCGCAGGGACAGCCAGACAAAAGAACCCGCCCTCAGCTGAGCACAACGGGGAAGACCCCCACAGAGTGACAGGCAGTGGCGGCCAGGCAGGAAGAGCCATAAACCTCCTGATATACGCCTGGCGTTCTCCGCCGATGTTCGACAAAGAAGTGAAATTCAATTTCTTCCTGCAGGCACTAAATCCCAGGCCAGCCTCCAGGGTCCATAACCTGCCCGCAGTCTGGCTGTCACTAGGACGGCTTCATCGACCGCCGTTAGAGGCCAAGCTAGCCTGGGAGAGAGGCCACAGCAAGGCCACTGGGCACTTGCCGTGGATGGGCATGATGCCAGACGTCTCACAGGGGAGGCCAAGAAGGCCCCCCTCCAAAGCACTGGGAGAGACTACTGTCATGATAACTACCCCCTCTAATCAATTCAGGGACATCTCCCCATTCTATAGACAAAGAAATTGATGCCTCCCCCAAAAAATAAAGGGATCTACTCAAGGTAACAGTTACAGGCAGTGCCCAACTCCAGGGCTCTCGCCTCCAAAGCAAGGATAGGGACAGGCCATACTCCTCCAACATCCCTGGCAGCTTTCACACAAGACCCCCTGCCTCTAGTTGTCCCTTCCAACTTCCATCCCTGGGATCCTCACAAGGGTAGGCCAGCACCTGTTATCCCAAATGGGGAAACTGAGGCCCAGAGAGGGGAGGGGCCTCCCTGTCAGTACTAGAGCAGGAGACTAGATCCCAGACCTGCCTCCCTCCCACCTGTCAGGCCTCCTGGCCAGTCCCCGGCCTGGCACTGGTCAGCGTGCACACAGCATCCAGCTGAGGCGCTTGGGCCTTGAAGCTGCAGGAAGCAGGGTCGGCGGAAGGCGGCCACGGCCGAGGGAGCTGGGGTGGGAGTGGGAGCAGGACGCGAGGGCTCGCAGAGCTTTTGCCCAGTCAGCAGGAAGCTCCTAGCAGCTGGCAGCCTCGGTCCCAGAAGACACGGGCCCAGAGGGGGGAGAGAGGGACACTGGGAGCTGAGCCAGCCCAGCCCTCCAAGGCAGCCTGGAAGCTCAGGCCTCTTCACCCGGGCACACTCTTTCTCACCTCCCTCTGCCCTGACCCCGGGGCCACTGCCAAAAAGCATGGACCTATGTGGACAGGAACGCATCCCTGCTCCCTGCCTACTCCAGCCTCCAGGCAAACTTGTCACCTTGCAGTGCCAGGGCCTGCCAGGGTCACTCCCAGCTTTGGGCCTCTATGTACGCGACTCCCTCTGCCTAGAAGGCCCTCACCCCTCCTTCGGCTCATCTCGCTTCCACGCATCCTTCGGATCTCTGTTCCTGCATCACTTCCTTCAGGGTCCTCCCCTGGCTGCCCAGTTTGGGGGTCTGCTCCTCGGTTTATATATCACTCTGCCTTACTGATCTGGGCCCCCCCATTCATCCACCCAGAATGCAGACTCTTCAAGAGTGAGGTCTGACTCCAGTCCATTTTGGTGACCCCAACATCTGAACGAGGCTGAACACAGGTGCCATTGGTGAACTACATGAATGGCCCAGGATCTGCCAGGACGGACACCAGTGGACACCATCAGCCCCTGGAGACCCCACCTCACCCAGGCCCTGCTCGGACTCACCATATCTCATCTCGGTTGTGAATAGATCATTGCTGCTCCCCGAGTGCAAATCGGCCTCGGCAGGTGGGGCTGGGCCCCCGGGCACCAGGGCATTGGACAGGGTGTGGGCAGCAGGAGAGCCTGGAGGCGTGCTGGTGGTAGAGCCAGGCCCCGCCTCACCGGGGCAGCTGCAGCCCGGCTGGGCAAAGCCACAGGCCCTGCCAGCAGCGCGGCCACACTCCTCACTCCAGCGGCAGAGCACACCACAGGTGAACTGGCTGGAGTTGTTGTTGTTGATGAGCAAGACCTCGACAAAGCGGAAGGCCAGGGCCGCAGGCGCCAGCAGGCGCGGGGCCTCCGAGGGCTCAGCCGACAGGCACAGCTGCACGAAGTTCTTGTCGAAGTGCAGGAAGGTAAAGGGGCCTGAGCCGCCACACAGCTCCAACCCCGCTGCCGCCTCCGCCTCCTCCTCCTCCGGCCGCCCCACCTCTGAGTCCGCCTGGGCCACCGCCTCCTCGGGGCTAGGCCGCAGGCAGGTAAAGTTGACCAGGTAGTGGTCCAGGGGCAGCAGGCGGGGGGCAAAGTGCGCGCACACCTGCTCCTGGCGGTTGAAGCGCAGGTAGAGGGAGTACTTGGTGGGGTCGGGGTTCTCCAGGGTCCAGGAGCAGCCCGAGGCGATGGTGGGAAAGAGGTCCTGCAGCGAGAAGGCCCCGTAGAGCACACCCGAGGCCAGGGCAGAGCAGGCACTGGGGGCGGGGTCGAAGGCGGCGGCCAGGCGCAGGGACAGAATCACAGACAGTAAGAGGGGACAGGCTGGGGTCATCCTATGTCCCTTGCCCTGTGGAGAGAGACAGCAGTCAGCGGGCCCCCGGTGCAACCAGCCTGGGTTCTCACCCTCCTACGGCTAGCTGTAGGTAGCAGGCCTTGTGGTTAAGACCTTGTTCTTTTAAGTCGTCCAGGTCCACATGAGTGCTCTTAGACAAGGGACTTGACCTCTCTGAGCCTCAGTTCCCTTACCTGTAAAATGGAGCAATGGTAGTACCTATATCACAGGTTTCCTACAGGGTGAAATGAGATAAGAGAGAAGAGGCTCAGGAGAGGGCCCGGAAGCTTGCAAGCCCTTAAGAAACACTGCCTGTTGCCATTCCTGTTAATCTACGGTTCTTCAGCGTCAACCTATCAACCACAGGCGTCTCAGCCTGACGTTCAGACCCAGCCCTGTCCCCACCACTCAGACTTCATTCTCCAGAACTGTTGTTCTCAGTCCCAGTGTGACGCATGTCACGTATAATCCAGTGGTAATTGTCAAAGTGGTGATGTTTGACTACGATTTGCTTTTTTATACATCAGAGCAATTCAAGGTTATTCCTGGAACAATGTCATTCTCACTCATTTGCTTTACTGAGTGGGAGGGAAAGGGGTGGAGTTACAGCCAGCGTGCCGGGGACTGCGCACAACCTGAGCCATGCCCACAGGAGGACACTGCCAGTGTGGACGTCATGTGTATTTCTGCTTCGGATGTCCCAGCTGGAATAAGGGGGAGAGGCACAGGTAAGGGGATGTTGGGCTTGAGCCCCAGCCCAGCCAGCCACCTACTGGCTACGTGACCCTCGTGAGCCTCAGTTTCCTCATCTGCAAAATGGGTGCATCAATTCCCCTCTTACCTCCTTCTTCCCCTCCGCCTCCATGGGGTTATCCTCCAAGTCCTGGCTCAGGGCCTGCTACCCCCAGTGAAGCCATTGGCCAGTCCTGACCTCTGTCCTGTGCTAGTTCCCCAGGGCTTGCTCACTCATCTCATGAGTCATCAGGTACCAAAGAGTGGGGACCAGAGTCTGTTGACTTCTATCTTCCCTCAAAGTGCTGCACTAAACTGAGCTCCCCACAGGTGTGAATGTACTCCAGGTGTGTGAGAACCCCTAGGACCCAAGCCCTACCTGGCAGACACACAGAGCAGTCCGGTCAGAGTGGGTAACGGCCAGGAGGGGAGAGCTGCAGGTGCCTCCCACCCACCAGGCCAGGGTTGAGCCACTGCCCACGGCCTGCCAGCCTCCACCCAACTGTCCAGAAAACAGAGCCTGTGGCATAATCTGGATGAGCCCCACAGATCCACAACGCCACCCGCCTCCATGCCATGGATGGCTCACAGCACTGGGCCCCTGGAGCCCAGCTGGTCCACAGGACAGGAGGAAAGATGGGGCTCAGAGCAGGGAGGCAACCTGCTCGAGATCACACAAAAGTGACCACGCTGGGACCGGGAGCCGGGCCCGTCTCCCCTCCACTAGCAGTCTCTGCTCCTTCCCTTTGCTCACTGCTCAGGCTTCAGGCCAGATGGACAAGCTATTAGCTCTGGGAACTCAGTCACAAACATAGGATAATTCAAAGGTGTGGCTAGATTTTCCCAAGACACAACAGCTCCCTGGGGACAGATTTCCCCTTTGCTATTCAGGAGTCTAAATAGCAGGAGGAGGGGGGACGGGATTTAGAACCCCAGCATTCCAATCCCTGTGCAGCATCCGTGGAGCACCTCACTACCCCAGATCCCATACTCCACATGCTGCGCCTCTGAGCCCGGCCTAAGCCCCCCACAAACACACACCTCCCTTCCCCAGCCACCCAACCGGTGCGGGGATGGTGGGGGAGGCAAGCTTGAGGCAGGCCCATTCACTGGGGAGGAGCTGCCCCGCCTCCTCGAAAGATGCCCCTGTAGGTATCCACAGAAGCCAGAACAGGCTGTTTCTCTCCCCCTCCCACCTCCCCCCCTCCTCAGAGGGGCAAAAGGGACCAGACCCCTGGCCTTTCCTGCCCTACATCATGCCTGTCCCAAACTGTTCAACCCGCCCAGCTTGCTGCAGCACTAGCAAAGCCAGCGGCTGATCGTGAGTGACATCCAATCCCCCCGCTGCCCCCAATTATTTTTAAGCAGGCTGCAAAATTCAGGCCATGGCTGCAGCTCTGTGGAGGGTGGGGTGGGGGGCTCATTAAAACTGGCCTCCCCTCCCCCACTTCAAGCAGGGTGGGGAACCTCCCCTCACTCACACACCAACACACGTGGGCTGAACATCCTTGTGCCCCAGAATACACAAAAGCATGCATGCATGCACAGACGTTCACAGGTGCTCTGCGTATGAACAGATACATACGCACACAGACATGCGCACAGACAGGTGAAAACCATAGATGCATGACCTCGGGTGCACTCAGGGGTGCGCACACTCACACATACATGGGTGTAGAGTCGGACACTTGTACACGTGTGCAGAGATGCACATGCACTCTCATGTGTGAGCACACACAGGTGTTCCGGCCTCTGAGGCTCAGCACATGACAGCTATGTCAGGCGGGATCTGCCCAGCTGCTCCTTCCTTTGTGTTTCTGAAGCTGGGGGCTGAGACCCCTGGACCAGCCTCCTGGGCTCTGCTGCTCCCTACTGCACAGCCCCAGCCCATCATGAAGCACCAGGGCCACACCATTCGGAGCCACAGCCTGGCGTGTCCAGAACGGAGCCTCTTTAAACCTGATCCAAGCCCCCTCCTCCCCTCAGTCTCCAGCAGATACCTCCATGCCCATTGTGGGACTTCACCCAGGGTGTGTGTGGCCCCCATTGTTCCTACTTCAATGTAAGACCTCTTAGGGGCCCCTTTTGATATCACTTCCCCCTTCCCCCTGCCAAAATAAGGCAAAGACCCGATTCCAAGCTGGGTCAGAGAGAGAGCCATGGATTCATTCAAGACCCTCCTGCATGTGTGTGGCCAGGCGTCCTCCTGGGGTAACTGACCCAGAGCTCTTTCCCTGAGCCACCCCCTGGAAGGACCTAGAAGGACCCCTTGCCTCACAGCAGCCCAAGTGTTTATTAGCCATGATTAACCTCCCTGAGCCTCAGTTTCCCTCTCTGGAATGCAGACCATGATCCCTGACCTCAGGTTTGCATACACTTCTCATTCAGCCTCCCCACACAAGTTCCCCGCACAGGGGCGGGCCCAAAGCCCCGTCTCCCTCCCTCTGCTCAGAACCTCACTCCCCTCTTGCCTGCTGAGGTCACTGCCTCTGGGAAGGCTCTCTGGGCTGAATCGTTGCCACCTCCAAGCCCAGTAAGACCACAAGCCCTGCCAAGAACAAGAGCTAGGGAGGAGAGGTGCAGAGGTGGGCTCTGAGGAAGAACTCCCTGGACCAGGGCAGGCTGATGGAGAGAACCGAAAGGCCTCTCCCTCAGGAGCTCTCCCGGCTGAGTTGGATGAGGAGCTGGCTGGAGCAGTCTGTCTCAGGGACCCTCTCCTGCGGCTGAGGGCCCCTTCCTCACATGCCCCTGACCCCCAACAGACCCAAGAATCCCACTCTCTGCCCACCACACTTGAGCCCCCTTCTTCTCTGACCCACAGGCCTCCCCAGCTTCCCTTCTGCACCAATAAAGGAATCCAAGGCTTTCGCAGCAGCTGGAAGGGCCAAGACAGGACTGGGGAGATGCGGGGAATGGAGAGCTGCCCGGGAGGGGCGCCTCAGGGCTAGGGCCGGGTGGGATCCCTGGGATTGACTCCCATGGGCCATCTGTGAGCAGGGATGCTGGGCCGCGGGGAGCCCCTGCCGCGGGCGGGGGAGGGGCGGCGAGTGGGGGAGGGGCGCGGCGACGCGCACATCCGTCGCGTTTATCCACCTGGCAGCTCCAATTCGCCCGCCCGTCACTCACCCTCCGCCTCCAGGGCGCTCACTGCCGGGCCCAGATCAGGCTGCCACGCAGGCAGGGACCCCCACTTGGGGCCTCCGGTTCCCCTGCCCGTGCACTGACGTGGGGACAGGGTCCTCAGGAAGCTCTCTGCTGTAGCTCTGGCACCCAGGAGGGCGCACACCCTCCATCCTGCCTCTGGAGCTGGTGGACTGGACTCGGGGGTGACGCCCCCAACCCGTGCAGCCCTCCCCCTCCGAGTGCCAGAGAAGGTCGCTCCCGGCCACTCTCCGGGCTCTCTCTGCCGGGGTTGGGGGCCTCCAGGGACCTCCCGCACACCTTAGGAGGAAAAGGCGGGCAGAATCCAGAGCGGGATGAGGGTCGGCCCCTGGTCCCAGGGGCGGTGCCGGGAGGGCAGCGGGGGAGGGGGCGGTGACTCAGCCGCCCTCCGCCCACCTCCCCGGAACTTTGCAGCAGCTGGAGCCGCCGTTGCTACAGGAACCGAAAGCTTTTGTTCCCCAATGTCAGGACTGCTGGGGCAGGCGGGTGGCTAGGAGGCTGTCACTCCCCGGTGGGACCCAGGGGGGCCACACACTGCCCAGAGGACTTCCAGCCGTCACAGGTTCGAGCCCCCTTCCTCCCCCTTCCCCAAGCCACTCTAGCCCAAGCCAGGTTTCTTAGAATTCCTCGGGCCCTCAGGCCAGGTCACCCCCTAACTCTGACCTGGAGGCTAACTGCGCTGGAAAGTTCCTGGTGGTGCCTGACCTCCTGAAGGGAGGTGGAGGCTCCGCTGTGCCCCAGAGTGACTGATTTCCCACTGGGCCCCCCTAACAGGAAGCCTGCCTTTGGGGACTCTGACTTGGGTTTCTTCTCTGTATTTATCCCACCTCCCCAGCCTCTACACTTGAACTAAGCCCCAGAGACCTTGGCCTGGCTTTCAGTGATGCCACTCTGGCCAGAGCTGATCCCAGAGAGATAAAGTGGGATACTGCAAGACCAATGAGGGAGGGAGGAAAACTGACTTGTCACAGGTTCCCTGGACCCATCCTGGGGTGGGGGTGGGGGAGGCTGAAGGTATTTCTATCTTTGTAATCCTGGGGTTGGAGTGAAGACACTAGAATCTGTTTTGCATTTCTCTTCTGGGATTAGGAGTAGAGTGCAAAGGGGCCTGACCTTGGCCTTGAAGAGAAACAGCCCAACATACCTATCATTGTTGAGCATTGCTAGGTGCCAGCACTCTATACAATCTAATTTCATTCTCCCAACAACCATATGAGGCAGTGATCACAGACCCATTTTACCGAGGGTCAACTGAGGCTCAGAAAGATTAAGTGGCTTGCCCATGTCACACAGTTTTTGAACTCAGGTCATCTGACCAAAAGCCAAGTTCCTAACTACTTAACTCAGCTTCATTACCTGGGGGGCAGGAGGGTGGGAAGGGGGCAGAGACCAGCTGGGACCACATTTTGTGTTACAGAAATGTAGACCATGCACGCATACCCCAGACTGGACCTGCCTCTTTCTGAAGAGTGGTAGAGAAAGGGACAGAAGTGGGGAGAAGGAGGAGGAGAGAAAGCAGAGAAGGGAAGAAGAGGAGGAAGATCTCCTCTGTCAATCTGGGGCCCAGGGAAGACCCTCCCTAACCTCCCCACCACCACCATCAGCAGGGCCTACCCTGTGCAGAGTCCACACCGACCCTCACACCTGTAGTAGTGCAGGGGATACTCCCCAGGTGCCTGCTTGTCCTGGGTCATGTGGATTGCCCTACAGCCCACTGCATACCCAAGCCAGACAGAGCCCACCTTTGTCCCCACCTAGTGGGGAGTGCCATGGGGTAGACAGAGGGTCCCTAGCAACACCTGACCAAGCCCAACCAGACGTCCTGAACCCAGGGGCCAGTCCTGCTGGTCTGCCCCTCCTGGCTCAAAGGGCTCCGGACTTCTGCTGGGATGAGGCCTCCATCCCACCCCACCCCCAGAGCATATGACCTGACAATCAGGAGTGTTTGGGCACAGCTAGCACAAGGAGGCATCCGGCCTCGCCCACCAATCTCTCCCCAGGGACTTTCCAGCGCCAGTCCCGAAGCCACCGCTGATGCTCGGGCTGCGGAATCCCGAGGTTGCCCGCGGGAGAAGGGGCGGTGGGTCCGGGCTGCGGGCAGGGGGCGCCAGAGGACGCCCAGGGGCCCAGCCGGCAGCTGGCGAGGCGGGCAGGCGGGCGGCATCTCTCGGCCCGGGCGCCCCTCCCCCCACGGGCAACAGACCCGTCGCCCGCTCTGCACGGGCCCCGGCGGGGAGGATTTCCCGCGGCTGTGCCCTCGGACCGAGCCACTGCGGGAGTGGCTTCCAACTTCACAGCCTACAACCCTCCCCACCAGTATCATGCCAGCCCTGGGGCTGCGGGAGGGTGCGTCTGGTGCCCGGCTCTATGCCCGGAGGTGGGAGGAGAGGGATGGGGGATGGACAGATAGACTTCGGCCAAAGATGGATACGGGAGTCAGGGATGCAGGTCCAGTCGAGATCTCAGCTGGAGGGGAGGGGGCTCGGAGCAGACATGGGGGACACGGCCCCAATTCCAGGCTGGGGGGGAGGGGGCTTGCAGCAAGACTGGCGAAGGAAGGCGGGACTTCGAGCAGATTATGGAGGAGGGGGCACTCGGGGCAGAAATAGAGGGGAAGCATGGTCAGGGTACAGGCGCGGGGGAGGGCAGTAACTATGGGCAGACATGTATGGGGACAGGAAGGACTCCGGGCAGAGATGAAGTGGAGAAGAGGAGCAGGGTCCGGCATTCAGACTAGGAGGGGAGATGGAGGGGGAGACACCGTCAAGCTGCAGGTTGGAGAGAGAGGCTCTAATCGAGGTGGGGGGCGCACTGCCCGGACCCGGCCAAGATAGGGAAAGACTCCAGACAGCGATGGGGGGACGGTCTGGGTCAGCATCCTGGAGGTGGGGGGACTTTAGCACAGATGGGTAAGGGGCTCGGTCCCGGCTGGGGGAGGAGAGAGGAAAACGGACTCACCAGAGACGAATGGGGCCTCGGCCCCAGGCTTGGGAGTTACCGAAAAGACCGGGGTGGGTGAGCGCTGAACGAACTCAGCTCGGGCTGGGGGAGAATTCAGCAGAGATGGGCTAGCAGAGCGCCCGAGTCCGGGGCGGTGCGGAAACTCGGGACCGCGCCGGGAAGGTTCGGTGCGGGGCCGGGTCGGGGTCTGGGGCCGAGCACTCACCTGGGCGCCGTCAGCAGCAGGAGCGGGGGCCGGCGCTGGCGGGGGCGGCCACGGGGCGCAAGTTTGCCATTCCTAAGGCGGGGACCCGGCCGGGCGCGGGGCAGCTCGCTGCAGCCGCGCAAAGGGCCGAGGCTCCAGCTCCGCGGGGCGGCGGGTGCAGAAAAGGCGCCGCGGAGCAGCGCGGGGCGGGCGGGCGCCGGGCCGGGCGCGGGCTCCTGCCGCCGCCGCCTCCTCGCCGCCCCCCGCTCCCCCGCCCCGAGCACCGCCCGCGCCGCCTCCTATTCGCGGGCGGCGGCCGCAGCCCCGGGCTCCAAGAGCCGGTGCCGCATCCTCTTCGGTCTCCGAGCGCCGCCGCCGCTGCAGCCGCCGCTGCCGCCGACACAGGTTCCTCCGGCCGCTCCGGCCGCTGCCCGCAGAGCGCGCCGGGCCGAGTGACGGCCGAGGCGGGACGCGGCGCCTGCGCGGGCCGGGCCCGGGAGGGGGCGCGCGCCGGGCCGGGCGCGAGGAGCCGCGGGAGAAGGGGCGGGGGGCGGGGGCGATGCGCGCCGCCTCCTGTTAAAGGGGGAACAGCGCCAGCTGAGCCAAGCGCGCCCTCCCCTCCCCACCCTGGGCCCCAGGCGCCGGCGCGGGAGAAGCCCTGGGTAAGCCCCCGCCCCGCCCGACCGCAGGATGAGGCGATCCGCGACGCCCCGCCGGCGATACCCCAGGCCCGAGGCATCTCGCGCAGCCAGGGGCTCCCGGGCTCTGGGGGCTGAAGCATTTGCGCCCCCCCATCCCGTGTGCATTGCATATTGTATGTCCCTGTGCATGCAAGTGCCACTCATGTGCGCTGAACTTTGTATATGCATACAGGTGCCCTACGTGTGCACTGCAATGATACCTGGCTCGGTGCATGTAAGTGCTACACATATGCACAGTGTATTAACATGTGCTCGGGTCTTGAATGCATGTTGCTTGTTCCTGTGTGTACGGATGCTACTGTGTGCAAGATGACAGGTGCCACATGTGTGCTGAGTACTGTGGGTGAGGAGCCACATATGTATACTGCAGTATGGCATGTTTGGTGCATACTGTAAACTGCAATGTTGCATGTCCCTAGGCACGGGGATGCTACACGTGTGCAGTGTGTTACATGTTTCCCTGAGTCCTTTTCTATGCCCACAAGTGCCTTTCCCTGTGCCAGGGGCGCCCCCATGTTGCATCTGTTTGTGTAGAAGCAGCAGAGATGTACAGACCCACCCCTTCCCCATCCTGGCACTGTGCCCAGGAACAGTTGGGTGGGGCCTGAGCCCACACGGTTCAGGCAGTACACAGGGAGATGCCCATGGCTCAGGGCCCCGGTCAGGCGGTCAGGCGGTTTGTGGCCTGGGCGGATTGCCACCAGGAAGGTAGACAGACAGGGGACACACCACTTCAGCCAAGACAAGTAGGTTAATCCGATGGCTCTGGTGAGAGGAGAAGCCAGCAGGGGGCAGCTCTGCAATAAGGGTGGGATGGTTTCAGGACCATACTTTTCCAAGGTTCTCTAGCCAGGAGGGGGCCAGACTACAGGGCAAGGAAGTCCCCAGTCCACCCAATTCCAACTTCACTGATGCCCCTTGAGTCACCCTAGAGATGGGGCAAGATGAGAAGAGCCTGCCTCTTCCCAGGGGCAGTACCAGGAAGAGGCAGAGAACCACCCCCATCCCCTCCCTCTGTCCTTCCCTCTTCCAGCAGCCTCGGTGACATTTGTTGTGAGTGATTGTGAGAGATTATCGACTTTAATGGAAGGAGGTAATAAGGGGCGATGAAGGAATCTCACTGTCACCTTAAGGGAATTTATGAGGCTGTAGGAGCAGGGAGGGCTGGGCCTGCACCTTCCCTTTCCCCGTGGGAGCCCAAGGAGGCCTATACCTTGGGCCTAGCACTGGCAGGCAGGGCTCCTGGGTTCTTGCTGGGCACCCGCAAACACACCCCAGCATCTTTGGGTTTAAAGGCTCAGCTGCCACTATGAGAGCCGAGCCAGGCAGGCCTTCCACAATGCAGCCACAAAGTGCATTGAGAGCCACCCCAGGGCAGTGAGAGATTCTGGGACCCTTCTTTACTTGGGCACTGTGGGGGACAATGGAGTCGCTGGGGTTGGGACCTCCAAGGGGTAGGCAAAAGTGGGGAAAGTTGTGGGGACATGGGTTGCCCACAAGGATGCAAGCACAGGCCCTTAGAAGCCTCCAGGACCCTGTCCTCCAGAGCTCCAGCACCCTCCTCTCCTATAGGGAGCCTGCCTCCCTCCATATGAATATTCATGATCCTTAGCATACTAGAGACCAGCGCCCAGCAAAACCCAGGCGGGTCTCTTGCAGATGTGATGCAGCTGGATCCCCGAGGCTTTCCCCTCCACCCGCATCCAGCTGGGTAAGGGGTGATAGGAGGGGCTGGCTCCAGATAGCATTTTTGTCTGTTTCTATTCCCTGGTAGCCCTCTAGCTTCTGAATCCCATCCATTCAACCGCAAAAATGTATGCCCTAGGAAAGACAGGTGGTCAGACAGAGTGAGGGACTGACAGAGATGGTACCCCATACCCGAGGGCACACCGGGGCAGGCTGGGGAGGTCAGCAAGGCAAGAGGGGCTGTGAGAGGTATGCGAGAGAGCAGGACCTCCCAGGGGTGGTGCAGAGGCAGGCTAGACAGGGGCAAACCTCTGGAAGGCTCTCCCTGGAGGTGCCTCCCTGCATCAGGGCTTCCCCACCTCCTCTCCCAGGAGCCCCTGCCCTTCCAGGCTCACTCTGGCGATAATGCCGCCCAGGAGGACTTGGAGTAATTACAAATCGTTTCCATATTCAAATCCAGCTGGTTGAGGAGAAATTACTTCTCTGACGCCCAGGCGGGGGTGGAAGAACAAGTCTTAGCCCCAGAAGGGGCCTCCAGGGAGCCTGGGGCAGAGACTGGGCATGGAAGAGGCTTGAGCACAGAGGGCTTGGCAGAGCAGAGGAACATCATCCCTCCACATCCCCAAACTAGACAAGGGACAATGGCCCCAGCCCTTCAGTCCCACTGGGGCTTCATCTGGAACCTCTGATGGAATGGAGGGGACCCACCCCACAAGGGCAACTAGAGGCCAGGCTCTCTACCCTGCTGTCATACTGCCATGCTAGGTGACCTTGAGAAAGTCCCTTCGGCTTTCTGCGCCTCTGTTTCCTTATCTGGGAAATGGTGTAAGTGATCTCAGCCTGGGCTCCAGCAAGGTAAAAGATGGATTAGCAAGGGCTATGTCCCCGAAGGGGGCCTTTTCAAATAATTATTTTATTACCAAGTAATTAATATTTTTGTGAACAATAACAGCCATCAGTGGCCAGGCTGGGAGGCAGCACAGCCCTCAAAGCGTAAGCCAGTGGGCAGCTAGGAGAGGATGGTGTGTTGACGAAGGGAGCTGCCCTGGCCTCACCCGCCTGGCCTCAGCCTTGCCTCCCGCTGGGCCGGCCGCTGCCATGCTTCGTTGCCCTTTAAACAGATGAGAAAATGTTCTTCTTCCCTTCCCAATGATTTATTTGGCCCAGAGCCTAGGCAGGTTTCCTTCCAGCCAGTGGGCCCTAGGAGTGCCCCTCACTCAGCCCTGCCCACCACTGCCACTCAGCCAGGCACCTCCAGTGCCTCCCAAAGCTCTGGGTACCAAGGTCTCCTTCCAGTCCCCCCTCTACCCCAGACAACTATCAAGAGCTCGTAACATGTCCCCAAAGACACCCAAATCCATCTGACAATCTTCTCACGAGAGTCTGCCCCAGAGCACATATGACCAACGTCTCACAGCTCTGAACATCATGGACCCTGGAGGGCTATCCTAGGAAAGGTGGACTGGCCCTCTCTGCCTATGGGAAGTCCTTCATGTCTAGCTTCCATCCTTCCTGCTGCAGACGCCAAGTGGGTTAGGAGCCTGGGACAATCTGGGCTGGATATTTATAATTTTCTTATTGCTGTAGATTGAGGAGAGAGGGGAAGATTAGTTGCTCCCTGGCCAAATCTTCCCAGAAGGTCAATGCCTGGTTTGTGTGCAGTTCATGTGGGCAATGCCTGCCTTCTCTGGCCCTTGGCCTCTAGGGCAGAGGATGGAGAAGCCCTTTGGGATCCTGGGTGATCTTTACATACATGCCTCATACTGGAGGCTGCGCACAAGTGTTTACAAAGCCTGGCACCAAGAAGGGACCTTTATTTATTCATTGAACAAATATTTGTTGAGTGTTTACTGTGTTCTAGGCACTGCGATCTAGGCCATCAGCAAGTCCTGTTGCTTCTACCTCCCAAAAATATCCCAAATCTATCTACTCTTTACATCAACATGGGAGTCCAAGCCACCATCATCCAGTGCCTAGACTGTCCTTTAATTTCTGGGCTCCCACTCCTACCCCAATCCGTTCTCCTGGAGCCCATTGAGCCATTAAGGCTCTTCTTAAGCCTTCTGATGGCTTCCCACTGCACTGAGCAATACGGCCCTTCCGGGCCTGCGTGGTCTGTCCCCTACCAGCCTCTCCAGACCCATCTCCACTCCCCCCACACTGTGCTCCAGTCACACAGGTCTCCTTGCTGTTCTTAGAAAACTCCAAACCCTTCCCCCAGCAACTCCCATGGCTGACTCCTTACCGAGAAGATCTCCGCTCCAATATCACCTCCTCCAGGAAGCCTCCCCTGACCACACCTCTAAAATAACCCCACCACCCAAAGTCACCTCATCTCATACCAATGTTTGATAGTACTCATTACTCTGAAAGTATGTTGTTTATTTATATACATGTCACCTGTTCCACCCCACCCCAGACTGTGAGTTCCACTAAGGCAGGGACCTTGTCCACCCCTCACAGCTGGATCCCCTGGCACCTCACCCCAGGTACCAGGTAGGTACCCAATAATTATTTGTTGGGTGAACAAAAGGTGAAAGGGCAAGCAGGCACCTTGCCCTCATAGCACTTTCAGTCTTTGACCCTTGACTGGTGCTTGTCCAGTAAAACAATTTTCACAGTCTCCCTCGTGATGAACCAGAAAGAGTTCAGACTCTAGGGCCACACAGGTCTGGATTCCTGCCTCTGTCCCTCACTAGTTGTGTGACCTTGGGCAGGTCACTTGTGGCATCCAAGCCTCAACTTTCTCTTCTGTAAAATGGAAATAATGATCCCACCTTAGCAGAGTTGATGTGGGTCACACAAGATGAAGGTGAAGGGGCTCACACAGTGCCCTGCCCGGGGAGGTGTCATCTGGATGAATGTGGGCCCCTTGCAGACTTACTCAAGGCTGAGGGTTGTTCTGGGTTCTGGGGACGTGGAGGTCACTCAGAACTGAGGCCCTGACTATGACACTTTCCCAGCGAACCCCAAATTCCCATGAGGGGGAGAGGCCTCTCCAGAGGGAGCTCTTATCTGCTGAGATCATTGCAGAGAAGGAGGCAGCAAGAGCTGAGGTTTTGCCAGTGTGACAGGGACAGTGTGCCTGTAGGATCCCTGCAGAGAAAATGAATCTGGATCTACGTCCCTGCAGCACCTTCTCTCCTTATCTGGAAGCTCCTCTTCCTTTCCTACCTTCCACGTCTGTGTAAACACACACAGGCACCCACCTGCATGTACAGATAAACCCGTACGTACACACGGACACAGTCCCTGGCCCACAGACATACACACTTGACCAGGATTTGCAAGTGTATAAATAACCACATATACACAACCCCAGGACACACCCCTCTGTTTTTCTGGTCCAGTGGGGATCCGTCCGGCTTGTGCATCAGTCCTATCAGCTCCTGCTCTAGGCTGAGGTCAGACACAGTCCCTCACAGGAGGCAGCCCGGGCTCTCTCCTTGGTAAATTCTTCCTTAGGTCTAATCCCATGCTCCCCTGCTGTAGGCCTTGAGGGCAAGGAGCCCTGGCAGCCACTCCAGACGGCCAGGGATGACAGCATCATACCCCGTATCCACACCCTGAGGCTAGTGGACACGAAGGGGGTGGAGATGCCTGGGAAGAGCTGCTCCCAGCTTCCTGCCAGGGGGGAGGGGGAGGGGAATCCCTCGGAGGCACAGGGCACAGGGGCAGTGGGGGACCACTGTGTTCCCACCATCTGGGATGCCCCAGGTCCTTCCTCCTGGGCTCTGTGCCACCTGGATCCTGCTAAACTGGGCTCGTGCCAAGCAGGACACGTGGGCATAGCACGCAGGGGTGGGGTGACCTGGAGGTCTGGAGGGACCAGCTCATCCCGCCGAGCCCCTCTGTGGGCCTGACACTGCGCCAGCTTTTTATTTATTGTTAAAATTAGCCCTCAGGACAGCCCCTAAAATCGGTATGGTTACCGCATTTCACAGGTGAGGCAGCTGGTTTAGAGAGGGGCAGAGACAGGACCTGCCTCCACCTAGCTCAGTGTTTGCTGGAGGCCCTGCCCTCATCCGGCCTCTCCCCGTTCTCCTTGCCACCCCCCAGAGGACGGACCCAGCACCGACTGTGGAAAACAATTTATTTCAGGATTAGAGTTGATCTTTCAGAGAAGACCAGCTCCCTCAGGGTAAGAGATGGTGGCGGGGGGCAGGGGGGGTCTGACTCCCAGGGCTTCGCCCCTGCAAGACGAAGCCGAGTCTGGATACTCAGATTTTAGGGGAAACAAACAGAGTTGCTGAGGGTGTTGGGAAGAACAAGGTACAGGACCACTGACACCTACACTCCTCCCTGGCAGGCACAACCACAGTCCTTACTGACAGGACTGCACGCTGACACACCCCACGGGGACATCCATCCTTCTTTCTTAAACATACACCACCGCTTGTGACAGTAAAGCAATCATGGCTGAAGTGGGGGGGGGGATCTTTTATCTCACAGCCAACCCTGGCACAACTCTGACCCCTGAGGGTCCCAGGCTTGGGGGGGAGGCCTGTGGACAGGGGTGCAGGGGGAGAAGGCTTCTGAGCGTGTTGTCGGAGGGGAGCCCCTGCAGGGCCTCGCCCAGTGAGCATTCTGCGTGTCAGAGTGGGAGTGAGTGGGGCTGAGCTCGGGTACACGTGTAGGTGGTTGTGTGCGTCAATGTGTAGGGGGAGAGTCTGTGTGTGTATATGGTGTGCCTGCGTGCAGGTTTTGTGTGTCTGCCTAGGCCTTGTACGTCAGGAGCCCGGACCTGGCTCTGGAATCTCTGTTGTGTGTGCGTGTGTGTGTCTCTGTGCAGGGTGTGTGGCGTTTTCATGCAATTCTTTTCCTGTTTGTGTATGTATACGGTGTAGAATGCATACGCATGCGTGATGCTAGGGTTTGTGCATCCACTCAGTTGTCTGGGTGAATGTGTGGTGTGATGACAGGGCAGTGTTTGTGTGTCACTGTGTGCAGTAAGAGTGTCGTGTTTCCTTGTGTTCAGTGTGTCATTGAACCCGTGTGTGTGTGTGTGTGTGTGTGCAGGAGGAAAGTGTTTTCAGGCCTGTGTGTCTGTGCCTTTAGTGAGTCAGGGTGTGTGGCATTTGCAGGCCTGAGTGGCTGTGTCTGTGTCAGTGTTTGCTATGTGTCTGTGTCAGCCTGCGATGTGTGTCTCTGCGTGTGCTTGGGGGCTGGCAGGCCCTCAGCTTCCGGCGGGTCTGTGCATGACACCATTTGGTCTGTGTCTCCGAGTGGTTGTGAGCCTGGGTGTTATATACGTGTGCCTAGGTGAGGGGTTTGGATCAGCGTGTGGTGTGTGTCTGCAGACCTGTATGTGTGGCATTGCGATTCTCGTCTTTGGGGACCTTCGGAACTACTCTTTTCCTGGAAGCCCCCTCCCGTTCCCAGGCTGAACCCTCGGCCATGCTTTCCACGCCCTATCAGCGTGGCCAGCTCCCTGCCTGCCTCCCTGCCCCAGCTCCCCCTTCTGAGGAAGCCAGAGGCTGCGACCCCGCTGACCCGCTGGGTCAAGGTCACACAGCGGGAAGGAGCCAGGGTTCCTTCTCCCACGGTGTCCCCCACCCCTCCCTCTCACAAAGAGCCCTGCCGCCGATGCCACCCTGCGACCAGCACTGTGCGCAGGGTCTCCCCTGAAATGAATTTTAATTTCCGCTCGGGGCAGGCAGGCGTCCTGAGCAGGCGGCGGCAGCTGGGGTGTCGGGCCACCGGGCTGCCGCTGCCTGCCGGGCTGCAGAGCAGCAGAAGGGAGCGCGGATTTGAATTTCAAAGACAGTTGGGGCCCAAGTGCGTCTGCGTTGTGTGGTTGTGTGTGTGGCGCTGGTGCGTCTGTGGATGCGCGCCTGCGTGTGTGCCGTGTGTCTGGGTGTTTTGTGACTCCTGCGTGGGCTGTGAGCGTGTCAGTGAGCTTGAGCGTTCGTGGCTCGCTCCCCACATGAAGGCCCCGAGAGAGTGTCGGTGTGTCTACGTGCTTGTGGGCAAGTGTTTGCATCTGCGAGTATTTTTAGCACGGAGTCTATATGAGCGTGTCTGTGTCTTTGTGCGTTCATGTTCCAGGCCCCGTGTGTGTCTGTGATTGTGTGCCAGTGTGTTTGTGTGCTCGGTATCTATGTCACCGAGTGGACGTCGGCGGGCGTGAGGGTGTGTCAGTGTGTCTGTACGCACCTGTAGGCCGACGTTTGCATCTGCGTGTATTTGAGTCTGTGGGCGTATGTTTGTGGGGATGAATCTGTATGAGTGTGTCTGTGCCTTTGTGTGTTCCTGTTCCAGCTGCTGCATGTGGCTGCAAGTGTCAGTGTGTTTATGTGCTTGGGCGTCTGTGTCCTGGTGTGTCTCTGCCAGTGTTGGCACCTGTGAGTGTCGGTGTGTCTGTGTGAGTGTGTAGTTGTGAGAATGAGTGTGTGTGAGTGGGCATCAGGGGCACAGTGCATGGGGATGCGGGTGTGGGTGGGCAAAGCGGGCTGCACCCCTCACTGTCCCCGTGCCACCCCCTGCCCTGCACTGGGAGCTGGCACCCAGCTGGCCCTCCCTTTCCTCCCAGGGACCCGGGGCCCACTGCCAGCCCTGGGCACACCTGCCCCTTCCCCCAGCAGCCCTAGTCGCCGACCCGCAGGCATTCAATGGGCTCTCCCTAGGCAATGGCCGGAGAGGATTGGCTGTTAGCGGGAGGGACAGAGCGGGGCTGGTTTCACGCTTTCTCTCTGCTGAGGGCGTGGGGGGCAGCTCATCCGTCTTGGGCAATGGGCCTGCACTGCTGTGAGATCTTCGCAGCCTTCTGGCTGTGCTGGAGACTCGAGCTAGAGTGCAGGAAGGCCTGCCGGGTCTGAGGCAGTGCCATCCCTGAACAGGCACATGCCCCCACGTGCCCTAACTCAGACTCACCACATTCCCAAGCACACCTGCCACTCATGCACAGGAGTCTGGGACAGGCCCCTGACACCAGGCTCAGGGGGTAGGCCCACAGGTTCGCACCCAGGAGTGCACACACACACTCACTGACCCAGACTCAGGCAAGTCTGTGTGCAAACCTCACACTCACTCCAACACCCCTCCCTGGGTCTTGGCCAAGACTCAGAAGTCCTGGATGATAGGGGCAGCCTTGAGTCAGCCAGTGTCACCTCTACTGGCCTTAGGGACCCAGAGCTGGTTCACCCCACACCCCACTTCCCAGAAGCTCTCAGTCAAGGGTTGGCAAGAAGGGGCAGACCCCAAATCCAGTCATTCCCATCAGCTGCCCTCCCACAGCCAGAGGCAGAAAAGGGCCACAGGCTGCTTCTTCACGGGGCCTGCCAGGGACCTGGCTGGGCACAGGGAGATGATGTCAGGATGCCCAAAGGACAAGAGAAACTACAGATGGAATGACGGTTTCAGGGCCTCCTCCCCTGCCAGATTGGGAGCATTTTGAGAAGGGGTGTGGGCTGACTCCACCCATAAGGCTCAGCTAGGGGCCTGGCACTGAGGGTCTGTTCCAGAAACATTTATTGACGGAAGCAAGGAAAGAAAGAAATGAGTCAGAGAATGCAGGACCACTTAAAAAGTGAGGGAGCGCCATACAGAAGAGGCAGAAATAGTATCCCCAGGCTGCGTGCATGGCTGTGTGTGTATGAGAGAGAGATTGTGTTTTGGGGAAGGGTGTGTGTGTGTGTGTGTGTGACAGAGAGACTGTGTTTGGGGGAGGATGCGTGAAGCGGAGGTTAGGCTGCAAAGACATCACTGAGGGCCTTGCAAGCGGAAACCAGAGGTAGATTTTATTCTGAAAACAAAAGAGCTCCATGAAGGGTTTTAGACAGGAATGAATCAGTTAAGTTTGTTTAAGAAACAACTGGGGTAAACCGAAGGTGGATTTGAGGAGTCAAGGTTGAAAAGGGGGACCGGCTGGAGGCTCCTTCATTCATTCGTTCAAGAAGTATTTATCGAGAGCTGATCAGAAGTGTCCAGCCCTGAGAGAGTCAAACAGATACACTCTTGGACTCCGAGGAACTTCTAGCACCTGACCATGTAACGGCTGTGCTAGCGTGGCGCTTACCTGCTCGCGGGCGAGGGGCGGCAGACACAAACACACAGCACGTGGAATGCGTGTGGGGATCAGTGCGAAGAAGGACAATGGTGTTGGCAAAGGGACAGGAGTGATGGGACGGAACGGGGCTATTTTAGGTGAGGCGGTCAAGGAAGACGTCCCTGAGAAGGTGACATCTGAGCAGCGCAGACACCTGAGGGAGGTGAGGGATATTTGGAGGAAGAGCTGTGCAAATAGGGGAAATTGCCAGTGCAAAGGCCCTGAGGGGGAGTGTGCCATTTACTCAGATGGGGAAAGACTTGTGGGAAGTCGATGATTTCTATTTTGGACATGCTGCATTGAGGTGCCTTCAGGACAGCCAGAGACAGGGACCAGAAAACAGGAAAGACTTGGGTAAAGATAGGGATGAAAGAGAATGGAACCCTGGGAGCTGACGCAGAGGACCGTCAGGGAGGGGAAGAAGGAGCGACTGGACGCGTGAGTCAATTTTGGGGAGACTGGCTGCTGGCGATGGGGAGTGGGGGGTGGGGACCCTGTGACGAAAATGGCATTCCCAGAATGGCCCTGGTACCAGCTGCTCTTCCTCCCGATCCTACCCGGCAGCCTGAGAGCGCTGGGCTATTTCACCGCCATGCAGAGGGGTCCAGAGGTGCGCTGGCACTGCTCGACGACGGGCGCGGGCGTGGGAGGTATAGCCCTGATCTGTAGAACTTGCCCGTTTCCGTGGTCTAAATCCTCCCGTGATGGCCAATTTAAATTACCAATATGAAGTCAACTGGCCGGCAACATTGCTAAAAATTTAACAATCAGTTCTCTCAAGCTGGTATGAGCTGGCTCTAGCATCTTCTCCAGACCCTTCCAGAGATGGGAGGAGGCAGAAAGCCCGGGGCAGGGGTGGGGGTATCTGCCTGTAGGTGGAGGGGGAGGAAAGCCAGGCTTTCTAGCCGCTCCGTCTTCCCTCTCAGCACCGAGTCTTTCCCCAGGGAGGAGCTCTCGGCGCTTCCTGTTGCTCCCATTGCTCCTCCAGCTCCAACCATTTGACATCACGCCTACGCCGTCCTTCCACCACATTTCCTGCTCAAAACATGCGCTGGTACCCACACCCCGTGCACTTTCTCTGCCTCCTTTCCTTAGAAGCAGATGCCAGAGAGCCATGGACCATGCCATCCTGACCCACAGCCAGACCATAGCTATGCTCGCTGTGGACAGGTGACCTGGATGTCTGGCCAAGCTCCGCCACCAGCTCCCAGGAGGTTCTTCCCCCGGTCCGTCATCAGTTTCCCCGTCTGTGAGGAGGTCAGCAAGTGCTAGCCTCTCCAAAGACTGTCCACGGGGAGATTCTGCCACGTCTGCCATTCCCTGTCTCAGCCCTGACGGCAGCTCTCAAACACATCTCCCCAGCCTGCTAGACCCTCCCTGCTCCTGCGGCCCCCCACTGCCTCTGGCTCCCCAGGCTCCCCGATAAGGGGCCCAACTAATTACATTAGGATTTCATGCCAATTAGCAAACAATTACACGGGCAAATTGGTACCTAATTTGGAGCAATCACGACAGCTCCATTGGCCGAGGAAAGAAAGCTGCAGGCTGCAGACGAGGCTATTCCCTGGCCTGGCCCTACCAGGGCCCCTGACCAGGGCCAAAGCCCGCAGTTCTCCTTTTAGGATCTTTAAGCAGCGGTTTACGCTGATGATGTGGTTGGCCCAGGCCATGCTAAGTGATGAGTGTAGGGGAAAGAGAGGGAGGGGCATGTGGGGGCAGAGGGCAGCTTCACTGTAGACATGGGGAGGAGTTGGGGAGGCAGGGAGGAGGGAGACTGCATGGGGGGTGGACAGTAATTGCCATGAACAAAGGCTTGGATGCTGGAATGAGTCAGTGAGCTCAAGGCTAAAGGAGAAACCAGTTGGGCCAGAGCACATGGAGGTAGGGCGAGGCTGAGGCCGCAGAGGTATATAGGGCCAGCTGGGAACATCATTGCAGGGAATTCAGACATTCTCCTGGAGGCTTAGAGAAACACTGAGGACTCAGGGTAGCGGGGGGAGACTGTGCTGAGACTCACCTGGGGTCACCAGCACTACCCATCCAACCTACAGTCTATCATGGGGTGGGTCCCATTTGGTCTCCCCTCTTAACATCTCTGGAACCTGTCATCCTTGTTCAGGACCACAGATACCACAGCAGTGGCTGCCAGTCCTATCACCCCACCATTCCCTGACCACGTCTTCCCTAAGTGGCAACCTTAGGCACAAACCCAACCATATTCCTCCTTTGCTTAAACCCTCAATGGCTCCCCAGTGCTCTCAGAACAAACTTCCAACTCCTACCTTGGCATCACTGCCCTTCACCATCTGACCAGACCCCCAGCCTTCCCTCCCTTCCCACCTCCACATCCACCCCGTGTCCCGGGCACTAGACACCATTTGCAGATGGTGCCAGGCTCCTCCACACCTCCAAGCCTTTGACCACGCCGCTCTCTTTGCCCTGCTTGCTCCCCCAACACCCCTTGTTTATTACCAGATGTGTCCTCCCAGGCCCGCCCCGCTGCCTCCCGGATTTCTCCAGGAAGCACCAATTCTTCTCTCCTCTGGGCTCTCTTTGTAAACTCCGTCTCCTGTGGCTCCGGTCATGGGTACCGCAGCTGTTGTGTATCAGGGTCTGCCTGTCCCTGGGCTTGGAGCTGCTCAGGGCCACGGTCTGGAGCTGATTCTCCTTCACCCAGGTGAATGAATAGAGAGGACAAAGGGATGGGATAACATTTTCCCCGAGGGCAGTGGGGAAAGCGAGGCACACTTCTCTTAGAAAGGAAGAAGGCTGGGTAGCTTCCAGCACTCTGCCCATTAGAGCCAAGCCCTGCCCCATCCCCTTCAGGGTTTTTTCCTCAATACCTTCACAGAGCCTGAACCCACTCTCACCCAGGTGTTCTCACCTCTGCTTTCAATAAACGATGTAAAGAAAGCCCCTGCAGCTAAGGACTCCCAGAAGTAAAGGCAGCTCTCATAAGGGCAATGGCGGGACAGACTGAACTACAGCATGGATTGTGGGCAGACTCAAGGAGGAACCTCCTGCCCACCAGTCCCTGAAGTGATTCCCAAAGAATGACCCATGGGGAAGAAGTGGGGGCTTGGCCTACCCAAGGGCAGGGGCCAACGACAGGCCAGGGGTAGCACACAGATCTTTCCGGAGGCAGGGGGATGACCCGGCTGACTTTCCTGGGAGCTTGGTTCTCACTTGGGGGGCTGCTACTCCATCTCAAGGCCCATCACTCACATTAATTACCGAGAAAAAGCCGATTTCTTCTCATTTCCAGACTCCGAATGACAGTATCATTAGGCTGGTAATGTGCAGAGAAATTGTGCGTGTCTGCCTTGGAACATGTCCTGAGCCAGAGTGGGTGAGGGTGCCCCAGCCGGGGTTTGTCACCAAAATGCTCCCTGTGGCAGAGGGCCACTCTCCAGAAGAGATGCTGTGCTACCAGGGCAGAGGTGCTCTCCCTCTCTGTTCAGTGAACACCTTAAATCATACCAGGCAATGGCGTGGATAATAGTCCACAACACACAAACCCTGCCAGACATGAACAGAGCCACTCTTGGGCTTACACAAGGACAGGAACACCCAGGTCTTAGCTGAACGTGAACTCAGGCCTGTTTGCTGCCATGGCCCTTCCCAGTCTTGCCTGAACACTTTTCTCTGAGCTCCTGTGCACCCCTGGACCAAGAGGCATCTGGGCACCAGCTTGTCTCCAGGCGGGAGGAGCTGGCCATCCCTGCGCATTCCTTCTTCAGCAAAGCCAACCCCCAACACCGCCTCCCCGCCCTCAAACAGCAGCTGCTGCTCACAGCCCTCTGCACGCCCCTTCACACTCTTCATCATGTTTGATCCTCATGCAAACCCACTTAACACACAAGGAAACTGAGGCCCAGAGAGGAGAGGTGATTTGCTCAAGTTCAAGTCTCAGAGCTGAGCTTGACCCCAGGTCTGCCCGATGCCAAAGCCCAGGCTGAAGCCAGAGTCCTCAAGTCAATCCACCTAGTACTCTAGAAACACATCCGCAGTTCCAGTCCAGTCCCGCCCTCAAAGCTGAGGTTGGTGAGGGAGAGGCAGGATGTAAAAATATAATTATAGCTCAGTGTGATGAATGCATGACACAAAAGAAGAGATCCAAGAGGTTTATCCTCCCCAGTAATCAAAGAAATGCAAATTAAAACAACAATATAATGCAGTTTTTACCTATTGAAATTAAGACAGGCTTTTGTTTTGTTTTGTTTTGTTTTTTAAAAACAGCACAGTTGGTGAGAACAGAAATCTGGGGCGCTCTGAGACCCTGTTGATGAAAGGGTAAATTAGAATAACTTTTCTAGAAGGCCACTGGGTAGTGGTTTCAAGAGCCTTAAAAACAGACAGATCCTTTGGTCCCATTAATCTACTTTTAGGAACTCAATCCAAAAAATTACCAAAGCTGTTAAAAAAGAACCATGTACAAGGATGCTTATTACCGTTATTTATAACTATGAAAAATCACAACCAACATAAATGTCTAGCAATAGAGGGTTGGTTAAATAAATTATGATACATCCATACATAAAGATATTATGCAAACATTAAAAGTCATGTTCTCAAAGAATTTTTAATAACCTGGGAAAATGCTCACTGTATTGATCTGTGAAACAAAGGAGGAAACAAAACTGTACATATAGGATGGTCTTAATTTTATAAAGAAAATATTTAATCAATTCATTTAAAGAAAGTCTGGAAGGAAATAAAACCTAAGAGTTAATCTGAGAGGATTATGGGTGATTTTTTGTTTCAACTTTATACTTTCCTGTTTCTTCCAAATCTTCCACAAATTTGCACGGAAACAAGTCATTAGAAATACATACAATGTGTGTAGGGGGAGGGGGCATCTCAGGATGTCATGAGAACACAGAGGCCAGGGGGCAGTCAGGGAAGGCTTCCTGTAGGAGGTGATGGCTGTGCTATGTCCCAGAATGAGTAAGCTTTACCCTACAGAGGGAGGATTAGTGTTCTAGGCTCGGAAACCATTATGAACAAAGGCACAGAGGCAAGAAAGATCCCGGCCTTTTCTAGAAACTCGTAGCAGCTTGTGTGGCTGGGTGAAAGGGCAACAGGTAGAGCACAGCGGGGTGAGCAGAGACCAGACCAGGACCTGGAAGGCCAGGCTGAGGAGCTGGCACTTTGCCCTGAGAACAAAGTGGAGAGGAAGCGAGGAGGGGCCCGCTGAAGCCGTGATTGGGAGGGATCTGACGGGACTTGGTGATTAATCGGAGAGGGGAGGCAGAGCGGGGGAGGGGAGCCCGGCTGCTGACAGACTGTAGCGCACGCAGAGATTTAGATTGCGCCGGTTCAGGAGTGGCTTCCTCTCCCATTTTCCCCAAACAGGCAGATTGGGGGCTTACTTGACATTTGGCTGCGGACGCTGGAAGAAGTTGACCTTAGCCCCGTCGTCACCATACCCGGGGTGACCTCTGGCTCACCCAGGCCACCCCTGCACCCCTGTCACCTCTGCACTGCCAGCCTGCAGCCCTGGGAGGTGGGGCGGGCAGGGGTGAGGGGAGTCACCAGGAGGTGAGGAGCATGCAGGGGCATGCCCAGGAAGACCTTGGCCAGGTCCCCCCTCAGGACACAGGCACACACTGTCACACACAGGCACACGGAGATAGAGCACAGTCACCCAGGAGGGCTCTGAGAGTCAAGTCACAGGCACTGATGTCCACCCAGGGACACTCAGAGGCTGTCAGACATGGGCCTGTCACACACACAGTCACAACCCCACAGTCTTTCAGCCTCAGACACAGCCAGCCCCAGCTTGGGCCTCACACATAGTCCATTGTGCTCCACCGGAGTCCCCAAGGTCCTCCCTCCTGCTCCGTGCCCCGCCCCCCAGTGGCTCCTCCCCCCCCAGGAGGACAGGACAGAGGGGTGGCTGGCAGAGGGGCCAGGACAGGGGATGGGCACAGAGACCAACAACCAAACGGGGCAGCCCAGCTGGGAGGGAGGCCTCTGAGAAGGGGTTGCCAAGGCAACAGGCTCCTGCAGAACCAACCAGAGGCTTAGATTCTCGGCTCTTATTTTTAGAAGTTGGGCCTGGGCTGGTTGGGCCAGCCAGAGGCCAGGCTCCCTTGGACATGCCGGGGGCACAGACACCAGCCTGAACACCCGAGGGGTTCTGGTGGGCATCACCCATGCCACCCATGCCACAGCTTCGTCCACACACCCCAGCCCCCTTCTCCAGGGTCCCGCCCTGGGTAGGATCTTCCACTACCTCCGTCTTCACACGCACCCGAGGTCCTTCTACCAGCAGCAGCCCCAAGGGTGTGGGCTACAGCCTGCTTTCCCATTGCCTTGCAGCCTCTGGATGTCTGTGCTTTGATTTATGGTGTCAGGGGAAGGGGACCTTGGCCAGATTTGCAGGGTGGCGTGTATGAGGCTTGTGTGTCATGTGTATAAGTATATCTGTGTGTGCACTGTAGGAGCTGCTGTCACCCTCAATTTTGTGTGTGTGTGTGTGTGTGTGTGTGTGAATTCCCTCTTCTACAGGGACAAAGCAGAGGTCTCCTCTCTCTCAGCCCACTCACCATCCCCTCCCCTAACTTCCAGCCCTGCCTGGATCTCTTAAAAGTGGGAACAGGGGACAGAGATCTCAAGCTGGAAGAGCTTGGTGTTCCCCTCATCCACACCCTTCCTGTGTCTGAGCAGAGGGCTTCTGAGGGGGTAGAAGATTGGTGGCAAGGACCGAGAGGGGACCAGACAGACCCAGGCGGACACAGACTGGGAGAGGGGGGATTTGGGGAAACTGGAGTGAGCTGACTTTATGGTGACTCTTCCAGCTGCTGGGGATTTCTCTGTTAATCTGGGACTGCTCTGTTTGCATCTCATTTGCCTATATTTGCATAACAAGGGCCTGGCTGGCACCAGAGATCGAAAATCCTGGCCTGGGTAATTGTGTGGAAAAGCCTCTGGAGACTGAGCAGGCATCCTGGGGCTGGGGAAACAGAGGCAGGGGGCGGGCTGTGTTGATGCGGAAGGTCCCCACCCAATCCTGGGAGCCTCCACTTCTTCCCTGATCCCTGGTGCAGGAGGGGCGGGGATGTCAGCCGGAATGGAGTGGGAGGAGTGACAAGATTAAGAATCATGTCAATATCATGAACAGAGTAAATTTCTGATGTTCTCATCACAAAAAAAAAAAACGGTTAAATATTTGAGGGGATAGATATGTTGATTAGCTTAATCATTCCACATTGTATGCAAAAATCACAACACCACTTTGGACCCCATAAATATATACAACTATAATTGGTCAATTTACAATAAAAATAAAAATCAAGTCATCCTTGAGAGTCCCTGGCACCCGGCACAGAGCTGGGCAGAGTATTCCCATTGGTGGAAACAGCCTGAATTTGGTGAGGTCAGAGATGCCGGTTTGGGGGGAAGTAAAATTCAGCCACCTCCGCCCCTTCCCGCACCGGTTTAGTGAGAGTGCCTGTCTAGACCGGTCACGCTCAGACCTGGACAACCAAGGTCCCTGCCCTGGGACCCCACTTTGGCCCTCTTCTGCATGGGGTGAGGAATTTGAAGGTCCACAGGTCCACAGGGTTGTGTCTACCTGGAGCTCCAGCTCCCTTCTAGATCAAACTCCAACCCAGGACCTCAGAATTCCCAAGCAGCCCTAAGCCAGCTTCCAGGGCCCCGTGGAGCCTCTTTCCTCCTCAAGCCCAAAGCGTGGCAGACGGGTGGCTATTTGCCAGGAGTGAGGACCAAGGGGGAACTGGAGTGTCAGGGTGCCCACAGCATGCACAAGGCGCCTCACGCTGCAGGGTGGAGTCCAGGGTAGGCTGAAAAGGGGAGGGTGGAGGGCTGGGGGCTTCCTTTTTTGTTCTTGCCCAAGGCTCTCTAAGCATTTGGGGTGGCTGTGACAAACTGTGCCACCTTGGGCAAGTTACTTAACCTCTCTGTGCCCTCAAGTGGGGTTAATAATAGCACTTGCCTCATAGAGTTGTTTTGAGGATGAACTGAGTTAATTCATGTAAAGCACTTAGAACAGTGCCTGGCACAGAGCACCGGGGAAGTGTTAGCTATTATTATCTGTTATCCCGGGATTTGGCTTTTTTCCCTCCAGCTGCAGAAGAAGCACCTTCTCTCTGATTTCCAGAGACTGAGGAGGAAGCAGTGGATGGGGATCCCCTCCTCTTCCTCCTTCTTTTCCTCCAGAGCCCCGACCCCCTTTTCTCCTTCCCCAGCTCCTGCACCCGCAGGCCAGGGTGCCAGGAGGGAGGGCAGCCAGGTCTTTGGGCTGAATGTGATGATTTGTTTAAAGTCCTTATTGGTTGAATGAATGAATGGACAAAGGAAGAGACGAAAAACAAAGATTGAGTAAAAGCCAAACAGAAGGCTGGATTGGCTGGTGGAAGAATAGACTGACGGGCAGATGTTTTGGCTTTGGGACCCTCAGATCTGTTTCCCTGAACATGGCTGTTTTCTGTCTGTTTCCATTAGGTGGTGGGAGGCAGAGAGGGGAGTGAGGGGCCTGGCCGGGCTCTCTGCAAGGTCAGCCCTGGTTTGGTGAGTGGCTCCTCCCTGTGGAAGGGGCACCTGTGCCTCTGGCTGTCAGAGGGAGGATGCCCACCTGTGCCCGGGTCCTTCTGTGTCCTACAGATGTCACGCTGCTGCAGAGTATGAACGACAGGCCCCATCCCGGTCTGGGCGGAGGGGCTGGGGGGAGATGCCAGCGATCCTCGTTACCCTCTTATTTACACCCCTGCCCGCTCTGGCAGAGCCAGGCCTCGGTGCCCGCCTGTCGGCCCTCGGGTTGGCGGTGATGGAGAGCTCCCCCAGGGCCTGTCAGCCTCCACCATCTGGCCAGGCTTGTGTTGGGGGAGGTGGGGGGGCCTGTCACAGGATGCCCCTCTGGGCCCTCCAGCTTGGCACCAGGCTCATCTCAGAGAGTGATGGATGTGTGGGCATGGGAGAGTGCAGGTGTGTGGGATTCTGTCTTTGTGACAAGCCTGTGCCCAGCGGCTGGGTCTGGGTGTGCCGGTGAGCAGCATCTTATGTGTTGTAAGCATGACTGGCTGTGTCTGTGTGTCTGCATGACTGTATCCTCATGCTCTGGGCTTTCTGTGAGGGATGGTCTATGTCACAGACTGCGGGCAGAGTGCATGCGTCTTGCATCCAGGGGTTTTCATGGGAAGGTCTGGGTGGAGGCAGGGGTGGGGAGGGCGTGGGCCAGTGGGGACTGGAGCTGTGGCTTTAAGAGAAAGGTACACTGCACCTGGGCAACAGAGCGAGACACTGTCTCTATAAAAAAATAAAAAAATTGTAAAAAAAAGAGGAAGGTGCTCAGTGAATTCCTGGCTCTGCCTTCAATCAGGACAAATGAGCCTCCAGGTCCCTTTCTTTAGAGGGGCTGGAAGTCCCTGTGAGGGAAGCCAAGTCAGCCCAAGGAGCCCTAGAGCATCCTCCACTGCCCACCAGCCCCATTTCCTGGAGCAGGACTCTGGTTTTAGGCATCAGAAGAACTCCCAGGCTCCCCAGGGAAGCATCCAGAGAGACTCCCCTCACCTGCCCCAGGACAGGGACAGGGCACATGTAAAGCCACTCTGAAGTATGGTCACACAATTACTCAGACGTGAGCACTGGCACAGCGTCACACATGATCCAGATACTCACATGAGAAGTCACAGATCTGCCGGACACAGCACATGTACACATATCCATGCATACATCATGACAGACACTCATTTCATCCAGCCACACAGATGTACAGGCACATGCGTGTTTACATACAGAAACATACCTATAAATGGAGAAAGCACATTCTTGCAGGGACACACATGCTTAGAGTCACATGCATGCAGACATGCTTGCATATGTGTTCACGCACATTCTGTCCCTTATGTGTCCCTTCCCAACCTCACTCCAGTCCTCTCAGTCCAGTGCTCTGCTGTACCCACTATGGACAGCCCTCTGCAAGGTGGGCATCAACGGAGGGCAAATGCCATACGCACATGTGACTCTATGAGTAGAAAGCTGTGTGTGTCTGCATGTCTAAATTTGTCTACGTGAGTGTCACTGGTAGTCTGTGTGGCTCTCTTTGTAAGTGTCTCTTTGTGATACTGTGGGTATTTTTCTATGTATGTCTGTGTGTATTTCTGGAAGGACCTATATGTGTCTGTGTGAACCCATCTGTGTGAATGTGAGTGTGGGTGACGGTGGGGAATTTTGGTATCTGTGTGATTGCATTCCGTGGGCCATCTCTCTATGTCTATATATGCATGTCTCCGTGTGCATTTGCATATCTGGGCATGTCCTAGGTGTATATGGCACTGTGGGCCGGGCTCCAGACAAGCTGGCTTGGCTGGCACCCCTGCTGGCAGAGGCTGTGGCCTGGGGTGGGGTCGGGTGAGACTGGACTGAATCCCCCAGCCATTGACAGTCATATTTACAGAGCTCTGAGTAGGACATAATTGCTTCTATTAATCTTTCTCCGGTTGTTAATTGCTCACTTATCGGGTTGTGTATTATGCCGACTGTTGCTCTTAATTTGCCTCCATAGCTGCAGGTGTTTGCTGCCTTATTACCCGTTAATCGGCGCGGCTAGGGATGGAGACTTAATTGGCCCCCAGAGTGGGACACAGGCGGGCCAGCCGGGCACTGCCAGGCTCTCAGCCTGTCCCTGGAACCCTCACCTGTGGAGCACAGGTGGCTAGCCCCCTGCCCTCCACCGGCAGACTGCGCCCTGCATACAGCAGTAAGAGTGACAACCGCAGGGCATGGCCCCCATGCAGTCCCAGCTCCGACCAACCAGTTGGAACCCACTCTCCGTCACTAATGACCTTCCTCCACCCAGGATGGGCACCAACCCTGTTTTTAAATTATCTGAACCTAACTGAGAACCAAGAGACCCACATGGAGTAGAACTGGTTCTCCCCCTTTAAGGCTTCTTCTGCCTCCCCTCTGACCCCAGCAGTCAATGCTGTTAGTGTTACAGAGACACCAGGAAAAAGGAGAGCAAGAAGGAGCTTCTGCCAAAGCAGGAAGGGCTGAAGTTAGACACAGGGGAAGGACTTCCCAGCTTTTGAGGAGGCTATCTGGAGCAGCTGGAGTCCAAACAAGACCAAGAGCTTCCAGGAGGGGATCTGCTGCTCCATTCCAGCCACGCTCAAGGAGTCTCTCTCAGGCTCTGCTTGCACAGCCCCAAGAACAGGGAACTCACTCCCTCTAAGGCACTGTTACATAGCGCAGAAGTGAGAGGGTTCTCCATACTGAAGTGACTTCTTAGCCTCCATCCAAATCACAGCAGAGAAGTCCCAATTGTCTACAGGGGGGAAACTGAGGCCCAGAAGGGGCAAGGGAGTGGCCCCAGGGTTCCCCAGTCCTCTCTGGTAAAGGCACAGACACGTGGCTCTCCAAGCAGTTTCTGCTCTTAGTCTCCCACCCCACCCCCAGCCCTGCTCCACCCCAAACATCTCCGTCCTGGAGGGAACTTCCTCAGCCTCCACCTCCTCAGCTCTGGTCTCAGGCCTCCGAACCCCAGCTGCCACCGCTGCAGCCACCTCAGACTCCAGGCCTTTGAGACAGGAATGCAAGGTTTCTGGAAACAGGTCCCTGAGAGAGACAGGGATGTAAGGAGTGCGGGGGTTGGTAGGGCAGGGTCCACACTCACCAACCTGGACTCCAGCCTCCAAGAAGGACAAACAGGCAAACCAAGAGTCCCCATCCTGTGCCTTGAATCCAGTCTGCCCTGACATCTGGAAGTTCTTCCTGGTGTCTAGTTGCCATGTCCTGAGCTGCAAAGGAAGTTGATTGCTGTGATTAGGTCCCCAGAAGAGTAGGGTTCTACGGAGGGAGTGAGAGCGTGCCTACCTGTGCCAGAGCAGCAATAAGTGTGTGTGATAGTGGCATCCCATTTAACCACACATAACCCGGTGAGTTAGGGATTAGTATCCCTATTTACAGAGGAGACTGAGCCATGAGAGGGGAACTAAATTTGCCCAAGGCCACACAGCCAGAAAGAGCAGAACTGGAGTTCCAGCAAGGGCTGTTGCTTGGGCAGCTGGGTGTCTTCGGTCAGGTATACCTGGATGGATTCATGCTAATGGTTCAATAAGGGGTCGCGGGGACCGGAAACCGGTGGTCACTATCACAGCTCACTCACCCCAAATCTGAGAACACGGACAAGCAAAACACCCACGCATGCGCAGCCCACGTGCCCAGCAGACGGGATGAGAGAAGCGAAGGGAACTGTCCAGGGATAGTTACCCAAACAAGTTCCGGCCCCGCCTCCATGCTAATGCAGATATATGTAAATTTGTGCAAGCAACCGCTCAAACCTTTGGGAGCAATGGGGTGACACAGGAGCGGTTGCTATGGAAATCCAAAAGCGACACCCGCCCTCCCCCGCCCCCCCGCACAGGCAGGCGCATAGACACGTGCACAAAGACCCAGGGTTCTTCGCTCCGGAGCCCAGAGGATCACGGAGTGGCAGAGGGTGTGAACCGGAAGGACCCTCAGAGACTGCGTCCAGCCCGGGGACGCTGAGGCCCGCAGAAAGTCGTGGGGAGAGCAGCGTCGCGATCCCGGCCAGCCCCGGCGCCTTCCACTGAAACCGAGGGGCTAGGTGGCCTTCCGCGTCCCGGTTACTCTTACTTCGGCCTAGCAACGCGAGCCTCCCCCCCCCTCAGCGTTGCATAGCAACGTCCCTCGAGCCTAGCAACCGCCAGCCACGCCCCCAGCAACGTCACGTCTCATCTGCACTCCCGCCTCTGCCAAAAGAGGGAAGGGCAAGGGGCGTGGGAACCGACTAGGGCCAAACAGTCGCTGGGGGTCGTGTTGCCCAGCCCCCGCCTCGAGGCAGGCGGCAGGATTTCGGGGTCCACCTATAGCCCTCCCGCGGGCGAGGCGTCCGAGAGCCGCGTTGTCACCCCCATTTACAGAGGGGAAAACTGAAGCTCCGAAAGGAAGTCCCTGCCCGGAGTACAGAGCTTGTTCCTCCCTGTGCGCCCCGGGAGGAAGCCTGGGCGGGGACGGGGGACGCACTGCCGTCTCCCTTCGCCCTGCGTCAAGAAAACCACCCAAGTTGTGGACTGAGAATCGAGCTGTAGGTTTGCATGGTAATTTGCGTCATTTGCATATAGCAAGGAGGCTGTGGGCTCCCGAGCACCTAGGAGCCGGAAAAGTTCCTGAAGGAGCCCCGCCCCCTCCCCAGTTCACCTGTCCAGCCCCCTCTTCCTACCCCCAACCTGTACCCACCCGCCCCCGCTTCCAGCCCCTTCTGCTAAGTTCCCGCACCTCGCCCTTCCCCCCACTCAGCCTCCCGGCCCGCCAGCCGCGACCTCCATCCCAAGGCCGAGGGCCCCCTCTACTGTCGGCAGCAGGTAGGGCAGCCGCAGAGCTCATGGGGCACAGAAGAGGGGCTGCTCCCCCAAACAACCATCGCCCCCACTCTTCCAGTCCAGCAGGGGCCAGGGCGAGGCAGACTCCGAGAAGAGCTGGGCAAGGGGTACAGACCTTCAGGCACGGGGGCAAAAGGCGGGGTCTTGCAGAGAGTCTTCTCCAAGCCAGACCCCGTTGCTCCACGCCGGGTTGGTTAGCCAGGGGCAGCTAGTGGGGTCAGTGCCCAGACTCGGCTCTCTCTCGAGGTACAACCCACATGAGACGCTTCACAGTTATAGCGGCTGTTAGGAGCTCATTCCAGATTCAAGGCAAGGCAGCACCATCCAACCCTAATGCCAGCCTCCAACCCCACCCCGAATGCCCACCTCCAAGGCCAAGACTCTTGACTTTCTCCAGTACCAGTCTTTGGGAGCTGGCAAGAGGTACAGGGACGGGTCGCCCTATCTGGATCTCCCAAATTCCTCAACAGGGACCTACATACAGGCAGGCAATAGACACGTGTGCACACACACACACACACACACGCACCCCAGAGACCCCCACAGAAGCACACAGACACAGAAACACATGGGGAATATGGTGGAGCTATGTGCTATTCCCTCAATCTATCCAAAGGAAAACATCTTAGTATTAACTGAAAATTTTAAAAACCACTGCAACTTGCTCTCCTTTTGCTCCCTAGCAATCTCTAGGTGTCTATGCCCCTCCAAAAGGCTCTTTCCATTTCTCTCTCTCCCCACACTCCAGTCCTGCCTTCTGTCCCACCACCCTTCTTCCTCCTAGTTCAGAATGCTTGCAAAATGCTTCCAGAGGCCACCATGGAAACAGCTGTGACCTGGGACACAGTGATGGTTCAAGACCTCAGACCAGCAACTAGCAAGGCTGCATATTGGTGCCCAGAAACTCACAGACACAGCCCAACCAGCCCACAACTGGCCAGGACGAGGAGTCTCTCCTGCAGATGCAATCCCAACTTTACCAAATTCTTTATTGAACAAAAAATCAACAGCAAACAGACTGCAGAACAGGAAACTCAAATAGGGCAGGTGGGTAGAGGTGACCCTTCCCTCCCTCCGCCGTCTCTCTGGAACAGCTCAGGGTTCAGCACTGGTGAGGGAATCAAAGCCCTTGTTCTGGTGGGTAAGGAGGGTCAGGCCTCTCTAGGGAGGGGACAGTCTAGGCAGCTCCATCTGTAGAACCCAAAGCGGAGTCAGGGGCTGGGCCAGGGGGCTCTGGAGCTGCAGGGGGCTGGGCAGATGCTGCAGGGGATGGGGGAAGGAGTTCCTGGCCTGGGCGCCACAGTGAGGCTTGGAGTTGGTGACTTATGGTCACCAGGGATTCAAGGTGCTGGAGCAGGGCTTGGTGGGGACAGGAGGCCCTGTGGAGGTGCTGGCCATGGCCAAAGCCATGGGCAGCTGGTGTTGCTGAACAGGGATTCTGGGACTGGCACCAACCTGGTTCTGGGGGCCTCCACCCTCGCCCAGGACCCTGCCAAGTTTCAGGCTCTGCCCACAGCCTCCCCCTGCCTCTGGGGAACCTCTGCCAAGCAGAAATTCCCCTTGGGGCCAGACTGCCTTTCCCCTGGCTCTGCGGCAGGGTATGCTTTTGGGGAGGGGACCCCTTCAGGGCCACATGCGGCCTCCTGTACTCTGAGTGGTAGTATCTCATCTCCACTTTCCTGTTGAATGAGACCATCTTTTGAACCTTTCCCCACAAGGGGCTGGACCCTGCTGTGTTTGGAAGCCCTTCCTTGGGGAGCAGCACAGCCAGCAACAGACTTGAATGAGTGGCTTCCAGACCTGGGAAAAGAAGGAAGGAGACAGGAAGGGAGAGACCAAAGGCAGGCGGAGGAGCACACAGCCCCCAGAAGCTGCATTCTGGCTGCAACAGTCTATAGAGTTTAGGGCCCAAGAACAGCCTCCCCAACAGTGACATGGGGGCCCATGAGATGGTTGGGAAAGGAAGTGGGAAGGTGAGCCTCTCTTGGAAGATTTGGTCTCAGTGTGATCAAGGTTCATCTGGCTGAGGCTGGGGCATGGACGGTTTGACCTCAGGACTCTGTGGATTCAAAGTCTACCTCATTGTTCCAGGACACGCACCCAAGAAAGGCCAAGCACTTTGTTTGGGAAGGGGTACAGTCCACCCCTTGAGTCCCCACCCCCGCTCCCCAGCTGCTTGCCTGGAGCCAAGCCCTGGAGGGTATCCATGCACAGAGGCCCGGATAGCTGTGGCAAAACATCCCTCCCTCCGATCTTAGGTGATGGTTACAGTCAGTTATTTGTGAGTTCTGCCTCTGTCCTGCTGCCTGGGTCAAATGTGGCTGTCCCAGGAGTTTCATTCGGGGTGCCTAGCTGGACAGGCAGTGTGTGGGGTGATGGAGCCTGGTTTCTGGAGCCGTGCTGCCTGGGTGTGAAGCCCGGCTCTGCTATTAACTGGCTGTGTGACTCTGGACAAGTCACTTGCCTTCTCCTTCCCTCAGTTTCCTCATCTGTGAAATGGGGAATCTAATGGTACCATTCATCAGAATAGCTAGAGCTATTTTGAGACCAAAAGATTTCATCCAGGTAAACTTTTAGAACAATGGCTGGCACACAGGAAGCAATATCCAAGTGTGAGCTATCATTGTTATTGATGTCACATGTCAAGAGTGCCTTGCTGAGATGTGCCTGCCTTCGCTGAGATAGGGTGACGGTGTCAACCATGCCCAGTCTGGTCACCAAGCGAGGGGTGGCAGGGTCTGGTATGGGCATCGGGTACTCACCTGGGCCCCCCAGAGGACGCAGTCTGGTGGGCAGGGGCTGGAAGGCGGGCAGGGGCAGCAGGACCACTCCCACATGCTCCACAGCGGCCAGGCTGTGGCACTGCTTGTTGTTGAGGTAGGAGTAGAGTAGGTGGCAGTTCTGGGTGTCCTGTGGCCTCTGTGGGCACAGTCTGACCACGCAGACGTCCTGCAGTTGCAGGAGAGCAGCATTAGGCGCAGTCATCCACTGCTCCTGCAGTCACCCCTGGGCTCCCCTAAACCTCTGAGAACCCTGAGAGGAAGTGTGTCCCCATTTTCCAGAGGAGGAAACGGGGACTTGCCCAGGATCACACAGTGAGTCTGCAGTCACGCTGGGAACTAGACCCAGATATCCCAAACCAGGCCTCTGCTCCAGAGGTGGAGAGGGAGCGAGCTCAGGGTAGGGGTAGGGTGCTAGAGAAGAGGGGCAGTTACCTTGGCCTTGTCTGGGCCGATGCTGGCCAGAAGGTCCCAGACAGTGGTGGTGGGGATGCAGCCAGCTGAGCGGATCACCTCGGGCAGGGTCTGGGGGCAGGTGGGGTAGCCAGTGAGCCCCCAGCTTCCCACCCACTTAGGGTGGCTCATTCCCAGCCACCTGGAGGGCCACAGCCTGTGGCGAAGGTGAGCCACAGTGTATCTGGACCCTCAGTGGCTGCCCAGAGAGCTCTAATTGATCCTGTAGGCCCCCAGCCTGTCCTGGCCAATTGCCTACAATTTCTCAGAAGCCCCTCCTCCCTCCTCTAACCTCCACCCACTCGAGTTGATCGTTCAGTCACTCAATGATCACTCCTAAAACCCTCCTCCCAGCCAGACAGGCATCAGATTCCTCCGCTGGACCCTCCTTGCTTTATGCGTTGGGCTCCAGGGAGTCTGTCATCCTGTGTGTCTCTGCAGAAATGGGGATGGCGTCTCATTGCCCCTGTGCCTTGCACAGGGCCAGGCACAGAGAGGGGTCCCGATGACTTGTAGAATGGATGAGTAGGAGAATGCATGGGTGGATGGATGTGGGTGTGAGTAGCTGACGGGGCTGGTCAGCGAGCAGGGCAGGTGCACCTGGACGAGCCGACAGCTGTGTCCCGAGACCAGCTGAGCTCTGACCCGGAACCGCTTGATGGAGAACATGTCCAGAGTGCCCTCCCAGGGCGGCTGGCAAGGCAGGGTCTTTGTGGGTGCAGCAGGCATCTGGAACCCAGATGGAGGGACCCTAGAAGGAGGGACAGAGAGACAGGGCCAGGCAGAGCAGGTCACCAGAACTTCCCCAGCACCTCCTTTCTTTTCAGAGCAGGTGCTGTGTCCCCACTGTGGGGACTGGAACATTGCTCCAAGCTTGGCCTTGTGCAGGGGGCAACCAGAAGGCTGGGACGATTGGTTCCATTGCACAGATGGGGAAACTGAGGCTTCCAAAGGAAGGAAGACTTGCCCAAGGCCACATAGAAAGAAAAGCCCATGCCGTGTCCTCTGCCCCAGATGGTGGCCCCTCCCCCAACCTTGCTGGGCTGCCCACCTCCCTGCTCCCAGCCCCACACCTGTCCTGGGGCTCCATGGGAAGCATCTCTTTGGCTTTGGGTATCTCCGGAGAGGACACAGGAACCAGGCTTAGGACTCTCTGGAAGACATTGTCCCCGCTGCTC
The DNA here is from genome assembly GCF_041146395.1 of Eulemur rufifrons. Lineage (NCBI taxonomy): Eukaryota > Metazoa > Chordata > Mammalia > Primates > Lemuridae > Eulemur > Eulemur rufifrons. The sequence continues at coordinate 21,663,564 of NC_090990.1, forward strand.
CTGATAGCTTTGAAGGAGCCTGGCAGCTCACTCGAGGGCTCCCAGCCTGCAAACAGCAGAGGCAGGAGCTGAAACGGGCAGGCAGCTAGGCTGAAGCCAACCCAGAGCTCTAGAGCCAGGGTTTGAACCAAATTCTTTTTGGTGACTTGGGGGGGCATCCCCACTCTGCCACGAATCCCTGTTGCTGCTGAACCCCACACTCAGCCCCTGCACCCCTCCTGTGTCCCCCTCCCACCTGTGCAGATGCGGCAGTTGGGGTCTAGAAAGTGGTGCTCGTGCTGCTCCGTGGTGTCCTCCAGCGTGGCAGGCGGGGGCGGTGAGCTGCAGTCTGTGGGCACCGCGGGGCCCTGGGAGGCAGAGGAGGGAGGGGCAGGCTGGGACGGTGGCCGGGGAAGTCGGGAGCCCTCCATGGGAAGGGGGCCCCAGGGAGGTGTTTTATTTTATTTTTCTCAATATTTTTTATCATGAAAGTACCATGAACTTGTAAAGAAAATTTGAAAAATACTGAAAAATTGAAAATTAAAAAAAAAAAATCACCTCTTGACTCCACCCAGAGACAACCGTTGATATTCTAGACATTCTTTTATAATAGTTTTTCTATGCATAGGTTTTGGGGTGCTTTTACTAAAATAGCTGGCATCAAATATTCACCTTTCTATTCTTTTTGTCCACAATGGTAGCAGAGGCAAATGCCACATTCTATAGTCCCTGCAGACACCGCACTGCTGGGTGGACCACAGTGGACGTAGCATCTCTCCTGCCACACGCCTGGGTCCTTTCCAGGTTTTCGCTGGTATAAATAGCACTGAAGACATCTTTGCGCAGAAAGTATTTTCCTAAACTTGAAACTATTTCCTTAGGACAAGTTCTCAGAGGCAGATGACAGAATCGGGGAGAAAGAACATTTTAAAGACTTCTGATGTCTATTGCCAAGTCACTTTTCCCCCGCATAGCTTTAAACACAAAACAAACACTGCTTTAGGAAGGTTTAAGAAGACTCTGAAGCTCTATTCTTGTCTTATAAACCACCCCCAGAGCAGTGCCAAAGCACAGGCTTTGCAGTCAGACAGCCCGGGCTGAAGTCTCAGCCCCACCACCGCACGCTGCGTGACCTCGGGCACATGGTGCCAGGTTCCTCAGGCTGGAAACAGGCAAAAGCACCCACCTCATAGGTCCCTGTGAGGTTTGATGCACTGGTGTTTTGTTTGTTTAGGGTTTTTTTGAGACAGAGTCTCACTCTGTCGCCCCAGGTAGAGTACAGTGGTGTCATCGTAGCTCGTTGCAACCTCAAACTCCTGGGCTCAAGCGATTCTCCCGCCTCAGCCTCCTGAGTAGCTGGGGCTACAGGCATGCGGCCAAGATGCCTGGCTAATTTTTCTATTTTTCAGTAGAGACGGGGTCTTGCTCTTGTTCAGGCTGGTCTCTAACTCCTGACCTCAAGTGATCTTCCTGCCTCAGCCTCCCAGAGTGCTAGGATTATAGGTGTGAGCCACTGTGCCCAGCCACGGTAGGCGTTTAATAAAAAGATTGTTTTTATGTATTGTTTCCCCCTCTCCTCCCTGGCCACCTCCCCTCTGTCTTCCTTTCTCTTGGGGCCGAGGGCTTCTCTCTAGGTCTAACCTAGCTCCTGCCCCTCCATTTCCACTTAGTTTGGGGAATACAGACTGGCTTTGGTTGGGGGGGCAGCCACACCCGCTAGGGCTCCTCTCTGCACAGGCAGTGGTTCTCCCAGTCATTGGCCTGAGCGGTGGTGGTGGTGGTAGGGGAGCAGGGATTTCTGTCTCTCATGTTCGCTGCCGTTTCCCCAGAGCCTAGAACCGTGCCTGGCACCCAGCAGGTGCTCGGTAAACACGTATGTGTTGGGTGAATGAATACGGCTCAAAGCGCCTGCCCTGCAGCCTCTCCTGGACACAGCCGATGGGACCCAGGTGAACATCTGACCCACGGAACACCCAGCCACAGGCAGAGTGGCTTCTGAGCGTGACTGCAGAGAGCCCGGGGGAAGTTCCGACTGGCTGCACGAGGCCGAGATGACAGGTTGGTCCGTTCTGGGGCTGCTGAGCCGCCATGTCGGGCCACGCGCAAGGGGGAAGAGCCGAGGCAGGAAGGAGCGGGATGGACCTAAGGGTGCTCTGGAGGAGACCAGACCCTGGTCACTGCTGTTGGCTTTCCAGGCTCTGGCCCGACTGCCCTGGGCGCATGGAGCATCCCTGAACAAATCTGCTGAGCAGAGGTCTGTGTTCCTCATGTCGGAAAAACTCACTGCCTGGACAGTGAGGACCCCTGTTTCCCAGCAGAGACCGGGGCAGAGCGTCTGAGGTTGGGGGTGCCTGTGGTGACGGTACCGAGGACTCATGTGGGTGCGCTGGGGTTAGACAACAAGGAAGGGGACCAGCACCAGGAAGGCACGGGCAGGCCTGTGCGCGTGGTGCTGTCTCGCTCTGTGCCGCCCCGCACCCTGCGCGGTCAGATCATTGTCCCTGCTTTATCACAACAAGGTGGGCCTCAGCGCAGTCGGGTGACCTGCCCAAGGCCACACGGCTGGTGGAGTCAGGAGTGGGATCCCTGGGCCTGGGCCCCGCCTGGCACCAGGTCAGCCCCCACTCACCACCAGATCCTCCAGGGTCAGCGTCTGGTCCGTGTCCCGCTGGATCTCCACTTCACCCTTGTGGGTCAGTTTGGAGGCTGGAAGTCTGCACGGCTCCTGCTGCTGCTGCTCGATCATCTCCAGGCCCTGAAGAGGGGCAGTAGCCCAAGCTCAGCCAGGTTAAGGGGTCTCTGGCCTCCAAGAGCCCAAAGCTCCCTTGAGGCCCCTCTCCTGTGGGTCCCCTTCCATGCCAGGCCTTCCCCTATCCCCACACTTTTGCTTTTGCCATTCCTCTCCCCTGGAAAGCCCTCCACCCTCACTACCTCTCCATATTCCACTCATTCACACTTCAACTCAATATTTGCCTGCTCCAGGAAGCCTTCCTAGATTTCACCTTCACTCACACGTCAATTCTGCCCCCTGTGCTGGGAAGGGGGTGGTGCAGTCAAAAGAGTGTAAGCTCTGGTGTCCCAGCTGGGCCCTTAATAAAGATTTACAAGGTAGTATGGCCTTGGGCAAGCACTTACCAGCTCTAAGCCTTAGTTTATCTGTTCTCTGGGAATTAAATTAAAGGCACTATATTAAACATCTGTAGAATGCTTAGCCTGGAGCATGGCTCATAGTAAATGCTAGTTGTGATTCTTATTGTTGATCGATGTCATTCTATCGGAAATGTTTCTTGGAAGCCTGTCTCTCCTTTTCTAATAACCCTGTGAAGACAGGGGTCCCATCCTCCCTGGCAGGGTCGGCTTCACGGACGTGAGATCTGTGCTTGGAAGGGCCCTGTCTTTGTTTAGTGCTTTGCACTATGTGCCCTGTGTCACCTTGACTCAGTAGTTGCTGAACGAAGCGTCCACATTTTCCTTTTGCACCGGCCCCCACAAACTCCACAGCCAGTCCTGACCCCTGGCCCCCCACGGTGCCTGGACAGAGGCTCAGCCTGTGGTGGACAGAGTCACCTGACGGACTCTAGTTATTCATTCTAGCCAGCCAAGTGTCTTCCAGGACAGGGGCCTGAGCGCCCCCCCAGATCCCAGTGGCCCTGGCCCCTAGATCAGTCCCCTCCTCTCCCACTGGGCCACCAACAAGCACTGGGCGAGTGTCCTCCCAAGCCCGCTCAGTGCCACACCTTCCCTGTCCCTAAGCAGGCCCCCGGCAGGGACAGACCCATGGACACAGGGTATATGGGGACATAACTGTGAAGCACAAGGGCAGTGGGGCCCCTCACCAGCCTGGGGTACCAGGAAGACCTCCAGCCTTTTCCAGGGCGTCCAAAGCTGGGACAGGAAGAGGGGCACGTCAGGGGACTAGCCCCCATGGACGGCTGATGACCACCCTGGACTCCAGACTCTGGGCCATCAACCCGGTCCTCCCCCTCCCCCGACAGCCCAGCTCCATAGCAAACCAAGTGTGTCACCTCTATACAGAGCTCTCTGTCCCCAATCCCTTTCATGTCTGCTCTGACTCTTTCCCCGTCTCCCTCCTCTGTTTCCCGGTTTCTGTGTTTCTCCCTATCTTCCTCCTCCCTCTGCTCTCTGTCTCTGTCTCTCCCTCCTTCCATCCTTGGGCCACCGTCTGCCCCCGTGTCCTGTCGTCCACCCTGTCTTGGCCCAACAGCTCACCCTTCTCTCCTCCTGGTCCCGCCAGCGGGCCAGCTCCCGGGGCGCCAGCTGCATTGAGCTCATCCGCACCAGGTCGTGGGGGGTGACGTCTCCATGAACCACTCTGAGAAACAGGTCCTGCAGGGGCAGGAGGCAGGGGCTGCACCACACCGTTCCGCGGGCCCCCAACGTCCTCCCAGGGCTTTGAGCCTCGAGGGGAGGGCTGGCCCGGCCCGAAGCTCTGCTCACCGGGTTCCTGGGATCCCGCAGGTTGAAGAGCAGGCTGCGGTACTTGGTCTTATAGCGGCAGTTGGTGCCTTGTGTCAGGTCGAAGAGGGCTGCCTCGATGCTGGCTGCGACACCCTCCACCACCTCCTCAGGCAGCACCAGGTCTGGAAGCTCCTGGAGGCTGTGGGGACAGGGGCAGGGCCGTGTGCGCTGAGCCTGTGAGGCCGCCCGGGCACTTGGCCCCAGAGGGACGGGGACAGATGGGGTGAGGGGGTGGGGTATGTCCTGGGCATTTTCCTACATGACCCTAGTTGTTCTTACCCCAACCCCGTGGGGAAGAAATATTATCCTTCCCCATTTACAGATGGGGTGACTGAGGCTCAGAGAAGATAAGGGCTCGCTCAAGGCCACACGATTAGTGGCAAAGCAAGATTCGAATCAAAATCGTCTGTCTCCTCGGCCCACGCTGAGTCCGGAACTGGGGTATGTGGAGGGGAGGAAACCTGGGGGGGGAGGGTAAGGCATGAATCAGGGGAGGGGACGGGGCCTGGCCCTGGATATAAACCTGACTCCGCCAGTGACCTGCAGTGCGGCCTTTGCAAAGTCCTGCCCTCCCTGGGCCTCGGTCTCACCATCAGTAAGCGAGAGCTCTGGGCCCAGGTCTCTGAGCCGCTCCCAGCAGACTCTGGTGCGTCTGAAAGCATCTGCTGTGGGCGGCATCCACAGGGACCTGCGCAGACGCTGAGGGCCACAGTAGCTTACGGGGGACACGACCTTGAAGCCAGGGAGATCCAGGTTCAAATTTCAGCTCTCCACTGGCTGTTTGTGTGGGCGAGTGGCCTCACAGCTACCAAATGGGCTCAGTCATACACACAGGAGCCCTCAGAACACGCGAGGCCGAGCAGGTGGGGATGTGTGAGGACAGCCGTCAGGTGTCTGGGAAGTGGGGAGCAAGGCCTTACCGACTCCACAGCGCCTCCTGCATGGCACGGGCCACCGTGTCCCTCACCACGATGTCCAGGGGTAGCTTCTCCTGTTGGGGCTGAGGCCGAGCTGTGGGGAGAGAGAGTCACGGGCTCCCAGGGGGTGCCCGGGGGAATGGGGAGGGGGTGGACTCAGTGCTAAAGGGCTTAGGCAGACAAGAGGGGCCCCCCAGCTGTCTGGGAGCCGAGCCCAGGCAGCGAGCAGCCCCCAGCCCTTTGGGGAGGGGCTTTAGGCTGATGGGGTCTGGAGAAAGGAGAATCCTAGTGGGGGCTGGGCCAGGAGCTGGGTCCAAATCCCACCCCCCAGTCCCCAGTAGTCGCTGGAGAACAGGAGGCGGCTGAGGGGCATCTTCCACGGCCCTTCACCTGAGTCCTCTGTCCCCTCTTGCAGAGGCTCCTCCTCTTCAGCCTCCACCGAGCCACTCTGTAGGGGACAGGTGAGGAACTGAGGCTGTGCCTAATGGGCCCAGCCTCTGGCCCAGGGGACACTGCTTCCTCGTCACCTCCCCACTCCCATGTGCTCCCTGACCCAGGCCCTGGGGAAGGACGCCCAGAAGCACTCACCTGAGGACACTCAGCATTAGAGATGGGGTCCTTGAGGGGCGGGGAGCAGCTTCCCAGCGGGTGGAAGGGGCTCGAGAGGCCCCCAGAGTCCCATGCTGCACCTCCTGAAGGAGGCGGCTGGAAAATCTTGGGAAGGGGACATGCTGGTTGGCCAGAAGACTGAGGCCAGAAGCTGAGGCCCAGATGGAGGCCCAGCCCCTCTGTCCTCCAGGCAAGCCCCTGAATTCAGGGGTGCGGAAGAAAGAGCACACAGAGCCCAGGCCAGCCAGTGTGAGCAAGTGATGCCACCTCTCTGAGCCTCAGGGGCATGTCTGAATCAGGTGTGAAGGCACCTCTCTCAGCAGGATTAAGTGACATCACCTATATAAAGAAGCCTGTTCCGTACCTGGCACCCAGCAGGGCCCAGAGCCACGGGCCTTTCCTTCCTTCTGGGCCTGCGGGCAGGTGAGGATGAGCTGACCTCCATCAAGTACTCCAGAGCCTCCAGCTTTGGCGGCAGCTGCCCCCCTGCCTGGCTGTGGCTGACGGCCCCCAGGAGCTGGACCACTGCCCCTGAACCCAGCTGCAGGGGAGACCGCACTTCAGAACCGAGCAGGGCTGGCTGCTCCCCCACCTCCCTCGCCCGCAGTTGTGTGATGTCTCTCTCCCCCACTGGACTGTGAGCCCCCTAAGGACAGGGAATGGGCCTGTCTTGTCCCCACTGTGTTCCCGATATCGGAAAAGGCCTGGCACATAGTAGTGTTCCATCAATGCTTGCTGACTAGCTGGCTCCTGTCCCGTGAGAGGTGCCTGTCCTCACTCCCATCCTCCCACCCTCCCTCTAACACCCAGCCACCACATTCAGAGTTAACCGACCTTGCCCCAGGACCCTTCCTACCCCCCTTCGGACCGGAGATGCATCTCATCAGGAGAGACACACCTGTTCTGACTCCACCTTCTCCTGCTCAAAGCTCTGCCATGCGCCTTTTAGGGATCACTGACTTGCTCCTTTCCCTTCCTCCCGAGCAGCCTCATGCAGCCATCACCCCCTCTGTAAGGCTGCCAATCATCCCTCTATGTCCCTGAGAGAAATCCCTTCATGACCATTTCAAGGTGCAGAGTAGTTTTTGGTCTTCTAATGAGCTACAGAATCTATCCTGCTTCCCTTTTTGCTATGGCTGGCAGGAAGCTCAGTGTTAACTTTGAGGCTAGCAGTTGTACTTTTCCAAGATTGGCTGAGGGTGAGGGGTTGTTGTAACAAGATTTCCCCCTTCTCCTTTTGCTTTCTTTAGGCTTTTATCCCATTTCAAATGTGTTTGGTTGGATTCTTTTAATTTATTGCAAACCACAGGGAATTGTTTTGAAAGCAGATGGGTCTGAAAACTAATCCTTGAATGAATGATCATGGAATGGTCAGGTTCCACGATCTCGGGGAAACTGGAAGTCTGAGATCTAGCAGCAGAGGGCGAGGGGAGTACTAGGATGTAGGAGGAGGGCAAGCTGGGGTGCCAGCACCACCTCTACTGTGGAGGACCCTCCCGCCCACCCCACCTGAGGAAAGGAAGGAAGAAGGGCAGTAACAAAAAGTCAAAACCTACGTAACACACAAGCTTCACCCCCTGGGGCATTTTCACTTCGTCCTTGGAGAGAAAGAGGATGCAGAGATTAGAATCCAGAGGACCTAGTCATGCCATGGCAAGGAATTCACAAAAAGAAGACACTCATTTGGAAAAGGTGTGTGTTCAGTGTTCACCGAGTTGTATTTATAACAAAAATGTTGGGTACAGTCTAGTGTTCATCAAAGGGGGAACAGTTAATAAATGGTGACATTTCATGCTACGGATGTTACGTGGCTATTACAAAGGAGTCATAATATGTCTATTATAAAGGAGGCAGTCATTCTAAAACTTATTATTCACTGAAGGCTTACAAAGTAGTTGGCTTCAGGGGAAGCACATAATGCATGGTCTTATCAGGATGAGGTGTATACTATTTCTGTCCCCATTTTACAGACAAGGAAACTGAGGCTCAGAGAGGATCTGGAAAGTCCCATAGCTACTAAGCTGCAAAGCTGGTATTAATATTAGAACCTAGCTCTGTCTGACTCCAAAGTCCAAGCACTTAACTGCTGGGCTATGTGGAGACATGGAAAGATTCACGGAAAGATGTCAGGGTGTCTTATTAGGAGGAAAAGAAAAAAAAAAAAAGGTTATGGAACAGTATCTGTTGCATAAGCCCATTTATGTAAATACATATTTATAGATGCATAATAGAGGTTATCTCTGGGGAATGAAATTTCAGGAGACTTCCACTTTCTACTTGTAGACACTTGGGTATTCATGTTATTCAAAATGAGCATGTATTTCTTTTATAATCAGAAACATATTTTTTATTAAAAACAAGTTCAGAACAATATGTTTAGTGTGCCACCATTTGCGTTACAGAGAGAATGAATTTTTAAATTTGTGTTTTCCTGAATATGCATAAAATATCTCTGGAAGTATCCGTAAGAACCTAATCACCCAGGCTGGGTGCTAAGAAGGCGACTTTTCTCTTTTTTTTTTTTTTTTTGGAACCATGGCAATGAATCAGCCTTTCAAAAAATTAAATTGAGAAAGAGGGAGAAAAAAGGAAAACAGGGGATCTGGCAAGAAAAGGAGCAGGAAAGATATTAAGAACAGCCCTTCACAGCTCAAAGCGCGTCGCTGGCCCGTCTCGGGGGTCCTCACACCAGCGTTATGAGGCTCGAGGACAACGGGGCAGCAGAACCAGACAGCAAAGACTTCAGATCCCAGACTTCTCAGACCAGAATACAAATATGTACGTAGAATATGTTTAAAGAACTAAAAGGAAGGAGTGGAACATACGCGTGAAGGACAAAAAAACTATAAAAAACATAACCAGGCAGATTTGGTTGGGAACCAAACACAACTTGCTGGAAATGAAAAACATCGTAATAATAATTAAAATTAAAAACTCAGTGTGTAAGTTTAATAACATATGAGACACAGCTGAAACAAATTAGTGAACTAGAATATAGATTTAAAGAAATTATCTAGAATATTCACAGCACAGAGACTGTGCAACACAGTGAGGTACAAAAGATAGAGTGAAAAGGACTAATTAATCTAGCTAAAGTTCTGGAAGGAGAGAGGAGAGAGAATGGGGCAGAAGCAATATTTGAAGATATATGGCCAAGAATTTTCCAGAATTGATAAAAGACACAAGGCACAGATTCAAAAAGCTCAGTGAATTTCAAACAGGATAAATAAAAGGAAATCTACACCCAGACACATCAACACTGATGATACAGAGATCTTAAAGCATAAAAAGAAAAAATAATAGCTAACACTTTAATAGCATTTAAAATGTGCTACCACTGTTGTGACTGCTTTACATATTAGTTCATTTAATCCTTACCACAACCCTATAAGGTATGTACTGGTAATATTATTGCTCCCATTTTACAAAAGAGGAAACTGAGGCACACAGAGGCACAGAGAGGTTAATCAGCTTGCCCAGTGTCACAGCTAATAAACCAGAGAGCTGGGATTTAAATCCAGGAACTGATTCCAGAGCTTTAATCTCTGTGCCATAATGCCAGGCACTAAAAGACATTGTACCTATAAAGGAATGGCAATCAGAGTAACAGCTGACTTCTCCATGGTCATGAAAAGCAAAACAGAAAGATAATATTTTCAATGTGCTTAAAGAAAACAACTCTCAATTGTGGACCCAGCCAAAATATTTTTCAAGAATAAGGAAGAATTAAAAATATTGTAGAGAAAACCAAGAGAGTTATTGTTTTGCTTGATAATTTTATTTTGCTCAATAAACAAAATGCTGAAGGATGAACGTGAGGCAGAAGGAAGAACAAACCCAGGTAGAACAACTGAGATGAAAGGAGAGACTTTGAGCAAAGAAAATGATAAATATGTTGTTAAACCTAAACAAACATTGATTGTACGAAACTGTAATAACAGTGTGTAATTTGGGGGATTAAAAAAATAAGATAGGACCAATTGACTGGGTAACGGCAGCGCACACATTGGGAAGGTGTGTACTTGGAATTACAGCGTTCCGAGATCCTTCTATCATTTTGCAGGGAGATAAAGATTGTAGCTACCTTTATTCTTTGGTAAGTTAAGTATTCGAGTTAAAATTTCTAAGAGAACCACCCACCAAAACATAAACAGGGCATGGAAAACTTCTAAACTACTGGAGGGATAAAAAGGAACAAGAACAAATCATCAATCCAAGAGGAGGCAGTACATGGGGGAAAAGTATAGAAATTCAAACTATGAACAAAGCACAAAATAAAATGGTAGAAATAGATGCAAATAAATTCATAAATACAAAGAATGTAAATGAACTAATACTTCAGATAAATACAAAAATTATCAGACCTTTAAAGAAAGAAAATATTGTTATAAGGTATTTATAAGACTCATTTCTAAAACAATGATGCAAAAAGTTTTAAAAAAATAAAATGGAATAAGGTATGTGACCAAAATAAATCTTTGTAGCTGTATTAATAGCAGATAAAACAGACTTTAAAGCAAAATTGTTATTAGAGGCAAAGACCTTACTACATAATAATAAGCAGTTTCACCAGGAAACTATAACAACTCTAAACTTATAAGCACTTAATTACATAATCTCAAAAAATGTAAAGCAAAAATTGGTAAAACTACAAGAAAATGACAAATCTACCATTATAGCAAGAAAATTTCATGTTTCTCTCTAACTATTGATAAATCACAGTGACAAAATAATCCAATAAGAATAAAAAACAATTTATAAGTTTAATCTGTATATGTGCACATATACATACACAGAGAACATTAGTTCTAATAACTAGAGAATGCATATTCTTTGCCCATATACATTAAACACAAATGAAAATTAAGCACACCCTACCTGGGCCATAAGACAAATATCAACAAATTTTAAAAGATCTGTATTTTCTAGACCAGCACTGCCCAATAGAAATATAATGTGAGCCACATGTGTACTTTTAAGTAATTCTAGCAGCCACATTAAAGAAGTGAAATTAATTTTATATTTAACTGAACTTATCCAAGATATTATCATTTCAACATGTACAAAATAATACAAAAATTATTAATTATATTTTTACACTCTTTTTTGTGTACTGAGTCTCTGACATCTGGTGTGCATTTGCACTGATAGTCCATCTCAGTCTGGACCAGCCAGATTTCAAGGCTCAACAGACACAGGTGGCCAGTGGCTGTGATACTGGACAACTCAGACAAAGATGACCTTCTCAGACCACAACATGATTAAGTATAAAGCAATAACAACAAGCACCAGCAAATATGCTTATAAACTAAGAAAGACACTTCTAAATAACACACATCAAAGAAAAATTGTAAATTATTGAGATTGAATGATAATATGATAATAAGAAAGACTATATATTCAAGTTGGTGGATGCAGCAAAAATGGTAATGAAAAGGTTCACTTATAGCTTTAAATGACTTTATTAGAAAAGAAGGCAAAAAACTAATGAACTATTTTTAAGACATTATCAAATAGAATAAACTGAAAGAAAGATGACATTAAAAACAAATACACAATGAAGAAAAGACTGGAAAAACTGGCAATTCTCTGGCAAGATTGATTAAGGAAAAGAGAGAAGGTACAGCTAGATAATATTTGGAATGAATAATTATTAATGCACAGACATCAAAGATAAGAGGCTACTGTGAAACACTGAATGCCAACACGCCAGTAAATCTGAAAACTCAGATGAAATGGATACGTATTTAGAAAAGTGTAACTTACCAAAATTGATTCAAGGAAAAAAAACACTGAATAAATCTATAATTATAAGATAATAATAAAGCTCCCATTTTATAATAGCATCAAAAAATATAAAGCAGTACAATGAGAAACACCTTCCCTAAAGAAAACATCAGTCCAGACATTTTTTTTTTACTAGCGATTCTACCAAAATGTCTAAAGAACAAATGATTCCAATCTTATATAAATTGTTCCAGAGAATAGAAAAAGAAAAAACAATCTGTAATTCATTCTACAAGGATAGCAAACCTTGATACCAAAACCTCGCAAGGATAGTAGGAGAATACATCACTTTGGGCCAGCTAACTCATCAATTGAAATACAAAAGTTCCAAACAAAATACCAAAATGAAGTTAGAAAATATAAAAAGATATGACATTATCAAGTTGGGTTTGTTCCAAGAAGGCAAGATATGCTCAACATTTAAAAAGCTCAACTCCTTCACTTACTACATTAATAAATTAGAAGGCTGGGCGCGGTGGCTCACGCCTGTAATCCTAGCACTCTGGGAGGCCTAGGCGGGTGGATCGCTCGAGGTCAGGAGTTCGAGACTAGCCTGAGCAAGAGCGAGACCCCGTCTCTACTAAAAATAGAAAGAAATTATCTGGCCAACTAAAATATATATAGAAAAAAATTAGCCGGGCATGGTGGTGCATGCCTGTAGTCCCAGCTACTCGGGAGGCTGAGGCAGTAGGATCGCTTAAGCCCAGGAGTTTGAGGTTGCTGTGAGCTAGGCTCATGCCATGGCACTCACTCTAGCAAGGCAACAAAGCAAGATTCTGTCTCAAAAAAAATAAATAAATAAATAAATTAGAAGATAAAAATCATATTATCTCAAAAAATAGGGAAAATATATTTGATAAAATGCACAGTGCATTCAGAATAATTGGCAAACCAGGAATAGAAGGGAGTGTAACCTGATAAAGACCACCTATATAAGAACACAGCAGGCGTCATACTCACGGTGAAATGACGACTGCATTTCCTTTAAAATCCAAAACAAGTCAAGGGTTCCTGCCATCACCACTTCTATTCAACATTATCCTAATGGTCTCAGCACAGTAAGGAAAGGGAGGGGGAGACAGATGTAAAAAATTTGAAAGGAAATAATAAAACTGGGACTGGTCTACACAGAAGACAAATTGTCAGTTGTCTACATATGATTGTCTACATAGAAAACAAAATCCTAACAGATAAAACTATATGAATTAATAATAAAAGAGTTCAGAAAGATTTCTGGATACAAAATCAATACATGAAACTCAGTTTTGGCCGGGCATGGTGGCTCACTCCTGTAATCCTAGCACTTTAGGAGGCTGAGGCAGGAGGTATTGCTTGAGGTCAGGAGTTCAAGACCAGCCTGAGCAAGAGTGATACCCAGTCTCTACTAAAAATAGAAAAAAATTAGCCGAGCATGGTGGCGCATGTCTGTAGTCCCAGCTACTTGGGAGGCTAAGGCAGGAGGATCGCTTGAGCAAGCCCAGGAGTTTGAGGTTGCTGTGAGCTAGGGTGACACCATGGTACTCTAGCCCAGGCAAAAAAGTCAGACTCTGTCTCAAAAAAAAAGGAAACTCAGTTGTATTTTTTATATGCCAGCAACAGTTAGAAGCTGCAATTTTATTTTTTTTTTTTTTATTTTTTTTTTTGAGACAGAGTCTCACTCTGTTGCCCAGGCTAGAGTGAGTGCCGTGGCGTCAGCCTAGCTCACAGCAACCTCAAACTCCTGAGCTCAAGCGATCCTCCTGTCTCAGCCTCCCGAGTAGCTGGGACTACAGGCATGCACCACCATGCCCGGCTAATTTTTTCTATATATATTTAGCTGTCCATATAATTTCTTTCTATTTTTAGTAGAGATGGGGTCTCTCAGCCTCCCGAGTAGCTGGGACTACAGGCATGCACCACCATGCCCGGCTAATTTTTTCTATATATATTTAGCTGTCCATATAATTTCTTTCTATTTTTAGTAGAGATGGGGTCTCGCTCTTGCTCAGGCTGGTCTCGAACTCCTGAGCTCAAACGATCCGCCCACCTCGGCCTCCCAGAGTGCTAGGATTACAGGCGTGAGCCACCACGCCCGGCCAGAAGCTGCAATTTTAAAGTTACCGTTTTATAACAGCATCAAAAAATATAAAGTAGTATAATGAAACCTTATGAAAAAACACACCACCACCTACGACATAGTTCGCCCAAACTGAATCCAATTCTAATCAAACCTCTAGATCCAACAACTAGTTTACAGGAAATAGAGAAAACAAAGGAACATGTTTAACTATACCAGAGGGATGCAATAAACTATAGGACAAACAACCTAGTTTCTTCAAAAAAAGACCGCAAGAAAAAACAAGATATGGAGGGACAACCTATGACTAAAAGAGACTTAAAAGACATATCGGGCGGGGCATGGTGGCTCATGCCTGTAATCTTAGCACTTTGGGAGGCTGAGGTGGGAGGATCGCTTGAGGCCAGGAGTTTGAGACCAGACTGGGCAACATCGCAAGACCCCGTCTCTACAAAAAATTTTGAAAAAATTATCCCAGCGTGGCATGCACCTGGGTAGTCCCAGCTACTCAGGAGGTTGAGGCAGGAGGATCGCTTGAGGCCAAGAGTTCGAGACCAGACTGAGCAATATAGCAAGACCTCATCTTTACAAAAAATAAAAAAATTAGCCAGGCGTGGTGGTGCACACCTGCAGTCCTAGCTACTTGGGAGGCTGAGGCAAGAGGATCGCTTGAGCCCAGGAGTTTGAGGCTGCAATCAGCTGTGATTGGGTCAATGCACTCCAGCCTAGGCCATACCAAGACTCTGTGGTTAAAAAAAAAAAAGACCTGAATAAGCACTAACATAGTTTCTAAGAGTTCAAGGCCACATCCCTAAGATGACCCTAGTCCCCTCTCTTAAAGTACCTGCCTGGGAAAACTCAAGGCTGCCCCCAAATTTACTGCCTGTTTCACCCAACACCCAAGAGTAGAGCCTGTCTTCCAGTCTCTATCGGAGGACAGAATCCTAACTTTGATAATTGCCAGCTAGCCGACAAACTGGCCTCATCACATTTACATCAACTAACCCTTTGTAACTTTCACTTCTCTGACTCTACCGAGCCCTGCTTGCCCCCCTTCCTACTCCTTGATTCTTCCTTTAACCTGCCCAGTTACTTCTGTACAAATCGAAGTTGAGTTCAGTTCAGTTCACGCTGGGCTGTGTTCCCTATTGCAATAGTTACTACTGATTAAAATCTGTCCTTACCCCTTTAACTAGTGTCTGGCTTTATCTTTGACACCAGCTATCTGGTCTCTATCACAACTACCTCAGCCACAGACAATATGTAAACAAATAGTCATGCTTATTTACAAAACCAGGGGAGGCAGCCAATCTATGGGTCATCATTTGCCAACCCTGCTTACAATTCAGTCTACTTTCACACCCATTGGAAATTTTCCATAACAAAAAGTTATATAGAGATATAGATATCGTATTTAGAAATAAGCTGAAAAAGAGTGCAAGGTTTTCATGGAAAAAATATAAAACTGTATGGAAAGACATTAAAGTAGATCAAAATAAATGGAGAAATATACTATGTTCATGGATTGGAAGACTCAATATTGTAAAGATGTTAGTTCCCCCCAACTGATCTATAGGTTCAGTATATTTCCAATCATGATCTCAATGGGTTTGTGTGTGTTTGTGTGTGTGTGTGTGTGTGTGTGTGTGTCTGGAAACTGACAAGCTGATTGTAACATATGAAAGAGCAAAAGAATGTAAGAGTGAAGATCCTCTGAAAACAACAGAGTTGGAAGACTTGTCTCACCAGATATCAAGAATTATTAATAAGCTACTATAATTCATTGAGTAATATTAGCAAAGGGAAAGATAATTTGAACAAGATGAGGACAGGGAGACCAGAATCCAGACCCACATATACGGAGACTAGACTTAAAACAGAGCTCACATTGCATGTAAGCAGGAAAGGACAGAATTTTCACAAAATGGTGTTGGAACAACTGAGTATCCATCTTTAAAAATTAAATTGGATCCTTATCCCACATCATTCACAAAAATCAATTCCAGGTAGATTGTAGATCTAAGTGTGAAAGGCAAAACAAAAACAGTATGTGAGAATATCTTCATTTTCAAATAGGAAGGGAATTCTTTAAAAAGATTTTTTAAAATACAAACTATAAATTAAATAATACATTTCAATATCTTAAAATTAAGACTTCCTCCAGCAATTCCACTTCTGGGTATATGCACACAAGAACTGAAAACAGGTACCTGAACAGGTATTTGTACACCAATGTTCTTAGCAGCATTATTCACAACAGCCAAAACGTGGAAACAATCCAAATGTCCATTGACAGATGAATGAATAAATGAATGTGGTGTTTATACACACAATAGAATGTTATTCGTCCTTAAAAGGGAATTAATTTCTGATAACTTGCTACAACATGGGTGCGCCTTGAAGACAATAGCTAAGTGAAATAAGCCAGTCACAAAAGGACAATTATTGTATTGTTCCACTTATATGAGGTACTAGAATAGTCAAATTCATAAAGACAAAGTAGAATAGTGGTTATCAGGGGCTGTGAGGAGGAGGGATGGGGAATTATTGTTTAACAGATACAGAGTTTCAGTTTGGGATTAGGACAAAGTTCTGGAGAAGGGCGGTGGTGATGGCTGCACAACAATGGAAACGTACCTAGTGACACTGAACTGAATACTTTAAAACTGCCAAGATGGTAAATTTTAATTTATGCATATTTTACCACAATAAAACATAATTAAGAACTGCTCATCAACAGACCCCAAAAGGAAAGTAAAATTATGAGCCACACTCCTACAAATCAATAAAGAAAAGAAAAATCACCCAAAATAACTTTTTCGGCAAAAAACTTAACAGGAATGCCCCAAATGCATGAAGGGACTTTCCTTAGTGACAGGAAAATGAAAGTTAAAGCAACATTGAGACACAATAGCGTATCTCCACTTTGGCAAAAATCTAAGTCTGATAATATCAAGTGTTGGCGAAGATGTGAAGTCACTGGAACATTTGTACACAGCTGGTGGGAGTGTAAACTATTTCAACCACTTTAGAAAACATCTGGCACTGTTTAAGCAAAGTTGAAGGTGTGTACACTCTATAACCTAGCAATTCCACCCCAGAAAATAGTCCCTGGAGATACTCGTGCCCATATGTACCAAAAACAAATACAAAACTGGTCATAGCAGCACCATATATCATAGCAAAAAATTGCAAATAGCTCTAATGTTCATCTGGAGTCAACAAATAAGTAAACTGTGGCATTTTCATGCAATGATATACTTGCTGCCAACACTTAGGATCTGTGTGATCTTGGAAAGTTACTTAATCTCTCTGTGCCTCAGTTTTCTCATCAGTAAAATGGGGCTAATACCAGTATCTACTTTACAGTGTTGATGCAAGGATCGGTATCATGATCCAAGACTCTTAGAACAGTGCCTGGAACACAAGCAGCTCTCCCTCTCTGTAAATGTTGATGTCGATAAGGTTCCTTGGCTCCTGCCCTGGAGAGAACCCCTCCTGACACTGGACCACACTCAAGTCTTTCCATGTCTGTTCAAGCAGTGTCTCCTTGCATCTCTTCCACCTCACTGTCCCCTCTTGACTGTGCCCCACCTGCCGCTCTGCTCCTTAACACTCCGAGCTGCCTCCTGCCTCAGTAGCTTTGCACGCATGCGCTGCCCCTTCCTGGTGTGCCCTTCCTACCTTCTCTGCCTGCCGAACACCTACTGCCCTTGCCCAGACCCAGCTCAGACAGCCCCCTCCTCTGCCCTCTGGGCTTCCACGGTCCACTGGGCTCCGGTCTGTATTTCAGCCCTCTGGTTACTTGCCTGTCTCCTCCCACTAGACTGTGAGATCCCTGGAGGAGCCCCCCTCCTAGTTCAACAAATTGTAATGAAGTCCCATAAACACCCAAACCCCTTAGCCAAGCCTTTGGTAGCCTGGCTAAGCGCATAGACTCTGGAATCACACAGAACTCGATTCAAATCCTGACTCAACACTTACTTACTCACTGTGTGACCTTGAGTGAGTCACTTAACTTCTCTGAATCCCAGTTTTCTTACTCAGTCAAATGGGGGTACTGACACTGGCTTTTAATGCTATCGTGAGGATTAAATGAGATGACAAACAAGAAGCTCCTGGTGTGTAGTAAGCACTCTAATGAAAAGAGCTATTCTTAAGCTGCCGGTCTGCGGAGAGAACACGCTCCTCCCTCCCTCCACTCCTGACACTTTGCAGCTGCAGAGAACGGACCTCAAGCCTGGGGGTCCTGGTGGGGCCAGAGGCACCATGTGCCTCACTGGTGATGACGGGCGGACTCCGAGCAGTGCAGGGCGCAGAGCCCCACCCCAACCCCCAACCACTCCCGCTGCTATCCCGGCCACAAAGCGGCTCCACACCTCCCTGGCCACTGCAGCGCTCAGGACAGAGAAGAGATAGGCATCTCAACCCTGCTCTCCGCCCCCCTGCAAGAGTCTCCGTTTCAAGCCATAAGAATTCAACACAACAGCCTCTCATACCAAACTCCTAGCAATTCTGGGGCCCTCCTAACTGTCCCCCTTCCATCGAGGAGGCAACTAAGATTCAGAAAAGAGACATTTCTTGTCTAAAGTCACCCTGTAGTAAGAGGCAGAGCCTGACCTTGAACAACTCTGTCTGCCCCTGCCACAAGCCAGGCTGCCTCCAGGGGAAGGTGCTAGAGCCCTAAAACAGGGCTCAGACCAGCTGGGCACTGTACCCACGGTTGCCCACGCCCTACTCAGCCCTGTCTGCAACCACCTGCCCGTCCCTGTCACAGCCCAGCCTCAATTCCTCTACCGCAGCTGGTACCAGTTGCCATGGCAACGGGTTGTTTGGGAAGCTCTGGGATGATGGCTGTGCTGCAGAGTCGAGGATGGACCCTGGAGGAGAGAGCAGTCGTGGCTGCTTCCAGTCAAGCCAGACAGGAACGTGGCTCCACCACCGCGCTCAAACAAGCCCCCCAAAATACTGCAGATCCAGGAATCCCCATTTCTGGGCATCTGGTCCAGATAAATCATCAGAAGTGAGGAGAAGCCAGATGCACAAGGATGTTCAACCCAGACTTAGTTATAGCAGGACAAAATTGCACAACAACAGGTAACATTTTTGAGTATTTTTCTTGTACCAAGTTTTTTGTTACATGCCAAACACACATCATCTCATTTAATCCTTACCACCACCCTAGGAGCTAAGTACTTTTCACATTCACGTTTTACAGACGTGGGAACTACACTCAGAAAGGTGAAGCCACTTGCCTAGGTAATTCAGATAGAGGCAAAGCCAGCACTGAATGCCAGTCTGTTGGCCTTCAGGGCTCGTGTTCTTAACTACACTACAGTGGATGGAAATGAGAAAAGGAAGTTCCAGCCCATCCTCTCATCCTGACAGCGCCTGTCGCTGTGACAAATATGTCTATAGACAGCTATGACGCAGGGTTCAGGAAAAGCACAAATTCAGCAGAACAATGTGTACCAACTTGGAAAGATCTTCTAATACTATGTAGCTTAATAAACAAAAAAAGTACAAGTCCCAAAACAATAAGGTATAGGATGAGCCTGTTTATACATAAAAAGGCTCGCTGTGTAGATGTAAATATATGCATAGGAGCCCACAAAGGGGACACTAGAAGGACACAAACCACTAACAGTGGCTATCTCCAGATAAAGGGCAACCAGGCCAGGAAGTACTAAAAGGGACTTCCGTGCTCTGTTAGCAAATTTAGTGTCAAATTTTTTTAAATGCCAAAAAAGCAAATTATAAAATTTGATACATGTGATCCCATTTCTAGGTGAAGAAAAGATACATACGCATAGGAAAAAGATGAAGGAAGGAAGGACATATATCAAAATGTCAACAGAAGTTAGCTCTGAATATTGGCATTATGGGAGATTTTTATTTCTTCTTTATTTTATATGATAAATACATATTACTTTTTAAATTAAATATTAATGGTTTTGAGTGATGTTTACAAAGACAACGTAATAGCAATCCAGTGTAATTACAAATGCTCCTTGATTTATGATGGGCTTACATCCTAATAAACCTATTGTCAGCTGAAATATACTAAATTGAAATGTATTTAATACACTGTAAAGCTGCGGTCCCCAACCCCTGGACTGCATACTGGTACCAGTCCATGGCCTGTTAGGAACCAGGCCGCACTACTGCCTGAGCTCGGCCCCCCACCCCCACCCCACCCCGGTCCATAGAAAAATTGTCTTCCATGAAACTTAGGGACCGGGCCACACAGCAGGAGGTGAGTCGTAGGCAAGTGAGCAAAGCTTCATCTGTATTTACAGCCGCTCCCCATCGCTTGCATCACCGCCTGAGCTCTGCCTCCCCACACCCCCTTCCGTGGACAAATTGTCTTCCACAAAGCCAGTCCCTGGTGCCAAGAAGGCTGGGGACTGCTGCAAAAAGTATCAGTTGTTTACTCTCATGATCTCACGCCTGCCTGAGCTGCAGCTCTGCTGCCCAGCATCAGGGGAGAGTATAATACAGCACATCGCCAGCCTGGGAGAAGATCAAAATTAAAAATTCGAAGTACAGTTTCTACTGAATGCATATCGCTTTTGCAACATTGTAAAATTGAAAAATTGTAAGCATCATCGTTAGTCAGGGACTGTTTATATAGTATCAAATAGTGGTAAACACACTGGTTCCTATCTCAGTTCTACTAATTGGCTGTTTGGCCCTGACTAGTCATTTCACCTCTTGGAGTCTCAGTGTCCACATCAGTAAAATGGGAATATATCAATAGTATCTACCTCATAGGGTTGTTGCTAACACAAAGATTGAAGCTAAAGTGTTTAGCACAGTACCCAGCACATGTTAAGCAAGCTGGATGCTCCGACTACTGTGCTGGTAACGTGGAAGATACACAGACAGGCAGAGCACCAAGCTCCCAGGACAGACGCCTGGGTTTATAGTCTGCCTGTCATTTTCCAGCTGGGTCTGTCGCCTTATCTCTCTGGGTGTCATGTGAGGGTTAAATCGAAAACACTTAGCACATAATACACATTCAATAAATGTGATAAAAATTCAACTCTGTCAGCAGTATACACCAAAGTCAAGTAGTGTCATCTGTTGTTGGTGTGTAAACATGTAAGCTACGATTGTTAATAAAACGATGATGATGATTATAAAAAAAGAGCAATGGGTGGGGAGCAGTGGATGTAGAGAACATGGCTGGGCACTGACTCCCTCGCTATGTGAGCCTAGAGAATTCTGTTAACTTCCCTGAGCCTCAGTTTCCCCATCTGGTAATATGGAGCTAATGCCTATCTTAAAGGGCTATTGTTAACACTAAAGGAAAAGCAAATTTAACATAAATTAAGCAATCTACTTTGTGCCTCTGCTGTGCTAGGCACATTATATTATACCATAATCTCATCTAATCCTCAAAACCACCTCATTAAACTGGAATTAATATTCCTTTTTTACAGATGAGGAAACAGAGAGGCTAAAAAATACCCCAGGGTCACCGAGCTAGGAAGCAAAGGCAAGATTTGAACCCAGGACTCACTGACTCCAGAAGATAATGACCCCTCTCAAGAATTCAGTAAACATAGCATGTTTTCTCCTTCCAGACTTGGTGGGTCTCAGTTTACCCAATTTACTTAAAATGTGCAACAGAGAATGTTCGTTAAGAGCCCATTTGGCTTAGCACTATTAAATTCCACTGCCAAGCATGGTACGGAGAGACATGGCCTGGCCCTTCCTATCCCAAACTCTCAGACTCAACTTACCAGTGTGGGGCAGCCTCCTGGGCTGGATTCCTCCGGCACGCCCTGGTGGGGGTTGTCTGTGCTTCTGTCTGCGTCCTGGTCTCCGGCACAAGGCACGGGCTCCCTCTTCACCATCTCAGCACTCTCGGATCTTCTCTGCCCCATGGACGGGCCTGGGCAGGCCTTGCTGGCTGCAGGCTCCAGGGAGGAGCTGAGGCTGCCCAAGGGCTCTGGGGAGCTGGCACGGCTGTCCGCAGGGGCAGCGAGTCCTTGCCCCGGCCTCCCCCTGGACGCCGGCTGAGCCTTGACCTCCAGCTCCTCCTGGTCGTGTGACACCGCAGGGCCTCCGGCAGCGCCAGCCCCCGTACCGTGCTCAGCCTCTTGCGGCGCTGCAGAAGCCAGTACGGACACTCCCAGGCCCAGTGCAGGGCTGGGGGCCTCCCCTCCACTGGGCACCAGGAAACCAACAGGGCCACAGGGGCAGCCTGGCTGGGTCCCATGCCCTGCAGCAGGCCAACACCCAAACTTCTCAGTCCCCGGGGCACATCCCGCCCAATGTCCACCTGGATCTCCAGACCCAGACCCAGCGTCTTTCGGGGAGAGGGGTCTGGGGGGGCCTGCCAAGGACTCCAGGTCAGCAGCTTGGGGAGGGCCTCCCACACACTGGAGCTTACCCCCACCAGCGCCCTCCCCACCCTCTGAACACAACCCGCATTTCCTGCTTTTCTTTCTTGCCCTCACGGGGGCTGGGCCTGGTGAGCCTGGCAGGCCCCTTTCAGGGGGCTCCTCGTTGCTGAGCGTGGGGCATCTTCCGTCACACCCTGGAGAAGTCATCCCACCATCTCTGGCCTCTCTGGGCCTGGGGCAGCTCGCCTTCTCCACCCCTGGCCTCTCCCTGCTGACCACAGCTCTCTTTGGGAGACATTCAGGCATGCTACAAAGATTCCTGGCGCATTTTTCAGCTAAGATGTCGTGCAGAGAAACCTGGAGCCTCTTGGAGGCCTGAGCCCTCCTCTGAGCACGCACTGTGCACAGCTGCATCGAATCCTGGCCCTGGCCCACAGCTTGCAGCTCCAAGATCCCCAGGCCGGCCCCAGCAGCGACCCCAGTCTGGGAGCCGGCACCTCCACGGGCTTCCTGCCTGAGGGTCCTCTTCCTGCTGCCTGCCCAAACTCGGGCCCCAGAGCGTGCTCCTGGCAGGTCCGGTGCCAGGCCTGGCATGGAGCTGGCTCCTGCCATGTCCTCCTGGAAAAGCCCACAGCTGTGTCGGGGACTGAATGTGCTGGAGTCCTCTGCATCCCCCTCCTGGGACATGTCTGTCTACCTACGCGGGCCACAAGCAGAATGCAGGCACTGTGTGGAGGGAGAGAGAGGGGTCTTCACCATGGAGTCCGACCTGCCAGTCCATTCAGGACACCAGGCCAGGGGGAATCTGGGAGGCAGCCCCCTTCCCAGTAGTGCCCCCGGCCCTGCCCAGCCTGAGGCCTGGAGGTGAGCACTCCAGGGGTGCAGGCACCCCCACAGGACCAGGTGCCCCAGGGCAAGGGAGGACAGTCAATCAAGGCTGAGCTACAGTGACCTTCAAGGTCTTCCAGCCTCTGAGAGTTTACACTTTTGCTTAAATGGGATCCAATAATAAGACACCATTTATTAATGACTGACTTACATGCACTATTTCATCTCATGCTGGCAGCTGCAGGTGAGGACACTGAGATTCTGAGATGTTAAGTGACTCACCCAAGGACACATGCATAAGAAGTGGAAGAAAGCCCGGCTCTAAACCACTCCCCGCGGAGCAGGCACTGAAGGGGGTTCCTGCCCATCACCCCTCCTGCCCCTCCTGCCTCTCCCGCTCCTCCCTTCCGTCCCGTCCCCGTTCTGAAAGACACCCCACCCAGGTTCCCAGGCCTGACTGGGACAGTCCTCAACCACCCAGGGAATCTGGGCTCAACTGGTCCAGGCTCTCTCACCTGGGGCGCCCGGATTTCTCCCGCTGGGGTTCCACCTTCTAGCTGGGAAGGGTCTGGGATCACGTGATTCTGGGGGGTGCCTTGGCGAGGGATGGGGGCGGAGTCCCGAGGATGCGCACAGGTCGACACCCCAGGCGTGCTGGCGTTCCTGCCCGGCAGAGGGCGCTCTCTCCCACCGGAGGGCTTCCTGGAGGAGATGCCAAACATTCCGGCTCTGGAGCAGGGGAAGGTGGGTGCCGTGTCTTGGGTGGCGAAGGGCCTTGAATGCCTTCCTGAGAGTTCAAACGTAACCCTATCCCTGGAAGTGCCTGAGCTGCTAGGGGAATGTCAAAATTAGAAGTAATTTTTGCCTACTTACTTGTTTTAATATCATTATTATCTAAAATATAATTCATGTAGATGGAAAGGTACTTACTTTTTTTTTTTTTTGAGACAGAGTCTCACTCTGTTGTCCTTGCTAGAGTGCCATGGAGTCAGTCTAGCTCACAGCAACCTCAAACTCCTGGGCTCAAGCAATCCTTCGGCCTCAGCCTCCCGAGTAGCTGGGACTACAGGCATGCACCACCATGCCTGGCTAATTTTTTTTTTCTATATATATTTTTTAATTGTCCAGATAATTTCTTTCTATTTTTAGTGGAGACGGGGTCTCGCTCTTGCTCAGGCTGGTCTTGAACTCCTGACCTCGAGCGATCCTCCCACCTCGGCCTCCCAGAGTGCTAGGATTACAGGCATGAGCCACCGCGCCCAGTCGGAAATGTACTTTCAAGCCCAATAGAAAAGTTAGAAATAAAACGTTTAAAACTTCCTTTCACTCCCAACCTCCCAACTCCTGGGGACAACTTTTTTTATTACCATGTTTCTTGTTACAGAGTTTTTTATTTCATAACAGTGAAAATATAGTCATACTTCTATTACTTGATTTATTAATTTTAACAGTATCTATTGACTTCCTGCAGTGGTGATTTAATTAACCACCCTTTCCGCCTTTCTCCCCCAGTTTTTGTGTTTTATATGTATTGGTTTTTCTCTTGGTTATTGTTATCACTTTGAATAATAGTCTTAAATGGCTGTTTTTTCTGTAGATTGTATCTCTTGACTTTTCTGTGTGTGAAATGGATAATTTCCCTTGATATCCTCTCCCTGCTTTTGCTTTCCCCCAAGAACTAAATTTTCACTTTCGTCGAGGTTTATATTAATAGCATTTATGTTCTAGCCTGTACAGTTTGGCACAGTTTGCCTATAGATTGATTCTGAACATTGAAAACCAAATGACATTTATCACATTATGATTCTGTAAATACAATCACTGTAGAACCAGGGATTTCATAGGCCTGACTGAGAGGGAGATGGAATTCCCTGGCACTACAGCTGTGCCAGGTGAGACCTCGAGAAGTTTCCAGGTCAAGAGAATAGTACACCGCAGTTAACTCTATATAGCAACACGGATGTATCTCAATGACATGATGTTGAATTTAAAAAGCAAGATCATGTGAATAATAAGGGAAAGTGAGAGTGGGGTATATGGCAACTCCCTGTACTAATCTTCTATTTTTTCTTTTTTGTAAATCTAAAACCATTCTAAAAAATAAAGACTATTACATACAAAAAAGCAAGCTTTTGGGTGATTGATATTGAAAACTGGCACGATATGACTGTCAGAGTCACAGATGAAGTAAAAGTTGAGATTGGATGTCACGAATGGCTGAAATTACTGCTCGAAGGAAATTTTTTTTTTAAATGAGATTTCCCACTATGGAATGTCCTGGTCATGATGGCAGAGACTTGACTAGGCTCCCTAAGACCAGTGAACTAAGCCATTCTGGTCCCTTTGGATAATGGAAGTTTCCCATAGCTGGGCAGAGAAAGAGGGAGTGGAGGTGTTATTAGTGCCAGGTGGCACGGAGATAAAGGACAATGTTGGCTGACACTTAGCAGTGTTAAGAGTAGTGCTGCTTTAAGCCGGGCACTGGCCTAAATGCTTTGCCTATATTAGTCCTGTATTTCCCCATACTAATTTACCTGAATTAATCCTTACACCAGGTCTATGAGCTAAGTAGTGTTATTATCCTTATTTTACAGATGCTGAAATAGGCACAGAGAGATTAATTAGTTTGTCCAAGGTTAGTAAATTTTTATTTTGGAACCTAGCCAATCTCTCTATCTCCTGATATTCTAAAATGTCTTATTGTCATAAAAAATAATCAAAGTTAAGATTTTTCCCAAGTGTGGGCCCAATGCCATTTACCCAATTGTTTGCTGTTTGCTCCACTGACTCATAACAGTACCTCTGCTCTATTCCTAGTTCTCATTTTAATGCATGGGTTTATTTCTTGGCTCTCTGTCCTGTCCCACTGATCAATTTGTCTAGTCCCAACCAATATGCTGTTGTTTTAATTCCATGGTTTTGTGATAAATCTTGATAACTAGGAGGAACATTCCACCCCCTCAACTTGATTCCTATTTTTCATAATTGTCTTAGCTATCTATACACCTTTATTCTTCCATATAAGCTGTAGAATCATTTTGTTAAGTTGAATTCTGTTGGGATTTATATTAGAATTTCATTGAATTTACAGATTAGAGGTATAATTAAACATTTGTAATACTGAGTCTTCTCATCCACAAACATGACATATTTCCATTTTTCAGGTCTTCAATTCATTTTTGGGATTTTTCTTCATCAAAATATTATACATTTTTGTTAAATTACTCTGTACTTTACAATTTTTTGTTGCTTTTTTCTTATTACCTTTACGCTTGGTTGTTGCCAGTGTAAAGGAAGACAATCATATTGTATTGACCTTGTATCAAGAAACTTTACTGAAATCTCTTATTAATTCTAGTAATTTGCCTATTGATTCTTTTGTAAGTACATGTGTATCTGTATGATTATAAGGTCTGAAAATAATGGCAGTTCCATCTTGTGTTATTTTAGACTTATATACCCCTTTTCATTTACATCTTTCTGGTAGATTGTACCATTAATAGATTGTATCATTCCTTATATGTCATGTTTATTTTTCTTGTCTTATTGCATTGCTGATGAGTGCTACTGCAATTTTGAGTAGATGCATAGGGATCTTTGTCTTGTTCTTGACTTAAAAGGAAAATCTCTAAAGTGTCAAAATTAGATATTATTTTTACTATAGATTTTTGGTAAATAATTTATATTAAGTTAAGGAATTTTCTGTTACTAAGTTACTGAATACTTTTTTCCTTAATGGGTCTTGAAGTTTATTGTATGTTTTCCCCATATCTTTTTATATATTTTTCTTCTTAATTTGGGTAATATGATGAAATACATTCATAGAATTTTGTAATGTTGAATCATCTTAGCACTCCTATTACAACCCTTCCTTAAGTATAATGTGTTATTTTTAAAAACACTACTATATGTGATTTGAAACATTTTAGTCAGGTTTTTGCGTCTATGTTTTAAGAAAGATAGGCTATGGCCAGGCACGGTGGCTCACACCTGTAATCCTTGCACTCTGGGAGGCCGAGGCTGTTGGATCCCTTAAGCTTAGGAGTTCGAGACCAGCCTGAGCAAGAGTGAGACCCCGTCTCTACTAAAAATAGAAAAATTAGCTAGGCATGGTGGCACATCCTTGTAGTCCCAGCTGCTCGGAGACTGAGGCAGGAGGATTGCTTGAGCCCAGGAGTTTGAGGTTGCAGGGAGCTACAATGATGCCACTGCACTCTAGCCAAGACAACAGAGTGAGACTCTGTCTGAAAAAAAAAACAAAAAAGAAGAAGAAAGATAGACTAATAATATTATTTTTTTACTCTAACTTCTCTAATTTTAGTATCAAGTTTGTGCTATCTTTATAATATGAATTAGGTAGATTTCCCTTTCTCTGGTCTCTGGAACAGTGTGTATATGACGTGGGCTTTTTATTCCTTGAAAATTGGTGAAATTCATTGGAAAACTATCTGGTGCCTCTTGATGATTCAGATTATTTACTACTATTTCAATTTATTAAATGACTATTAGTCTATTCAGTTCTGTTTCTTTGTGAACCAATTTTATAAATTTATATATTTCTAGAACTTGTCAATTTTATCTAGATTTTCACATTTAGTGACATAAAGATGTTCATGGTATTTTCATGATTCAAAAAATCTAAAAAAAATTTCTACTGTATCAGAGCTATAGTCCCCTTTTAAATCTTAATACTATTTTTTGTGCTTCCTCTCTGTTAGTCTTTGTAGGTTTTTTTCCCAAAGAACTGGATTTTTGTTTTGTTTGTTAACTCTGGTTTTTTTTTTTTTTTTTTTTTTTTGAGACAAAGTCTCACTCTGTTGCCCGGGCTAGAGGAGTGCCATGGCATCAGCCTAGCTCACAGCAACCTCAAACTCCTGGGCTTAAGCAATCCTCCTGCCTCAGCCTCCCGAGTAGCTGGGACTACAGGCATGTGCCACCACGCCCGGCTATTTATTTATTTATTTTTTTTTGTCCAGCTAATTTCTTTCTATTTTTAGTAGAGACAGGGTTTTGCTCTTGCTCAGGCTGGTCTCGAACTCCTGAGCTCAAGCGATCCTCCCGCCTCGGCTTCCCAGAGTGCTAGGATTACAGGCGTGAGCCACCGCGCCCCGCCCAGATTGGAAATTATATTAACTATTTCTAATCTTTAACATTTGCCCTAAAATTTATAACATAGGTACTTTAAATTTCTCCAAGAAAGTCTAGGTTATACTTTTGTTCTTCTCCCAAGTAAGACAATTTCCTTAGCATGCTTTCACTTCCCCACCCAATACCAGCTCCATTCCTTTGCTATTTGAGTAAGTCAGTCTTTTTTTTTCTTTTAACAGATATAAAAATTATTCTTTAATGTTTTTATAGTTCATGCTTATTTCAGTTTATCAGCAGGATTTAGCTTTTTTTACTATTATTATTATCCCAGTTGCTTCTTGCATTAAACTCCTTCCTTCCATGGAGGAGGTGAGAATAGAGATAGAGTGACCATATGGGAGGCTGTAGCTGTGATCCAGGTATCAGGTAGTTTCTTTAATAAATATTTAGTAAGAATTTATTATGGGTTGGGACTTTTTTGGTATATTATCTCATTTAATCTTTGCCTCAACACTATAAGGTAGGCATCGTTATTTATGTTCCACAAAGGAGGAAAGCTGACATTCAGGTAAGTGACTTGCCTGGGATCACACCGCTGGGGGAAAGCAAAGCCGGTGTCCAGCCTCAGCCCAACTCCAGCCAAAGTCCCTGCTCTAGACTGTGTCCCCACCGGGGCAAGAACTGCCTTGTTGGCCAGTTGGTGGTGACTGTCATTTGGTAAGTAAGAAAACATACACTCAGAGACAGTCAGAGAGGTAGGAAGAGAACCATGACACAACCTTGTGGAAGCCAAGGAAACAGTGTTTGGGTTTTTGTGGATTCTTTCTCTAATAAATGGTTTATTTTGGAATAGTTTTAGGCGTATAGAAAGTTGCGAATGTATTAGGAGACATTCCATATACCTACCCTTCACCTATTTTCTCCCATTGTTAACACCTTATATCACCACGGTCCATTTGCCACAACTGAGAAACCAACATTGGTACATTACTATTAACTAAATTCCAAACTTTATTTGGATTTCATCAGCGTTCCCCTTCATGTCCTCTGTCTCTTCCAGGCTCCAGCGCAGGGGACCACATTGCTTTGGCTATCACGTGTCCTTAGACTCCTCTGGTCTGTGACAGTTTCTCAATTATTCCTTGTTTTTCATGACTTTGACAGTTTTGAGGAGTACTAGTCAGGTATTTTGTAGAGCATTTCTCAGTTTGTGTTTCTCTGATTTTTTTTCTCCTGCTTAAACTGGTCTCAGGGATTTCTGGAAAGAATGCCCCAGAGGGGAAGTGGCTTCTCCTCACATCCTGTTGGGGTCACGAGATAGCCATAGGTGATCTTAACCTTCATCATTCGGTAGGTAGTGTTTTCCAGACTTCTCCACCGCACAATTACTATTTTAAGAATTTTAAGACAGAGAGAGGTAACGTTTTCAAAGAATATTTAATGACATGCAGAAAGTATCATAATATGACGTTAAGCAAAAGAAAAAAAAGAATGGAAGGCAAGGCAGCAAAATGTTAACAGTGGTTCTTTCTAAGTTGCTCATTTTCCTCTTTTGCTTTTCTGTAGTTTTTCATTATTCTACAGTGAATATATATAACTTGAAATTTCTTTTTTTTTTTTTTTTTTTTTTTGTTGAGACAGAGTCTCACTCTGTTGCCCAGGCTAGAGTGAGTGCCGTGGCGTCAGCTTAGCTCACAGCAACCTCAGACTCCTCGGCTTAAGCGATCCTACTGCCTCAGCCTCCCGAGTAGCTGGGACTACAGGCATGCGCCACTATGCCCGGCTAATTTTTTCTATATAGATTTTTAGTTGTCCATATAATGTCTTTCTATTTTTAGTAGAAACGGGGTCTCGCTCAGGCTGGTCTCGAACTCCTGACCTTGAGCAATCCACCCGCCTCGGCCTCCCAGAGTGCTAGGATTACAGGCGTGAGCCACCGCGCCCGGCCAACTTGAAATTTCTTATGTTTTTAATAACTATATATAGTATCACCTCCATTTTATAAATAATATATACATATTTATTCATGGAAAAAACTTATAATACATTCATTAAATGTCAATAGGGGTTATCGCTGGGTGGTAATTTTTATTTCTTTATTGTGATTTTATGTACTTTTACATTTTTTAATCAATACTCTTGTTTTATTTTTTTATTGGACCTCAATTGCATAAATGAGGTTTATCCTAATAATTGGGTATATAATTCAAATTCTCATCATTTGTCTGCACAAGGCCTTCCTTAAATTGTTTATGAATTTATGTAATTGTGTGCCTATTTTAGTAATATAAAAAATATCCATGGAGCCACTGCCCCGCATGAAAAATAAAATACTGATAAGAACTGACATCCACTGATACGATCCCCCCCTTTCATCCTAAAGTGACCCCTAACTTGGATCCTGTTTTCAATGCTCCTTTGCTTTTCTTTTTATGTCGTTTCATCACATCCACATCCGTTTCCCAAAAGTATTTATTTTTTCTAGTGTTCTATTTTTATTGAAAGGATACCATGTTGAATGTGGTATTTTAGGATATACTTTTACCACTCAAAATTCTATTGCCATGTTCCACCTGTGTTGCTGCATTTATCCGTGCGGCATCCATTCTGACTGCCGAGTATGATTTTTTTGTTTTGTTTTGTTTTTGAGACAGAGTCTCACTTTGTTGCCTGGGCTAGAGTGAGTGCCGTGGCGTCAGCCTAGCTCACAGCAACCTCAAACTCCTGGGATCAGGCGATCCTCCTGCCTCAGCCTCCCAAGTAGCTGGGACTACAGGCATGCGCCACCATGCCCGGCTAATTTTTTCTATATATATTTTTAGTTGGCCAGATGATTTCTATTTTTAGTAGAGACGGGGTCTTGCTCTTGCTCAGGCTGGTCTCGAACTCCTGACCTCAAATGATCCACCCGCCTCGGCCTCCCAGAGTGCTAGGATTACAGGTGTGAGCCACCGCGCCCGGCCTGCGCGTATGTTACTCCAGAATTTATGCGTCTGTCCTCTCAGTGGTTATCCGGGTTATTTCCAGGTTTCCCTCTGGGGGTCCCAGGCTAGAGGGTCCAGAACACGGGGCATGCAGCTCCATGTCCCAAGACTCAGTCCCTGCCTAAAGATGGACACTGCTATACCTCTAGTACCAGGACCCTCTGAGGCTGCCAGGTGCCACTGTCCCTCTGACCCCTTGGGGTCTCCTCTCAATGCTATTGCTCCTCTGCACTCAAGGTCATACCTGCTGCCAGTGGACATTGCCGACCCTGTGGCTGCAGATCACTGTCAAGTTTGTGGGACATTGCTTGTGCCTCCCACAGAGCCCTGTGGAGACACCACTCGACATGGCTGTACCTCAAGTCCTAGGCCCCTGCTAAGTGACTGGATTTCCTGTGCTTCTGAGCTCCTAGCGGCAGAGAGACAGCCAGATGCTCCAGGGCTCCGAGCCTCATCCCGCCAGCACGTGGACAGACACGGCCCGGAGGTAACCAGAGCTGTGGCTCCTGCAGGTGGGTGCACTTGTGCTTATGAAAGGTGGACCTTTTCCAAGGCTGCCAGGTGCTGCTGGCACCCTGACGGGGCTGCTGATGGACACATGATCTCAACGTGACTTATCACTGCTGATGTCGACCTGCATCACCTGATCACCTGGCCCAGGTAGTGTTGGTCAAGTTTCTCCACTGAAAAGGTGACTCTTCTCCCACCCAGCCCCCTTCCTTTTCCTTCTTAGGAAGTCATTATGCACAGCCCACACTTAGCAGTGGGGGTTTACGTGCCACCTCCTGGGGGTGGACTATCTGTGTCAGTTATTGGGAATTTTGCCCTTCTCGTTCATTTATTTACATCATTATGGACTGATGGGTATTTATTTTATGTTCTGGGTTGTAATCCAATGCTACTTTAATTTGTTGCTCAAACTTTTCCAGTTTTAGCCATTGGGAGCTCTTTTAGTTGGCTCCTGGGTCTCTTTGACATTTTGACATACCCCCATTATTGTGGGGGGAGTATATTTCCTACCTTCTTGGAGACTTTTGAGCCACTGATGTCAGATGCATTTGAGACCCAGATACACCCCCCCTCCTTCCCTCACCCCTGCCACTCACTGCTCCAAACCCTAATCCCTGGCTGCACCTCTGATCATGGGGACCTCAGGGCTGCAGGACACACTGGACTTTGGACCCTGCCCTGTCCCCGCCTCCCCAAACCACTGCCCACAGAAACAATGCCCTTTCCCTGGTTGAGTCTGTCCTTACAGTTCCCGCCCCAGAAAAGCTTTGTAACCTTAGTGACAAAGCCACCATCTTCAGTGTGTGTGAACAAATGTATTTAAGGAACAAAACAAAACAAAAAAATCTGCCTCTCTTATCACCTTTGAAACCTACCTTATCTTCTCCATTCCTGGACTTCAGATAAACGTCCTTTTGCCTGAGACTGTTTCTATTACACAGCCTCCCATCTGGCTGTGACATGGTCGCGTCATGGTCTCTGGAATCCACCCGTCTCTGATTCCAATCCTAGTGACCCTGGGCAGTCACTGGATCTCTCAGAACCTCAGTTTTCTTCATTTGTAAAACAGGGATGACAACAGCCTCCAAATAGCTACCACTGGTTGAGCACCTGCCATGGGTCTCAGGTGACAACTTATGAAAAGCACCTGATATGATGCCTCGTGCACGTAGTAGGTGCTCAGTAAGTGGAAACTATTATCACTAGAAGTAGGTAGAGTTGTTTGTCCCCCTCCCCAGTCTCTCCCTCAAATCCATCCTCTACATGCCGTCTAAGCTCAGACGTGACCATGTCATTCTTCTACTCACAATCCTTCCAGAATCCAGGTTTCAGAAACCCCCTTGGATTCAAGATCTTTTGGGAATCTTGCTCTGGTCTATGCCCCCGGCCTCACCTTCCTTCTCTCCCAAATCTCACCAGACTGTTCACTGTCCCCCAAGCAGGCCTTGCACACTGCACCTCCTCGCCTTTGCCCAGCCGCTCCCTGTGCCTGCAGGGCCCTTCCTTTCTTACCTGGGGGGACCCCACGGTCCTGTCCAGGTTTCTGTCTCAGGGCAAGATTTCCCTTCCGGCCAGCTGGAGCCAGTGGTCACCTCCCTAGTACTGTGATTATATGTGACTCTCTGACCCACCTCCACCCCACCTGGGGCCTGGAGCCCAGTGGTCAGGGTCATGTTTCCTTAGGGTGGGAGGTAAGGAAAGAAGGGCAGGGACTCAGAGCCCCACAGACCCCGCTGTGATCTGCATTTGGACGGTGGCTCTGGGGCTGATCAGCTGCACACCCTCAGCAAGTTCCCTCGCCTCTTTGAGATTCATTTTCCTCATTTATAAAATGATGATAATAGTCATTATTTTATAGGAATGTTGTAGAGATTTAAGTAGATAATCCATATGAAGCACTTCACGTAACGCCTGGCACACAGAAAGTGCTTAATAAATGGCCCCTTCCCTCTCTTCTTAATATCAGGCCGGCTGCTCTGCCAGGCTCCGTTTATTGATGGATTCAAGGCTAAAAATAGAGCTGCAGCCTTGGGGAGCAGGTCCTTCCAGGGAGGGGAACTGCAGCCCTTGGCGCTGTGGGTAGGGAAGGAGCTGGCCTCTTCCTTCAGGGACCTTTCAGAGAAATATGAATCTTGGTGCCCCTGGCCTTTCTCCCATTGGTCCCCAGGACAGGCGAGCAGAGGCCAGACCGACCCACTGCTGAGCTCCCAGAGCAGAGGGCTCTGCCATCGAACGCAATGGCTTCTCACTCCAGCCAGTCACTGGCCGTGGGACCTTGGGCCAGCATAGCCCGGGAAACTGACAATGTCAATAATATTGTTTGTAACCACAAACAGCAGACACTGGCAAAGGCTTTGAGGCCAATGACCAGCTCCAGGACTCTGGGTAATGGCCTGAGGCTGCTCTGAGCCTCAGTTTCCAAATCTCTGAAACAGGCACAAGCAGCTCAGACTTACAAGGCTGAGGGTGAGGATGGAGCGAGGTCACGGATCGCAGCTGCTGACAGCAGCAACACCTGATTGGGACCCCGAGTCGTCTCATAGTCCATCCTCCGGTCTGAGGGTGTGGGAAGCCGAGACAGAAATCCATTTCAGCTGTTTGTAGCTATTGATCCACCAACCTTGGAAAATGCAAAGAAATGCATCGACAGAAAAACCCCTCTCGTCTTGACCTGCTAACAGGCTGGTCCTGCTGGTGGATAAACCACCTCTGTGCAATCGACTTCCCTTGCCATCGGCTCAGCGGTCTTGGCAACTTGTTTTGTCTCCCAGGACAAGACACATTTAATTAAAGTAGATCCTCAGTTGTGGGCAGGAGCCGCTGTTTTCCCTTTTGCAGCTAGTCTTAGTGGAGATGTCAAAGGGCATAAATCTGGCTTCCAGGGCCGCCACGCCTGCCTGCTGGATGGCCAACAACCTCAGGGCCTCACCCCTGCATTGTGTCTCCCCTCCCCTTCCTGGGACAGGTCCCTCAGGGTCCAGCCCCCAGGCCCTCCCTCCTTCCTGACCCCAAGAGGGGAGTAGAATTGCATGACAATAGCATTAACAAAAATATACAATCCCATCACATTGCAATTCTCAAGGAAGGATGAGAGTAGGTTTCTGCAAGAGCTCAAGAGCCTTGGGCCAGGGCACCACGTGCAAAGCCTCTCTTCCCAGCCACCTGCAGCCCCGACACCTGACAAGCAGAGAGGAAATCCCTGTTCTGCCTGGGCTGAGCATGAAAGGAGGAAGACTGGGTGGTCACCTGAGAGCGGGAGCAGCCCCTGTAGGACTGAGCCCACCAGGTGGGGATGTCGAGCTGGCGGCATCCAGGATGAGAGTTTGGGCTCCAGATTCTCATTCTCCTGGGTTTGGATCCTGCTGTACCACTGGGTGACCATCGGCCACACTCTTAACCTCTCAACCCCTTAGTTTCCTCAGTGTGCTCAGCTGACCCTTGAACAATATAGGGGTTGGGGTGCTGAAACCTCCCATGCATAATTGAAAATCCACATGTAATTTTTGACTCACCAAAAACTTAACTACTGATAGCTGACTGTTGATGGAAGCTTTACTGATAATATAAACAGTCAATTAACACATGTTAATATTCTGTATGCGATATGTATTATATACTGTATTCTTACAGTAAGGTAAGCCAGAAAAAGAAAATGTTCTTAAGAAAATCCTAAGGAATTAAAAACAGGCCGGGCGCAGTGGCTCACGCCTGTAATCCTAGCACTCTGGGAGGCCGAGGCGGGTGGATCGCTCAAGGTCAAGAGTTAGAGACCAGCCTGAGCAAGAGCGAGACCCCATCTCTACTAAAAACAGAAAGAAATTATCTGGCCAACTAAAATATATATAGAAAAAATTAGCCGGGCATGGTGGCACATGCCTGTAGTCCCAGCTACTCGGGAGGCTGAGGCAGGAGGATCGCTTAAGCCCAGGAGTTTGAGGTTGCTGTGAGCTAGGCTGACGCCACGGCACTCACTCTAGCCAGGGCAACAAAGCGACACTCTGTCTCAAAAAAAAAAAAACAAAAAAAAACACATTTACTATTCATTTAGTGGAAGCAGATCATCATAAAGGTCCTCATCCTCATTGTCTTCATGCTGAGTAGGCTGAGGAGGAGGAGCAGGAGGAGGGGCTGGACTGCCACCCGTTCCAGAGGTGGCAGAGGTGGAAGAAAATTCGAGTATAAGTAGACTCTCGCAGCTCAAACCTGAGTTGTTCAAGAATCAACTCTATGTTTATTTGTTTATTTGCATATTTATTAGTATTCTTGTTTGTAGACAACAGAGTCCACTCTGGCTAGTTTAAGTAGGAAGGGAGTTTATTTAGGGATGTCAGAGACACAGGCTCTAGATGCAGCTTTCAGGAGCCTCTCCAAGAAGCATGCTGCCCATCGGACTCGAGAGGGGGAAGCTGTCGCTGCCGTCACTGACTCCAGAACCATATTCCTTTGGCTGCCACCAGGCCAGCAAAAAAGGATGCAGCTGGTCCCACACATAACTCATCTCCCAATTGGTATCTCAGGTGGGTGAGTGTGACTGGGGGAACCGAGGTGACGGGCCTATGCTCTAGCTGCAAGGGAGGCTGGTTTGGCTGAGATATCAGGAATAGTCCAAACTGTAGACAGGAATTTTAAAAATTGTTGAGCAGTGATGAATGACAAATGTTTGGTACATCTTCCTTCCTGCCTGTTTCCCCCAACTAGACCAGAAACTCCATGTAGGCAGGTACCTTGAATGTCTTGTTCATCACTGTATCTCCAGCACCTGACACGGAGTCTGTGATGAGTAAACAGATAATGAAAATGTAGGTAACAATAGCAGCACCTGGACTTTGAGGCTGGCTGCTGGCCAACTTACAGCCTCCCAAAGGGCTCTCTTTCCAGGCTTTTGAGAAAGCTGTTCCTCCTTTATGGAACGTCCATTCCTCCACAAGCCCTTGCCTGATGGTGAAGCTGTCTTCATCTGTCACTACTGAGCTTTGACTCACCTCCTCCTGGAGGCCTTCCTTGATGTTCAACTCCATCCCTACACACCACCGTCATCACCGACTCTACACCCTTGCCCTGGGGAGCTGGTTCCGTATAATAGTTAAGAAGGCAAGTTCTGGCCATGTGCAGTGTCTCACGCCTGTAATCCTAGCATTTTGGGAGGCTGAGGCAGGAGGATCCCTTGAGGCCAGGAGTTTAAGACCAGCCTGGGCAACATAGCAAGACCCTGTGTCTGCAAAAAAAAAAAATTAGCCAGGCACGGTGGTGCACGCCTGTAGTCCTAGCTACTTGGGAGGCTGAGGTGGGAAGAGCGCTTGAGCCCAGGAGTTTGAGGTTTCAGTAAGCTATGATTGCACCACGGCATTCCAGCCTGGGTGACGAAATGAGACCCCATCTCTAAAAAATATAAAAACAAAAAAATGAAGGCAAGTGCTAAGTACAACTGCCTGATTTCAAATACTGGCCTCAGCTCTTACTAGCTGTTGGAGCTTGGGTAAGTCATGTTACCATTCTGAGGCTCAATCTCCTCATCTATAAAATGGGGATAAAAATAGTAGCTTAATCAAGGATCATTGTGAGGTTTAGATGGGATAATATATGCAAGTTCTTAGAATAGGGCCTGGCGCAGAGAGGGGTCTCAACCAACTGATGCCACTGTTTCAGCTCTTATTGTTCTAGCACTTAGAGCAACATTGCCATTGTTTTCAGGTTTGTGTCCTGAGCTTAACTGAGGCCATCTGGAGTCAGGAACCTGGGTGTCCCTTATCCCCAGTACCTCTTCACGCACCCGTCATCCGGATCAGATGTTCACACAGTGTTTGTTGTAGAAATGCAAAGATGGAAAGAGTTTGCATAATAGAAAAATAACTAAAATTGAAATATCACCTGGCAGTGGGGAAAATGGCTAATGGCTACTGTCTACATTATGTAAATATTTCATATACATCAATAAAATATATCTGAGTTGCTAAGAGACATCCGTACAAAGGTCGTAAGCCAGCAATTCAAGGGAGGACATAAAAGTAATAAGTCAACATGGAAAAATAGTCAACCTTCAACAACAACCTTTGATACAAATGATAGCGACAATAACACAGAATACAGAATTCAATACAGACTTATTTATAACACTAAAAAGTGTCCAAGAGCAGAAGAATGATCACGTAAATAATGATACGTCGGTTCGATGGCATGATGTTCTACCATTAAATAATTATGAAAATGTTGAAATAAGTGCTTATGATATAGTGTGTTTACAAGCAGACTGCAAAATTAAACTTAAAGCGTGATTACAGTGTGCAAAATGTTCATCTGGGCTTGATGAAAGCTTGGCAGCAAATACCAGGAAATGAAAACAGTTGCCTTGATAAAAAAGAGAAACTTTACTGAGTACCCACCATATGCCAGACACCACGCCAAG
Source organism: Eulemur rufifrons (assembly GCF_041146395.1). Taxonomy (NCBI): domain Eukaryota; kingdom Metazoa; phylum Chordata; class Mammalia; order Primates; family Lemuridae; genus Eulemur; species Eulemur rufifrons. The sequence goes on from NC_090990.1 coordinate 21,701,558, forward strand.
GGCTTACGCGTGCATTATCCCACTTAATTCCCCAGTGCTCCCAAATCCCTCGGAGGTGGGAGTTGTTCCCCTTTACAGGTGAGGCAACTAAGGCACTGAGGGGAGAGAACCTGCCGAGGTGGCGCAGGCAGCCACTGGCAGAGAGGGCTGCCAACCTGCTGTGTTGGACTCCACGTCCGGTGCTCTTTCCAACTCAGATGTATAAGATGGATGGGGTCCAGTGACTTTTCTTTCTTGTTAAACATTGTCTTTAGTGCTGTTTAAATGTCAATTGCGCAATTAAAAAACAATTAAAAGAAAAACCAGAGCTGTCTCCGGAAGGCAATGTAACTCCACCCTGCCATTGGCCAATGCCCGTGGTTTTGCCCAAACAGTATCAGGACACAGCCCTGCTGTGTCTTCTGTCCCTCTTCGTTGGATTTCAAGTCTGCAGGAGACACCTGGCATTTCCTCCACTCTCCTCACCGAGACTCTCCTTTCACCCCAGGGTACCCCGGGAACTCGAGGTCTGCCATGGGGATCCCAGCACTAGTGCCAGTATTTTTCAAGCCAGATGGAAGTTGTGCTTGCACCCTGAGCAAGGGCTTGCAGGCCGATGGAGTGCCCAGTGTCCTTCCTTGGGGGAAATGTGTCCTGCCTCTGAGCACCAGGAAAGGTACAGAGTCCTGGGAGCATTCGGCCAGGTCACTGAGCCTGTCTGGGGAGTCAGGGAGGTCTCCTGGGGAGGTGGCTGTTCCAGGTGGGATCTGTGAGGGTGCATAGGAGTCAGCCAGGCAGAGAGCAGAAGGAAGAGGGAACAGTGTGCGTGGAATCCCCAAGGCAGGACCCATCAGGAGCTTCCAAGGAGATAACATGAAAGAGGCCCTGTGGCCACAGTGGAGCGCATGGAAAGCTAGGCCATGAGGTCAACAGAGGCTGGTCACCCTGAGTTGGCAGGCCGCGACAGTGACAACGTGAAGCCGCTGGAGAGGAGAGTCGTGGAGGGATTCCTGATACAGCTGGAATTTGTTGTTTGAAAATGGTAAAGTTGGTACTTTCCCACTTGTCTTCTCAGAAAGCAACAAGAAGCAAAAAAAGATATAAACTCGTTTGGGACCAGACTGAGCAAGAGTGAGACACCGTTTCCACTAAAAATAGAAAAAATGAGCGGGGTGTGGTGGCAGGCACCTGTAGCCTCAGCCACTAGGGGCTGAGGCAGGAGGATCGCTTGAGCTCAGGAGTCTGAGGTTGCTGTGAGCTGTGATGACACCACGGCACTCTAGCCCAGGCAAGAGAGTGAGACTCTGTCTCAAAAAAAAGATACAAACTCCATCTTTGAGGAAACCAGGAGAAATCTGAAATGAAGTCACAATTGGGACAAAGGGCAGGTAAAAGCAGGGAAGCTCAGAAAGGAGTTCAAGAAGAAGCAGAGAATGCACATCTCAGAGGAGATGGGAGGGGACCTCACAAGGAAACTGGAACACAGAGGGCAGACTGGTGTCAGCCACTTCCCTGGGCCTGTTTGGTTTCATGAGACAGAGGAGTTGAGGCTGACTTAAGAATCACACACGGGGGCCAGGCACGGTGGCTCATGCCTGTAATCCCAGTACTTTGGGAGGCCAAGGTGAGAGGATTGCTTGACAACAGGAGTTTGAGACCAGCCTGGGCAACACAGCAAGACCCCATCTCCACAAAAAATTTAAAAATTAGCCAGTTGTTGTGGCATGTGCTAGCTACTTGGGAGGCTGAGCAAGGAGATTCACTTGAGCCCAGGAGTTTGAGATCATGGTGTGCCTCACTGCATCCAGCCTGGGCAACAGAGTGAGAAGCCCTATCTTCACTAGCTGTGGAGAAGTAAAGGCTCCAAGAACTCTTACACAACCCTGAGCCCTAAGGAAAATTCTCGAAACAGTTCTGGCCCCTCTCCAACAGGAACCTCTTGCAAACAGCTGGTCCAGGGGAAGTTTGCATCATTCAAATATTAGTAACCAACAATAATCCCTCTTGAGCTCTGTACACAGATAGAAGAAACAAAAAGAGGGCAAGAACAAGAAAAGAAATGAAAAGAAACCAAACCAACAACAAAAAAAAAACCTTCAAAGAACATTTACCAGAATAAAAGCAAAGAAAAACAAAACACCTCAATGGAGCATTTATTTTTACAAACCAAGAGTACAGAGAAGAGAAATAAGAGTTCACAGAAATAATAGCAAGACAACAAAAGGGAATAAAACACAAGCTGTCGGGGTTCAGGAAAAAGCAGAAGGAAGTGACAGTATCATAGAAATGAAAGTCAAAGTGAAAGTAGCACAAAAGAGAACAAACTGCTAAAACACGAGGGAAAGGAAGAAAAATTTAATGAAAAAAATTTTTGTAAAGTTTAAATGATACGAGAGAAAATGACAAAGAGAGACCACATACACGTATCAGGAGTCTCTGAAGAAGTAAACTAAAAAAAAAAAAAAAAAAATGGCATCAAACAAATATTCTAAGATACAATTCCAAAAGATGTTTTAGAAAAAAAGGAGACTGATTGAAAAGTTAACGAGACCCAGAAAACTGATTCAGAATTATCAATATCGCAGGTGATGCAAAGGCAATTTATGTGACCAAAGCATTTGTGCCTCCGTAATATTCTGAAATAAAAAAATAAAATAAAAAATTATAATTCCACACCAAAAAAACCCCTAGAATCATCAATATCAAAATATATTCAAATACAATACTGTTAGATCTTAAAGTTAAGAAAGAATCTTTGGCCGGGTGCGGTGGCTCACACCTGTAATCCTAGCACTCTGGGAGGCCGAGGCTGGTGGATTGCTCGAGGGCAGGAGTTCAAGACCAGCCTGAGCAAGAGTGAGACCCTGTCTCTACTAAAAATAGAAAGAAATTAGCTGGCCAACTAAAAATATATATAGAAAAAATTAGCCGGGCATGGTGGCGCATGCCTGTAGTCCCAGCTACTCAGGAGGCTGAGGCAGTAGGATCGCTTAAGCCCAGGAGTTTGAGGTTGCTGTGAGCTAGGCTGACGCCACGGCACTCACTCTAACCCGGGCAACAAAGCGAGACTCTGTCTCAAAAAAAAAAAAAAGAAAGAAAAGAAAAGAAGAAAAAATTAGCCGGGCATGGTGGCACATGTCTGTAGTCCCAGCTACCCAGGAGGCTGAGACAGGAGGATCGCTTGAGCCCAGGAGTTTGAGGTTGCTGTGAGCTAGGCTGATGCCACGGCACTCTAGCTCCAGCAACAGAGTGAGACTCTGTCTCAAAAAAAAGAAAAAGAAAGAAAGAAAGAATCCTTTAAGCATCTGGAAAAGAGGGGCCAGTCACTTGTAAGGGGAAAATGCCAGGCTGGCCCCTGACTTCACGGCAGCACCCGGCATTAGGATACAATAAAGCAACACCTACAAAGTCATCAAGGAAAGAAAGTGTGACTCAAGAATTTTATTTTCAGCCAAACTGTTGTTCAAGTACAAAGGCAAAAGACAAAATTTTTGAACATGTGTGGGAAGTTTGGAGGCAGAAGCAGCGCACAGTCTGGATTTGGTGGGAGAACAGGACTTTTTTCCTTATGGTGACCCAGAGTTTTAATTAGAGGTTCATTTATGTGTGTGTTCAACAGATACTTAAAGATCTGAGCAGGTGTTGGGCCCCGTGTCTGGGACTATAAATGAGTCTTCTACCAAATGCTAAAGAGAGAGAGGACAGCTTCCTTGAAGAGGTGAGTTGGCCTTTGAAAGATGCAGCGGAGGAACGGAGAGGAAGGGAATCCCAGGCAAAGAAAAGGGCCTGTGCAAAAGCAGACGGACAGGCAGGAAGGCATCCAACCGATATTCCAAGGCAGAAGTCAAGCTGTCGGCAAGGGTGTGATCTGGAACGTGCAGATGTTTCGAATAGGACGGGTGGGTGAGCCCTGAAGACTCCAGGTTGGGACGGGATGGGAGATACCGGACACTGGGCTTTCAGGAGCCCCAAACTTTATCCAGTAGGCAATGTGGAGTCATGGAATGACTGATGCAGATTCAAGGAAAAACCCTGAAACCTTTGCAGGGAGAAAAGGTTCGGAAACTTTGTAAGGATTCAGATTTCACCGTTCCCGCAGCTGCTTTAGCCAGCAGTCATGTATAATGGCGCACACTAGAATCATTCCCTGTAAAGGCAGGAAAAAGGCAAGTTCGCCCACTGTTGCTGCTTCTGTTCAACATTGTATTGGAAGTTCCCGCCAGCCCAGAAAGACAAGAAAAGGAGTTAAAAGCTAAGGATTCCTGTGACCATCTGAATATTTTGTATCGCTGAGTCAAGGAGTATGCCTGTATATTTCCTTCCTTCTGCATCGTTGTGTTTTCCCTGGAGTTCTTAGTTGTCTTTCCTTTGTTCTTACGCTATTTGCCTTTACTATTGAGGGCAGAATCTTCCCCAAAACTTGGCAAGATTGGTATTCTTACTCCCATTTCACAGATGGAGGAGGAAGCAGGAAGGAGTTGACAAAGTCCATGGGCAAACCTCAGTGGAGCTGGGATTCTTACTTATTCCATAGGATGATTCTATCAACCCCTAGGCTGGCCCCCTACAAAGAGATGAAGTACGTGTGGGCAGGCACACAGATGCAGGGGTATGTCTCAGTTACTCAAACTTTGCAAAGTTCACAAAGAGGGGGACAGTTGCAGGAAATCCCGAAGGGCCCCTAATTGGTGCAGGTTCTATGAAGTGATGCATGGAGGGCCAGCCACTCTGGCCAATGTCCAGCTCTTCAAAGGGGCCAAGCAACCTCTGTCCAGCCTCAGGACTTTTGCACCTTGGTCCCCTTGTCTAGACTGCTCTGCTCTGCTCTTCACGTGGCTGGCTCCTCCTGATCTTCAGGTCTCCACCATCTTTCTCCTGCTCAGGGAGCCTCCCCAGGTGCCCTTCCCTGGGTTGCTCAAGGCTTTGTTACCAAGTCAGGCTCCCGCCGCCCACTTCATGGAGGCTCCCCAGGCCTATGCAAATGGGGGGTCCAGGTCATCAGATTGGCCCATTCCTACAGGGGTCCCAGCCTGGGCACTAGTGGATACCTCCTCTGGCCTTTGCAGAAATACGTGAAATAAAGCAGTTGGAAAATTCCATGTTATTCTGCACCTGGATTTCTTTTTGAGCCTCTGGGGCCTCCAGAAATACCTTGCTCACCTCTCTCTCTCCAAATCCCCACATCTAATCATCTGTTTGCTCAATACATTTCTTTAGCACCTCTCAGGTGTCCAGTGCGTGCTAGGCGCTGGATAGACATGCCAGAGCAGCCTGCTCATGGCACAGGGGCACTCAGCCCAGGACAAGTAGGGGCCAAGATCCAGCCCAGGGACTGCTCGCCAAGCTGTGGACTCACAGAGCGGCAGCTGCCCAAAAGGATGCCTTTTTCTAATTCCCTCAAAAGCACTGCTTGGGCTGGCAGCGACCCTGCACATTAATGAATTCAACCCACATGGTCCCTGCCCTTGTGGAGCTACAGTCCAGTGGGAGGCAGACAAATAATTAAACGATTACATATATAATTAGAACTCACCCTTATTTTGCTGGTGAGGACATTGGGTTTTCTAGAAGCTGAGTAACTTAGACAGTGAGTGACAGGGTCAGGGTCCAAACTTGGGTCTCCTGGCTCCAAAGCCACAGTCTGCTCTGCAGCATGAAAGAGGCATTTTAGCTGCATCATATTAACGTTGAGCATCGGCCTCGATCTCCAGCATCTCACTGTCTCCCTGCTCCTGACACATTTGGTGACAAAGTCAGGTTTCTCTGATCCTGAAGGCTCTTCCTCCTGACCTTGCCAGCTCCTTCCGCTCAGCTCAGCCTCTCTCCCTCTCTGGCTGCCAGATCTCATGCTTGCATCCACCTGCTGCCTGCTGCACAGGCTTTGGGGAAATGACCCCTGCAGTTTGTACTTCCCGCCCCAGGTGCCTTTTGGAGCCAGTCTTACATCCCAGGGGCTGGGCCGTCCTCAGCATTCCATTCCCAGCAGCGGCGCAAACCACCACATATCTAGGAATAAGCTGACGGGAATAAAATTATAAAACTTTACTGAAGGGAATAAAAGGAGATTTGAATAAATGGAGAGCTGCACCAATCTCCTAGACAGAAAAACTCAGTGCTATAAAGACGTCAGTTCCCCCAAAGTAACCTATAAATTTAATGTGATTCCAATCAAAATATCAAAGGCATATCTTATGGAATTTGACAAGCTGATTCTCAAGTTAATCTGGAAGGAAAAAACACAAAGAAAATACATAAGAATAAAATAGCCAAGAAAAAAAATTTAGTATTTTTTATTGTGGTGAAATATCCATAACATAATATTTACCATTTTAACCATTTTTAGTGTACAGTTCGGTGACACTGAGGACATTCACACGGTTATGCAACAATCACCACCACCCATCTCCAGAAATTTTTCATCATCCCAAACTGAAATTCTGTATCTATTAAACAGTAATTCCCCACCCTACTTTCACCACAAGAAAAAACATTTTTGATGAATAAAAAAAGTAGGGAGCTGTCAAGCTAGAAATAAAAATACCTTACAGAACAAGATAAGTTCTATCTATCTATCTGTTTATCATAAGTGTAGCATTTCAAATCCACGAGGAAAAGATAGACTATTTAATAAATGGCATTGGGAAAAATGGCTCTCCAATTGGAGAAAATATAAAATTTGAACTCTATCAGACACACATTCAAAATTCCTTTGATTTAAGGAACTAGATGTAAAAAACAAAACCCCATAAAACCATTAGAAGAAAAGTAAGAAAGGCGGATAGATTTGACTACATAAAAGCACTTAACTTCTGATTGACAGAGGACTCGCAGGAAGTTGAAGGATGTGTGCCAGACGCGAGGACAAACCCGCCACAGACATGCAGGAATGCAACGGGAACATACCTTGAAATAAAAACAATTTTGCTTTCATTTTCCCCGCTTCCTCACATCAATCAGAGGTTTCACTTCACCTCCAGGAGAATTAGTGCTTTTATAGCGAGAATATAAAGAGAGAGAAACAGTCCATGTTTAGATGTTATTGTTTTTTTAACTTCCCAGATAGTCTACTGAAGCCCACATCAGAAACCACACTTTTGAAAGGCAAGAGTCTTTGATTTGCAAGAGGCTGCTTTTGCTGAGAGAAGAAAATGCACTTGAAAATCAAAGGGGAAGGTCTTGAAGGAAGCTGGAGGGAAAATTTATGCCTTAACTACAGATTGAGCAGACCCAGACTGTGTGCCCCTGGGGAAGTGAATGGCGACACTGGCTGGGAGAGAGAAAGGGAGTGGGAGTGAGGTGTGACCTTGGAGAGGTCAGGGGACCAGGGTTGAGGGAACTGGACCTGCAGGACCAGCAGGAGGGGAGTGGAGTTGCCCAGAGACAGCTAAAACCCCTCCATCACCACTTCTGGGGGCTTCCTGAGGACTGGGCCATCACTGCAGTCCCTCTGTGGCCACTCAAATGGGTGCCCCAGGCCACCCTGGAAGGCCACATTAGCCATTCAACTCTTCACTGTCTGACAAAGGCCTTCACTGACAGCCATCTGAGGTGCTCACAGGGGCGATGCCCACCCACATCCCGAGACTCTGCTGCGGAGCCCCACCCACATGTATCCCTATTGATGCCTTCCCCGTCCTGGCTTGGGACGTCCATTAGCCTCCCAAACCGGAGGGTGGCTTTGCTTTTTTTTGACACCCACAGAGGAGGTGGTAATGTGGAAGTGGAGACTCCCTACAACCTGTACTTGGGTAGAACTAGATAATTGTAAAATCTACCCTGGCTAAATAGATCCACAGTATATAAAGAGCTTCTATAAATCAACTAAAAAGAGACCAACAACCCAATAGTAAAATGGGCAGAAGATATGAAAAAGAGAATTCCCAGAAGAAATAAAAACATCTAATAAATATCTGAAAAGATGTTCAGTGTGAGTTCTAATTAGGAAAATGCAAGGGGAAACAATAAAAGATACATTTTGCTTAAAAAATTGGCAAGAATATAAAGGCACATAAGAGGAGAGTGCACTCTCCCGGGCCGTTGGTGGAAGTAGTCATTGGTGAAAACTTGGTAAAGGGCCATTTGGCAATTGCATAATTTTAAATGTGCACCCCTTTAAACCCAGCAAGTCCCCTTCCACCAAAATGACAAACCAGGGGACAGTGGGAAAATCACGGGTAAAGGGCTCTGTCCAACACGGTGTGTAGAGAGTGGTTCTGCAACACTGCTGTTGTAGGGAGAGACTGGGTAGGGGCTGAGAGTGCAGTGGGGGTGCTGCCGTTTGGGTGGGTGATCACCCTAGTCTGGAATGAGAACGTGATCCTGGACAAACCCTTAAAGCAGGTGAGGAGTGAACTGTGCAAACTCTTGAGAGAAGACATTCCGGGAACAGCCAGTGTGAAGGCCCTGAGGCGGGGTGGGAGCACACACCCAGCACGTTCAGGAAAGCGAGGATGAGGATGCGCTGTAGCGGGAGCAGAGTGACAGGACGCGGGGAGGAGGGAGGAGGGCGTGGGAGGAGGAGGGGGTCAGGGAGGTGCCCAGAGGGAGGTGGAGCCGGTGGACACCTCGCCCGGGGCCCCGTAGCCCGGCCTGGTGGGCTGTCGTCATAAAGAGGCTTTGGTTTTTGCTCTGAGTTTGGAAGCCACTGAAGGGATTTATTATTAAGATAAAAAAGCAGAACATAAAATCGCAGTTGAAGATGATATATTTTCAAATTTATTTTAAAAGGCCTGAAAGGAAATAATCGAAATTGACCACAGCTGCCGAGTTAGAATGAAGAAATTATTAATTTTGTTCTCTATTTATCCAACTTTTCATGTTTCTTTATAATTTGTTTGTAATTAAAATCTCTTCATGAAAGTTTTTTTAGGTGTGGGTGGGTTTTGTTTTGAAAACTGGCTCCTGATACTAAGGCAGAAAACTATTTAATATTCCGAGGCGGGAGGAAGGACACAGCCCCCGAGGGTTAGAGGGAGGCTGAGGCCAGAGGCCAGAGGCCGAGGGGGAGGCAGAAACGGGGCCGGGGTCGGGGGTCCGCGGGTGGAGAAGCTGGGAGAGATGGGGGCGGGAAGGAGACAGGGGACACTGAGGCAGACAGAGAAATGGGGAGAAGAGAGACGGAGAGCCAGAGATGGGAGATGGGGAGAGACGGAGACCAGGACAGGGCCAGGGGCCTAACGGCGGTGCCCGGCTGAGCCTGTGGAGGGGCCCAGCCCCACGGTACCCCGTCGGCCCCTCGACACCCCCCAGCCCCGCGGTACCCCGTCGGCCCCTCGGCACCCCCAGCCCCGCGGTACCCCGTCGGCCCCTCGGCACCCCCCAGCCCCGCGGTACCCCGTCGGCCCCTCGACACCCCCCAGCCCCGCGGTACCCCGTCGGCCCCTCGACACCCCCCAGCCCCGCGGTACCCCGTCGGCCCCTCGACATCCCCCGGCCCCGCGGTACCCCGTCGGCCCCTCGACACCCCCCGGCCCCGCGGTACCCCGTCGGCCCCTCGACACCCCCCGGCCCCGCGGTACCCCGTCGGCCCCTCGACACCCCCCAGCCCCGCGGTACCCCGTCGGCCCCTCGACACCCCCCCCCAGCCCCGCGGTACCCCCGTCGCCCCCTCGACACCCCCCCGGCCCCGCGGTACCCCGTCGGCCCCTCGACACCCCCCAGCCCCGCGGTACCCCCTCGGCCCCTCGACACCCCCCCCCAGCCCCGCGGTACCCCGTCGGCCCCTCGACACCCCCCCAGCCCCGCGGGCCCAGGTGCTCGGCCCAGGCAGCTGCGTTCCAGCCCCACCCCGGCATCTCAGGGTCTGGCTGCCTGGCCGACCTTGAGCAGGGAAGCGGCGTGATCAAACTGTGCCCACAGAGCCCACGTCTGAGAGGAGGAAATGGGTCGGGTCGGGCCCGGCAAAACCACCGTGAGAAACACCTAGTAGTTCCGAGAGCAAGGCAGGGCTCCAAAGCGCTTTCACATCACACATGCGCGGGGGGCCCCCACACGTGTGACAGCCACAAACAGAAATTCTGGTCCCCGGTAGGGGCCAGAAGAATCTGTGGGAGGTGCCCAGCGAGGCGGGAAGTGCACCTGGCGGCAGGAGCCCACGTGAGACTCCCCCGGGACCCTGTACACACTTGCCGGGGCCGCAGCCCCCTGGCCCACCTGGCTCGGGGCAGCTGGGGAGACAGTCGCGTGGCCTCGCCTGCACCCCACTTCAAATGTGGCCTGCAGCTGCCCCAGCTGCCCGGCCTCAGGGCTTTCTCCTGGTTTGGGGGAGGCCTCTCGACCCTCCAGCACACACGGCTTGGAAATCCAGGAAGCCGGCGCCCTGGTCCACCCTCAACACTGAGAGACCGGGGTCGTGGATGAGCCCCTCAGCTTTCCCACCGTCCTTGGAACAGTTCTGAGAGCGCTCCTCGTGGTTCCTCACGGGGGACCTGGCGGGACCGGGCCCAGTTGTCCACAGCGGTAACCAGCTGGGAGAACATCCTGGTGGAAGAAACCCTTTGTCCTGTAGAATCCCACGTCAGGGTGTGCCCGCTTGCTTCTCTGTGGTGTCGTTTACCTTGTTTCTCCAGCCCCCATGTTTGCTGTAGATGGAAGTCAGCCCTGAGGTTCAACTCTTCTGGCCCCACAGCAGGCGCTGTCGGGGAGCTGTTGGTGCCTCCCGTGTTCCTTTGGCCGCACCTGGCCACCTGCAGACATGCGCACCCACAAGGCCTTTCCGAGTCTCGCACCTGGGGGCATTCTCTGCTCCTGAGAGGAGCTGGGAGCTAAGACCCCTGAGAAGGCCTTGACCAATGTGGAGTGGGAATTGGTGGCCAGATACCCCAGCCTCCTTGCCTCTCTAGGGGAGGTTTCTGACATGTTCCATGCAGTCTTTCAGAGGTCGTTAGAGGAACAAAGCCTCTGTTGCCTGCACAGGGACCCACGCACAAATTCACTTTTTTTTTTTTGAGACGGAGTCTTGCTCTGTTGCCGGGCTAGAATACTGTGGCGTCAGCTCACAGCAACCTCAAACTCCTGGGCTTAAGCAATCCTCCTGCCTCAGCCTCCCGAGTAGCTGGGACTACAGGCATGTGCCACCATGCCTGGCTAATTTTTTCTATATATTTTTAGCTGTCCAGATCATTTCTTTCTATTTTTACTAGAGACGGGGTCTCGCTCTTGCTCAGGCTGGTCTTGAACTTCTGACCTCGAGTGATCCTCCCGCCTCGGCCTCCCAGAGTGCTAGGATTACAGGCGTGAGCCACCGCGCCGGCCACAAATTCACTTTCAATCAGCGTTCTTTCTTCCCTGCCTCACTTCCCTACTCCCTTAAAGGTGGTGCTTCCAGGGATCATCTCCCAGATAAACTACTTGCACCCAAATCCTTTCCCTAGGACCTGCTTTTTTGGAGAATGCAAAGTAGGGCCGATGCTCTGAAGGTGGGGCTGTGCACTGCACGTGACTCCAGGAGACATGCGCGGCGTGCTGGGATTGGTCAGCGGGCTCAGGTGGTGACACTCTGACCTCCCTATTATGAAATTCCTCGTCTGCCCTTCATATTAATAATTTCGTCCATTGATAGTAATTGCCTGAATCCACTATTTTCTTAGGGGTTGTAAAAAAGGTGGTTTTCTAATCCTATCAATCCTTTATTATATTAGTTGGAATTTTTTTACGAAGAACGTTCCCTCATAAACTAGGGCTTTCAGGTCAAGATGAAATAGTAGAAAAATTACAGGATAAAGGCCTAATTCTTTCTTTGCATTGCTAATTCTCAGGACAAGGAATCATGCCCTGGTTACCTCTAATGGCATTTAACGACATTTGTTTGATTTAGGGCTTTCTCGCTCTCTCTCTCTCTCTCTCAATACGAACATATGAGTGTTTATATATTCAGTGTGTTTCAATCAATTTCAGTCATTATTCTTTCTGATGCTTAAACTGTCCCATCTTTAGCCAGTGAGTGTCCTGTCTTGTCGGCTTCTATGTCCTTTGGACGTGATCCCATCACTCCTCGACAACGTCCTTGCTTTCTGGTCCAAGAAGGTGTCCCAGGCTCATGTTGCCTATCTCCTGCCCCACACCTGGAATCAGCCACTCCCCCAAGGGTGCCCTGGTTCTCGGTAGTTGGTGAACACAATCTAGGCACGAGGTCTCCTCGTCAATAGTGGGTTATTGCTTTTTCAGTGGATAGAGCTGGGAAATTCAGACTTTTGAACAGGAAAAACAAAAGAATTATGAGTTTCTGCTGATATTTCCAATTCAAATATAACATCTCAGAATTTTTATTTAATCCTTTGGTCTTATCTTCATATCTTTCTCATGTGTTGAAGATCTTAGATTCTGGCATTAACATAATTACTTATTTGCATTATCCTGGGATTTTTATAAAATTGCTTTAAAAATAATGTCAATATTTTCACTAACAATAAGACTTCCAAATGAAGTTGCTAATATTTCTTTGAAGCTCTATTTGTCCTTAGAAAATATTTCTTTAAGGATGCACAGCCAATCCGCTATGTCGTAAAGCCACTTGAAGTAATCATTCTCGTTGAGTGGTTTTATCACCAACTTGATATACATCTAAGGTCTTTCATTCAGATTGGTTTTTTTTTTTTTTTTTTTTTTTGAGACAGAGTCTTGCTCTGTTGCCCGGGCTAGAGTGAGTGCTGTGGCGTCAGCCTAGCTCACAGCAACCTCAAACTCCTGGGCTCAAGCTATCCTATTGCCTCAGCCTCCCGAGTAGCTGGAACTACAGGCATGTGCCACCATACTCGGCTAATTTTTTCTATATATATTTTAGTTGGCCAGCTAATTTCTTTCTATTTTTAGTAGAAACAGGGTCTCACTCTTGCTCAGGCTGGTTTCAAACTCCTGACCTAGAGCGATCCACCTGCCTCGGCCTCCCAGAGTGCTAGGATTACAGGCATGAGCCACCCCGCCTGGCCCAGATTGTTTTTTAAGTTTTAGGGATTATGTTTTTTCTCCTTTCCTTTTGATTTAATGTGATTTCTGAATATGTAAAATATCTCATTCCAAAGTCAAAACCACATAAAAATATGTATTGAGAGAATTTCATTTCCACCACTGTCTCTCCACCCTGTTCCTTCCCTTGCAAGTCACCATGTTTATTGTTTATTGTTTACTTGTTTGTCCCTCCAGTGTCTCTTTTTGCAAATATAAACAGATTTGTTTACCTATTTACTCCCTTCCCACCCTATTGTCACACAAAATATAGACACTGTGTGTTCAGTTCTACACCTTGCGGTTTACATTTAACAACATGTCCCAGAGATCATTCCACTGCAGTGTAACTTCAGGTTTCTTTTTACAGCTGGAGAATATCCCATTGTGTGACCGTCCCATAGTTTATTCAGTCTCTATTGATGGACATTTGGATTGTTTCCAGTATTTTGCTATTTCAAACACTGCCCCGGTGAATAACCTTGTACACAAGTCATTTTAGTATTTTTTCCAGTGTATCTTTAGGTTAGAACCCTAGAAGTGGGATTGCTAAGCCAAAGTGTAAACGTATAAGTAATTGAATTTTGTTTTGTTTTGTTTTTAGATATAGCCAACTTTCCCCCCAAAAGAGTTGTGCTATTTTGCATTCCCACTAACAACCATTTTTCAGTCATTCATGCAATAAAAACATTGCATACCCACTATGTGTCAGGCAACTTGCTTATTTGCTGAGGATACAAGAGTGAAAAAGACAGACATGTTCCTTGCACTCAGGAGCTTATAGTTTGGTGAGGAGTGAGGATAAACAGATAATCACACAAATCATTGTTTATGATATGTATTAAGAAAGAGAAGTATTGATTCTATAAGGGTTTACAATAAGGAGCCTTAACCCAATTCAGTGATCAGGAAGACTTCCCTGAGAAATAACGTCTGAGCTGAAATCTGATGAACAAGTAAGAAGTAGCCAGAGTAAGTGGGTGGGAGAAAATATCAGGATCAAAGAGGAAATCAAACCAGAAATTATAATAATCAAATTAATTAAAAGAGAAATCCTTTATAATAAAGCCTATAGGTCACTGTGACCAGTATTTGGAAGATAATTTATAACTTCAAATTATTTTATTGTTTGAAAAACACTGAAAATAAATGAACTAAATATGCAACTTAAGAACCAAGAAAAAGAACAAGATAAACAAATGAAGGAAATTAATAAAGATAAAATAAGAAATTAATGAAGTAGAAAAGAAAGAAATAAAAAGTAGTTAGAAGGATAAATAATACGCTTGTAATGCCAGCATTTTGGGAGGCCAAAGTGGGAAGATCACTTGAGGCCAGGAGTTTGAGACCAGACTGGGCAACATAACAAGACCCCGTCTCTACAAAAAATAAAAAAATTAGCTAAGTGTAGTGGCACACACCTGTAGTCCTAACTACTTGGGAGGATGAGGCAGGAGGATTGCTTGTGCCCAGAAGTTCAATCCTGCAGTGAGCTGTAATTGTGCCACAACACTCTAACCTGGGTGACAGAGCAAGAATTTATCTGTTAAAAAAATAAAGAAAAAAAAGAAAGATAAATTTTAAAAACTGGCTCTTAAAAGTACGACATTGATCAGGCACAGTGGCTCATGCCTGTAATCCTAGCACTTCAAGAGGCTGAGGCAGGAGGATTGCTTGAGGTCAGGAGTTTGAGACCAGCCTGAGCAAGAGCAAAACCCTATCTCTACAAAAAACAGAAAAATTAGCAAGGCATGGTGGCACACGCCTATAGTTCCAGCTACATAGTTCATTGCAACCTCATACTCTTGGGCTCAAGCGATCCTCCTGTCTCAGCCTCCCAAGCAGCTGGGACTACATGTTTTATTTGAGTTATCTATTAGACATCCAAGTAGAGAAATTGAGTAAGTGGTTATATACTTGAGTATGGCATTGAGAGGGGAGTTCTGGGCTGACAATAAAAATTTGGGACTCATAGGCATATAAATAAATGTATTAAAGACCAACAATGGAATGGGAGTATATAGGGAAGAGAAGAGCTTCAAGGACATCCAACATGAACAGAGGGGGGAGGAGGAGAAACCATGAAGGAGACAGAGCTGGCATGACCAGTGAGGTAGGAGGCAAACCCAGAGGGGGTGACATTCTGGAAGTGGTATCTCCAGGAAGAGAGGGGGATGAGTGTGTCCAATGTGGCTGGTGGGTCAGCTAAGGGGAAGAGGGCAATGTAGGCTGAGTGCTCGGGGGAGAGAAGGACCCCTGGGGAGGGGGGTTAGAAGAGAGTGGGGAGAGAAGAACAAAACCACAACTTTTCCAAGGAGTTTCAGTGCAGAGGTGAGCAAGAAATAAATGGGGTGGTAGCTGGCAGGGAAAATCTGGTCCGAAATGTTTATTTTGTTTTGTTTATTAGATGGGAGAAAAAAAATCACAGCATGTTTGTTTGTTGATGAGAATGACCCCAGGGGTCATTGTGAGGCAGGTCACTGGCTGAGAATGAGATGGGAGGAGGTGTTGGGAGGTTGAGAAGAGAGCAGAAGGTGCAAGATACACTCAAAAGTGTGAGAGCCCGAGGCATCTGTGGCCTGCAGTGTGATTCCCGGCAGCCTGCAGGGCCCACTTGAGGTTTGTGGTCAAGGATCCTGAGAATTAAACGAGCTAATACATAATATATGAAAAGCACTTAAAACAGAATCTGGCACATAGAAAATTTATGTAAGTATTAGGTATTATTTAAAATTAAATATAGAAATGTTTAGGACAATCAAAACCATAGTGCTTTATGTATTTGTAATGTTTAAGAGTATTTGTCGGCTGGCTGCGGTGGCTCACGCCTGTAATCCTAGCACTCTGAGAGGCCGAGGCGGGAGGATCGCTTGAGCTCAGGAGTTCAAGACCGCCTGAGCAAGAGCGAGACCCCATCTCTACTAAAAATGGGAAAAATCAGCCAGCCGTGGTGGTGCACACCTGTAATCCCAGCTACTCGGGAGGCTGAGGCAGAAGGATCACTTGAGCCCACAAGTGTGAGGTTGCTGTGAGGTAGGCCGATGCCACGGCACTCTAGACCGGGCGGGCGACAGATCGAGACTCTGCCTCAAAAAAAAAAAAAAAAAAGAGTATTTGTCCCATTCGAATGACAATCTCTTAACTCCATTTTAAATGTGTAATGGAGTAATTGATTAAGACTTAGAGTTTCAAGTTGAAATCTTACTAAAGTAATGCATAATATTGGAACCTGTAAGTGAGTTTTAGCCTCACCGTATTTATTAGTTTAATTTTCTAGATTGATAAGAATTATATTTTGTACTTAGTAAGGTTTTATTTGTTAAGTGAGAAAATTTAAAAACTTAAAAATCAAGTAGATTTAAATTTATCAGTGCCATTTTACAATGGTGAAGGTGTTTAATTAACCGAGTTCCTAAGTGGGACTGAACATTAGTCAGGCTTCTTAAAAATTATTGTCAACATTTATTAGGCTTATAAATAGAATAATAAGATTTGTAAGCTGAACATAAAAGCCTAAGAAAGAACCAAGGATTTTGAATTTGTAATTTTAATAAACTGACTCCATTTTTAAAACCAAAAATAAACCTTCTTAATAGTCTTCTCTGCAGACAAAAATCATCCTCAAGGGCACCAAAGAGCAGCATCAACCAAGTCTAGAAGCAGCTGGTTCTTGTGGGAGAACAGCAGAGCCCAAGACGAGCTGCTTTGCTGGGGAGGCTGTGCTGAAGGCCGAGGTCTCCACGTGGGGATGGAAGGGAGGGGGGGATGGGAGGGCATGGGAGGGCATGGATGCCCAGCTGGGGTGGGAGCTCAGAGGGAAGGTTTGAGTCTTCAAGGCAGCTGGGAGGTCAGAGGAAAAGGACGCAACTTCAGGTGTGAGTGTTTTTCATTGACTCCTGCATTAGGGTTCTCCAGAGAAGCAGAACCAATAGAATAGATGGATAGTTAGATGATCGATAGATAGATAGATAGATAATGAGAAGGGGATTTATGATGAGAACTGGTTCACATAATACGAGGGCAGGGAAGTCCCACAATACGCCCTCTGCAAGCTGGAGAGCCCGGGAAGCCAGCAGCAGGGCTCAGACCAAGTGCAAAGGCCTCAGAATCAAGAAAGCTGATAGTATAATTCTCAGTCGGAGGCTGAAGGTCTGAGAACCTGAAGTTCTTTTTATTTGCTTATTTATTTAAGAGACAGGGTCTCGCTCTGTCACCCAGGCTAGAGTGCAGTGGCGCTGTTATAGCTCCTGGACTCAGGCGATCCTCCTGCCTCTTAGTGTGTCGCCAGGCCCAGCTCATTTTTTTTTTTCTTTTCTTTTCTTTTTTCTTTTTAGAGACAGGGTCATGCCATGTCACTCAAGCTGGTCATGAACTAGAACCTGGAGTTCTAATGTCCAAGGGCAGGAGAAGATGGGTTTCCCAGCTCCAGGAGAGAGAGTGATTTGCTTTCCTGTGCCTTTTTGTTTTATCTGGACCCTCAGGCAATGGGAGGGTGCCCACCACGTTGGGTGAGGGCAGACCTTTCTTCCTCAGTGCACTGATTCGGATGCCAATCTCTTCCAGAAACACTCTCACAGATGCATTCAGAAATAATGTCTCACCAGCTAACTGGGTATCCCTTAACCCCGTCAGGTTGACACCTAAAATTAACCATCACAAATCCCTTTTTACATTATTCAGGACATGCTGGTAAAAATGTGAATTGCTTTTATTTTGATTACAGAATGATCTTTCCTCTAATATAATCCCAGGCCAGAATGGACCATGCAGGGCCCTGGCTTAGGAGCATCTGGGGTCTCCGGGCAGAAAGCTGACTGTTGAGATGGTCCCTGCATCTCTGCCCTGCCTGGCAAGGGGTGCTGACTCTGGAAGGCACATGGGGGTCGGTCCGAGGAAGGGGTGCTGCTATGGTCAGAAATCGTCTCGGAGGCTTTTCCTCAGCCTGGAAGGAGCCGTCCTCAGACTGCCCTTCTCGGTTGGCCTGATTCCTGGCTCACCAGACAGCCTTCTGGGTTTGGTCTTGTTCCATTCTGTTTTTCAACTCCTTTCTACTTAATGTTTACTATGTGCCAGGCAATGCTCTCAGCTTTAGACATAATCATCTGCTTAAATCCTCGTGAGAACTCCAGGAGGAGGTCTCCCAACTCCTTTGAATGTGCGCGTACCGCCCAAACTCGTATGTTGGACTTAAACCCCAAGGTGATGCTACCAAGAGGTGAGGCATTTGGGGAAGTGGGTGAGTCATGAGGGCTCTGCCCGTATGAGTAGGATTAGTGCCCTTCCTGAAGGGCTGGAGAGAACTGGCTGGGCCCTTTCTGCCCTTCCCCCTCCTGCCATATGAGGATGTCCCCGAGAGAAGATGCCATCAGTGGAGCACCTCACCGGACACCAAACCTGTTGGACCTTGATCTCTGGACCAAACTCCAAAACTGTGAGAAAATAAATTTCTGTTCTTACAAATTGCTCGGTCTCAGGTATTTTGTTACAGTGGCACAAATGAGTTAAGACAGCCACCATGCTACATGGCCTCCCAGGGACGAATTCCCCCGCTCCCCCAGAGACCCTGACATCAGGCTTGCGTGGCAGGTCTGAGCCTCGGTCTCCCCAGGTATAAAATGGGAGTAGCGCATCCTGTGTATTGGGCGGTTACATCAGTCAGCAGGGACAACTGTACCAGCGCAGAGAGAAAGAAGGACATGTTCCTGATTTTCTTTAGGAAGAGCTTGTCCCCCAAACTCAGTAAGAACAGCGCAGAAAAGGAAAACAAAAGACCAACCACCCTTTCTCATACTGATGCAAAACTCCTAAGTAAAATTGTGGCAGTTTGAGAAATGTGCTATTTCTTGTACAACTGACCTGGCAGACTGAGTTCATACTCTTTAATGAGTAAGAGAACCTAACAGTGTATTAGGACAGAAATATGCCTTGACCAAGTGGTGTTTATTATAACAATGTTAGGATGGTTCAATATTAATAAATCTATTAATATAATTTATTCTAGAAAATATTCTACAATAATGGCTTAAAAGAAAAATATGCCATGACCAAGTGGTATTAGTTACAGGAATTAAAATATAGATCAATATTAGAAAATCTATTAATATAATGTATCTTACTAATAAGTGGAAAAAGAAAACCATATATTAAAAGATAATGAAAATGCATTTCATAAATATAATATTCATAACTAAGCTTTAGCAATCTTCATAAAATAGAAATAAGGTATTTTCTTATGATTTTTTTAAACATCTCAAACCAACTTTAAGCATCATATTTCACAATGAAACTCTAGAAATTGTTCCACAGGTGAAGAATAATCAAGATCCCTCCCACAAGTCTTAATTAAAGTTGTTCTGAAACTCCTAGTTGATTTAGTTAGGGAGACATGAAAAGAGATATATATATTAGAGAGAAGGTGGCAAAATGATCATTATTTAAAGTTAATGTGATTATACATCTAGAAATCCCCCCCAAAAAATCCATTAAAAATATTAAGTGAGTCCAGGAACATGGCCAATTACAAAACAAACATACAAAAATCAATAGTATTCCCATAAAACAATAAAAAGTAGTTCGAAAATAGAATGGGGAAATATTCCATTCATAATATCAGTAAAGACATAAAATAACCAGAAATAAACTTGCCAAAAGTGTGCAAAATCTTGGTGGGCAAAAAGTCTATTGAGGGACAGGGAAAAAGACTTGGAGATGTATCCCTTGTCTTGAATAGAAACACTTTATGTTTAAAACCCACCTATTTCCCTCAAATTAATATAAAAATTTACATATTCCAACTCAAAATCCCTAAAGGCCTTTTCTTAGAATTTAGCAAAGCAATTCTAAAGTTAAATGGAAGAATACATTATTCAGGAAAAGTCTGAAAAATATGAGTGAGAAAGGATTTGTCCATCCGTTAAAATGTTACAAAGTTTTAGAAATTAATATGTCACTGGCACAGATGTTTGAAAATGTACCTGGGATTTTGTTTTAACCTGGTGAGGTGACAGACACAGAGACAATGGCCACTGAAAGAGGAGTTTACTATTTACAGTTCCCAAGAGGAGGGGGCGCGCCACGTCACGCAGGGCCACCTGGTCAGTGTGGCCGAGAGCCTTTCCTGTGGTTTGCTCTAGAAGGAAGGGGATTTATACATTAGTTGAGTCGGCAGCCATTGTAGTCCATTAGAAAAAACTCAGGACTAACAGAAGCCTTGGGTTTGAATTTGGGCTCAACTGATTCATTGTGTGATCTTAGGTAAGCAGCTGAGCAGATTTGGGATTGGATACTTTGAATAATTTCATAGCTCTGAGCTATTTATGGGGGTGGTTCCTAGTTGTCCAATCCCTGGCTCTGAGGCGATTTAGGGCAGGGGGAGTTTTGGCTTGGCTGTGATTTAGATAAAGGAGGTGGTTTGGGGTACGGGCTCTGGAGTGGTGGGTTTGCATATAGAAGGAGCGTTCACAGGCAAATTATTTATTATCGCTAGGAATTAGCTAGCCCTGGGAGGGGCAGTCTCTCCAGGATTAGTAAGACCCCAAGATGTCAAAGCATCATAATGTCCATAAAATAAAAATGCATGATTAATACAATAGAAGAGGCAATTGATCAATGAAACAGAATACAAAGATGAGACCAAAGTGCATAAAAGAATTTGATGGGCTGGTCCGAAGGTGGCGAGTTATCTCCTTTGCTTGTTCACAGTTCAGATTGGGCTCCTTGTTCTACTACTTTGCCCCCCTTCTCCCTACTCCACTTGACCAGTCTTAAAGAAAATGAAAAATTAGTAACCACTCTAGCCTGGACCATTACTCTTGTTTCATCAACGTTTCCTGCCCTGCGGAGACCTGGCCCTCAGTACCCACCTCCTCACCCCATTCACCCCTCAACCCATCTGGTCTGGCTTCTGCCGCCATCACACCATAAACTGCTCTTCCTCATCTCTGAACTCCAGTGGGCATTTCTTCATCTTAGTCTTACCCCATGTCTCTGATGCCGTTCATCATCTTCTCCATCATGAAGGACCCTCTTCCCTTAGCTCCACAGCCCCACACCCGCCTCGTTTCTACCTACCTTCCCCATCGCCCCTTCCCAGCCTTCTTCCTCTGTCACCTCTTCAGCTCAGGCATGTCTCTCTTTTCCCCAGCAGGTCCTCCTCCTTCCACCAGCAACGTGGCAATTCTCATCCCCCAGATCAAAGACTCAATCTCCAGCTGACACCTGTCTTCAGAGCTCCAGACACACACATCCAACTGTTTACTGGACTTCGGTATCCCACGGGGCGTCTCAAACTCAAATGGCCAAAATGACAAACATCATCTTCACCCCTAACCTTCCCCATCTCAGAAAGTGTCATCGCCATTGATCCAACTGTTCAAGCCAGAAGCCTGGGTGCCATTCTTAACTGCTCTCTCTCCTTCTCCACCTACGTCCAAACCATTGCCCAAATCACCACCTACTCTACTCTAAAACTCCTCTCATGCTCCTCTCTCTGCTTAATGTCATTCCTCCTGCCACCGAATTCTCCAAACCAACCTCAACCCCTAGGTTGCCCTCACCCCCTCAAACCAAGAGAAAACAGGCAAAGGATGAGAAGAGGAAATTTGCAAAGGAAATTCAAATGACCAGCAAACATTAAAGAATGCTCAACTTTGTTAATAATTAAAATACAGCCAACTTTTAAAGTTTAAAAAATGAGACATTATCTTTGCCTAAAAGCTTAGCAAAGATAAAGAAAATGATAATACATATTAACAAAGTTCTGGAGAAATCGGATATTCTCACAATGTTATAAACCCTTTTGGAGAGCAGTTTCCAGAATGCACCAAAATTCTGAATGAGCAGAAACGGTAGCCCAGAAATTCCTCTTCTAGGAATTTCATCCTAAGGAAATAAATGATCAGCTGCAGCTCTGAGCACTCACTATGGACGTTTCCTCTTTTACTCCTCACAGCAGTCAGCACTGTGAGGCTGGGAGTATTGAGCCCATTATATAGATGAAGAAATTGAGAGTTCAACAAATACCTGTCCCCAGGATGCTTGTGTCAGGGCCCAAACTATAAGCCTAAAAGCCCACACTCTGCTGTTTTCTCAACATAAAGGCTTTGACCTGTGGAGGGAGCAGTTTCAGGAAAAATATCTTCTGGGAACCTCCCGCCCGGGTGGGTCAGGGGCGGTATCGCCCACGCGGGAGAAGGGACCTATATGGAGCCACAGGGCAGCTGCACAGTCTATGGAGCAGCTTGGAGGCGGCCATCTGGCTGTGGGGAGGATGCCGGGGGGCTTGTTCTGATGTTGTTCTTGCATAGAAAATATGTGTTTTTACTTAACTGGCATAGGGGAATGCATGGACGTCACAGAGAAGCGCTCAAGCCAGGCAACGGTGGCCGAAGTGAATAAAGGAATTGTGTTTTGTCGCTAGCGCCCACGTGGTTGGCGGCTTCTTCTGCCTTCTTGTTGTGCTGCCCTGCTGCTCTGGCGTCACCGCCGCAGTAAGGAAGAAGAGGGGATGGATGTGGAAATGTCACTGGCAGAGTTGGCCACAGGTGGATAGAGTCCCCCAGCCACCCCTTGGCACCGCCACCACGGAGCCTTGATTAAAAATAAAAAAGGTTCCCAGAACTGGAAAGCCAGATGGTGAGAGAAGACCCTGAGGGAAGTTTGGGAGAAACCCTGCATCTTCAGAGCTCCGTTCCTTTCTGTCTGTGCTGGATGGGCGGCCCTTAACTTCACCTGGGACCCCTGGGAGCATACGATAGAACAGCCTTGGCAGGGACGTCGGCCTTCTCGGGCTGGGCGGTGGTGATCAGGGCTCCACGAGCCTTCACTCTGGGGCCTCAGCTAGCGGAAAGCCGATGCCACCTGGGGACTGTAGTTTACTAACTAGTTTGGGGACCCTTGTATTGGTAAACTGGCACTAAATTTTTTTATTAATAATTTTAAAAACCACCCTGATTTGTAGCATTCGCTAGTTTCCGTGGTGTAAATATTCCCACTGGGGCCAATTTCAAGCTACCACAGTATAACAGCAGCTCCCAGAATTGCTGAATATTTAATAGGAGGCTCTCAGGTGCCTGTACATGCTGATTCTAGCACACCACTCTTGTGAGTCCTCCTTTAGGGACTCACAGAAGTAACCGGGGAACTCTCTGGGGAGAAACTAAGGATTTGTCATCACGGGAATGGGGTGTTGAGGCAATCGGGGAATTAAACCCAACTTTATAGTAACAAGCTGATAAAGTTGGGCTATAGCTGCATTAAAATGTTTTCACATGCATTCTCACTGTAAAATAGACACAGTGCAGATTTATTCACCCAACAGGTATTTCTGGAGAACCTCTTCTGTGCCGGGAACTGTTCTAGACGCTAGGGATGAATAAGGTGAAAAAAATGAAGTTCTTGTCCTCGTGGAGTTTACAGTCTAGAACATACGAAATAGTATCAGGTAGTTCTGGTTATATGAAGGAAGTTAAAGTGGAGAGGGGAATAGAGAGTGATAAGACGGCTACTTTGGAAAGGGTGGTCAGGGAAGCCCTTGGTGATAAAGGAACATCTGAGCAGAGACAAGAACGAAGTGAGGGAGGGAACCAGGGAGCTGCAGTCCAGGCCAACGCTCCAGGCAGGAGGGGGAGCAGGCGGAAGGGCCCTGAGGTGGAGACAAAGTGAGCACAGCGAGGAACAACAGGATTCCAGATGGCTGGAGCTCGGAGATTGAGGGAAAGCATGGTGTGAAATCGAGTTAGGTAGCTGGAAGACGCATCGTATACGGTAAGGATGGAGTTTGCATTTTCTTTTAATTGGGATAAGGAGACATTGGAGGATTTGAGCAGGGAAATAACAATATCTCCGTTGCATTATAAAAGGATGTGTGTCAAAAATAGTATGTGGGTGGGAAGAGAGGAAGCAGACGGACCAATAAGGAGGCCATGGCTACTGTTTGGGTGAGAGATGATGAGGGTTTGAGCTAAAGTTGTAGAAGTGGAGGAGGAAGTAAGAAGTGGCTGGGTTGAAATAGAGGTTACAAGATTTAACAAAGAACTGGGTATGAGTGGAAGGAAAAACAAAATGAATGTTGGACAACCCCAATACTTGTGAGCTTCCCACCCAAGTTTTGGGGATTGCCAGGGAAGCGAAGGTTTGGTGGCAAGAACAAAGAGTTCAGTGGAATGATCATATGACTTTGTTTTGTCTTCATTCTTGAAGGATATTTTTGCTGGGTGTAGAATTCTGGGTTGACATTTGTTTTCTTTCAAGCATATTAGACATCTGGAAGAAAACAATCATAAAGGTGATATTGTCAGACAAAAACTGAAACAGTTTGCCACCAACAGACCTAAATGCACTAATGACATTCTAAATATTTTGTTTCAGGCATATAGAAAATGATCCCAAGTAGGAGGTCTAAACAAATATTGCATGTATATAAAATAATAATATCTTGTAAGATTTTAAAAATAAATATTTCAGCCAAAAGGCAAAGATGGCCGCACTGGATAACACAATCACAAATGTATATTGTCTATAAGAAATACAGCTAGAGCATAAATATACAAAAACGGCTGAAAATGGAAAGGTAGGAAAGTATATTAAGCAAATTCTGTCTTGTGCTGCTGTAACAGAATATCTGACACTAGATAATTTATAATGAACAGAAATTTCTTTTTCACAGTTCTGGAGGCCAAGAAGTCCAAGATCAAGGTGCCAGCATCTGGCGAGGCTTCATGCTGCATCATAGCATGGCAGACGGCAGAAGGGCAGGGAGAGGGAAAGAGAGACAGAGAAGAGACAGAGAGAGCACCAGAAGGGAGGAACCCATAACCCACGCATGAGGGTACAGCTGTTAGGACTGAAACACCTCTTAGAATATCCCACCTCTCAACGCTGTCACAACAGCAATTAAATTTCAACACAAGTTCTAAAGGAGATAAACATTCAAACCATAGCAAATACTAAACAACAGAAATCTGACATGAAGTTATGGAAGAAAATAGACTTGTATCAATGCTGAGTGTAGAGACTCAAAAAAAATAATTAATTTTGATAATTTAAAAAAAAAATAGACTTTAAAGCCAAAATCACTTCATAATGGAGGAGGGGGTCATTTCATAATGATAAAAATTCAGTTTACCAGGAAGATATAACAATTCTAAATTTGCATGTACCTAATAACACGCTTTTTAAAAGGTATAAGCAAAAAAAAAAAAATGGCAGAATGACAAAGAGAAACAGACAGATCCACAATGATAGCAGGAGATTTTAACATATCTCTCTCAGTGCTTGCTACAACAATCAGACAAAAACAGTGAGGACATAGAAGATTTAATGCTTAACAAGCCTGTCTTAGTGGACATCTATAGAGCATGGCGTCCAACCACTGCAGAATCCATATTCTTTCTCAGCACTCCTGGAACAGTTACAGTTAATCAACCATATCCTTGGCCATTAAGTAAGTCTGAACAAATTGCAAAGTATTAAAATGATACAGAATACATTTGCAGACCACAGTGTATTTACGCTATAAATTAATAAGGAAAAAGTAACCATAAAATCCCTATGTATTTGGAAATTAAGATGTTTCTAAATAATCTACGTTATTCATTGACTACATAAAATTACAACGATAATGTCTTCCAGGGGTTAAAAAAATAAGATAAAACATACAGCAACAACAGCATATAAGCTGGAGGCTGGTTAATAAAGTAAAAGTATTTTAAGGTTGTTGCATAGTTCAGGGAAAAAGACAGTGTTTAATTTTAGACTTTGATAAGTCAAGTAGCAAGTTGAAATTACTAGGGTAACTACTGTAAGAATAGAAACAGAAAAGATATCTTTCAAACTAAAGGGAAAAAAGAACAAGAAAAATAACAGACGTCTCTCATAAATGATAGAAGCAGAGAAAAATGTGAAAAAAAAGATATATAAGATTTGAATTTATGTGGACTTCCACGTGGATGTTAAAAAGGGTGCTTCCAGCTATAGCTGAGAACCGGGTGAGACAGGCTTGGTGGGGGAAGATTCCGTTCACTAGTGGAATCGGCCCCGGGAGTATCGGTCCCAGGGTGGACCCCCCAGCCACATCCCTCAGACCTTACCACTTCAGTCTGCTCCAGTCAGTTTTCATCTTCCAGTTTCTGCATCTCATTACCTGAAGGCTTCTTTCAAAGCTACAGAAGAGCTCTCTGCCTAGACGGTGACTGGCAGGATAGGAGTGTAAATACCCCAGCTGCCTCGCCCTTTGGGTGAGCTGACCCCGAAGCATTCCCCAGCCTCCCTTGGACTTTAGCTCCAGTTGCCCCAAGTGGTAGCTGCGTGATGATGCACCCTTTACTGGCAGCCTTCCCTTCCCCACATCATTTCCCCAACCCCTGTTGATATTTCCTGTGCTTCCCAAATAACTGTGCACTGCAACCCATGTCCCAGGGTCTGCTTCTGGGGGAGGCAGACTTTTGTAGATGTGGCTTCTACACCACTTCCCAGGACCCGTGTTAATGAGAGGCAGTTGCCCAAGTGCCTGCTTGACATACGAGCCACCCCCGAACGGCTCCTGCTCCAAGGGCTGTGTAACCATGGAGCACAAAGACCAGGCCCCATGGGAGAACCGTCTCTGTTTGACAGGGAAACACAAGACTCGCGGCTGGGCTGGCCAGCCACCGGGACTCAGCTGGCAGGAAAGTTTGCAGGACCCAGTGTGCTCAGTGTGCTTCTCCTGGGGCGGAGAGGACAGCAGGCAAGGCAGCGAGGCAAGAGCACTTGGCCTCGGGCAGGCATGGGCCTGCTCCGTGACAGGGCTGACCCGGATCCAAGACCTTCTGGCCAGTCCCCAGGGAAGACTTGGTGTCTTTGTTGGCAAATACATGAACTTGCTTAAGGGGAAATGGGGCCCAGACTTTTTGGCTTCATTTAGGTTTCAAACGAGCTAGATGGGGGACCTTCCAGGCTCCTTGCCCACAAATCCCTCCCACGCTGTGGTGCAGCAAAGGGAATTTAAGGAGCCCTATTTCAGTAGTTGGGACACAGCACAATTTAGGGAAAAGAGGATAGGCTTTAGAACCAGGAAGAGCTCCCTTTAAATCCCAGTGTTGCCGCTCACTAGCTGGATGATGTAGACAAGTGACTTAACCTCTCTGAATTGCAGTTTCCTCACCTATAAAATGGGGATAATAATTGTATTACCTTATAAGATTGCTGAGAGGATTGAATTAAATAGTGCTTATAAAGAACTTAGTATCTGGTACACAGGAAATAACTAATAAACGTTACCATTATTGTTATGTTTGCCACAAGCTTGCTTATGATAACAAAAAATTGGAACAACGTAAATTCCATCAGTGGGAAATTGGTTAAATAAAGATGCTATATCCGTGTGTACAGTGGGATGCTGTGCAGCCATTAAAAATTATGATACAGGTTCATGCTTGATGTGGACAAGCTGTTCATGTATTTATTATTTAGTAGGAAAAAGCAAGTTACATATCCATATTACACTATGACCCGATTCTGTGTTTAGATGCAAGTTTGTATAAGTGTATACAGATGTATGCATAATTATATGTATAAGTACATAGAAAAATGTTTGGAATAAGATATACCAAACCACGTGAAGTATCGCAAGAATGGTAAAACAAACCCCACGTGCACTGACTATTAAGTTGGAACTAACCGATGAGCACACAAGTGCACAGAGGGAAGTAAAACCCAGTGGAAAGCAATTGGGGCGGGGGTGGGGGAAGAAGAGGGGAATAAACCAACCTAAGGGGTACTATGAACACTATCTGGGTGATGGGCACATCTATAGCCAGGACTCAAGCGTTACAGAAACGATCCATGTAACCTTAAACATCTGTACCCCCTTAACATTTTGAAATGAAAAAATAAATAAATTGGAAGAACTCACAAAAATTAAGCCTCAGAACATGACTTTAAAAATTGAAAAAGATTCACCAAACCATTGATGGTGCTTATTGCTGCAGGGTGGGTACAAGGGTAGATTTTTTTTTCTTTCTTTTTATCCATATTTTAAAATAATGACCATCTGTGACATGTATAATAAATAATAAAAGAAAAGATAAAAATTTGTGGTCCAGAATAAGAAAGAGCCTCAGATGAGATCTGTCCAACACAACATCTCACTGTGTGGCCCACCCCCAGCCCCAGGCAAATTGCTTTCAGCCTCAGTTTTCCTCTCTGCAAAATGGGTCATTGTAGATGAACTGAGATAATGCATGTAAAACCCTGAACTCGGTGCAGGGCACACAGTGAGTCACTAGTGTTTAACAAGGCATTTGATCCAGGGCTCCCAAATCCAAGTGTGTTACTGTTCCCAGCCCATCGAACTGCTTGCAACTAGGGACAAGGCCTATTTCTTCAGTCACAGGGGTGCTCCCTGCAGTGTGGTAGAGACCTCATGTCTCTCCAAAGATAATGACTGGCAAGAAACTGTCGGAGGGGCCGGGAGAGAGGTAGAGAGAGTTGGGAGGCAGAAGAAGAGAGAGTGTATATCCTTCTGAACTGTTTGGAAAAAAACCTTTAACTTGTTCATGAATTTCTTTTTAGGTTTAATAATATGGGAATAAAATTATTTTAATAACTTGAATTAATGAACTATTCAGTTACTCCTTCAGTAGGAAGTTCTTTTCCTTCTGTAGAGCACGGTTTTTCTCTGTTTAGTTTGAGGACCATCTATATTAGAACCCTGCCCTGCCTTTCCAATAAATTAGAATTTCTGGGCCAGTGAAGGAGCGGGGAGACTGCTTAGCCTCACTTTTAATTAGCTCCCCAGGTACTTCTTAAGGACATCAAAGTTTAAGAATCACTGCTTTATGAATCCACTGGCATATCAAGTGCTTAGAAATGTTACCTTCCCTTTAGTCTACCTTCACTGAGATGGTATTACAGTTCAGTAGTTCGAGCGCATCCACCCGTGACTCTCTCATTATTTACTGTGCAAACTAGAATTATTCACCCCTGTAATCTTGTGGTCCTACCAATACCAACGGTCAAATGCTGCCTCAACTGGTTAAATAGGTGTAATGGAAAACTAAGTAAATATAGAAAAAGAATGAGGAGGCTCTTCCCATTGTACTACGGACTAAGCTCTAAGATATGTAAAGTGGAAAAAAAAATCAGTATTCAACAATGTGTTTTAGTCTGCTAGCACTCGTGTAAAAAGAACCTCCACCACACACACATATACAAGATATACACGTGTAGGCCGGGCACAGTGGCTCACGCCTGTAATCCTAGCACTCTGGGAGGCTGAAGTAGGAGGATCGCTTGAGCTCAGGAGTTCGAGACCAGCCTGAGCAAGAGCGAGACCCCTAGATCTACTAAAAATAGAAAAAATAAGCTGGGTGTGGTGGCGTGCCTCTGTAGTCCCAGCTACCTGGAAGGCTGAGGCAGGAGGATTGCTTGAGCCCAGGAATTGGAGGTTGCAATGAGATATGACGGCACCACTGCACTCTACCCGCGTGACAGAGAAAGACTGTCTCAAAAAAAAATACACATATATATTTGTACATGCAAATCTCTGTATATGCAAATCTGTATATGCAAATCTCTGGAAGACTATACAAGGAAGGACAGGAAGGAGGGGAGGAGTTGTGGTTACCTCTGGGGACTGGGGTGACTGGGGACGTGAGAAAGACTTTTCACAGTACTGCACACCCACCCTCGCTTTTGAATTTTGAACCATCTGAATGCATTCCTTTTTCAAAAATAAATTAAACTCGAATGTAAAAATATGCTGCCTGGGTGTGCTGTCTTTGAGCTGTTCTGAATTCACCGGCCTCATTCTCGGCTCATCCCTAGCCTTTTATCTGAGGCTCTCCACGAGTCAATCACTGACCTTGTCCATCCGCAGAGACATTTTGATCAGACTGTTAAGCCAGACAGCTCCTCTCGCACTTAACATTCCAGGCCAGAGGCAGCGGAGAGCACACTCGCAAAAGATTCCACGATTTTAGACTTTGCCAAGAAGCAAGAGGTCAGCGTGCTTATGTAAGTCAACGTTGCTTCTCAAAGGCGACGTGCTCAGGAAGGCGAGGCACACTCCGCCTGGCTCGGTCTGCGGCAGCACCACGTGCCGACCACACGCAGTGGGAGGGGGTCGAGAGGGAGGGGACTGCGTCTCAGCCCTGCTGAGGAACCCTGACCGCTCCTAAATTGATCGGCTTAAGTAAAAAAGAGAAATCTATTGTTAAGAATAACAATAAGGGGAACATATGGTGGAGACATTCCACTCCTAGGTTTTTACCCAAGAGAAAAGAAAATATATATGTCCACACAAAGACTTGCACACGCGTGTTCATAGCAGCTTCATCTGCGACAATCCCAAACTGGGAACAGCCCAAATGCCCATCAATAGGTGAGTGGATAAACCAGTTGTGGCATATCCACACAATGGAATGATCCTCCACGATAAAAAAGAAGGAAGTACTGATACATGCCATGACATGGAGGATTCTAAAAATAATTATGCTGCACGAAAGAAGCCAGACAAGAAGAGTGCAGGCTGTATGACGCCATTTATATAAAACTCTAAAAATGCAAGCTCACCTATAGGGACAGAAAACAGGTTAGCGGTGGCTGGAGACGGCGGGCAGAGAGGGCGAGAGGGACAGATTACAAAGGGGCAGAAGGGACTCTTGGGGGTGATGGATATGTTCATCATCTTGATTGTGGGGATGCTTTCCCGGTGCACACATGTGCCAAAACTCATCAAATCATACACTTTGACTACGTGCAGTTTGTTGTATGTCAATTATGCCACAACAAAGCGGTTTTTTTTTAAAAAAAAAAATCCTGGGGTATCATATAGAGCTCAAGGAACAGGTTATGCTTTTTGGATTAAAGGAAATAAATGTTCTGTAGCTTGATTGCAGTAGTAGCTACACAACTGTATGCATCTGTTAAAGCTCTTCCACGTGTATGCTTCAAATCAGTGTGTTTTTGGTATACAAATTATACCTCAACAAAACTGATCTTTTAAGAAACAGGACATATCTGCGCACACGTGCAGCGCTCACGTAGAGAGCGGGTCAGGCAGCCGGCCCAGGAGCATCTGGCGCCCACCTGCCGCTGCCGTGAGGATGCTCCCTCCATCTCTCTCTTTCTCTCGCTCTTTCGCTAACCTTCCCCACTAATTGATTCCTTTCCAGTTCTCTGGCCCACAAGGCAGAACGTTCAGATGCAGATACTTTCTGAGCTTTATATCTTAAGGCCCAGGCACCAAAAAAAGAAAGGAACTTCGCTCTTAGTCAAGTTGCGAAATTCATGGGGAAGGATTCTGATTGGTCCATTCGGGTTAGATGTTTAATACATTCAGAAAGGTATTTTTAAAACGCTGAGACGCACTGGCAAGCCCATGCTAGGCCCTGGGATGCTGTGGAGACGGAGACTGATGAAGTTGCTGCCCCAGCGTGGCTTAGTCTGCTGGGGGGACGATACACAGCAAACAAGCATCGCCACCTCAAATCACCATCAGCACTGTCAAGGACAAAGAAAGAGAGCGAGGGGATAGAGGGTGACTATGAGGGTGACGGGGGGCATGGGGTTATTCAGATGAGGTGGTTCGGATATGGTCACCATTGTAAAGTGACATCCAGCGGCATTTAGTATTCATACATGCACGATGTTGTGCAACCACCACCACTATCTAGTTCCAGAACATTTCGTCACCCCAACAGGAAACCTTGTATCTATTCATCAGTCACTTCCCATTCTCCCCTCGCCCAGCCTCTGGCAACCACTAATCTGCTTTCTATGAATTTGCCTATCCTGGATGGTTCCTATAAATGGAATCATATGTGACCTTTTCTGTCTGGCTTCTTTCACTTAAAATGAGGTTTTTGAGGTTCACGCATGTTGCAGTGTGTATTAGCACTGCGTATCTTTGTGTGGCTGAGCAATATTTCATTACATGGATATGCCACATTTTGTTTTTCTATGCATGGGTGGTCATTTCTACCTTTGGTTATTGTGAATAGTGTTGCTACGGACATTTGTATACAAATTTTTGTTTGAATACCTGCTCTCAATTCTTTGGGGTATATACCTAGGAGTGGAATGGCCGGGTCATATAGTAATTCTATGTCCACCTTACTGAGAAACTGCCAAATTGTTTTCTGTAGCAGCTATAGCATTTTGCATTCCCATCAGCAACGTTCCAGTTTCTCCATCTCCACATCCTCATCAGCACTTGTTATTTTTTTTTTTCATTATTATAACCATCCTAGTGAGTACCAAATGGCATCTCATTGTGGTTTTCTTTGCATTTCCTTAAGGACTAATGATGTTGAGCATCTTTTCACGCCCTTATTGGCCACTTATATATCTTCTTTGGAGAAATGTCTATTCCAGCCTTTTGCCCATTTTTAAAGTGGGTTGTTTGCCTTTTTGTTGTTGAGTTGTGCCTAAGAAAATCATTTGAAATTTTAAAAAAATATGTAAACATAAAGATGTTCATCACAGTATTATCTACAATAGTGAAAAGATTGGAAATCACACTGATGTCTAACAGTAGGGAACACAGAGACAGTCCCTGTCCTCAAGAGGCACTCTGTCTTGTTGAGAAGGCACAAGAAAAACAATAAACTCAGTAAGTTCCAAATTCCAGGTGTGCACAGAGTGCAGCTCAGAAGAAGAGTGGGGAGGGTTTCAGGGAAGACGTCCCCGGACAGGTGAAGAAATGCGAGGTCAGTGTGTGCAAGGCAGAAAGAATGGCACTCGTCGAGAGCTGTGAAAAAGAATAGTATGATTGAGGAACTACAAACAGTGTTTCGGCCTGTAGTGTAAGATTCAGTGTAGAGAGGTTGGAAGGAGCTGGAGCAAGAAGGACGTTTTATGCTAAGCTTTTACCTGAAAGCATGAGGAGCTTCCGAGGGAGGTGACATGACCAACTTTATGTTTTGGGAACATCACCCTGTCAGCCACATGGAGGATGGGTTATGGTGGGGCCAGTCAGGAGGCTGTGGTGAGACAGAGTGAACTAAGGCAGTGGCTATAGGGAGACGGAGGGAAGACATTAAGAACGTAGCACCATCAGACTGTTAAGCCGTACAAGGGCAGAGATTAGATACTATCCCTATACCATAGTTCCCGCCTGCTATGGGTTGAATTGTATCTTAGTTTGTTTAGGCTACTATTACAAAACTCCACAAACTGGGTGGTGTATAAACAACGGAAATTCATTGCTCATAGTTCTGGAGACTGGAAAGTCCAAGATCAAGGCCCTGACAGATTCAGTGTCTGGTGAGGACCCACTTCCTGGTGCATAGACAGGGCTTCTCACGGTGTCCCACGTAGTGGGAGGGCCAACCTAGCTCTCTGCAGTCTCTTCATAAGAGCACTAATCCCAGTCATCAGGGCTCTGTCCTCTTGACCTAATCACCTGCCAAAGACTCCGCCTCCCACTACCATCACCTCGGGGGGTTAGGATTTCAACATATGAATTTGGGGGGGGCACAAACATTCAGACCATAGCAGATTGTGCTCCCCAAAAACAGATATGTTGAAGTCCTAACCCCCAGTGCCTCAGAATGTGACCTTATTTGGAAATAGGGTCATTACAGATGTAATTAGTGTAGATGAGATCATGCAGGAGTAGGGTGGACCCTTAATCCAATATTGCTATTGTTCTTATGAGAAGACAGCCACGTGAAGACAGAGACACAGGGAGAGTGCCATGTGACAAAAAAGGCAGACATTGGAGTTATGCAGCTGTAAGCCAGGGAACACCAAATATTGCCAGCCAACCACCAGGAGCTAGGAAGAGGCAGAGAGGGATGCCCTACAGGTCTTAGAGGAAGCGTGGTCCTGCTGACACCTTGATTTCGACTTCCAGCCTCCAGAACCGTGAGACAATACATTTCTGTTGTTTTAAGCCACACAGTTTGCGGCACTTAGTTACAGCAGCCCTAGGAAACTAATACACTGTCACTTACTTATAATGCTGTCCTGGCATAAATATTTATTTAGCTCAATAGACACCAACAGGTAACATTTCTTGAGTGCTTACTTGGTATCAGGCTATGTCTTATATGTTTTACTCAGAACAAGCCATTCATCCTTCCAATTCCCTGTATAGAAGATTCTATGATCATTCCCACTTTATAATTCAAGAAAACTGGCCGGGCGCAGTGGCTCATGCCTATAATCCTAGCACTCTGGGAGGCCGAGAGGGGAGGATTGCTCAAGGTCAGGAGTTCGAGTCCAGCCTGAGCAAGAGCGAGACCCCGTCTCTACTAAAAATAGAAATAAATGATCTGAACAGCTAAAATTATATATATAGAAAAAAATTATCCGGGCATGGTGGCACATGCCTGTAGTCCCAGCTACTTGGGAGGCTGAGGCAGAAGGGTTGCTTATGCCCAGGAGTTTGAGGTTGCTGTGAGCTTGACGCCATGGCACTCTAGCCTGGGCAACAGAGCGAGACTCTGTCTCAAAAAAAAAAAAAAAAAAAAGAAAGAAAGAAAACTGAAGCAGAGTGATCAAGCAAATTTCCCAAGGTTACAAAGCTAGTTAAATGGCAGAGCCAGGATTTGATGCCTGGCAGGCTGACTCCAAGCTCTAGTGCTCTGAGCCAATATACTGTGCAGCTGTTCTAATAAACATTTGCTGAAAAGTTCCATGGATGGATAATAAAAATGAATGGACCAATTTGGATTTGGTACTTAGGGTAAAAAGTGAGGATGACTCTCAGGTGTCTGGCTCACGTGACTTAGCAGGTAAAGTATCTCCATTTATTGAGACAAAAAAAAGGGGGGCCACGTCAGATTTGGGAGGTTGAAGTTGGAGTCTGAGAAAACAATGAATATGTTCTTGCAATGCTTACTCTGAATCACCATAAGACAAACAAGTGAGATAGCCAATAGACTGTTGGACAGATGGGTCTGGAGCTCTAGAGAGAGATGTGGGTTAGATTTACAGATTTGGGAGCCATCAGTATGCTTAACATCAGGGGTTTGGAAGAGATCACCAAAGCAAAGTGTGGGAAGAGAAATGCAGACCACCCAAGACAGAGCCCTGGAGAACACTGGAATTCAGGAGGCAAGTGGAGAAAAATGATCCTTTACTTCCTAGAACTGGTCTGTTATGGAAAGGCCAAAAGTCGTGTTGTGGTGTGTTGAGGAACAAATAGAAAATGAACCAAAGGGTAAGCGTGTGTGCTGCAGGTGAGAAACAGAAAGAGATGGATTGACAGAATAGGTGCAGAGATGACTATATGCAATGTTGTGCTGGAGCCAGCTTGCACTAAGTCAGAGTTGATCATTAAATTTCAGAAATTTTGCAAGCTGGCTGTTAGCCATTATTAAAAATTAAGTTGTGAAGATTTACAATTAAATAAATTAAATTAATAACAAAGGTCATAAATTCTTAAAACATTATTTCCTAATTATTTTACTACATTTTACTATTATCTATGCCCTTACATTCATTGTATCTGTATGGTGGAAATACCATAATGATGTGCCATGACCCATCATTTTCCAACTCTGTGTTCAGTGACATCAATTGATAGCTTGAAACTGGCTATGGCAGGAGTACTTATGTCATGGAAATTGGCAAATACTCAAGTCAGAATTCGATTTATTGTCTCATTGATTGTCTACTTAAGAAAGTAATAGAGAAAATGTTAGTGATGCAGATTAAACTTAAAAGTGCATTAAGCCTGGTGCAGCGGCTCACACCTGTAATCCTAGCACTTTGGGAGGCCGAGGTGGGAGGATCACTTGAGGCCAGGAATTCGAGACCAGCCTGAGCAACATGGTGAGACCCCCATCTCTACAAAAAACAGAAATATTAGCCAGGGCATTGTGGCACACACCTGTAGTTCCAGCTGCTCAGGAGGCTGGCGCAGGAGGATCACTTGAGCCCAGGAGTTTGAGGTTGCAGTGAGCTGTGATGATGGCACTGCCCTCCAGCCCTAGCAACAGAGGGAGACCCTGTCTCAAAAAAAAAAAAAAAAAAAAGTGCATTATGCCTGTAGCTGTTACATTGTAAACAGCATTAAAAAAATTGAGGAAATAGTCTTCCAGTATTCAAACACTATCATCCAATTCTGCAAAGAAGTCATTAATATCACTGATAAATAAGTGAAGTTTGGCCATATGTCATCATTGTTTAACTTTCGAGTCCCTAACATAAAGGAAAATATCAACCAACATTTATGTTGGGTTTGTCAACTGCAACCGCTGGCTGGCTAGGACACAAGAGTTTGACAAAAATCAACAAAAGCATTTTGTGAGAATCAATTGTCTATGTGGAATTTATAATAAAGAGTCCTGTATATTTTATCATTTTTAAAATTGTGTGTTACACATGCTTTTTATCAGTAAAATTTACAGTAAGCTAATATGCATGTATATTGTGTGTGTGTGTGTGTGTGTGTGTGTGGTCACACACACAATTGTTTTCTCCACAGACATTGTTAAACCTCCTGACTAGCTAAGAGGCAGAGCAGCCCCACTCCCACGGCAATAGGTCACTGGAGTTGAGGTAGTGAAGACCTCGGTGCTGAAAGGGCTGGGAGATGCATCAGATTCACACAGGACAGAAGAATGACTTGGGGTGGGTCTTACAGCCCAAGGAACTACCCGCATTGAGTGATGGGAGGACGCCATGCACCGAGAGGACATAAGCAATGTGGGTTTGTGGTTGTACCAAGCAGATGGTTAGTGGCTCGAGCTGGTATCACCCAAGAGCAAAGGTCTGGGTGTGGCCATGGGGAGCTGACTTCCCAGTTCCCTCTGGCCTGTGGTACGGGGGTCATGGGAGAATGAGTAGCCCCCATTTTTGAGGTCACAGGAAAGAAATGTTCTCCGGGGACAACCTGGTTTCAGTTAATAATAATAGCTTCCACTTACTGAGTGCAAGGGGAGTGTAGCACAGTGGAATGATCAGGGTTTCTGAGTTAGACCTTTCAGGCTAGAACTGGGGCTCTACCACTTACTGGATGTGTGATTCTGGCCAAGCTACTTACCCTCTCGGAGTTTCCATGACCTAATGTGTAAAATGGGGAAAATAATCACCTATCACTCAAAAGATAATACACTTAAAACACTAAAACCAGTGTTTGGCACATGGTAAACTTTTAATAAAATTGTAAACTACTGACATTTGGCTCTGAGAAAAATAATATAAAAATAAATCAAAAAAAATAAAAAATAAAAAAAAATAAAATTGTAAACATTATTGTGACTATGTAAGTGAAAAAACAAGATACAGAATCATATAGGCCGGGCGCGGTGGCTCACGCCTGTAATCCTAGCATTCTGAGAAGCCGAGGCGGGTGGATCACTCGAGGTCAGGAGTTCGAGACCAGCCTGAGCAAGAGCAAGACCCCCGTTTCTACTAAAAATAGAAAGAAATTATCTGGCCAACTAAAAATATATAGAGAAAAAATTATCTGGGCATGGTGGTGCATGCCTGTAGTCCCAGCTACTCGGGAGGCTGAGGTAGGAGGATTGCTTAAGCCCAGGAGTGGGAGGTTGCTGTGAGCTAGGCTGATACTATGGCACTCTAGCCCGGGTGACAGAGTGAGACTCTGTCTCAAAAAAAACAAAAAAACAAAAAAGAATTATATAATTACTATTATACACGGGGGAGCGAAAGGAATGCATCATAATGTTAGTAACAGTTGTCCCTGGATGGAGGGACAGTGAGGTTTTTTTCCCCTTCACTTCCTCTGTATTTTCCAAAACTTCTACAATAAGTTTATTTTAATTTTCGTTCTGGAAAAAAAGTCCTTAAAGCAAAGAGAGTATATAGGAAGGGAAATCTTCGTTAAAAGAAAACAAGCCAGTGCTGTCTCAGGACACGAGACAACCGAGAAGTCTTCCGTATTATATACATGCCTAGCACCTAGGCAAATTATTGAAAAGGGTAGGAAAAATACTCACAGAGTTTAGCTCTTCCAAGTCATCCTTTATTCCCAATAAAAAGTTGGTAAGTTCAAAGGCTGTCTTCTCTTACTTTCTGTCTCATCCCATGATTTTTAGATTTCAAGAAGACTTGTAGTAATGAACATAGGTGCTATAAATTAATCTCAACGTGATTTAAATCTTTAGTTTATGTGTTCATTAAAATTTTACCTGCTTTCAGTCTTAGGGTTCCAGGTGTTAATGGCAACTCCAAATGAAAGTCAAATATAATCATTTGCATAAAAGCATTAGAAGATGATTAATTGGTATTTTCATATAGCTGTGATCTATTCCGTGCTTCTAGAGCTGAAAAAAATTTAACTAAAAACATTTACCTATGCTAATCCTTATGAAATTGCAGAACACTCTCTAGTTTTCCATGTACTCAGCCACATTTATAGCATTTTCATTACCAGGGTCATATTTCATATTTCCTGATTTTAAAAGGCATTACAACTGTGCACCGTTGAAAATTAGGCTGATTTCCACACCATTCCTTATTTATGTGTTCAGTTCCAAAAGAAAGATAGTGATTAAATCTACTTATGTTAACAAATTCCCATTTGTGTGTTGTAGCATGACTTGGGGACTATGTATGTTCTAATTTGAAGGGGCCTAAACTTGAGGTGCCCTAAAAAATCAGTCACAAGACGTAGGCAGAAAAGTGTTTTCAGAAAAGTGATTTATTGATGCTGAATAAAAACTAGCACTGGCAGCTCAGATCCAGTTATGATTGCTAAAGCATGTCCAGGCTGGTTATCTAATGCCTCTGCAGGAATTTAGGCCACGCATTAATGCACCGAAGATAAAATCAATTTGAAAATTTCTTAAATCAAATACCAATCCTGGCGTAATACTCTATGTGCAGGAGAACCAGCCAACAGTAATAGGAAGCCAATTATAAACTATAAACTACTCTGCTAAAATGTCCTGGTTTGTTACTGGCAGGCCCCATTACACACAGTTTGCACAAGTTAAATTCTCTGATGAGACAGAACTGCTATACACAGGCACACACGCATGCCCCTCACTACACTTAACATAAAGATGCAGCTCAATTAACAGGGCTCTTACTGAGTGCAAAACCCCACAGCAACAGCCTGAATATAAGAGATGTGCAACAAACACCATCTCATTCTAATACAGGAGCACAGCCGAGCTGGTATTGATTTTAGAATCAGACAGGCCCAGATTCAAATACCGGTCCTGCCACCTGCTTGCTATTACTTCACTTCTCTGTTTCCTCATTTATAAAATGGAATTAGCAAGGAGACCTATGTGGTAGCTCAAATGAGATGACACACGTGAAATTCTGAGCACAACAGTACTCGGCAGATGTTGGACAGTATCATCCCCTTGTTTCTCTACCTTCCTGATACCCCGACCCCAAAACAGCAAAGGAGACAGAAGTGACATGGAGAATACCACACCGGCCAGTGAACTCTCCCAGGGTGGCTGGCAAGGTGGCAAGTGGTGAAGTATTCGAATTGCTTTCATTTGCCTGTGTGATCCGTGGCGAATATCAGAGGTAGTAGTGGTTTTACAAATCTTTCCCATGTCCAGAAATCCCAGTTGACATAAGTTAATCCCTTGAAATGTGAATGTAGATATAGGGGTCACCTTTTCACGTAGATCTGGGCTCTGGTAGAGGAAAGAAAAACGTCTTCTACCCCATTCTGCTGCTGCTCCCTTAGCTGAGGCCCCAACACCTCAGTCCTGGACTGCTGAAACCGTCATCAACCCACCATCCATAAATGGCCTCTCAGCTTCTCCAATTCATTCTCGTTCATTCAGCTGGTATTTATTGCAGCACAGTACGAATCAGGTACTGACTTTATGTGGCAGGTATGGTCTCTAATTTAAGGAGCTTCTTGAATAACCTTTTTGAGCATAGATCTGACCATGCAACTGCTGTGCTGACCAACCTTCAGTGGCTCCCCATTGCCCAAAGCAGATGCACAATCAGAGGCTGATTCAGAATAACCTGGGAGCTACCTGGACATGGACATTTTTAATAAGCCAAATGGTTGAGTCTGATGTCTCCTCCAGACTGAAAAATAGTAGATAAACTTTCAACTTTATTACTAGGATATATAATACTCTCTGCAATATGACCCCAACCACCTTCCCAGCATCATCAAATCAAAACAATTTGGCGTCTGCCTAAGTTTCTTCTTCACTCCTAACTACAGTGCAACCATACTATGCACACTGGTGTTCCCTGAACACGTCAAGCTCATTCTTTCAAGTTTACACTTGGTGTTACACACACTGCTTGGAAAGTGCTTCCAGCATCCTGACATGGCATTTGCACACAGCAGGCGCCTTCATCTTCCCCAAAGACCTTCCCTGACCACCTCATCTTACTCCATATATAACCCCAGTCACTACCCCTTACCTGCTTATGTTCTTCCTATCTTTGTAGTACTGATCACTATCTGAAAATCGATTACTTCTTGGTGTTTCTGTGTATTCTGTCTTCTCCAGCAGAATTCAAGCCCTATCAGGACAGTGTCTGGCTGGTTTCCCACTATATCCTCAACGCCTAGAATAGTGTATAGCATGTAGCAGGTGTTCAAATACCAAATAAATCATCACTCTGTCTATAGGAGCTTCAGTCACAGCATTTAACATGCTGTTTGTATAATCCCTTCACGTCAAGGCTCTCTTGGTTATTAAGAAACTGACTCAAGCTACTTCAAACAAGAGGTGAGGGAAGGGGCAGAGCCACCGGCAGGACTTCAGGGAAAGATATGCAGCACGACCTCATGGGCAAGTGAAACTCTAAACTCGGGGGCATTTCTTCCCTGCTCCCAGACCAGTCTCTCTTCTCTGCTCCCCTGGGCTGCTACTCCATCGTCCTCTCTCTGTCCTTTGTCTACTCATCTCACATATGACCCAATATATGCATGGCCCCACTGGCCCCTTACATCCAAGAGTCTCCCTCAGTTAAAATTGAGAATCTGCTGGCCAATAGTTGGCTTTGGGCCAACTATCTATGATCCAATCAGTTAGGGGCTTGGGGTAGAGGGAGGGGGCACACAGAAGGGGCTAGAGTCTGATGACAACCAAACCTGCCTGCCACAAATTCATATCCTCTGCAGAGACCACGTCATGCCACTTCTCCCAAACATAACCTTGCTCTTTAATACTTCCAACTCCCTTGTATTATTTCCTCTGCCTGAAATGTACTTTCCCCACATCAACCTTTTTTTGTGAGTGTACAATTTGGCAGCATTTAGTACAGTCACACTGTTGTGCAACCATCACCACTAATTCCAGAGAACTTTTATGGCCCCAAAAAGAAACCCCATACCCAGGCCAGACACGGTGCCTCACACCTATAATCCCAGCACTTTGGGAGGCTGAGGCCAGAGGATCACTTGAGGCCAGGAGTTTGAGACCAGCCTGGCAACATAGTGAAACCACATCTCTACAAATATATTAAAAAAAAAAAAAATTATCCGGGCGTGGTGGCATACACCTATAGTCCCAGCTACTCAGGAGGCTGAGATAGGAGCATCGCTTGTTGAAGCCCAGGAGTTTGAAGCTACAGTGAGCTACAATTGCACTTTAGCCTGAGCAACAGAGCAAGACTGTCTCTAAAAAAATAATAATGAAAAAAACTCCACACCCATTAGCAGTCACTCCCCACTAATCCCCACCCCAGCCCAGGCAACCACTAATGTTTTCAATTCTCTCTGGTATATATCTAGAATTGGATACTGGGTATATTGGAATTGTTGAATCATATGGCAACTTTTTGGGAAACTGCTGAACTGTTTTCAAAAGCACTACACCACTGCTTTACTTAGCCACCAAAAACGTATGAAGGTTCCAATTTCTCCACACCCTTACCAAGACTTGTTATTGTCTCTCTTTTTGATTATAGCCATTCTAGTGGATGTGAAATGCTATCTCATTGTGCATCAGGGTTTTTCAGGCCGGGCGCGGTGGCTCATGCCTGTAATCCTACCACTCTGGGAGGCCGAGGTGGGTGGATCACTCGAGGTCAGGAGTTCGAGACCAGCCTGAGCAAGAGCGAGACCCCATCTCTACTAAAAATAGAAAGAAATTATCTGGCCAACTAAAATATATATAGGAAAACCTTAGCTGGGCATAGTGGTGCATGCCTGTAGTCCCAGCTACTTGGGAGGCTGAGGCAGTAGGATTGCTTAAGCCCAGGAGTTTGAGGTTGCTGTGAGCTAGGCTGATGCCACGGCACTCACTCTAGCCCGGGCAACAAAGCGAGACTTTGTCTCAAAAAAAAAAAAAAAAAAAAAGGTTTTTCAAACCGCAGCTCAAATATAACCACTGTGTAATTTCCTAATGTGCTCCAGGGCAGCTTTTGTTTCCACAGTACTACCACATCATGCCGCTATTAGTGCCCATCCATTCTACATCTACTAAGCACCTGCTATGTACCAAAAGCACCATCTAGGTGCTTAAAATATGGTGAACAAAACAGACATAACAGGAAAAAAAAAAACTATGCCCTTGTGCCACTTAATATTCTGGCCAGGGAGACAAATAATAAAAAGTTTGTGAGATGCTGGTGTTATAGAAAACACTAAAAGCACAGCACGGCAATAGAGCATGCCAGTGGAGTGGTGGTTGCAATATTAAACAGGGTGGTCATGGGAGGCCTCACTGAAGTTACAGCTGAGCAGGAATCGAAATTAAGTTTTAACATGACACATCCGTAAGAGATAGCAAGGAAGCATTAGATATGGGTCTGGAGTCCAGAGAACAGAGTCCAGGCAGATATAGCAAAAGTGGAAGAGCTAATGAGGAACCTGAAACTCAGACTGAAGTGTGGCCACTAAACTAGGGGAAAACTCACGAGTGCGGTGTTCTAGAAGGCAAAAATCTGTATTAGTCTTTTAATGCTGCTATAAAAAATGATCACAAACTCAGTGGCTTAAAACAACACAAATTTACCTTACAATTCTGCAGAAGTCCCACAAGGGACTAAAATCAAGCTGTTGGCAGGCCAAGTTCCTTCTCAGAGGCTCTAGGGTAGAATGCTTCCTTGCCTTCTCCAGGGTTGAGGCTGCCCTCCTTCCTTGGCTCCTGGCCCCCTCCTCTGTCTTCAACGCACTTCTCTGACCCTACTTCCCCAGTCACATCTCCCTCTGACCTCAGCTAGGAAAGGCTGTCTGCTTTTAAGGACCTATGCTATTAGATCAGGCCCTCCCAGATAATCCCAGGCTATTCTTCCCATCTCAAGATCCTGAACTTCATCACATCCACAAAATAAATCCCTTTCGCCATGTAAAGTAACATTCACAGGTTCCAGGGATTTAGAATGTGGACATCTTGGCAGCAGGGGGGTTGCATCATTCTGCCTACATGCAAATGAACGAAGTCTTTCCAAGAGGAGGAGTGATCAATTGTATCATATGTTGACATGTCAAAAAAGTTATTTGTAGAGACGGGGCCTTACTCTTGCTCAGGCTGGTCTTGAACTCCTGACCTCAAACGATCCTCCTGCCTTGGCCTTCCAGTGTGCTGGGATTACAGGCGTGAGCCACTTCGCCCAGCCGGGAAATTTTATTTCTAAGTTTAAAAATGTCGTAAGCTGAAGGTGAGGATGAGAAATGTATCGAAATTTTAAAACTTCTGGCTGGGCGTGGTGGTTCATACCTGTAGTCCTAGCATTTTGGGAGGCTGAGGTGTGAGGATAGCTTGAGGTCAGAGTTTGAGACCAGCCTGATGAACAGTAAGACCACTTCTCTGTCAAAAATAGAAAAATTAGCCAGGTGTGGTGGTGTGTGCCTGTAGTCCCAGCTACTCAAGAGGCTGAGGCAGACTGCTTGAGCCCAGGAGTTTGAGGTTGCAGTGAGCTATCATGATACCACTGCACTCTAGCTGGGGTTGACAGCAAGATCCTGTCACAAAAAAAAAAAAAAAAAAAAAACACAATTGTCTTCAATGAAAAAGAGTAAATGGGATAGAAAATTTTATTGGGATAGTGAGATGGTACTAAAGGTCATAACTTCAAACACAAGAGACTGAATCAGCATGTTCGGTTGCACAAGTGCTAAGTGCAGAAAAGGTGGAGTACTGAACTTAACAAAAATGGGAGTTTAACCAGGCAAGTATCATGAAGCAAGAGACGGGGCAAGGCAGTTTACTGTATTTTAGCCAAGAGTGATTGTCACAATAGCCACAGAATCTAAGCTGGATAATAAAGGACATGAAGTGAAAATTAGACAGGTGATGGGATCAATGAATTATAAGTTATTATACCCACTCACTGTAACTGTTTATGTCTACACATGACTCCTCGCCTAGACTGAGGTCCTCCCAAGTGGAATCACTGTCTTATCTTTCCTTAGTATCTTAGCATCTAAGTTTGCTATTTGGGTGGATGGATGCTTACCTATGGTTAAAGGGAAATTCCTCACCCCAAAATCCTATGATATATAAAGTTGCTACTTCCTCTCTGCTCTTTAGTAAGAGTTCAAGTAAAAAGTTGTGATGCTTTATCAAAATCTATGGTACAAACAAGCTGGCACAGTGGCATGTGGCTGCTGCACGTAGCTGCAGAGGCACAGCTACTCAGGAGGCTGAGGCAGGGGGATCGCTTGAAGCCAGGAGTTCCAGACTGCAACTTTGATCTTGCCTGTGCGCAGCCACTGCACTCTAGCCTGGGCAACATAGCAAGACCTCCCCCCATACACATCCCTTAAAAAAAAAAATCTATGGTATAAACAAATCCTTTGGCATGAGACAAGATGCTGAATTCCAACAGTGTTGTATCCAAGAACTGAACCAGAAATGTACCAGATGTATCTCAACTAAGGTTAAGTTTGCCCTTACTGAATACCTGGGTGGCATGACATCTCTGAATTTCCCAGCCTCTGGTTATTTTACCTCTGTGCAGTAAATTAGAAGGACCCCAAACAGGCCTTGAGAATAGCAAGCAGATAAAGGGGAGCAGACATAAATGAAACCCTACTTTTTAAGCAGGGGATGGG
Source organism: Eulemur rufifrons (assembly GCF_041146395.1). Taxonomy (NCBI): domain Eukaryota; kingdom Metazoa; phylum Chordata; class Mammalia; order Primates; family Lemuridae; genus Eulemur; species Eulemur rufifrons. Next base: position 21,746,376 of record NC_090990.1, read on the forward strand.
GACGGAGGAAAAAAATGCACAAAGAGCGTGTAAAATATGGTTTATTGTTCTTTAAAAGGGTTCAGGGTTTGGTTTTAAATCAGGCTGCACACCTTTCATCAGTCTGACATCTCTCTCACCATGTCAAACCGGCTTCAGCTAGCAATACTTCATTAAATCCAAAAGGAAAAAATTGTTTTCATTTTGAGGGGGAAAAAATCCAGTTCTGAGAACAATTAACATTAGTCTAATTTAAAACAAAATGAGGGCTAATGTTTCATGTTGCTTTTTACATCCTTCTCCTCAATACAGAACCAGGAATGAAATTTTCCTAACTCAGGCAGGCACCGATACTGATGGATACTGCACAGGTGCGCGCGCACACACACAAACACACACGCACACCCCCTCCCTGCAAACAACGAAATTCAGAGCATGTCAAAGGGAAAAGGTTTGTTATGGTATTGATCAAAACCCTTGGAGTCAACAGTCTGTCTTAGCTTAGCGGGTAATGCTGTTTTGATCTTGAGTCTATGTTAAGGAATCTATTGTCATGTTCTGAAATAATTTTGGACAGTACCATCATTTTTTACTTTAAAATTCTAGAAACAATTTTCAAAAGCATTATTCTATTTTGCTTTGTTTTGTGGGGTGGGGGAGGAGAGAATCTACAGATTTTCACTTAGTTAAAAATCAAAGCTCCGGCAATAGGAAAATAGGCAGTTCACGTAGCTGGCCAACATCTGAGGTATCATCAGTGTGAGACAAGGTCCCAGTCCATTCCTACTAGCCTAGCTGATGCTAACAAAACAGGAAGCTTATGGCTCTGCACAGCAAATTCCAGCAGGACACAATGACTCTAAGCCTGTATTCAGAACCTCAGAAGCAGGGCACTATACAGTATGCAATGTTTAGGTGCAAACAGTGCAAGAGCCCCTGATGGTGCGCCTCTACCTGCTTGTTAATGTAGCCTGGTCATAATTGCCTTCTGCAAAGCAGCAGCGAACAGCTTTTCTAGATCAACTCATTAAATCCAGCAAAGAATCTACAAAAATGCTACCACACCACTTCACAAGCAACACAGTCCCTTCACTATTCGTTGGGTTGTTCGATGTCTCTCTTCTACCCTGTTATGGCCTCTGGACACATACTCACTCACTAGGCATTGTTGGTTTTAAACCAGCGATTTTTTTTTAATCTCAAAAATAACCTAGTAAGAAAATAACAAGGCAATCAGTGGTTAAACTGAACTGTACATATATGGGGCAGTTTGGAAAATACCCACCACAAGCATTTCTCAAGTCCAAAATATTGTGAATTTGCTACTCCTTTGACTGTTCCTGAAAATTCAGAGTACAAGTCCTAAAATAAAAATTTTAAACTACCAGCATTCTCTGACATCATTAGACAGAAAATCAGAGTAATGCTACAGCCCACAACTCTACAGGGTGTAGAAAGTGTGCTCTCTGCCTGGACACATCTTTAGTGATGGCCTGGAGCCCTCCCTTTCAGAAGACAAGTTTCTGGGATACCCACTTAGCTTCATTGGTTGGGAAAGACAAGAATTTGACTCTCAGCTAAGTTCTTCGAGAAGACTCCTCTTAAAATGCCATTTTCCCCACTAATTTATCAAAACAAAATGCTCTTGGTTACTTTGTCTAATGTTAGATATGGTTTTGAGGAAAAGAAACTAACATGAACACCCCGTTTTCAGTAAAGACTAAAAACCACCTGGATCATATAATGTATATATGCCACTGCTTTTTTTTTTTTTTTTTTTTTTTGGTGTTTTTTTCTAAAAGTGCCCAGGCGGGCTTAAGGCTGCCAGACTGCACACACATCTACAGCAACAAGGGCTTCCCCTATTCCGTCTACAACTTGTATCAGGGGAAAAGAGGGGGTAGGAGAGAAAAGAGAGAAGAGGGAAAAAATATACCCCCCTTTCCAAAAAAGGAAAAAAAAATCCCGCCACAGGGAGATCTATGTGCCAAGCATAATGGAAGAGTGTGCTCCCCAAACAAGACGGTTCTGCACAGGCTAAAGTTCTGCTGGTTTTCCTTAGAGACCTATTTTGAAAAAGTTTAAAAAGACAGGAAATTTTAATATAATTCAATCCTGGCAGAAATTCACACTCCAAAGCTAGGAGCAAAATCATCTTTCACTGAATTAATCCCTTTTTTCTTTCTTTTTCTTTTCTTAAACATTTTATTCATGTTATAGAGGGATTTCTTTTTTGTTTGCTTTTTTCCAATCATTAGGAGAGTGGTTGAGGAGTACTGAATCCATCACTACTTTGATGACACAGGTAAGATTCCAGATTCACATTTCCAGGTACCAAGAGTTCCCTCTAAATGCCACTATCAAGTCAACCTTTGTTACATTTCTTTCTACTGAACACAGCAATGCCCATTGGTATCTCTGAAGCGTAATCGCATCTTAGGTCGGTATTTCTCCAAGTAAAGCAGCTGTTTGGAATTGAATGCTCCCCTTCTTTTTCTGAAAGTATAAGAATGGCAAACTTTATTATGTAAAAAAAAAAAAGAGCTGATTGACTGCAATACATTATTTACAGCCTAAGGCCTTTCTAACTAACTCTACACAGCTGAAAACCAGCATATTTCCCATACCACATCACTTCTTAAAGAGCTCAGTTCCAACATGAACTTTCTGAGCATTCCCAGAAGGAACAAATTTTCTTTGTTGACTGCCATTATAGTCTATTAAGCATTTAATAAAGATCAGAATGGTATATCCAGAGACATCTGACTATACTCTTCCCAATTAGATTAATAAATTCTTCAGGTTAGAACTGGTAGCAAGGATTTAGGATGCTAAAAAAAAAATATTAAGATGAAGGAGCAGGCTCAAGACATAGACAGATGGCATCTCTTGAAATATTTTACTTTCCAAGAGCTGCTGCCATATATTTCACGCCCTCTGTCACAAATTGTCTTTACTTTTTTTTTTTCTTTTTCTTTCTTTTTGTAAAGAAAGGGTTCAAAGGGAAAGATGAGACAATAATTGCCAAAGAATTCTGGACAACAAAATAGCATGGCCTATTATTCCAGACCAACGCCAAGATTCTGTCTGAGCGCTACCATCCTGAATAGGTCATGTAAGAGTCCTAGGTGATTAACTGCTCCTTTATGCATTCTTCTTGCTTCCTTGTCATAGAGAGTTGTTTGGAAATTGTATGGAATATATTAAAAGAAGCACTTAGTCGATGAGATTCTACCTAGCTATTTTCAAGATTCCTAGATATTCATATCATATACTGGACCAAATTTGCCACCCAAATTAGAAAATCTTTAACTCTGGGAGCCAGTAGTATTGAATCTCTTTATTACTTGCTCTAAATTTTTTACAGCTTAATAATTTAAGTCAAAGACAGCAAATTATCCCACACTACAAATGGATATCTTCCCTAATTCCTTCCTCATACATGATATTGCTTTATGTGTTTCTGAAGACAAAACTTGACACTCACTGTCTTATAAACTGAACGGCATCTTCGTACTTCATTCCACATTCAATCAAAGCGAGTGCAACCAGCACAGGTGCCCTGCAGAGAGAAAAACACGTGTAAACATCCACAAGTCTTTGAAATTAAAAGATTTTTTTAAACCCAGGATTACACATTACCAAAATAAACCAAAGCTTGAGTTATCCTTTTTCCTGTATAATAAAATATCTGATATTTTCCTACACAGTAAAATTATCCATCATTATAGCTTCTGTAATATCTATTTTTAGTAAAGCGCTGAATTCTAAACCTACACTAAGAGATCTTTATTCTTTAACACATCACATTACATCTCAAATTTTCTCATCATTACATATTATCAAAAATTCTTCACTGGTCTTTAGCCCTTATCACAGTAAAATAAATGGCTAAACATATCATGTACTTCAAGTATGTCAGAATTTTCATTATAAATTTCTTTTAATATTTCCTTATCAAATGCTAAAAAGGTGCTAGACTTTTTGAACAAAATCCTTCTGATGAGCTACGAGAGTGCCAAAGAACTGACAGTTAGGAACAGCTCTCTATTTTTAAAAAAATCTAACAAAAGAAATCATGGTTTAGAAAGCCCATTACAGGGCACCAACTTTGGATTACCTAAGATAGCTACTAGTTATAAAATTGCTCCAAGTCAAGTTACAACATTATCTTCAGCCTTCAGGATAAGGACTGAAACTTTTGCCCTTATGAAGAAACTATACTACACTAAAGGGTAAAAAAGGAAAATAGTAAACAAAAGGACAAAGCAGAGCTAACAGCCTGAGTCACCACTACCCTGAGGCAACAACAGCCTGCACTAAGGTTTTGAGTCAAAGTACACATCCTAAATTGGCATTTAATCTGTCTGATGAGAGTGCTGCAACACTATCCCAAGCAATGTTGGGGGGCGGGGGTGGTTAAGATCAGGGTCAATTCTCATCCATACATCTCCTTTCAAGAGTCTAAAGTTTAGCCATATGCTTTCTACCTATTAACTTTCCAATCATCTCAATCGAAAATGACCCATGTAGGCCGGGCGCGGTGGCTCACACCTGTAATCCTAGCACTCTGGGAGGCCGAGGCGGGTGGATTGCTCAAGGTCAGGAGTTCGAGACCAGCCTGAGCGAGACCCCGTCTCTACTAAAAATAGAAAGACATTATATGGACAACTAAAAATCTATATAGAAAAAATTAGCCGGGCATAGTGGCGCATGCCTGTAGTCCCAGCTACTCGGGAGGCTGAGGCAGTAGGATCGCTTAAGCCCAGGAGTCTGAGGTTGCTGTGAGCTAAGCTGACGCCACGGCACTCACTCTAGCCTGGGCAACAAAGTGAGACTCTGTCTCAACAAAAAAAAAAAAAAAAAGAAAATGACCCATGTTTGGATTCTTCAAACTCTACAATGATTTTACTTTTGTTGCCTATTTCAATGACCTGAACCTTTGATTACTTGAAACAGGGGAAAAAAATAAAACACCCACTAAATCCAGTTGTGCATTAGAATTGGACAACCAGATGAAACACAAAAGGTTGTAGTGAGAAATCATTACACTAGCTTTTTATATCTCATTTCCTTTCCTTTCAGGTAATTTAATGTTCTTTAGTGCAATACATGGCAAATTTCTACCAAAGTGAAATTTTCATCATGATAACAAATTCACAGGCAAAAGAGTAAGAGCTTACCTTCCCAATCCTGCAACACAATGCACCGCAACACAGCAACCTGGCTCTTCACGAAATTTGGTTTTTAACAGATTTAGCCAATCATCTACTATCTGATTAGGGGGTGGAGCTCCATCATCAAATGGCCAATCCTGCAAAGAAATGACCTTTTACATTAAATTGATATTTATTCCAAGATTAACATTCTAATATAGAATAGCCGCACATAATACATAAGGCAAGCCTAACCGAACCAACTGTACTCAATATACCTATTCTTGACACAATTCTGATCATTGCTGAAAAATTATCCAGGGTTTTAAAAGTTTGTCAAATAAATTAGCCTTCTCAATTAAGTGCAGTCAGTGTTGTACACATCTAGATTTATCTTATGGAAATCTCTTTATCCAAGTCAAAAGAGCTAGTGTTCTCCCAAATATGGTATCTGAATAGAGTAGTAATTAGGGAAAACTGTAATTAAAGCCAAGACAAAGTAGAGAGGACACAACACATGTCAACATGATTTAACAGTCCACTCTGGCAAAGTGTTGTAACTGGTGTCTCATTGGTCTCTACAAATATTTTTGAAGATTACCCCCCAGATGACTCTAAATTACGACATCTTTTCTTTAGAGAAAAGCTCTCTGGTAAGAAATCTCCAATTGTTAGTAAATCATGATAGAAACATATACCATCTTTGTTATTTATGTGCTCAGTAACTTTTTTTTAAAGGTAGCAATTATTTTTTAAACTCTGCCTAAATTATACATGTCCCATTTAACAAGGACAGTGTTACAAGACAGGGTTCTGAGCAAAAGCCCATTTTGTCATGTATCCCCTTCTCTTTTTGTATTCATAGATTTGGGTTGTCTTTCAATTAAGACTAACCCCACATGCACTCACAGTACAGGCACAGGTTTAACTACCTTGCTACCTATACCTAGCAAGAGGTCCTAAGAAACCAGTCCTCACATTTTACATGCCCTCTCTCCTCCCACCTAAGCTTCAAAGACAGAAATGCAAAAAACACTATTGGGAATTTTTTAAAAACATAAAGCTATTCTACTAATGAGACTGGATAGAGACATTTTAAGATACTAGAAAAGGAAAAAGAAAAAGCGACAGAGCACTAAATTGATTCTGTGCTCATTATTGGCACCACTAGAACACTTCATGTAGCCCATTAGCCACAACAGCACATTATGTTTTGAGTTGTCAACTACGCCCCATAATTGAAGGGCTGTCAGTGTTATTATAAATGTCACTACAGAGTTTAACTATAAACAGCAGTAAAACCGGTGCCTTAGTCAAGAACTTCCTCTAATGCTCCCTAAAATTCACTTATTTAAGAAACAACATAAAATATGCTTCACTTACTCATATAAGTAGTTTCTACAAAAAAAAAATCATTAATCATTTAGAAACATCTGAATTGCAAACTGACACAGCTAAAACCCACCATTAGTCTATTCCAATGTGTGTCTGATTTGCAAGAGCATTCAAAGGATTGAAAGGTCTTATTTGAGGGATATCCTCTTACAGCGAAATATTTCAAACCCTCTTCACCTAGCAAAAGTAAATAACTCCATCTTAAAATCTCTGTGTGGGAAAAGGAGAGAGAGTCCAAGCTTAATGCTAAATGCCCTTGTTTTTTCAAGCTTAACTTAGACCTTTAATTTAATGTGATCACAGCTATTTAAAACAAAACAAAAATCTAAATTTAAGGCCTACAATAAATCCCAGACCTACCATTATCTTCTACAAACTAGTTCAAGTTCTTTAATACATTCCTATTTCGCAAAGGTGTTTACCAACATTACTGATTCAAACAGACTGGTCAATCCAAGTCATTTTCTCACCCTGCCATCTGTCAAAACAAGTTGATTTCTCCTTTAGCCGCTGGAGAACACACAATATAGGAAAATGAACTTGTATTCAAGCTTAATTTCAGAAGCTTAAATTTTGTTTTTATTTATTTTTTTTAAACACAGGGCTGCATTTTACACATGTTTACACTTATCCCCAGTGATTTCCAGCCAGTGGACCATAAAGTCATTTAGAAATGGGAATGCAAGCAAATTAATACCATGCCATATTAAAATACATTTTTAAAAACACTGTTTGGCTATTCAGTTTTTGTGTTTTCACTAAAATGGAGGTGAGGAAACTTTATGGATCAGGTATGAGATGACTGCCTTACCAAAAGGACATTTACTCTTGAGTTTTTTTGGGTTTTTTTTTTGAGACAGAGTCTCACTCTGTTGCCCGGGCTAGAGTGCCATGGTGTCAGCCTAGCTCACAGCAACCTCAAACTCCTGGGCTCAAGCAATCCTGCCTCAGCCTCCCGAGTAGCTGGAACTACAGGCATGTGCCACCATGCTCGGCTAATTTTTTCTATATATTTTTAGTTGTCCAGCTAATTTCTATTTGTTTTTTAGTAGAGACGGGGGTCTCGCTCTTGCTCAGGCTGGTCTCGAACTCCTGAGCTCAAATGATCCTCCCACCTCGGCCTCCCAGAGAGCTAGGATTACAGGCGTGAGCCACCATGCCCGGCCAAGGACATTTACTCTTTTTGCATGAACTGCCTTCTCAACCACTGACAACTGTAATAAAGACTATAAAATTACCACTTAATAAGAAGTAGGCACATAACCTTGAACGAGTATCATCCTTATTACCTTCTTCCTACCCACTTAAAATCTCCAGTTCTCTTCCTACTACACTGCCTTCCCTTCTTTCTTACAGGGAAACAGCATATTTTGATACTAAGGAGGAATTTAACTTAAAATAATTTCAATCACTTTTGTGTTCAAAGTGAACTATGAAAGAAATCTAATCACACTAAAGCTCCTCAGAAATCTATCAATAAGTGTCAGAAATTATGCTGATTACTCTTGGAGCAAAATGTCTTCTCCCTCTCCTCCTTATCCTCTTCTCCCACCTTTTTAGCTCCTACAAGTTATCCACAAAATATTAAGTCACCAATCTTGCACTTGCAAAGTGGCAGAGAATACTTCCATATGGACTTAAGAATGTCTGATAGAAATTACTTTCAGTTATATTCAAACTAGTAGTCCAGAAACAAAAGCTACATGTTGCATTAATTCTTAAAGAATAAAAATGTAAATTTCCATTTTCTTAAAATAAGTGTGCACTAAATTTTGCTTTTTATTAGTTGAAAACACTCTGTATTTACAGGCTTTAAAGGCACAAATGAACAAAACTGCCCATGTATTAATCTAAAAGAATTTTAAAAGATTACTATCAATAATACATTTTCTACTACAAGTTTAAAAACCAAAACTACTAGTGCCAAGTTTTATAAACATCTATGTTTGAAAGGTACAACTTGTTTGTAGTAAAAAAAATTAAAACCCTACACACTCACTAGAACGTGGATTCCTTCCTTTTCAACTGGAGCTTTATCATACGTAGCATCACAAACTCGAACCAAAGTTGTCACTCCATACTTCTTAAGTTCCTTTAAAGAAAAACAATTATAAGGGAACTTGCTTTTAAAACCTCCAACCAGAGCTTTAGAAATGTGATATTACAAATAGAAACAATGAGATATCATCTGTAGACAAAGATCAAACTCATTCTCATTGTGGTAACATACATAATGGACACTCATGCACTTTCAGTGGGAGTGTGAGTATGACTCAACTTTCTACAGGGCAATTTGGTAGCATAACACAAAAACTTCAGAAGTTCACATAGGCCTGGCTCATGCCTGTAATCCCAGCACTTTGGGAGGCTGAGGTGGGAGGACTGCTTGAGGTCAGAAGTTCGAGACTACATCTCATTAAAAAAAAAAAAAAACAAAACTAGCCAGCCATCAGGGCGCATGCCTGTAGTCCTAGCTACTTGGGAGGCTGAGGCAGGAGGATGGCTTGAGCCAAAGAGTTCCAGGCTGCAGTGAGATATGATCAAGCCACTGCACTCCAGCCTGGGTAACAGAGCAAGACCCTGACTCTTTTTTTTTTTTTTTTTTTTTGAGACAGAGTCTCGCTGTGTTCCCTGGGCTAGAGTGCCGTGGCGTCAGCCTAGCTCACAGCAACCTCAAACTCCCGGGCTCAAGCAATCCTTCTGCCTCAGCCTCCCGAGTAGCTGGGACTACAGGCATGCACCACCATGCCCGGCTAATTTTTTTCTATATATATAATTGTAGCTGTCCAGATCATTTCTTTCTATTTTTTGTAGAGATGGGGTCTCGCTCTTGCTCAGGCTGGTCTCGAACTCCTGAGCTCAAACGATCCGCCCACCTCGGCCTCCCAGAGTGCTAGGATTACAGGCGTGAGCCACCACGCCCGGCCAAGACCCTGACTCTTAATTAAAAAAACAAACAAACAAAAAGTTCAAGCCGGGCACAGTGGCTCACGCCTGTAATCCTAGCACTCTGGGAGGCTGAGGCAGGAGGATAGCTCAAGGTCAGGAGTTCAAGACCAGCCTGAGCAAGAGGGAGACCCTGTCTCTACAAAAAATAGAAAGAAATTAACTGGACAACTAAAAATATATAGAAAAAATTAGCCAGGCATGGTGGCGCATGCCTGTAGTCCCAGCTACCCGGGAGGCTGAGGCAGAAGGATCGCTTGAGCCCAGGAGTTTGAGGTTGCTGTGAGCTAGGCTGACGCCAAGGCTCTCTAGCCCAGGCAACAGAGCAAGACTCTGTCTCCAAGGCCGGGCGCGGTGGCTCACGCCTGTAATCCTAGCACTCTGGGAGGCCGAGGCGGGTGGATCGCTCGAGGTCAGGAGTTCGAGACCAGCCTGAGCAAGAGCGAGACCCCGTCTCTACTAAAAATAGAAAGAAATTATATGGACAACTAAAATATATATATACAAAAAATTAGCCGGGCATGGTGGCACATGCCTGTAGTCCCAGCTACTCGGGAGGCTGAGGCAGTAGGATCGCTTAAGCCCAGGAGTTTGAGGTTGCTGTGAGCTAGACTGACGCCACGGCACTCACTCTAGCCCGGGCAACAGAGCGAGACTCTGTCTCAAAAAAAAAAAGACTCTGTCTCAAAAAAAAAAAAAGTTCACATACACTTTGAGCTAGAAATTCTATTTCTGAAAATTTATACAAAGGAAACAATTAAAGATATACACAAAAATTTAGGTAGCAGCATGTTCACCACAAACTGTTTGAATGGTAAAAAAGTAGAAACCACATTAACAGTCCAAAAACAAGGGAATGGTTAAAGGAAGTATGATACACCCCTACAGTGAATACTATGACAGCTATAGTACTGAGGAGGACAGGGGAAGATTTTTAAAAATATAAAGTGTGATCCTATCTATTAATATATGCATAAGTACACACATACATGCAGAGAAAAACATCTGGAAGCCAGGTGTCAACAATGAAATGATTTTAAATTGTCTTTTTGCATATTTGTATCTTCTGATTTTTATGTAATCACTTATTTTTTAATTTAAAGAAATACATAAAAGTAATTCTGAAATTAAGAGAAAAGATAGTATATTAAAATGCCAGGCGGGGTGTGGTGACTCACACCTATAGTCCTAGCACTTTGGGAGGCCAAGGTAGGAAGATCACTTGAGGCCAGGAGATCAAGACCAGCCTGGCAACATAGCAAGACCCCATCTCTACAAAATATAAAAAAAATTAGCTGAGTGTTTTGGCACATGCCTGTAGTCCTAGCTACTTGGGAGGCTGAGGTGGGAGGATTGCTTGAGCCCAGGAGTTCGAGGCTGCAGTGAGCTACAATTGCGCCACTGCACTCTGGCACTCTAGCCTGGGTGACAAAGTGAGGACCCTATTTAAAAAAAAAAAAAAAATTAAAGCCCCTCCTACAGTAACTGCCTATCTTCAAGGGGCCACCAGTATCTTTTTATAGCTGCAGAAGAAGAGTGGCCTTTGCCACTTTTGGAGTCTATTGCCAAGGAATCCACAGGCTCAACATAGTATCACGTAATTCAGCCAGGCTTAAAGGTGACTGAACAACCTGAGGGCATACAGTCCTAGAATCAACTTGTACACTGTGTACACAAAGTTAAGAAGCTCATGGAATCATAAGCACAAAATAAGCAGGAACAGTGATATCTTATAAGTGGTGCCCATTGTTTGATTATCTAAAGCGTAAAGTTAACTGAATTGCTAAAGGACTTTTTTTTTTTTTTTCACAGAAAGGCCTTATAATACAGACTCAGGAATGTTGGAAGTATTATATTAAGTCAGGAATTTTAAAAATAAGTTTCATCCTGAATAACTTGAGTGGAAATAAAGAAAAAAATAAAATAAAATAAAAATAAGTTTCAAAATACAAATAAAATCCCATTAAAACTCCACAGTAGTCATTCATTAAAAGGTGAAAAAATCTTTTATGGTAGATATTTGCGACTTTAAGCAAGTCAAAACCTCTTTTGGCTTCAGCTTTCCCATGTATAAAATGTGAATCCCTGGGAGTTTATCTGGCTAAGTCTACTCTATAAATACAACAACAGAAATCACATTTAAACTGAACAACATGGGAATGATTAAAAAGCTTACATTCAAGTGTTTGCTCAATGAAGTACAAACTATCAATATTAAAAAAATATATAGGCCAGGCACAGTGGCTCATGCTGGTAATCCTAGTACTCTGGGAGGCTGAGGTGGGAGAACTGCTTGAGGCCAGGAGTTCAAGACTAGCCTGGGCAACATCGTGAGACCCCCCGTCTCTACAAAAAAATAGAAAAGTTAGCAGGCTATGGTGGTGTGCACCCATAGTCCCAGCTTCTTGGGAAGATGAGGCTAGAGGATTGCTTAAACCCAGAAGTTTGAGGCTGCAGTGAGGTATGATGGCGCCACTACACTCTAGCCTGGGCAACAGAGTGAGACCCTGTATCAGAAATATATACACACTTATACAGACACACACACACACACACACACATACATACATAAAAATTTTAAAAGGCTCCCTCTACCACCTTTCCTTCCAAGTTTCTGGACCCTTGTATATGATGATTACTATTAACTAGTTTTGGGGGTGGCTTTTCATCAGAGGTGGTTAGAACATCTGAAGTACAACATGGGTTTTAGCGTCAGAGACCTAAGTAAGTTTAGCAGTTCTACCACATACTATGTGCCATTAGGTAAATTACTAAATGGCTCTGACCCTGTTTCCACATCTGTTAAGAGGGAAATAATAACAGTATGTATACCTCATAGGGTTTTTATATTTGTGACCTTAAGCACAAACAACATTGCTTACTGCATAAGGCATATATATTACATGCTGATTGTAATGGTAGGTACATACTGTGTTTAATCAATGTTAATTATTTTTATTATTGAAATTATGACAAAAGAACTGTTAACAAATGTAGAAATGACAAAAGAAAAAAAACATAGTACTAGATAATCTCTACAGTTTCCTAAATTCCATAAATGTTCTTTTAAAAATCTGTTGTAACTAATTCAACAGAATTCAAACCAGGATTGGAAGGATAGCCATCCATATTCCAACTGTAGAAATAAATGGCGTTGTGATGAGATTTTTCTAAAATGGTGCTAATGCTAATGGAATTTTACCTAAAAATCAATCCAAAAAGTAGTAGACCATGCTACAATCTTACCTCTGTGAACTTGTTGAGAGTAGCATTGGTAGGGTTGTGAGTTATCAGAAAACGCATGTTTTCATAGGAGATCTCCACAGGGGCCGGACGGTTCATTATGACAAATAAAAAGTGTGAGCGTGCGTGTGTGAGTGTGATGGGGAAAATGGAAAAAAAAAAAAAAAAAAAAATCAATAAATTTTGAAATGTTTCACAGCAGAAAACATTAAAAAGACCACTAAAATGCCTATTATCGATCAGTGTTTTCTCTATTCGACTTGTTTATTCCTTATAAAGCTTCTCTCTTCAAGGTAAGCAGAAGTATTCAGAATCCACTCGAATCCAAATTCAACTTGGGCCTCAATGTCTGCAGATGGATACCTTCGGACTCCAAAAAATCCAACTACATACAAAACTTAAGCAGCCTTTACTACATTTAGGCACTAGTGAGACAAGTTAAAAGTGTAGGTCGCTTTCCACTTTTGTTTACTTGATGCTTAATTTTACTGGAGTCATTAAAAGAAATATGCTTGCAATTAAAAAAAAAAAAAAAAGCCAACTATTTCTGAGGCCAGTCTCGGTGTCCAGAGTCTTCAAGGCAATGTTAATTATGGCACATAGAACCTCCAAGCTCACTTGTCAGCGAAAACGCTGTGCTGAGCCTGGCAGAAGTCTGCCCTCACGCTCAGAATCGCCATAAATGTGCAACGTATCTTCCAACGAAAAACCTGGGGGAGAAAAGCATAAGTAAAATGAACTGGAGGTTCATATAATAACAGCACAGTTATTATAATGCCTGAAGTCAAAAACACATTCTTTATAAGCCCAAAGCCATGTGAAATGTCACCAATTCTAAATTATTACCATCTATGAAGAATAGGATAAAGGAGTACCCATATATCAAGAATTTTTAAAAAATCAGAGATGCAAAAGTATGTCTTTTTTTTTCCCCCCCAAAACTGGAATCAATGAAGTTTCTGTGCTAATAAGATTACTTTTAACTCAAATACTTTTTAAACGATTAAAAGGTAAAGATAGGTCCTTCACACATACTGTTTGCTTAAAATAAGGTATGCCTGTAAATAGGTGGAGGATATTAACCAAAATTCCACTTTGAGAATTCTATCTAAAATATATACATTGGCCCCCAATTATAATACTAGCCCATAAAGCACTTTCAAAAAATTATTTCCTTTTCCTCACAATTCTGAGTAATTGTTACTATATATGAGGAATGAGAATCAGAAGTGAAGTGACAGATATCTAAGGTCACACAACGAGTTGAGCCCAAATTCAAATTGAAGTTTTCTGTTAGTTCCATGTTTTTCCCAATGTACTACAATGCCTACTGATTCAACTGATCCTATCCTCTCATTTCTAGTCCAGTTTACCTTTTTACTATTTCTCACATCATTGCTCAAGAGTACAAAATCATCTGGAGGTCACTGATTCACACATCATTCTCCTCTCCAAATGTTAATTCCTACCAAAAACAAAGCAAGAAAAAGAAATGGCAGAATTTTTAATATTATTTTAGGCCTGCTGCTTTGAAACAGAGTAATCTTTATAACTGGCTCAGAGAATGTCAACGTAATCATAAATTTCCTTGGAAACAGGGACAAGGTCTAACTTCTATCACTTGCCTTTTTCCTAAGTTACCAATAAATGCTTATTTAGAAGTCTCTTAAAAATGTAATTGTGACCAGATAGAAAAAGGCATCAAAGAGAATCACCATAGAACCATTTTCAGGAAAAAACTGAAATATAGCTAAGAACCTGGACTTATAAGCTTTCAAAACTATTCATCTATCCTCAAGTCTTTTTTATGATCCTTGGGGCATTTTATTTTGTAAATTGCATACTTGATTATATTACCATGGACACAAACACAAAACTAAAATATTCCTAAAATATTAAAGATGAATATGAAATTCAAAATGGCATTCTAAGAACTTCAAAAATACCGCAACAGAAAAAATACTAAACTTGTACACTCAAAACTAAGAAAAGCAAAAATACACACCACCACTATCCCTAACTCATAATTCTAACTGCAACCCCAAACACAGCCACCTGAGATTACACAAGGACATTTCACAGAGTACTCCTTGTACAGTCAAAGAATTTTAGAGCTAGGGAAAACTTAGAGAGGTAACTGCTCTGACCTTTTTAAAAAAAAAAAAAGTTTGGGGTTCAAAGAGGTAAAAATGACTAAACTAAGACCACACTGCTAATTAGTAGCAGATCAAGGACAAGAACCCAGGTCTCCTAATTTCCTGTTTTTTTTCCTTCAATTTTGGAGGTACCTCACATATTTTCCAAGTCACAATCTTTTCCATACAAGTGTAACTTTTCTTCAAATATCTGCTTGGATGTTCATCTGCAATTGTGACCTTATAATGGGGGGCGGGGTATTAAAGTAACTACTCAAAGAACAATGGTTTGCATGAAATGCAGAGGAAAACACAAGGAAATTCTACCCTGTTTGAATCCTTTTGGTTCAATGATGTTATCACAGCAAATGTGTGTCAGCTGAGTAAAGGCACTGAAAGACCCACATTGTAGTGATTGCCAGGCTTAAAGGTTACAGCTCTAGCATTGTTTTCTACCTAGTCCCCAGTGTTTGCTTGCTCAGCAAACAGAACAATCTTTATCCCATCTCACTCCTCCAATCTCATTTTAGAAGGACCATTTCCAGGGATAAGGATAATTCATTATTATTAAGTTTTCAATTCTTAATACTGAGAAGCCCAGTAAAAGAACGTCTGCCAAAAGAAACAGTATGTTCTATCACTGTTAACAGATACATGATAAAAGCAAGCTTCTGTTCCCTCCCCCTCCCCCAAGAGTTCAACTACACATCAACAGCCACATTCCTGCACCTGTCAATTCAGATAAACTACTGTTAATTCCTGTGACACTTAAGAATGCAAACAGCCTTTATAAAAAAAAAAAAAAAAAAAAAAAAGGTAAACAACCTAACACAGCTGGAAAGTACTCAAAAGTTTTGAGCCCTATATTTTAGTATAAATTAAGCACATATACACCATACAAGAAAACTTTCTTCTAAAGTTGTGTCTCTGGCATTAGGTCTGCTCTATCAATGTAAGTAAAAATTGATTATTTTAATTTACCAGGTGATGAAAAAGGCTAATTGATATATCATAGTGATCAAATTCAAATATGCACCCAAATATTCTCTCCATCTTTTATAGAATCTAACTTTTAAAATGTTGGATTTGGGACAGTTTCATATCCTAGGCAGCATTTTTTTTTTTTTTTTTTTTTGAGACAGAGTCTTGCTTGTCCCCCTGGCTAGAGCTCACTGTAACCTCAAACTCTTGGGCTCAAGCAATCCTTCTGCCTCAGCCTCCTGAGTTTTTTTCTATTTTTAGTAGAGACAGGGTCTCGGACTCCTGACCTCAAAGCTAGCCTCTTGCCTTGGCCTCCTAGAGTACTAGAATTATAGGCATGAGCCACCGCACCTGGCCAGCATTTCAATTTTTACCAAACTATAACTTCACTGAAGGATTAGAAAGGATGATGTGGAACAGGGAAATCCTTTTAAATTAAGAAGGGGGAGGAGAGAAAGGATAAAGAGAAGGAAGAAAAGAACAAAGAGAGGCAGTTAGAAAAAGAGCTAGCAAGCTGAGACAGTGTATTGCCAATAAGACTAAGTCAATGACACAACAGAGACTACTCTAAATTTTGAAGAAAGATGTTAGAATGTTTGTCTGATGTCAATACTCTAGTGCTGGCCCAGCACAGTGGCTCATGCCTGTAGCCCCAGCCAAATCAGGAGGATCACTTGAGGCCAGGAGTTCGAGACCAGCCTGGGCAACATAGTGAGATCCCATCTCTCAAAAACAAATACATAAATAAACGATAATACTCTACTGCTAATATCTACCTAGATGAGAAACTAAAACCAAAATTTCATGAACCGATACAATTTCCAAAATTTAATCATGGCACATTCCTAAAATAGAAAAACTATGCAAAGTTAAAAACAATAAAACAGATCCACATGAAGTGATATGGAAAGATGGCTAAAAGACACTAGTAAGTGAAAAGAGCAAGGTGTAGGACAGCATGAACAGTATGGTTAGAGATATTTGTGAATACTGTCTATACTTTCATACCCAGGGACAATCCAGAAAGTTACAAAGATAAAAGGTAATAGTGGTTTCCTGGAGGTGAGGTGGGGTGGGGAGCACAGAACTGGAGGCTAGAGGTCAGGTGCATGATTTACTTTATCCTAACATATACCTTTGAACTGTTTTAATTTCTTCCATGTACATACAGTATTACCTTTTTTAAAAATTCCTGGGTGATAAAGAACCCTATGATGATTTATAACTAAATTCTTAACAGTGCTATAATCATAGGATTAGAAAGAGCCTCTAGAGGGCTAATCCTCTGTCCCAGGCAGGTCTGTACCTACGCAATTCCAGAGTTTTCTTCTTTGTTAAAGATACTAAGTAACTGAGTAAAATTCATGTCCTGCCTTGGCCACTGTAATTCTAAATTCAAATATAAAAGAAGTGAATTCAGAGATAGGAGGGAATTTTATAAAAGCAGCCCCCTTTAATTTAACCCAATCTTACTGGCCATTCTTTTAAAAATCCTATCAATCCACTCCCATCAAGCTTTCCACTAGGAAATCATCTCTATATTTCTAACTTAAATGATACAATAAACCCTCTAATTTGATGGGCTATGCCAATATTCACCAAATTAAAACAGCATATGATATAAATGCACAATAAAAGAATTCTAGATATAAGGAAAACAAAATCTAAAAGCAAAGATCTGAGGAACAAGTAAGCATATATTTACTGTGTTACTTTCTTACCAGAAATTCTACAGGAAGTCATGCAAATTTGAGTCAGTTTGGTTTCTACAATCAGGCAACATGAAAGCATAATACTATATGTAGGACTAAAACCCTGCAACAATTTTTTCCTAAAACAAATTCTCACTTCACATCAACAGACACCTGCACTTCCCTTTAAAATAAGTACAAATCACCTAATCTGTCAACAGGAAAGAATTTATCCTCTTGAAGAGCTAGGCATTTTCCTTAATAAGTTTCTTTATTAATTCAAATATTTAATGGACATGTACTATGTGTCACACACTCTTAACAGCAATAAACAAAACAAAGATCCCTGTCAGGACGAATATTAACACTTTTTTTTTTTTTTGGAGACAGAGTCTTGTTTTCCCCCCTGGCTAGAGCTCACTGCAACCTCAAACTCCTGGGCTCAGGCAATCCCCCTGCCTCAGCCTCCCGAGTAGCTGGGAATACAGGCACATGCCACCACGCCTGGCTAATTTTTCGTAGAGATGGGGTCTTGCTCTTCTTCAGGCTGGTCTCGAACTCCTGACCTCCAGTGTTCCTCCAGCCTCAGCCTCCAAGAGTGCTAGGATTACCGTTGTGAGCCATCATACCAGGCCAGGATCTTAACACATTAATGGGCAGAAAATGTCACTGCTATGGAGAAAAATTCAAAGTAGGAGAACTGACGATGCTAGAAGGGAGGGGGAATCCGAATTTTAAATAAGGCTATCAGAAAAGGCCTCATTGAAAAAAGTGACATTTTATCCAAGATCTGGGGATGTGAGCCAAATAGATACTTGGGGAGCATTTAAGGCAGAAGTATTAGCTGTAGCAAAGGTTACGAGGCAGGGACATGCTCGAAGTGTGTTAGGAACAACAAGGGAGCCAGTGCTACTGGAATAGAGAGGACAAAGGAATGAAGAAAGAGTCAAGAGAAATAAGAGAGCCTTATAGGCCACTACTAGAATTTGGCTTTTATTCAAAGAACAATGACTGCAAATGAAACCAACAGAAAGCTTCATTCAACAGTTACAACTTATGGTTTAAACAGTATCACTCTAGCAGCTATGTGGAGACCGATTATAGAAGTGGTAAGGGTAGAAACAGGGAGATTGGTTAGGAGCCTGTTAACTATAATCCAGGAGAGAGCTTTGTAGCTTGGACTAAGATACTAGTAGAGACGAAGGGGTCAATTTCAAGACATACTTTGATGTGGAACCCAAAAGGATGTGTCCACAGACTGGATATGGGGTTTGTGAAAAAAAGAGTCAAGGCCTTGAGTAACTTTAAAAACTTGTAGAAGCCTAACAATATTCAGAGACTACTCAGACAATAGAATATAAAATCTTTTCAATCATCAAAGAAAGTAGGGAAATTCCTCTGTAAAATATTACTGTATCTTCTGCATTTTGACAACTTGAGGAAAAAAGTGTCTGAAGACTTGTAAACTAAAGAGAACTTCCCTTTACTAAACACTCATCTTCTAGGTAACTGGTCTCAAACTGAAATTTTACTCATCTCTTATGACCTACTCCTAACACACCAGAGCCCAGCAGAAACAGCACCTCCACCCTCTGTGCCACCTATCTTTGTTCATCCCTTGGTTACATTTATCAAACTAAAATTGAATAATTTGGCTCCGTGAAACTTACAAGATTTAAATTAGTATTAGTCCCCTCCCCCACTGACTACAGTCCTAAGAAGTTAATGAAGAGGTATCAACTAAATTCTATAAAAATTAGGATCCAAAATATCAGTAAATAACCTAAAAATAGCAAGATGCATTTTTACAGTTAAAAAGTTTCATAGTTACTCCCTTGGTTATTCCCACTTTTCCACTTCCTTGTTTCAGGAGGGAACTTGAGAATCAAGTTCCAGTACAGAAATCAATAATCAGTTCTATAAAAAGAAATCATGACCTTGACGGTGGGAAAATGTCCTAACATTTCAGAACCAGCAGAAGATACATGGCCTGCCCCTCAGAAGGGAAAAGAAAGCAATTAACCAACAATCACACCTGCTTCCGAGAACAGTGACAGTTATTTACTGAAGTCCCGAGGGCCCTGTTCCCGCCCAAATGAAAAGGGAGTGGTTTTCAAATTTGTGTGTACCTTGGTGATTAGATGTCCTTTTCTAATAATTTCTACCTCTACGAATAACTATAAGACAAAAATTAAATATTTTCATGCCACACCTGAAAATATTTACTTTTCAATTTTGTACTCATTTCCTCTAAAAATCAGCAATTCTCCAGATGAATCTCTTGTCCAAAAATGTTATTTTTCCTTTCATAAATAAAAGTTAAATGAAGGTAACAGCACTATAGTCAATTTTCACTTTTTCTTAAAAAGTTTTTTAATAACATTGGTAATAACATTAAAAATCTTAATAGCACAATCCTAATACTGAACATTCAACTGTTTTCAGTTAATCTTTTAAAAATTACATTAAATAGCGCTACTAAAGTGATTTTATTCATCCATACTTTTATTTGCAAGCAAAGGTATCAAAGCTATCCTCTCTATGGGGTTTATGTTTAAAGACTTTTAGTTTATGTGCATTTAAACTCCCAAGCTTCTTTATTACAAAGTTTAAGGACATTCTTTTCCTAACAATGGTAACCTTCTCATACAATAAGAACTACCTCCAATTCAGATGTTTCCCCATAAAATTAAATCTTAACATTTATTTTCTTTCTTTGTTCCATCCTTCTTTCTTTAGTTCAAAAGGCTAATTTTCCTGGAGAACAATTTAAGTCTTAATCATTTTAACTTAGTTTCCAACATCACTATATATACATTAACTCAAGAACCCACTGAATCGTTAATTTCAATAAAGAAATGTATTTGAGATTCTGAACTTCAATTGTAATAAAGCAAATTCAGTAGTAAAAATCCAAAAGGACACCTGGATTCAGCCTGTCAACACCACTTTGAAATGTTTTCTGAGCTATATCAGGACAGTTAGAATGACTGTAACAGCTGCAAGTTCCCTGAGGTTGCAAAATAGATACTTGGGAAAGGTTATTAGAATCACCTTTCAAAATAACCTACAGCACAGGAGTAGCATGCAAAGCAAAAATTTCCAGGCTATTATTAGCATTATTTAAAATATGCCATATTTCAGAACTTAGAAGGTTACAGGTCAACTTAACTTTTTCATTTCCCCATTCTGTCAAATGTATTGAGCATACTTAAAGGTCCTGTTCCAGTATTCACCCCCAAAAAGGGGATAGGAAGCTCTCTATGCACAGGATACCGAATTAAAACATCCCAAAATACATCTTCTCAGCATAAATTCTTTTGTTTGAGCCCCAGAAATTTTTCTGCTGTTAGGCATTTTGGTTGAAGTTTCCCCTATAACCGGGGAAGTTACACTTCACTTCCTCTCCTAAACTTGCTTTTTATAAATCACATTATACTTCACAGTCACCTCTGTGTACTGAATGAATACAAGATAAACAAACAAAAATCCAAACCATTCTATTTGAAGCTGCTGGTGGTCTTTTAAAATATACCATCTACCCACTAAGTGTTCAATAATGGCATGATGTTTATATTCACAAAACACAGTAACATTCACAATCTTTAAAAACCAAGTGTGTTTCACGTTACACATGAACAGGAAATAAAAATGATGAAATGCCTCTATAATGCCATGTCAAGGAGTTGTTAGTCTTCACTCACTAGCTTAATTCAACATGGATTCGCCTTCCTTCTCTTCCCAATTAAAGAATGCAAAATTCAATCTTTCTTGTCCTCTTCCTCCAAATGTTTACTAAGATGAGGGACAATATATCACCTCTGAATGATACTAACAGACAGTACATCCACTCCTTGAACAAGCATTTGCAGAGCTCTCTGCGCACATCACACAAATACTATCCAGGATCAAGCTCCTAGAAGAATCAACGTGGGTGAAAAATACTTGATTGGCATTAAGTTTTCATATTAATGCTACACATTTTGAAGATACAAAGTGTGAAGAGAATGGAGTAGGAGTAAGACTTCTGAGGAAAGGTAAAACTTTCATGACAGAAAACTGGTCGAAACAGCGAAGGGCCATGGTAGTGTGACTTCAGAAAGGAGCTTAGTCTTTGGTTAGGATAGATAACTCTGGGGAAGTCTTGACCATGCTGAGAATTTCAGGCCAATTCAAATGTAACAAAAGCTCTTAGGAATTTAAAAGCAGATTAGGAGTCAGTGAGCAACTCTTTGCTCACTGAGAAAGCAAATACTGCCATATTGGTGGGCCTCTTCTGATCTACTGAGCAGCTCCATAATTATCAAAAAAACTTAACAAAACAATTTTCTCAATTTATTAAATCCAAGTCACAGATGATACTTATTGATGACCTCCAAATTGAAGATCTCACTCAACTTACTAGAAAAATAATTGAGGGTATAGTCTATGACTTACATTTAAAATGCTTTTCACCCAGAAAGACCCAAATTATCTGCATAATTTAAACTAATCACCAAAAGGAAACTTGTTTGTAACCACATGTGTGGAATGAAAATAATGTCACTAGAATCTATTGTTTCTACATCATATCCTTCTCAATTTGCTGACAAATCCTGCGGATGACTCATATCCTTCTGCACTAACCAGTCACTCAGTTCCCTCATGAAAGGCTTTTCACCAATAATGGAAAGTAGAAAACACAACAATTTGTTTTGCTACTAAAAGCAACATATATCAAAATTATGTACATAAATCCAATTTACAACTACTGTAGTGGTACGACCTAGCGAATGTTTCCTGTAAAACAGTTGGTGACAGGGGGATGCTCAAATTTTAACTA
The DNA here is from genome assembly GCF_041146395.1 of Eulemur rufifrons. Classification (NCBI taxonomy): domain Eukaryota; kingdom Metazoa; phylum Chordata; class Mammalia; order Primates; family Lemuridae; genus Eulemur; species Eulemur rufifrons. Next base: position 21,768,724 of record NC_090990.1, read on the forward strand.
AAACTAAAGGACAACTGGAAGAAAACAGACCTGATCGTGAATTTGAATTCTTGTCAAACAATACATCAGTTAAGAGCCAACATATCTGACCACTGCAGAAATAAAAATAAAGTAATTTATCTGATCTTCTAAAACAAATATATCATGTGTGCATTTTATGCCAAAAGAAGTAACATTTTCTGAGAAGAATGAAATTTCAACCCAAAAATACTATGAAAGGAATTAAATACACCACTTCTCTAAAGGTAAAGACTGTTCTAATGTTCAAAATATTTTTTCAAACTAGGTTCAACTAGAAAAGAAAGAGTCACCAAAAAAAGCCAATCTTAAAACGCTCTACAGTTTAAAAAGCCAACATTGTGCAATGTAAATTTATATTCAAATGATGAAATTTAGTTTCTAGGCCACTTAAACTGGAGTGGATGTCGTGTTAACATAACCTATGGGCAAGAAAATCAGTGTAGGCAAACAAAAGACATTTATATTCAAGTCACATAAAAAATACTGGTATAATCTGTGAACTCCTCCAGTCATTTTTCTGGGAAAGATGTTTGTTCCCTGTAAATCTACTCTGACTGAACGAACAGTGCAGGGAAAATCACCTTATGAGTGTGAGAGAGTGGTCATTTTCTTACCTGAGTCCTGGTAACCCCACAATAGGGAACTGTGGAGAGTGGACAGAGCCTACAGTATTGTGCAGCTTCTTCCATGGAGGTGCTAGGGCAGTGACAAATTCTGATTCAGCCTAGACCTCCACCACTCCAAGTAGCAAAAGATTTTCGTACAATATCCACTTCAGCTACACCAAGCAATCCTACAAGGCTTCAAGTCCTAAGACAGTTGCCAGGAAGTCAAGGGAGTTGGAAAATGTCGTTCACTCAATGAAACAAAGGGTAACTGGAGAAAGCTACCAGACACCTCTATACATACAAATAGTACTGAAGGTGAAAATGGAGAAGAGATTTTTCTAATATTCCACACATCAACAGACTCAAATTGTCATTGCCCAAAATAATTATTAATGGTAGCATCTACTGTTCGATAGACATTTAAGTAATTTAAGCACCAAGAGAAAAAATAAATTTTATCTACTGCTATCTATTTACTGACACTCTTTAACTTAGATTCTAAAACCTGGGATTTAACAATCAAGTTATAAATCAATGTCCTTACCTATGAAGTTAAAAGAATACCATTTACAGGACTGAGTTTTAAATGAGATGATTTGTCATTTGGCCCAAGATTTTCAAGGGAATGTTGAAACCTAAAGTCCTAAAGTGTAATGTTAGACTCTGCAAGTATCCCAAGACCATAAGATCTCTACCACTACTCTACTCAGTAAAAATAATTAAGTCGACCATGCTAAAACTATGGATTCTGATTTCCAGTTACTCAAAAATTTCTAAAGATCCCCAACTTCTGTCCAATAAGTAGTACAACTGATGGAATAGCACCTGAAGAAGTCAACCTTAGTTTCAACCAAACTTAAGTTTTACTCTTCCAAGAACAACAGCTAATAATTTACATACTGCTCCTCTGTATCTTATTTGTAAATACTTACTTTAGAGGCTTCACTGTTACCAACCCCAAATTACTACAAAAATAAACAAGTACAAACCCTGTAAAATACATCCCTACTAAATTTCAACTTTGCGTCTCAATACTGTATTTTGTAATTACTGCATAAGGAAACGCCACATTTATAGGACAAAATGAAAAGTTAATTCTTAAGAAAATAAATCTAATTTACCTTGTTTGCAATTTTTTTTAGTAAACTATACATGGTGCTTTCAGACTTTAAAAAAAATCATATGCAAAAACCATTCAAACATTTACTTTTCCCCAGTGTCACCAAAGTTCAATGAATGTTGATAAATGGTTTCTGCCTATAAATTTGGTTTGTTCAAATTAAATATTACTTGACTGACTCACAGAGGGAGTGGTCTGACTTTTGCTGTTCTGAGTCAGAAAATACCCGGTTCAACAGTTCTAAACTATTTTTCATTTGTAAAGGTGTTCTAAAATGCCAGCCTTTTCCAGCTACTAAATATAACAAACTGTTGCCTTAAGAGAAAAGTCTTAGTGGTAATACTTTGAATCTGTAACTCAATTTATAATTAACAAAGTGCTTTCACATGTATTTTCTCACTTGCTCTTCATAATCTTCCGATTTAAGTATCCCACACAGCTCAAGAGAGAAACTTCCAAAGTGACAACTTCTAGTTAACTCACAATAAATACACTCTATCCTTCTCCCAAAAAAGAAAAACACAACATAAAAGGCTGTTGCATTTCTTTAATCAGACTTCCCTCTCCCAGACATATTCCAGGTGCCTCATAAAAACTCTGTCTCAAAGCACACACCCTGGGGCCCCAAGAGAGTTTCAAGGCAGAATCTCCTCCCACGTAAAAGCCTAGCTTAGGTCCCTAAGAGCCCCAAGTAAGTATCTCCTAAATGATCCCCTCGCCTCCAGCTATTCAGTATTCTGCTGTAACCTCAACTGCTCTCATCTGTACAAGCTGCTAGATCACCTCCTGGATAAGAAACCTCAAAAAGAGACAACCTATTGAGAGAGTAGTAAGGTGTAGTAGAAAAATCGAGGACTTTAGAGTCAGATAGACCTGGATTTTTAATCCAGCTCCAATTATTATCTAAGTCAACCTTTTGAGTCTCTGTATCTCTTCATCTCATCCCTGTAAGTCCATGGGAGTTCATCACTGCAGCCTGGCAAATAGAAACAACTCAAAATGTGCCAAATGAATGCAAATGAGGATACCTGCCACCTTTATTGTAGCTATGAGAATTAAATGAGTATGCTTTTTAGCACCTGTAGCATAGTAGGCCTTAATTAATCCCTTCCCTGCTTACTAGTAAAAATACTACTTACTATTCCTGAAAGCAGAGCATACTAGTGACTGAAAAAAAGAACAACCAAATATAACCTCTGACTTCTAATTACACATCAATGACTTTGACTGTAATTCCACTACATCTACTATCAAAAGGACCACCCTACTTTTTGCTTATCACAGTGAGAGACTCCCAACTTCTAAAAGACATCATTATAAGGTTACATCAAGGTGTAAAATCCCTATCAAGACTCCCTACTTCTATAACACAAGAAGGGGAAAAGTCCATGACAATAATTAGTCCATTCAATATGAAACTTGAAAATATTAGGCTCAGAATACGGCAAACAACTTCTATCTTCACCAACGCAAAGGTACACCGGTAAGTGAGTCTGAAGCCCTGATAATGTTCATTCTGTATCCTTAATTTCCTTTTGCACACTTAACAGGGCATAACTTCACTCACTTCCTGTCTGAAACTACTCTGTAATACAGAACACGGCAGCAAATAAGTACCTTATTACAAGACAGCAGTGGTTGCAGTTTGGTGACTCCAAACAGACAAGCATTTGCTGAATGCCTACAGTGATACTAGAACTGCCAGTCACTTCATATGACGGTTCTTGACAAATTCCAGGACATAATAAAATAGCCTATGGTTCTTCATCATCAATATATTACATCATTATTACTTCTTAAGAGCTTTTCTCCAGAAGGGTAAAAAAGTCACAACCTAAAAGACACTACTTCAATTTACCTAACAATAAAATACCTTTCACCTGAAAAACTAGTACTTTACCAAAAAAAAATATATGCATCTGAATACTCAACAGGCAAGAGAGTAGGATCCTGGGCAACAGACAAGCTTGTTTTAGTTAACTCTCAGAACTCCCAGACTAACATGGGATGGCAACCATATCATTAAAGAACCTGGAAATGTACATTGATGTCATGACATGGGGGGGGAATTTTATGGAACAACAAAAAAAACCTCACCACATCCTTTCTGGGTGGAAAAAAATACCAGAGCCAGAAGATCAGAAGGTCATAGTGCCACTCGAAGAGACTTGTACCCTCTCCTCATACTTCAACCAGAGGATCGGGGGACTAGATGTTCCTGGAAAGAACTCCCTAACCCAAAACACCAGGGTTCACTACTGCCACACACAAAGACCAAGGGGAAGGGCCTCCGGAATGCCTGCTCACACACTGGACAAACGCGGGCACGTCTTGCCACGCTCTCATCTGCCACGCACCTTCTCCCCAACACATGCTCATATCCCCCCCAATCACTCTCTCCCTCCAAGACACTCTCCTCCCCCACCTACTCACACTCACCGCGCACTCACATCCTGCCCACTCACCCACTCATTCCCACACGCTCCCCTCACACCGATACCGCCCCCCTTTCTCCCCGACATTCGCACTCTCACACACACTCACTCCCCCCACACGGATACAGTCTCCCCCACACTCACTCTCCCCCCACTCACACCGTCCCTTCACAAACTCACACTCTCGCCGTCACGCACGCACATCCCCCTTGCTCACCCACCCTCGCTCCCCCGCCCCCGGCCCGGCCCTCCTTCCGGGGACGTGTCTCGGGCCTGCACTAATGGCTGCGGCGCCTCCCGCCCTCCCCTTCCCGGAGGCCCCGGGCGCCGGCGCGGGGGCCGCCCTGGAGGGGCGCACTCACGCTGGCGAGCTGGGGACTGGGCATTGAAGTCCGGCGGCGGCGGGAGCGAGGAAGGCGCCTCTCTCCTCAGTCACCTCGGCGGCGGCGGCGGCGGCGGTAGCGGTGGCGGCGGCGGCGACGACTCCCCCCCAGCCTCGGCGCGCGACACCCGGCCCGGCCCGGCGGCGGCGGCGGCGACGGCGCGTGTCCACGAGTCCGTCTTGCTGCTGCTGCTGCGGCCGCCGCTGCGTCTCCTGCTGCCGCCTCTGCCGCCGCTGCCCTGTGGCGTCGCCTCGCGCTGTGCCCGGCCGCCGCTGCCGCTCCGGCCGCTCCGGGACAGACGACGGTTACAGCCCAGCCGATCGCACCGCCGCCACCACCGCTGCGCGCGCAGCCGGAACCAGCTCCCGCCGCCGCCCCTCAGGGGGCGCTGCGGGGCGCGGCGCGCGGGGCCGCCGGCCCGCCCTCCGCGCTCGCTGACTGGCTGGCCGGCCGGCTCGCGGGCGGTTGGGCCCGCCCACCTGGCCCGCGGGGCGCTGACCCACTGCCCTCGGCGCCTCCCAGGCTCCTCCTCCTCGGGGTTCGTTCCGCTGCGCACTCCCGGCTACGGAAGGTGGGTCCATGTGACCGGGGAGGCGGGGCAGGACATGGCCCAGGAGTCGCTCGCCCACGCTGCGCCCCGCCCATTCGCACCTGGGCCGGGGCAAGGGCCGGGGCAAGGGCCGGCGGCCGCCGAGTGACCCACAAGGTCAAAGGGCTTTTTCCTGCTCCCAGAGGCCTGGGGCCAGATCCTGATGGGACGGGGCGGCTCCCGAGTCCTGTGCTCGGGGATTTCCAACTCAGAGTGGAAACCCGGGCAGCTCAGTTCTTTGCTGCCCTTCCTGGAAGCCCCAAATAAATGGCGTGTGCATCTTCGTGAAAGGTATTTCTGCGCCTTCCCCACCATTCTCTTGCAAGACGTACACAAAACCCCTAAAGACCTAAGAACCCTCCCTGATCAAAATTCAGAATGTAAGATCTTGGGCAAGTGATTTCCTCTAAGTATTATCAACTATTAAATGGAAATAATAATCAGCCACCTCATGAGGCTGTTACTACGTATCAATAATGTATGAAAATGAGAAACAGGAGACCCTGAATTTCAAGGTTTCCAACCTAATGTCACCTCTAACGACGCAGATTACTCTGGAGATTCTCGAGTGGAAAGGGTTGCCTCTTGCATTTGCAGGCTGGCCAGAAACTCTTTGCCAGATTATGTGTCCTGAGTTTTGGTTTGGAAAATGTGGTCACCAGTAAGTTGGGAGGCTGGTTTGGGCCACTGCCAGATGGCAGCCAGAAAGAGGCACCGGAGGCTGGCCGGGGAGGAAAAGGGAAGGCCCCCTCCTGAGAGTTGGGAGTGGGAGGAGGGTCTGTTCTCCCTGTCCATCCTGGGAAGTCTCACCTGTCCAGAAGTAGTACCTATATAGAAAGAAAGGTACCACCACACACATGTTCATCAGGCCCTGTGGGGAGAAGCAGTAGCCAGTCATCATTAAACCTTCTCCACGAGGTTAGACCTGGGGCATCGCTCCTGACCAGAAGGCTTCCATTAGAGCTTAGCAGTAAAAAGAAAGGTCTAATGACTCAGCCTCATCAAGCCACAGCACAGAACCCAGGAGGTTCACCACCAGCAGGTGGCCCAGGAGGGGGTATTCAAGGGCAAGGCTGGCTGGCAGGGCTGTGTGGGAGTCTAGAGGCCTTGAGGAGCAAGAGGGGCTGCAGAGCAGAATTAAGGCCCTTGGGTGAGGAGCAAAGGCTTGGCTGCCACTTGCATTCTGCCTGCCTCCAGCAAGCAGCATTTTCCACTTCAAAGCAGGGCCTCCAAACAGACCTACCTCCTCTACAAAACTGTTGCTGCATCTCCTCATTATTGATTCTTCCACTAAAGTCTCAAAACACCTTATGCAATCCCCATACCATAGCACTTATTATAGTGTAAATGCTTATTTTCAGATTCTCCCCTGCTTAGACTGATCTATTTGAGGCAATCTAGTAGATAGTTTGAAAAAAAGAATGACTTCCCTTCACCTAGCTCTCAGCCTGGCCCTAAAATATCAGTAAATAATATGATAACAACATAAGGGTAAAAATAATGGTTCCAGTAATACTTACCATTGTTAAGCAGCTACTCTATTCTAAGTCCTGAGCGAGATGTTTTTAAGTATATTATCAGGTTTATGCTTCAAAATGACCCTATAAGGAAGGCATTATTACCCCATATTAAAAGGGAATGGAGGCTCAGAGAGATGAAACGACAGAAGCAGGATTCAGCCCAGGTTTGTCTGCCTCTGAAGCCCAAATAATCATGTCAGTTTTTGACTTCCGTCAATAACTGGTGTCCCTCGAGTAAGCTAGAAACCTTTCTGAGATGTTGGGAAAACACCTGCCTAAGAGAGGGAAAGGCCCAAGACCATGATATCACCACCACCTTCCTTGACCCCCAGGACAGCAGAGAGATACTGTAACTTACCTTTCATCCAAATGGTTTCCCAAGAAAGACTGTAACAGGATTTTACTCCCTCCACACCTCAAACAGATCAGGAACTGGGCTGCAGACATCTTATTACAGCATGAAGCATCCCTGGCAGTGAGCTTCACACATAAGTGCCCTGAGTTTATCCAGTGCCTTTGCTGAAGCAGTCCAAGTGCCATCAGCTTATTAATCCTCTCAATGCCCCTGTGAGGCAAAGCTGGAGCTACTCTTGGCTGGTTTTATAGAGCGTTAGCTCCGTGATAGCAGGAGCTATGTGGGCCTGCCACACACAGGGCTTAGTCAAAGAAGTAATAATAGTGTGGCAGAGAAACTAAGGCCCTTGGAAAAATGGTTTCACACAGAGATTGGGACACAATGCAGGTGCTTGGTTCCCACACTGGGACTCTACATTGTTTCATCCGGCATCCTCCCATTGCCATTTAATTGCTGTGTAACCTTAGGAAGTTACTTCATCTCCCTAAGTCTCAACTTCCCTATCTGTAAAATGGAAAAGGTAACGTTACTTACCTCATAAGGTTTTTTGAACACTAAAGGAGTTAGTCACATAAATCATGTATTGAGTCCATGTTAAGTGTTCAGTAAATGTTAGCTAATATTATAATTATTAAAATGGTACTTGGCACTATGGAATGAATAGATGGAATGAGCTTTGTTACTACCAGCTCTGTAGAGTTAATTTCAAAATTACAGGCTCTGCTACTTACTACTAGCTTTGTAACTTTGGACAGATGTCTTTACTTCACAAATGAACTTTTACCCTCATCTATGAAATGGGGTGACAGCCTTGAGATGAAGAGCCTGAAAGTGCTTTGTAAACTGTCAAGAACCATACAGACATTAATTGTGGTTTTAGAAAGAGCATAGGCTTTGCAATATGACTGTAAGGGAATCCCAGGTCTGCCCCTTAAATTCCTGACCTCTAAAGTTTCCTCATCCGTAATATGAGGATAGCAATCACATCTATCTCACGGTGTTGTTGTGAAAAATACAAGGATTAAAGACAGTATATTTAAAGTAGCTGGTACAGTGGAAAGTGGTCCATGAATGTTACTTCACTAGCCCCTAACAAATAAGTCTTGCCTTTCAATGACCTGAAGTAAAGGAAGCATTAGGGTGTGGTGGGAAATGTATGGAATCAATAGAGCAGAGATTATTCCCGGCTCTGCCATTGTGTGACCTTGGGGTTTCACAGCCTGTCTGAGCTTTCAGATTCCTTGCTTTTAACACTAAATAAAGTATACCTACATTGCAAGGTTTGCTCAATAAACAGGAGCTACTAACGAATGCACACACAGGCCTAAGAAGTATTCTTATGGAAAGGACTCAGTTGGAAGTAACAACCAAAATTCCCCAGCCCTATACCAAATGGGGTCATGAGCTGCAAAATAAGCGATCCAGGCTCTACAAGGTTTAGATGAACATGGGAGGTCCCCCCCCCCATGTCTGGACCCTGCCAGTGGACTGGTCAGGAGAAGGCCATGAGAAGACCCAGCCCTGCCAGAGTGATAACCCAGGAGGAGGAGCCAGGGGGAGGAAGGAATGTACTGATTCACCGCCCCACCCATCCCCTGCCTCTAATCTCTCTTCCGCAATTTTATAGCCCTCTTTCACAGGGGCGGGGGCGGAGGGGGCAGGGCGCCTGTTCCTGCTGGCTGCGTGGACCCCCCCCCGCCCCCCCCCCCCCGGTCTCTTGCCAATCGGTTTCTGCAGGAAACCCGGGACAGTCGCACACAGCCCCGGTGCAGTTTGCTCTCCGCAGCCTCCCTTGCGTGCCGGGGTGGGGTTGGGGGCAACAGGGAGTGAATCCGGGGAAGTCAAGGCTCGCTCCGGGCGAGGGTCCGCGGGCGGGGAGTCGCCGGAAAGCTTCGGCGGAGTCACGGCTCGGCTCGGGCCGGTGTGGACTGGAAGGCGGCGTCCTCGGTCGGGTCCTTCCCCCGGCCAGTCCACAATCAGGATGCCCATCTCCACTGCAGTCAGGTGTAACTGGATTTCTGCCAGACAAGAAAACGACTCTGGAACTGGCGACAAGGGAGAAGGGAAAGTTAAGAAATGTAGCTCAACCTCCTTATTTTATCTTACAGATGGGGCAGCTGCGGCCTGGAACTGGGGTATCTGCCCAAGGCGGTCCGGAGAATCCGCTGCGGACTCCAGGCCAGTACAGTCCTGCCTCGGTATCCGTGGGGGATTGGTTGGTTCCAGGACACACCCCCACACCCCAGGATACTGAAATCTGCGGATGCTCAAGTCCCTGTTATAAAATGGTATAGTATGTGCATTTAACCTATGCGTATCCTCCTGTATACTTTAAATCATCTCTATATATAAACTTACACTAGCTAATCCATTGGGAATGCTATGTAAATAGTTGTTATACTGTATTGTTTAGGGGAAAAAATTGTTAAGTGCAGATGCAATCTTTTCCCCCCAAGTATTTTCAGTCCCAGGTTGGTTGAAATCACGGATTCAGGGGGCCTACTGTACTTTAACCTCTGGCGTCCCGCGGCCTTCTGGGCTCAGTTCACAGCATTCCCTGATCCCTTGTGACTGGGTTTCCCTGCTTGGCAGTTGGAAAATATCAAAGAATTTATTAATAACTGAAGCTAGAGCTGTTGGAAGTGAAGCAGCAAGTCTCCCTACACAACAAAGGGCCTAGGAGGTAATGTTCACAGCTAACCTTTACTGAGGACACACTATGTGCCAGGCGCTGTTGTTCTAAGCACTCGATGTGTATTAAATAATTTAATTTTCATAATCCTAGGAGGTGGAATTATTTTTCCTATTTTAGTTTACTATCCCTATTATTAACCTATTATCCCCATTTGATGGGGATACAGATGAATAATAGCAAAGCCACTTGACCAAGGTCACCCAGCTGGCAGTATAATATATGATACAGCCAGGAGGATTTGGACCCAGCAAGTGTTTTTCCAGAGCCCCACACCCCTCAACCTCTGTGTCTGACTCTCCTAATGAGAATGTGGTTACAATCTACCTGCCTTCTGGATGTTGGTTTAACATCGTGAACTCCTTTCATTATAGGAACTAACTTCTTTCAGAGTGACGTAGATTATCTGTGCCTGCATAAATGTTTAATATATACTCCCTGACTACTGATAATGTTTTCTACACACTGAGACATCAAAGCCCCAGGTTACATGGGGCAATCAAGGTCACGTTGTGAAATTGAGAGGACTCTTTCCCGGGTGGTGCACAGCTTTCTTAATGCCGTCAAGTGCTGTGGCCAGAATGTTTCCTCTCCCACCAACAGTGGGTCACGCTGGATCTGTGGTCAGCTCGAGTACCTATCTCCACGTCAGTGATCTTAACCTGTCTACTGCTATGTTTTCAAGGATGCTAAAAGGGTTGCCCTGCCCCCTCAAACATATCCCCTACCTTTGTATGTGTGGGAACTGCACAGATGGAGGTTTCTTTCTTGGTTTGAAGCCAAAAATGATACTTCGTCTTTTGCTAAAATGCGAACATCACAAGAGAGAAAAACTAACTGGGCCTCATCAGCTATTAATATTTTCATGTAATGAGAATGCGACTGTTAGCTCCTTCCTCCCAAAAAGCAAGTTTTGGTGGGAGAGAGACCAGGAGTATCAAGTCATCCCAATCAATGTCTGAAAGAACCTCAGAAGCCATCTAGCGCAACCCCTTCTTTTATAGGCCCAGGTAAAGAAAAAGAGTTTCCCTGACCAGTCAGAGATACTGAGGCCTGAGAAGGGGCTGGGGTGGAACCATTATGGGGAAGGGAACAAAAAAACAGGCAAAGGGACAAAAGATTAGATTAGCCTCAATTTCAGAAAACTTTCCTTCTATTTGTGTTTTTTAAAATCTTCCGTCCCTCCCCCAAAAATGACATGTGCAGTTTATGGTACATAAATTATACTTTAATAAAACTGTTAAAATATATGACATGCTTCTTTTTATTTTTTAGAGACAGGGTCTCACTCTGTCAGCCAGGCTAGAGTACGGTGGCACTCACTGCAGCCTCAAACTCCTGGACTCAAGCCTTCCTCCTGCTATAGCTTCCCAAGTAGCTGGGACTACAGGCACATACTACCACACCCTGCTGACTTTTTATTTTTTGTAGAGACAGGGTCTCCCTATGTTGCCCAGGCTGGCCTCAAGCAATCCTTCCACCTGAGCCTCCCAAAGTGCTGAGATCACAGGCATGAGCCACCATGCCCAGCCAAGACATGCTTCTTATACATTCCTTTGTTTCTTTTTTTTTTTTTTTTTTTTTTTGAGTCAGAGTGTCACTCTGTCGCCCTGGCTAGAGTGCAGTGGCATCATCATAGCTCACTGCAACCTCAAACTCCTGAGCTCAAGCAATCCTCCTGCCTCAGCCTCCCAAGTAGCTGGGACTACAGGCGTGCATCAAAAAATTAGGCCTGGCTAATTTTTTCTAATTTTTGTAGAGACAGGATCTCACTCTTGCTCAGGCTGGTCTGGAACTCCTAAGCTCAAGCCTTATACATTCTTTTTAATTACAGAGATGGATGCTTAATAAAGTAAAAGTCCCCCTCCTACCCAGAAAAAGAACCAATATTAACAATTTGGATTACGTTGTCCCTTCATATTTTTTTCTATACATTCATATTATGCCTTCATATTCATATGTGTGTTTGCATGTTTAACAGAAATAGGATTGTTTCCCTTAACAATATGTCTTAGACAATTTTCCATGTCAGTACATTTAGATCTACGTTGTTCTTTTTAAAGGCTGCCTACATGGTATGGCAGAACTATATTTAACAGGTTCCCTATTGGTAAATATTTAGGCAGTTTTCCATTTTTTGCTATTACATGCAGTACTGCAATGGACATTTTTACATATACATCTTGGAGTACTTTTAGGGGAATTCTGTAAGATAAATTCCCAGAGAAACTTCCTTTTAAAACAGCATGCTTCGGCCGGGCGCGGTGGCTCACGCCTGTAATCCTAGCACTCTGGGAGGCCGAGGTGGGCAGATCGTTTGAGCTCAGGAGTTCGAGACCAGCCTGAGCAAGAGCGAGACCCCATCTCTACTAAAAATAGAAAGAAATTATATGGACAGCTAAAAATATATATACAAAAAATTAGCCGGGCATGGTGGTGCATGCCTGTAGTCCCAGCTACTCGGGAGGCTGAGACAGGAGGATCCCTTGAGCTTAGGAGTTTGAGGTTGCTGTGAGCTAGGCCGACGCCACGGCACTCACTCTAGCCTGGGCAACAGAGTGAGACTCTGTCTCAAAAAAAAAAAAAAAAAAAAAAAAAAAAAACCAGCATGCTTCATCAGTTATAATTTTCATTTTATTCCAAATGTCCTAACATAAAATCCTGTTTCTGATCAAAATTACATAAACTGCTTAGCATGCAGTACACTTGAAACAAATGTTAATTATTTTCATGGCCGTTGTTATCATTGTTTCATATCATTAGTTCAGTGGCTAGAAGTTCATTCCTTCAGTCAACAGTTATTGACGAGCTTCTGCCATATGATGAACCTGAGGATTCAATGGTGAACGGAGGTAGACCCCGCCCTCAAGAGGTTGACGATCTAGTTGTTGATGGATATGTCAACTGGCAATTACGACATCACCAGATGAGTACTAAAGAAGTGCTAACTGCACGGGAGATTAGGGAACACACAAGAGAGACATCCAACCTGAAGGGAAGGGCCATGAGAAAGAAGTAACAGCTTGAACTATCTAAAGAGGGAAGGTAATGAGCACCCCAACCACCAGAGGTATCCAAGCAGAGTCTAAGACACCATCACCAACAAATACTGGTAGGAACAGTAAACTAGAATAGTGGTTCTCAAATGTCCACTCTCACAGGGGTGTTAGTGCTTAGAGAAAGGAGAAAAATATGGATAAAGAGGTAAATTCTTATGTGCTAAATTTATTCAGTTTAAGGGAGAGTCTTTTATTCTAATAGTATATACCCCTCCTACTTTTTTTGGTATTAAAAATGTCCTTTCTTTTATGAAGCAGTAGTTGCAGCACATGATGGTTGTGTTTCTTTAATGTTCTTGTTTGGCCGCACTGAAAGCTAGCAGCCATATCTGGGTCTCCCTCCCCATTTTTAAACTTTTAACTGTTGATGACATCCAAAAGTCTGGGGACCTCTGAGCCAGATGACTTCTAAGACTCTTTCTGTCCCTGTGATTATAAAATTCTCTGCTCAACTGTGATTAAGGCCTGAAGCTAAATTAAGTTTAGAATCTGTGAGCCAAATCCTTTTCAACAGACCCAGGGTAAAAATAAATACGTCAGTATGTGAGTAAGTAACAGAAAGACAACAATTTGATAGCCTCTAAAACACTTTTATTTTTTGGTTCCCAAACCACATAAGAGTACCTCAAGTTTCCATATAGACTTGCTCCCCTGCTCCGGGAAATGCAGCACTGAAGAAGAGAGACCACGGAAATAACAGATAGAAGTGATATGGGAAAAATCAATTTGGTGCAGTTTTCACAAACCTTTAAAATAGAGCAATTTAAGTGATGATGGGGTTTCATGACCAGCGGCGGCAGAGCCTCTGATGGGAATGCTGGTGTTTTTCTGGCATTTCTCTGAGTGGGTGGGAAGGGAAGGAAAATGACTTTTTCCTCCCCTTCCACTTATAAGAAGATGGAGGCAATGAAAAGCAAAAGTCTCCCATAATGTCCCATTAAGAGGAACAAATGAAATGCAGCTCCCCTGTAGCCAGAAAATAAACCCGCAGACAGGCTCTGGGCAGGCCCTCCTGCCCCTGCTGCAGAAACTCAGTATTCACCGACACACCTGGCACTGCTGTTACCATGGTGACTCCTCACCTTTGGCATTCCTTAACTTGGGGGTTGAGACCGGTTCGGGGCACATTTGAGTTTTCATGTTTCTCTTTAGCGTCTGGAAAAGGAAAGGGGAGGAGGGGGGAAGGAGTGTAAATCAGCTTGCCTGCTGCCTTGGCGCTTAGCTCTTCAGCCTCCGTACCTGGGCCTCACTAGGCGAGGAAGCCCTGCAGCAGGGAAGGTGTGGAAATGGCTCCGGCAGAGCCCAACAGGCACAGGTTCAAATCTCAGTGCCTCAAGTTCTTTTTTTTTTTTTTTCCATTCAAACAACCCCCTCCTCTGGGCCAGGCACTGGCAGATACAGAGATGGCTAAAAGCCAGCGTTGGCCCTCAGGAACAGGCAGTCCAGAGGGAAAGCTGGGTGGGCAGATGCCAGTACAAGTGACTTCCCTGAGGCAGGTGCTGGTTCTGTCACCTCCTGGAGAGGGAAAAACAATGTGAAACCCAAACTGCATTGAGAAGGACTTATGAATACCCTGCACCATGAGTTCCTCCCTCTTAGAGTTCAGCATGAGGGCATCCCAATTAAAGGTGCGAAGCATTGAGACATGCACTCTGACCTCAAGCAAGTCAGTTCACTTTCCTAAGCCTCAGTTTCCCCATCTGTAAACCAAAACTACTAATAACTACCTTACTCTTGTTGAGAAAAATGTCTTTAATTAATATATAATGATAAAGCAAAGAGCAGACAGACCTGGATCCAAACTCCTGACTCTCCAATGCCCAATTGAGTGACCTTGAATGATTCTGAACTTTAACCTCTCTGATCCTCACTTTCACTCATAAGGGCACGCATGTAAACCACTTACCCGCATACAGTAAAATGGTAGCTGCTTCTGCTTATAGAAGGAGAGCTCCTGCTCCTTGCCTGATGTGTCATAAGTCAGACACTATTATTGTTATTATTTTTTTCACACCTGGAGAGAGACTGGCACCTGGTTGACACTCCAAAAACATTACTTCCCAGCCGTTTTGGACTCTTTCCTCGGGCCACCCCACCTCCGCTCTCTCTCCAGCTTTCAGATATGTTGGCTGTTTCCCTTCCAGGCCAAGGAGGGTGCAGCTCCTGTAGCCTGCGTCCCCTCCACAGCACCTCCCTTTTCAGCCTCTCCCCTGGGCTGAATGAAGGGGAGAGGGCCTGGGCCTGACCCAGTGGAGAATGAGGTAGGGGAAAAGGCAGGGAGTGCGTCAGCCCTGATGCAATCACAGGCTCGTGGCTTGGCCCACTTCCTGCTCTTTGGGTGTTTACCGGAGCCTGGATTCCACAGGAACCCTTGGAAGTGTACACTGACAACGGCAGGGGGTGGCAGTGTGGGGACAGCACACAATATTGTCCCTGCTTCAGGAAGAAAGTAATACTATGCCTGCCTGGGCCTCCCCTGCTCTGGGCTCAGGGACACAGGAAAGAGATACCAGGTGTTAAATCCAGAGGGAGGAGCAGGGAAGGGAGGCTAGAGGAGGGAGGCAGAACTGGGGGCAAACCACTGGCTGCTGCCAGGGCCAACTTCCAGACCCAGCTCTGAGAAGGCAGATGAATAGGCCCTTTATGTAAGCTTGGAGGAGGGGCACAGAAGGGGGTCTCAGGTGATGTGAGCCTCAGAACAAGCTCAGGGCATCTCCTCCCTTCCTTACCAGCAGAAATCCTAGCTGGAGAGAACCTACTTTTCAGTAGGTTGTTTTCCAGCCATTTGCGTAGGATCTTCATTTGGCCCCTCATCAATCCCACAGGCCTCTCGGGGTCACCTAGAGATGTCCCAAGAGGTGCTGTTGCACAGTGTTAAGGACCTGGGCTTTTGGCAGTCAGTTCTCAGCTCCTCCAGTTACTGGCTGGGAGCCCCAGGCAAGTCATTTCACCTGACTCTCAACTTCCTGATGTCACTTTAGGATAATGAGAGTAGTCAACCTCGGAGATAAAGCCCGTAGGCCCACAGAACATTGCCTGACACTGGTAAAAGCAGTCGAGGACTGTTAGGTGCTGTTATGTTTATTAAGAATAAAGGCTTGGAGAGCCTATTTTTTTCTGAAGCTGGAGCCCAACTGTCCTTCTTCCTTCCATAGCTAATGTCTGTCCCCTCCCCCTCCCCCTGAGCTGTGAAACCGAGCGGCAAAGCTTGCTCAAGCTCCTGAGTCATTCAGCAAAACCGACCTGAGGTAATCAGTGGATCAAGGAAACTAGATGCAGAGTGGGGAAAACCCAGCCACAACGCTGGGGCCTCCTCTCCGGGCAGTTCCCTCTGCTGGCCCCTCTGAGGAGCTTTCGCTTTGTGCTTCGCAAACAAGACGGCACCTGGCGCCTGTGCACTTCCCAGGCCCTCCCCGCGCCCCAGAACCAGGCAGTGGCTACACCTGGGTCTCCAGCCAGCAGCCAGGCCTTCCCCTGGAATCTCCTTTGACACAAACTTTGCCTTTGGACAAACTGTCTCCTTCCCTGCACACCCCAGGCCTCGGGAGGGTCGACACCCTGTGTCCATGCTCACTGCCCACTCACTTCTCAGCCACTGTCATTTGACTGCTGCCCAGACACTCCACTGACACCCTCATCACGCTCATCCACGCTCTCTTCGTCACCAAATCCGAGAGACTGTCTCCAGGACTTTCCTTCTTGCCTTCTCTACACACTCGGTGCTGCTTGACTACTCTCTCTTTTAAACTCTTCTTCCTGGGCCTGGGGAGGCCACAGGCCCCAGTTCTCCTCCTCCTGCAACCAGCATTTCCTGGTGTCAGTTGTGGCTGCTCCTCCCTGTTCTGCTCTTAACCCTCCTCCCGTCCTACTCCTCACGGCCCCTCCCACATTTCATCTGTGCCTGTGTCTTCAACCTCTTCCTCTTTGCTGGTGACCTCCCAGACCCTACCTCAAGCCTAGATCTTCTTCCCAAATGCCACCTGCCTACCAAGCAGCTCTACTTGCATGAGCCCAGGCAGAGCAAGCTCAGCATGGCCAAAACTGAACTCTCTATCTCCCCCCAAACCTGCTCCTCCTCCTGTGTTCCCAATCTTGATGAATGACACCACCTTTTACCCTGTTTCCCAAGCCAGAGGCTCAAAGGTCACTGCTGTCCCCTCCCAGCCCAGCCCATGTTCTTAACATCCCCCTCCCCTCCATCCCCACTGCTTCTGCCTCAGTTCAGGCCTTCATCATGAGCTGAAGCTGGACTGTTACACATCTTATATGCGGGCTCTAGGCCTTAATTTCTTTCTCCCTTTGTACTAGACTCTTTTTAGAGTATCTGCCCAACTACACTCCCTTTTCTGAGAACCCACGGTTGCCTGTAGGCCTTGCTGAAAAGGTGCTCCTAGACCCATCCATGCTGACCTCGGGGAAGCCTTCCCTGCTATTGCCACAGTGTTTTGAACTAATTTGACCCATGCTGGACTGAATTCTATCTCCTGGGACTCTGAAACTGGGACACAGTAACTCTAGTTCAAACACCTCCAAGGTCATAACGGTAAAGAAAATGAGTGAAATAGCCCAATGAGAGACAATGGGGAAGGGCGGCAATTGTGGCAATTGGAGAGTGTGCGCCTTGGCTAAAGGTAGCAGCTGCTGCTCTGCTCTAGCAGATGGTTGCCATGGGAATATAGGCCCCGAGTTGTCAGATATTCTGGTTTTCCAGATTTTTATGTGAAATTTCCCAATTTTTGAATTTTGGGCACTAATTCATTCTTTTAAATGCCACAGGCTAAGCGTATTTTTGGTATCATATTTGGCCCACGGCTGCCAGTTTGCAATTCGTGCCAGGGAGTCAGGTTTAGGTACAGGACCCAAAGCTGGAGACAGCCTCTTTCTGCCATGCCTATGGAGAAGCAGAGAAGCCCTCTGCACAATGGGAGGAACAAAGCCTACTCCCACTGACCCCTTGCCCTCCAGAGATGACACATGCCTTTATTTCCTGCCCAACACGTCCTGCCCTTCTTTCTAGGCCCAGAACTATGTAATAGCTGGAAGTTATGGACTCAGAAGCCAGGCAGATCTGGGTTCAGGTGCTGACTCTGCAACTCCCCAGGTGTGTGCTCTTGAACAATCACTTCACTTTTCTTTCTTTTTTTTTTTTTTTTTTTTTTTTTTTTTGTTGAGACAGAGTCTCACTTTGTTGCCCAGGCTAGAGTGAGTGCCGTGGCGTCAGCTTAGCTCACAGCAACCTCAAACTCCTGGGCTCAAGCGATCCTACTGCCTCAGCCTCCCAAGTAGCTGGGACTACAGGCATGCGCCACTATGCCCGGCTAATTTTTTCTATATAGATTTTTTTAGGTGTCCATATAATGTCTTTCTATTTTTAGTAGAGACGGGGTCTCGCTCAGGCTGGTCTCGAACTCCTGACCTTGAGCAATCCACCCGCCTCGGCCTCCCAGAGTGCTAGGATTACAGGCGTGAGCCACCGCGCCCGGCCCACTTCACTTTTCTGAGCCTCACTTCCTTCCTCTGTAAACTGGGCTATTTTCCTCATAGGGTTGCGATTAGGACTAGAGGAGATATTGCTCAGAAAGCTCTTAGCACAGTGCCTGACACCCAGTAAGCACCGAATCAATGTTATCCACTGTTATTATTACTGCCATTAGTAGGAGTATTTCTCTTTATCCCAGCCCTCTCTCTCTGACCACTTTCCTGTTTGTATAACTCTGGGCATTTACTATTTGCTATTATTATTTATTATTATGATTATTTTTTTTTTCTTTTTGAGACAGAGCCTTGCTCTGTTACCGGGGCTAGAATACAGTGGCATCATCATAGTTCACAGCAACCTCCAACTCCTGGACTCAAGCGATCCTGCTGCCTCAGCCTCCTGAGTAGCTGAGACTACAGGTGCGCACCACCACGTCCAGATAGTTTTATCTATTTTTCTTGCCCAGCTAATTTTTTTTCTATTTTTAGTAGAGATGGGGTCTTGCTGTTGCTTAGGTTGGTCTCGAACTCCCGAGTTCAAGCAATCCTCCCGCCTTGGCCTCCCAGAGTGCTAGGATTACAGGCATGGGCCACTGCGCCCGGTCTGCTCTTATTATTAATTACTATTTTATCTGCCTTGGCATGTTGTAAACCACTTGAGAGAAAGGCATTTTCCCTGTCTCTATAAGGAAAGGGTGAAAATGGGATTGGAACACAGTATTTTGTACATAGTAGGTGCTCAAGAAACATTTATTTGTTGGTACACTACTTGGAATTTAAGCTCCACCAGAGCAAGGACCTTGTCTGTCTGATTTGCTGTTGTGTCCCCGGAGCCAAGCCCAGTGCAGAGTATGTATAGAACCCTCAATAACATACGTTGAATACAAGAGTGAAAGACATCTCCTCACCCTCCACCAGGATCTTTAACATATCCTAGGAGGTTATTGGTACAAATCTCAACCCACTGTATTTAAATAATAGGTTCTGGAATTTCTGTTAATAGCACCCCACTTTTCCTTTGGGGAACTCTCAGCTCTGGAATGGTCATGTGACCCAGGGCTAGCCAATCAGAAACAGCTGTTCCCTAGCCACGGTGATTGGTTCAGGATGGGCTTGTGACTTAGTTAAAGACAATTGGGCCAGCGAAGTGGCTCATGCCTGTGGTCCCAGCTACTCAGTAGGCTGAAGCGGGAAGATTGCTTGAGCCTGGACAACATAGTGAGACCCTGTCTTTTAATAAAAAAAAAAAAAAAGACAATCAGAGCTGAAACTATCAGAAAGGGGAAATTTGCTTCCCACTGAGGAAGCTAAGTTATGAGAACATAAGCCTACATAGAGCTCCAAGTGGCCATATTACCACCATGAGGAATAAAACCAACCTAGGAGAGAGGTAAACACACAGAGAAAGGTCTAACTGAGAGATGGAAAGAGATAGACAGGAGCCTGACAGTATTTTTTCAGCAAGTGGATCTAGTGGTGCCTGAAACCAAGCCCTTGACTTTTCTGTTAGAGACAATAAATTCCCTTTTTTTTCTGTTTGGCCAACTTGAGTTGGGTTTCTGTCACTTACATATAAAAGAGTCCTGATTAATATTTGGAGTTTATAAATAAGAAGTCATAGTAGAACTGGGCACAGTGGCTCACACCTGTAATCCTAGCACTCTGGGAGGCTGAGGTGGGACGATCGCTTGAGCTCAGGAGTTCGAGACCCTATCTCTACTAAAAATAGAAAAAATTAGCCGGGCATGGTGGCGTATGCCTGTAGTCCCAGCTACTCAGGAGGCTGAGATAGGAGGATCACTTGAGCCCAGGAGTTTGAGGTTGCTGTGAGCTAGGCTGACGCCATGGCACTCTAGCCTGGGCAACAGAGTGAGACTCTGCCTCAAAAAAAAAAAAAAAAAAAGAAGTCATAGTAGATACATACATACACCTTTATAGGAATCTGCCAGCCCACAACAATCCCCTTTCTCTGAGAACTGCCCCCCACCCACAGACTAGAGTACCAGTCATGTTTGTACTGCCCACCCCTGCCCCCCAAGGCCACAGCTGGTTGGACCAGAGGTGGACATGTATTGTAAGGCAATCAGGTCAGATTCTTTCCCTAGGGATTACTTAGGACTGAGAGATCCTAGTTCAGTCTAGGCTATATGCATAAACCGAGGGGAGCTGGGAGAGGGTCACATTCGTGGCACAGCAGAGAAGCTGGTCTGCTGAAAGACAAGAATGACGCAGATGCACTTAGAGAAGCAGAGACCGGAGACCATGATTTCCCAGCAAGCCAGAAGCAGAAAGAAAGAGCTGCTTCCTCATCCCTCATGAGACTAATTACTTCTCCTCTTGGGTTCCATGAGATTTCTCTGTGTTCATATAATTCCCTCCCTCACCCTTACCACCCGCCCCCCGCCCTGTTTTTTTGACTTAAAATAGCTCTAGTGGTTTTTTGGTCTTTGTTTTTGCTTGAAACTAAAAGGTTTTTTGGTGGGGTTTTTTTTGTTGTTGTTGTTGCTGTTGTTGTTGTTTTTTGAGACAGGGTCTCACACTGTCACCCAGGCTAGAGTGTAGTGGTGTCATCATAGCTTGCTGCAGCTTCAAACTCCTGGGCTCAGGTGATCCTCCTGCCTCTCATTCTGTTGCCCAGGCTATAGTGCAGTTGTGTCAGTGGTGTCATCATAGCTCACTGTAACCACTGAAACCCCAAACCTCAAATTTCTGGGCTTAAGTGATCCTCCTGCCTCAGTCTCCCGAGTAGCCAGGACTACAAGCATACGCCACCACGACCAGCTAATTTTTCTATTTTTTGTAGACACGGGGTCTCTCTATGTTGCCCAGAAAGGTTTCAAGCTCCTGACCTCAAGCAATCCTCCTGTCTCAGCCTCTCAAAGCACTAGGATTATGGTTGTGAGCCACTGTTCCCAGCCTGGAAGTCTCTTCTAATAATATAATCAGACAAGAGAAAATACATATGTATAAGGATGCTCAGTGCAATAGTGTTTATATCAGAGAAAAATTGGAACTGACTTAAATGTCCAACACTGTGTTTTGTTTATTAGATGAAGGTACCTACATAAAATAGAATGTTATGAAGATTTGGAGGAGGAAAGACACAATATTTTTAAATAAAAATAAACATGGAGTACAATTCAAAATGTTATGGGGTATACTGCAAAATTTGTCTGAATTTTTAAGGTAAAAACCCAATATTTCAAAGACGTTTCTCATGCTCTCTTACATCCCAGCATCTCCCCCGCCTCCCCCACAGTCTCACACACTCCCTGCCCAGCAAAGCATTCATCTTCTCTACCTTTGGGGTTACCTGGGTGGAAAAATTTAAGAAGCATTTATTTAAGTACAAGTCCTGAGGCCTCTAACATTAAAGGTATTTACAAGGATAGATATCCACATTTTCCAAGTAAAAAAAAAGCAGGTTACAAAAATATCACCAAAAATGTGAACACTGGTTATTTTGGGCCATGGGATTTTAGGAGATCTTTCTTCTTGGTACTTTTATGTATTATTTGAAGTTTTTATACTGTGCATATATTATATTTATGTATTTATATTATATGTTACATTATGAGCTATTTTCATGGATGAGTCCACCTTGATTTTACTTTCTCCACTATTGTCCTCAAATCACGCTCAACCAGATTTCCTCTAATACAGCTTCCTTCTTAAGAAGATGAGAATTTACCTGGCTGCCCAGCCCTCTGGGGAACTGGTCCAGACAGAACCTTCCTCCTGTGCTTCCATGAGCCCAGCAGAAATCCTAGGCAGCTCACTACTGCTCTCTTGTGGCCAGAATAGGTCAGTGCCTGATCTAGCTAAACACAGCTCGCTCGATGCACCCGAACAATCAAGGTCATCCCCAGCGGTGTGACTTCTGGCTACCCCTTAAGTTAGCTCACTGCACACCAGCATCAGTAGCTCAGTATGCCATCCCCAAACAGACCATGACCTGGGCTTAGTGAGGCTGAGCCTAACAACTGCAAACCCTTCTGAAACAATGTTGTCCACTCCAAGCCAGAGGCTCTCAGGAAATGCCCTTTTCCAGCAGCTAGAGCAAGTGAGAGAGCTTTCCCATCTGCCAGACAGCACCAATGGTCAGGACTCAGGGTTTGAGACAGCAGAAGGCAGGGCTGCAGGAAGACAACCGCAATCGTCCTCACCATAAAAGCCCTTGCCCTTGTATGGTTCTTTTTACTTTTCAAAATATTTCCCAAGGCAGTTTGACATGTCCAAATAAATTCACACAAGGGTGTTTGCAGCAAAATTGTTGGTAACAGCACAAGACTGGAAACAACCTAAATATCCCTCAGTAGGAGAGCATTTTGCTAAAATGGAACAGCATGCAGCTATAGGAGAATGAGGTAAGTCTGGATGTATTTGTTTGTTTGTTTGTTTGCTTAAGACACGGTCCTATTATGTTTCCCAGGCTGATCTCAAATTGCTGGGCTCAAGCAATCCTGCCGCCTCAGCCTCCTGAGTAGCTGAGATTACAGGCATGCACCACCACGCCTGGCTGCATGTGTGTTTTATATAAGGACCTGTGTAACTGTAGATATATGTATTTGGATATGTATAGAATAATTCAGAGGGGAACATCAGAAACTAATAATAATGACTGTCTCTGGGCATGGCAGGAGAGAGGGCATGGCAGTAGAAAGGAGCACTACTTTTCACTATATATCCTTTTGTACTGTTGAATTCTTTATCATGTGCATGTATTACTTTTTCAAGATAAAGTTTGTTTATCAGAAAGACTTGGGTTCAAACCTAGACTCTGAAACTTACAAATTGTATGACCTTAAATAAATCACTTAAGTACTTTGAACCCCAATTTTCTCACTAAATAGGATTAGGAACATCAATCTCATGGCATTATTGTGAGATTAAAGATAAGCATTTGGTATCAGGACAACCTTGTTGCACACCTCCAGGGGGCATTATTCACATTGTCTTCTATGTAATTAGCACCATCTGGAGTTGAACATTATGATGGCCCTGTTGCATCAGGGCCTGGTACATAATAGATGCAGGGGAAAAAAACTTAAAATTTTCATATATATTATCTAATTTTAATTTGTCATTTCTTCAAATAATTTTGTACCTGAAGAAACAGGAATGGATCAGCAACAAACTTGGTGTGAAACATAGGTCTTGAGATTCCTACTTGAAATTGAAATCAAAACACTGAGAAGATATGTTCTGGTTACTGTGAACAACAACAATAACAAAAAACACTGAGATTAGTCTAGAGGCTATGCTTGAGAAGAACTGAAAGACAAGAGTTGGGGATGGGGCATCCAGATTGGAAAAGAAAAATTAAAACTATCCTTATTTGCAGGTGACATGATCTGAAATACAGAAAATCCTCAGGAATCCACAAAAAAACTATTAAAACTAATAAAAGAATTTGATAAGTTTACAGGATACAAGATCAATACACAAAAATCAGTTGAATTTCTATACACTAGCAGTGGATAATTTGAAAACAAAATTGAGAAAATAATTTTATTTACAATAGCATCAAGAAGAAGAATATATTTAGGAGTAAATTTAACAAAAGAAGTATAAAAGTTATACACTGAAAACTACAAACACTGTTGAAAGAAATTCAATAAGACCTAAATATAATAAACGGGAAGACATCCCATGTTCCTGAATTGGAATGAACAGATGGCATTCTGGGGAGGGAGTAAGATGGCAATACTCCCCAAACTGATCTACACTTTCAGTGGAATTCCTATCAAAATTTCAGCTGGCTTTGGGGGTTTTTTTGGCAGAAATTAACAAGCTGATCCTAAAATTCATATGGAAATTCAAAGAACACAGAATAGTCTAAACAATCAGACAGAGCGAGACTCTGTCTAAAAAAACAAAAAGACATGGAGAAATTGGGGCCTTCGTACATTTAATACACTACTGGTGGGAATGAAACCAGTTTGGCAGCTCCTCAAAATATTAAACATAGGGTCACCGTATGACCCAGCAATTCTACTCCTACCCAAGAGAAATGAACACACGCCCACACAAAAACCTGTACATGAATGTTCACGGCAGCATTACTATTTGTGTGTGGGGGGGGGGGGGAAGAGAGAGCGAGAGAGACAGGGTCTCACTCTGTCACCCAGGCTGGAGTGCAGTGGCACAATCCTAGCTCACAGCAACCTCAAATTCCTGAGCTCAAGCAATCCTCCTCCCTCAGCCTCTCGAGCAGCTGTGACTACAAGCAGCATTATTCGTAACAGCCAAAAAGTAGAAACAATTCATATCTGTATCAGATAATGGATAAACAAAAACAAAATGTGGTATACCCATACAATGGAACAGTGTTTGTCTATAAAAAAGAATGAAATACTGATATTAATACATACTACAACGTGGCTGAACCTTGAAACATTATGCTAAATGAAAAATGCCAATCACAAAAGTCATGTATTTTATGATTTCATTTGCATAAAATGATCAGAACAGTCAAATCCATACAAAGTAGAAGCTGGGTGAGGTGGCTTGTGCCTGTAGTCCCAGATACTTGGGATGCTGAAGTGGGAGGATTGCTTGAGACCAGGAGTTCGTGACCAGCCTGGGTGATATAGAAAGACCTTGTCCTTAAAAAAAAAAAAAAAAAAAAAAAAGAAGTAGATTAGTGTTTAGTGGTTGTTAGGGCTGGGGGAGGGGGATGAGGAGTGACTGCTAATAAGCGTGGGGTTTCTTTTTAAGGTGATGAAAATATTCTGGGATTAGAGTGTGATGGTTGCACAATTCTGTGAATATACTAAAAACCACTGGCTTAGGCCAGGCGAGGTGGCTCATGCCTGTAATACTAGTAATAAGGAAAACCCCCATCTATTACTTAGCACAGCAGCCACCTGAGATCCCCACCCCTCACGGAAGACCCGCATCAGCATAATACTAACCTATCACCTGGCCCATCGATTAATCCATTACCTGGCACATCAGCATAACACTAAACCTATTACCTGGCCCATCAACTAATCTATTTTTTTTTTTTTTTTTTTGAGACAGAGTCTCACTCTGTTGCCCAGGCTAGAGTGAGTGCCGTGGCGTCAGCCTAGCTCACAGCAACCTCAAACTCCTGAGCTCAAGCAATCCTCCTGTCTCAGCCTCCCGAGTAGCTGGGACTACAGGCATGCGCCACCATGCCCGGCTAATTTTTTCTATATATATTTTTAGCTGTCCATATAATTTCTTTCTATTTTTAGTAGAGGTGGGGTCTCGCTCTTGCTCAGGCTGGTCTCGAACTCCTGAGCTCAAACGATCCGCCCACCTCGGCCTCCCAGAGTGCTAGGATTACAGGCGTGAGCCACCGCGCCCGGCCCATCAACTAATCTATTACCTGGCGCATCAGCATAACACTAAACCTATTACCTGGTGCAGCAACTAACCTAACCTATTACCTGGCAGGCATTAGTCACCTGAGAGCCCACCCCTTGGATCACCCCAACTTAATGAAAGTGGGAAAAATTGTGTAGACAGGGCTCAGAGTTTGGTGGTGAGACCCCTCCCAGCCCGCCAGCGAATAAACCTTGATTCTCCAACTCTCCGTGTGCCGCTCGGTTTGTCCTCAGGGCCACTCGCTGTAACACTTGCTGTAACAAAAGCACTGTGGGAGGCGGAGGTGGGCGGATCGTTTGAGCTCAGGAGTTTGAGGTTGCTGTGAGCTAGGCTGACGCCAGGGCACTCTAGCCAGGGTGACAGAGCGGGACTCTGCCTCAAAAAAAAAAAAAAAAAAAAAAAACCTGACTTGTATACTTTAAAAGAGTAAATTTTATGGGATGTGAATTATATATCAATAACACTAGTTTAAAAAAAGAGTTGGGGATTATTAGATGGAAAACACTCCTATCTTCCTCTTGAAGTTTCTCTTCCATGGGAAAGGTATCCATAGTGTAATACTCCTGGCTTCTCTCTGCTTCCCCTAAAATAGTGATTTAATCAATCCGTGAGTTTGGGATAAAGAACTGGTATGTGCAGCTCTTCGTGCTCCTCTCCTCCTAAAGGACTCATTCTGCCTGTCTCTCTAGGCTTTAAGTTCTGCATTAGGCACTGCCAGCAAATGGGGGGTCAAGTTGGCGTAATTCCAGGGTATTAAATGCACTTACCCACAGACACAAGCCGCTGTCTCCAAAATCAGCTTTATCAATACCAAGGCTGATATTTTGGTCTTCATATGCCTTATTCCTTAATCTTATTTCTCAAATTGTTCAGAACTTTTTCAAGCAAGGAGAGTGCTATTTATGACTCCTCCCCAAGAACCCTCGCTGCACTGGGGGCCTGGCGGGAGCATCACCAAATAGCTACAGGTGTATCACACAGATAGTTTGGAGAGAGAGCACGGAGCAATTGAGTGAGTCAACAGACCTCATTTCTTCTTCTAGTTCATTTATTCAACAAATATTTATCAAGCACCAAATATGTGCCAGGCATTTGTTAAAGGAGCTGGAGATTCACCAGTGAACAAAACTGACCAAAATCCTGCCATAGTAGAGCATATGTCTTAGGGGAAGACTGACAATAAACCAGGTTATATAGTGTCTTAGATGGGAATAAATCCTAAGGAGAAACAAATAACACAGGGAAGGAAAACTAGGAAATATCCGTTGAGGGTGTGAAATTTTGGATAGAGTGTCCAGGAATGGCCTCACTGGGAAGATGACATTAGAATAAAGATCTGAAACTATCCTTGTTTATTCTCTATAGAAGAATAAAGATAGGGGGCCAGATGCGGTGGCTCACGCCTGTAATCCTAGCACTGTGGGAGGCCGAGCTGGGGGGATTACTTGAGGTCAGGAGTTTGAGACCAGCCTGAGCAAGAGTGAGACTCTCTATCTCTGCTAAAAAAAAAAATAGAAAAAATTAGCCGGGCATGGTGGTGTGCGCCTGTAGTCCCAGCTGCTTGAGAGGCTGAGGCAGGAGGATCACTTGAGCCCAGGAGTTTGAGGTTGCTGTGAGCTAAGCTAATGCCATGGCACTCTAGCCCAGGCAACTGAGCAAGCCTCTGTCTCAAAAAAAAAAAAAAAAGAAGAAGAAGAAGAAGAAGAAAGATATGGAAGCAAGCCATGGGTATGTGGGGGAAATGATTTCCAGGTAGAATAAAGGCTCTGGAGTGAGATGGTATGGCTTGGGGAAAAGCAAGCACAGCAGAGTGATGGCGGCATAGAGGCAGGAAAAGGAGGTGAGAGATGTCTCAGGAAGCCAGCTCAGGTAAGACCTGGTAGCTCAGAATAAGGACTTTGACTATTACTGATCAACTTACCCATTGCAGTATTTCGAGCAGGAAGTGACATAGCTGAATCTGTAGAGAACAGATTACATGGGGCAAAGGCAGGAATAGAGAGGGCAGTGAGGAGGCTGGTGCAGTCAGCCAGGGGATCGATGATTGCAGCTTGAGCCAGAATGGGGACAGTAGAGGGGGCGGGAGGGGGTCAATCCTGGAGGTATTTCAAAGGTAGACCTGACTAAGTATGTTGATGGGTTGGAGCTGGGGAGTATGAGAAAGATTGAAGTTAAGCATAGCTCCAGATTTTTGGCCTGAGCAACTGAAAGACACAGTTGCAACAGTTGCAATTAACTGAACATGCTGGTGGGGCCGTGGGGGAGGAGATACCAGGAACTCAGTCTTGGACGTGTTAATTTTGAGATGCCTGTTGGACCTTTGGGTGCACATGTCAAATTGGCAGCTGAACATGCAAGTCTGGAGTTCAAGAGAGAGGTCCAAGCTGCTTACTAACTTACCATTTAGCCATGTGCTAGCCCTGCGACCTCAGACCAATCCCACTTTCCTTATCTGTTATGTTAAATGGAGAGAAAAGCAGTAGCTGTAATACAAGGTTGTGGTGAGGATTAAACTTGATGATCAGTAAAGTAGCTGGTTCACAGGAGGCTCTGAATAAATTATCACTATTTTTTTTCCTTTCCAGAGAGTGTGGGAAATTATCACTATTATTAAGTTCAATTAAACATGCATTTAATTGCTGGAAGCACAAAAACTGAAAGCTATGGAAGCACAAATAATGAAAGATATAGTCCCTCCCCTCAATTCCAATGCAGGAAACTTGCTCAAAGCTTTGAACAACAACTTCTCAGGTAACAACAATCATCTGGGAGAATCAGCAGGTCCTGGTACCTGATTGGACAAAGAGAATAAAGGAAAAGTCAAAGATAATGGGCAACCAGCCTGGGGATGGAACCATCCAGGCGACTGGAGGCCAAACGTGTCTCTGGTCCTCACACCAGCTTGCTGGGCAGCCCTGGACTCCTGAGCCTCTACCTCTCACTTCCCCAGTGGGGTAAACTTCAGTCCCGGAGGTGTTTTTACAGCATCCAAAGTTGCTCAGAGGAAAACACTAGAAGCTGTGATGCTAATCACATCACTTCCTCACACCTGTTTTCCTACCTGCTATTCTCTGACTGAGCCGTCTCCATATCAGAACTCCTCCAGGCACAAGGACCCTGAGCCTGATTCTTCTCAGCTTCCAGGCAGCAGAGGAAATAGCTCAGGGACCCCGTGCAGCATTGAAGAATAGGAAACACTAGGGAGATGCTTGAACCAACACGAAGAGAAAAGTCAGGGTGCGTAAGAGGAGAGAAGCTACCATCGAGTCCCTGCTGGGCTAGGGGCTGTGTTAGAGGTTCTCAGGAGTGAGAGAGTGGTGCGTGGATAAACTATGAATTCACAGGGAGAATTTGGCTCAGGCGCTGGCACATAGTAAGTGCGCAAAGAGTACAAGAAATGTTTGCTGTATTATTTTTATTATGTATCTTTTAATCCTCATGACAGCCCTGCAAGCTGAGCTCCAGCTGAGAGGCAGTTTGGTATAGTGGTGGGTGCTCATGAGTCAAACCAGTCTGGGTTCAAATTCCAGCTCTGCCACTTCTAGGCTCTTGTGGCCCTGGGAAAGCCACTTTACTTTCCTGAGTCTTGCTTTCCTCATCTGTAAAGTGGGGGAAATAATGGTACATACCAACAAAGATTCACATAAAACCCTAGGATGGGCCCTGGCACACAGTGACTGCTCAACAATCATTAGTGTTGGTAGTACTGGACGAGAAGACACAGAAGTTCCAGAGGTCAGGCCACTTATCCAAGTTCACACAGCCAAGAATAGATTCACGGCTTTGGCCTACTCGGTGTCCACGCCAATGCTCCTGGTTAAAGCACCTTCACTCCTTTTGGGAGTCACCTTCTCCTACAGTCAGGCCACTTGCTTTGGGGGGGGCAGGGAGGGCAGCTAACACCCCTCATCCGAGCTTCAGAGGCAAAATATGACCCAGGCCTGGTCAATTGTTTATTCCATCCCTCTGGTCCTAATGATCTGTTTAAGGGCAGACTTGGGACTTCTGCTGGCCGAGTCGATGAGAATGCTGGGATCTTGTGAATTCACTGGGAAAGAGACAAACGTTTCTTTGGACTTGATACTAGGAGGATATCGGCTTGGAGCTGCTGGGAGCTGCTAGGTAGAGAGAGAGCCTGAGAGCACAGAGCAGACCCAGAGGAACTGGAGCTGAAGGAGAGAAAGGGACAAGCTGCCGACTTGGAGCTCTGGCCTAAACTCTGCAACGGACATGTCTGAAGTCTGTACGTGAAGTTTCAGGAACATGACTTGATAATGTGGCAGTAATTCATTCTCTCTTTCACTCTCTCTCGCTCTCACTCCCCCCACCCAGGACA
The DNA here is from genome assembly GCF_041146395.1 of Eulemur rufifrons. NCBI lineage: Eukaryota > Metazoa > Chordata > Mammalia > Primates > Lemuridae > Eulemur > Eulemur rufifrons. The sequence goes on from NC_090990.1 coordinate 21,798,676, forward strand.
ACCAAAAGAATCCTTATTTGAAACCTGTCAGTCAGGGTCCCAACTGAAAACAGGTGGCACACTCAAATTAGAGCAATTTCAAGAGGGTTTATTTATGATGGCTTGAGCAGGTGTAGAGGAACCATAAGGGATAGCACAGTGGCCTGGGGCCAGTAACAACCGAGGAGCTGTCACCACCCTTGGGCCTATAGGGACAGGGGAGATAGTTACAGACAGAGGGAAGGAGTTTTGGAAAAGAGACCTCCTTAAGAAGAGCAGCGACTGTCTGCCAAGGACACCTGACAACGTGTGGAGGGAACAGGGGAGTGAATGCCCTGACCTCTCTCTCTGCCTCCCATCCCCAGCCCCCAGTGGCTGAGCCCAGCCAGAGCCTGAAGACAAAGGAGCCTGCTGTGTCCAGACAGGTCAGACCCAGAATAGGGTGAGGAAGAGTCAACTGTGGGGCTGGAGGGGCAGACGGGCGATGGCTGGCCCACCCGGAAAGTGGCACAACCTGGCCTGGCTGCCTCTCTCACAGCCCCACGATGACCGCTTGAACCTCAGACCAGAGCTTTAAAACTCTCATAGTTCCCTCTGGTCTTTTCTGTGTGTCACTCTCCCTCCTTCCCTGGAAAAGACCTCACTGGAAGGCACACAGGGGGATGGGATTCTGAGCAGCTGGGGGAAAGCCACCGCCCCGTCCTACGGACTTTGCAGAGAAGAGGCCTCCAGCTCAGCCGTCCGCATGGCCAGAGAACCCTGAGATGCCCTCAGGCCCTCGCCCGCCGTGCCAGCTCCCTTGCCCCACAGAAATCTGTCTGCCGGCTGGGAGGGCCCCGGTCTCAGGCACCACCAGGCAGCAGCTCTGTGGCTTCCCTTTCTGTCCACAGGAGATGTCTGTTTCCTTCAGCAGCCATGCAGAGAAGCTTCTGGGATTCCCCACTACTGGCAGGGGCCCAGCAGTGCCCTGAGGACAGGGCTGAGCTGCATCCAAGTATCTCATTTTGGTCACATAGACACCAGTTTCCTCTTTTTTCTTCCCCAAACACTCACCCTATTCTTCTCTGCCAAAATGGATTCCTCCCCACCTTTTAAATCCAGTTTAAACCTTAGAATCTCCTCAGAAAGCCTTCCTCATTAACTCTCCTGACTCGACACGCTCTTGCCATTACGATGAGTATCATCAGAAGTACTTCCGCATGTAAAATACCTAGTAATAGCAACTAATATTTATTGAGTGCTTTTTATCTGCCCATCAGTGAGCTAGTTGCCTCACAGAAACCGTCTTATTTAATCTTCACAACAACCTCGTAAGGTTGATAGCAGGTGCTATCAATATATAGACTGTGGTGATTGGTACTCTTTGGACTGTGCTATGTGGCAATGTCAGAAGCAATTACTTTATCTGTTTCTACAGATGAAGAAACTGAGGCTCAGAACGGATAAATAACTAGCTTAAGTGCACACAAGCAAGCAAAAGGCAGCAATGGGACCTAAACCTAGCTGTGACCACCCCCTAAGCCCATGTTCTTAGAACTGCAATGTTTTACTGTGTCACAGGTATCTGCAGTCCCAGAGTTAGGTGGTAGCTGGAGGAGTTTCTGAACCTTCTCTGTAACGTGGTTATGCATGTGCTGGAATCACAGTCAGTGAACCTAACTTACTATGTAAATGACATAAATACTCTGTACAGTGTAAACAATGCCCTCTCAAGTTTTTGCAACAAACACCACCATCATCCCTTTGTAGTTAAACCCACTTGGCTACCACTCGACCCCAATGAGATGCAGAAAACTTGAAAAGGATTTCACCAGTGATGTCATTGTGAAATAAAGAACATATAACACCAGGCAAGGTGGCTCACACCTGTAATCCCAGCACTCTGGGAGGCCAAGGCAAGAGGATCACTTGAGGTCAGGAGCTCAAGACCAGCCTGAGCAACAGTGAGATCCTGTCTCTACTAAAAATAGAAAAAACTAGCATGGTGGTACCTGCCAGTAGTCCCAGCTACTTGGGAAGCTGAGGCAGGAGGATCACTTGAGCCCAGGAGTCTGAGGTTGCAGTGAGTTATCATGATGCCACTGCACTCTAGCCTGAGCAACAGTGCAAGACCCTGTCTCAAAAAATAAAAACAAAAAATAAACATAAGACCACAATAAAAGAACATATGAAGGCTAGGTGTGGTGGCTCATACCTATAATCCTAGCACTTTAGGAGGCCAAGGTGGGAGGATTACTTGAGGCCAGGAGTTCAAGGCCAGCCTGAACAATATAGCAAGACCCCATCTCTACAAAAATTTTAAAAATGAGCCAGGTGTGGTGGTGCACACTTGTAGTCTCAGCTGCTTGGGAGACTGAGTTGAGAGGATTACTTAAACCCAGGAATTTGAGGATGCAGTTAGCTATGATCATACCACCGTACTCTAGCCTGGGCAACAGAGCAAGACCCTGTCTCAAAAATAAATAAATAAAATAAATTGAAAGGCCAGGCGCAGTGACTCACGCCTGTAATCCTAGCACTCTGGGAGGCTGAGGTGGGTGGATCCTTTGAGCTCAGGAGTTCGAGACCAGCCTGAGCAAGAGCGAGACCCCATCTCTACCAAAAATAGAAAGAAATTGTATGGACAACTAAATATATATATAGAAAAAATTATCCAGGCATGGTGGTGCATGCCTGTAGTCCCAGCTACTCAGGAGGCTGAGGCAGGAGGATTGCTGGAGCGCAGGAGTCTGAGGTTGCTGTGAGCTAGGCTGATGCCACGGCACTCTAGCCTGGACAACAGAATGAGACTCTGTCTCAAAAATAATAAATAAATAAATTGAAAAAAAGAACATATGATAGACAAAATAGAGAAGACAAGGGAACTCACTAGAAGTTACTGATAAGATGCTAAGGTTATTAGTCTACTTCATTTCCCACTGCCTACAAAGCCATCTTTAGCCACTTGGAAACCTGGTCTTGTTTTCATCTCCTTGGTGAAATGTCCCATGTGGTATTTTTCCCCCAGTGTAAACACATCTTTTTACATTAACCAATTAATTTAATTCTCACGACAACACTATAAAGTACTGTTATCATCTCCATTTTATAGATGGGGAAGCGGAGGCACAGGAAGGCTAAGTGATTTGCTCAGAGTCACATGGCTGGTATGTGGCAGAGCTAGGATTCAAGGCTTGAGTGCCCCCAGAACCTGTGCTCTCAACACTGCCACTCTGTAGTTTGACAACAAAGCTATGTGAAGATAATCAGAAAATCCGTCATAGCATTAGAAATGCAAAGGGCTGTGGAGGAGTGTTCTTTTGTAGAATCTATGTGTTCCAGTAATATGGAGGAGAAAATCTCCCACCTAGAATGTGCGGTGGGTGAGGCCTGGGTGTCCCCCAACCCCAGGCTGCCCCTCCAGTCTCCAGACTTTCATCTTAGCCTGTCAGTAGCCCCCTCAGAAAAAGAATGCTTCTTTCCCATTTGTTCCAACAAAAATCCTAATATTGGCTCTGATCAACTGCCTTGGTTCCATGTTTCCCATTGACCCAGTCATGGGCTAGAAGATGGAATATGGTGACTCGCCAGGCCTGGGTGACGTGCACACCCTTCTGTGCAGCCACACCCAAACCATGCCGAGTGAGGCTGGAGGGACGTTCCCAGGGAGAACCGGAGTACTAAGAAGCAGGGAATGAATGCTGAGTAGGCAAAAGCACAGATGTCTGATCCAGGGATTCCGGCAATGATACTGGTAATTACAGCCCAGAGTGATAAATGACTTGGCTGCAGGGAAATGGCACTGGGAAGAGGGGAGGAAACACCTAGCCCAGAGGAAGTGGCTTGTGAGCTGAGGCAGGAGGAGCAGGGGGTGGGGTGGGGAGAGGAAATAGGTTGTGCAAATTTCTTGAAATATGTGAGACTGTGGCCTGAACATTCACAGGGGCAATGACAATGAAGATGATGGACAAGATTAGATGCCCAGAAGTGGACCTGAGCAGAAAGAAAGGAAGATGGATTGGAGGCTGAAGAGGAGAAGATTTCAGTTTGGGGTGTTGATCCTGAGGGACACATGGGTCATCCTGTTAGAAGTATCAAAGAACCAGCTGGATATGTGGGTGTGGCATTTGGGAGAAGGATCTCTGGATCTCTGGACAGAGATCTGGGTGTGATCAGCATAAGGATGGTCATTGAATGACTATCAGTGAATGGTCACCTAATGGTCACTGAGTGTGGGAAAGACATGCTGGATGAGAGGACCAAGGGCGAACAGACTCTTCACAAAGGTCATTTTAATGACTACTAAGCACAAGAAACGAACCTATAAAAACATCATTACTTATTACTGTGTGGGTAGATACATTAAAACAATGAGATACTACTATATGCCCATCAGAATGGCTAAAATTTGAAATTAAAAGGACTGACAGACCAGGCATAGTGGCTCACGCCTGTAATCCTAGCACTCTGGGAGGCCGAGGCGGGAGGATCGCTTGGGCTCAGGAGTTCAACACCAGCCTGAGCAAGAGCAAGCCCCTGTCTCTACTAAAAATAGAAAAATTAGCTGGGCATGGTGGCGCATGCCCGTAGTCCCAGCTACTTGGGAGGCTGAGGCAGGAGGATTCTTGAGCCCAGGAGTTTGAGGTTGCTGTGAGCTAGGCTGATGCCATGGCACTCCAGCCCAGGTGACAGAGCAAGACTCTGTCTCAGATAAAAATAAAAATAAAAGGACTGACAATATCAAACATTAGCAAGGATGTGGAACAATCAGAACTCCCATACACAACTGATAGGAGTGTAAACTGGTACAACCACTTTGAAAAACTGGCAGTATGTACTAAAGCTAAACATATGTGTCCCCTGTGACCTAGCAATTCCACTCAAATATATATAGCCAAGGCTGGGCACAGTGGCTCATACCTGTAATCATAGAACTTTGGGAGGCCAAGGCAGGAGGATCGCTTGAGGCCAGGAGTTTGAGGTTGCTGTGAGCTGTGACGAGGCTACTGCACCCTAGCCTGGGCGATAGAGACTCTGTCTCAAAAAAAAGAAAGAAAAAGAAAAAAACAAAACAAAAAAATGTTCATAACAGCATTATTCTGAATAATCAAAAGCTGCAAACAAACCAAAGTCCCTTGTTATATGTTCATTCAATAGATTACTACAGCACACATACACATACACACACACACACACACACACACACAGAACTAAGTATTGATGTGGATGAATCTTACAAGCATAATGTTGAGTGAAAGAAGCAAGACCAAAAATAGTACGTAGTATGTAATTCCACTTATAAAATGCTCAAAAACAGGTATGATTAGTTGATGGTAATGGAGGTGAGAAATAGTGGTTTCTATTGTGGGAGGGGGTATGCTTGAAAGGAGGCCAAGGGAACCTTCTGGGGTATTGGACACGATCTGGGTGGTGGTTATAGAGGTGTATACATGTATAGAAATTCAAGCTGAGTGTGATGGCACCTGCCTGTAGTCCCAGCTACTTGGGAGGCTGAGGCAGGAAGATCCCTTGAGCTCAGGAGTTTCAGGCTGCAGTGAGCTATGATGGCGCCAGTGAATAGCCACTGCACTCCAGCCTGAGCAACATAGCAAGACTCCATCTCCAGAAAAATTTTTTTTTTAGTTTAAAGAAATGAATCCAGTTGTTCATTTAAGATTTGTGCATGTTACCGTATATATTTTATACCTAAAGAGGGAGGAGAGAAAACTTACCCTCTCTCTCCAAAGACAAAAGGACCAAAGACAGCACTGATCCATGGACTATTGATATTTTACAGTTTGTGATATGATATGACATTTCATGAGGCCCAGCTTGATGGCAGAGTCCCTCAGGGCAAGAGCCTTCCTTTGATTTTTATCTCTGCTGTTCCAAAGTGATAAGGAAAACCCCCATCTATTACTTAGCACAGCAGCACCTGAGACCCCCCACCCCTCAAGGAAGACCTGCATCAGCATAATACTAACCTAACACCTGGCCCATCAACTAATCCATTACCTGGCACATCAGCATAACACTAAACCTATTACCTGGTACAGCAACTACCCTATTACCTGGTGCATCAACATAATACTAACCTATTACCTGGCAGGCATTAGTCACCTGAGACCCCACACCTTGGATCACCCCAACTTAGTAAAAGTGGGAAAAATTGCGTAGACGGGGCTCAGAATTTGGTGTCGAGAGCCCTCTGAGCCCACTGGCGAATAAACCTTGCTTCTCCGACTCTCGGTGTGCCGCTCGGTTTGTCCTCGGGACCACTCGCTGTAACACTTGCTATAACAAAAGCATCTATATTGGGGCTCAGATCATAGCAGGCCTGCAACATCCATGACTCAGTGTCTGCTCAGAACAGCACACCCCAGCCCTTGACTGTTCAACTCAACACTTACTTCCTGAGCATCTGCTCTGTGTCAGGCCCTGTGCTGAGAACCAGGGGTACAAAGACAAGTAAGACACCAACCTTGCACTTGAAAAGCTGCCAAGCAAGAGGTGGGTGCCCCAAGATGAAGGTACTTGCAGCAAGCAGCCAACCCATCCATCGGCACATATAAAATAATATTAGTAACAAACAACCACCATTTACGAACTGCCAGGTGCTCTATGGTATAACAGATTTTTTTGTCCCTTAATTGCTATTTAAAACCACAACTGCCTGCAGCCACTTTTGTCTGTTAGGGGAGTGGCATAATTTTTCTCTGGGTAGATGGTTCTTTGTTTAGGAAAATGCTTAATACGTTGCTTTGGCATGAAGAATGAAGCTCCCCAGGGCTAGGGCAAGACAAAGAGAGAGCTGAATGGCTTTGCAAATTAGAGTGGGAAAAATGTGGCGGCGGAGGAGAGCAGGAGAAGGGGCCTGAAAACAGGAGGAAGGGAGATGCTGGGAGGTATAGTTAAGGAGATCTGTGTTATTTTTGTTTCTCAGCCTCATTCCTTTAGGGAACCACCCCTTTGCCTTGCTAATCTCAGTCATTCTTCAGGTTTTACCTTTGAAAAATCTCTTCCTCATACCACACAGCCTCAAAAAAATGTGGTAAATCACTCTCTACTGACATGGAAAAAAAATGCATTGGCCATATTGTGAAGTGGGGGGAAAAAAAGTAACCGGCCAGCAGGACAGGTACACAATACAACCTCGTTTCTTTAAAAGGAGGGCCATATATATGTATTTACACTTGGATCCATATGGAAAGTTCCTAGAAAAGTACCTAATACTATATTAACAGCTATTACCACTACGGAGGGTGGTAGGGCAGTACTAGGAGCTCTGTTTTCAATTTTTACCTTTAAATATTTTATCATGAGATTTTTATCCCTTTTTTGAAAAGTCTCTTCCTCCAGGTAGCCTTCCCTGACTTCCTTTTCATAGATCAGATCCCCGTGGTATCCTGGCCTCCTTTGTGACATTCAGCACCTTTGGAATGGCCTGCCCATTGACTTGCCCACCAGGCCAGCTCCTGCACCCACCCTGCTCCCCTCGGCTCCAAGACTACAGGGACCAGGGACTCCTAGCAAAGTGCTTGGCATAGCTGTTGGCTGAATGAATGAATTCTTTCACCTTCCAGCAAGTTTTTTACTGCTTGGCTTTGAATCTTCCAGAGACAGGAACGAACAGCTCAGCCCCACCTGGGTGTGCTGCCCAGGCCTGGCTCACCGTGTTCTTGCTAATTCGCCGCCCAGGGCAGGGTGCGATACTCTCTTTCTTGCTCTGCAGAGAAGTGTAAGAGCAGCAGCCCCTGCTCTCTTCACTGCCCAGCAGTGTCCCTGAGGGACACCAAAATGCCTGAGACCACAACAACCTGTGAGAGGTGTGAGCAGGTGGCGGAGCCAATTACCGGAACAGTCCAGGGCCCCCTGGCTGACCTTGGCAGAAGCAGGGAAGGCTTCCTTTCCATCTTCCTGTCCTTTCTAGCAGCTGGGGGAGGCGGGAATGAAGGCCTAATTTCTTTCACCTTGAGAAAAATCTGCTGTTGACCATGAGCAGAGAGAATCGCTCAGTCACACAGCAGGGAGCTTGAAATTATCTCAGATCAGGATGGCTGGCATTTTCCCTGAGGCTCTCTGACTAACGACCAAGGGGAAGAGAGGCCCTCAGCCTGGCCTAGCGCCCCTCCTCACTCTGCCCTACCAGTCACGCAATGTTAGCCGAGCTCCCTCCCTTATTTCCCTTATTTCTGCCCAGAACCCTGCAGGGAACACTCCATGCCTGCTCCCTCCCCACTTAGGCTGCTGTGACTAAAATCCAGCCTTCACTAGGTCTTGTCCAAGCCACAGCGGAGGCTGCTGGGAGAGCACTAGAGTTCTTCTCACAGGCCCCTGACCCTGCCAGGTGGAAGCCTCTGCCAACCCAGCCAGGCTTCCCCCACCGAGTTCAGACAGGAAAAGTGACACCGGCCACTGGAACTACCAGGGAGAGACATCAGCCAGCCACATGAGCCTGATTCTGCCCAGACACTTCTAACAAGGCAGTGGATGAACTCTCAAGCGTTCTCCATCTCTAATGAAAAGCAGGTTCAAAAGCCACACACTGTCCTCAACCCCTGGGGTGAAGCCAGGACTGTGATAAAGTGGAGGCCTTGTAACTTGACAGAGCAGTCTTGAGTGATATTGATGCTACACGGTCTACCACAAGAAGCTCAGCATTGGAGCCACCGAGAATCACCCAGGAGACGTGTGATACTGACTTTATACAATTAATGACTTATAATAAAGCTTCAGGGCACTAGCTGGTCACCTACTGGATCCCATGTAGAAATTTCCTTTAAGAAATTCTGGGAGCTGGGTGTGGTGGCTCATGCCTATAAAATCCTAGCATTTTGGGAGGCTGAGGAGGAGGATCTCTTGAGCCTAGGAGTTCGAGGCTGCAGTGAACTAAGATGAGGCCACTGCACTTTAGCCTGGGCGACAGAGCAAGACCCTGTCTCAGGAAAAAAAAATTAAATAAATTCTGGAGAGGCAACAGAAGCACATAGCTTCATACACAGCCCACTTCAACCACTTTCTGGGTACATGACTTTGATCATGTCACTTAAACTCTCTGAGCTTCAATTTCTCCAACTGTAAAATGGAATTAATGGTATCTGCTTCAAAGCATTGTCCTAAGAATGAAATCAACATATGTAAACTATTTGGCACAGTATGGTGGCTAGGAAGTGCTCAATAAATGGTCGTTCTTTATGTTGTTATGATGGAGCCACAGTACACACTTCAGTGTAGACACTGCTGTGAGGTGGCATGTGGTGGGGACCTTTAGGACGATGCAGACCTGGTTTGAAATCCTGGTTTCATCATTTCCCCTTTATGTGGCCTTAGGAGAGACGATTTCTTTCAGCTTCGGTCTCCCTCTGTAAAAAGGCATCGATAACACCTACCTTGTCAACAGGATAGAGTCCAGTTGTCACCAGGGCCCAAGCACGCAGAAGATGCTCAAGAAATATTAGCTGCCATCGGCACAGAATCATCACCCTCTTTCCAAATGTCCTTCACCTTCTTTATTTTGTAGTTTCTACAGAGAGATGAGAGTCTCTTCTCAAAGTGATTTACTTTGAGGAAGTATATTGATTTTCTCAAAGCCAATGGTCTCGGTCTCTTTCTTGTCCTGATTCTTCCTGTCATCTCTACTAGTCAACTCTGGTGGCCATCTCTGACTTTTTTGAGACTTCCTGCTCCTTGGTTTTTCTGACTCTAATCCCCTGATATTGGCCCCTCTCTCTTCTCTCTCTCTCTTTCTCTCGCCTTCATTCTTCCCAGGCTCTTCAGCCTCCCTGGCTTATCCCACTGTCCTTTGGCCCCCACATTGTACCTGCTGCCCCCAAAGAAAGGCCACACAGTTACCAAAACCAAGCTCAGTCTGCCCTTTCTCCTGATCTCGAAGGCATGATTGTTCTCCCAGCCACCCAGACATCAAATCCCAGATTCTTGTCCTTTTCCTTTCCTCTCTTTCTGAATCCAGCCAATTGCCAGGCATCTCTGTTTCCTCCTTCAAAACATTTCTCACACCCACCTCCTTCTTTTCCATTTTCTGTCTTGTCACTCTTGAGCAGTATCAACTCAGGTCTGGTCTAGTTTAAATGGCTGATTCCCATCCATCCCGAATATTGCAGCCTTCCTAGAAAGATAACTTTAAGTTCACTAAATAATCTCCTACCACCCTCCCCATCTCTGTTTAAAATCCGATTAAACCTTTTTCCTCCTTACAGTAGATGCAAACGCATTCAAGGCCTCCCACATCTGATTTTCTAGCTTTGACTTTCCATCAGGCCCCAATCCAGACTCTCTATTCGATACACACTTTATTCATGTCTATCTCCTCTCCTTTGTAATTGTAGCCTCCTCTGCTTGGAGTGCCCTCCCTCCATTTCCTCTCCTAGTCAAATTATACCCATCCTTCAAGGCCTGGCTCAAAATTCAACTCATGTGGCCAGGTGTGGTGGCTCACGCCTGTAATCCCAACACTTTGGGAGGCTGAGTCAGGAAGATCGCTTGTGGCCAGGAGTTCAAGACCAAACTGGGCAACATAACCAGACCCCGTGTCTACAAAAATTTAAAAAAGAATCAGCCGGGCATGGTGGCACATGCCTGTAGTCCCAGTTACTCAGGAGGCTGAGGCCGGAGGATTGCTTGAGCCCTGGAGTTTGAGGCTGCTGTGAACTATGACTGCACCACTGTACTCCACCCTGGGCAATAGAGGGAGATCCCAAGACCCTGTCTCTAAAAACCAAACAAACTCAACTCCTTCCTGAAACCTTCCTTGACCACTCAGGTTGACAGTGATCACTTGCTCTGAGTTCCCTTTGATGACGTTGTGGGGTAGGGGGGTGATGAACAGCTGACTGCCTAAGGAGCTGCTCCATGCCTGGGTGCACACCTACCTGTGCCTTCAACTTACGCCTGAGACCAGAGATGGTATCTCCCACATCCTCCTGGGTGACACAGCATAGTGGTTTGGAATTGAACAGACTTGTGTGCAAATCCTAATCTGTCATTTTCCCACTGATTAATAAAGCCTTGGCAAGTGACCCAACCCTCTCCAATTCTCAGTTTCCTCATCTGAAAACTAGGGCTCACAAAGGCCCCACAGAGTTGTGAAGATTAAATGATGACAAATGCAAACAACCTTGCACAGTGCCTGACACACCACCTACATTTAATAAAAGGTAGGAATTATTATAGTTCCTGGCACCCTGCAGCCTCAACATTATTTATGCAGCCCTGCTCATTTGCATAGCCTATTAGTAATTTATATAGTCTGTGATATTTCACTATAGGTATATGTGCTTCCAAAACAGCTCTCTCTTTTCCCAACTTTCCATTTTTATAAATGGCACCACTGTTCCAAGGCTCCTGGGCTCAAACCTTGGCAATGTACTCAGCTTTTTCTGCTCTTTCATGGGCCAAACCCATTGGCACTTTACCCTGGGCTGTCTCTAACTGTTCTGAGAATGTCTTAACTCCCCATGGGGACTGTAAATGCTTTAAGAACAAGAACTATTACTTACACTGCCTTGGTATCTATTACACTCACATAGAGCAGGAACTTGCTGCATATTTGTTTTTCAAAAAAATTTTGAAATTAATTTACAGGGGCAGGTGCAAAGGAGGTCTGACAGCAAACTGGAAAAAAAAAAAAGATAAGATAGGCCTGGTCAGTGGCTAGCACCTGTAATCCTAGCACCCGGGAGGCTGAGGTGAGAGGATTGCTTGAGCTCAGGAGTTGGAGAGCAGCTTGAGCAAGAGTGAGACCCAGTGGCAGGTACCTGTAGCCCCAGCTACTTGGGAGGCCGAGGTAGGAGGATCACTTGAGCCCAGGAGTTTGAGGTTACAGTGAGCTATTATGATGCCACTGCACTCTAGGCAGGGTGACAGAGCGAGACTCTGTCTCCAGGAAAAAAAAAAGAAAAAAGATAAAATAGGCCAGGAGCGGTGGCTCACGCCTGTAATTCTAACACTCTGGGAGGCTGAGGCGGGTGGATCACTCAAGGTCAGGAATTCGATAACAGCCTGAGCCAAGAGCAAGACCCCGTCTCTACTAAAAAACAGAAAGAAAGTGGGCCAACTAAAAATATAGAAAAAAAAATAAATTAGTCGGGCATGGTGGTGCATGCCTGTAATCCCAGCTACTCGGGAGGCTGAGGCAGTAGGATCGCTTAAGCCCAGGAGTTTGAGGTTGCTGTGAGCGAGGCTGACGCCACGGCACTCTAGCCCAGGCAACAGAGGGAGACTCTGTCTCAAAAAAAAAAAAAGAAAAAAAGAAAAAAAAAAAGATAAGATAGTCTATGATTGTTTTATCTTCTCTTCTTATTCTACTTCATGAATTCCTTCTACTTATTCTTTAAGGCCCAAATCAATATCCTCACCTCTGAAATCTGCCATAAACATTAGTTTCTCTCTTTCATTTATACTACATATTTAATTGCATAGGGATTTTACCAATTTTTCTTTAAATTAGAAGTTGAAAAACATTTTTTAAAATGTAGCAATATGTAAATGATGATGAAATTTTGTCACTTATCCCCATTTCTCAAGGGTAACAACTGGGAACACTCTAGTGGGTTTCCCTTCAGATCTTTTTTCTGTTACACTGGGAATTACTACCCTATACCAACACAAAATATGAAAACAATCTTTTTAAAATAATTGTGTTTATTTTAGATTTTATGTGCCGCCAAATGGCCATTTTTAGGGTAGGAGTGGGACTAAAATAAATCCAAGATGTGAAATAAATGAGTAAACTTCAGATCTGTTCCACAGTACTTTGATAACTCTATTAGAGAGTACTTATGTCACTGTGCCGTTTGTGTATACATCTATCTGTCTCCCAGCTAGCCTGTACGCTAGGCAACTGACATGAATTTTTATATTCCCAATACTAATTTGCACATAGTAAGTACTCAATAAATGTTTAGTAAAGGATGACTTAATTTTCATCTCCTATTCTTCTTAATATGTTTTATGACTTTATTAGTTTGTTTTTAATAATAAACTCAGGTTTATTTCAAGAACTTTGTAACTCACCTTTAAATGATTGATCTATCAATCAGTGTCTCAGCAGGAAATTGAACTAAACTCAGATAATTCAAGAAAATTTAATGAAGGAACTCGTCAAGAGGTATGGGCAGGGTTAAGGCACCCAGAATGGGAGGCTGAGGTAGCCAGATGCTAGCCATAGAAGGAAGCCACTACCATGCCTGTTTGGAAAGACAAGAGGAGGAAATGGAATTTCTTGAACTCAGTGAGACCCCCAAGCTGTGGAAGAGCGGCTACCGACAGGAGCTGTTGTCTTGGCAGGAAGTAGCTACTGCCAGGAAATTTTAAAATGCAGCTCAGACCAGGGAAAACCCCCAAACTCTCTCTTCTCCTGCAGGCCACCCTCCTAGTGTCTCCCCCTGGCCAAACCCAAGTGAGCAGTGAGCCCACGTGATGCAGTCCATGGTGGTGAGATTCCTGGGGAGAGGGCGAACAAGATCAGAGAATGGGTGAGGTGGGCAGCACAGGGAGGCACAAAGTCCATCTGTCACCAACCACAGCACACCCAAGTGATGGCAGTTCAGATATTCTCCTATCAGGAATCTAAATTGTAACATTAGCCACTGTAAGGTTTTTTGGATTGGCCGGCACCAGAGAAAGAAAGACGAGCAGAGTTGAAAGGGATAAGTAAAGAGGCTTTATTGGGGCGCTCCTGGGTGAGGGTAACGAGTCCCAAGAGAGGGACCTGGGCGAGATTTTCGGGTCCTGCGGTGGGGGGAGAGAGAGAGAGACCCCCAAAAAGTCGCATCGCCCAGAAGTCTGAGTGGGTTTATATATGTTTTTAGGGCTGGAGGTAGGGGTTTCTTTGGCAGGAAGATTTATGGTGGGAAGAATAAGGAATTGTCCCTTGCAGTTTTAGGGCGAGTATTGAGAAGTAGGAGGGGCCGGTGGTATGTGTGGACTCTAGGAACCGAGACTATTATCAGGGTAACCATCCAGGTGTGGTCGTCCTTTAACTTAGCTGGGCCTTGCAGGCATTGTCCTTGGCAGGTCTTGTAGGCTGCTTCTTTTTCCATTAGGGAGGGGAGGGGTGCCTGCCACCAGCCTTACAGCCACCACCCATGTTTTTCATATCAGATAGTACGGAAGTTGGGGAGAAAGAGAAATAACCAATGACTATAAGATAGCCACAGTAGCTACAGATCCTACCTCAGTAAAGTGGTCATGAGGCTAAGCTGGTCCTCAGAGCTGTCTTCTTCCACTGTCTATGTCCCCCTTACCCGCTGCCAACATGCTGGCTAGAGGAAATTCTTTTACTGGTGGGATGATGCAAATCTTCATTTCTACCGGATTCAAGCCATTAGTGGTCCTGTCTTTCTTGCTTTGCTATAGTTTTACATTGATGGTTATTAGGTACGGGAATACTAACAGGGCCCCTAGTGAATCCACGGGGACCAGTCATACTTCTCCTTGCCCCTGTTGGTAGCAACAACCTAATTTCCACTTAATAGTCAGGATGAATTACCCCAGCCCATATTGTAAGCTCCTTTTCTGCCAGTGGCTAAATAGCATGAGGAGCCCAGTATGACCAGGGGGATGTCTCACCTTCCAAATTAATAGAAACATACTTCTGACTAATCAGCTACAAAAAAAAAAAATTAATTGAAGCAATTTAATGTCTGTGTTCCCTGGATGAAGCATTCCTCCCTTGAGAAATAGGACTTCCAAATCCGCTGAACCTAAAGTTGCAGAGACAAAAAGCAAAAATTCTATAAGTGAGGTGTTAAGTATAAATATGCACTTCCAACCTGCACCCTTGTATTCTGCCCATGAAGAAGGAGGCACCATATATTGGTGACTTGTTTAAAGCTTATACCACATCCTTTGACAAAACCTAAATTTTGCAAGTTGCTGTCTCCTAGATGGCATTTCCAGGAATCAGCTGGCTGCAATTTACTCAGCTATTTGCTATTTCTATGCCATCCAATCCAGAGTTTTCCTTAAGGTGTGACATCTGAATTGGAACTTTTTTTTTCTTTTAGAGCCAGGGTCTCGCTCTCTCCTCTGGGCTAGAGTGCAGTGGTGTCATCATAGCTCACTGGCTCACTGCAACCTCAGACTCCTGGGCTCAAGCGATCCTCCTACCTCAGCCTCCTGAGTAGCTGGGACTACAGGTGCATGCCACCACGCCTGGCTAATTTTTCTACTTTTTTGTAGAGACGGGGGTGGGGAGGGTCTCACTATTGCCCAGGCTGTTCTCCAACTCCTGACCTCAAGTAATTCTCCCATCTCAGCCTCTGAGAGTGCTAGGATTACAGGCATGAGCCACTGCACCTGACCTTGAATTGGAAATTTTTGATGATGGCTTTACCACCTCTCTATGAAAATATTCAAGGGGTATTTTGGTTATTTGAGAACACCTTACATTTTCGTCACTAAAACCAAACAAAACCCATAAAATCATAAACACCCTTATTCTATAATTTTCTTTTTAGGTTATATAGGCAGACCCCACTTACAATACTTGGTTTTTGCAATGTTATATGATGCCTCATTATCACTCATATCTCTGTTCTCATTGCCAAACCCCATACAGTAGAGAATGGGTCTATTATGCCTATTGTAGCAGTTTTCACAGAGATGTTTTAAATCTGCTATCAAGAACAATTGGTATAGTGTGCCTGTAGTCCTAGCTGCTCAGAAGGCTGAGGGAGGATCATTTGAGCCCAGGAGTTCAAGGCTGCAGTGTGCTATGATCACACCTGTCAATAGTTACTGCACTCCAGCCTGGGCAACATAGTGAGACCCCATCTCTAAAAATGAAAAGAACAATTGCTAATGATGACCTGGAAATTATTTCTGTGGCAGTCATAAAGTGTGATATGTTCTGTAACAAAGTGTCAAATGAGTCCTGTGTCAAACTCAAGAAAAAAAGATAATGGTTCCCAATGCTTCTCATTTCATATTTTGATCTGATATCTATGATTAAACTGATAAACAGTTTAGGATGAAAGAAAGAGTCTGACTTCATGTTCAAAATTGTGGGAGAAACACCCTTATTATAATAATCATCCTCATGCATTTAAATAAGTATCTATTTCTTAGAGCAAACCTTTACAACTATTTGTAGGCTGAGAGCTTGGACTTTGAAATCAGTCAGCCCTAGGTTTCAAACCACTTATGTGACTTGGGCAGATTATTCAACCTCTTTGAGCCTGTTTCTTCCTGTCTGTAAAGTGGGCATAACTGTAGTACTTTCTCCTAGACTTAAAGGCTTACATAGCCTAGCATAGACTAAGTCCTTAAAAAAAAAAAAAAAAGGAGGTAGTAATTGTGATTTGTAATAGCTATTACTTATTAGGCCACTATAGGTGTTGGGCTCTAAGATGAGTAATAGATTTCAGAAGACACTACTTATAATAAGAAAATTTATCAAAAGGAAAAGATTCCAACTTGGGTTTCCTTTAGATTGTTTTTTTAGAAGGTTTTATCATACTCCCTTCCCCCCCAAAAAGAAAGCAAGCACAATTGCTTAATTTGAGTTTTTTCATAGCAACTTCTAAATTTATTTATTTATTTATTTTTATTTAAAGATGGGATCTTGCTATGTTGCCCAGGCTGGAGTACAGTCGCTATTCACAGGCGTGATTATAGGTGCACTATAGCCTCGAGCTCCTGGGCTCAAGTGATCCTCCTGCCTCAGCCTCCCAAGTAGCTGGGACTACAGGGGTATCCCACTGTGCCCAGCTTATCATAGCACTTAATACTAAAATAGCTTTCACTTGAGCCCAGAAGTTTGAGGTTACAATGAGCTATGATCATGCCACTGCACTCTAGCCTGGGTGACAGAGTGAAACCCTGTCTCTAAAAAAACAAAATAAAATAAAATAGTTTTAGAATAAATTAGTTTGCTTAGATCAACTTAAGGTACAAAGAAATTCTGTTTTTATGGGTTGTGAGTGTATATTGTAGGACACTGAAACTATTTGTATAATCACTGAATTCAATTTAACTATGCCAAACTTTACATAACTAAGGGCCAAAATTAACCAACTTATATAATTTTAGGGGTTTATGGTTAAATCTTTGTCTTTAAATCCGTAAATTAGTCATACCTATAATGTAGTGCTTAAAAATTTGAGCTCTTGAGTCAGACTAGCTGGGTTCAAATCCCCAGTAACCTTGTTCCAGTAACCCAGTAACTGGTTCCCCTCGGCCCCAGGAACAGAGAGGCAGAGTCACCAAGGCTGCAAAAGGCAAAGGAGTTTATTGGCTAGCTTGAGCTAGGGTTCAAGTCCCAGAGCGCCAACGCAGTGGCCTCTCTACGAACTAGGACCCAGCCCTGGGGTAAAAACTAAGCTTTTATACTTTTCAGTAGGTTACATGCACTGGGCGCACCATCCCCCTCCCTCCCTTAGTTCATTTGCTCCTTCAAAAGTGGCTGATCCTGTTGGCTCCTGATTGGTTGGTTCCAAGTCCCGGGACCTTTTAGTTGTTATCAGCAGCATTCCGGGGAAGGGGAGGACCCGCGTCGGAGAAACCGAAACTTAGGCCTATTCCAGGAGGTCCAGTCTGTCATGGAGTCACTCCTGCTCTCCTTCCTGTTCTACAACCTTGAGCAAGTGACTTGCCCTCCTTGTGCTTTTATTTTTCTAGACTCATAGAACCGTTGTGAGAATTAATACATTAAACATGTACAGATGTTGGCTGTCATCATTTATTATTTCTGTGATTCCAAGTTCCCAGTAAGGAATGCATTGTAGCCGGACGTGGTGGCTCACGCCTGTAATCCTAGCACTCTGGGAGGCCAAGGTGGGAGGATCGCTTGGGCTCAGGAGTTCAACACCAGCCTGAGCAAGAGCAAGCCCCTGTCTCTATTAAAAATAGAAAAATTAGCTGGGCATGGGGGCACATGCCTGTAGTCCCAGCTACTTAGGAGGCTGAGGCAGAAGGATTGCTTGAGCCCAGGAGTTTGAGGTTGCTGTGAGCTAGGCTGATGCCACGGCACTCCAGCCCAGGTGACAGAGTAAGACTCTGTCTCAATAAATAAATAAATAAATAAAAATAAAAGGACTGACAATATCAAACATTAGCAAGGATGTGGAACAATTAGAACTCCCATACACAACTGATAGGAGTGTAAATTGGTACAACCACTTTGAAAAACTGGCAGTATGTACTAAAGCTAAACATATGTGTCCCCTGTGACCTAGCAATTCCACTCAAATATATATAGCCAAGGCTGGGCACAGTGGCTCATACCTGTAATCATAGAACTTTGGGAGGTCAAGGTAGGAGGATCGCTTGAGGCCAGGAGTTTGAGGTTGCTGTGAGCTGTGACGAGGCTACTGCACCCTTGCCTGGGCGATAGAGTGAGACTCTGTCTCAAAAAAAAAAAAGAAAGAAAAAGAAAAAACAAAACAAAAAAATGTTCATAACAGCATTATTCTGAATAACCAAAAGCTGCAAACAAACCAAAGTCCCTTGTATGTTCATTCAACAGAATACCACAGCACACATACACATACATACACACACACACACACACACACACAGAACTAAGTATTGATGTGGATGAATCTTACAAGCATAATGTTGAGTGAAAGAAGCAAGACCAAAAATAGTACGTAGTATGTAATTCCACTTATAAAATGCTCAAAAACAGGTATGATTAGTTGATGGTAATGGAGGTGAGAAATAGTGGTTTCTATTGTGGGAGGGGGTATGCTTGAAAGGAGGCCAAGGGAACCTTCTGGGGTATTGGACACGATCTGGGTGGTGGTTATAGAGGTGTATACATGTATAGAAATTCAAGCTGAGTGTGATGGCACCTGCCTGTAGTCCCAGCTACTTGGGAGGCTGAGGCAGGAAGATCCCTTGAGCTCAGGAGTTTCAGGCTGCAGTGAGCTATGATGGCGCCAGTGAATAGCCACTGCACTCCAGCCTGAGCAACATAGCAAGACTCCATCTCCAGAACATTTTTTTTTTTTTAGTTTAAAGAAATGAATCCAGTTGTTCATTTAAGATTTGTGCATGTTACCGTATATATTTTATACCTAAAGAGGGAGGAGAGAAAACTTACCCTCTCTCTCCAAAGACAAAAGGACCAAAGACAGCACTGATCCATGGACTATTGATATTTTACAATTTGTGATATGATATGACATTTCATGAGGCCCAGCTTGATGGCAGAGTCCCTCAGGGCAAGAGCCTTCCTTTGATTTTTATCTCTGCTGTACCAAAGTGATAAAGAAAACCCCCATCTATTACTTAGCACAGCAGCCACCTGAGACCCCCCACCCCTCACGGAGGACCCGAATCAGCATAATACTAACCTAACGGAGGACCCGAATCAGCATAATACTAACCTAACGCCTGGCCCATCAACTAATCCATTACCTGGTACATCAGCATAACACTAAACCTATTACCTGGTGCATGAACATAATACTAACCTATTACCTGGCAGGCATTAGTCACCTGAGACCCCACCCCTTGGATCACCCCAACTTAGTAAAAGTGGGAAAAATTGGGTAGACGGGGCTCAGAATTTGGTGGCGAGAGCCCTCTGAGCCCGCCGGCAAATAAACCTTGATTCTCCTACTCTCCGTGTGCTGCTTGGTTTGTCCTTGGGACCACTTGCTGTAACACTTGCTGTAACAAAAGCATCTACATAAAAAAAGCTGACTCACTAGATATATTCCTAACCTCTAGGGAATATGTGCATAAAATGGATACTTTATGCTCATGCTTGGTCTGCATTCTTTGGGATACCAGTTCATTACTTGTGCAATTAGACTTTTTCCTGAGACATGCTCACTAGGGCACTTATGACTAGAGGATACTTCTTTTGATAGGACAGGCTGTTCCTATTGCTCTCTACAATGCATTCCTTTTTTTTTTGAGACAGAGTCTCATTCTGTTCCCCCGGGTAGAGTGCTGTGGCATCAGCCTAGCTCACAGCAACCTCAAACTACTGGGCTTGAGCAATCCTACTGCTTCAGCTTCCCAAAGTAGCTGGGACTACAGGCATGAGCCTCCATGCCCGGCTAATTTTATATATATATACACACATATATATACATATATATATTTTTAGTTGTCCAGCTAATTTCTTGCTATTTATTTTAGTACAGACGGGGTCTCGCTCTTGCTCAGGCTGGTCTCGAACTCCAGGCCTTTTCTGCTACTCTGAGAGTAATAACATCTTGATTTTTTCCCTCCTCTGTTCCTTTTCAACTAGTTAGGGGAGAACAGAGGTACTCAACCAATAAGCTTTTTTTTTTTTTTCAACACTAAGTATAGCATCAGGTTCAAAGTTTCAGCTCAACAGATGATTATCAAGACTGACTTGAGGAGATTAGGGAGAGAAGCAGTTGAGAGTTGGGTAGGCCCCTGAACTGTGTCATTCTGCTGCTGAAAAACCTGTGAATGCCTTTCTTCTGCAAACTCAAGAGGCTTATAAAAATAAAGAAAAATAAACTTAAACTGATTTCTTTTTCAACAGGATATAAACCTCTAAGATCCAGCCATGCTGAACGACTTGTAAGTCCTGAAACACACCTTGCTCTCTCCCCTCTGAGCTCTCCCATGTGCCTGGGATGCCCCTCTGCTGCCCTTCACCTGGCTAACTCCTGATGTCCTTCAAGGTCAGCTTAGATGATGCCTCCTCCAGGAAGCATTAAGCTGTCAGGCAGGGTTAGATGATCTTCCTCTACACTCCCTTAACACTGTGTACTCACCCTTATTCTAGTATCTACCACACTGATCTGCAATTGCCAGATTATTTACCTGTGTCCCCCGCTGTCACCAGCATCCTGAGGACAGGAACCCACATCTTATTCACCATTATATCCCTAGCATCTAAATATTTGTTGAATATTTACTGTAATAGCCCCCTAATTGGTCGTCATGCTTCCGTTTTTCCCCCAATTTCTACACAACAGCTAGAGAAAAACCCTTAGCACAGCCCACATGGCCATAACAGATTCTGACCCTGCCTCCCTCAGCCACCTCACTTCCATTGCTACCCGCCTGTGCTCATGTATTCTCCAGCCATATGGCCTTTCTTCTATTCCTAGAATTCACTCAACCAGTTCCTGCTTCAGGGAGCAAGTTTCTGCACTTGCTGCTCCTTTTTTCCAGAATGCTCCTCCTCTAGTACTTGCCATGACTGGCTTCTTCTCCCCCATCACGACCCCCTCCAAGAGAGCTTCTTGGACCATCCTACCTAAAGTATCCAACACCATCCCTTCGTAGTCACTCTTAACACAGTATCTTATTTTATCATCTGTCTAAAACATATTTCTACTCTATTTTTTTTCCTTGGTGTTTATCTGTCTCCCCTATATAGAAAGCAGAAAAAAAGCAGAGACCCTGTCTATCTTGTTCATCACTTACCTCAACACCTAGTACAATGCTTGGCATCTATTAGGCAGGTGTTTAATAAATATTTGTTGAATCAAGGGATGCATGTGTGCATGAATCAAACATGTGCTGTCCTTGCCGGGCATGGTAGCTCACACCTGTAATCCTAGCACTCTGGGAGGCTGAAGCAGGAGGAATGTTTGGGCTCAGGAGTTCAAGACCAGCCTGAGCAAGAGTGAGATCCTGTCTCAAAAAAAAAAAAAAAAAAAAAGAAGAAGAAGAAGAAGAAGAAGAAAGAAAGAAAGAAAGAAAACAAAAACATATACTGTCCTTGAAGTTGTTGCCGTGGGTGGGTGTGTCTCTCCTTGTTCTGACAGTGCCATATTGCTCAAAAATATTCTGGGACCTCATCTTTTAGAATTGACTTCAGGATCAATTTAAAAGTTACATAAGAAAATCAGATTCACTACTCTGCAGTCACACCTAATTTTTTACTCAAAAATCTTTCTTCCTGTCTAGATTTCTACCTTATTCACTAACTTTGGCTCTGAATGATTTGTTTCCCAAAATTAAATTCATTCTTCAAGAGTAAAAATTTGCCACCTGTGTCAGTAGTCTGAAGAATGGACTTCAGGTTCTGAAGGGAATTTGAAAAGAGGAATTCAAAAACCTCTCATTCTGTTATGTAAGTTCCAGAGTGTTATGTTGATTTTAAAAGATTACCTTATTTTACACGGAAACCTCATACACTGGGACAACAGCATCTTCACCTCTGGTTTGCTTTCTCATTTTCATTATTTTTGAAATAGTTCTATTTTAAAGAAGTCAATTTCTACGAAAAAATATAATGGCATTTAGGTCAGAAGGCAACTCAGACTCAAATTGATCTAAACAATTTGCTTCCTTCTCTTCTGCAAACATTACTCCAACCCAATACTTTGTGATTCCTCAACCATCTCCCACATTCTCACCAGTTCGTGTCCCTCTTCCCCTTCTTTCCAGACCTTCCATCCTCTGCCCCAATCCCCATCAAAATTTGAGTCTTCCTTCCAGGCCCAGCTCAAATGGTGAACTCCCACCCCAAGGAAACCTCTTTCAGAATTAATTCCATCATTCTCTGATCTCCCAAACCACCTGGGTATAAGCTCTACGAGAGCAGGTGCGATGCCTGCCGTCTTCGTGACTATATCCCCAGGACCCAGCACAGTGTCTGGCACATGGAAGATGCTCAAAATATATTTGTTGAATGAATGAATGAATGTTCTCTATTCTGTTATCTTGACTATATTACTTAGTTATTCAAATGTCAATTTCCTCTACAGTGAGGGCCATGGTCTCATTCATCTTTTAACTATCTGAGGCATGAAGAGGGCAGGGTCGTGCCTGGGCCCAAATGGTAGCATTTACCTTGTTACAATTCCAAAGTTTGCTCTCAGATCAGCCAGCATCCCAGTGGATCTCTTTGGGTTTTTTGTTTGTTTCGAGACAGGGTCTTGCTCGGTCACCCTGAGTAGAGTGCAGTGACATCATCATAGCTCACTACAACCTCAAACTCCTGAGCTCAAGTGATCCTCCTGCCTCAGCCTCCCCAGTAGCTGGGACTGCAGGTGCACACCACCATGCCCAGCTTATTTTTCCATTTTTTTGTAGAGTCGGGGTCTTGTTCTTGCTCAGGCTGGTCTCGAACTCCTGAGCTTAAGTGATACCCTCACCTTGACTTCCCAGAAGTGCTAGGATTACAGGTATAAGCCACCGTACCTGGCCAGATTTCTTTGTCTTCTCTCTGAGCCCCAACAAAGCTTCTGATGGTGGAGGGGGGGTGCTTAGGTTTTCAATATCATCTCCCTCCCCACCCCAAGCCAGGGCCTGAGTCTGGACATAGCATCCCTTGGGTTTAGGTGTCTCTAACTTGAATGTAAACTCCATTCTCTCTCTGAGCTCCTCCGGCTGCCGTTGCCCTCCCCTGCCTTGCTCCAATCTCTTCTCCTATTCCTCCACCAGAATGACCCCTCTAAAAGATCACTAACTCACATGCTTAAAGAAGCAAGCTGGTAAGCATAAATGCCTGGGGAGTTAGAGGCAGTTATCATCTAAAGGCAGAAGCTAATTATTGCTTGGAGGAATACGAGCCCAGGTTTCCTAGAACATCTGGCGTTTTAAGAAAAGCTACAGGCTGGGTGCGGTGGCTCATGCCTGTAATCCCAGCACTTTAGGAGGCTGAGGTAGGAGGATCCCTTGAGCTCAGGAGTTCGAGACCAGTTTGACCAACAGTAAGACCCCATCTCTACCAAAAACAGAAAAAAACTAGCCAGGCGCAGTGGCATGCACCTGTAGTCCCAGCTACTCGGGAGGCTGAAACAGGAGATCACTTGAGCCCAGGAGTTTGAGGTTGCTGTGAGCTAGGCTGATGTCAC
The DNA here is from genome assembly GCF_041146395.1 of Eulemur rufifrons. Lineage (NCBI taxonomy): Eukaryota > Metazoa > Chordata > Mammalia > Primates > Lemuridae > Eulemur > Eulemur rufifrons. The sequence goes on from NC_090990.1 coordinate 21,822,399, forward strand.
AGCACTCTAGCCCAGGCAACAGAGCAAGGCTCTGTCTCAAAGATAAATAAATAAATAAATAAATAAATAAAATAAAATGTGATGTGTCAGGAAGGAGCTATGAAAGCATATAACACAGGGCGCTAAGCTGACCTGCCCTGAAGGGTCCAGGAAGTCTTCCCTGAAGAAGTGACATTTAACAATATCTAAAGGATGTGTAGGAAGGACCGTAGCTAAAGAAAAGAGGTGGTGGAGCAGGGAGGGGCTGGACTTGGCAGGAGGGGAGTGAGCAGTGGTTGGAGTTTTAGGCTAAGAAACCAGAATGTGTGCAGCCTAGAGGAGGCACGAGTCTGGCTTATTTGAGGAACTGAAAAAGGCCAGGGTTGCTGAGCACAGGAACTGCAGAGCTGAGATGCGGTAAGAAGCCAGGCGTAGCCAGATTCGGTAGTGCCTGTAGTCCCAGCTACTTGAGAGGTTGAGGCAGGAAGATCTCTCAGGCCCAAGAGGTCAAGGCTGCAGACAGCATCACTGCACTCCAGCCTGGGTGACAGAGCAAGACCCTGTTTCTCAAAAAACGAAAAGAAAGCCAGGCGTGCAGGCAGGGCCAGGTTGGACATGTTATGGACTCTGGTCTTTATCCTAAGGGCAATGAGAAAACATTATGCTTACTTCTGGGCTGAGAATAGAGAAGGGGTGCAGGAGTTGAAGGAGGGACTAGTTCAGAGGGGCAGGTGTTCAGGTGAGGCCTTAAGGCACCTCAGATGGAGGCAGAGGCAGTGGAGACAGAGAAATGTGGATGGGATTTGCAATATTTATGAGGTAAACAACAAGACTTAAGGATGGTCTGTGTATGGCGGGGGCAGAGCAGTAGGGCAATGGAGAGAAGGTGGAAGAACATTCTGCCTCCAGCTGTTCAGTGAGTTAGGGGTCTGCTCCCTAAGGTGGGGACACAGGAGGAGCAGGTTGGTGGAGAAGGCAAAGGGTAGAGTGGGAGTTTGTTTTGCAACTATTTATTCAGTCAACACACACTTACGGAGCACAGACTCTGTTCCAGCCTTTGTCTATACAAAGACAGATATGGGACCTACCTACCAGCAGCTCACTTCCGGGTATTGGGGGAGGCAGAGAAAAGATGACTATAATCCACACATCGTGCAGGCCTCAGCAGCCTGTGGACTCAGACAAAGCCACAGGAACACTAATCATCCTGGCTTCCTGCTCTTGCCCCTGCAAAGTCTCCTTGAAGCATTTCTGGGATGCTTTTAGGGACTTTTCACATGTGGCTGTCAGACAAAGCACTGGGGCCACAGTCACTGGGAGCATCAGCCCTGCCCTGACCCCCCTGCATATTGCCCTGCTGTGGGAATGCTAAGGGCAGGGCGAGACTAGAGTGAGGCAGGCAAGGGGCAGGGCCCTGAAGTGAGTGAGTGCCGCCTTAAGTTTTGCTGGCCCCGTGGATGTTCACTTGAGGTGCTGGAGCAGGCCTGGAGGGAGGAAATGCCCCAAAGAGTAGCTGTGTTAAGTCTTCTGGGCCCAGAGCAGCACTGTTAGTGCCTGCGCTTTGAGTTCTACTGGGGACATGTTGAGTTTGAGGGACCTCTGAGACATCCACATGAGGATGTCAGGATGCAATTGGCTGTCTGGATTTAGAACTCAGAAGTTTGGGTGAGAGATCTAAATTCCAGAGCTGTGAATGAGGAAGAGGGAATGCAGGCACAGGACTGAGCTCTGCTGAGCTCGCAACATTGCAATGCCCTGTTCCCACTCCACCTGACCACTCCCCAAACACACATTTTCCTAACTTACCTGGGCAGTGGGTCAGTCACTCCTTCCTGTGCATTCCCACAGTTCCTTGTATGTCCTCTCTTACAACACTTTCCATGCTACGCAGTCACTTGGTTTACATATTGTCTCCTTCACTGAACAGTGAGCTCCTCGAGAGCAGGGACTCTCTTAATGTTTTTTTTTTTTTTTCCAGATAATTTCTTTCTATTTTTAGTAGAGACGGGGGTCTCACTCTTGCTCAGGCTGGTCTCGAACTCCTGACCTCGAGCGATCCACCCGCCTCGGCCTCCCAGAGTGCTAGGATTACAGGCGCGAGCCACCGCGCCCGGCCTCTTATTTAATGTTGAAGTTGCATCTCTCTGTCTTCTTCCCTCCTCTTCCATATATTTGGCACCGAGTAGGTGTTTAAGATTGAACAGATGAACTTGAACTACACTCCTGGAAGAGAAAGTCTCTTGCCTAGGGCCGGAGCCATTTCTCTCCCGGCACTGGCTGCGATGCAGGGGAGACAGACCGGGCCTGCAGATCCCCAATCCGTGGAGATCAGGCAGCTATAGGCAAACGTGAACCCTTCCAGCCACTCTGTTAGGCATTCACGGGAAAGTGAAAGACTGCAGTAAAGTACTCAATGAATGTGCATAATAATAACAATGGCTTATCAAGCACCTACTAATTGCCAGCCCCGATGCTAAGTGCTTTACAACACTATCGCGGTTAACTCTAACAGCCCTGAGGTAGGTATTGTCATTACCTCTGTTTTATCAAGGAGGAGGAAGCAGAGGCTGAGCAAGTGTGATGGTTAATTTTAGATGTCAACTTGTCTGAATTAAGGAATACCTAGGTAACTGATAAAGCATTATTTGTGAGTGTGTCTTGTTTGTTTCCAGAGGAGACTGGCCTGTGCAGGGACCGTCCTATGGGCTGGGCACCCAGAGTAAACAAAAAAGGCAGAGAAAAGAGGATTTCCCCTCTCTCTGCTGAAGCTGGGACATTCTTCTTCTCTTGCCTTTGGACATCAGAATTCTAAGCTCTCTGGCCTTTGGACTCCAGGACTTAACCAGCAGCCCATGGGTTCTTAGCCTTCAGCCTCTGAGAAATACACCATCAGCTTCCCTAGTTCTGAGGCTCTCAGACCTGGACTGAGCCACACACACTACTGGCATCCCACGGTCTCCAGCCTGCAGAAGTCCTGTCACGGGACTTTCAGCTTCCATAATTGTGTAAGCCAATTCCCCTAGTAAATCCCCTCTCATATGTCTATACTGATATCTAAATATATATCCTATTAGATCTGCCTTTCTGGAGAACCCTAACTAATATCGCAAAGTTAAGTAATGTGCTCAATCAACCTGCAGGTAAGAGACAGAGCCTACTTAACTCCATCTGAATCACTATGCTCTCAATTGCTGCTGCAACCTGTACCATAGTAACTGGATTAAAGAAGGAAATAGGGTAGAAGAAATTTTGTCCCCTGTCCGCTAAAAAAGTCTAGCTATAGTCAGTGAAAATGACACAGATTAGAGAACAGGACTTTCAGATCAGTGGGCAAGAGAAAGCACCCAAAAATCTTCATTAGGCACTAAAAGGGCATAACAATAATTACTACTTCTGGTTATAAGCCCTACTGTCAGGAGGTGTACTGTTACAGCAAGTGTTACAGCGAGTGGTCCCAAGGACAAACCGAGTGGCACATGGAGACTCGGAGAATCAAAGTTTATTCGCCGGCGGGCTCAGAGGGCTCTTGATACCAAATTCTGAGCCCCGTCTACCCAATTTTTCCCACTTTTATTAAATTGGGGTGATCCAAGGGATGGGGTCCCAGGTGACTAATGCCTGCCAGGTAATAGTGTCCAGCACTAGGTAATTAGGTTTAGTGTTATGCTGATGTGCTAGATGTTAGGTTAGTGATATGCTAATGTACCAGGTGTTAGGTTAGTGGTATGCTAATGTGCCAGGTGTTAGGTTAGTAATATGCTAATGTGGGTCTTCCGTGAGGGGTGGGGGTCTCAGGTGGCTGCTGTGCTAAGTAATAGATGGGGGTTTTCCTTATCATTACAATGCTATTTGTTAATGTCCACAAAAAGCCTCAAGGTAGATATCATTACCCCCAACTTTATAGAAGAGGAGACTAAGTAAGGTTCAGAGAACTTGTGATTTCCTAATGATGCACAGCGAGGACAAGATATTGCTAAGTTTGAATTTGTCTGTCTCACTCCAAAATCAGTCTTTTCACAAGACTGTTAACCTTAAGGTGAATCTGGGGCAGCATGTTATGGTCAACACAGAATAAACTCCAGACCTCTAGGTGTTCAGGGCAGGAATTACTCTTCCCTGCTCCCAGGGAAGGGCCTCTCCCAACTGGAAGCCTGTACATCTCTTACTTGGTACATACATTGCAGCCTCAACAATTCATGGCCTCAAGAGATTACCTTTTGGGTTCTCACCAGGAAAAAGAGCTCATACCTCCCCCTAGGCCCCACTCTTAAAGAAAGCAAGTAAAGCCTGGCAGCCACCCAGAAAGACTGAGTGTTTTGTTTTGTTTTTTAGGTTTTTTTTTTAATTGTATATAGTTAAGGTGTACAACATGATGTTTTGATACACATATGCAACCACTATTGATTCTAGCCTAGAAAGCCCACAGACACCAGTACTCAGCTCCTCTCATACACATCTTTATCAAAGTTTCATTGGCCTCAGCTCAAGGTACCTTTATTTGGGCATCTCATTACAGAGCAAGAACACTTCAGCCATTTGTACCACCACCGATCAAGCAGGATTTTCAAGGACAGTAGCAGAAATGAGTTGCAAGGAAACTATATACCCTCCTTGCCCCTTTTCCCTCCTTATGCAGTTGGTCTCTCAACTCGCCTGTTCCTTTAAGTGTGAGACTGGACTACTATTCCCTGAACACATCTCACATGTTGTCATCTCTGCTCATTTATTCACTTCTAGTTGCCTAGAATTCATTTTCCCCTGGCCAAAATCTATCTTGTGCTTTGAACTCCAACAGCACTTAGCTTTCACTTACCTTTTGGCACTTGTCATTCTTCATTCCAGTTATTCAAAAATATTCTTTTTTCCTACTTGACTACCTGAAGAGTCGTCACTTCTTGTGACCTCAAAGTAAAGTACTACACCAGACACTGAGGATTATATATATATATTTATATTATAATATAATATATTATAACAAAAATAAAGTTTAGGGAGATATTTGTGTTTTGTTCTCATTTCTGTGAGTAATTTGGTAAATTCTCTTCTCTACCTTCAAGAAGGCAAGCTAGTTGAAGGGTTCTAGGTTTCAGATCCAAAAGCAATAGTTTCCAGGCACCCAGAAGACAATCTCCAGAAACACTTTTTAACAACGTGAGCTTGTTAGAAGTGGTCTAGAAGGAAAATTCAGTGCTTTAAATGGGAGCAGCCAAAATCAGTGGTGGGAAGGGAAAGGTGTTTGAGGGTTTAATAGGAGAGTAGAGACCCAGGTTCCACTTACATACAGCACCTTCAAGATGGAGAGAATGCCGTGGGAGACTGACCACTATGTACCTTGCCTTAAGAGCAATAGCAAGGGTCTCTGAGCAAGTCTGTAATGATTCATTGCGAAGGGCCCAACAGAGCTACATTCAAGTCAGTCGTAGAAGGAACCATCCTAATGATGCAACCGAAACGGATTAAGGACCTGGCCTCTACCCAACTTTTTTGCTAAAGAAACACTTAAGTCGGCATAAAGCACCAGAATATGTAAAAAGAGCTAAAATGCTGCTTCTCTTAAGAAGATTTCTCTAACAATTGCCTGCGTTTTAGAACCTTCTATATTGGAAACCTTGGGACACAACTTGGGTTCCCTGCTTTGGTCAGGACCCCTCTTTTTTCCTAGACTTCAGGTCACCGACCTAAACCTTCCCCCCTCAAGTCCAACAACAGCCTTCAGTCTTTCCTCAATTTCTACCTCCAGGCTTCCCGTCCCTATCTCCACCACTCATCCCTGCGTCAGACTCTCCCTTAACCCTCCCTTCTTCTACCGGTGTCGTGCCCAGTCTCTCCCTCCGCTCTTCCTGCCCAGACGGCCTCAGTTCTCTCTCCCTCCCCTTCCCGCGCGTCCCACGCCGTTCTCCTTTTATTTCCTTACTTCAGTGACCGCCCCCCCTCCACTCTCCGCCCCCACGCCATTGAGCGCGTCCTCCCTCGGCCCCACAGCCGTTGGAGAGGGCGTGCCCCCGCGAGTAACAGGTCTCCCCCGACACTCCGCGGGCCCGAGCGCAGACAAAGACATTCCACAGCCTCCGCCCCCCTCGCACATTCGGCCGGAAAGGGGAGGAGACACGTGTCCCGCTAGCGCCGAGTCACGTGGAAAAGAAAACGAACGGAGCCCGCGGCCACCTGCGCATGCACACCAAGCTCTGGCCTGGCGGGCTCGGAGGGAGAAGGAGAGTGGGGAGGCGACGTCTTCGGGCGCCGCGGCGGTGCGCAAGCGCCATGCTCAGGCTGGGGACTTTGTTCTCCTCGGAGAAGCCCAAGGGCGGTGCCGGTGGCTGGGTGCGCACGCGCGCCGCCTCATTTCCGGTGCTCGCTCTCGCTGGGTCGCTCGGGTCGGCTTCGGTCGCTGTCGCTACCGCTCTCCCACCCCCGCCAACCGCCGCTCGGGCCTCGGCCGCTGCCGCGTCGCTTCCTCGCTCCCTCGATCGCACATCCTCCCTGATGCAGCGCCGGGACGACCCCGCCGCGCGCATGAGCCGGTCCTCGGGCCGCAGCGGCTCCATGGACCCCTCAGGTGCCCACCCCTCGGTGCGTCAGACGCCGTCTCGGCAGCCGCCGCTGCCTCACCGGTCCCGGGGAGGCGGAGTGGGGTCCCGGGGGGGCGCCCGGGCCTCGCCCGCCACGCAGCCGCCACCGCTGCTGCCGCCCTCGGCCACGGGTCCCGACGCGACAGTGGGCGGTCCAGCGCCGACCCCGCTGCTGCCCCCCTCAGCCACAGCCTCGGTCAAAATGGAGCCGGAGAACAAGTACCTGCCCGAACTCATGGCGGAGAAGGACTCGCTCGACCCGTCCTTCACTCACGCCATGCAGCTGCTGACCGCAGGTAAGCGGGGGGCCCCCCCGGCCCCTCGGGTCGCCGGCCACCCGGAGGCTTGAGTGGCAGCGGCTTTGTTTCCCTCGCTTCCCGCCCCCTCGGGACCGAGGCAGTCGGGAGCGCCCTTCTCATCATTTTTGGGAGCCTGGATTCCCACGTTCCCACCTCGGCCCGGGGTGCGAGGGTGAATTTCTAGGCTGCAGTGGAGGCCCGAAGGCGACTTGGTGATCTCCTAGCGCTAAGATCTTGATGGATAGTACTGAGCTCCCCGCCCCTTTCCCGACCCTCCCCCTCCCTCCTCTTGCAGCTGCCCTGAGCTCTGAGTGCTCAGATTCTTCCAGAAATGAACCTTTATCTCCTCCTTCCCTCAAAGGGAAAGCCTTTTTGATCGCGGGTGGCAGTGAGCGCCTCAACCGAGGGTGTAGGAGGTGAAGACAGCCTGAGCGGGGAGGGGCCGTGGGAGGAAGGGCCGAGGTGAGGTGGGGTGAGGCTGGAATGTCCCGGCCAGTGCGCCACTGCCGTTCGGGCTGGGCCGGACTTAGCGGTAACCGTAGCTAAAGTTGCTGAGAGGCAGGCGCGACATGTGGGAATCGGAGCTTGAGGTTTTCCGAATCACATTTCCGACTTCGGCTGATAAAACGAGAACTGCCACAGAGCCGGAAGGTGGTTCGCCTGTATTTTACAACATGGGTTCACCGTCATTCAGGAAGGGGGAAAATAACCGTACAGGCAGTGAAGTGAGACAATTGAGGGAGGTAAGGGACTCCCCTGTAGTTTCTTTGACGTTCCCCAGTGAGCTGGACAGAAACTGAGAGAAGTTGCATGATACTGGTACCTGAAAGGCTTGGTCTTTTTGTTGTTTTTTAAATTTTTGCTTCAGTACTGAAGTAGATTAGAAATCGTAGTCTTTGTTCTTTCCGTGGACTGGCGCTCCTTTCCTGATCAGTACTGGCCAATCACTTAGTCGCTCTGATATTTCCCTAAAGCTTTCTATTTTACCCTCGCTTGTAATTAAAATATTGTTTTAGTAAGTATTTCTTATACCTAAGTTTTATTAAGCAAAATATAAATTCATATAAATTCACAGACCTCAACACTAAATAAGTGGTTGGACTCTTTGGCAAGGTTGATATAATGGACAGTTCCTTGTGAAAGTATCATTTCCCTCCCTTTGTTCTCTATTTCCCAACGTTGTTAAGGAGTCTTTACCTTTAAGCACAATAAACAACACGTGGTGGTCAGGAATAAGGACATTTAGATAAATAACATTTTCTTTTCTTTTTCTTTTTTTTTTGAGCCGGGATCTCGCTCTTGCTGAGGCTGGTCTAGAACTCCTGAGCTCAAGCCATCCTCCTGCCTCGGCCTCCCGGAGGGCTAGCCTCACCTGGCTGATAAGATAAATAAAATTTTCAGCAGAAAGTGCAACGCTCCTGGCCGATAAAAAACATTTTCAACACAAAGTGTAACACGTTCAGATTTTGAAAGGCTACTGGTTGTGTTCTTTTAAGAATAAGCTGTTTCAGGGCAAGAATTGCTTTTTATCTTTATATTTTTTGTACTGTGTTGCATGTAGCAAACACCAGGTGTTTGGTTGAATCTGAAAGCATGTACATGCAGACTGTGGAATGTCAGACTAAATGGTAAAGGTTGACTTTGGTAGTCTTATTTTTTATTTCCTCGAATCTTTAATCAGTCCAGATTAAATGCATGAGAATAAAATAAACTTTAGAGCTAAGGTGTTGGCTTGGGTTTGAAACTCTGGGCCTTTTGGTTACCTGATCTTGGGAAACTTTCTGGACCTTGGTAACCTCATCTGTAAAGTGGGATGGTGACTTGTGAGGATTAAATGGTATGTAAAATCACTAGCAGTTTCCTTTGACCTACAATCATTAGATAATAACATGTCACCAGTTTTTTTCTAGTTGTAAATCCATAGTACTGAACAAGGTATGAAAACATGAGATATATTTCGCCTTTTGACCACATCAGGTGCCCAGCGTGGTGTTCTTTTAAAAGATGATTTCTTAGGATAACCACCAAAAACTATTGATCCTTAAATCTTATGTATAATTTTAACTCCTCACTGCTTACCTTTTATTACTAAGAGAATATTCTTTATTTTTAACTTAGACTTTTTTTGTATATTTTTTTAACCAAACTGAAATTTTAATTGGAGAAATGACATTGAGATAATGTTTACTCGCTAAAAGAACAGATCTGGGATGTATGAATACTCCTTAGAATGGATAGGTCTTAATATATGTTGGGCCTAGCTTTTAAGGTATTTCTGAATAATCTTGAAAAGAGATTACAGTGAGGTCCCAACCAATTGTGAGAGAATAAGACTCTGAAAGGAGTACTTTAAACTCTGATAAGAACGAGTAAGAAAAATAAAGCTAACGCTTACTGTGCAGGCACTGGTCTGGGTAGCTTATATTAAACACTTAAACTTTAGGATAACACTATGAGAAGTTACAATATCCTCACTTTTACAGATGAGGAAACCAAGGCACCCAGAGGATTAATAATTTGCCTAAGGTAAAAAAAAATTAGGAACAACATAACCAGGATTTTCAGTTAGTCTACACCCTAAATATCCCTCTCCCCTACTATAATGCCTGCTGCAAATTGTACTTTAATTGTAAGCTTTAATTGGCCAAAATATTAAAAGAAAATCTATTTCAAAGTATCAGAGTGCTAACAGGGCAGTGAAGATGATGGGGCCAAGTTACAGAAGGAACCAGAGAGCAGAATCTAGCTAGCATTTGGGACTGACTGACTCCTCCAGGCCGCCTTTGCCCATTCCCCACAAGGTACCTTAAGACCCAGACCACCCTCCCTATACCTCCCACACAGCTCTCCTTGTCCCTTTCTAAGGTTTACTTTATGTTGCACTTATCAGCAGCTATTGCACTGTATATTGTAATTATGTACAGTATGTTTGTTGATCACTCCTCCTTGGCTAGAATATTAGCTCCACCAGAATAGGGATTTTTTGTCTGCTTTGTTCACTGCTGTATCTCCTGTGCCTTGAAGAGTGCTGTCCTGGGTGGCCCTCTTGGTAAATAGTATGAATGAATACGTATTCATCTTCATTGAAGATGGGAATGATGGAAAAGTATTGACACAATTCTGAGGGGTGTAGATTTTGAATACAGACTCTATATTAGCTTAATTGATATTCAACTATGATGATGAATCGCATTTGCAGACATGCAGAGACTCATGCTTTACTGAACAAAAATAATTCATCTCATTTGTGTTAATATATTTATATAATAAAATGTTTTTATATAATAAACATAAAATGCTGTTATATATGTTGATGTTCTTTTTCTACTTTATACAGTTAGGAAAATAGAAGTTAGTACTATATAAGTGACACCAGAATAAGTAAACATTTGAATAAATTAACAGTCCTCAGAAGATCTTGAAAGGATACTCAGAAATCCATCCTCCAAATACGATAGCCTTACAAAGGAGAACATTTTACGAAGTATGTGGAAATTTTAAAATAGTTAATTCCTTTGTTTTATTTACAATACTCTATAGAAATATATTCAGAGCTTCCCCAAACCTATTAAAACTGGAGGCCGGGCGCGGTGGCTCACGCCTGTAATCCTAGCACTCTGGGAGGCCGAGGTGGGCGGATCGTTTGAGCTCAGGAGTTCGAGACCAGCCTGAGCAAGAGCGAGACCCCATCTCTACTAAAAATAGAAAGAAATTATATGGACAGCTAAAAAATATATATAGAAAAAATTAGCCGGGCATGGTGGTGCATGCCTGTAGTCCCAGCTACTCGGGAGGCTGAGACAGGAGGATCGCTTGAGCTCAGGAGTTTGAGGTTGCTGTGAGCTAGGCTGACGCCACAGCACTCACTCTAGCCTGGGCAACAGAGTGAGACTCTGTCTCAAAAAAAAAAAAAAAAAAAAAAAACTGGAAAGTAGGCCAGGTGTGTTGGCTCACGTCCATAATCCTAGCACTCTGGGAGGCAGAGGCGGCAGGATTGCTTGAGCCAAGAGTTCAGGACCAGTCTGAAAAAGAGCAAGACCCTGCCTCTACTAAAAATAGAAAAAAAAAATACGCCAGGTGTCGTGGTGTGTGCCTGTAGTCCCAGTTACTCGGGAGGCTAAGGAAAGAGGATTGCTTGAGCCCAGGAGTTTGATGTTGCCATGAGCTATGATAATGCCACTGTACTCTCTCTATCCAGGGCAACAGAGGAGACTCTATCTCAAAAAAAAAAACAAAAAACCCAAAACTGGGCCGGGCGCGGTGGCTCACGCCTGTAATCCTAGCACTCTGGGAGGCCGAGGCGGGTGGATTGCTCAAGGTCAGGAGTTCGAGACCAGCCTGAGCGAGACCCCGTCTCTACTAAAAATAGAAACACATTATATGGACACCTAAAAATCTATATAGAAAAAATTAGCCGGGCATAGTGGCGCATGCCTGTAGTCCCAGCTACTCGGGAGGCTGAGGCAGTAGGATCGCTTGAGCCCAGGAGTTTGAGGTTGCTGTGAGCTAAGCTGACGCCACGGCACTCACTCTAGCCTGGGCAACAAAGTGAGACTCTGTCTCAACAAAAAAAAAAAAAAAAAAAAAAAAAAAAAAAAAAAACCCAAAACTGGAAAGTAGAATTGCAAAGGAATTATAGACCAAATATAAGTATAAATATTAATATTAGTAAAGTAAGAGGCAAAATTTATCACTCTTTGCAACAATATCATGATTGTTTACCTAGGAAAATGTTCTGTGATGTGGCTCATTACAAACTAAACACATACAAATCATTAGGTTTCTGATATACACACAATAGGCAGTTAGAAAAGAATCGGCAAAATTATCTCATTTTTAGAATAATATAAAATGCCTTGAGATAAGCAATTTTTTTTTTTTTTTTTTTTTTTTTGAGACAGAGTCTTACTTTGTTGCCCAGGCTACAGTGCAGTGGTGTTTGCCTAGCTCACAGCAACCTCAAATTCCTGGTCTCAGGTGATCCTCCTGCCTCAGCCTCCGGAGTAGCTGGGACTACAGGCATGCACCACCACATCTGGCTTATTTTTTCTGTTTTTAGTAGAGATGGGGTCTTGCTCTTGCTCAGGCTGGTCTTTGAACTCCTGAGCTTAAGCTATCCTCCCGCCTCTGCCTCCCAGAGTGCTAGGATTACAGGGATGAGCCACCGTGCCTGGCCTGAGATAAGCAATTTTAAAATTCAGAATGTATGCGAATAAGTAAAAACAGTGAGTGTTTAACCTTTGTAGAGCATGTAATGTGTGTGCTGCTCGTTTTATAGTTGTTATCTTCATCCTTCTGGTCATCTATGGGGCAGAATTTTTTCTCAGTATTGCAGATGAGAGATGTGTTATCACCTGGCTTGTCAACATGAAATTACCAAAGGTAATAAAAGAACGTCTGAATAAAAAGAAACATGCTATGTCTTTGCAGAGGAGGAGGAACTAAGGCTATGAAGAGAATGGTACTCTTTTTTTTTTTTTTTTTTTTTGAGACAGAGTCTCGTTCTGTTGCCTGGGCTAGAGTGCCCTTGGCATCAGCCTAGCTCACAGCAACCTCCTCCTGGGCTTAGGCGATCCTACTGCCTCAGCTTCCCGAGTAGCCGGGACTACAGCCATGTGCCACCATGCCCAACTAATTTTTTCTGTATAGATTTTTAGCTCTCCAAATCATTTCTTTCTATTTTTAGTAGAGACGGGGTCTCACTCTTGCTCAGGTTGGTCTCGAACTCCTGACCTCCAGCGATCTTCCCGCCTTGGCCTCCCAGAATGCTAGGATTACAGGCGTGAGCCACCTCGCCCGGCCGAGGACAGTACTCTTGACCTGTTGAATTTTTGCATTTTCCAAACTGATTCCAACTGGATTTATTTTTTTTAACTTGACATGTTGAATATAAAGTATAATCCCAGCACTTTGGGAAACCAAGGCAGGAGGATCACTTGAGCCCAGTAGTTCAAGGCCAGCCTGGGCAATATAGGACACTCCATCCCTACAAAATATTAAAAAATTATCTGAGTTGTGGCATATGCCTGTAGTCCTAGCTACTCAGGAGCCTGAGGCCAGAGTGATTGCTTGAGCCCAGTGAGCTATGATTATGACACTGCACTCCAGCCTGGGTGACAAAATAAGACCCTGTTTCCAAAAAGAAAAAGTAAATGAAGATCAGTAAAGAAAACTTTTAGAGACAGGAAAATAATAAAAACATGGTACATTGACAAAAATTAAGTCAAACAAGAAGTAGGGCTTGAGAGGATTTAGAAGAAATTCTTACACATTGCTGGTGAACTGTGAATTGCTACAACTGCTTTGGATAACAGTTTGGCAGTTTATTTGAAAGCTGAACATTGAAGTCCCTTAAAACTCAGAAACACCATTCCTAGGAATGTGCGCAGAGAGACTTTTATACATGAACACCTTATTCATAAAATAGTGCCTCCTGTTCACAAAATGGTGCAACATGTTTCACCGTTCATTGGATAATGTGCTAGATTTACAAAATTAAATGTTGATATAGTAATGAAAATGCAGTATAGCTGCATGCAGCAACAGAGAAATCTTGGAAATCTAATGTTAGATGAAAAGTAAGTACTGTAGGCCAGGCGCCGTGGCTCATGCCTGTAATCCTAGCACTTGGGAGGCTGAGGCAGGAGGATCCTTTGAGTTCAGGAGTTCGAGACCAGCCTGAGCAAGAGTGAGACCCCGTCTCTACTTAAAAAAAAAAAATAGAAAAATTAGCTGGACAACTAAAAATATATAGAAAAAATTAGCCGGAGGCAGGAGGATTGCTTGAGCCTAGGAGTTTGAGGTTGCTGTGAGCTAGGCAGATGCCACTGCACTCTACCCTGGGCAACAGAGTGAGACTCCGTCTCAAAAAAAAAAAAAAAAAGTAAGTACTGTAAGACTACTTGGTCCAATACTATTTTTATAGAGGTCCAATACTATATGGTCCAATATTTTTATAAAACATATTAGCAAATATTAAGCATACTATGGTCTGATAAAACAGGGCCAGTTTTTTTTTTTTTTTTTTTTTTTTTACAAAACTAAATGTGTTTACCATACGATTCAGGAATTGCACTCCTGAGTATTTATTCAAATTAAAACTCAAGTTCACAAAAACCTGTGCATGAATGTTCATAGCACTTTCTTCAGAATAGCCAAAACTGAAAGCAAACCATGTGCCTCCAGTAGGTGAATAAACTGTAGTACATCCATATCTTGGAATACTGCTCTGCAATAAAAAGAAATTAACCATTGATAAGTATGACTTGATGGATCTCAAGAGAATTATGCTATGTGAAAAGAGCTAATCTCAAAGGTTGTATACTAAATGATTGAGTTAATATTCTTGGGAGAAAAAAGCAAAATAGTGAAGATGGAGAACAGAATAATGACTGCCAATGGTTAGGGAAGGAGGTGACTGCTATAAAAAGGTAGCATGAAGTATCCTTGTGATGGAACTGTTCTGTATTTTGACTGTGGTGGTGGTTACACGAATTTATGATTAAATCACATAGAACTAAACACACAAATATGGATGGAAAACTGATGAAATCTGAATAAAGTCAGTGGATTATATTAATTTTCTGATTGTGATGTTATCACAATATGCAAAATGTTACAGGGAAAACTGGGAAAAGGGTGTACAGGATCTCTCTGTATTATTTCTTACAACTGCATATAAATCAATTAACTGAAAAAATTTTTTTTTAAAACCAATTTTTTTTTTTTTTTAAAGGAAAAAGCCCTAAGCTCTAAATTGTGCCCTAAGGAAAAGATTTGGGAAGCCCTGGTCAATCCAACAGGGCTTGCCACTGTGCTGGAATGGACTTTAGGCCAGGCACAGCGGCTCGGGCCTATAATCTCAGCACTTCGGGAGACTGAGCTGGGAGGATCATTTGAGGCCAGGAGTTCAAGATCAGCCTGGGCAACAAACATAGTAAGACCCCCGTCTCTGCCAAATTTTTTTTTAAAAGTTAGCTGGTCGGCCGGGCACGGTGGCTCACGCCTGTAATCCTAGCACTCTGGGAGGCCGAGGCGGGTGGATCGCTCAAGGTCAGGAGTTCGAGACCAGCCTGAGCAAGAGCGAGACCCCGTCTCTACTAAAAATAGAAAAAAATTATATGGACAACTAAAAATATATATATAGAAAAATTAGCCGGGCATAGTGGCGCATGCCTGTAGTCCCAGCTACTCGGGAGGCTGAGGCAGGAGGATTGCTTGAGCCCAGGAGTTTGAGGTTGCTGTGAGCTAGGCTGACGCCACGGCACTCACTCTAGCCTGGGCAACAAAGTGAGACTCTGTCTCAAAAAAAAAAATTATAAAAAAAAAAGTTAGCTGGTCATGGTGGTGCGCATTTGTAGGTCCAGCTACTCAGGAGGCTGATGCAGGAGGATCACTTGAGCACAGGCGTTCAAAGTGCAGTGAGCTGTGGTCACACCACTATAGTCCAGCCTAGGTGACAGAGTGAGACCAGGTGTCTAAAAATAAATAAATATAGATAGATAGATAGATCCAGTTCATTTTGTTTTTTTATTCTATGGCACCTGGTGTTCCCAGGTGGTCTCCCATCCAAGTACTAACTAGGCCCAACCTTGCTTAGCTTCTGGGATCAGATGAGATTGGGTGCATTCAAGGTGGTATGGCCATAGACCTCATTTCTGTCTGGCTTCAAAACCCATGTTCTTTCCTCTGAGACATACTAAGAAATGTGGGAGCTTATAGTCTGGGATAAAACCTACCCGCCCCCCAAAAAAGGAAAGATTAAGTTATAGTAAAAGATAGAGTAAAAGAGATGCCACAAGGTTGGTTGAATTTATTCTCCCTAGGATAAGGAGTGACTTGGGTTAGTGACTGCTCTGTCACTAATTAGTTTTGAGATCTTGGACAAGTTTTCATAACTTCTGAGCCCAGGTTTCTTCATTTGTTAAATGGGGATAATACTGGTTACAAAGACAAAATGAAATGATAAATACAAAATTCCTGACACAGAAGGCCCTGGATAAGATATGATTATTATAAGTGTCTGGCCAGGAAACAAATGGGTCGCCTCTGTGTGTTGTTTACTCCTCTGCTTTCCTTTCTTTGGCTCTTGGGACATCCAAGGTCTCCAGAGGTCTAGGCAAAGATCACTTAAAGGAGTCAGTTCCAAAAAGGTTGTCTAGAAAGTATTTTTGCCTGAAGTTAAGCCGTTGTTAGGAAGCTTCTTGATTTTTTTTTTTTTTTTTCTTCCTTCCCATTTCAGCCTGCTCTAGCTTTTCAGGGGAAGTGAGGCCAAGCAGAGAAATACAGAGTTGGAAGAGAAAAGGAAAGAAAGCCCATCAGGCAACTGAATATTTGAGGCACCCGTAAAGCCCTTTCATTGCCTTAAGGCTGCAAGACAGCATCTGAGGGTATAAAATTGTACTTCTCCAAATTTTGTAAAATCGGCTCTTTCGTGGTTAAAGTGCCCATACACACACTCCTCATTGAGTGGCAATGGGAAAAGCATGAGGTTTGAAGTTAAAGCCTGGGTTTTAATCCTTATTCTGGTACTTTAACAGCTTTGTGACCTAGAGATGGTTGTTTAACCTTTCTGAGTTTCACCTTCCTCTGCAGTAAAATGGGGACAGTGCTAGCTACTTCACTGAATTTTTTCAGGATAAATGAGGTAATATTTGTACAGTATTTGATATATAGCAGGCACTGAATAAATACTCATAACCCTTCTTGAAGTCTCAAGTTGCTTCTGAGTCTTTTGCTTTCTAGGCTAACATCTTCTGATTGTTTTATCTTTTCTGCTATCAGTTTTATTTAAATGATCGGTCTTCTCTGAATTCTCTAAAAATGCTTTCTTATTCTTTAAAAAGTTATGACATAAATTAGAGGGATTCTAAGATCCAGCTGTTTCAAAAAAAAAAAAAACAATAGAAGGATCCATGTTACAGAAAGGGCTTAAATTTCACAGGGTGTATTACGTTGCATATAAACACCTTCTTGTAGGAGTACAACAGATCAACAGACTTTGAGTCTTCTTGCACTGACCAAGGTTTCTGGAAAGTGGTGTAAAATACAGTGGAAAGGCCAAAACTAGATGGTAGCCTTAGGGCATAGGTAAAGTATGTAATTTTTTTCTTATTCTTACAAGCTCCTCAGTGATGTTTTCAGATCAGAATTGTGGTGTTTTTGTTCCTCTAGGATTTTGAAGATTAAGTACCTAGTTTTCCAACCTGAGAAGTCAGGAAAAACTGTAGTCAGATATAGTAGGCTCAAAAAAAGTGACCGGAATATTAGCAGTATGTGGGAAAAAGTGGAGGTCAGTTTCTACCACCAAACAGTAAACAAGTAGGGTGTTGAATGAAGCATTTAGTCTGTTAATTGTAAGGTCAAATTTGTGTTCTATTTCAAGCAGCAAAAAATAGCAGTGTGAAGAGCATTGTTATTTACAGTTCTCATAGGAGTAAAGGTTTAGTTAAGAATATTTACAATTGAAGAGCAGTTTTGTCAAAAAGCAATGGAGTATGTGATAATTAGCTCATGCTATAGTATAGCATCTGAAATTAGGCTTTTTAAGAAGCCTTCAGTTTGAAATTCTGAAAACCCTATATATTCTATCAAAGTAACTTTCCTTCATCTGTGTATTTCAAAGCTGGATTTAGTGCAAACAGTTATTTTTAAAACTTGTTTGAGGTAGGATATCTTTATACTTTAAACCATTGGTTTTCAAAGTGTAGTCCCTAGACCGGCAGTATCAGCATCACCTGGTAACTTGCTGGAAATGCAAATTTCTAACACAAATCCCAGACTGGGGTTGGGGCCCAGCAATCTAGTTTAGCAAGCCCTCCAGGTGATTCTCATGCAAGCTAAAGTTTGAGAACTCCTGCCTTAAAACTAATAGAAGATAAAAACACAGTATAGGATTCCCCCCATCCCCCTGCCCCACCGCTCCACTCCCTTGAAGTCTTGCTCTGTCACCAAGCTGGAGTGCAGTGGCTTGATCATAGCTCACTATAACCTCAAACTCCCGGGCTTAAGCAGTCCTCTGCCTCAGTTTCCTGGGTAATTGGGACTACAGACACATGCCACACCCAGCTAATTTTTAAATTTTTTTTAGAGACAGTCTTACTATGTTGTCAGGCTGGTCTTGAACTCATGGGCTCAAGTCATTCTCCCCTGTCGTTCTCCAGAGTGCTGGGATTACAGGTGTAAACCACTGTGCCTGGCTCAGTATGGGAATTTTATATAAGTAGAATTTTCTCTGTTATTAAGAATGTTCCTGGGCCGGGCGTGGCGGCTCACACCTGTAATCCTAGCACTCTGGGAGGCTGAGGAGGGAGGATCGCTCAAGATTAGGAGTTCGAGACCAGCCTGAGCAACAGCGAGACCCCCGTCTCTACTAAAAATAGAAAGAAATTAGCTGGACAACTAAAAATACATATGGAAAAAATTAGCCGGGTATGGTGGCGCATGCCTGTACTCCCAGCTACTTGGGAGGCAGAGGCAGAAGGTGCTTGAGCCCAGGAGTTTGAGGTTGCTGTGAGCTAGGCTGACGCCACGGCACTCACTCTAGCCCAGGCAACAGAGCTAGACTCTGTCTCAAAAAAAAAAAAAAAATGTTCTACTAATTGCAGGGAGTATACATGTCTTTTTTTGACTGTTCTCAGTGAACCATATAACTTTCAGTTGATGCTCATTCTTTGGACACTCTGCCCTCATCTCTCTTAGAATTCCTATTATAGCACTTAACTATACTTCATTGCCACCCCCATAGTCTGGGAAGTACATAAACAGTGAAGATGAAGAGTATATATCTTGTTCTTTTGTATCTCCTGTACTTTGCAAGATAAATGCTTGGCCCTTAGTAAGTTTCTCATTGTGGTTAATGATCATACCTATATCTCTGCCTCTCCATAGGAAGCACTTAAACACTTGTCATCACTGAATGAGTGAATGAATGAATGAAGTTCTTTAATGATGGAAATCTTTTTGGATGCCAAGTTTCTATCTAATGAAACTGTCTTAGCCTGTGAATTGAAACTACCTTTAATGCTGATGGATATGTCTACACCCTTGATGGTGGTGATGGTTTCACAGGTGTATATTTATCTCCAAACTCATTTTATACATCATTTTATACATTAAATATGAACAGCTTTTTACATGTCAATCATACCTCAATAAAGTGGTTTTTAATGCATTTTCTCATTTAGGCATTGACTGAATTTTGGCTAATGGTGACTATATATTAAGCACTTTCTAAGAAATGGGCTTTAATTGGGCATGTGTATGTATGTTACTTTATTCTGTCTTTATAGCAACTTCATGAAGTAGATATTGCCTTTGTTTTACAAATGAGGAAACCAGAATTCAGAGCAATTAAATAACTTGTTTAAATTCACTCAGCTAATGAGTGACAGAGTAAGAACCAGGTCTTTCAAACTCTTAAGAACTAGTATCCAGAGCACTACTGTCACAGTGGAATTTTAATGGAACTATCCATTATATATGTAAGTTATTGACTTTTGTTTTTTCATCAAGATAGATAAGACTTTATACTTTTTATTGATGCAGATTTTGATTTTGTTTTTAAGTTTCTTTATCCTCCGTTCCCCTATCTCATCCCATTAGTTTTGTTAAACCTGTTTTTTATTAAGTCAAGAAACATTTGAGTGCTCGCTTCGGCAGCACATATACTAAAATTGGAACGATACAGAGAAGATTAGCATGGCCCTTGTGCAAGGATGACACGCAAATTCGTGAAGCGTTCAAAAATTTTTAAGTAAATTAAAAGAAAAAAAAAAGAAACATTTGATTGTCTTTATTGTCGAGGCTTTAGGTGCGGGTGGAGGAGCACCCTGCTCTTAACAGAAGCAGGCCTTGGGTTTCCTAGTCAACCTCATATAGCTTTGGTGCTTTCAGCCAGTTTCTGTCTGAAAATAGCACATTCATCTGAACTGTTTGGTCTCATTACAAGGTACCCCATGTTATTGCCTTAAGCAGACTTTGAAAGTTGCCTTTATTTACCAGAGCAAAAATAAATTGTTTTTCCTATTCAGAAATTGAGAAGATTCAGAAGGGAGATTCAAAAAAGGACGATGAGGAGAATTACTTGGATTTATTTTCTCATAAGAATATGAAGCTGAAAGAGCGGGTGCTGATACCTGTCAAACAGTATCCCAAGGTAAGGCAAAAAAGTGCTTCACTGCTTTGAGTTATCTTCATATGGACTATGTATGATAAAGACTTCTGGAGATTGTGGTGCTTCAGAAACTTAAGCCTGTAAAGCTTCTCTTCTATGCTTGCAGCACCTGTTTCTGGCAGTTGAGATATCTAGGTCCATAACTAATGGCATAGATATAGCCAGGAAGCAAATATAATGTCTTCTTATTATCAAAAAAAGTTTCTTTCTCAAATGTTTGTTCAGACTCCAAGTTCAAATGACAAAATTAAACCCTGAAAAGTTGTTCTCTGTCAAAAGATTGACCTGGAATCTAAATAAAAGGAAATAAAACACAATTTCTTGACTGGATAAAATTAAATTTTCTTAAGTAAATGCTTCTTTTTTTTTTTTTTTTTTAGGAAAGCAGTTAGTTATATTTAGTTTACCAGATGTGCTATGAAAGGATGCCATGTGTGTGTTCTGTTCCGAGGTCACTGCCTTAAAAATATTTATGTATGTTAAAGTACTAAGGGTTGCAGCGTATTATGGAAAGAGCACCAGACTACATCAGAAAACCCAAATTTAAGTCTAAGAATTGCCAATTTCTAATTGGATAACCTTAACCTAATCGTTTTATCAGTATAGCCTCAGTATATCCTTCGGTCAAATGGGAATGGTAATTCTCTACATATTTTACAGGGTTGTTGACGATCAAATGAGATGATGTATGGTTGGGTGTTTTATATAGGAGCATGTATATTTAGAAATCTTTTATTTTCTGACAGTTCAATTTTGTGGGGAAGATTCTTGGACCACAAGGGAATACAATCAAAAGACTGCAGGAAGAGACCGGTGCAAAGATATCTGTGTTGGGAAAGGGCTCAATGAGAGACAAAGCCAAGGTGAGCTCATGTTAGTGAGGCAACAGGATATCGTCAGTGCTTTCTTGTTGCCCGGAATATAGTATGAATGTCTTACGGAAGTATTTTGTATATGTACAGAGTGTGACTCCTTTAAGTTTGCATTGGATGTAAGAAATTATAGACCAGGTTAATTTATTTGCTTGGTGACCCTGGAAGAGCTTGGGTGTGCTCTGGTGATTTTCTTTCTGACTTTTGACTGCATAGTAATAGAAACTTTGGAATTGGTAGGATTGTCTATGAAAACTTGAAAGGGGAGCTGAATGTATGAAAACCTAGACCATACCAGACTAAAGACACTAAAATGTGAACAGCACACCCTCTTTCCAGTATCATGGAATGGTGAAAACAATAGTGTTGGGAGTGCAGATGAGTTTGAGAATTAGTTGGTTTATTTTGTAGCCAGCTAGAATGTGTGGCCTGCTAAAAGAATGTATTCCAAAAGGAACCTTGAGTGATCCTGACAACAGAACCTAATGCATCTAATTTTTTTTCCATGCCATCACCCCATATGCTGTGTACTCTTTGTAAGCACCAAGAAACTTCCCACCAAAACAAAATAGTCCTAGCTTTCTAGGGTCAGCTTTTTAAATAAGACATGCCTGCTATAGTCTAAAAACTTGCTCTTTCAGGCCTTCTTTTATGTAGCCTAACTAACAAACCGTTGTTTTCTCATATCCTCTTTTATTCACTCACATTTCTCACTAGACGCATACAGTTGGGGCTGACGTATATTATTCTAGCTAATGAGATTTACATGAGCTTTTCTTCTCTCTGTCCTGAATTCTTTCCTCCCCTAGAACTCCCCAGACTCCATAAGCAGATAAGCAGAACTAGTGGTGAATAACAACTCTACCTGGGATTTAAAAATAAAAGCTTGGTCATACATATATTCGTACATGTAAATGCTTGACAAACAGCTATTATGTGAATAGAGACTAGAATTACGTTTTTCTCTCCTATACTTCTAATAAGTGCTCCAGTGAATACCCCAGGGATTTAAGATGACAATTAACTGTTAACAGCACACCCAAATGCAGGTTTAGCAGGTTGTGTGAATTACTATTCTCCAAAGCTTGTTTCACATTCTTAAACTTTACTGTTTTTCTTAGACATTGGGATTATTTTCATGCTGTTCCTTTTGCCTAGAGGTAAAGGTATTATTTTTTCCCTAGTCCACGGGATGATATGTTTCTCTGCATTTTTCTATAGGAGGAGGAGCTGCGCAAAGGTGGAGACCCCAAATATGCCCACTTGAATATGGATCTGCATGTCTTCATTGAAGTCTTTGGACCCCCATGTGAGGCTTATGCTCTTATGGCCCATGCCATGGAGGAAGTCAAGAAGTTTCTAGTACCAGTAAGGAAATCCATATCTTGTATTTTCTGAGCAAGGGAGAACTGGGATCTTACGCTGTTGTGAAGGCAGGGCTTCTTAACCAGGGTTTCTGCATAACCTGTAATTGTATGCCAAATTCTACATTTATGTTCGTTTTTCTGAGGTAGTCCATTCCTCCTAACTAGTTCTCAAAGCAAACACTGTGCTCAAAGGCTACTATATCTCTCCTTATCTAATGTGGTTTTTGTTGTGTACCAGTATCTGTTGTCCGTTTCTTGGGTCAATAATGTGTCTGCATTCTTACATATAGTTAACAAAGCTTTAACAGGGTCTTTACCGAGCTGAATATTTTGGTACTAGTGTGGAACCAGGAGGTTGTATTAAGAAAATGACTAAGGTGGGTCCCTGCACTCAAGGGGTGATGCTGTAGAGAGTCTGACAGCAAGATGCTTATAGCATCCCATGTTAATGGATTAAATTCTGACCTTAGTGTACTCAGGGGTCTCTCTCCTGCATGAATTAGCTGAAGTAGAGTTTGGTTTGGAATAAGCATGATTGTTACAGGCTTGACAGTTGATGATATAAAAGACATATTGGTGTGCAGCTCCTTTCAGACTGTAACTGAGGCCCAGGAAGAGTTGAGACAGGCCAGGTTATCTGTCTTGCTTTTTAGTACCTTGTCAGATTATTATTATTATTATTATTATATAGAAAATAGTGCTATTTTTGCTTTTTAGCAAGGCCTGGTGGTTGTCAGAGTAACATTACTGTTGAATATTTCATAAATCAAGGATGAATCTGGAACCTAAGGAAGGATTTGAAATACTATTCAGCTAGAATTTAGTAAGCATCATGTTTTTATCCTAAATCTAAGAGGAGGTAAGGTACAGTCCTTGGTTTTCTTGAATGTAAAATGAGGGAGTTGGAACTAAATGTGGTGTCAGAGAGTATGAGAATTGGCAGAGCAAACATATATAGGGAGTGTGTACCCATAATGCTGAACTCCAAGGATTTTAATACTACCTCAGATACCTCAGCAGCTGCTTTGCTTTTGAGCACCTCATCTTCGTTAGAATGTTCAACATAAAACAGATAATTTAAAATATCCCAGGAAAAAAATCGTAACTGGTTAATTTTTCCTCAAGAGGATGCTTTTACTCTTTTGAGGTATTCTGTTGAAGCATTTTGAGCTACCCAATTTCTGAAGGTCTACAGAGGGAATGCCTGTCTCCTCTTTATTGTTAATCTTCAGTACATTTCTCAGAGGGTTTGGTTTACAAGGCTTCCAAGTGAATCTTTGAAAAGAATGTCTGCCAGGGAGATCTGGGTTTCCTCAGTGTTTTTTTGTTTGTTTTTTCTTTTTCTTTCCTTTTTTTTTTTTTTGAGACAGAGTGTCACTCTGTTGCCTGGGCTAGAGTGCCGTGGCGTCAGCCTAGCCCACAGCAACCTCAGACTCCTGGGCTCAAGCAATCCTTATGCTTCAACCTCCCGAGTAGCTGGGACTACAGGCATGCGCCACCATGCCCAGCTAAGTTTTTCTATATATTTTTAGTTGTCCAGCTAATTTCTTTCTATTTTTAGTAGAGATGGGGTCTCGCCCTTGCTCAGGCTGGTCTCCAACTCCTGAGCTCAATGATCCACCCGCCTCGGCCTCCCAGAGTGCTAGGATTACAGGTGTGAGCCACCGCGCCTGGCCTGTTTCCTCAGTGATGACGTGGTAGTTGGAGGAATCTGAGCAGTGGGTGGGCATTGGTTACTTGATTCTCCAATGTGTATGTTACAAGCAGCAGTGATGTTTAAGGTAGGAGGAGGTGGAGAGTTGACGGGGGACATCTCTGTAGTGACTAGAATCTTCTGTTCTTGAACCTGTATCCACTTGGGATGTATAAAAACACATGAAGTGCATTTGGCTCTCAATAGGAAGTGTGTGAAAAGATTTGTAAGTGGCATTTGGCTCAATTCTTCCCTCTTCTGAAGAAAAAAAAGCCTATTTTTACATCAATACCAGAGCCCTCCATTTTCCCCTTAGAACTATTAACTGCCAGGAAGGCTTCATGGTACAGTAGGAAGAGCACTGGACTGGGGAGTTCTGTCTGTATCTTCCCAAACAAGTTATCG
This sequence comes from Eulemur rufifrons, assembly GCF_041146395.1. Lineage (NCBI taxonomy): Eukaryota > Metazoa > Chordata > Mammalia > Primates > Lemuridae > Eulemur > Eulemur rufifrons. Next base: position 21,846,757 of record NC_090990.1, read on the forward strand.
TTCACTTTTCTGTGCTTCAGGTTCTGTATCTGGTAGATGCCTAATGCTATGCTTGCTTTTGAAGTTACCAAAATGGATCCTGAAGAGCTTACAATCTAGTGACAAACAATTCTAAAAAGATGTGGTAGGTGCTTGGGTAGAGAGAATTGCATGGTACATTAGGAAAAGAGGTATAGGGGTAGGGTCAAGAGAAAGTTTTTCAAAAGAGACTTATCTGTTTTAGATTAGTCTTATAAAGGATGAGTTAAGAGTCCCTCAGGTAGACAAAAAAAGGCAGTATACTTTATTGATCCAGTCTAGATTTTGGAAACAGATAATTCTGAATTCATATCTAGAGTCTGTCACTACTAGCTCTATGTCCTTAGGCTGTTGATTTATATTCCGTGAATCTGTTTTTCTAATGTAAAATGGGGAGATCTGGTTACTTATTTCAGGGTCATTTTGAAGATTTAAACTGAAAAATCTATATAAGGGTTATTATATAGTGCCCAGTACATAGAGGTCCATTAATAGTAGTGGCTTTTATTATTTCAGGGAAAGGAAGCTATTTGCAAAGAATGGATATGTGAGAGAATGCCAGGCTCTGAACTGCACGTTGTTCAGCGTGGCTTGAGAGGAGGTTATTTTTTTTTTATTTTTTATTTTTTTTGAGACAGAGTCTTGCTCTGTTTCCCGGGCTAGAGTGCCGTGGCGTCAGCCTAGCTCACTGCAACCTCAAACTCCTGGGCTTAAGCGATCCTCCTGCCTCAGCCTCCCCAGTAGCTGGGACTACAGGCATGCGCCACCATGCCCAGCTAATTTTTTCTATATATTTTTAGTTGGCCAGATAATTTCTTTCTATTTTTAGTGGAGACAGGGTCTTGCTCTTGCTCAGGTTGGTCTCAAACTCCTGACCTCGAGCAATCCACCCGCCTCAGCCTCCCAGAGTGCTAGGATTACAGGTGTGAGCCACCGCGCCTGGCCTGAGAGGAGGTTATATATGGAGAGAGGACGGGAATGATCTGGAGAGCTAGGCAGCGACCACATCATGAAGAGCTCTATCTGAATAATAAGGGGTCTGCCATCAAGACTTTCCTCAAAGAGGTGATGGGCAGGGTGCCATTTGACTTCAGAGAGTGATCTAAGACTTCATCTGGGCTCTCAAAACTGTTCTTAATATCCAGAGTGTATGTAGGCCAGGTGACTGCTCAGTAGAAAGTATAGATGTTGCATAGTACTTCTTGTATCTTTTATTCCCAGGATATGATGGATGATATCTGCCAGGAGCAATTTCTAGAGCTGTCCTACTTGAATGGAGTACCTGAGCCTTCTCGTGGACGTGGGGTACCAGTGAGAGGCCGGGGAGCTGCACCACCCCCTCCACCTGTTCCCAGGTAAAAATAACAGAGATGGCCAGAAATGGGTTGTAAATTTGACTACTAGTACCATCTCTTTCTCAGTGGTGCTCTTATCTCCAGTTTAGGAGGGGTCTCAGGATTTGTATATTGCATCAAAAATAGAATTCTAGATCTTGGACACTTTGACCATGGTCAAAGTGCTACAGTCCTGCTGAAACTTTGGGTCTTTTAATTTTGGACAGACCTAGCATTTTTTTATGGTCTGACTTTAGAATTTTACCTTTTGTGACCGATCTTAGAGTGCTTAGCCTCTCTAGACCTACCTAAGCAATGTACTGGTCCACTGTGGGACCTGAGGAGTCTTCTAGTGTGAGTTGTTTACCTACCTGCACATTCCTCTGTGTTTTAATAATAGTCTAGTTAAGGCTTCATAAAATCTGTCTTGTTCCAGAATTTGCATACAAATCTGAACTTGAAGGTCGTTTACTTATAAAAAGCTCCATTTAAAATAAACTTTCTTTTTGTAGGGGCCGTGGTGTTGGACCACCCCGTGGGGCTTTGGTGCGTGGTACACCAGTAAGGGGAGCCATCACCAGAGGTGCCACCGTGACTCGAGGAGTGCCACCCCCACCTACTGTGAGAGGTGCTCCAACACCAAGAGCACGAACAGCGGGCATCCAGAGAATACCTTTGCCTCCACCCCCTGCACCAGAAACATATGAAGAATATGTAAGAAATTTGAACAGTGCCATTTCCCAGTACCTAGAAGGATGCCAAGGGAAGTTGAATGACAAGGCCTTGGCACTTTTATGTAGGTGTCAGGAACTGCCTATTTTGGAGTCTACCTTATTCTGTTCTCTTGCAGAGAACATTGAATTATTAGAAGATTTTTTCCACTTTAGGCATGTTTTACTTTAGGCATGATCTACTATGTAGATCAAATAAGAAATACACTGTGCCTTAATGTACAGTGTTTTACTAAGGCATCTCCCACTACTAGTCCCAATAATATTAAAGCTCAGTTTTGTACTTTATGTCCTACCCACACTTGTCTTATGGCACATCATATTTGTTTAGGTTTTGTTTGTTAGTTTGTTAAGTAACCCTTTCTCTTTTGACTTGTCTATAGTAGTTGTTAACATTTTGGAGGGAAATTTCATGTCCTGTTAATCCAGAAGCCTGCCACACCTGCCATAGGATATATTTACCTTCCTTTCTCTGTGGTTCTGACATTCTATTTCATTTTATTTGTTCTAGGGGTATGATGATACATATGCAGAACAGAGTTATGAAGGCTACGAAGGCTATTACAGCCAGAGCCAAGGGTGAGTCAGGCAATAGGAGTACTATTTTGTGTCGTAGGTATGGATGGGGGGAGTTGGAGGAACTGAGATTTAGTCAGCAGAACCTAAGGAGCAGAATGGCTTGCCTTGTGAAGGTATCTCCTGTGCTTTTGACATCTGTGAGACACGCACTTGTATTTGCACATTTGGATAATTGTGAACTTTAGAATGTGGAAATAGTAGATGAAAAATTGTGACTGCATGGAAGCAAGGGAAAATGCCTTTAAATTATTTTAACTTGTTATTTAAAAATATCAGCAGGGTACGGTGGCTCCCGCTTGTAATCCTAGCAGTCAGGGAGGCTGAGGTGGGAGGATTGCTTGAGCCCAGGAGTTTGAGTGTTGCAGTGAGGTGCAGTGAGCTGTGATGACACCATTGCACTCTACCTGAATCATAGCCACATTAAAGTTGCATAAAATTTTAAAAGGAAACTTGAATCCAACTACCATAACTTAGGTACTTTTCTGCATTTCTCTTAAAAACCATTTTGTGTGTGTATATATATCTTACCTGTGATTGACTGAAAAAGAGTCTTGGCCAGGCGTGGTGGCTCACGCCTGTAATCCTAGCACTCTGAGAGGCCGAGGTGGGTGGATCGCTCAAGGTCAGGAGTTCGAGACCAGCCTGAGCAAGAGTGAGACTCCGTCTCTACTAAAAATAGAAAGAAATTATCTGGCCAACTAAAATACATATAGGAAAAAAAAAATCAGCCGGGCATGGTGGCGCATGCCTGTAGTCCCAGCTACCCGGGAGGCTGAGGCGGTAGGATCGCTTAAGCCCAGGAGTTTGAGGTTGCTGTGAGCTAGACTGATGCCACGGCACTCACTCTAGCCCGGGCAACAAAGCAAGACTCCGTCTCAAAAAAAAAAAAAAAAAAAGAAAAAGAGTCTCAGTAGAGACAGATCTTTTCTTGTTTGTTTATTCTTCTCGTGAGCCCTGTGAATACTTCATGTGTATGTACACAATGATAAAGGAGTGTGCTTTTTCACTTTAAAATGTGTAGTATCTTTTTTTTTTTTTTGCTATAGTTGTCATAATTATTTTATGAATACATAGTATATATATGTTTTAGAACTATTTTGTGGTTTAGGGATGGGACAAAATGAGCTAATGCACATAATAAAATGAGATATGGAAGTATTTGAGAGAAAGATGAAACTAAAACATGGTTATTCTGTAGCTTCTAACACTCTGTCTTTGGTTTTCAGGGACTCAGAATATTATGACTATGGACATGGGGAGGTTCAAGATTCTTATGAAGCTTATGGTATGTCTTTATTTTGTGTTGGGGCAGAATGTACAAGTAAGTGCCTGGGAGAATGCTGGTGACTGCACTGTTAGGAGTCAGACAGAAACACACATAAGGACAAACCTTTAGTAGTCAAGTTATTAGTAGATGTGCCAATAGGAGCTCTGTTCTTATTTAAATTTTATGGTGTGTGGTAGAAAGAGAAACTACAGTGAGATGGGATACTATTACTCTTGGAAGGCTAGTAGTAGTACATGTCTTAAACTAGGGCTGAGGTCCAGGTTGGCCTAGTTGGAACACCAGACTTTCAAACTAATGTTGATTTTTTTTCTACTTTAGGCAGAAAGACAGGACCTGGGTTATGTTTCTGGACCTTTGGTGCTGGTGCCTAGGCCACTTTGGTAGATAAAAAGAAGTTAATCATATCCAACTCTACTCTTCTGCCCCACATTATTTAAAAAAAAAAAAAGTGGATCTCAATGTAGAAGAAATGCCGGTTGAAAGGGACCTAGATGGCAAACAGCCAGAACAGTTTAGGGGGCAAGAATAGTGACTGTTACATAGGGGCTGGAGCCAGTACAGGACACCAGGCTCCTTACTGAGTTGGAGACATCTCAACTCAGTTCTTGATCCCAAGAGAGCTGTAGAGGCTAGAACAGCAGCAGGATCAAACTGCCTTCCCTGAGGTTTGATTCAAAACACATTGCTCAAGTGCGTTCTCAAGAGCCAATTATGGCCCCATGTTAATGGGCCCCAGAGAGAGTGCCATGTGGTGTGGATGCAGAGAGGACTGCCTTTTCAATGTGAGATTAATTTTCAACATGACTAAGGGACTTCCAAGGAGTCTTTGGCAAGGGCTCAACAGTTGACAGTTCACCTTACGACACTGGTGGACAGTGTCCCCTAACCCCTAGTTGAGAGAGAAGAGCCCCTTAGGGCTTCCCACAGACAGACAAGCTGAACCCAACTAAGCACTGTAGGAAGTAGCCAATCGGCTGCTTGCCCAGGGAAACAGATTTTACTAGTTTTAGCTAAATGGCACTGGACAGTTGCCATCAGTAACACTGCTCTGCTCTGCTCATATGCCACTATTTAGAAGTGCACTGTGATTGCACCCAGGTATTTCCCTCTATCAGTGAGGCAGTACAGTGGGGCTCTGTATGTGTTTGACTACATTGCATTTCTGTTTTGCTGGAGAAAAGATTGAACTGAAAGAGGCAGGCTGCTCCTTATGCTCCTGGTATGATATTGCCACAGTTAATGTGTTCTGATCTTTGCCTTCATAAAAAGAATTAGAAAAGCAAACTGTCTCGTTGGTACCCAGAAGCCCATTTGGAAAGGGATGGATGTGTGTACTATACTAGGGGTATAATGAGTGTTTTGTGCAACTTTGGATCCTTATAGGAATTTAAGACTATTTGTGATGGAGGAAGGTATTTGTGAGTACAGGCAGCTGGAGAAATACTTCAAGAATGAACTGAACTGGTGTGGGTAAAGTGTGGGAACAAATGGGAAGAATAAGCTTAAATACAACTTTTCCTAGGAGGTCAGCTTTAGAAGTAAGTGACTATCTTCCTCAGGCTTTTCCCTGTCACAAAGGAAAACCATTTGAGGATGTCAGTCATGTTATCTGGCTTATTTGGACTATTGACATAAGAAAGGAGCTAAGGAATTCTCCTAAATATATTTAGCGCTCTAAATGCAACATTTGACTGCACTTCTTCACCAGATAATGAGCATCATCAGCTCTGCTGGTGGTGGCCCTTTTTTCTCCCAGACAGCCAGAGGACACTTCACAGGAAAACCTGACTTGTCGATGCCTGGCAAGAGGGCTACCTGTTTCCAATCTGAAAGACTTCCAGAGTTTTGTCACCTTACTTGAGGCTGCCTGCCAGATTGCTTTGGGAACAGGAAAGGCTGTTGCAGACCCACTAAGATGAATAACCCCCTCACTGCTTCAAGCAAGGTGTTGTTTTTTTCGAGGTTTGGAGACTGGAGGATAGATCATGTTGCTTGTGGAGAACCTCACTGCTGGAGATTACTCCAGAGTCAACGCCAGCCTTTTCCGAGTTGTTACCTTCTGTCCTTCCACGCAGAACCATGGGAAATTGCCCAGGCTGCTCAAGAGGGTTAAGCAGAGTAGTGAGCAAGGACCACCAGGGAGGTGTTAAGAGGTTAAAAGAAAAATAGTGTTGTTGGTGATCTTTATACCATGTGACCTAACTGTCTTTGTTTTCTCCACAGGCCAGGACGACTGGAATGGGACCAGGCCATCGCTGAAGGCCCCTCCGGCTAGGCCAGTGAAGGGAGCATACAGAGAGCACCCATATGGACGTTATTAAAAACAAACATGAGGGGAAAATATCAGTTATGAGCAAAGTTGTTACTGATTTCTTGTATCTCCCAGGATTCCTGTTGCTTTACCCACAACAGACAAGTAATTGTCTAAGTGTTTTTCTTCGTGGTCCCCTTCTTCTCCCCACCTTATTCCATTCTTAACTCTGCATTCTGGCTTCTGTATGTAGTATTTTAAAATGAGTTAAAATAGATTTAGGAATATCGAATTAATTTTTTAAGTGTGTAGATGCTTTTTTCTTTGTTGTTTAAATATAAACAGAAGTGTACCTTTTATAATAAAAAAAAGAAGTTGAGTAAAAAAAAAAAAAAAACCACAAACCTGTTAGTTTCAAAAGTGACATTGCTTGCTTAAAGGTTCTGAAGTAAAGACTTGTTAACTTTCTCTTAGTTTTGATTTGAGGCATCCCGTAAAGTTGTAGTTGCAGAATCCCAAACTAGGCTACATTTCAAAATTCAGGGCTGTTTAAGATTTAAAATCACAAATGTTAACGGCAGTAGGTGCCACCATGTAAAAGTGAGCTCAGACGTCTCTAAAAAAAAATGTTTCCTTTAAAAGCACATGGCGGTTGAATCTTAAGGCTAAATTTTAATACGAAAGATCCTCATGAATTAAATAGTTGATGCAATTTTTAACGTTAATTGATATTTAAAAAAAAAGAAACAAAATTAGGCTTGTAAAACTGACTTTTTCATTATGTGGGTTTTGAAATCTAGCCCCAGACATACAGTGTTGAGAGATACTTAGGGGGAGGGAGAGTAGGTTTTGAAGAGGTTGATTTGGGGGGAGGGGATGGCCACCTGAATTGATTTTGATTCAGAGCTTTCTGGCCACAAACACAATCTTTCAGTCAGCACTAATAATTAAAATTTCAGTATTTAAGAAGACTAGTATTTTGTCCATCTGAGATTCTGCACTCCATGAAAAGCTCACTTGGACACTGAGGCCAAAAGCTGATGATTTTCTTAAGTTGATGGCTATCAATATTGAACTGTTCCCAAGATAGTCAAGTATGTCTCAACACTAGCATGATATAAAAAGGGACACTGCAGCTGAATGAAAAAGGAATCAAAATCCACTTTGTACATAAGTTAAAGTCCTAATTGGATTTGTACTGTCCTCCCATTTTGTTCTCGGAAGATTAAATGCTACATGTGTTAAGTCTGCCTAAATAGGTAGCTTAAACTTATGTCAAAATGTCTGCAGCAGTTTGTCAATAAAGTTTAGTCCTTTTTTAATCAAAGTAAATGTGATGAATTGTCATTTTTTTGGGTGGACAATAAAATAGTTTTCTCTTTCAAATAAACTTAAATTAACTCTAAAGTTAATGGGCTTGTTAAAAGTTGGAGACATTCTTAAAAGTGGTGGGGGGGATTTTATTTTTAAGTTTACCAAAAAAAAAGTTTATGGAGTTGTTAAGTTTTAGTTTAAAAATAACCAAAGCTTTTTCACCCCCTGGAAGTTGTTGAAAGCACTTGTATCCAAATCCTATCAAAAAGTTCTACTTTCTAGAGAGAAAAACCCAACTGAGCTAAAACTTGGATTGGTTTCCATACATAGGTCTCAGTATTTAAAAGTGCCAGCCGTCCTAGTTTGCACCTTCTATAGGGCCCCTAGGTGGCCCTAAAGAGTGACACGAAATAATTTCTGTAAGCTTAGCAAGGAGTAGCATTTGTCTTTAGATATGACAATTTGGCAAATCTTGGGTGCTTGTAAGGGTTTCCCTGCCAATCCCAGAAATGCTGTTAATAACTCAGCTGGGCTAGGGTCTGGCATGATAGGCTGGCTCTGAGTTCCCTCCTAAGAGACCAAGAGAGGAAATGATGGAATTGGTTGGCCCCGTTTCTACTCCATGTTAACTCTCAGGGTTCTCATGCCTTCCCTAAGAGAGCCACCTAAACTGCTCGGGGGTGAAAAATCCTCTTGTATGAAGTGCCAAGCTGCCTGCAGCAGTGCATGATGGACATTTTTTTTTCTTTTTAAAACACACCAACAAAAAAAATGTATTTGTAGATTGTGATAAAGTGTAAATAACTGAATTTTCAACCATGGTTTGAAGTCAGCTTTCAGGGCATTATGTCTTGTTTTGATGAAAAGAGATCACTCTATACCCCCCTTTTTAAAGGAAAATTATCGCAAGAGAATCAGGATGTGTAAAGCTAACATGCATCGCAAAAAACCAAAGGTAACCTAAATGTCTGATTTTAATAGCACATATTTCTCTTTTACATAAACTGTGACAGCAACTTGCATAAACAATTCTTTAGCTGTTAATTTTAATGTTAAAACTTTGCAAAACTTGTTTAATAAAAATAGCTGTAAAAAGAAAAACCATATGCTGCCGCATAAATTAGCCATAACTCTTAATAATCCTGCCCATCACAAGTGAACTGTAATGTAACCTGGGCACAAAGTCTGACATCTTAAATGACACATTGTAAAATTTCAATGACTGTAGATTAGACCTGCTGCACCCCAAAGTAAAGCTTTCTGCTCAGCTATTTTAAAATGTATAAGGATGAGTCCCCATAGGTCCCCATATTGATATTCACAATGAAATGTTACTTAAAATTTCTTGAAAGTTGCATGTTTCTCTCCTGTAATGTGTAAACTGCATGCAGGACCTCTTTATCTTTTATTTTGTATGTCTTTAAAATGTCCTCTTCAAAAGACTGATCTCTTATTTCTCCATTTTCAGGTAATAGAAAATTCCTGAGGTATTTCCTGGAATAGAATGGGTAGTGAAGACCCCTGTCAGGTATGTTAAGGTAGCTTTCTGTTGAGGACTGTGGGCCTTTTTTCATCATGACTGTAAAACAGTTGTGCCTGGAAGGTGGTCACTGGGCTACTGTTTCCTGCAGTCTTCTGTATTGTCTTTAAAACATGACTGTGTTTGTATGTTGGTTTACAGTCCATATTGAATTTATTTCTAATGGTTGATAAGACCAGATAGTGTCAACTTAAACCTACTGAATCCCACTCTATTTATCCTGTTAATAACCTGATGAGGCAGTGTTTCATTTGGAGTTCATTGGTTGCAAGCAACAAAGTAGCTAATGTAAATAAAAGGGACTTCATTAGAAAGATGTTAGGGGTCATAGTGGCTGCGGAGAACTGCGATAGCAGTGGTAGACCAGAAGAATGATCTTGAAGCAGGAATTGGCTGCTAGTAATAGTGCTTGGGCACTACTGTTAGAATAGGTAAACTCCAGCTATGTTTGCTTTCTTTCTCCCTCTACTCAAGATTCAAGTTCTAGGGAGAGGTTTGATGATTAGCTTGAGTTCTGTGCCCATCCTTTACCAGTATTTAGTAAGAAACAACTAATTCCTCAAAAGGAATTTGGGGTGTTACTAGGAAAGAGAAAGGGATGCTGAGCTGCCAAGAAACAATCATCAGGTAATGTCTATTTTATAGAAGTAACAAAGACTTAATGAGGTTAAGTAACTTGCCAGGGTCACATGATTAGTATGGCTAGTAATCAAGCCCAAGTTTATCTGTTGCCAGAACCTATCATCTTAACCCTATACTATACTGCCCTTAATCTAAGGAAGGGGTATTTCTCATACTTGGATGACCCTGGCAAACCTAGAGGTGAATCTACAAGCGGTCTTTTGTTTAGTGACCTAAAATAAATCACTTATTTCCACCTCTAGAGAAGGAAGATGGTGATAATGCACACCTCACAGTGGTTGGCAAACTGAAGGAGTTTTAATATATATAAGGACAACCAACTCAGTGCTATATACATAGTAAATATTAGTGGTCTTTTCCTAAGAACACTTGCCCTGAATTTAACTCCCTTATTTGTGTAGTTGGGGACTCTGACAACAGTGAACCTTCCTGTTGCCTGAAGCCATCAAGCAACCAACTGGCTGATTTTTCCCTCTGCTTTGAGTGAGTTGTTAGCGTTAGGATGACAACTGAGGACAAAGGCTCTAACTAGGTAACCCAAAGGCACATAGAGCCTTTGGCAGTGAACTTTGGCTTCTTGGAATTTCTTTGTCTTCCAAACCTGCTTCTGAGATCTGGAGGCTTAAAGGAGGGCTATGTGTACTGAGCCTGGTTCTGAGTACCCAGCAAGTCCTAAGTTTGGCTTCGGTCACATGAATGGCTAGGAAATGTAGAGGAAATTCTTGAATGCAGAGAATCTAATCTCAACTTTTCCTAGGATAATCTGAAGTTTGGCAAAAGTTCTTTTTCCGTTTGGACTGTGATTTGTGCTTGGAAAGTCAGGTTCTGTTGTTCCTGGACCCAGGCCTGCTGGTGGTCTACCTGTTCTGGGAGTGTAGCTTAGTCTGTTGAGCCAAGTGTTTTCTGTAACTCTATCACTTACTACCTGTGAACTTTTATTACAGTTCTGTAAGCTTTAGAGACAGGCACGATTGGGTACCTGTCTTAGCTCTGCCTCATCTCAGCCTCTGTCACCGTAGACAAAAACAAAACGTTTAACCCTTCTCCATGCCTCATTTTTTAATCACATGAAGTTGATGATAATAGCCAATATTTATCACTATGTGCATCATAATATTTTAAATAGTTAATAAGAGTTATTTCATTTGGTCCTTCTCTACCCTTTTTTAATTGAGATAAAATTTATATAGCATAAAATTTACCATTTTAACCATTTTAAAGTATATAATTTAGTGGTTTTTAGTATATCTATGATGCTATGTGACCATTACTATTTAATTCCAGAACATTTACATCACTTCAAAAAGAAATTCTATACTTATTAGTAGTCACTCCAGTTCTCCCACTCTCCTCCTGCCCCTGGCAGCCACTAATCTTTCTGTTTCTGTGGGTTTGCCTATTCCGAACATTTTTTGTAAATGGAATCCTACATGTGCCTTTTGTGATTGTGGCTTCTTTGACTTTGCATGTTTTCAAGGTTCATTTATGTTATAGCTTGTATCTAGTACTTCATACTAATGATAGGAAACATTATTTCTAAAAGCAGCTCATTTCACTTGAGATAGCTTTTAAGTATTAGATCTTTTCTCTCATTTTGAATGAGACCTACACCTTAATAACTTAATACTGGTTCTACTTTGGACCTCTGAAGCAATACCCTTTTAAGTAATTAGATTGTTTTCATTCCTGTTTCTCTCTCATCTCTAAAAGTTTTTTCTTAGACTTGCAAGATTTGATTTTCAAGAGAAACTGGAAATTTGAGACAAGTGCAGTGTCTCACACCTGTAGTCCCAACTACCCAGGAGGCTGAGGTGGTAGGATCATTGGAGCTCAGGAGTTCGAGGCTGCAATAGGCTATGATTTTGCCATTGCATTCCAGCCTGGGCAACAGAGTGAGGCCCCTTCTCAAAAAAAAAAAAAAAAAAAAAATTGGATTTTATGTACAATTATTTAATGTTTACTCAGATTTTTTAAAATATAGTATTGGTCCCAGTAAAATTCATCTGCTGCAAGCCAAATATGGCGCTTAGCCTACCAGTTTGCAGCCTCTGGTTAGCTTCTATTGATACAAATTAAAGGGCACGTTACGATTTTTAAGTGATCTGTCTCTCTTTGGGCAGAGTTAACTGTCCTGGTGGCAAAAAAGTCTGGGGTTTTTAGGGGCTTTTGGGTAACAACTTTACTGAGATATAATTGATATACCATAGTGTTCACCCATTTAAAGTGTACAATTCAGTGGTTTTTAGTAAATGCACAGAGCTGTACAGTCATCACCACAATCAGTTTTATTTTTTATTGCCTGGAGCCATGCCCAAGAATCCTTGAGCAAGTAGACTCCAATTTTAGAATATCTTTATCATCCCCAAAAGAATCCCCATGCCCTTTATCTGTCTCACCCCAATCCATTTATCCCCTCCAGCCCTAAGCAACTACTTGTCTACTATAGACTTGTCTGTTCAGGACATTTCATATAAATGGAATCATATAATATGTGCTCTTTTGTGACCGGCTTCTTTCACTTAGCATAATGATTTCAAGGTTCATCCATGTTGTAGCATGTATGAGTATTTTGTTCATTTTTACTTTCAAATGCTATTTCATTGTATTAATATATATATACACACCATGTTTTATTTATCCATTCATCCATTAATGGACATTTGAGTTGTGTCTGCTTTTTGGCTATTATGAAAAATACTGCTTTGGACATTTGTGTATAAGTTTTTGTGTGGGCATGTGTTTTCAACTTCTTGGATATATACCTGGGAGAGAAATTGCGGGGTTATATGGTAACTCTAACTTTTTGAAGAACTGCCATACCCAAACTATTTTCCACAGAGCCTGTACCATTCCAGCAATGTATGAGGGTTCCTATTTCTCCATATCCTCAACACACTTACTTTACATTTTATTGTAGCCATCTTGGTGGTTGTGAAGTGGTATCTCATTATGGTTTTGATTTGGATTCAGATTTCCCTAATGACTAATGTTATTGAGCATCTTTTCATGTGCTTGTTAGCCAATTATATATATCTTCTTTGGAGAAATGTCTCTTTAAATACACTGTTGACTTTTAAATTGGATTATTTATCTTTCTGGTTGGTTTGGTTTGTTTGTTTTTTGTGGGGTTTTTTTGTTTGTTTGTTTGTTTTTTTTAGATAGAATCTCACTCTGTTGCCCAGGCTAGAGCGCCATGGTGTCAGCCTAGCTCACAGCAACCTCAAACTCCTGGGCTCGAGCAATCCTCCTGCCTCAGCCTCCCGAGTAGCTGGGACTACAGGCATGTGCCACCATGCCCGGCTAATTTTTTTATATATATATATATATATATATATTTTTAGTTGTCCATATAATTTTGTATTTTTAGTAGAGACGGGGTCTCGCTCTTGCTCAGGCTGGTCTCGAACTCCTGAACTCAAACAATCTGCCCACCTCGGCCTCCCAGAGTGCTAGGATTACAGGCGTGAGCCACTGCGCCTGGCCATGGATTATTTATCTTTTTATTGAGTTATAAGTTCTTTATATGTTCTGGATGATAGACCCTTATGGGATATATGATTTGCAAATATTTTCTCCTATTGAGGGGGCTGCCATTTTACTTTATTTGAAGCACAAAAGTTTTTCATTTTGATGAAGTGCAGTTTATCCGTTGCTTTTTTTGTTGATTGTGCTTTTATTGTCATAGATAAGAAGCCATTGTCTCACTCAAGCTCAGTGAGATTTGCACCTATGTTTCCTTCGAAGAGTTTTTTGGTTTCAAGTCTTACATTTAGGTCTGTGATTCATTTTATGTTAGCTTTTGTATGTGATGTGAAGTAGTTCTTCAAATTCTTTTTTTTTTTTTTTTTGAGACAATCTCGCTCTGTTTCCCTGGGTAAAGTGCAGTGGCATCATCTTAGCTCACTGCAACTTCAAAACTCCTGGGCTCAAGCAATCTTTTTGCTTCAGCTTCCCAAGTAGCTGGGACCACAGGCACACACCACAACTAATTTTTATATTTTTGGTAGAGACAGGGTCTCTTGCTCCGGCAGGTCTCAAACTCCTGAGCTCAAGCAATCCTGCCACCTCAGCCTTCCAGAGTGCTAGGATTACTGGCGTGAGCCACCACTCCCAGTCTCAAATTCATTCTTCAGGCAAGACACATGAGCTCATGCCTGTAGTCCTAGCACTTTGGTAGGCCGAGGCAGGAGGATCACTTGAGGCCAGGAGTTGAAGTTCAAGACCAGCTTGAGCAACATAGCAAGACCTTATCTCTACAAAAAAATAGAAAAATTAGCTGGGCATGCACCTGTAGTCTCATGTACTCAGACAGCTGAGGTCGGAGGATTGCTTGAGTCTAGGTGTTTGAGGTTGCAGTGAGCTCTGATGACAGCACTGCACTCTAGCCCAGGCGACAGAGTGAGACCCTATCTCAAAAAAAAAAGTTTTTTTTTCATTCTTTACGAATGGATATCCAGTTGTCCCAACACCATTTGTTGAAGAGACTGTTCTTTTCCCATTGATCTTGGCGCCCTGGTCAAAAATTGACCCTAGATGTATATAGGTCTACTGCCTTTTGAAGTTGGTATTATTTAAAGTGCTTAATACAATTTCTAGCATATAGTAGCTGTTCAATAATAAGTAATAGCTTATTTTGGCATCACTGAGAACTTATAAATGGTGGTGCTGAGATTTGAACCCAGACATGGGTGACAAAGTGTGTCTTTATCATATGTATTATACTGCAGGCTGCTGAAGCTGGAATGAGGTATCCTACCTGCCATGCCTGGCCATATGTAGTTCACCAGAGGCTCAGGGGCTGAGCTCCAGCATGCCCATCTCCTATCATCAACCTCTTCTATCCTTCTTTCCCCCTCCCACAGTTTCCAGGGAGCCTCCCGGGGACTCTTGGCAATGGCAGTTACTGCTGAGAAAATCTCTCAGCCTCCCTTACCTAGGTATATGGCCTTAGGCTTTGTCAGCTTTTGCTCTCTCTCCCACCAAATCCCACACCTTGCTCCAGGCTAAGAGTGAAGTTAGAGATAACATCAGCAGCTGGAAGGGCTTTCTGGGCACCAAGGATGAAACAGACTTAGGCTGTTTTTTGTTTTAGGAACAGCAGCCTGCCAGTCACAGAAGGCTTCTTGTCTGCATATATGCAGAATGCTCCCTGAACCAAGTGAACAAGAGGAATAGAGATAGTGGTGGCTGTTTTGCTTGGGTTTTTAAAACTTAAGTACTGCCTCCCTGGCCTCTAACCTTAAAGCTGTGTCCGCCAAGGCTTTGCCCCAAGATCATTTCTCGGTTAGAATGCATTAGGCAGCACATGGGCTCTTGTTTCTCTTGATATGTTCTTGTGCTTTGTGGGAGCCTACAGAGGCTGCCGTTGCTGGCAGTGCTACTACTAAGTAGGCATTTTAATTTTTTCCCTTCATTTTATTATGTCTCAGTCCACCCCGTTCATTGACTTTGCACTTAAAAGAAGGCGAAAAGTGAGACAGGGAAAATAGGCAGCTTTGCCTGATTAAGGGGTGAAAGAAATCACTTTGAATGCCTACTGTGTGTTCCGTATTTTTATAAATGAGGCAACTGATACAAGGAGAATTGAAGTAATTTAATTTACTCTGCTTGCATGGCAAGTAGGGGGAGGTGCGTATCAACAGTGTACACCAAAGTCCATTTGCTATGCTGAAAGCATGCTGCTTCTGTAAGATGATGCCGTATTTCATTGACTGTAAGAGCCCAGTGTAAGATGTATCATTAAGTATTGAAAAGAAAAAAAATGCTGCTAATTAAACTGACACAGTGGTTTCTTTTCAAATCAAATGTAAGATGCATCCTGAAAAAAATATCTTAGTTACTGCCTCATTTTGTCAACACAAACATGTATTGAATATTTACTCTGCCATACGCTATTTTCTCCACCAGTAAAGTAGATATTATTATTATCCCATTTTTACACATGATGAAATTGAGACCCAGGGAAGTTTAGATAACTTATCCAAGGCCACACAGCTGTTAATAAGCAGCAGAGCTGGGATTCAAACTCTGATTTTAGAGTCTGTGATAAATCTCAGCTATATACTGGAATTCAGAAGGATTTTTACCTTTCAGCCAAAACCATCCCAGGGAATCCTGTACAGTCATTCTGTGTCTCGGAAGGAGGCGTCCCCTGCAAGAACATTGTTACGATGAAGAAGAAGATTTGCTGAGTCCACTTAGGCCCTTTTGCTGGCTATGTTGGGTCAGAGGGCTACATCAATTTATAGTCCCTGCCCTCAAGAAACTCAGTCTAAGGGGAAAGAGTAAGTCTTAAATTGAGTAGTGTGTAATCATATTCTCTTGCTGAATTGAATACCAGGCAGCCTGGAGGAATTGTCTGAGAAAGGCTTAGGAGACACCAGAGAAACAGGATGACATTTAAGTCAAATCTTAAAGGATAACTAAGAATTTGACAGGCAGACAAATAGATAGCATAGCAAGAGACTTTATTATGGCTTTAAACATGCTAATTTCAAATTTTGCCTCCTCAAAGGTTAGTCTAACTAGCTTTGGAACCTTAAGTGAGTTACCCTCTTCAAGTCCGAGTTTCATCATCTGTGAAATGGGCATAATATCATTTACGTCACAACATGGTTGTGAAGATTGAGTGAGCTTATGCGTATAAAACATTCAATGTGACATGTATTAGGCACTCAGATATTAGCTATAAATAGAGGTGGGAAGAGTAGGTTAGTGTTAATTTTGGAAAGCTAAATATTAGGCAAAGAATTTGCACTTTATTGTAAAGTTTAGGGAACTATTTAAGGCCTTAAACATGAGGGTGACTTGAACCATACCTGTTTACCATTGTGCCACCGAGGGAGGGAACATAAGGGAAGCAGTTGAGGAAAGCCTTTGGGAAAGTGGCACTGCTCCTTTGTGGGAGGGCGAAGGGGGTTGTGTCCCCTTACCTTGTCTTCTTGCCTCAAGACCTTTTGCTTTCAGAAAGAAGAATCCTCTCTCCTGTCAGGTATTTGGGCTATTTGATGATGGAATGTTAAGACTTTGCCATATGTTAAGAGAATCTCCTCATATTCTATTCCTTTCACCCACCCTACTAATTGGAAACCAAAACTCTGAGTCTCCACTGATAGAAACTTTGCTCTTAAGCAAGGCCTTGCTTCACCACTGAATGGATGAGATCCCTGCCTCCATTTTAAGCTCTTAATTGTGTTCTAACTCTGTGCTGTGGGAGTATCATATACAGCAGCAGTCCCCAAGCTTTTTGGCACCATTTTCATGGAAGACAATTTTTCCATGGACCAGGGATGGGGGCTGTGGTTTCGGGATGCTTCAGGCACATTACATTTATTGTGCACTTTATTTCTATTATTATTACATTGTAATATATAATGAAATAATTATACAACTCACTGTAGATTGGGAACCCCTGATACATAGCATCCCATTTAATTCCCTCAAATGACTCTGAAGCAAGGATTATCCCTGGTATACAGAGTGAGAAACTGATGTGTAGAGGTTAGGATGACAGCAGAGTCAAGAACTTGAGTTTAAATCCAAGTCTTTCTGTTCCTACTTGGCTGCCTCCTGTTATCTCCTCTGCACCTTGAGTGGCCACAAGATCAGCTTACACCAAAAGTATTTCCTAGCTTTGGTATAAGGATTGGTATCCCTGGCTTGGTTCCAAATTGTGAAGTTAAAAGTCTTGGATCCTCATGAGCCTTCCCCTCCTCTCTCTCCGGAGCCACACGTACCTCCTGCTCTCCAGATTAATAGTCATTGCATGTTTAAAGCTAGCAAGCATCTGATGAATATTTAATAGCATTAAGCAGACAGGGTGGAAACAGCTGCCTGAGACAGCAGCTGCTGGGGGGAGGCGAGGAAGTGCCCTATACTGCCGGACTACCCGTTCTTTTGTTTCCTGGCCTGCAAAATGGGTGTGGCCTTTCTAGGCCTCTTAGGAGCAAAGGCTATGGTGGGCACTGCACCTTAGTCCTGTTGTCGTCTGATTGCTGCCCTGGGCTCCCAAGGAGGCTGCATTCAAGCAGGAAACTCAACCCTTCTTGGAGCAGGGATGATAATGGGAAGCACAACGTTCACTGACCTCTAGAATCAATTTTCCAACCCCAGGGCTGGAGGTCTTCTAATGTGTTGTCTGTTCTGGCTCTGAGGCTGAGAATGTGTTCTCATTTAGTGTTCTGTCAACTACAGCTGTCTTTTCTAAAATGAGGAGACTTGTATCTGGAAGGGACTTGAATTTCATAGCCATGTTGCTGAGGTTTAGCTTCTTGGCATCACTTGACTCTAGATGCAGCAGTCTCTGAGCACTGAGTGTATTTCCCATTCCTCACCTATGCGGTGGTGATTGTCTTTGGCTGCATCTCAGTCAGGGAATGGGCAGGTTGGAGTTTTCAGACAGGTATACAAGCTAGCCCCATGCTTCCCCCACCTAGACCTAGGGTACGAGTGTCTTGCTTCAAGGAGGCCTTGTCACTTCCAGGGAAAACCTGGGGAGGTCGTGGGACTTCTGAAAAAAACCAGATCATTTGAGGTATTTTGGGGCAGAGTGAGGCACAGCCAGTCTATAAGCCCAGATTAATTAGCTAAATAGGGCACATTGCTAGAAATGTGGGTGCTATTCTGATCTTAATACTGCATCAAGATGCCTGCATTGGCTGTTCCCTTCTCAACCTCTGGAGTCTACCTTGGCCCATCTCAGGGTAGCCAGTCTCATTCTTCTAGGCACCATAGTGTATGTGAGTATGTAAGATAGAAGAGTTTGGGTTCAGATACAGGGCTAGTTCCTCTCTGGGGTCTTCTGACTCTAGCAGCCTTTATGGTTTCTATACATGGGCTGGGTTTAGGTATAAGATGGGTACTACCCTTTTTCTCAGGCTCTCTGGGGTTGGAATGTAGCAAACCTCTACCTTTGAGAAAGAGAAATACATCGTACTTTGATACGATTCTTTACAAGCTGCTCTCCAGAAATCAGTACAAATGTCCCCTTTCATTCTTTTTTTTTATATATTCAGTATTGCAGATTATGCCTGCTGTGTGCTAGTCACTGGAGAGTCAGTGGTGTGTGAACAAGATAAAATGTTCCCCTGACTTCATGTGCTTACAGTATATCTAGGGAAACAGACACAAAACAGATAACCTCATAAATAACAAATAATTTCAATTATGTTAAATTCTATAAAAGCAGAACAAGGTGCTCTGCGGTCATACAACCTAACTCTAGGGTTTTCTTTGAGGAAATGATGTCTAAGCTAACATCTAAAGGAAGACTGAGCTAGGCTGTTAAGGGAAAGGACATGAAGCACATTCTAGGAAGAGGAGGTAGGACTGAAGCAGGCAGGTTCATGGTGAGGTAGGAATCTGGACCTTACTCTGAGAGCATCACTGAAGACTGTTGACTGAAGTGGGGGAGGTTGGAGAATTGCATTGTAGTAATATTCAAGAACTTCTAGGAGATAGAATGAATATAATTCGGTGATTGATTAGATGTGGGAGAAGAGGGATGTGTACTAAGGTTCCAGGTTTCTAGCCAGAACAACTTGGAGGGTGGTGGTGCCATTTAAAAGATGGGAAGCCCTGCTGCAGACCCAGCATGAGGTCAGGCCCCTGCCCTGTGCTCCAGGCTTTGGCTGTGTCTCTCCTGTGGGCAACCCTGAGTATTTGGGGCTGGGATGAAGCCCCTCATAACAGGTGGGTGCGGTGACTCACACCCGTAGTTCTAGCACTCTGGGAGGCCGAGGCAGGAGGATCACTTGGGGTCAGGAGTTCAAGACCAGCCTGAGCAAGAGCGAGATCCCATCTCTACTAAAAATAGAAAAAATTAGCCCAGCAACCAAAAATAGAAACAAAAAAAAATTAGCTAAGCATGGTGGCGAACGCCTGTAGTCCCAGCTACTCAGGAGGCTGAGGCAGGATTGCTTGATCCCAGGAGTTTGAGGTTGCTGTGAGTTAGGCCGATGCCATGGACTCTAGCCTGGGCAACACAGCAAGACTCTGTCTCAAAAAGAAAAAAGAAACCCCTCATAAGGCCAGAAGAGATGGCCCCTGAGCCTAGAATCGAGTTTTTGAGAAGATGCCTATTTCCCCATTTCTTTTCTTCCAGAGAGCTCTTTGTTGATCTTTTCCAATCTCTGGGAGAGCAGAAAGCCTTTTCCCCTCTGTATAGCTGGAGGCCCCAAAGCTTGTATAGCTAAGCTCCCACCCCCCAAGGATTGGTTGATTCTTCCCTGGATCACTCAGCTCAGGCATGGGATGTGAAACTCTTATTTTCATTACTTGACTGACAGCAAAAAGAGAGCTCATGGACTGTGGCCTTCCGGTTTCTACCCATCTGTGTACCTAGAGACCTGTGTACTGACCAAAACAACTGGAGTTGTGCTGTGGGATGGGGAGACTGTAAGGGAGGCAGCTTGGCCAAATCGGGGCTGGGAAGCCCACTGATATAACAGCTTCATGTTTCTAAATTTTCTACTTTGTGTCTTTGCAGCCATCAGAGGACTCCGGAAACCGGGAGAGCTACCTGCTACTGTAAAGTCTGGCCTGCTGGCATTTGCTGAGCACAGAGAAACCCAGGAGAGGAGATCAACAGTTTTGTTTCACTCTACCCCCTGATCTTTGTGATTATCCCACAGAAAGCCAGCTAGGATCCCTTAAGAGTTGTTAGGCCCAGAATGAAGTCATCAGGGCTGTAGGGACCATGATGCTATCAGTTTAAACCTACTCAAGACTTTAAAGAGTTGAAGGGGACGAACAATATCCCTAGCATGGCCTCTTAGATCAGTATAAATTGTCCCATTCCCAGTCTGCCAGCTTCCCCTTATCCTCCCACAGAACTAGCTGGAACACCCTACCACCACCTCCTATCCCCGCCTCCACACCTGTGTCATAGGTATCAGCCTAGGAGCCCTTGGACACTTTGAGAGGGCTCCCAGAGAGAGGGTGGTCAGTCATCCCCCATGTAAAGGTCTGAGGAAAGCCAAGTGAGAAGGTTCAGTTACTTTGGGCAAGTTATTTAACCTCTGAGCCTGTTTTTCTCTTCATTGTTGATTACTTACCTTGTCCAAAAAGCTCTTGAAGGATAGGGCTTCTCCTACTTCAGCTTTGTACTATATTCCTTCCCCAAGTATATGCCTCTGAGGAGCTCAATAAAGGTTTGTTCAAGTGATGAATGGTCCCACTCTGGTAGCTTCTGTCAGCTGTGGGGAAGAGCCAAAGCCTGCCTGTATAGCTCCCACTTTCTTTCCAGCCATACTGGGCCATGTTCTAACATTTGTTCCAGCATTTTCTCTTGAAGAATTGGAAAGTCGGCCTTTGGTAGGCTTCTGGTTTCCTGTGGCCTATTCTTAGGCTGATTTATACTAAGCTTTCTAAGAGTTTAGGAACCTGTAATACTGTACTATTCCCTAATGCCTTCTAGTTATTTTTCCTAACAAAAGAACAAGGGGAAGAAGGGCTGAGTTTAGGGAGAGATGAGAGTCTATCTGCATTTGAACTGTGCCTGGGGTGCTCTGATGAGCCTGGATTTATTCTTGGTAGGAACAGAGGTACAACAGAAAGGGACATTAAAATCAGTTGATTTACATTGGGCAAGCTGTTTAACCTCTGAGCCTGTTTTTGTCTTGATTGTTGATTACTATAAATAATAGCTAGTAGTTTATTGTTTCTTAGTTTGTACCAAGTACTGTGTCAGGCATTTATATGCACTGTTTGACGTAATCCTTCAATCCATTATACTGATTTTACAGATGAGGAAACTGAGGCTCAAGAAGGATAAGAAACTTGTGTAAGGTTAGAAACATGCTATCAGACTTCATAGTCCATACTTTTGACCTGTTTGTACCTCTTACAGCCACAAGTGCTTCGAAAAACAGTGTTGTAAGAGGGGTTTGTCTAGGGTGAAAAACCATGCCGGTTTACCCAAGCCTGAGAGAGTTCCTGGGATGCAGGATTTTGAGTGCTAAAACTGGGAAAGTCACATGCAAACCTAGATGAGTTTGTCATCCTGTTTGCATTGGAGGCTCTCAGTCCAGGCCTGGCCACTGAGACTGAACTTTCCTTGGCTTCTTGGTCTCCTAGGCTTCACTTTGTGGCCTGAGTCCTTTAGCATTTGAGGACCTGCTTCCGTTCACCAGACAAGGTCATCCTGGTCACAGATAAAGAGATAAATGAAGGCACAGAAGCTGGGTCACTGAAGAGCCCGCGTTAGGTTCCTTGGCAACCATAGCCTCAATGCCCAGGTGCAGGATATCTACTTGGGAACTGTGGAATTTTATAGGAAAGCTCACAGGCCTGAAGCCAAACAGATCTGGATTTAAATCCCATCTCATCACTTGTGTACTTTCAGGGCCTGTTTACTCCACCAAAGTAGGATAAAAATCCCTACCCACTGAATGGAATTTGAGAAGCAAATGAAATGTGTTGAAATGCCTAGCACGGGGTCTAGACAAAATAACTTCTCAACACTTAAGTTTCCTTCCTCCTTTATTTCAGGCCTATAGGTCTTATCCAGTCCTGTCACCTGTCACGTCTGTCACACACAGCCTCCACCCTCCTCCAGTTACCACTTATGTCCCTGGGGACCTTCGTTTGAGAGTCCTGACCTAGTGGGCTTGGCCCAGCTGCCCTGCATGTCAGTCACCTCCCTTGCAAGCTGAGAAGGGATGACACATCAGCCATTCCCTATAGCCCCCTCCTAAGCCTTGGGACTGTTTTGAGCCATAAATATTTTAGCTGGGCCTTTCTAGCTGTTGCTAGGGTGATGGGCTTTCAGGGGACTGGGGTCGGAGTGTAGAGGCGGGGCTGGCCCTGGACAGGCGGGTATGAGCCTGGTCAAGAGCCAATGCTTGCAGCTCTGATGGCTCTTGCTCTGCCTGCCATCCCTTTCCTGGGCCCCTCAGAGCCACTCACTGCTTACAGACCCATTTCTGCTCTTAGGTGCTCTTCAGTCTTAGGTAAATTGTTAAATATCTCTGGGCCTTCAGTTTAGCATCTGTAACAGAAAAATCCCTGCCTAACTCAGTGCAGGCAAGTGCAGAATACAAAGAAGTTAAAGCAGGTTTTGTAAAAGTCCTGTGCAACACTAGGCTAGTAAGTCATGACTATAGCAGCTAGGCCCCATTACACCTTTTGACAGACTTAACGGCTGAGGTCCTAATGGCCATGTGGATGCCACCCTAAAAATGATTATCAGATAAGGCACTCTCTCCCCTTCTTCCTCCTGCCCCCTTCCTCATGCTGCGGCCCCAGCTCCTTTTTCTAAGGTTCCCAGGTCTAGCTAGGTGACCTGGTGTGTATGCGAAGGAGTTGGGCCTATTGGCTTATGACCAGAGTTAATGAAATTTTGTCTTTTTTGCCTTAGATACAGAAATCCAGGCTCCCAGACTAGATCTGGCCCTCATCCTCTATCCATTCCACCCTGGTTCTACAGACCTTACAGCTAGCTAGCTTTTACGCTTTGTGGTGGCATGCCCCCCCTCCTCCCCTTGGGATGGGTGTAAGAAGGAAAAGGGCCATAGAGGGGGCACGTGGATCTGTGCCCTACCGTACCATTGAAAAGCCCTGGATTGGGTCCAGGATTCCACATCTGCCCGGCTATGTCTAGCTCAATCTCCCTGTTGTGCTGGGAGTTCTGATTCCTTTGTATCGGGCTCCTTCTGGTGGTTAAAATGTGCATTGCAGGGGAATAAGATAATCCAATGTAAGACTGATATTCAGGCCACCCTCAGGGGTGGGATAGTTTACACCAAGGAAAAGAGTGTGTCTCCAACTCATAATAAAAGCCACTCCATTTCTCATACAGGATATTCCTCCCAGCTGTTTGCTTCTCTCCATCACTAATCCTCACAAATGACAAGGAATTATCCTAATTTTACAGATAAAATGGGCTCACACTTGAAATTGAGTCCAAATTCTTTACTATGTGTAGCATTCAGGATTATCAAGTGATCTGAACTGAGCCTATTTTTCCAACCTCATCTTCATTTACTTTCAAGCCAAAATGAACTCGCTCTTCTGGAAGGTAGTCTACTACTGGACCTTTGCTCATGCTGTTCCCTCCATCTTCATTACTCCCCCCACCTTACCCCCAAGTACATTACCTGTCAAAATTGTATTTTTTTAAAGACTACAGAAATACAGTATTTTCTAGGTTTTCTATAGTTTGCATATAGTATCTTTATAATAATTAAATATAAGACATGGGAAGGCAGAAGTCTGGATGAGAACAGGTGGGGGGCGGTGGCCCTGACAAGCGGAAGGTTGTGTGGGGACATTAATGTATAGATGGAGTGAGACTGGCCCAGGAAATTGGAAGAACATGAAGACGTGGATTCTCTTGTAGACCGTCACAGTGAAAATCAGATGTAAGTATTCCTGCTGGCATGAGAAAGTGGGAACAAATCCCTGAGGGACTGGGACAGAGCTGCAGGTGACATTTTTTTCCAAAGCCTTCAATCTTAAATGTTCATTAGTTTGTACTTCATAATATATTCATATTTTAGTAATAATAGCTAATACTTCAATAGAACTTAACACCAGGCACTGTTCTAACTACTGTACACAGACTAACTTGAACCTCCCCACAACCCCATACAGCAGATACTAATATTACCTTCACTTTACACTGAGGAAACGGAGACACAGAGGTTGAGTAACTTCCTAACTCATCAGCCAGTAAGTGGTGGAGCTAGGAAGTCTGGCTCTAGGGAAGGTGTTCTTAATAACTACATTTTAATATTGAAAATACTGTCTTACATTTCCGGTGAATAAAACTGACACGCAAGAAAGCTGCATTGTTTTATCCTGTGCTTTCAGCACCTCTTTGTACCACCAGAGGGCTGCACAATCTGGGTTGAAAACCGCTGATTTAAAGAACAGATTTGCCAGTTTTGGGCCTTGGTCCCAGAATAACATGACCAAGGAAAAGATCCCAACTCTTGACACCCAATGACAGGATTGGCCTAGGGCCAGTGACATTTCCTCAAAAACTCAGACTCCTGGAGGAGCCAATAGAGAGCAAATTAATCAGGAAACGAAGGCTCAGAGAGGGGAAGTGAGGGCTTCAAGGTTACAAAACAGCTGAGATGTGTGGCCACAAGTCTAGAAGACAAGAATCTAGCCATCTTACTATTTTCTCCTGGGACTCTATAGGAGGCAGATGTTAAAGGACCAAAACCTTAGATGCTTGTAGGTAGTGGACTAGAAGTGTATATTCTAGATTATTTCAGTTGCAATTGTAAAACAGCAAACATAAACTGACTTTTTGTAATAAATCCATAAAAGCTTCAGGTATGGTTAGATCCAGGGGTTCAATTAATGCTATCAAGAAAGTGTCTTCTGCTGGGCTTAGTGGCTTGCAGCTGTAATCCCAGCTACTCAGGAGGCCATGGAGGGAGGGAGGATCACTTGAGCCTAGGAGTTGAAGTTGCAGGGAATTACGATTGTGCCACTGTACCACTCCACCCGGGGCAACTGAGACCCTGTCTCTTAACAGTTAAAAAAATGTTTAAAAGTTTCTCCTGATTTCTTGACTTCTGTGTTTCCTTCATTGTCAGCTAAGGTCTCCCCAAAAGGTGGCAAGATGGCCACCTAGAGCTCCCAAGTTTATAACCTATTCCCAGAGGGGAATAAAAGTTTCTTTCCTAATAGTTCTAGCAAAGATTCTAGGATTGCATCTTATTTGGCCTGATTTGGGTCAGTAACACACCCTCCCTCCAACCCTAACCAGTCCCTAGGCTGAGGTGGCAGGGGTACTGGAATGCTTTGATTTGCCAAGCCATCTGCCCACATTAGAACTGGAAGGTAAGGCAGCCCCACCAAACCACAAGGGCTGAAGGTGAGAGGAAGGTAGTTGTTACCCAAGGGAAAAATTGGTGTTCTTACCAGGAGGAGGAGGAATGAATGCTGAGCAGGCAAAATTTTTCATCTTGGGCTGCCACAAAAAAAAAAAAAAAATCAATAGTGGACTGGTACAAGGTGGGCTGAAGCCACAGGGGTCACATGCATGTCAGTCCATACAAATAGCCTTACCTTCTTATACTAGCTTGTATGCATGCACTCAAATTCAGTAAACATTTCCTGAGTATTTACCATGTTCAAAGTCCAGCACCTTCCATGTAACAGATGCACAGCAAAACATTCCCCTACTACCAACCCCATAGGCAGTTACCAGGCTTAAGCTATTGCTTTCTCCCAAGAGGATTACAACAGGCAAACTCCTATTCATCTCTCAGAAAGCTCTTGACTCCCTCCCTTGTCAGTCACTGGTGACTACTTCTGAACTTGGTACATAACTGCTGTTATCACGTTGTGCCAAAATTTATTGATTCTTTTTTCTGTCTTCCCCATTACCCACTCATTCACCTCTGTATCCTCAGTGCCCAGGATATGGTAATTGCTAAGAAATGCGTGATAACCCAAGTTAAAGTGTGTTCTCAGGAAAGGCCCAGCCTCAGTCTTTCACAGAATATTCCTGAAGCCATTTAGCTTCCCTTCAAATCATCCTTGGTCTCAAGAGCCAGTTTGCTGCTTCCTCAATTCAACTGAACTAATACATACTGAACGCCTATTATGTGCTAGGTAGTGTTAGACTTTGGAGGTTCAGAAAATTGGCAGGGCGTGGTGGCTCATACCTGTAATCCCAGTACTTCGGGAGGCCAAGGCAGAAGAATCACTTGAGGCTAGGAGTTCAAGACCAGCCTGGGCAACATAGTGAGACCCTGTCTCTACAATAAATAAAAATAAGAAATTAAGATACATTTCAAATTCACTTCTGAAGAAGCCAGAATTATCTCTTATAGCAGAATTTCTCTAACTAGAAAAAAGAAATCTCAGTCCTGGTTTCTCTACTCTCTTTGGTGAGTGAGGGAAAGTCGTTCTTACTATGCCTCTTTTCCCCCTGAAGGGAAGGGCTGACTTGGTGTAAAATCTGTCATAATTTAACAAACATTTGAATTGGACTCCATATTTCCATTTGTCCAGGCCAAACACCTTGGAGTCATCCTTAACTCCTCTCTTTCACACTCCTATCCAATCTGTCAACAAATCTTGTTGACTTCACCTTCAACTCCAGAATCCAACCTAATACAAATCATCACCATCTCTTGCTAAGATCATTGCCATGGCCTTCTCTCTGACCTCCCTGCTTCCACCCTGTGCCCCTGCAGTCCGTTCTCACTGAGCAGCCAGAGTGGTTCTTTTAAATTGGAAGTTCAAACCCTTCAATAGCTCTGCATTTCATTCAAAGTAAAAACCATACAGCCCTATGCGATCTATCCTTTCTCAGGTCCTACTGTCATGCCTACTCCACCTAAGCCACACTTTGCCTCCTTGTTATTTCTCAAATATAGCAGGCGCCCTGATGCCTGAGGGCCCTTGCATTGACTGTTCCCTCTGCCTGGAATGACCCCTTTCTCCAGGTGTCTGCATGACTGACTTGTTCATTTCTTTCATGTGTTTACTCAAGTCACCTCAGTGAAGCCTACTCTGCCTGCCATGTGTAATATTGCAACCCTCCATCCCTCTCTCCTGTTTTTCTTCCACACCATCACTTCCACATCCTTCTAACATACAACAGAATTTACTATTGATAATTTTGTTTGTGTCTACCTCCTCCCACTTAACAGTAAGCTCTGTGAATATCTATTAATTAAATATCTAATTCATTCAATTAATTGAATATTGATATCCATTATGTGCCAAGCATTGTGCTAGGCAATGGAGGTACCAAGTGATTAAGACTGCTTATAAGTCTTGTGAGGGAAGAAATGATAACAATTAGTAGTAGTAGCTCATTTATTGAATGTTTCCTCTGTGTTAAGTGTTTGCCAAACATAATGATGGCTAATGTTGATTAAAACAGACTTTGTTCTACATGCATTATCTCCTTTAATCCTCACCAAGATCTATAAGGTGACTATTACCAGCCTCATCAAAAAGAGTGAGAAACGAGGCCAGGCACCATGGCTCACACCTGTAATCCCAGCACTTTGGGAGGCCGAGGCTGGAAGACCGCTTGAGGCCAGGAGTTCAAGACCAGCCTGGGCAACATAGCAAGACCCTGTCTCTACAAAAAATAAGAAAACATTAGCCAGGTGTGGTGGTGCATGCCTGTAGTCTCAGCTTCGTGCCACTGCACTGCAGCCTGTGTGACAGAGTGAGATCTCCAAACAGACAACAAGAACAGAAAACAAAAAGGGAAGATTTCAAGGCTCGGAAATGGCAGAGTCAGGATTTGAACCAAGGCGGCTGCAATGAGAACAGAGAGTAAGGTCAAATGTGAGAAATATCTAGGACTCAGGGTCAGCAAGACTAGGGCAAAGATTGGATGTAGGGGCCGAGGGAAGGGGAAAGTGACTCCTAGGTTTTGACTGGGGTGGACCAAAGCGCAATGAGGCCGAAGAGAAAGATGAAAGCCCAATTTGAGATACGTTAAGTTTGAGGTGCTATGGGCCACTCGTGGATACAGTCCATCTCGGGCGGGGCAGGGGCGGTTCTGCTGCCCCTCCGCCCCCGCCTGGGCCTGAAGAGATGCTAGGAGAAGGCACGCACGGGAAGATGAGGAGGTGGGTTGCCCTTCCTCTGGGACAGCTGCAGGAAGGGCGTGGGGGACCGCGAGACAAAGAGCGCGCAGGCACAGCCTTTTTCAGGGTGGCCCCTTTAAGAAGCGCGCTCCCAGCTTCCAGCCCGCCTTGTATGCAAATTTAGCGGCGAGGCGGGAGCGCGCGGCTGATACCCGCGGACTGGGCTGCGGCGGTTAGTCCTCTCCCGGCCGCCGTCGCCTCCGACATATTGCCCGCAGGAGCTGCGGCGGCGAAGCGGAGAGCGCCGGGGGAGGAGATGGGTGAGCAGAGCGGGTCAGGCTTGGCCTGAGAGCGAGCGGGCGCGGGGGTTAGGAGGGCCAAGCGGCTAATTGCTGCCGCACGCGGACAGGACCCCAGCGAGGGGAGGCGGAGGGGGAGGGGATGCGGGCGCAGACGGGACCCCGCCCCCTCCTGTCGTTTTGCGGGGTGGGGCCTCTGTTGTGGGGGCGGGACATTGGGGTGGTAGGCGGGACTTCTCAAACGAAGGCCTGTAGGGGCTTGGGCTTTGGTGAGGACCCGCTAGTCGGGGCTAGAAATGGGGGCGGAACGTACTGGTGGGCGTTGCCTTCGTGCTAAGGGCGGGGCTTCTGGGCTGGAGGAGCTTGTGCGGGGGCGAACTTTCTGGGCTGGAGGGGCTTATACTGGAGGCGGTGGGGCGGGAAGACTCTTCAGACTAAGGGAGCCTATTCTGAAGTGGGGCTTCAGGGCCGGGAGGGCGTTCATTGGCTTGTGGGCGGGGTTTCTGGGCTGACAGTTGCGTGTGGGCGGGGCTTCTGGGCGGAGGGGCTTTATGTGGGTGCATAGCTGCTAAAGAGAGGAGAGTGGGCGTGGGCAGAGCTTCTGGAGAGTGTTTGTGTGGGGTTTTCTGAGCCAAGTATAATAGTATATGAAGAGAGCTTCTGGTCTGTGGGCTTGGTGAGGCAGAGCCCCTTACTGGACAGGTACTTTTTGGAAACGTGTGGGAAAAGCTTCCGACCTGAGGTGCTAGGGCTTGGTGTGTGTGTGAGTGGAGGCTGCTGTGTTGCTGTGAGGCGGTATGAACAGGTTATTACTTTGATTAGGTGCTTAGGAGTCTCGTACAGGACCTTTGGGCAAGGTGGTACACGGGAGCTTGGGCTAGACTGCTAAGCCTAGGGAAACAGATTGTGGGTCCATGCTTTGGGTCCAGAACCACAGCATTCTCCAAGCCATATCGCTGATTCTGTGCTCAGGCCTTAGGTCCTGCCCACTGAGCTGGATCGTGGGGTCCTGGAAGAAAAAGCTGTCTCAAAGGTGCCCAAAATTATAAGTCTCCGGAAACTTATATCTGAATGGGCCCCAGTGTGTACCAGAACTGAGAGCACAGGACCTAGCCCCAGTACTGTCTGTGACACAGTATAAGCTCAGTTTCCTAATTTGTGAAAAACCTACCTTGCTGGGCTGAGTCACTCATTAAAATATACTTTGCTTTAAAAAAATAGCAAATATATATATGTATGTTTATATACATATATATATTTGCTGTAGGAGGGATAGGGGATACAGCAGTGAAAAAGACATAAGATTAGTAACTTCACTGACCTTCCATTCTAGTGGGACAGACAGTAAGCATGTTAACAAATGAATGAGATAATTTCAGAGAGTGAATTGTTGTGGGAAAAAAAATAGCAATAAGATAGAGAGTGATGGGAGCAGCTACTTCACAAATGGCAGTCAGAGAAGGGCTCTCCAGACAGAGGATACAGCAAGTGCAAGAGGTAGCAGAAGCTGGCTTGCTGAGACAAAGGCCCAGATGTCTAGAGCATGGCGTGAGGGGGAGTGAGGCAGAGAGTGGTAGGAGATGAGGTTGAAGAGGTAGGCGGGGGCTCAGTGCGGATTAGATGATGCAATGGGATACCAAGTGACTGGTAGCCAGTATCATCGCTGTTATCCTTGATATATGCCCCTGGCTTGAGGATATACTTTACGTTGAGCCCCACAGGAGGACGAAGAGGTCCCAACAGGACATCTTACTGCCGAAATCCACTCTGTGAGCCAGGATCCTCAGGGGGCTCTGGTGGGGGCCACACTTCCAGTGCATCAGTGACCAGTGTCCGTTCCCGCACCAGGTAAACCACCTCTCTGTCTCTCACCCCTCACTGTGGGCTCCCAGGAGCAGTGTGGACAAGGCTCTGCCTGACTGGGTTCTAGGATGTGATATCTTGGATGCCAGATGGGGGCTTAGAGGGAAATGAGCAGCCAAAAAGACCCAGAGGGAGCTCAGCTAAAGGTGGTCACTGGGACAGATGCAGGGGGCATGGTAACATAAGCCCAAAGGCCTGGATTCCAATTACAGTTCTGTTCTGGCTTTGCTGATGCCGTGGGCAAGTTGCCGCCTCTTTCTAGGCCTCATTTTCCTCATGTGTAAAATGAACGTAATAATTCTTTCCCTCCTGGGGGGTGTTGGAAGACATGAATAAGGTTAGGGATAGGAAAAGACTTAGTTGCCTCCTGTGTCTGACAAGCAAGATTAGGGGGACTCCGTCCTTGCCATGAGCTGCTTTTCTGATCTTATCCCACAGTCCTGCGCCTCAGAAGCCCTTCTTTGTAGGGTTCTCAGGTCAGCTCCTGATGTTGTTTCCCCCATCCCCAGGAGCAGTTCTGGGACAGGGCTGTCCAGCCCCCCTCTGGCCACCCAGACGGTCGTGCCTCTACAGCATTGCAAGATCCCTGAGCTGCCAGTCCAGGCCAGCATTCTGTTTGAGTTGCAGCTCTTCTTTTGCCAGCTAATAGCCCTCTTCGTCCACTACATCAACATCTACAAGACAGTGTGGTGGTATCCACCTTCCCACCCACCCTCCCACACCTCCCTGGTAGGTGCCCTTGTGTATGTGTATATGTGTGTGTGAGATGTTTGGTTTCAGTTTAGCATAGCCCTACCAAACACCACTGTGCACTTGGCCCTGTGCGTGCTGAGCATGGAAGGTGTAGAAGAAACAGGAAACTGATGATTTCTGAATGCTCCTAGTGTGTTTAGTACCACACTGGGCATCGAAGGTTTGCAGAGATGAATCTGACACAGATTTTGCCTAAAGGAGCTGAGTCTTAAGTCCTGTAGGGGAGATGAACCACCGGCATACATGAGTGTTTCAGGGGGTAGAAAGAGCTCTGTTCAGAAGAATAGGTGCAGAGACAGGGGCATGGGTGATCAGAGCAGGAGGGCTTACACACCACTCTCTTATCCCCAGGGACTGTCCCACTTCCCTTCTCTGGGTCCTGGTCTACTCCTCTAGGTAATTTCCTGGCCTGACTCAGCTGGAGGCAGATGAAGGTCAGAGAATGGGGACAGTCTCTGTGGAAAGGACTGGGCAGCGGGAGGTGGGTATGAGAAAAGCCTGTGTATGGGCAAGGGGCCCACATGACCCCCAGGCCTCTGCCCCTTGACAGAACTTCCACCTGATCGACTTCAACTTGCTGATGGTGACCACCATTGTTCTGGGCCGCCGCTTCATTGGGTCCATCGTGAAGGAGGTGATTGGGTCCTAGAGGCTGGCCAGGGACTTTGGGACTCCCCTTTTCCCCTGGGGGTGTCAATGACATATGCCCAGCCCTTCAATCCTGAGGTATTTCCTTGGGGCTCCCTTTGGACTTGGTTGAAGAACATTAATCACATCCCTTCGGCTCTTGTAGTTTACTGGGCATCAGAAAGAAGGATTCACCTTGCCAGGTTCTGCCCAACCTGCTGTGCCTTTCCCTGGGCGGGATCACAGGCCATGCTGGGTGGGATTTGGGCACAGGCCCTGTGGCCTCCATCCAAGGCCCCATTCCGTCCTATCTCGCCCTGACCCAGGCTTCTCAGAGGGGGAAGGTCTCCCTCTTTCGCTCCATCATGCTGTTCCTCACCCGCTTCACCGTTCTCACGGCAACAGGCTGGAGTCTGTGCCGATCCCTCATCCACCTCTTCAGGACCTACTCCTTCCTGAACCTCCTGTTCCTCTGCTATCCGTGAGTACCCTTCACTTCACCCCTCATTGCCTAGCACCTGGGTCCTGACCTCTGCCCTGAGTGTGGCTGGGTCACCAGGCCTCCATATCTAGAAGACTGGAGGTAGGCAGCAACAGTATCCTCTCACGTTGTCTCACAACATCCCCCTGAGATCAGGATAATGAGCCTTCTTTTTCAGAAGAAACTGAGGCGGCATAATTTACCCAAGCTCCCACTGAGGGGGAGGTCAGAAGGGGACTCAGATCTGTGTGTATATCCCACAGGAATGTTCCCGAGGGGGAATGCACGGGCTTTGTCTCCCTCCCTCTTCCTTTCCTCTCTCTCTGGTTCTTTCTCTTTCTCTATGTCTCTCTTTTTGTATCTCAGTGTTTGTGTAATCCTTCAGTACCTCCCAGGGTCTGTGTGCAGGCAAGCATCTGCATGTTTGCATGTCTCTGTGGTGTCTGTGCATGAAGCATGTATGTCTGTATGTGTGTGTCTGCACATGCACGTGTGTATGTCTGTTTTGCTCACTCCCTCCATCTTACCAGAACCCAGATTGTTGAGGATGGAGAGATAGTATCTGAGAAGAGCCCCGGAGTATCCCTTTCTGGCCTAGAATCAGGGAGGACTTTGGTGAGATGCCCAATCTGGCTGCTCCTGTGTCAGGCTCTTGGCTGCCTGGGCATTAACAGTCATTACCCAACCCTGGGCTTTCTGGTTCCTGGACTTCCTCAGGTTGGGCCACCTCTGGTCCCTGGGAAGCTTCAGACCTGGACATTTCTCCCTTTCTATGCTGCATGACCAAAAAGGCACTGGCATGGGAGCCTCATTACATTTGCTTCAATTATATTTAGTGTTTTGGTTTTTTTCTGAAACAGAATCTCACTCTGTCACCCCACATAGAGTACAGTGGCGTCATAATAGTTCACTGCAACCACAAACTCCTGGGCTCAAGCGATCCTCCTGTCTCAGCCTCCCAAGTAGCTGGGACTAAAGGCACCCACCACTGTGCCCAACTGATTTTTTTATTTTTAGTAGAGACAGGGTTTCGCTCTTGCTCAGACTGGTCTTGAACTCCTGAGCTCAAGTGATCCTCCCAACTTGGCCTCCCAGAGTGCTAGGATTACAGGCATGAGCCATCTCACCTGTCCTTTAGTTTCTAATTACAAGAGTGATACATGTGTTTTATAAAAACATTGAACTTTATAGAAGCTTTTTAAGAAGATTTTTGGAAAACACGGATAGTTTATCATCTGATATAGATACTTTTAACATAGAAAATGAAAGTCCCACATAGTCTCATTCTCCCAGAAGAATACATTATTTGCAGCATATTTTTCCAAATTTTTTTCTGTATAAGTACACACATGATTTTTTAAAGAACAAAAATGGGATTATACTGGGCATGATGTTATACAATTTACTGTATTTTTCATGTAATCATATAACTTGGATATTCTTCCATGGCAATACATATGAGTGTGCCTTTTTTTTTTTAAATGGCCTCATAATATTCCATGGTGTAGAATTTTCACAATTTATTTGTCTTCTATTGGTGAACTTTTAACTTGTTCCTAGCTTCTCCTTATTTGTAACAATGAGGCAGGAAACATTTTTTTTTTTTTTTTTTTTGAGACAGAGTCTCACTTTGTTGCCTGGGCTAGAGTGCCATGGTGTCAGCCTAGCTCACAGCAACCTCAAACTCCTGGGCTCAAGCAATCCTACTGCCTCAGCCTCCCGAGTAGCTGGGACTACAGGCATGCACCACCATGCCTGGCTAATTTTTTCTATATATTTTTAGTTGTCTATCTAACTTCTTTCTATTTTTAGTAGTTTTTAGTAGAGATGGGGTCTCGCTCTTGCTCAGGCTAGTCTCGAACTCCTGAGCTCAAACGATCCACCCACCTCGGCCTCCCAAGTGCTAGGATTACAGGCGTGAGCCACTGCGCCCAGCCAGGAAACATTCTTTTGCACACGTTTTTATACATGTGACCAATATTTCTATACATCAGATTCCCAGAAGCAAATTATTGCACCAAAAGATGTATCCGTTTACATTTTTCATAGATATTAACAAATTGTCCTTCAAAAGGGTTATACTGTTTAAAACTCAGTAGTGGCTTAATTTGACACTTTATGGTTATTAACTGGTGAGTCTGTTCTTCTTGGATATAGATATCACCATATTTTGCTTTATTTTTTATTTAATTTAAAAATTTTATAAAAAAAATAAAAATTTTATTGACATAACTATATTGTAAATTAAATCCAATAGTGCTAAAAAGCTTATAGTAGAAAGCATTAATCTCTAACCCCACCCTCCAAAGTTTTAGTCCCACTCTTCAGAAGCACTCTCCTTCACTTTCTGGTTTTGTGTTTTTTGAGTTATCCCCATAATTCTAGTATCCTTAAGCTTTTGTTTATTCTTTTTAAAAATGTATTTATTGATTTTATAATTGGATAATAGGTTTACATGATTAAAATTCAGATGGTATAAGAGTATAGAGTGAAAAAGTCTCCCTTTGACTGCTGCCTCCCAGCCATCCAGTTTTCCTTCCAAGAGGTATCACCAGTGTTTCTGGTTTCTTGTATATCCTGGAAATAAATGTTCTATGCATATACAAGCATACCACACACACACACACACACACACACACACACAGGCATGCGCACGCATATTCCTTGCAATGACAGATGAAAATTTAGCTCATTCTCCCATCCCTGCTGTTCCCAGTATTTGATAGCTGTTATTATTTTTAATTTTTTATTGATTATCTTTGTCAGTATTATAAGTATGCCTATACTTTTTATTCCATCAACAATAGTATCTTGAATCCCTTTCATGTAAGACAAGAATGTTAGGTACCTTACCCATCCACCTTTACTTCCCTCTTCCTCCTTTCACTTCCTGGAAGCTGCACTTTTATGTTGTGAAGCTTGACATTCACATTCTCCTATATAACCATATTTAAGTCTTCCATTCTTTCTCTAAGGCTAATTCTAAAAATTAAAAACCAGTAAGTAGCTTTGATATAATTATGGATATGAAGATGTCATTCACTGCAGGGCCCAGCCGTGTGCATAGATGATATTCCTTCTCTATAGTTACTGAGTCACAATCTTGGGCCTCTGATAGAAGAATGTTTCTAGTGTCAAGGTCAAATAGTTTTTCCTTACTCAACATTCTATCAATTGCTTAAAATCATGTCCCATTTTAGTTTGCTTCATATTTAGATTGTAAACTTTCTTATGCAGCTTTTTATTTTTCTTGGAGTTTCTAATTGTCTTTCTTGTTAACGAAAGAATCATGAGCCTTCAACATATCCTCAAGTTTATCCAGCCTCTCAGCCATGCTACCTGATGCCTGGAGTCCATTTTACCCCCCAGAGACATCCTTCCTGGAGCCCTCCATCCTCCTGTTCCAGTCTGGAGTGGTTGCTTTTTAGGCCTGCTGTACAGCTCTCAACCTGGTACTTCCCTTCCTCACTCTCCTGGGTTGTGTCCACTGTTTCCTGGATCCCATGTCTTCTTTCTTGGTTTTCTCCCTTATTTTGCTGGAGTACATTATGAGGTAATTTCCTTAACAATGAATATTTGGGAGGTGTATGCATTCTGAGTCCTTGCATGTCTAAAAATGTCTTTATTCTGCTCTCATACTTGATTGGTGGTTTGGCTGAATATAGATTTCCAAGTTCAGAATTTTGAAGATGTTGTTCCATTTTCTCTACCATCCAGTGTTGCTGGTAAGAAGTGTAAAGCCAGTTTGATTCCAATTCCTTTGTAGATGACTTGTTTTTTCCTTTCTAAAAACATTAAGGAGTATTCTATTTATCTTTTAATTACCTGAAATTTTACAAGAATGTGCCTGGTGTGGAGCTTTTATCATTCATCCTATCAGTACTCTAGGACTTTTTTAACCTGGAGATTTGGGCACTTATTTAGCTCAAGGAAATTTTCTTCTATTATTTCTTTGATAATATCTTCCTCTCCATTTTTTCTATTCTCTCTGGGACTTCTGTTCATCAATGGTAGACCTCACAGATGGTCATCTGTTTCTCTTTTATTTTCTCTTGTATTTTCCATTTCTCCCTCTCTTTCCCTCCCTCCTTCCCTCCCTCCCTCCCCTCCTTGTCCTCCCTCACTCTCTCTGTTTCTCTCTGTCTCTATCTCTCTCACTCCCCTTTGGCTTTAGAGAGATTTCCTCAACTTTATCTTCTAGATTGTTTTCAGCCATCGTTTTTTCATCTCTAAGGCCTTTTTCTTGTTTTCTGATTGTTCCTTATAGCATCTTGTTCTTGTTTTAAAAATCTCTTATTTTCCCTCAATTTTGTCTTTCCACTGGGGTCAATTTTTCTGTGTCATGCTGCTAGTTTTCCAAGTATAGTTGGTTTCTTTGGTTGTCTATTTATATTTAAGAAGGAAGGACTGAGTAGAAGGAGTGCATTTTCTCTCCCTCTGCCATTGTTTAAGTGAGTGGGAGGTTTGACTGGGAGTTTAAGTACATGAGCAGAACACACTGACTGGCAGGCTTTGCTTTAGGATGAGTGAGTGAGGTGCTACTTGTCAGGCTGTGGGTCTCCATAGGCCATAAAGGGGAGAGGGGTTTTACTCTAAGATGCTCTTGTTAGAGACCTCAATTCTCAGACAATTTATTTAATATCTTTAGAGAAGAATCCTTCAGGGTGGGGCGTATGAGGTGAGTAGGGGAATAAAGGGACTGACTCTGATAAATAAATATGGATCTTTGTTTAATCCCATTTACTCACCCTGTTTCTCACTTCTACCCTCTATTAAAGGTGCCCATTTCAAGCCAGAGTCTCTCTTGGGTCACTCTCGGCAGAGAAGTTCGCACCCCCAGTGCAGTCCTCACATGGCATATTCTAGACCTGTGCCTTCCAGTTTAGCAGCCACTAGCCACCTGTGGTTATTGGGCACTTGAAATAGGCTAGTCTGAACTGAGATGTGCTCTAATTGTAAAATACACACCAGATTCTGAAAACTTAGTAAAAATAAAAGAAAAAAGTGAAACATCTCATTAATAAATTTTCATTGCCAGGCATGGTGGCTTATGCCTGTAATCCCAGCTACTTGGGAGACTAAAGTGGGAAGATTGCCTTGAGACCAGGAAGTTCGAGGCTGCAGTGAGCTATGATTGCAACACTGCACTCCTTCCTGCGTGACAGAGTGAAACCCGTCTAAGTAAACAAACAAGCAAAATTATATGTTAAAATGATAATATTTTGTATATGTTGGGTTAAGTAAAATAGAATATAACAATTTCCTCTGTTTTTTCATGTGGCTGCTAGAAAATTTTAAATTACGTATGTGACTCTCGTTATATTTCTATTGGAAAGCATTGTTCTAGATGATAGCTTCTTCCTCATCTGTCAACATGTCTCCATCTGCTTTCTAAATTTGTCAAAATCATTTGTGTACTGATGACCTCCACTCCTATTTTTTTGCTGATATGGATTTATTTTCTATTTTTATATAGTCATGCATTGCGTAGAGGAGTGGGAGGGAATCTTGTTATCTTGAATATGAAGCCGCTTCTAACTTCTGACCTGTCAGAGCAGTCACTTACTGTCACCAAATAATTTAATTGATCATAGGACCTATCTGCAGTCCTTATTTTTTTTAAGACAGGGTCTCTGGGTCTCTATTGCCCGGGGTAGAGTGCAGTGGCATCATCATAGCTCACTGCAACCTCAAATGCCTGGGCTCAGGCGATCCTCCTGACTTAGCCTCCCAAGTAGCTGGGACTAAAGGCACATGCCACCAGGCCCAGATAATTTTTGTATTTTTTGTAGAGATTGGGTCTCACTATGTTGCTCAGGCTGCTTTGCTCTCAAACTCCTGACCTCAAACAATCCTCCCACCTCAACCTCCCAAAGTGCTAGAATTACAGGCATGAGTCACCATGCCTGGCCTTGCAGTCTTTCTTAGAGGCAAAGCCAAGGAGATTCTTTTTTCAGTTTTTTTCTAGAAGCAGGGTCTTGCTCTATCGCCCAGGCTAGAGTACAGCGGGCACAACCATAGCTCACTGCAGCCTCGAACTCTGGGCAACTCTCTTGAGCTAGTAAATCACAGAGCTAGTAAGTGGCAGAGCTGGGATTTTAATCTGGGCCTATTTGACCCCATGGGTTATGCTCTTGACCATAATTCTCTAAGTTATCTTATTTATTAACCTTACCCCAAGAAGGATGGTAGCATCCCCATCCAAAGAGGCTAAGTTACTTGCTCTGGAACACTCATATCCCTTGTTGAGACCCCAGAAAAAAGGAAAAGAAAATATTATTGTCGATAGGAAATGTAGCATTGTCATTGGCCCTAACTCCTGGGGGCAGCCTAGGAACCCTTCTGGGGCTTTGTAATTCTGGGGACCTAGAGAAATTGAGAGGCCTCAAGGTAACCAAAAAAAAGGAATACTTATAAAAGTACCTACTCCAAGCATGGTGGCTCATGCCTGTGGAGGCTAAGGTGGGAGGATCACTTGAGGCCAGGAGTCCAAGACCAGCCTTGGCAACATAGGGAGACTCTGTCTGGGAAAAAAAAAAATGATGATGTGCCATGGACTTTGCTTGGCACTTACCCAGTTTTTATAATTATTCCAGGGTATGGGTCCATCCGGTTTTCATCTCACATAGTACTAGTCACACACTCAAAAAACCCCTTGAGGCCAGGTGCAGTGGCTCACGCCTATAATCCCAGCACTTTGGAAGGCCAAAACAGGAGGATCACAGGAGCCCAGGAGTTTGAGACCAGCCTGGGCAACATAGGCAGACCCTGTCTCTACAAAAAATAAAAAAATTAGCTGGGCATGATGGCGCACACCTGTAGTCCCAGCTATTTGGAAGGCTGAGGCAGGAAAATTGCTTGAGCCCAGGAGTTCGAGGTTACAGTAAGCTATGATCAGGCCACTACACTCCAACCTGGGTGACAAGAGCAAGACCCTGTTTCTAAAAATAAAAACAAAAACAAATACCTTTGACTAATTTGTTCCAGCCCTTCCCTATGGGTGTTGCTCAGGGGAAGGGATTTATTCTGTTCAAGAACCCATTTTAGGCCAGGCACAGTGGCTCACGCCTGTAATCCTAGCACTCTGGGAGGCCGAGGCGGGAGGATTGCTTGAGGTCAGGAGTTTGAGGTTCCTGTGAGCTAGGCTGACGCCACAGCACTCTTTTCAGGGCAACAGAGTGAGACTCTGTCTCAAAAAAAAAAAAGGCCCATTTTAGTGCCTGGCACACAATAAATAATTCTTTTTCAACTGCCCTCTTCTATAAACTAAAGAGCTGCCTCATACTTGTACCAGTAACAACTTCTACTTCTCTTTTGTGGCACTGTATATACTTTATAATTAATTACTCTTAATGATTTGTTGAATATCTGTCTTGATCTTTGGTACCAGACAGTTCTGGCGTTGAAGCCTGGCTCTCTTACTTCCTTACAATTGTGTGATCTTTGGGAATTTACTTCACCTCTTTGAGGCACCACTTCCTCAGCTGAAAAGGGGAAAATAACAATACCTAATGCATAGTGTTATGAGAAAAAAGAAGAGGATGCAGGAAAAGCATTTAGTACAGTGCCTGGAACATAGGCTGTGCCCAGCAAATATGGGCTGTTTGTCATTGCTGGACTGGGCAGGGACTTGTCTCTTGCTTCCCACTGTGTTCCCAGTGCTGGGCACACACTCAGTAATAATACATGTGTTGAATGACCATCCGATGGGAGGATGGATGGATGGAAGGGTGGGTAGATTCTCTCCTCTGAGCAGCCAGGAGAGCTGTAGCCCAGGGAGGAAAGAAGATTCCCCTCAGTGGCTGAGGTTTGGGATCCTGGCCTGTGGGCAGGCCTTCCCTCACCACCATTTCCCCCAGCAGGTTTGGGATGTACATTCCGTTTCTGCAGCTGAACTGTGATCTCCGCAAGACGAGCCTGTTCAGCCACATGGGTTCTGTGGGGCCCCGGGAGGCGGTCAGTGGCCTGGCGAAGAGCCGGGACTACCTGTTGACACTGCGGGAGACGTGGAAGCAGCACACGAGACAGCTGTATGGCCCAGATGCCATGCCCACCCATGCCTGCTGCCTGTCGCCTAGCCTCATCCGCAGCGAGGTGGAGTTCCTCAAGATGGACTTCAACTGGCGCATGAAGGAAGTGCTGGTCAGCTCCATGTTGAGTGCCTATTATGTGGCCTTCGTGCCTGTCTGGTTCGTGAAGGTGCGTAGCTCAACCCAGGGAGGGAAAGGGCCTAGCTGCGACCCTGCCCTGCTGCCCACCCCTCGTGAGCACTCCTGCTTGCATAACTGGCTCTGCTGTTTGGGATGAGATTTATTTCATCTGTTCTTCTCTGGAGAGCTAGAGTGACTACTGTCTCTATTTTATTTTTATTTTTATTTTTTTTCCTGGCCCTCAGTCACTTAGTAAGTCTCCCTTTTTTTTTTTTTTTTTTTTTTTTTTTGAGACAGAGTCTTGCTCTTTTGCCCTGGGTAGAGTGCCGTGGCATCAGCCTAGCTCACAGCAACCTCAAACTCCTGGGCTCAAGCAATCCTCCTGCTGCTTCAGCCTCCCGGGTAGCTGGGACTAGAGGCACATGCCACCATGCCCAGCTAATTTTTTCTATTTTTAGTTGTTTGGCTAATTTCTTTCTATTTTTAGTAGAGATGGGGTCTCGGTTCTTGCTTAGGCTGGTCTGGAACTCCTGAGCTCAAGAAATCTTCCCGCCTCGGCCTCCCAGAGTGCTAGGATTACAGGCATGAGCCACCGTGCCCGGCCTAAAATGCATTTCTTAAACTTCAGGGGAGAGGAGACTGATCTTGTACTTAACTCTTTTTTAAAAATAGAAGAGCCAAGATCTGAATTCAGGGTAGTTGGAGCCCAGGGCCTCTGCTCTGGCTTAGAGTAGGGGGCAGCAGGAGCAATTTTTTTGTAGAAAACTGACATGTGGGCACAGGGTCTAAGCCTTCTTTGTTAGGAGTTTGAGTCTTGGTTTCAGGCTACCCTGGGGTCTCCTCAAGGACTCTCCTATAGTCTGAGCCAGGGGGAGTCAGGAAAGGGAGAGGGAGTGAGGCCATTATGGGTGTCCCAGGCCTTACCCACATCTTTTACCCCCAGAACACACATTACTATGACAAACGTTGGTCCTGCGAACTCTTCCTGCTGGTGTCCATTAGCACCTCAGTGATCCTCATGCAGCACCTGCTGCCTGCCAGCTATTGTGACCTGCTGCACAAGGCTGCCGCCCACCTGGGCTGCTGGCAGAAGGTGGACCCAGCGCTGTGCTCCAATGTGCTGCAGCACCCGTGAGTCGCCCTACCCTGCTCTGCCCAACCCCTGCCCTGCCCAACCCCAGCCTTCCTGATCAGTGTCTGGAGTCTCTCACCAACTTGCTCATTAACTCATTCATCCAGCAAATAGTTATTGAGCATGTCTTGTGTATTAGGCTGTGTGTCCAGAGTAGGGTACAGTGGAGCCCCAAACAGACACGTTCCCTGTCCTTGGGTAACTTGCAATGTACGGGAGAGGGGAGGGGAACAGGTGGTAAATTCATGGACTCACTGACCTTCCCATTCACTGACTCACTTATTTACTCACTCATAGACTGACTTGCTCATGCTTCACTTCTCTCTCACCTGCTCACTCATCCACGCAATCGTTAGGTCACCTACTCCGTCAGCACACATTTACTTCTACCCAGTCCATACCAGGCCTCGTGCTGTGTGTCAGGCAGAGGAGCTTGGATTTTGATCTACGGGCCAAGGGGAGACAGAGAGGATTTTGAACAGTGGAGAGACCCATTCCGAGGTGTGCTCTGGTGACAGGATAGGGTGCTGTGTTAGCAGATGGTGAATGCTGGCCAGGGAAGGAGGGCCACGGGGAGGAAATGACAGATGAGATTATTAACAAGTTCACAGTCTGGTGGGGGAGGTAGCCATGTACACAAACAGGATGAGTTGGGCGAAAGAGGCCTAGTGGCAGGATGGCACTGTACCCAGAGCAGAGGCAGAAGTCACCCTGCTTAGGAGCCCTTTATCAAAGTAGTTTTTACCCCAGGTTTTACTAATTTTCCTGCCTATATTCCCCCGGTAGACTGGAAGCTTCTCAAGGCCAGGACTACCTCTGAAGCACATCTGAGTGTGGGGCCCAGGACAAGGCTTGGCAGAGAGGAGGCCCCACCAGGGAGCAGAGATGCAAAGGGAACACACAGGTGCCACGCTTCCTGGGGTTGGCCCTTCGTGCAGTCAGGGTCCCTTTCAGGCTCTGTCCAGGAGGTCCAGAAATGGGACTGGGCATTGCCGAATGGGCCAGAAGAAGGCTTGGCTTAGCCTTGGGCTCTGAGGAGAGGGAGGAGTAGATAGAACACAGTTGAAAGTGAGGATAAGCCTGTCCATGGCTCACCGTGGTGCTTCCGTGGCTTCTCAGCTGATGGACTGGGTCCTGCTGGCCTTCTCTGGCTTATCTCTCACCCTGCCCAACTCTTACTCTGCTCTCAGCAAACCAGACCTTTTTGGGTCCTCATGTGCATTATGTGCTTCTGTATCCAGGCGCTTGCACGTGATATGTCTTTTGCTTGGAATGGTCTTTCCATCCTTCTTTTCCTGGTTAACTCCCATTCATCCTTTACCATTTTCTTCCTCTGGGAATACTTTTCTGACCACTCAGAATGGATTTGGTGCCTTTCCCCTCCCATCAGTGCCCCGTAATACCATGATCATCGCACCTGCTGCTTTTCACTGTTTGCTTGGTTACCTGCCTGCCATTCCAGGACTAAAAGCTGGAGGTCAGGGCCCTGACCTGTCTAGCACTCAGCTGTCTCCTCATTCATGGCAGAGTACCTGGCTTATAATAGACACACTGCAAATTTTTGTGTTTTTTGTATATAGTCTTTTTTTTTTTTTTTTTTTTTGAGACAGAGTCTCACTCTGTTGCCCAGGCTAGAGTGAGTGCCGTGGCGTCAGCCCAGCTCACAGCAACCTCAAACTCCTGGGCTCAAGCGATCCTCCTGCCTCAGCCTCCTGAGTAGCTGGGACTACAGGCATGCGCCACTATGCCTGGCTAATTTTTTTTTTCTATATATATATATTTTTTTTAGTTGTCCAGCTAATTTCTTTCTATTTTTAGTAGAGATGGGGTCTCGCTCTTGCTCAGGCTGGTCTCGAACTCCTGACCTTGAGCGATCCACCCGCCTCGGCCTCCCAGAGTGCTAGGATTACAGGCGTGAGCCACCTCGCCCGGCCTTGTATATAGTCTTTTTTTAAGGCAAAATTGACATGCAGTGAAATGTACAAATCTTAAAGTATATAATTCTTTGAGTTTTGATAAAGGCTTATATACTCATGTAACCCACCCCTATCAAGATATTCCACCCTTAAGAAAACTTCCCTATGGCCCTTCACAGTGACCTCTTCTCCCCAAGACAACTTTTTGCTTTCTTTTTTTGAGACAGAGTCTTGCTCTGTCACCTGGGCTAGAGTGCCGTGGCGTCTGCCTAGCTCACAGCAACCTCAAACTCCTGGGCTCAAGCAATCCTTCTGCCTCTGCCTCCCAAGTAGCTGGGACTACAGGCATGCACCACCATGCCCAGCTAATTTTTTTCTATATATATTTTTAGTTGTCCAGATAGTTTCTTTCTATTTTTAGTAGAGATGGGGTCTCGCTCTTGCTCAGGCTGCTCTCAAACTCCTGAGCTCAAGTGATCCTCCCGCCTGGGCCTCCCAGAGTGCTAGGATTACAGGCATGAGCCACCGCGCCCGGCCAACTTTTTGCTTTCTTTCACCATAGGTTAGCTTTGCCTATTCTAGAACTTCATATTAGTGAAATTGTACAGTAGATACTCCAGTGTCCAGTTTCTTTCATTCACCATATTGTCTATGAGGTTCATCCACGTTGTGTATAACACGGTAACAATTTTTTAAATGAATGAATCAATGAGGCAAGAGCATGGGATTGAGAAGGGCTCTGCTTCTAGGCTGTGATTCTCAGTCCTCTGGCCTGGGATCTTTGGGGTCCCTGGGAGATCTCCTGAAACATTGGAAGAATGCTCACTTTCTTCCTGGCATCTCATTCATGTGCTCACCGGGCCCTCTCTGTGCCAGGTCTTGTGGTGTGCTTTGAGGACACAGGGATGAATTAGACACCCTCCCTCAAGGCCTCCTAGCCTAGTGAGGGGATACAGACAGGGCAATAAATAAATGACAAACATTAGGGAATGTGGCAGGAGATTCAGAGAACAATGAAAGGATGCTGAACTCTGGGGAGTTTGAGCAAGGCTTTCTGGAGGAGCCTGGGTTTTGAAAGATGATGAAAAGCTTACCAGAAGGGTAAGGCATCAGGAAGGGCAATCCAGTTGGCTTACGGAGAGATGTGAAGCAGTATTAGGAATTAGAAACTGTTCTGAGTGGCTTGAGCATGAGCTGTGTGGCAAGAAATTGTGGAAGCCACACAGGACCTCAGAGGCCATGCCAAATCCTTGGGGCCTTGACCCCAAGGGCACTGGGAAGTCTTTAAAGGGTTTTAAGCAAAGGAA
This sequence comes from Eulemur rufifrons, assembly GCF_041146395.1. NCBI lineage: Eukaryota > Metazoa > Chordata > Mammalia > Primates > Lemuridae > Eulemur > Eulemur rufifrons. The sequence goes on from NC_090990.1 coordinate 21,891,500, forward strand.
GGTCAGGTTCAGCTTGGTATTCTACAAAGACCACTCAGGCAGCTGTGTGGTGGACCAGTTGGAGTCTAGAGGTCAGACCAGATGAAGCATGTGTATCCAGAGAGGAAAAAGGGTTTTCTTGACAATCCCTCAGTAAGTAGTATCAGCCCTAGACCTTCAGATTCTCAGTGAGGTGAATTTCTCATGGTTCTTACCCCGTTTTAGAGGCAACTGAGACCCAGAAAAGGAAAGTCAGTGTGCCTAAGTGATAGAAATGGGAGTGGAGCCCTGGTGATCACCCTCTGCCCAATCTCTGGTACCCCCGTTCCTGGGTGAGCTGGGAATAAGGGGCCCTGTTGGGCTGTGCCTCCAGGTGGACTGAAGAATGCATGTGGCCGCAGGGCGTGCTGGTGAAGCACAGCAAGAACGTCTACAAAGCAGTGGGCCACTACAATGTGGCTATCCCCTCCGACGTCTCCCACTTCCGGTTCCACGTGAGTCTCTTCCCCTGGGAAGGAGGGGAGGGGCCTGATCTAGAAGGTGGGAGGATCAGCAAGGCAGGAAGGTGATGTCATAGCAAGAAAAGGGTATTTTCGGTATTTCTAAATCCAAAGAAGACATGCACACATGCAGCAGAAGGACAACCATACAAATTGTCACTTAATAACTGCAGCTTATGCAGTAACAGATCTTTCAAAACATTGGATTGGAGGGAGAGATGACACAATTAAAAAAAGGGGTTCTTGGCAGTGAAAATAATAACTATCTCATTCCTTATTTAGTGCCAGACACTGTGCTAAGCCCTTTCCATACACGCTCCTATTCAGTCTTCCCCCGAACCTTGTATGTGAGAGAAATGCCAGGGCTATCCCTGTTTTCGGATACTGAAATCAGCTTAGAGAGTTTAACTTATTCCCTTACTGGGACACTTGGGAACTAATGGTAACAACTCATGACTCAGACATGGAAAGGACTGCTGAAAATCATCTAGGCCAGTGGTCTCCATTGTATTTATTTTACTATCAAAATCCTTTTTTCTAACACAAAGACCAGAGTCCAATATATAGGACCTCATGGCACTGCTCTATTTGAAGGAGTTGGAACCCTCTTTAATTCCTGATCAGCTCTGCAGTAGTTCCTAAGGGACCCCCATTTTTTTAATTTTTTTTTTTTTTTTTTTTTGAGATAGAGTCTCACTCTGTCACCCAGGTTAGAGTGCAGTGGTGTCATCATAGCTCACTGCAACCTCCAACTCCTGAGCTCAAGTGATCTTCCTGCCTAGGCCTCCCAGAGTGCTAGGATTTCAGGGGTGAGCCACCACACCCAGCCTATTTTTAATTTTTTTTTTTTTTTTTGAGATGGGAGTCTTGCTATATTGTGTAGGTTGGTCTCAAACTCCTGAGTCCAAGTGATTCTTCTGCCCCAGCCTCCCCACTAGCTGGGACCACAGGTGTGTGCTACCATGCCTAGCCCTAAGGGACCCCCTTGAAACCTGGGGCTCTAAGAAACACAGTTTGAGAAATCAGTGATCTGGGTTGATATCTTCATTTCACAGTTGAGAAATCTGAGACTCAGAGATGGACTTGTCCAGTCTTGCAGCCTGCCAGATGCAGAGCTGAGCTTGGCATCTGATTTCCTGCACCCCCATCTCCTGCCACTTCTCCTCCTATCCTGTAAGCAGTTCTTGAGGTCTAGGTACCTTGGCCCCTACAGAATAGAGATCACTAGACATTGGAGCACTCTTTTGAACTGATCAGAAATTTTTCTTGAGTCCCTATACTCTACCTTGCCCTGAAACTCCAGATAAGAGTGAGGCGTTATCATGTCCCCTGATAGCTTCCAGCCTAGCTAGGGATGCTACACATGAAGTATTAGGTAACTCGAGCTGTAGAATCTATAATAACTTTCATGCCCATGTCTTAAGTTTCTAATTTGTTCAGGCTCAATAATGCCCAGGAGGATGACATATAAAAAGGTGTTGGTTTTAGACCAGAAAAAGAGTTTGAGAGAGTAAGTAAGACCTCTCAAAAAAGGATTCCTGGAGGAGGTAGAAGTTGAAGAGGATCTTAAACGACTTACGTGGGAAGCGGCAGTCCTCCCAGGAGGAACACCACAAGCAAAGGCAGATGAGGTGGCAGAGTCCACACCCAACCCTACAAAGTCTTCCTCTTCACCCAAGTCTGCATGGGGTCCCAAGAGCTTGTCCCCTTCACTGGCCTACCCTGAGCCCCCATCCAAGAGGCAGCTTTCTGGAGCATACCTTCCAGCCCATGCCTACCCTTTTCTGGGCAGTTCTTTTTTAGCAAACCCCTGCGGATCCTCAACATCCTCCTGCTGCTGGAGGGCGCTGTCATTGTCTACCAGCTGTACTCCTTGATGTCCTCTGAAAAGTGGCACCAAACCATCTCACTGGCCCTCATCCTCTTCAGCAACTACTATGCCTTCTTCAAACTGCTTCGGGACCGGCTGGTATTGGGCAAGGCCTACTCGTACTCGGCCAGTCCCCAGAGAGACCTGGACCACCGGTTCTCCTGAGCCCTAGGGTGACCTCAGGGACAGCATCCAGGCTTCGGCCAGGGGCTCCCTGGCAAGAGGCTGTTGGGGAGGAGTGGGTGGGGGGCAAAAAAAAAAAAAAAAAGACAAAAAAATTCACCAGAGCTTTGTATTTTTGTTACGTACTGTTTCTTTGATAATTGATGTGATAATGAGGAAAAAAAAGTCCTATTTTTATACTCCCAACAAACCTGTGTCCTGTGGTTCTTTCCCTTCTTGCCTGTGAGGCACACTGCAGAGGTGTGGGATTCTGGGCTAGGAAGCCCCACTTGCGGCTTCTGAAGCCTCTGGGCTGTGCCTTCTCCATTGGAGAGGAGATGAGGAGGCACCAGAGGCCATGGTAGCAGTGACAGCTGCTACCAACTGAATGCTCGCCACATATACCAGATGCTGGTCTCTGTGTGTTTCAGGCCTTGCCGTAATCTAACTTTTGTGACAACCCTAGGTGGTAAGTGCTGTTACTCCCATAGATGAAGAACTGGAGCTCAGAGAGTTATGGTGACCTGCCCATGGAATTGGTAGGACTGAGCACAAATTTATTTCTGGTCACGCCTGTAATCCCAGCACTTTGGGAGGCTGAGACAGGAGGATCGCTTGAGACCAGGAATTCAAAACCAGCCTGGGCAACATAGCAAGACATCATCTATTACAAAGAATGGAAAAGTTAGCCAGGCGTGGTGGTGCATGCTTATAGTGCCAGCCTGAGTTGTATTAGCCACTTCCTAGATGGACAAGAGGGGGAAAGGCATTTCAATGACAGAAACAGGCATATGCAATAGCACATGGATTTGGAAGGTGGCTATGCTCACCACTATCCCATCAAGGCCAGCACATAGATTTGGAACATCCTGGTGCCTTTTGGGGAGGGTAAACAGAATGTGGTTCCTAGAGCAGGGAAGATAAGGAAAGTGAGGTGGGGAAGATAAGCAGAGGCAGAATCAGGGAAGACAAATGGCCCTAGGCTAGCAAGGGTGTGTGTGTGAGCAGGGCTAATTGCTCCAGTGGAAATAAAGCTGTTTGGAGTGTCACTGGCTCCTATGGACATAAGGTGGAGGGTTCAGGGGCTGCAAAGAGGAAACACAGACCATCACAGCCATTCTCATCTATTCAGCCCATGTTCCTTGAGCCCATGTTGGCCACAGGGCATGTAGGTGAGCTCACAGTGGTGGACGGGAGACAGACAGCTCAACAAATCAGTGCCTCTGTTGAGGCAGGCACTGTGCTAGACACTGAGATAGTTACAAAGATGAGGAAGATACTATCCCATAGACAACAGAAAAAGATGGACACGTGAGTTAATTAGAGTGTGAAGTGCTATGGAAAACGAGTGTTCATGACACTGGAAAGACAGGCTTCTCCGAAGAGCTGATAGTTGAATTGGGTCCTGAAAGTGAGCACGGTTTGGGGGAAGGGAGGGCATTGCATTCCAGGCAGAGGGAACAGCACATGCAAAGACACAAAGAAGATAGGAATATATCTGAGTAAAAGTAGTTCCCCAAAAATGGTTGGAGCCTGGGTTGCCTAGTGGGGAGTGGCCCAAGAAGCTGAAAAGGACAAGTCTATGTACCATATTGGAATGTTTGGACATTACCTAAGGGCAGGCAATAGGAAGTTGCTAAGCAGAGGAGGAACACTGTAAGGTCCCTACTTTAAGGAGATAGTGGATGGGAGTAGGAGAGTCTGGAGGCAGGAGACCAATAAGGAGGCAGGCAAAATAAACCCGGAGAGTGATGAGGTCTCAACTTGAGCAATGGCAGTAGGAAGAGAAATACAGTGCTCCCTTTCCTAACTCTGAGTCCTACAGTTTGCCTTTGAGTTGTTTGTTTTAATGGGCCAGGCACACAACCAGAATTGGCAATTTGTTAAGACAGACCCAGGGGACTAGATTCCAGGTCCCTTATTCTACTTCAAAAGATAGGTCCCCCTATGTCTTGAAGACATAGCTTGGCTCTGTGTGTTGAGGTGGGGGACAGGAAGATTGGCATGTCATTATGAAAAAAGGGAGGCCTAATATGTACCAGCCATAAATTCCATGATTCAAAAGCCACACAAGGCTGGGCGTGGTGGCTCACGCTTGTAATCCTAGAACTTTGGGAGGCTGAGGCAGGAGGATCACTTGAGGCCAGAAGTTCTAGACCAGCCTGGGCAACAGCAAGACCCCATCTCTGCAAAAAAATAAATAAGCCAAGTGTGGTGGCACATGCCTGTAGTCCAAGCTACTTTGGAGACTGAAGCAGGAGGATCGCTTGATCCCAGGAGTTCAAGGTTATAGTGAGCTATTATCGGGCCACTGCACTTCAGCCTCGGCCTGTCTCAAACAAAACAAAACAAAAACAAAAGGCACACAAGCACAAAGAGCCTTAATTTCTTTTCTTTTTTTTTTTTTTTTTTTTGAGACAGAGTGTCGCTTTGTTGCCCTGGCTAGAGTGAGTGCCGTGGCATCAGCCTAGCTCACAGCAGCCTCAAACTCCTGGGCTTAAGCGATCCTACCGCCTCAGCCTCCCGAGTAGCTGGGACTACAGGCATGCCCGGCTAATTTTTTCTATATATATTTTAGTTGGCCAGATAATTTCTTTCTATTTTTAGTAGAGACGGGGTCTTGCTCTTGCTCAGGTTGGTCTCGAACTCCTGACCTTGAGCGATCCACCCACCTCGGCCTCCCAGAGTGCTAGGATTACAGGCGTGAGCCACCGCGCCCGGCCCTTAATTTCTTCATGTCTAAAAGGGGAGATCCTATCCCTTGCTCTGTGTAAGTCATTGTCCCGTTCATTCCTTTGTTTATTCAACAATCATTAATATTTACCGAGCATTTACCATGTGCCAGATGCTGTGCTACGTGCTGGAGTTAGGGCAGTGAGCAATACAGAACCAACCCCTGCCCTCAAGGAGCTTGCTGTGAGGATAAATGAAATAATGATTGTGAAATCGCTGTCAACTATACTGCCCAGTCTCATTATTTTTCTAATTCTTATCTCCCAATAAGATTGCAATCTTAACTAGAGCTACCTGTGGTAGGCCCAGTCAGGAAAAAATGGGTTTAGTCTTGACTTCTTTTTCCTCACTGTATAGCCTTGAGCAAGTCACTTCCCCCTCCAGATGATTCCTTATGCATATTCAGCTCAGGGTCTATAATTATTTTATCTACCATTGTTTTAGATCTATCATACTATATCATAGTTTTAACCACAAAAGGAAGGGATACGTGTCTGGGGGAGGAGACTTCACTATAAAGAAGAAATACTGCTCTACAAACTTGCCGGCGAAAAAGAAGAAATAATAGCAGAAACAGCTGAGAACTCCTAGACACACTGAACTTTCTAAGTATCCCTCCCAGTCTTTCTCCAGCCACTCCTTTTATATTTTACTTCCATTCCCTACCTTTACAGGCTGTGGTCTCTTTAAGTGCCTGCCTTCGGTGTAAGGTAGGCGGTGGGGCCAAGAAAGCGTTTCGTCCCAGGGTTGAGTGTTAACTAGTTTGTCCGTTTCGGGCTGCCGTCCTGCAGATCCGCCATATTGTCTGCTGAAGCTGCTGCTGAAGCTACCGCCGCTGCCGCCGCCAAGTCTGAGCGAGCGGAGCCGCGATGGGTGAGTAAGGAAACCAGGCAATTGGGTACTGCGGCTCAGGCAGTCTCAGGGCTTGGGATCTGGCGAGAGCCTGTCTCTGGTCTGCGGAAGAGTTCTGAATTCCCCTCTAGATAGGTCTGAGGGGAGAGGCCAGGCCGGGAGTGCCCCTCAGGCCAGTTTGGGGCCGGCCGAGGGCCCGCGCGGGGAGCAGTCCTTGGGGGCTGGTTCCGGGGACACCTTGGCACTCCTAAAGCCCCCCACGTGGTGGCCTCTGGCAGGAGCCCACGTGTTCACGGGGGCTAGAAAGGGGCCTACTCTCCGCCCTACGCCCAGAGTGGGCTGGGGAACGGGCTCCCAGCGGCAGGCCTGAGCGACACTAAGGTAGCCTTCTCCTGGCTTGTGTTTGGCCGACGCGCGTCTTGACTAGATTCAGTGGCTTCCCTGAACTCAGGGAAGTCCTACCCAGGTCGCAGGGTAGAGTCCTCTGTTGAGGGGACGCCAGGCGAATCACCTCCAGGCCGGTAACCAGGGGCAGCCAGGCCGAGGGCAGCTTGGGCCGCTGAAGGCCGGGAGAAGAAACAGCTGGGGCGGAAATAGTGTGGTTCGGTTGGGCTCAAAGTGACAACCTTCGTAGTGGTTGATAACCAAAGGCCAAGACCTCTTGGCCACATATAGGTTGGGGACTGAAGGTTTCTAGGCCGGCCCTGGCTAGGAGAAAAGGAGCGACCTGTTGATCTTTCTGAGGGGACTCTGGCTGGCAAGGCCTCTGCTCAGAGAGAATACTCTAAGCCCGAGTCTTTGGGCTTAGAGACAGAAGCAGCAGTGGTAGTTCCTTCACAGCAATAAAAACTTAAATTTGCTAAGCTCTTTCTATGTGCAGGCATTGTTTTGATTGCTTTACATGTCTTGTTTTACTTAACTTGTACAGCCTAATGAGGTAAGATACTACCATTATTCCTGTTTTACAGATGAGGAAACTGAGGCTTAGAGAGGTAAATTAACTTACCCAAGGTCACACAGTGGCTACTCCAGAGCCCTGGTTTATAACTGCTGGTTTTTTATGATCTAGCCCTCTAGTGGTTGGGCTGGAAGAAAGGGAAAGAAAGCTCTTAACCTTAGTATTGTAAAGGTGCTTTTTGCATATGGGTCCACTTTGAAGTCTGTAGTCTGAATGAAACTAAAACAATCTGGAGTAAATTGCTAACCCCAACTATTGTGTCTGGGGGAGCTAAATGAGATTCTGGAATTGAATTCTGTAAGATCTCTGATCCTGAGGAAACAAATTAATGCTTTGAGCTGCAAGGCAATGACTTTAGAGTCAGATCTGGTATTATATATAATTGGGCCTGCCACCTCCTAGCCAGAGAAGTCACTTAAATATCAAATGCAACAATGCATATGGACAGCCTCTAGCACAGTCCATAAATAAATGTTTTTCTTCTTTTCTGAGCCTTCCTTTTCTCATCCTTAGAAAGGAGGGGAGGGGCGGTGTTATCAAGGTATATGGGAACTAAATAAGATAACACAGTGTGTGGAGCCTAGTGAGGGCTCTATAATTATCAGAACAGATTCTTTTCCACCTTCAATAATGTTAGTTTCTTTCCCTTAAGCACTCTGGTTTCCAGAGACCTCAGTTGAATAAGACTGATAGGCTATCTCAGTAGCTGTAGTTTTCTGTATCAGGAGCTCTGTAGGAGTGATGCTTGCAGCCCTGGATGTTGCTTTAATCTGACCCTCGCTAGCAGGGACTACAACCTCATAAATCCTGAGAGACATTGGTTGTCTTGTCACCTTTGCTGCTGATTAACTAACTGAGAATTTGGCCACCCCTCCCAAGCCCCAGTGTGTAGGTCTTGATGTAAACTCTAAACCAATCATTGTAATTCTGTCTTCCTAGACAGTGATTAATTTAGGCATGGGCATATGATGTAGTTCTGGCTAACTGATGTGAAAGGAAGCCTGGGGGACTTCCAGAGACAACTTATTTATTTAAAAGAGATTTGCCAGCTTATATTTTATTCTTATTTTTTGCCAGTTTGTATTTTAACCCAGGTTTTACCAAAATGTGAGAGCCAAAAAAAAAAAAAAAAGACAAACGTGAAAGATATTATAATAATAATAGCCAGCACTTATATAGAACTTGCTGTGTGCTAGGTACTCTTCTAGGTATGGGCATACCTCAGAGATAATGCAGGTTTGGCTCCAGACCACTCCAATAAAGTGAATATCATAATAAAGTGAGTCACATTAATTTTTTAGTTTTCCACTGCATATGAAAGTTGTGTTTATACTATTGTTATAGTCTATTAAGTGTGCACTAAATAGCATTATGTCTAAGAGAATGTACGTACCTTAATGAAAAGTACTTTATTGCTAAAAATTGCTATTCAGCAAGTCATAATCTTTTTGCTGGTAAAGGTCTTTCCTGAATGCTGATGGCTGCTGACTGATCAGGGTGGTGGTTGCTGAAGGTTGGGGTGGCTGTGGCAATTTCATAAAATAAGACAACAATGAAATTTGCCACATCAACTGATTCTTCCTGTCACTAAAGATTTCTCTGTAGCACACAATGCTGTTTTATAGCGCTTTATCCACACTAGGCCTTTTTTCGAAATTGGATTCAGTCCTCTCAAATCCTGCTATTGCCTTATCAACTAAGTTTATGTAACATTCTAAATCCTTTGTTGTCATTTCAACAATGTTTATAGCATCTTCACCAGGAGTAGATTCTTTCTCAAGAAAGCACTCTCTTTGCTCTTCTGTAAGAAATAGCTCCTCATCTATTGAAGTTTGATCATGAGATTGCAGTAATTCAGTCACATCCTCAGGCTCCACTTCTAATTCTATAATAGTTCTCTTGCTGTTTCTACCACATCTGTAGTTGCATCCTCTACTGAAGTCTTAAACTCCTCAAAGTCATCCATGAGTGTTGGAATCAACTTCCAAATTACTTTTAATGTTTATATTTTGACCTCCTCCCGTGAATCAAGAATGTTCGTAGTGGCATCTAGAAAAGTGAATCTTTTCCAGAAGGTTTGCAATTTACTTTGCCCAGATCTGTAGCTATAGCCTTATGAAGTGTATTTCTTTTTTTTTTTTTTGAGACAAGAGTCTCGCTCCGTTGCCCAGGCTACAGTGCCGTGGCGTCAAGCTCACAGCAACCTCAAACTCCTGGGCTTAAGCAAGCCTTCTGCCTCAGCCTCCCGAGTGGCTGGGACTACAGGCATGTGCCACCATGCCCGGCTAATTTTTTTCTATATATATTTTTAGCTGTCCAGATCATTTCTTTCTATTTTTAGTAGAGACAGGGTCTCGCTCTTACTTAGGCTGGTCTCAACTCCTGACCTTGAGCAATCCTCCCGCCTGGGCCTCCCAGAGTGCTAGGATTACAGGCGTGAGCCACCATGCCTGGCCTATTTCTTAAATAATGAAAGTTGAAATTACTCCTTGATCCATGAGCTGCAGAATAGGTGTTGTGTTAGCAGACTTGAAAACAACATTAATTTCATTGTTGATCTCTATCAGAGCTCTTGGTTGAGCAGGTGCATTGTCAGTGAGCAGTAATATTTTTTTTTTTTTTTTTTTTTTTTTTTTTTTTTTGTTGAGACAGAGTCTCAGTTTGTTGCCCAGGCTAGAGTGAGTGCCGTGGCGTCAGCTTAGCTCACAGCAACCTCAGACTCCTGGGCTTAAGCGATCCTACTGCCTCAGCCTCCCAAGTAGCTGGGACTACAGGCATGCGCCACTATGCCCGGCTAATTTTTTCTATATAGATTTTTAGTTGTCCATATAATGTCTTTCTATTTTTCGTAGAGACGGGGTCTCGCTCAGGCTGGTCTCGAACTCCTGACCTTGAGCAATCCACCCGCCTCGGCCTCCCAGAGTGCTAGGATTACAGGCGTGAGCCACCGCGCCCGGCCCCAGCAGTAATATTTTGAAAGGAATCTTTTTCTGAGTAGTAGGTCTCAACATTGGGTCTAAAATATTCAGTAAACCATGCTATAAGCCGATGTGCTGTCATCAGGCTTTGTTCCATTTATAGAGCACAGGCAGAGAGATTTTGCATAATTCTTAAGGGCCCTAGGATTTTCAGAATGGTAAATGAACACTGTCTTCAACTTAGTCACCAGCTGCATTACGCCCTAACAAGGGAGTCAGCCTGTCTTTTGAAGCCAGGCATTGACTTCTGTAACTATGATTGTCATAGATGGCATCTTCCAAAAGAAGACTATTTTCTCTACTTGAAAATCTGTTATAGAGATGGCTTATTTCCTTAAACCTTGTGAACAAACCACTACTAGCTTCACATTTTCCTTCTGCACCTTCCTCACTTCTCTCAGCCTTCAAAGAATTGAAGAGAGTTAGAGCCTTGCTCTGGATAAGGCTTTGGCTTAAGGGAATTTTGTGGCTGGTTTGATCTTCTATCCAGACCACTAAAACTTTCTCCATATCAGCAATAAGATTGTTTTGCTTTCTTTTCATTCATGTATTCATTGGAGTAGCACTTTTAATTTCCTTGAAGAACTTTTTCTTTGAAATCACAATTTGTCTGTGCAAGAGGCCTAACTTTCGGCCTGTCTTTACTTTCAGCATGCCTTCCTCACTAAGCTTTAATCATTTCTAGCTTTTGATTTTAAAGTGAGAGATATACAACTATTCTGTTCTTTTCACTTGAACATGGAGAGGCCATTGTAGGGTTAATTGGCCTAATTTCAATATTGTTCTTTTTTTTTCCCCCAGGGCTTTGATCAATATTGTTCTGTCTTAGGGAATAGAGAGACAGGGAAATGGGGAAATGGCCAGTCGATGGAGCAGTCAAAACACAACATTTATTAGGTTTGTCATCTTACATGGATGTGGTTCATGGTGCACCAAAACAATTACGATAGTAACATTAAAGATGACCAGTCACATATCACCATAACAGTAAAACAATAATGAAAAACTTTGGAATATTGTGAGAATTGCCAAAATATGACGCAGAGACACAAAGTGAACATATGCTGTTGGAAAGATGGCACTAATAGACTTGCTCAATGCAGGGTTGCTATAAACCTTCAATTTGTAAAAAAAAAAAACAAACAAAAAAAACTAATATCTGTAAACTGCAATAAAACAAGGTATGCCTGTACTTTATTTATTAACTCGTTCGATTCTGAGATTCCCATGTTTTAGTTCAGGAAACTGAAGCATAAGAGAGGTTTCAGTAACTTGGGCAAGGTCACAGCTAGTAAATGGAGGAGCCACTTAAGTATAGTTCTAACCAAAATATGGGCTGTTAAGGGCTGTGCTCTGCCTTTGGCAAGGAAAGAGCCCTTTCTGACTCTGAAATTGCCATTAGCAATGTTGGGATCATGAGGCAGAATTTATAAATAACGGCAGGCAGTTTTGAAAGTGATGGTAGTCAGCCACTGAGGGTGAGGGTAGAGGAGATGTCTTTATAATGTTTTTGAGCTGCTGAATTAGCCAACTTCAGAACTTTCCTATTTCTGGACTTAAATAGGATAATAAAGGCTAGGTCTAGTTTGCTTTTGGTTGCAAGTGACAAAACCTTTCTAACTGAACCGTTCTGGTCAGGAAGTAACTGAGCACATCTGTTTTAGTTTCTCTCTAGCCTTGTCCAGCCACCCCCCAGTTTGTAACAGCTACTTTCAGAGAAGGCACTAAATAAAACCATTGATCACTACCTGAGTGTCCCACAAGCATCAGACTTACTCCCCCACTGTGGCCTGCTTCTCCTGACTTTTTTTTAAGAGATGGAATCTCACTATGTTGCCCAGGCTGGAGTGCAGTGGCTATTGACAGGCACAACCATAGTGCACTACACCCTCAAACTCCTGGGCTCAAGTGATCCTCCCACCTCTGCCTCCGCAGATGTGTACCACTGTACCTGGCTGACTTTTCTACCCTTATTTCATTTAGCGTTTATCCACATGTCCTGCATTCCACTCAGACTACCTCCTTTGTGCTTAAGCATTCCTCGCGCAGAAAGTGGCAAAAGCAGTCCCTTCCCCACCCATCTTTTCCTATGGAAATCTCTCTTGTTTTTCAAGATCTATTTTAAATGCTACCTCCTTTATGAACTTTTCCCAAATACATTATACACATTGGAAGCGAACTCTCCTTCTGAATTGTATAGCACTTTGTTCTTACCTTTCTTTTTTTGTTTTTCTTCTAATTACGTTCTAAAAGATGGTAGAGAGTAACTGCTCTGATAAGGAACAGTCTGTTCTTACCTTTTCGTATCCTTTCTTGTACTATAGTTATTTCATTCTGTATAATTAGTTTTTTGACCATTTACTTAATCTCCAGAGCCTTGTTTCCTCATCTCTAAAATAGGGATAATAGGATTGTTATGGGAATTAAATGAAGTAACGCCTGTAAAGCATTTTACCGTGGTTCTTGGCACATAGTAAGTATTCAATTAGTGATAATAGCTATTAATCACTTAGTAAACAAAGTGCTTACTATGTGTCAGGCCATATAGTTTTTTTTTGTTTGTTTTTGTTTTTGTTTTTGTTTTTGTTTGAGGCAGTCTTACTCTGTCACCCTGGGTATAGTGCAGTGGCATCATCATAGCTCACTGGAACCTCAAACTCCTGGGCTCAAGCTGTGATCTTCCTGCTTCAGCCTCCTGAGTAGCTGGGACTATAGGTGTGTGACACCACGCCCGGCTGATTTTTCTATTTTTGGTAGAGACAAGGTCTCATTCTTGCTCAGCCTGGTCTTGAACTTCTGAGCTCAAGCAATCCTCCCACCTCAGCCTCCCAGAATGCTAGGATTACAGGCATGAGGCAACCATGCCCAGCCCAGTCCCTATATTAAATGTAAAGATAAATCAACTCATCTTTGAGGGAAAGACAACATATTAGGAATACTTGTCAGAAACTCATACTTTTAGGGACCAGGCAGGCAATAGTTCTTAATTTTCAGCAAATGTTTATGGAGTACCCTATGTGCCAGAGACTGTTCTGGGCCCTGGAATACAGTGGTGAACAAAACAGACAAAAATCTATCTTTCTGGTGAAATCCTAGGGTTTACATTCTAGTGAGTAATTGAATGAAATAGACCAAGTGGAGTCTGACAATGAACTGGAGAGCCCCATTCCCTGGCTACTGAGCTCCAGCCAGTTGTTGCCATGGCGGAATGTGGCTCTAGTGTTGCCTTATTGTGTGATTTCCATCCTTTTTCAGAATCCCTCTCTTTTTTGAAGCCGTACATCTGGATTTCCACATGATATTAACTGCTTCATAAATGTTACAAGTTAATTTTTAAAATCTAAAAACATTAAGCTAATTAAGGGTAGGATATTTGAGGTCAAATATAGCCCAAGAATTGTCTGTTTTATTTGTAAATTTTGCCTCAATTAATATCTTGTATATTTTATTTCTTAGTCTGTGTGTTTTACAAAGTTCTGTGTATCTAAAAAACATATTAAAGGGATGAAGACAAAGATTTTTAAATGTTTTACTGATAACCATGTATTCAGTGGGTATTATTTTTAGGCATAATATTCACTTGCAGTAAGGTTCACGAAGTAGTATAAATTTTTTTTTTTTTTTGCATATAGCATCTGGCTCTGTTGCCCAGGCTAGAGTGCAGTGGCATCATCATAGTTTATTGCAACCTCCAACTCCTGGGCTCAAGTGATCCTCCTGCCTCAGCCTCCCGATTAGCTGGGACTACAGGCATGCGCCACCATGCCCGGCTAATTTTTCTATTTTTTGTAGAGACGGGGTCTTGCTATGTTGCTCAGGCTGATCTTTTTTTTTTTTTTTTTTCAAAGACTAGTCAAGTGAAGCAGTGGGAGTAGAGAAGGAACAAAAGAATCTGTAACTGATTGTGATTTTTTTTTTCTTAGAAAGGTGGGGGTCTACCCTCTGTTGCTCAGGCTAGTCTTGAACTCCTGGCCTCAAATGATCCTCCTGCCTTGGCCTCTCAGAGTGCTAGGATTACAGCATGAGCCACCAGGCCTAGCTTTGAATTTAGATAATTTAAATTTTCTGGTTAGGCGTGGTGGCTCACGCCTGTAATCCTAGCACTTTGGGAGGCTGAAGCAGGAGGATCACTTGAGGTCAGGAGTTTGAGACCAGCCTGAGCAAAGCGAGACCCAGTCTCTACTAAAAATAGAAACAAAAAATTAGCTAGACGTGGTGGCTTGCGCCTATAGTTCCAGCTGCTCGGGAGGCTGAGGCAGGAGGATCACTCGAGCCCAGGAATTTGAGGTTGCTGTGAGCTAGGCTGACGCCACAGCACTCACTGTAGCCTGGGAAACAAAGCGAGACTCTATCTCAAAAAAAAAAAAAAAAAATAGTAAATTTTCGGCTGTCTTAGTTCTGGTTGGCTGGTCATTACATAATTTTGTTTTGTGGCAGGTGAAATTCTGGTACTTAAGAACTCATGCTTCCAGGGGCATCAGCTCTGTCATTTTCTTGTTCCTCTTGTGCTTGCACTATTAGCATTATCTTCCCTTAGATTTTTTTTTTAAGGCTAGTCAAGTGAAACAGCAGAGTGGAGAAAGGGATAAAGGAATCTGTAACTAGTTGTGATCAGTTGTAAACACCACTGCACTCAGACCAGGCATCCCTTAGGTTTCTTGACAGGACTCTAAACCACTTATCTGTTTTGTGAGTATTAATTTAGTTAAAACTAGATAACTTGTACATCCACTTAACTAGGCACACAGACTACAATATGATGCAGTATGTTAAATGTGAATGAACTAGTATCATCACATCACCTGCTTTCAATAACTCCCAATCTTCCTTCAGGAAAACCTGGCCATCTGACCAACAGATGAAAGTTGTCAGTATTAATAGGTTAATAAGTATATTAAATATTAGTAAGGTTTCTCTGTGTATTTATGTTTCTCTTCCTACATTCCAGTTATTATGTGTCCTATATTTTGGAGACCAGTACAAAATGATACATATTTTGGGCAGAGCAGCTCAGAGTGCTGTGGATGCATATAGTAAGGGGGTCCACTCCAGCCTTGAGGAATCAGTGAAGGTCTTTAGGCTAAGTGAGACCTGAATTATTGATAGGAGTTCTCATTGGTAGGTAGGAGGGGAAATGAGTATTTCAGAACCAAATGATTGGTGGACTAGATGGGTTGGTAGCGTGAGGCAATGATGTTTCAACTTTATCCTGAGGACAGTGAAATGCTTTTGAAGGGTTTTAAATCTCAGAAGTGACATGAGATATATATATATATATATATATACACACACATTGATATATATATATATCTCTTTTTTTTTTTTTTTTAACTTGGATTGCTCTGGCTATTAGAGTGCATTAAGATTCCAACTAGGAGGTTCTTCAAGTAGAGCGGTAGTCCTGGCAAGAGACAATGATGTCAGCAACTGAGGTGTTAATAGTACGGAATAAGAGAGTTAGGAATTTGAATGAGCAGGACTTGGTTATTGATTTCATCTGGTGGCTGAAACTGAGGGTTGGGGGGAAATACTACACATGATTCCTAGGTCTCTTGCCTTGAGCAGCAGCAGAATGATTAGTGATGCTGTTAACTGACATAAATTTAAATTTGGACATTTTGAGGTGTCTCCAACCAGTAAGGGAAAGTATCCAGAAAGCAGTTGAATATAGAAGTCTGGAGCTCAAGAGTGAGATCTGGGAATGGAGATAAAGGTTTGATCGTCTATCCATTTATCTCTATATATGATAACTAAAACTGTGAGAGTCACTAATAGCATCTAGGAACAATGTGTGTCATGAGAGAGGGGCTAAAAAGAGAGCTCTAATGTAGAGCTTTAATGTGCAGAAAGAAGGCAAACAGCAGCCAGAATTGGAAGAAGAAAACAAGGAGTGGTTGGTGTCTACAAAACCAAGGGAAAGAGACTATTTCAAGAAGGAAATAGTTGTCAGGATTGAGTGCTGCCAAGAGGACAAGAAAAAAAGGACTGAAAATGTCTGTTGAATTTAGCATCATGTACTTAATCAATGGCCTTTATAAAAACAGTTTTGATGGTATGGAAGCAAATTGGAGTAAGCTAAGAAATGAGAGAGGAGAGGCAAACTGTTTTAAAAAGTTTAGGTGTGAAGAGAGAAGAGGCAGGTTGATGAGGTTCCCATAGAGTCTAGGCAGGAGATTGTGAAGACCTGAAGTAGGGCAATGGCAGCAGAAGTAGAGAAAAAGAAACAGAGTCCAGAAATATTTAGGAAATAAAGCTGGCCACTCCATTGTATGTGGAGCTGAGGATAAGGGAGATGGAGTTGTCAAGGAAGGGTGACTCCCAAATTTCTGGCTTGAAAAGCTGAGAAGATATTGATGCTGATCCCTAATCCCTTAAATCAGTGTTTCTCAGCCTTTTTTCTTTTTAATCACCCTCCTAAAGAGCCTTTTAAGGCCTTTTTCCCCTTAATATACCCATCCTATGAAATGTTAATACACAGATATACTGTATGTTTTTTTAGGTACTATAAGTATATATGATAAGTATATATATGCATTATACATAAAATAATAAATATAAAACTTGCTTTTTATTAAATGCAGGGTTAAGAATGACTAAACAAATTAAAAAAAAAATTTTTTTTTGAAAGGTTGGGTCTCGCTGTGTTGGCCTGGCTTTTCTCAAATTCCTGGGCTTAAGCAATCCTCTCATCTCAGCCTCCCAAGTAGCTGGGAATACAGGCGTGCACCACCATGCTCAGCTAACTTCAAAAAATTTCTTTTTGTAGAAATGGGGTCATGCTATGTTGTCTAGGCTGGTCTTGAACTCCTGGCCTCAAGTGATCCTCCCACTTCAGCCTCCCAAAGGGCTGGGATTATAGGTGTCATATTTCCCCCATTGAGAATGCATACCTTATAAGAAATCATTTATGCCAGATGTTTCAGAATTTTATTTATTTATTTATTTGAGGCAGAGTCTTGCTCTGTTGCCCAGGCTAGAGTGCCATGGCGTCAGCCTAGCTCACAGAAACCTCCAGCTCCTGGGCTCAAGCAATGGTCCGGCCTCAGGCTCCCAAGTAGCTGGGACTACAGGCACATGCCACGACGCTCAGCTAATTTTTCTATTTTTAGTAGAGATGGGGTCTCTCTCTTGCTCAAGCTGGTCTCATACTCCTGAGCTCAAGTGATCGTCCCACCTTGGCCTCGCAGAGTGCTAGGATTGCAGGTATGAGCTACCACACCTGGCCTAATTTTTGAATTTTAGAAAGACATTACAGTACATATAACTTGTATAATACCTTCAGCAGGGATCTGGGATAGAACCCTGTACAATGAAATATTATTAATATTTCTGTAGCAAAAATATTACCATTTGAATATTAATTGAGTGGAATAAATTAGAACTTTAAATAGTTTCATGTCAGTTTAGTTCAGGTTTTGCTGCTAAGTGTGTTTTGAGGCCATATGTACTAAAAACCTTCCTGTTTTCAGAGCTTTTTTGATTTCGGAATTCCAGATAAGGGATTGTGGACCATGAATTAGGAGAAATAGAAAAGGAGCAGGTTTATGGAGAAGATGGTGGGTTTTTTCTTTTCTTTAGACATTTGAAGTGCTTGTGAGACATGGTTAGAGGAACCCATGTTCCTTTCAGGTATAAGGTATGGATTGCAGAAGTCATCAGTATTTAAATCTTCCCAGAGGTTATAATTATCTAATGAGACATGATTGAAATTGCCCTTCTTGGGGTGAAGTAAATGGTAGGGAATAGGCCCTTTTAAAAAACCCGTGGCTCATTGGTTCTTTTTTTAAATTTATTTTTATTTTTAAAATTTTTTAAGAGACAGAGTCTCACTCTTTCACCTAGGCTGGAGTACAGTGGCGTCATCATAGCTCACTGCAACCTCAGACTCTTAGGCTCCAGGGATCCTCCTGCCTCAGCCTCCTAAGTAGCTGGGACTACAGGCACGCACCACCACACCGAGCTAATTTGTGTGTGTGTGTGTGTGTGTGTGTGTGTGTGTGGAAACCGGGGTCTCACTGTGTTGCCCAGGCTGGTCTCGAACTCCTGGCCTCAGCAATCCTCCCACCTCAGCCTGCCAAAGTGCTAGGATTACAGGTGTGAGCCATGGCACCCTGCCTCATTGGTTTTTTTTTTTTTTTTGAGACAGAGTCTCACTCTGTTCCCCGGGCTAGAGTGAGTGCCGTGGCGTCAGTCTAGCTCACAGCAACCTCAAACTCCTGGGCTTAAGCGATCCTACTGCCTCAGCCTCCCGAGTAGCTGGGACTACAGGCATGCGCCACCATGCCCGGCTAATTTTTTGTATATATATATATTTTTAGTTGTCCATATAATTTCTTTCTATTTTTAGTAGAGACGGGGTCTCACTTTTGCTCAGGCTGGTCTCGAACTCCTGACCTCGAGCGATCCACCCGCCTCGGCCTCCCAGAGTGCTAGGATTACAGGCGTGAGCCACCGTACCCGGCCCTCATTGGTTCTTAAAGTCTAGCTTTTAAGGAAATGAAGACATACTAGAAGGATAAAGATTAAGAGAAGGAAGCTGGAGTGTTAGAAGGAAGGAAAAGGAAAAACCACCTGTTCAATACAAAGCAAAAAAATATAATTCTCCTCTTTGACTCTAACTTCCTGAAAATTGCCCTGATCAGGAATTGAGGCCTTTCACTGTATGAGCTGAGAAGAAAAAGAAAATACTGTTGATTCAGCATTTAGGCCCTAGATACTTTCACATTACCTCATTAATCCAGCAGGGCCCTGTAGAGTTTATTATCCCCATTTTAGAGGGGCAGAAGTGAGATTCAAAATAATGGGTAATTTGCCCATGGTTGTGCAGTTGGGCTTGGAACCCAGTTCACCTGACTCCCAAATCAGTGCTTTTTCCACTGTATCATGTTGGAAGGAGTTGATAGAGTTTGAGGGGTGATAAGAGTTTGAGGGGCAATATTGGATGACTGTCGGTGGCATGCCTTCTGAGGTTGGAGAGGATTCTCTTTGTGCCTCTTTGTGCCTTTCAGCCTTGCTTGCTCTTCTCCCCGTATCGTCCTGGACCCTTCCCACATGGGGCCTTAGAAATTGCCTCCCCAAATCTAGCTCCCTCTTTTTCTGGTGTGTGTGCGGGGGGTGGGAGAAAGGGGTGTTTTTGTTTTGGGGGGTTTTTTTGAGACAGGGTCTCACTCCACTGCCAGGATGGAATGGCTCTTTTTCAATTAATATGTACAGATTAGAGAAATCCCTGTTTTTGATTTGTCAGAAGGGCTCAGAAAGGCCCTTAATAAAAGTTAAAATGAAGAGCTAATCAGAAGCATTTGTGTAATTCAGCCCACAGACAATGTAGAACCCTTCTTGTCCGAAGACTAGGGTTGGGAGTAGAGGATACTGCAGAATAGAGGCCAGATAGCCAGCACACTCCTTCCAGGAAATAACAAGAGTCCCCTTGTGGTTGGTTTCCTATTTCAGAGGCATTTTGCTGTGTGGACCTTTGTTTTTATGCCTCTTTAACCAAACTGGTCTTGTTCTCCAAACTGATCTTGGGTTTTCTGATTTCCTAATCTTTGCTCCTGGTGAACTGCTTGTCCTCCCACCCCTATTACATTCAGAAATATTAACCATCTAGCCTTGGAAGATCACTTCAGAGCTTACCACCCAGTAATGACAGTTCTCACTCCCATCCTCTGTACTCATTGTACAGTTACATTCATTATCGTTTATATTCTTAGTGCTATGAGATTAAACTAAATTGTAAAGCTTCCCAAAGGCAGAAACCTTTATACATTGTCTATTT
The DNA here is from genome assembly GCF_041146395.1 of Eulemur rufifrons. Taxonomy (NCBI): domain Eukaryota; kingdom Metazoa; phylum Chordata; class Mammalia; order Primates; family Lemuridae; genus Eulemur; species Eulemur rufifrons. The sequence continues at coordinate 21,911,307 of NC_090990.1, forward strand.
AAGTCAGTTTGGAGATAACCATTTAGAAACGTGTGTGTGTGTGTGTGTGTGTATTATATATAGGTATATATATGAGTGTATACACAGATACATACACACATGTGTTTGCAAGTGCTTAGGTTATATTTAGTGAATATTTCTGGGTTTGCTTAAATGGAAGTTGAGCTCTTTGGTTTCCCTACTTTAAGTAATTTTAGTCCACGGTAGCAGCTAGTGATGGTGGCAGTGAGGTGTCCCTAGGAAGGTGAAAGCCACCAGATTCTGCACGCTTCGCAAGAGATAGTTGGAAAATTTCTCTTGGAGAAATTGTTTGGATTATGGCTTATCCTAGTCCTCTACTACGTCTTCTCTCTACCTTTTACCTCCCCTTCCATATGTCTGAGCATTGCGTTTACATATACACTCAAGGGCCAATGGACTAGTAAATCCTAGGTGAGAATTAGGATTGGAGAACTAGAGAACTAGGGCTGTCAATGCTCTAGTTAATTCATTACCTCAGTGTACCATGCTTCACTTAGACCCTGAGCTTTGAATATATAATGGTGTGTGCAGAAGGTAGTTTTCCTCAGGTGACCTTTAGCTAAACCACCTAGTGTGTAAATTCAGCTTTGTTTCCTAGAGTGATTGCTGTTCAGCCTGGTCCTGTGAGGATGCTGCCAGAATATGAGCAGCTTTATTATTGTCCCATTGTGGACTGACCCAATTGTCTGGTAGAAGAGGAGTCTCTCCTATTGTCTTAGTGACTGGCATTCTGACAGGCTTGCAGATTACACTCTGAGAGCCTCATGCCATCAGACTTGTTTCATACCGTTTTCTTGTTTACAGAATCTCCTGGTCATGAAGCTCTGAGAGAAATTCAGAAAGTTTGAAAAGCCATTTCCAAACCTAATCCTACCCTACCAGCATAGCATTTTACTATTTACAGGGTACCCTGATTTGGTCTTCGTTGTGACTCTGATGTAGACAGGGTAAGGGTATGAAAGTTGAGATACAGATAAGTGACACCCAAGTGTACAATTACTAAGTATATTAAGTAGCAAGACTAGGAATCAGTCTGTCTTTGTGGCTGTTTTCACCAATATACCACACTGCTTTCAGCGTGCCTGTTGGTGGTGCATCCAGCACACTACCTTCTCTCAGTGCTAGATATTTCTTTTATTTCCCCTCTGTCTTTCCTTTTTTTTTTTTTTTTTGAGACAGGGAGTCTGTCACCCAGGCTGGAGTGCAGTGGCATGATCATAGCACTCACTATAACCTTGAACTCCTGGCCTCAAGCAATCCTCTCACCTCAGCCTCTGCCACACTCACCTAATTTTTCAAATGCTTTTTGCAGAGATGGGGTGTTTCTGTGTTATCCAGGCTGGCCCCGAACTCCTGGCTTCAAGCAATCCTCCCACGTCAGTCTCCCTAAGCACTGGGATTACAGGCCTGAGCCACCATACCCAGCTTAGATATTTCTTTGTAATACAAACCCTTGAAGGTATTCTGTCCATTCACATAATGTTGACCTTTTAGATTTTCAAACCCTACAGCTCATCCTATTTCACACAACTTTGTATCATTAATGCTGCTGTCACTACCACCATCTCTCTTCCATACACACACACAGCCTCAAAAACAAGAACTAGGGGAATTAACTCCAATGGTTGTGTTTTTCCTTTGCAGTAACAACCTGCCGGTCCCTACAAATTTCTACTTTTTCTGTGTGTATTAGTATTTGTATCATCTGATATTTTTATCCCTTGTTCATGGCAAGAACTGGACCACACCTCATTTGAGAGATTGAATCAGGCAATAGTATAGTAGAATCCAAGTGCAGAATTGACATTCCTGGGAGCCCACCCCTTTCAGGAAATAGCAAAGAAGTCCCCTTATGGTTGGTATGCTGTTAGGGAAGATAGATGTAAGGGTGAAAACATTGGATTTTGTCAGAAAGACCTGGATTAGACTCACCCACTTGATAGCTGGGTCCTTCTGCAAGTTGTGCCTCAGTTTCCCCACCTCTAAAGTGGGGATTCTACATGAGCCTAAACTAAGCAAATCCCTACTAATTACCGATCAAATATGAATTTCCCCCTTCTATAGAGATTGACTTTGGGATAGATGGAAGATCTTTCAAATAGGATATCTTGGTTTTTAGTCTGGATTTAGTGGATAAAACCTTTTCACCATGGCCAGAGACTTTGGTAAGCATTCCGGAATGAACTTTAGAAGACTGCTTCACAGCTAGCAGTGAGTACACAAATGTGAGACTTGGCAGAAACATTGTGATCCTTGCCCTCCTTGGTGCCTGACAGAGGTCCCTACTAGCATGACATGGAACATAAGTAATTTGATACCAGAAGTAACTTGTTGTATACTGCAACTTATTGTAATTGGTTTAATAGGTTGGTTTAATCACACAAACTGTTAACATTGAAGGCATCTCAATTCAAGATAAGTTCATTAAGAAAGGATTCACGTGGATCACTGATTTATTTTGATTATCTTAATTTGCTAATTGCTATATATAATGCCTAAAAGGAATAGATATCCACGTGCAAAAGAATGAAGTTGGACCCCTACCTCACACCATACACAAAAATTAACCCACTGGGTCAAAGACCTAAATGTAAAAGCTAAAACATGAGACTGTTATAAGAAAACATGGGGTAAATCTTCATGACTTTGGATTAGGCCATGGTTTATTCAGTATGACATTGAAAACACAAACAACCGCACACACATAATGGCTTAATCAAAATTTAAAACTTTCATGCTTCAAAAGACACCATCATGGGCAGTGCTGTGGCTCACACCTGTAATCCCAGCACTTTAGGGGAGGCTAAGGCGAGAGAATCACTTGAGGCCAGGAATTCAAAAACAACCTGGACAGCCACTCTATCTCTACCAAAAAAAAATCCCTTCTAATTCAACTTGTGGATTTTGTTTAATAAGGTGCAGTTATATGGAATAAGCAGAATGAGATTCTCTGGATCTTTATTCCTTCCCAATTCATTCCATTTGGAGTGAAGCTATGCATGAGAGCCATCATGCTCTGTTACTACCAGCCTCTCTGGTTCTGGAATCAAAGCCTAAAGGGTAGACCATAAAGCATAGGTGTTCATTCTTGAAGCCAAGTTTCAGAAACACTTTGCTTTCCAAATATACTTGAGTGTTGTTTTTTGAAAATTACGTAAATACTCATTTGGCTTTATTTTGGCTGTCAGTTAGCTGACATGCCAAAATGCCCCTCAGTTTTAATAATTCAGTGATTCTCTGAATCCTGCTTATTCCATTTCTCTCTCCCCATTTTCTATACAAATTTATATATTCCTAGTTCATATTATTATTTTTATTTTGGGTTTATTGTAATCTACTTCAGATCCTTTGGAAAACTGAAATTTAAAATGTTGGATGGAACATTTGAGAGCATGCTAGAGCATGCTGTGTGCTGTGCACTGTCCTGCAGACTCAAAGATAAAGCATTCATGCTCTCAAAGATTTAATGATCTAGAAGTGAGAGGTGGTGAGGATGTAAACTAAAACACTGTTATTGGAGGTGGTCAGTAGCAACCAATTTGGAGTATCAGGTAAAAATCAATTTACTGTCTTTGGGGAAGAGAAAGTTCATGGCTGACTCCAAGATCAGGTGAATGATGACGGCATTAATTCTGAGACAGGGAATATAGGAGAAGAAACTGGTTTAAGGCGAAAGTGAGGTGGAGATAGCTAGTAGGCAGGAGGTTGTGATGATTGGGATTTGGAATTTGGTTTAAAAGTAGAGTTTGAAACAGAGGGAGATCATGGATGGTTTTGGCGGAGAGGTAGATTCTCCTGCCAAGAAGAAGACCAAAGGTCAGATTTTGGTGCATACTGATGTTGAGAGGTTTGCTTTGGACGAGAACCACAATAAGAAACCTGAGGAGTGGTTGGAAAGGTAAGAGAAGAACTTGGAAGAAGGTGTTGCTATCAGAACTGTGTGTAGAGTTTCAGGAAGGCAAAGGTGATTATCAGTGACAGATTAGAAAGTCAAATAGGATGAATACTGACAGGGTCACTGGATTTAGCAGTCTAAACTGCCTTTTTCTGAGGTATGTGTCCTGTAGTTTTTATAAAGGAGCATTTTTATTCAGTGTTCATATGACTTCTGGAGGAAACCTGTGGTTTCTGGGTTTCTTAGTAGGAAATCTGTATATTAACTACCTTTGAAAGGTCTGCTCCACTCCAGTCACAAGGAAAGTTTCTTGGCTATACACATCTTCACTTACCTATCCTGCAAACATTTATTAAGTAACTACTAAGCTAGGCCTTGTGTTTGGGACAATGGAGGTGCTCAATAAGTATATAATAATTACTATTTGAGTAGTGATTCAATCAACAAATATTTGTATATCTATGATACAGTTGCTGAGGATACAAGAAAGGTCACTTCCTTGTGAAACTTAACATCCTATGTAGAACAGACACAGATCGTAATTAGTATAATGAAGAAAATAAAACAGATGTTCTGAAAAAAACAGGCTAACTTATTTTGGGTGAGGGTAACAGGAAGTGAGGGGAAGGACCCAGCAATTCCAAGAGCTGGTGAAGAGCATTGTAGACAGAAAGAGAACAGGAAGTGCAAAGACTATGCAGCAGGAAACAGCTTGATGAGTTCCAAATCCTGAGAGGGTCATTGTGACAGGAACCTGTAATGAATGAGGTTTAAGAGTTGCATGAGGCCTGGCACAGTGGCTCACGCCTGTAATCCTAACACTCTGGAAGACTGAGGCGGGCGGATCGTTTGAGCTCGGGAGTTCGAGACCAGCCTGAGCAAGAGCGAGACCCCCCGTCTTTACTAAAAATAGAAAGAAATTAGCTGGACAACTAAAAATATATATAGAAAAAATTAGCTGGGCATGGTGGCGTGTGCCTGTAGTCCCAGCTACTTGGGAGGCTGAGGCAGAAAGATCGCTTGAACCCAGGAGTTTGTGGTTGCTGTGAGCTAGGCTGATGCCACGGCACTCTAGTCCGGACAACAGAGTGAGACTCTGTCTCAAAAAAAAAAGTTACATGAGACAAGATGAGCTGGAGGTGTAGGCAAGGCCTTGTACTGTGGAGAGGATTTTGTTCTAAATGCAAGAGAGAAGTATACACCAGTTTTATTGTGTGGTAATGGATTTGGGGGAAAGGCGGGGAAGAGGGGGATTGTTTTAGTAGCCAGGAAAAGAGTTGGTGACTTAGACAGGGTAGGGGTCAGGAATTGGGAGAGACGTAAATATATTCAAGATATATTTTGGAAATAAAACTGTGACAGGATTTAGCAATAGATTAAAGAGGTGAGAGAAAGGGAGGAATCAGGAACAGCTTTTACCAAAGTTTTGGATTGAGTAACTGGTAAATGGTATTGCTGTTGCTGATGGTGGCGGGAGGAAGTTAGAAATAAAGTTAGTTTTGGATATCCAAGTGGAGATTTCAAGTAGGTAGTCTGGAGCTCAAAGGAGAGGGCTGGGCTGGGGACATAAATTTGGGGATTGTCATTGGATGAGATCACCTAGGGAGAGAGTGAAGATAGAAACCAGTATTTAGATGTAGGGAGGAGGAGCCATCAAGAGAGACTGGGAAGTATGGGTGAGGTAGGGAATGGTGCCAAGAAAGCTGAGAAGTGATTAGTAACTGCTATTGAAGAGTTAAGACGAGGACAGAAATTTATTTCCATTAAATTTGGTAAAATGGACATTGTTGGTACCTTGATAAAAGCAGTTTTGTAAGTCAGATTTGGTTAGAATGAACAGAGCACACAGATTCAACAATATTGGTAATGTCTATTTTTTAAAGTTGGTTATTTTGTTGTGCTTTATTTCTTACACATAAGATTTATAATAAGGAACATGTCACAATAAAATTAAGGTAAATGAATACTTAGGATTTGTAGATGACTTTTAAGAAGAGAGATTCGGTTATCATGTTATCAAATTTAGTATCAAATAGTGGGCAACCTGTCATTAGGTATCTCGTGGTATGATGCAGTGTGAAACACAGCATCACCTATATATATTCTTGCCAAAAAATATTTTTAACCTGAATCTATTCAAGCCCCAAACTTTACAGGAAATACAAAGGATAGGAGTATGAGTTTCATGACATAAAACCAGAATGTGGAGCATTCTATAAGACAGCTGAACCAGGCACGGTGGCTCATGCCTGTAATCCCAAGTGCTTTGGAAGGCCGAGGGGGAGGATCACTTGAGGCCAGGAATTAGAGGCAAGCCTGAGGAATGTAGCAAGACCCTGTCTCTACAAAAAATAAAAATAAACACATTTAACTGTGGTGGAAGGCGCCTGTATTCCTAGCTACTCCAGAGGCTGAGGTGGGAGGATCACTTGAGCTATGATTGCACTACTGTACTCCAGCCTGGGTGACAGAGTGAGCTAGACCTTGCTCTCTAAAATAAAAGAATTATTGACTTCCTACCCTTTGAGACATTTCAGTTTGTGGTTAACTGAAATTCCAGGATGTGAGCAGATTTGTTTCTTTATCAGTGATGGTACAAACCCCAACTCAGAATTCTGATCTATTTTCTGTTGCCAATAGCTGTGAGCTTCTCTTTTTACAAAATGAACAGAACCTGGAATTTGGAACCAAACAGGTCAGGGTTGACTTTAACTTTCTGGCTTGTCACTGAGTCTCATTTTTCTCATCTGTAAAATAGGGAATAATGCCCACTTCTCAGGATTGTTTTGAAGGATTAGAGATTATGTATACAAAGAGCTTGGCACATTATCAAACCTAACTAACTTGCTAACGCTGTGGGCTCTATACTCCAGTGCACGCTTACCATTTTCTTTTTAATTAACTGGTATATGGCTATTGTGTTTTAACCCAAGAATCTTATGTTGATGTTTATTTGTTTGAGAATTCCTAGTGGAGAGTCCAAGGAGGGACCAGCTGAAAAAAGTCATTTCAGCCTGGGAGAAGATAGGTTTCTTATATTCTTTAAGGAAGAGGACAAATGCTGGGAGATAACAGGTTTTTTAAATCTCTTATCTCTTTTCTCAATGGCTTTAAGGAACTCTTAATACATCATCATGAAGGCCGGGCGCGGTGGCTCACGCCTGTAATCCTAGCACTCTGGGAGGCCGAGGCGGGTGGATCGCTCGAGGTCAGGAGTTCGAGACCAGCCTGAGCAAGAGCGAGACCCCGTCTCTACTAAAAATAGAAAGAAATTATATGGACAACTAAAATATATATATACAAAAAAAAATTAGCCGGGCATGGTGGCGCATGCCTGTAGTCCCAGCTACTCGGGAGGCTGAGGCAGTAGGATCGCTTAAGCCCAGGAGTTTGAGGTTGCTGTGAGCTAGACTGACGCCACGGCACTCACTCTAGCCTGGGCAACAGAGTGAGACTCTGTCTCAAAAAAAAAAAAAAAAAAAAAAAATACATCATCATGAGTTGTAAAGCTCATATGCCCAGTAGTTATTCTGCCTGATTTAAAGCCTTAGCTCATTCTCAGTACCAGGGCAGCTACAATAACATTTCATTAGAAAGTCTTACTTTGCAAAGAGGAGAGCCCACTCAGCTTAGCACCGGGACAAGGGTCATAATTTGAAAAGATTGACTGCCCAGTGGTATTCCAGGGCCCATGTCCTTTGAAGATTGCCACGTCATTACCCAGAAAGAAAACGCTGGTTCCCTGATCTCTCACATACAGTTCTTTTGGGCTCTTCTAGGCAGATGCGTTCAAGTGATTGGTAATCTACTTGGTATACTTTTTGAAATATAGACCATACACCATAAGACTTTGATTTGGAAAGTCCTAGAGCCAGCAGCTGTCCGGGATGCTTTAAGCACATATTTGTGAGCTTGAAGGTATAATGGTATTGTTCCCATCCCATATATAGGACAGCTGGTTATACATAGTATGTGTTTTTCTGGCAAAATATACATAATTTTAAAAATTTATGAATCTCAAACTTTTAAACATACCAGTGATTAAGTGTAGCACTACAGCAATCTTACTACTCACTAGTGTGTGACCCGAGCCTCAATTTTTTTTTTTTGTTCTTTTCTCTGACAATTGTGTTTTCTAAGCCTCAGTTTTTTAATCTATCAGTTAAGGCCTATATGAGTTTGCTAGGGCTTCCATAACAAATTACCACAGATCGGGTGACTTAAACAACAGAAATACATTTTCTCATAGTTCTGGAAGATAGAAGTCCAAAATCAAGCGGCCAGCAGGGTTGGTTTCTTCTGAGGCTGCTGTTTGGCTTCTAGATAGCCGTCCGTCTTAATGTTCACATGGTGTTTTCCCTCTCTTCTTACCAGGATGCCAATTACTGGATTAGGGCCTACCCAAATAACCTTAATTACCTCTTTAAGGACTCTCTCTCCAAATATAGTCACCTTCTGAGGTACTGGGGATTACGACTTCATCATATGAATTTGGGGAGGACATAATTCACCCATGCCTATATTGTTGCTAGTTCCTTGGTTCTAAAAGCCTAGAAAATGCAGGGCAACATTAGACATTTATTCTCTAGAAATGGGAAGTACAATTCACTTTGAGATGATTCCTTGACTAAGAAAACCCAAAGCTAGTGTAGGGCGGTCAGATGCTAGGAAAGTTTTATTTGTATTGTGGATTTTTTTGACCCAGCCCCAGCAAGTAAGAGAGTGCATGATGGAAAAAGCCCCCTGGCCTGCTGGATCGCTGAGAGATAGCCCAGTTTTCCTTTGGTTGCTGATTCCACATGTACTTCTACGGATATTCCTCCTTTCAATCTAACCTCCCTGCGTGCTTCTCCAGTGAAGTCATAAGCAAATATCTGTGATAGTTTCTTGTCACCATGGTAACTAAAGAAACACAACCTGGTTCCCCTTCCAGCTTCACTGTCAGCTCTGCTCAAAGGAAGGGATAGCCTCCGGGAGAGCCCAGACTCAGAGTCATGAAAAAACATGTGTCAGGTAATAGGGGACGGAGGTTCACAGTGCTGCCTTTAGGAAATTGTCCTCTACCTGTTAGTCTCCAGGCATTGGGGTAATCAGGGACCCCAAAGGGAGGTCACTGCTGTCCCCTAGAACTTTTTTTACAATAAGTCCACTTGGGTTTTGCCAAGTGGATGTGAAGACTTGTACATTGTAAGACTCTACTACTGCTATTGCGTACCCAAGCTACTTTCCAGAATGATCAGGGGCACCTTCTCTAAAGTTTCATTTCTTCAATATCCCTAGCTCCAAAATTCAGCTCTCCGTCCTCAGCCTCCAGTTTCACTTCTCTTTCAATCCAGATTCCCTCGTAGACTCCTTTTTTTTTTTTTTGAGACAGGGTCTTACTCTGTCACCTAGGCTGGAGTACAGCTGCACAATCATAGCTCACTGTAACCTGGCTCAGGCGATCCTCCTGCCTCAACCTCCTGAGTAGCTGGGACTACAGGGCAACACCACCACGCCCAGCTAACTTTTTCTTTATGGTTTAGAGAGATGGGGTCTCACTATCTTGCCAGGCTGGTCTTGAACTCCTGGCCTCAAGTGATCCTCTCACCTCAGCCTCCCAAAGTGCTGGGATTACAGGCATGAGCCACCATGCCTGGCAGACTAATTTTTCTTTTCTTTTTTAGACAGAGTCTCACTTTGTTGCCTGGTCATGAGGGCAGTGGCATGGTCACACATGACTGCAACCTCAAACTCCTCGGCTCAAGCGATAGTCCTGCCTCAGCCTCCCAAGTAGCTGGGACTATAGGCACACACCACCACACCTGACTAATTTTTCTATTTTTTGTAGAGGTGAGATTGCACTCTTGCTCAGGCTGGTCTCGAACTCCTGGCCTCAAGCCATCCTCCTGCCTTGGCCTCCCAAAGTGCTAGGATTACAGGCTTGAGCCACCATGCCTGGTGAGAAATTTCTTTTTTAATTCTGTTGTCACGATCATCCCTATCCCTCCAGAAAAAGGACAGTATTAAGAGTTAGTTGTCCCCTTCTTTGTGCATATAAAACTTTCACTTTTGCGATACTTGTAGTCACTGTTTCAGACTAAAAATTGAGAAGATGGGAATTACCTATCAGGGGAGAACCAAGTTGGTAAGGCTTCAGGGAGGTTCGCTGCCAGTTTTTTTTCTTTCTTCTTCTTCTTTTTTTTTAATGACAGCTGAGGGCAAAGAGATTGTTTTTGTTTTTTGAGACAGGGTCTTGCTCTGTCACCCAGGCTGAAGTACAATGGCTTGATCATAGCTCATGGCAACCTTGAACTCCTGGGCTCAAGTGGTCCTCCAGCCTCAGAATTTAAAAACATTTTTTTTATTGTTGTGAAATATATGTGACAAGATTTGCCATTTTAACCATTTGTGAGTGTATAATTCAATGGCATTAATTACACTCACAATATTGTGTTACCATCTCCTCCACTATTTCCAAACTTTTTATTATTACCCCAAACAGAAATTCTGTTTTACTTCCCATTTTCCCTACCTCCCAGCACCTGGTAACCTTCAATCTACTTTCTGTTTCTGAGTTTATCTACTCTAGGTACCTCATATAAGGGAATCACATAATTTGTCCTTTTGTGTCTTGCTTATTTCATTTGGCATACTGCTTTCAATGTTCATCCATATTGTATCGTGTCAGACCTTCATTCCTTTTCATAGCTGAATAATACTCCATGGGATGCATATACAGTAATCCTTCCCTTATCTGCAGAGGATATGTTCAAAGACCCTCAATGGATACCTGAAACTGCACATAGGACCAAATCCTTTATATACTATGTTTTTGCCTATATATACATACCTACGATAAAGTTTGATTTATAAATTAGGCACACGAAGAGATTGATAACAATAACTAATCATAAAGTAGAACAATTGTAACACTGTGTCAGCATCACTACTCTTGTGCTTTGGGACCATTATTAAGTAAAACAAGGGTTGCTTGAACACAAGCACTGCAATCTGATAAAGAGATCAGCTCCTGAGTGACTAACGGGCAGTAGAATATATGATGTAGATATACAGGACAAAGGGATGATTCACATCCCAGGCAGGAGGGAGCATGGTAGCTCAAGATTTCATCATGCTACTGAGAGAACAGCACTCAATTTAAAACTTATGAACTGTTTGTTTCTGTAATTTTCCATTTAATATTTTCAGACCTTGGTTGACCATGGGTAACCGAAATCCTGGAAAGTAAAACTATGGATAAGTGAGGACTGCTGTACCACATTTTGTTTATCTGTTCCTCTGTTGATAGGTACTGGGTTGTTTCCACCTTTGGCCTATTGTGAACAATGCTGCACTGAACATTATCTATAAGTGTCTGTTTCAGCCCTGTTTTTTTTTTTTTTTGAGACAGAGTCTTACTCTGTTGCCCAGGCTAGAGTGAGTGCCGTGGCATCAGCCTAGCTCACAGCAACCTCAAACTCCTGGGCTCAAGGGATCCTCCTGTCTCAGCCTCCCGAGTAGCTGGGACTACAGGCATGCACCACCATGCCCGGCTAATTTTTTCTATATATATTTTTAGCTGTTCATATAATTTCTTTCTATTTTTTAGTAGAGATGGGGTCTCGCTCTTGCTCAGGCTGGTCTCGAACTCCTGAGCTCAAACGATCCGCCCACCTCGGCCTCCCAGAGTGCTAGGATTACAGGCGTGAGCCACCGCGCCCGGCCCTGTTTCAGCCCTGTTTTCCATTCTTTTGATATATACCAAAGAGTTGGATTGCTGGATCATGTGATAATTCTGTTTAATTTTTTTGAGGAACCACCATACTCTTATCTACAGCAGCTGCACCATTTTTACATTCTTACCAGCAATGCACCAGATTCCAATTTCTCCACATGCTAGCCAACACTTGCTATTTTGTTTTATTATTCTCATTCCATCCTCGTAGGTGTGGAGTGGTATCTCATTGTGGTTTTGACTTAATGTTGAGCATCTTTTCATGTGCAGATTGGCCATTTGTGTATCTTTTTTGGAGAAATGTGTATTCAAATCTTAATAATTTATACATTTATTTATTTATTTATGAATGAATGAACGACAGAGTCTCACTCTGTCACCCAGGCTGGAGTGCAGTGGCAGGATCATAGCTCACTACAGCCTTGAATTCCTGGGCTCAAAGGATCCTCCCATCTCAGCCTTTCAAATAGCTGGGACTACAGACGCACACGTGTCACAACACCTGGCTAATTTTTTTTCCCTTTTTTTTTTTTTTTTTAAGACAGTCTCACTCCGTTGACCTGGAAGTGCACTGGTGTCATCATAACTCACGGCAACCTCAAACTCCTAGGCCCAAGCGATCCTCCTGCCTCAGCCTCCAGAGTAGCTAGGACTATAGGCACACACCACCACGCCCAACTAATTTTTTCTGTTTTTAGTAGAGATGGGGTCTTACTCTGTCTTTTTGATGAATTGATCATATAATGTCCTTTGTCTTTTATGACAGTTTTTGACTTAAAGTCTATTTTGTCTGATCTTAGTATAGCTATTCCAGTTCTCTTTATTCCCTTCTCATTTTCTTTTGTGTATATTTTTAATTATTATTTTATGTAAATGTATTTGTTTAGATATATCCTTGTGATTACTATGGGGATTACATTTAACATCCTAAATTTACAACACTGTTATTTGAATTGATACTAACTTAATTCAATAGCATATAAAACTTTCACAGTTTCTGTGGCTGCCTAAAAAAGAAAATAGCATATAAAACTCTGCTTATGTACAGCTCTGTCCCCCTTTATGTTATTGTCACAAATTATATCTTTGTACAATGTGTGCCCAGTAATGTAGATCTATAATTATTTTATGCATTTGTCTATTAAATCATGTAGGAAATGAAAAGTGGACTTAACAAACCAAAAAATACAATAATATTGGCTTTTCTATTGGCCCATGTAGTTACCTTTACCAGAGATTTTTTTTTTTTTTTTTTTTTTTGAGACAGTCTCACTCTGCTGTCCTTAGTAGAGTGCTGTGGTATCATCCTAGCTCAAAGCAACCTCAAACTCCTGGGCTCAAGTGATCCTCCTGCCTCAGCCTCCCAAGTAGCTGGGCCTAGCATGCCATGACACCCGGCTAACTTTTCTAATTTTAGTAGAGAGGGGATCTTGCTCTTGCTCAGGCTGGTGTCGAACTCCTGAGCTCAAGTGATCCTCCCACCTTGGCCTCCCAGAGTGCTAGGATTACAGGCGTGAGCCACCGCGCCGGGCCAGATTTTTATTTCTTCATACAACTTCAAGTTACTGTGTAGTGTCCTTTCATCGCAGCCCTTTCCCTGACTCATGGAGCTTCATCCTACATGTATGCATCCTTAGTCTTCAACAAAGACTTAAGGAACCCTAAGCAGATTTTCCAACCTTTTTTTCTGTGTATCTCCCTTCTCTCTGCAACTCTGCCTCACAATTTCGAGCTGCTTCAGTCTCCCTGAACTCTCTAGTCTCTCTCCTCAACAAGTAAGATTTCAGTGCTCTGTTTGGGACTCCTCTCCCTGCTCTAGAGTGTGCTTCCCAGCCAGAAAGCCAAGGAGATAAGTAGGGCTCACTTCATTTATTTCCCTTGCTTGGAGAATCACAATTCTGCACTGCTGTGTCTGAAACAGTTTACAGCAGCAGGGTAAATCCTATCCATGTTATTTCATCATGGCTGGAAGTGGAGGTGATAATTATGTTAATATTCAACAAAATAAAAAGAACAACAGAGAACATTGTTAAGGAATAATTTGGCTCACTTTTTAATAATAAACTGTTCGATTCACCAGCAAGCTACAGTGGTTCTGAATGTGTATACCCGTAATGAAATAGTTAAAAATATATAAAGCAAAATTAAACTGCAGGGTAACATGGATACCTTCAGTGTAAAGCAATGGAAAAGAGTTGAACAGTGTGATGAACAACTTGATTTAATGGACATATGATGTACAGAATGCCGTGCACAATAATTGAAGAGTATAGTTTCTTTCAAACACACATGGGACACTTACATAAATTGAATACATAGTAAGCCAAAAAAACAAATCTTAAAAAATTTAAAAGACTTCTCAGGACTCTGACCCCAGTGTGATTATATTAGAAATTAACCAAAAGGCCCCAAACATTACTCACTTTAAGAAACTCTCATGATCCAAATAAGAAAGTCCATGGAAATTAGGTATTCAGAACTGAATTACAATACAAATATTAATTTGAAGGAAATTTACAATTTTTAGAAAGGTAATAATATAGTATAGTCTTGTACTTAGGTGTGTACTTAGGTACACAAGTTAGAAAAAAAAGAAGTGGAGGCTGGGCGCGGTGGCTCACGCCTGTAATCCTAGCACTCTGGGAGGCCGAGGCGGGTGGATCGCTTGAGGTCGGGAGTTCGAGACCAGCCTGAGCAAGAGCGAGACCTCGTCTCTACTAAAAAAAAAAAAAAATAGAAAGAAATGATTTGGCCAACTAAAAATATATATAGAAAAAATTAGCCGGTCATGGTGGTGCATGCCTGTAGTCCCAGCTACTCGGGAGGCTGAGGCAGTAGGATCACGTAAGCCCAGGAGTTTGAGGTTGCTGTGAGCTAGGCTGACGCCACGGCACTCACTCAAGCCCGGGCAACAGAGCGAGACTCTGTCTCAAAAAAAAAAAAAAAGAAGTGGAAAGGAGATAGAAATCACATAATAGAGAGGATCCACAAAACCAACCCTTGGATCTTTCAAAAGACCAAAATAAAAATAGTAAAGTCTCTGGTGAAGTTTCTTAAGAACGAAAGAGGACATAAAATAATATTTTAAGAATGAAAAGGGCACACAACCACAGATAACTAAGTTGATTAAAAAGAGAATGTGAACAATTTATGCTAGCACATTAGAAACAAAAGAGGCCGGCATGGCGGCTCACGCCTGTAATCCTAGCATTCTGGGAGGCCGAGGTGGGTGGATCGTTTGAGCTCAGGAGTTTGAGACCAGCCTGAGCAAGAGCAAGACCCCGTCTCTACTAAAAATACAAAGAAATTATCTCGACAACTAAAATTATATAGAAAAATTAGCCGGGCATGGTGGCACATGCCTGTAGTCCTCTCAAAAAAAAAAAAAAAAGAAACAAAAGAGACAAATTTCTAGAATAACATAATTTACAAAAACTGACTCAAATAGGAAGTCTGAAGCTTTACAGCCATTAAATACATTGAATGAGTAGTAAAGAATATTTTCACAAAGAAAGTACCAGGCCTAAATTTACATTTTATAGGTGAGTTCTCCTAAATTTTTAATAAATTAGTTGTTTTACTTCCAGAAAATGGGAGCAAAAGGAACACTCCTTTCAAAACAAAACCAAAGAAGGATATTATAAGGTCCTGTGCTTTTCCTGCATCACTTATGGACAAGGATACAAAAATTCTAAATGAAATTAAAACATATCCAGCAGTGCAGAAAAAATATAGTGCATCCTGACCAAGTTGGGCTTATCTCAGGATTTTGAGGGTGATTTTCTATTAGAAAGTCTATAGATCAAACCATTCATTATGCATTTTAAGGAGAAAAACCATGTATCTTCTCAAGAGATGCAGAAAAAGGATTGATTGATATTCAACAGCTATTCATGATTAAAAGCTCGTAGCAAACTAAGAATAGAGGGGTGCGTCTTTAACCTGATAAAAGAAATGTGCCAAAAAGCTACAGCAAACACCATGCTTCATGATAAATTGGAAACTTTTCTTAAAATTAGGAACATAACAAGGATACCCACTACCACCACTGCTTTTCAGCACTGTACTGGAGATCCTAGCCAGTGCAATAAGGCAAGGTTAAACAAACCTTTACTTCCTAGTACTCAGTAGGGATTTTTTTAAGTATAAGGACAAAAAAGGAATAAAAAACCTATTTGCAGATGATGTAATTTTCTATGTAGAAAATTGGAACAACCCACAGACAGATTTTTGGAATTAATAAGAATTTAGCAAGGTGTCTAGATAAAAAATAAAGAGCAACTTCCCATGTACCCCCCTAAAAGTACCTAGAAATAAATCTGAAATTGTAGAAGATCTTTATGGAGAAATTATAAAATCTTTATTGAAAGGCATTAAAGAAAACCTAAAAAATAAATGGCAGAGGCACATGACAGATGTATTTCACAGATACAGAGGTTTAATATCGGATATGGGTAATTTCAGTTAAAATCCCAACGGGATTTTTTTGAGGGCTTAACAAGCTGATTGTAAGGTTTTGCTTTTTTTCCTTTTCTTTCTTCCTTTTTTTTTTTTTTGGAAACAGAGTCTCATGCTGTCACCCGGGCTGTAGTTCAGTAGAGTGATCACAGCTCACTGCAACCTCAAATTCCTGGGCTCAAGTGATCTTCCTGCCTCAGCCTCTTCAGTTGCTGGGACTACAGGCATTATTGAGTAGGTGGCACTACAGGCACTCTGCTGTTGTAGAGATAGGGTGTTGCTCTTGCTCAGGCTGATCTTGAACTTCTAGGCTCAAGCGAGCATCCTTCCACCTCAGCCTCCCAAAGTGTTAGGATTACAGGCAAGATCCACCTTGCCTGGCCTGATTGTAAGGTTTTCTAAGGCTCCAAAGGAGCCAACACACTCCTGAAGATTAAGGTAGGAGGACCTACACTACCAGATAAAGAGATTTGTTAAAAATTATTAATTAAGGTAGTGTGATAAGGAGCAAGAAAGAAATTGACTGATGGAAGGGAGCCTAAAACTATATTTGGGTATATAGGGAGATTTGACCAATTGCAAGAGTGGCATAGTGGAAAAGGAAAGGCTATTTGATAGACCATGCCAGGACAATGATTATACACATATGAAATCTAACCTCATTGGTAATCTGGGATTTGCAAATCAGTATCTTAGTGAAATACCTTATTACACCCAATAGATTGCCAAAAGTGGCAATTCTATGTATTGGTCAACATATATATCAGTAGAAACCCTGTATGTTTTGCTTAGCTAGTGTAAATTGGCAATACATTGGAAGGCAACTTTAGCGCTAGCTGGTCAAGTTTAACATTTACCTGCCTACAACCCAGCAATTCATTCCTTAGAACAGCAGTTCTCAAAATATGGTCTGCAGACCCCTGAGAGGTCCCTGTGACTATTGCAAAGGGTCTAGATAGTGAAGACTAAGATGTTATTTGGCATTTTCACTATGTTGACATTTGTACTGGTACTGTAAAAACAATAGTGGATAGAACTGCTGATGCACAAATTAAAGGCAATGGCACCAAATTATACTGGTAATCCTTGTGCTTTTCACCACCAGTCTCTCACTGTTAAAAAAAAAAATACTAGTTTCATTTAAGAATACTCTTGATGAAATGTATAAAACTCAACTCTTGAAAACACATCTGGAGGAAAATCATCTGTGGTTTTTAAGTTGCTAGCCAAACTAGACATTTTTATTGATACTATTTTTACTTGAAAGAATGACTGACAAACAGTGGTTATTCATAGATATTGGGCAGACATGTCCTCAAAATGCATGAAATGAATCAGTATTTGTCAATAATAAAATTTTAGCTTTCAAGCACAAATTAGAATTTCAGAAAACCTGTATCTATCACTGAGTCCTCAATAGCTTCCCCATAGGTTTGTAATAGGGAAAAACTGGGTGTGTGTGTGGGGGAAGACCAACAGAGACATGGGTAAATTTTGATATATTTACACCACAAAGTAATATAACACAGGAAAAATGTTTTTTTTTTTTTTTTTTTTGAGACAGAGTCTCACTCTGTTGCCCAGGCTAGAGTGAGTGCCGTGGCGTCAGCCTAGCTCACAGCAACCTCAAACTCCTGAGCTCAGGTGATCCTCCTGTCTCAGCCTCCCGAGTAGCTGGGACTACAGGCATGCACCACCATGCCTGGCTAATTTTTTTTTTCTATATATATTTTTTAGCTGTCCATATAATGTCTTTCTATTTTTAGTAGAGATGGGGTCTCGCTCTTGCTCAGGCTGGTCTCGAACTCCTGAGCTCAAACGATCCGCCCACCTCGGCCTCCCAGAGTGCTAGGATTACAGGCGTGAGCCACCGCGCCTGGCCAACACAGGAAAAATGAATGAAATATAGCTACATGTAAAAACGTAGCTGTATTAAAAACTCAGTGAGTGGGGGGAAGATAATTCTCAGAAGACTAAACATAGTTAATACAGTATTTAGGGATATACATATGTGTAAGTAATAAAAACAAAAGCAAAGATATTGACAAGTCAGATAGCAGTTTTCTTTTGGCTGAAGGGGGCGTGAGGATAAGGCAGCTTAGGGTAAGGGAAGAGCCCCACAACTAGATTCAGACATAATGAAAATGTTCTAGTGCTTAGATTTGGTGGTAGGTTTACAGATGTGCATTGTATGTTTTTGCTTGTAACTTATGTACTTTCAACGCTTTTTTATTACATAATAAATTTTAAACATTTAAAAAATTTAAAAAGATGGTGGGCATATGGAGCTTTTTAAAAAGATACATTGTAGGCTGGGAACAGTGGCTCATGCCTGTAATCCTAGCACTTTGGAAAACTAAGGCGGAAGGATTGCTTGAGGCCAGGAGTTCAGACCAGCCTGAGCAAGAGCGAGGCCCCATCTCTACAAAAAATAGAAAAATTAGCCAGGTGTGGTGGCATGCATCTGTAGTCCCAGCCACTCGGAAGCCTGAGGCAGGAGGATCACTTGAGCCCCAGGAGTTTACAGTTGCAGGGAGGCACTGCACTCTAGCCTGGGCTACAGAGCAAGACCCTGTCATTAAAAAAAAAAAAGATAGATGGTATTCCACAGAATTGGGTATACTGTGTTTAACCTGACAGGGTTAATGTGTCTGAGTTTATTAGATAAGTCATATACCTGTTCTTTCTTGTGAAATTGGGATTATCAAAACTTGTGAGCATTTACCAATTTACCACGTGCCTAGCATTGTTCTAAAAAGTACTTCACATGTATTAACCTATTTAATCCTTATAACAACTTTATGAAATAGGAACTATTATGTCCCTGTTTTAAAGATAAAATTCTGAAGCATAGAGGTTAAAGCAACTTGTTCAAGGTTGCATAGCTAACAAATAGAGCCAGGATCTATCTGAATCCAGACAATCTAGCTCCAGGGCCCACACTTTTAACTATTAATACTGTGCTTATACCAGTTGTTCTAAATACCACCTATTTAACGAGCTTATTTATAATTAAAGGAGACTCTGTATACGTGTGTGTGTGTGTGTGTGTGTGTGTGTGTGTGTTGGTAGGGATGGTGTTAGAGATGTCAGGAGCTTATTGAGCGTATTAGGCCTCCTTGAGAGCTGTGGTCCTCCTGGAGTAGGGGAGGGTGCAGGGTGGGTAGAGACAGAAACCTGCTGAAAAGGAAATGCTGTCCTTTTAAGAGTTTTTGGCATGTGTTTGTATCTTCCCTTCTTCTAGAGACCATGGCGAGCCCAGGGAAAGACAATTATCGAATGAAGAGCTATAAGAACAATGCCCTAAACCCTGAGGAAATGAGACGAAGAAGAGAAGAAGAGGGCATTCAGCTCCGGAAGCAGAAGCGGGAGCAACAAGTGAGTTAACTGGAGTATTCTCAAACATAATGTTCAGGAAAGCTATTCAGTCCCTATGGTTGGCCTTCACCTTGCACACTCACCTTCTCCTCAGCAGAGTAGGTTGCTTAGTAGACCAGTCATCCAGTTTCCTTTGTTGTAAAGAAATGCTGGAGGCTTTAAGAAAAGCCCCTTTCCACAAGTTAGACAAACTTAGACATCATTTATGTCTTTAATATAACATTCTCATTCTAGCTCCATGTTGCTTCTTCTTGCTACAGTCAGTATTAGGCCTGGCCTTCAACACCAAGCTCCAAGCCAGGCCCTTTTAAGTTCTTCAGCCATTCTGTGCTGCCCTACTTCTTTCTGTTTTCTTGAGTTTGTTCTTTGTAAGTATCCCCAGGACTGAGACTATATTAATGCCTCACCATCTGCACTCCCATCCCACACCACTACCAGATAGGTACATTGCTCAGGTCTAGATTCAGTCACCTAACCTGCTTTACCTACCGTCTTGCTATACTATTATTCATTTCCTTCAAGGCCTTTCATACACATCATCTTTTTTACAAAGGGCGTAGAAATCTTTAAACATTTTTTTACTTATAAAAATGATCTCTTTAAAAATGCCAACAATTAGATATACCATGGAAAGAAAAGCCCTTGAATATCTTTCCATGTCAGTATTCAGCACTCCCCTCCTTACCTGCATGGGATATTTTCCAAGACCCCCAGTGGGTGCCTGAAACTGGGTAGTACTGAACCCTATATATACTGTGTTTTTTCTTATACTTTCATCTTTTCTTTCTTTCTTTTTTTTTTTTTTTGACAGAGTCTCACTCTGTTGCCCGAGGCTAGAGTGCCGTGGTGTCAGCCTAGCTCACAGCAACCTCAAACTCCTGGGCTCAAGCAATCCTCCTGCCTCAGCCTCCCGAGTAGCTGGAACTACAGGCATGCGCCACCATGCCCGGCTAATTTTTTCTATATATTTTTAGTTGTCCATATAATTTCTTTATATTGTTAGTAGAGACAGGGTCTCGCTCTTGCTCAGGCTGGTCTCGAACTCCTGACCTCAAGCGATCCTCCCGCCTCGGTCTCCCAGAGTGCTAGGATTACAGGCGTGAGCCACCGCGCCCAGCCCATCTTTTCTTTTTCTTTTCTTTTCTTTTTTTTTTACTTGCCTCTGACAGCTTTGTGAAGCCCAATACTTTCATCTTTTCACCTAAAGAAACAATGTACAGATTCTCTTTAGCAAATCTGAATTGCCAGCACCACTACTCTTGCACTTTGGGACCATTTTTCAGTAAAATAAGGGTTACTTGAACACAAGCACTGCAGTCGTCAGCTGCTAAGTGACTAGGGTAGTAGCATATACAGCATGGATACACTGGACAATGGGATGATGCACATCCCAGGCAAGATAGAGTGGGATAGTACGAGATTTCATTACATTATTCAGAATGACAATTTAAAATTTAGGAATTGTTCATTTCTGAAATTTTTCATTTAATATTTTCGGACCACAATTCACCACAAGTAACTGAAACTATGGTAAGGAAAACTGTGGATAAGGGGGGGACTACTGTATAAAGTTTGACCTCATTTTCTCAACTACTCTAATATTTCCTTGTCATTTATGCCATAATTTAACATTGGGTTTTTCTTTGTTTTCTTTGGTTCAGTGAGTAATCGTACTGCTGTCTCTTCATTTTACTTTCAGCTTTTTAAACGGAGAAATGTGGAGCTGATTAATGAAGAAGCTGCCATGTTTGATAGTCTCCTCATGGACTCCTATGTGAGCTCTACCACTGGGGTAAGGCCCTTGCACGTACCTCAGGCGGGCCTGAGAAGTACCTGCTTCTAAGAACAGAAATTGGGCAGTTCATGTCATAGCTAGTAACCATGCTATGTGCTTTTTCCTCCATGGGCCCTTTTGTAACTGGACAGCTTAAGGAGTCAACAAGGATTTGTCTCTGATGGAAATATCTGAGGAAACATTTAAAGGAAGCCATCAGTTGCCCCAGAAAGAATCACTTTCTTTTTTTTTTTTTTGAGACAGAGTCTTGCTCTGTTGCCTGGGCTAGAGTGCTGTGGTGTCAGCTTAGCTCACAGTAACCTCAAACTCCTGGGCTCAGGCGATCCTCCTGCCTCAGCCTCCAGAGTAGCTGGGCTCCAGGCGTGCACCACCATGACCGGCTAATTTTTCCTATGTTTTTTAGTTGCCCAGCTAATTTTTTCTATTTTTAGTAGAGGTGGGGTCTTGCTCTTACTCAGGCTGGTCTTGAACTCCTGAGCTCAAGCAGTCCTCCCACCTTGGCCTCCCAGAGTGGTAGGATTACAGGCATGAGCCACCACGCCCAGCCGGGAATCACTTTCAATTGTCCCAACTTGAAGCAGCCTTGGATTAAACAAACCACTTCTTTTGAGCCTGTTATTGCCATCCTCTTGCCCTCAAGTCTTAGAAAACAGGATGCCAAGCAAGATTATATGCTCACATCTGGCTCTAGTGTTGGTTTGCAAAGTCCTAAACTTGTTTTATGTTCTAGGAGAGTGTGATCACAAGAGAGATGGTGGAGATGCTCTTTTCTGATGATTCTGACCTACAGTTAGCAACCACACAGAAATTTCGGAAACTGCTCTCCAAAGGTACAAAGCCTAGTCCCTCTCAGAGAGACCCTACCTATATGACTGAGCCTCTTGTTTCATTTCACCGATACCATCAACTACTCTCCCCCTTGCTCATTCTGCTCTAGCCCTACTGGTCTTGGTGTTCCTTATATAAGGCAGGCACATTCCCACCTTTGCACTGAATATTCCTTCTACCTGATATCCTCTACTCCCAAATATCTATGTAGCAACTCCCTCACTTCTATGATCAAATCCTACCTTCTTAATGAAGCCTACTCTGACCCCTATCTAAAATTGCAAGCTACCCCTACCCTCAGCATTTTTTATCTCTTTACCTTGCCCTACATATTCTTTTTTCCCCCGATTATATTTATTATCACCTAACATAATAAAATATCTCTTCCGATTAGGATGTAAGTTTTTTGTGGACAGGAACTTTGAGTTTTGTTAAATCCTATATCCTCAATACCTAGAACTGTGTGGTACATAATAGATGTTTGATAAAAATTTGATGTGTGTTAGGAAAACACCTCTTGCTTTAGTGTATTAAGCAGTCCTCCCATGAAGAGATGACTGGTCTGTCTTAGAAGGGAAATGTTTAGACTAGGGTTGTTCATCCTTTGGGCTTTCCTCCCCGCTTAATCATTCTTTGCTTATGTTTGGTAAGCCAAAGATGAGCATACCTAAGTTAGGATTGGCTCTACTCTTTAGCATTCCAACTATTCAAAGACAAGTAGGTATCGTTAAAACCACCTTAACAGGAGGGAGTTTGAGAATGTTCATAAGGGTAGTCAGAAGTATCTGTTCCAAGATGATTGTTTTGGAACAAAAGGGGGAAAAAAAAGTATCTAGGAAGAGTTGTGAACTGACCCCTGTGAAAGGATCAGACAAAGCCTCTCTTGACTTTTTCTTTTCCCTTCTCCCTCTTCCAGAGCCTAGTCCTCCAATAGATGAAGTTATCAATACTCCAGGAGTGGTGGATCGGTTTGTGGAGTTTCTGAAGAGGAACGAGAATTGTACATTACAGGTAAGGCCAGGGGGGTAGGAGTTATTAGATGAAAGCCCTTCCAAGAAATTGCAGTGGGATATTTCTATAGACACATCTCAGGATAGGCAAGTAATAAGAGGAACCATTTAAGAGAAACCATCAGTTTGCTCACGTGTATTGGCTTCAGTGAAGAGAACCAAAATCTCTTCCTTAAAACAATCTTAAAGGAAAGATACTAGAATATGTCAGACTGATCATTCAGTTGTATATCAGAGGGTATAGTCCACTTCTAGCTATCTGTGTGGCCTGAGGCACACAGATTTAGCCTTTCTGGGTCTCTCTTCTCAGAGATGGGTGATGGGTCAATTCATTGAAACTTGCCAGAAACTCAGCGGAAAGGACTTTGAGACACCCACCACACTCTAATCCTCATTTCAGAAATGAAGAAAATCAACGATCCTTGTTTTGGGGTAGCTCTACTGGCCAATGAACAAACAGTGAGGGCAGTACTGCTAACGCCTGCACAACACACCTGCATCAACTGAGTTTTGCTTTATTTTGGTGCAATTTTTGGAAAAAAGAAAAACCTCTTTTCCACAATTAAAAAAAAAGAAAAGAAATGAAGCTCAGGAAATAAAAAAGTGACTTGCCATCCATGGGTGTTGTGGTAGTGCAGGGCTAAATTTGGGACCATTGAAGCCCACTTTGTTTTTCCCATTATGTCCCATCATTGCCTCTTCATATATTTTGTATGTGTGTTTTTTAAATTCGTGGGTAAGAGGCTTGCTTGTATTTTGTGGGTTTTTTTTTAATTCACAGGCAAGAGGCTTACTGTTCTGAGGCAGCTGATAGGCATGATTGCTCATTCTGGAATGACCTTTCAATCATGGCTTAATCTCACTTTCAGTTCGAAGCTGCCTGGGCTCTAACAAACATTGCCTCTGGAACCTCTCAGCAGACCAAAATTGTCATTGAAGCAGGAGCCGTCCCCATTTTTATAGAGCTGCTTAACTCAGACTTCGAGGATGTACAGGAACAGGTAATGCTTAGATTTGTCGTAATTCTTGATGGTACCTGCAGTATAATAAAAAATATATTTGGCCTTTGTCTGGTTCATGGCACAGTGCTCTTAAAACCCTTGGGATTTTTTGAGTGATAGGAGTGTCTTTTATTTATAGAGCCCCTTTGGAACACACCCGAGTCTATGTTAATGAGTTAACTCATCTTTGGTAGCTTTAGAACAGGGCTGGTCACCAGAAGGACCAAACATAGGATTCAAAGGTGGGAGGGAACTCTTAGCCCTATCCTCTACCCTGAAGGAGGGCAGGGGATTATAAAAACTCTTGAACAATGAGATTCGGAGAGTTTCCAGGTTGGTGAACACATTCCCAAACACTGATGTTTTGGGAAGGTGGCAGGGGACATGGAAGCTCTGCTCCCCCACCCACTGCTCTGTACATACCTTGCCTTACCTGCTCTCTGCATCTCTTCCATTTGGCTGTTCCTGAGTTGTATCCTTTTAATAAACTGGTAAGTGTAAGTAAAGTTTTTCTTGAGTTCAGTTCTAGAAAATTACCAAACTGAGGAGGGGAATGTAGAGATCACCAATTTTATAGCTGTTTGGTCAAAAGTATAGGATTTAAAACTGGTGTCTGAAGGGGGGGCGGTCTTGTGGGACCTTAACCTGTGGGGTCTTTGCTAACTCCAGGAGTTAGTGTCAGTATTACATTGAACTGTTGGACGCACAGTGGTATCAGCAAATTGATGGTTGTTGTGGAAAAAACTGCATACATTTGTTGTCAGAAGTAGTGTTGGAAAAAAAGACACAGATCATGGAGATAAAGATGTAACTTCTGTTTCTTCCACTGGATTCTTGCTAGTTGGGTAGAAGCAGGGGGTGGTAGTAGGATCTTTTCTCCATTAACACATACAGGATTGGTCCAAGGCATCTATAAGGATGAAACTTTCTGATCACTTTCTTCTCTTTTCAGAGGCGGGATTGGGAAGGTATTGGTTTGGTTTCTCTGGCTAGTGCAGATGATAGCCTGTCGTCTCCTCTGAACTGGGACCTCCCAGGGGAAAGGTCCTTGTAGGGCAAATGCTCAATAAGGATTTTAACAGGGAGGTTGCCTGAGCTTGTTTAGTGTGTCTAAGGCCTTGACATGGTTCTTAGCCATGGTTCTCACTGTGTAGTTGTGGCTATAAAGTACTCACAGAAGCTACCAGTTTCTGTGGGTGACAGTTCCATCATCCCCTTTTCAGGCAGTCTGGGCACTGGGAAACATAGCTGGAGACAGCTCCGTTTGCCGAGATTACGTCTTGAACTGTTCCATCCTTAATCCTTTGTTAACGTGAGTAATTATAATCATCTGCACCTGGGTATCTAAAGGGTAGCCATGTGACAGATCATTTAGGGGCAGCTTACTTGATCCCTTAAGATAATAGGTAAATACAAAAACTCTAAAGATACATTCTGATTGCCAAAGTAAAAGTTAGGTATCTTTTGAGATTAAGAAGATTGTGCCACTGGTCTATGCCAAGAAGGATCTTATTCCTCACTTTGTGGCATTGTAGAACCTGATGTTGGTCATATCTCCCTCATTGTTGAGCCAGGAGAGGGAGGCAGGACTAGCCCATCTGGCAAAATCCAAACTTCTCTACAGAATGCGTTGATTTGCTATGGGGTTATACGTAGGTACATTGGACAGCTTGTTGTAAATCATGGATCCAAGACCCTATGAAGGGTCATCTGGATCCCTCTTCCATCCCTCCCCCATACACCCTTAGAGTAAGCTACATCTAAACTAAAACAGATGAATGAACTGTTCTGCAGAGACCACAATCTCATAGGCTACCACTATCACTCTCTTGGACCCTTCACAGAAAAGCATTCCATACTGCAGGACTAAATCTCTCATACCAGACCTTCAGCTTTTATTTCCAAAGAGAACTCTACTCCTTGTCCTGGATTTGTGGCCAGGGTTAGGAGCACAGTATATCCTACTTTAAAAGCTTTACAGGCTTACTTAATATCTAGCCCTTTGTTTTGTCCCTGTTATCTATGGTATTAACTAACCACAGCTGGTCCTGCACAGAATTACTCTGTGCAAAGGTCGACCTTCTGGCCTATACCTGCTCTATTAACATAGGTCTATGGGTAGGAAGAAACAGACAGGCTGCTAGAGTCTTGGGGTCTGATTGGATTTGTCCCCAGCATTCATTGGCAATAGCACTATGCTAAGGCATTAGTACTCAGGATCTGTCTTTGCTGTTTCCTTCAGACTCCTTACCAAGTCCACACGACTGACAATGACACGGAATGCAGTCTGGGCCCTGTCAAACCTCTGCCGAGGGAAGAACCCACCCCCAGAGTTTGCAAAGGTAAGAGAGCTACTTACCAGTCCCTGAGCAATAGCAGGTTCCTTCATGCGGAGTTTTTAAATCTTTGGGGTACCCCTTAGAGTCACAAATCATGGGAAACTGAAAAAGGCAATTGTCAGTGAAGTAGGTGATCTTGTATACCTGGATGGTAAAGTGGAAAGGTAAGCCTGAAGGTTCTATGTAGTGGAGATCCTCAGGGTGGAGAATTACTTGTGGAAGAGGGGGGAGCAGTGTTCGGGTTAGTGATGGAGCTGTTGTAGTCTTGTCTGCATGAGTCTGTCTCACTGTGCTTCCAACAGGTCTCTCCTTGTTTGCCGGTACTGTCTCGCCTACTCTTCAGCAGCGATTCAGACTTGCTGGCAGATGCTTGCTGGGCCCTCTCTTATCTGTCTGATGGCCCCAATGAGAAAATCCAGGCGGTCATAGACTCTGGAGTGTGCCGGAGATTGGTAGAGCTGCTGATGTGAGTATTCTCTGTTAGAGAGGGTACAGGTTCCCTGAGCTGCTCCAAGCTCAGACTAAAGATCTGCAATTAGCAGTTTGCTGCCCTACTGAGAGGTCTGGAGCCATGAGAATGCTGCCAGCCTTGGTGGTCAGCAGGACTAAAAATGGTATGCTTGCTCTCTGCTGATCAGATCTCCCTCCTCTGTAGGCACAACGATTATAAAGTGGCTTCCCCTGCCCTGAGAGCTGTGGGTAACATCGTCACCGGGGATGACATCCAGACCCAGGTAAGGAGGATGCAGGTTCTTAGACCAGCTATGGGAGAGCACTAAGGAAAGCTGCCTGTGGTCAAAAGCCTTCCTGCCAAGGGCTCTAGTACTGGGGAGGCAGCCAGTGAAAAGTTGTAGCTCTGTCATTCTCTATATGATTATGGGAAACTTGGTTCCTCCTTTTCTTCTTCTTCTTCTTCTTTTTTTTTTTATTTCAGCATATTATGGAGATACAAAAGTTTACATTACATATATTGCCCTTGCCCCGCCTCCCCCCCTTCCCAATCAGAGCTTCAAGCGTGTCCATCCCCTAGACGGTGCACATCGCACTCATTATGTATGTATACACCCATTCCCTCCACCTCCTTTTCTTCTATAAATTGGAAACAAATCATCCTCCAGTGGATGCTTGCAAAGGAAAACTAAATGGAATAACTGGACTTACTGCCTGGGACATTGTAAGGTAGTTAAGTTTGAGTCGTGGTCCCTTTGAAATATTGAAAGCTATGGAACTCCACCTCTGCTTTCTAGATATTTAGGGTCACTTGAATACCATCTTGTATTAATCTTGTGTAAATAGCTCCTCCAGTGAAGACATAGTAAACAAGGTTCCCCTGCTGAAAGGCTGGAGATGTAGGGTATTCTTTGGGTCTTGAATAGTAGGCATAATTCTTTGGGATTCTCGACAGGTTTCTTACAGGTGAGCAGTCTCAGTTGAATCCACATGCACATTTTCTAAGTCATTTGTGTGCATGTATGTGCGTGCACACTTGCACACATTAAAGTATAACAGAAAATATACCACTTTAACCATTTCAGTGGAATTTGTACATTCATGCTGTTATTTCATCATCACTGCCATCTGTAAACAAACTGTACCCATTAAACAATAACTCCTCATTCCTCCCTCCCCCTCAAAACCTAGTGACCACCATTCTACTTTCTGTCGCTATGAGTTTGACTGCTCTAGGTACCTCATATAAGTGGAATCATACAGTATTTGTCCTTTTTCATCTGGTTTGTTTCTTTTTTTTTTTTTTGAGACAGAGTCTCACTCTGTTGCCTGGGCTAGAGTGCCGTGGCATCAGCCTAGCTCACAGCAACCTCAAACTCCCAGGCTCAAGCGATCCTCCTGCCTCAGCCTCCCAAGTAGCTGGGACTACAGGCATGCACCACCATGCCCGGCTAATTTTTTCTATATGTATATTTTTAGCTGTCCATATAATTTCTTTCTATTTTTAGTAGAGATGAGGTCTCGCTCTTGCTCAGGCTGGTCTCGAACTCCCGACCTCAAGCGATCCGCCCACCTCGGCCTCCCAGAGTGCTAGGATTACAGGCGTGAGCCACCGCGCCCGGCCGAACTCTTGAACTTGAGCCATCCTCCCGCCTTGGCTTCCCAAAGTGCTAGGATTACAGGCGTGAACCACTGTACCTGGCCTTACTCTGGTGTCTTGATGTATAAAAGTTTTAAATTTTGATTAAGTTCAATTTATCTATAATAATTTTTTTTTCCCTGTAATTTTGGTTTTCTAGGTCATTCTTAACTGTTCAGCCCTCCCTTGCCTTCTCCACTTGTTGAGCAGCCCTAAGGAATCAATCCGGAAGGAAGCTTGCTGGACCATTTCAAACATCACTGCTGGCAACAGAGCTCAAATACAGGTAGAACAAGCAGGGAAGTCTAGAGGTGTAGGGAGCCATAGGAAACATGAGAAGCAATGGGATATTTGCTTTCAGAAGAAAGAATTTGTTCCCCTTTAGAAATTGGAGTCAGTATGTGCTGTTGGTCAAAGCATCTGTGTAGCTGAAGCTGGGTTCTTCTGTAGCCTGTCACCTATAAGGGAAGAATAAAAGAGAACTCCCATGGGGGAAGATGTCTAACTAAGTCTTAGCTGATTTGGGGGCTGGATTTGCTTTCTTCTCTTGAAGTGACATTCTCCCTCCATCCTCCTTCCCTCAATCCTCTCTCAGGCTGTTATAGATGCAAATATCTTCCCTGTGTTGATCGAAATCCTTCAGAAAGCAGAGTTCCGTACAAGGAAAGAGGCAGCCTGGGCCATCACCAATGCCACATCAGGAGGAACCCCTGAGCAGATCAGGTATCCTATTCCTTTCCCATTGTCTTGAATGATATGTGTCCTCTCCCTGTTTGCTCATGGTTTACAGATGACCTCTAAACTGCTTTCGCTCAGAAAGATCTGCCCCCTGGTCCAGCTGTAACAGGGTTTAACTGGTAAGCTGCTACAGTGACACTGGAATCTGGAATAGATTCTTGTAGATGATGATGTGTGGTACCTCTTTTCCCTCCTGGAGAATAGAAACCTATGACATAGACATCTATCCTTCATCTATATTTTTCTACCATCCAGAGGACTGAAATCTGTGCAATTCTTAATTATTCATACAAAGGAAGGAGAACCATGCTGTGGCTCAGTCAGAGCAGCTTGTTTGGGAAATCATTTTGAGGGATGAGACTTGAGAGAAGCAAATAAGAAGCTGTTTTGTGTATGTGCTCTTTTATTTTAGTTTTCATTATCTGACCATTAATACAAGTGATAGGAATTGGAAAAGCCTCTTACCCTTCACTTGCCTACTAAGGGGAGTATAGTCAGTATATATAAAGCCTTAGGAGGCTGGGTGCAGTGGCTCACACCTGTAATCCTGGGAGGCCAAAGTGGAAGGATTGCTTGAGGTCAGGAGTTCAAGGCCAGCCTGAGCACAAGAGCAAGAACCCACCTCTACCAAAAACAGAAGAAATTAGCCAGGCATGCTGGCACGCACTTACAGTCCCAGCTACTTGGGAGGCTGAGGCAGGAGGATTGCTTGAGCCCAGAAGTTTGAGGTTGCAGTGAGGTCTGATAATGTCACTGAACTCTAGTCCAGGCAACAGAGTGAGACTCTGTCTCAACAAAAAAAAAAATTTCACAGGCTCCCTATTTCCTTCAAGTCCAAGTTCTATGGCATTACAATATAGACTCCACAATGTGGCTCCTACCTCCTTTTCTAGCTCTACCTCCCATTACTCCCTTCCCAGAACACTTGTAAAGGTCTCCATATTTCTGATTCTTGTACCTTTACTTACGCTTTTCCTTGTACAAGAGGTCTTTTATAACCCCGTATTTATTTATCCTTCAAAGCTCAACTCAATGGCTATCACCGCCACTCCCAGCTAATTTTTTGTAGAGATAGGGCCTCACTCTTGCTCAGGCTGATCTGAAACAGCTGGCTTCAAGCAATCCTTCTGCCTCAGCCTCCTAGAATGCTAGAAAAACAGCGTGAACCACCACACCTGGCCTCTGTGAAAAAATTCTAAGCAGGGAAATGATGTGTTCAGAGTGGTTATGTTACAACCAGGGAGACATTGAAGTCAAGGAGGAGAAATGTATGGGAGCATCCACATGTAAAATGAACTACACCATAGCATTGGGAGATTGAGAGAGAGAAAGGATAGGTGGTCATCGAGGGTCAGTAGAGTGGCTTGCTGAGAGTATTAACATGGATGAGGGAGGCCCACAGGCCACAGCACCTGCACAGCACTTCAGTTGCCCTGCATTGGTTTAGAACTTGCCTGGTCTCTGGCCCACAGGTACCTGGTCTCACTGGGCTGCATCAAACCCCTGTGCGATTTGCTGACTGTAATGGATTCAAAGATTGTGCAAGTGGCCCTCAATGGACTGGAGAACATCCTGCGGCTTGGAGAGCAAGAAGGCAAGCGCAGTGGCTCAGGGGTTAATCCCTACTGTGGCCTCATCGAGGAAGCCTATGGTATGTGCCCCCTATCCAGCCTCACCTCTGCCTCAAGTAGAGAGATTCTAGGTTAGAACCTGGGGACAGTCAGCCTCCAAAGTGGTGTATATATGTGAGGGAGTGTGTTGGGGAGCATCTATAGCTTCTGTGAGACTTGAGTCTGTGCGTCTAAAGACAAGTTATACCATCCACAGAGTTTCAGATGACACCATGCGTATAACCGGCATGTACTGAGTAGCTGGGGTGGAGCTAGAATTTGGATTTGGGTCATCTTTTAAATCCAGTTTTATCCCATCAGTTTTTTCTTTCTTTGAGGAGCAATAGATCAGTTCTCTTTCTGATAGGCTCTACCTCATAAGTAGGTATGGTACAGATGCAAAGATAAAGATCCCAAAACTGATAATAGAATAGAATAAGGAACTAGAAGCCTTGTGTTTTCAGCAGAGTTTCTAACAAGTTCCTATAAGAGTGCTGGGGAGCATTCTGAACCATTTTCAGTTCAAACTGCTGCCTGATTAAGGAAGAGAGGAGAGAGAGAGAGAGAAAGAGAGAGAAAGGAAGGAAAGGGAAGAAGGAAGGAAGGAAGGGCAGGGCGCGGTGGCTCACGCCTGTAATCCTAGCACTCTGGGAGGCCTAGGCGGGAGGATCGCTCGAGGTCAAGGAGTTCGAGACCAGCCTGAGCAAGAGCGAGACCCCGTCTCTACTAAAAATAGAAAGAAATGATCTGGACAGCTAAAAATATATATAGAAAAAAATTGGTGGCGCATGCCTGTAGTCCTAGCTACTCGGAAGAGTGAGGCAGCAGGATTGCCTGAGCCCAGGAGTTTGAGGTTGCTGTGAGCTAGGCTGACGCCACGGCACTCATTCTAGCCCAGGCAACAGAGAGAGACTCTGTCTCCAAAAAAAAAAAGAAAAAAAGGGCCGGGCGCGGTGGCTCACGCCTATAATCCTAGCACTCTGGGAGGCCGAGGCGGATGGATCGCTCGAGGTCAGGAGTTCGAGACCAGCCTGAGCAAGAGTGAGACCCCGTCTCTACTAAAAATAGAAAGAAATTATATGGACAACTAAAATATATATATATACAAAAAATTAGCCGGGCATGGTGGCGCATGCCTGTAGTCCCAGCTACTCGGGAGGCTGAGGCAGTAGGATCGCTTAAGCCCAGGAGTTTGAGGTTGCTGTGAGCTAGACTGATGCCACGGCACTCACTCTAGCCCGGGGAACAGAGTGAGACTCTGTCTCAAAAAAAAAAAAAGAAAGAAAGAAAAAAAGGAAGGAACGAAAAGAAAGGAAGGAAAAAGAAAGAAAGAAAGAATGAATGCTGGATTAACTCATTACCCATCTGTGAGAAGAGAGGCTGATGATTTGCTCAGGTCACGCAGCTAGTTTATTTTGTTTTTTTGTTTTTTTTTTTTTTTTTACATAGTAGCATGCTCATTAACACGCAGCTAGTTTAAAGCAGAATCAGGACTAGAACCTCTATAACTGACATTTTGGTCTCTTTGCTTTGGGATTCTGTAGTTTTAGGAAGAGATCTTGACTCTTTTCTTTCAGGTCCAAGAATGATCTGATTATATTAGTTGTTTGTAAGCACTAACGTACCTCAGGGAAGGAAAAATAGATAAATGTTTCATCTACCTATAGAAAAGCACCCACACTTCACTCCCCTTCTTTGTTGCTACCGTAGGCTTGGACAAAATTGAGTTTCTCCAGAGCCACGAGAACCAGGAGATCTACCAGAAGGCTTTCGACCTCATTGAGCACTACTTTGGTGTAGAAGACGATGATAGCAGCCTGGCTCCCCAAGTGGATGAAACGCAACAGCAGTTCATCTTCCAGCAGCCTGAGGCCCCCATGGAGGGTTTCCAGCTATAATATCTGCCTCCGGGGAGGGGAGGGGATGGGAAGCACCACCAATCAGCAGAAGAGCAGCCCTCTGGTGGGCGGGAAACAAACCCCCCCACTATCAGCCACCACACACCTCTGCTGCCCTGGAGACTGTGCTCTTGACCTGCTCCGCCCCCTTCCCTGGAGGGCGTACCCTCTGGACAGACAGAACCATCTGAGGCTCACATTTGGGTTTTGTGACAAGAAGGGGATGTGTTGGGTTTTTCTTCCTTACACTATATTTTGGCTGCACACATGTCTTTAACCCAGGAGCCCAGGGGTAGACAAAGGAGGACTAAGGTAATCAATTTGCACCTTTTTTTATTTTTTCTTTTTTCTTTAATGGTGACTTCCTTTTTATCTTTTTTCATCCTTCCCAATCCTCTGCCCTGATCTGTATAACTCTTATCTTGGGTACTTGAGCAGATGGAATATTCCAGAGGTGGGAGGTGGGAGGGGAAGGGAGAAATCCAAAACAAAGTGTTCTTGCTCTGACAGAATATTAATCTTGTATGCTTGGATTGAGTTATTTAATTTTTTTTTCTTTTGCACATTTTTCTTGTATTAAGATTGCTCTTCCCAAGAACCATGAGTTCCTGGTTTTAGGAATCCCAGCTGCCAGCATTGCCTGGGACTAGAGGCTAATGGGGAGGCTACCATGAAACAAAAGCCCCTCCCTCCCTCTCCCTCCTTACCCAGATCTCTTTAGTTTGGGAGATCCTCCTCATTCTCCTGGGACAAGTACACCAGTGGGAGTGGAGGGGAGGGAGGAGCACAGGCCTTCAGATGGGGCTCCCCACATGTAGCTACTGATCCCGTGTTTCCTACCCACCTTCTAAATGGTGCGACCCAACTTCATTTGTTTACTTGAAAATTCCCCTCAGGGTTGAGTGAACCTCTGAGGTGGCTGTATTTTCTCCTAAGCTTAAGACAGGGGACTGTGGTCCTTCCTTTCTCCTGGGGAGAAAGTCCTTGCTCTGGTGACCTATAAATTACAGAGGAGGTTGGAGTGAGAGTGTCATGTATTGGGATAGTCAGGGATCCCTGCCTTTGGCCTTTCTTCTTCTTCTTCCTCTTCCATAGTTGGATCATGTATATTTTACTTCCAAAGGAGAGAATGTCAAAAAGTTCTGTATTTTTTTATATTCTATATATTAGGTAGGTCAATCTTAATTGGTCTCAAGAGGAAGAACTATCTGTAATTTCTTTAAGTAGGATACTGTGAGAAAGACCAAAAAGAGATGTGGAAGCTCCCTTGCTCAGGAGGCCTGAGCGTGGTCCATTTCCTCTCTGCTTAGATTCTGGACCACCACCGGGGACCAATCCTCAGCTCTGGAAACTTTATAAAGCGGGTCAGCATGGTCTCATTGTCCCAGTACCTGAAAGGAGCAAGGATGGCCTCAGGGCCTGGTGAAGTCTACCACTCTAGTCCTTGCTACTGAGCATCCTGCTTCTATCAGGAAACCCAGAAAGTAGTTTGCCTTCTACAACTCAATCTCAAAGGCCATTGTCCACATAAGTTGTCACACATGGCTGCGTTTGCTATTGTCCCAGAAACTTAGCAGCCTGAATACTTTTGTGCGAGTTATTGGTATCTTCCCTGTTAGGTATCCTTATACCTGGTTTGGGTTTTCTCTTCTTTGTGACAATTATAATCCAGATGCCTTTTCTTTCTCTTTGAGTAAATCTAGTGTAGTGCCTCAGTGGCTTGCCTGTGCCTCTGGATGGATTACATGTGATGGTAAGGCCCATCTGTTGGCGATGGGAGAGGACGAAGTTGTCAGCTAAGTATAGACCAACCGTGGAGTTGAAGGCACAGTCTGCCCTGCCGCTGCCTCCCCACTATGTGGTTAGAGGTGTCCTGTTCCAAGCTATACTTTTCTAGAAACAGTGCTGTTCTTGCTCCCATTCCTATACATCCCTTTCTGGCTCAGGTGAAATCCATGCCCCTTTTCTTACAGATCTAAACTTCCAGTGCTTATTGTTGGCAATTCGCCTTGAATTTGCCCTTCCCTAGTTTGAGGTCACACTCCAAAGCCATTTTCTAAAGAAGATGGTTTAGGGCTGGCAGCTATCATTGAAAAATCACACTAATGTCATACTGCTTTGGTGAGTCACATGCTCCTTAGTAGCTTGAGAATGATGGCTACCAACCCCCAATCTCCCAGGAAGGCAAGGGGCAGGACCGTTTTTTCACTTGGCCTTCTACCTCCATTACAAAACTATTCTCTTACAATTCAAAGAAAAGCTCTCACCCATGCATCCCCCCATGGTCCTTGTCCAAAGGGCAGAGCAATTTAGTAGGATCTACTTTGTACATCTCAAGCAATAGTTAAGTCCCTGACATTGGGACCGAATTCCTAGTGTGAGACATACATATCCCGCTTTCCCAACTGTTTCTCCAAAAATCTACTTTGGGTTCAGCTTTAGGTCCTGTACCAGATGGAAGACTCTTTTTTGGTCATTTGGCTGCTGCTTAAAGCAAGTTTTCTCCAAGGACTTAAAAGGCTAAATTCTACTGGGGGCACAATGTGAGGAAAGATTTCTCAAAGAAAGGTTGCCTCTAGGAGCTTTCGTTTGTGTCTTCCCCAGACTGTGTTTTCCCATTATCTTCCTCTAACCCCATTTCAACCAACAGGTAAAGTTCTTCCAGCCGACAGAGGCAGTAGTACCATCTTTTGTATCATCTCCTCTTTATTGGCCATCTTGTGAAGCAAAATATTATTTCTTTAGCCCACATTTGAGACCCACTCTTTGTGAGCAACCCCCATCTGGACCCCAGATCCTGGCCTGAGTGAGGTCAAAGGCTTTCTGGCAGATTTCTGTTGACTGCCAGGATGTAGAGGCTCCCCAGCCTGTTTTAGGGACTAGCCTGATTAAGTTGAAACATGTTTTTGGAATCTTCATATGGCTGGCATATCTGTTTTAAGATCTCTGATGGGGGTGGAAGTATCTAGGTATAGATTAAGAGGGACAAGGAGCCTTTTTCTTAGTTAACATACTCAAATACTGTTTTGAACAGTGCCAGCTATTCTTTATTGCCAACCCCTCTAGGCATCCCACCCCCAAGTCGCCTTCTCTAGTACTAACAGGGTCTCTGGTCTTAGAAACCTGCCTTCAGTTCTCACCTCTCCTCAGTGACTGCCTGGCCTTGATGTTGGCTGCTGCAACCCTCTGATAGAACCATATGGGTTCCACCCTGAACTGGGCAGCCTGGTTACTTGGGCATAAATGACCACTCCCAGGAACAGGTGGTTGGTAACTTCAGTTTTGGGGGACCCTTGGTTTTATACCTTATCTAGAAACTTTAGATCTACTTTTTTTTCAACTCTCTGCCCTGGAAACCATCTTCCAGGAGCCCTATTTTTTTGGAACTGAACTGCACAGATTATAGCTGCTATTGTAGTTAAGGAAAAGGAATAGAAGACTAGGCATACAGACATTCTGTTTCTCTGAAGCCAAACCAGTTTAAAATGAAAACTGTCTAACAGAATGAACTGTATTTACATTTTCTCATGTCTACCTGCCTTCTCTCCGCACCCTAGAGTTGTACCTGTTTCTAGCAAACTAAAAGGAACGAAGGAGAAAGCCTAGCAATACTAACCTCACCCTACATACCCTTCTTTGAAGGCCCCAGCCCATTTGTTCAGGCCTTCTCTCTTCACCCATAGACTCACTCAGCTTAGAATCCATCATCTTGGGTATTCTTCATTAGATTCATCTTATGGGCTCAGATTCTAGATTCTCAGTTGAAGACAGGGAGCCAGTTTCTCCAGGGACCCGGTAGGCTGGCTGGGGACCTCAGGAATGTGTGTACCTGTCTGCCTCCCTGGCAGCCTGGGGAAGGGTGCAATGCTCAGTGCACTGAACTATGGGAAACATCTTCCAGGTAGTACTACCCTGGAAGTTAGTGTGAGACTGAGAGATTGCTCAGAATAAATTTCTTCCATAGCCTTTTAGGATTGCACATTCTAGACTAGACCAACCTTGTCCAGTATTTTTTCTGTTTTAGCATTTGCATTTTTTTGTTAAGCCAACAAGCTGAGAATTTAGCCCTACAGAGATCCATGTGGTGGGCAGTAGCTGCTTTTTGGCCAAGGCCTTCATAAATGATTCAGTCATCCCATTGTCTATCCTCTAGCCCCACCCCCAGATTAAGCCTATGGCAAGGGAAGAATTTGAGGTTAAGACCAACCAAATCTGTTAGTGAAAGCCGTTATTTTTCCTCTGAGAGGGCATTTTGTTGCAGAACCAGAGCTGGCTGTCAGAGTTATAAAAGGCAGCATTAAATTTGGGCCCAGAACACCATGGGAGAAAGGTTTGTGTAGTGTGTTTCGATGGGCTTGGGTCTACCTAGCTTCTTCTGGGCCAGCCTGACTTCTGATGTCCACATTAGCACATACCTGAACCCCCCTGCTCTCTTCTAACAATATGCCATGCCCTGAGGGCAGTGAAGGAAATAAGTGCAGAGATCCTAAGACTGGCTGGGAACCTCTGACTCAGAGGATGTCCTTAAAGAGGTCACATCTACATGAACCCCTGTGCTCTGGAGTTGGGTCTTGGCTTTTTCAGCCAGCTTTTGTGGGAACTGCCTTTGACCTATTTTAAAAGAAGGAAAGGGGCTATGGGGTCCCAGCCACACAACAGACCAGATGTCCCCTAAGAACAGTTTGGGTTTCCAGCTATGGACCCTAGGAAGGTGAATCAAATCCTTCTCACTGGTTTTTCTTTCCAAATTAATTTGCTTTTATTTTTCCAACAACTATAAACTCTGGCTATTTTCCATGTTCTCAGGGCCCCTGGGTAGACAGACAAAGCTTGATGATTTCAGAGCAGACATAGGCCAAGAAACCGTGGCATTGAGTGTGCTGAGTCCAGACAAATGCTATTTATATACACATCCAAATTTGAAGAGAAAATGTATTTCTTTAGGTTTCAAACACTGTAATAGATATAATGCAAAAATAAAAACCTGTTGCAAAGTTCTAAATCGTCTTCTTTGGCTTGGAGTGACCCTAGACGGGATTTTTTGGAAGTGAATGAGGAGAGGGTGTTTAAACTTGTAGCTTAACAGTGGAAATAAGAATTATACCAACCTGCTCCTGCTATAAAGGTTTTTTTTAATCAGCTTTATTGAAATGTAATTGACATATCATAATTTGTACATATTTAAAGTGTACAATTTGGTAAGTTGACACATGTGCCCATAAAATCGCCACAATTAAGATAATGAACAAATCCATCACCTCCGTAAGTCATAAGTTTCCCCCTTGGGAATCCCTCTTTCCTGCCCCAATCCCAACAACTACTGATCTGTGTCTATCACTATAGTTTGCATTTTCTAGAGTTTCTCTAAACGATTTTGATGTAGTTTCATTAGCACCACTCCACAGCCCTTTGAGCCTGTTGAGGTCAAATAGTTCACAAACTCCTCCCTTCAGTTCTGATCAATCCCTAAAGCAAAGATTACAGACAAGCAGCCAAAAATGCTGACCGAACCCAAAAGGAAGGTTTTGGTTGGCAGAGTGTGTTTAAGTTTTAATTGGTTGCCAACATTTTAAAAATTAGAAATATCTGTCTTGAAAAATATTATCTGGCACTATTGGGCCTGAGTTTCTGCTTGGAAAAAATCTGCAAGAGCTACTCTATTTTACTATAATATAATCATCACCGTTGCCAGTTGTATCCCTGAATCTGACACATATTAATATTGTTACTATATGTTGTTTTATAGCAAAGGAAAAAGTAACTTCTTTTTTTTCTTTTTGAGACAGAGTGTCGCTTTGTTGCCCTGGCTAGAATGAGTGCCATGGCATCAGCCTAGCTCACAGCAACCTCAAACTCCTGGGCTTAAGCAATCCTACTGCCTCAGCCTCCCGAGTAGCTGGGACTACAGGCATGCGCCACTATGCCCGGCTAATTTTTTCTATATAGATTTTTAGTTGTCCATATAATTTCTTTCTATTTTTAGTAGAGACAGGGTCTTGCTCTTGCTCAGGCTGGTCTTGAACTCCTGACCTCAAGCGATTCACCCGCCTCGGCCTCCCAGAGTGCTAGGATTACAGGCGTGAGCCACCGCGCCCGGCCAAAGTAACTTCTTAACATGTTTCTGTCAAATTATTCTTGCCTGGTCTACTTATATTACCCAGGTGGCCCTTGTAGACCACTGTTGACCCTTGTGCTACCACCCTCCACTCCTCACCCTATACGTACCTTTTTCTTGCGTATTATCTTTGACTAGAACACCTTCCTATGGAAATTCAATGTCTGATTTATATGTTGCCTCCTTGGGAGACCTCCAAAACACTTTTCTAGAAATAATCACGGCCTTGGTTTCAAGAGACCTGGATTCTAAACTTTTCTCAGCCTCAGTTTCCATCATCAGACTGCAACTTCAGCATCCTTTATTCAAAATGCTTGGGACAAGGCCGGGCACGGTGGCTCATGCCTGTAATCCTAGCACTGTGAAGGCTAGGATTACTGTGAAGGTAGGTGGATTGTTTGAGCTCAGGAGTGCGAGACCAGCCTGAGCAAGAACGAGACCCTGTCTCTACTAAAAATACAAAGAAATTAGCTGGACAACTAAAAATATATATAGAAAAAATTAGCTGGGCCTGTAGTCCCAGCTACTCGGGAGACTGAGGCAGTAGGATTGCTTAAGCCCAAGAGTTTGAGGTTGCTGTGAGCTAGGGTGATGCCAGGGCATTCTAGCCCAGGCAACAGAGTGAGACTCTGTCTCAAAAAAAAAAAAAAAAAAAAAAAAAAAAAAATGCTTGGGACTGGAAGTGTTTCTGTTTCAACTTTTTTTTTTTTTTCTTTCTATTTTTAGTAGAGATGGGGGTCTCGCTCTTGCTCAGGCTGGCCTCGAACTCCTGAACTCAAACAATCCCTCCCGCCTCAGCCTTCCAGAGTGCTAGGATTACAGG
Organism: Eulemur rufifrons; assembly: GCF_041146395.1. NCBI lineage: Eukaryota > Metazoa > Chordata > Mammalia > Primates > Lemuridae > Eulemur > Eulemur rufifrons. The sequence goes on from NC_090990.1 coordinate 21,951,022, forward strand.
TCTGAGCCACTGCACCGGCCCTCAGAAGTGTTTCTGATTTCAGATCTTATCAGTTGAGCATCCCTAATCTGAAAATCTGAAATGCTCCAATGAACATTTCCTTTGAGCGTCATGTTGGCACTCAAAAAGTTTCATATTTTTAGATTAGTGGTGCTTAACCTGTTAATATACCATATTGCCTCTTAATGTTACCTTGTAAATGTGAACCTTGGTGTTACCTAAGGGTTGCACTGCTCTGAAGTCAGAACAATATTTTAAATATTTGTGGAAAATATTAACATCCTACAGGCCCCAATATTAGCAATGATCAGTTAATAAAGTAATTTACAATGATGCTAGGCCCCGAGACTAGAGCATTTAGCCAGCAGTTCTTCCAAAATTCGCTGACTTGGCCGGGCGCTGTGGCTCCCACCTCTAATCCTAGCACTCTGGGAAGCCAAGGTGGGAGGATGGCTTGAGCTCAGGAGGTGGAAACCAGCCTGAGAAAGAGCAAGACCCCGTCTCTACTAAAAATAGAAAAAGTAGCTGGGCATCCTGGCATGTGCCTGTAGTCCCAGCTACTGGGTAGGGTGAGGCAGGAGGGTTGCACCGAGCTATGATGATGCCAGTGCATCCTATCTGGGGCAACAGAGCAAGACTCTGTTGAAAAAAAAAAAAGAAGGGCCAAAATTCACTGACTTGTAAGCAAATAATAATTTGAACACCTCACTACTGATGCTGTAACAATTCTCCAGACCTAGGAAGGAAGCACAGACTGCAGAGCACGGGGAAAGCTCTGAAGTGACCTTTGAGCAGGACCTCAAAAGATTTTGTTTTTTGCCACAAGGGCATTTTGGAAGACAATAGCATCTGAAAAAACCTGAGAAATCCTGGAAATAGCAAAAGTGGAGTTGGAGTAAAAAAGGCAAAAGGGATGGAGAAGATTGTCTGGAAATAGGCAGAAGCCAAACCACTTAGGCTTCAAATTCCACGAGCAAGGATTGTTGGGTTTTATTCCATTATCTATAGGCAATGGGGGATAAAGAACTGTGATCTCACATTTGGAAAAATTTTTTTACTTTTTTCCAACTTTAGCCTCAGTGCAACAAAGACTAGGGTGTAGGCCAGTCAGAGATAGGGCTCATGAATCTGCCTGAGGCTAAACTCCCCCTGCAGGGACCCCCTCACTCCCTGAGGAACTGACTGCCAAGCTGGTGATGGAGAGAAAAAAATAACCTAGTTTCACAAGTTACCCTGACCCTGCCTCAGGGAAACATGCCCTAGTGATTTCTTCTAGGTTAAAGGCAGCATAGCCGAGTAGTTACATGGGTGACGGTGTCAGATGTCCTGGTTTTGAATCCTTGCTTTAACCACTCAATATCGATGTGACCTTGGATAAGTTATATAACCTTTGCCTTATTGTCCTCTCCTGTAAAATGTGAATAACAAATAGTACTTATCTCGATGAGTAGTTAATGAGGATCCAGATATTGGAAACCAGGAAAGCACAAATTAAACCCTCAAAGAACTGATACTGTTATTAAAAAGCCTCCTTCTGAATAACGAAATTGAGGCCCAGGGAGAGAAAAGAATGTCCAGTCATACAGCAAATTAGTGATGAAGTTAGGACTGGAATACAGGTCTCTTGATTCCCGGCCCAGGACGCTATCCCTGTTCCCGAGTCCTCGAAGTTCCTCGATAGAATCATGGATATTCACAGCAAAGGAGGCCTGCAAAAAACAGCCAGGCGCACGGCTTTGTGGGCTGAATCAAAGCTTCTGCGTGATGGAAACAAAGTTGACGCGGGCACCTGTGCAGAATGACCGGCTCCTTTTGGACTCCCAGAACTAAATCCCTTTCTGCTGCATCTTGGGAGTTGCCGCCGCCCCGATGCACTGCGGGACTTGTAGTCCGCTCCCTCCCAACCCCGCCTCCCGGCTGGCCGGCCGCGAAGGCTGCCTTGGCACCGCCTTTCCCAGCAAGCTCCGCGCCCGCGCCGGCTACTGATTGGCTGCGGTGGGAGCAGGCGGCTCTGCCGGCGGCGGTTACCCAGGGTTTCCGGTGCGAGGCCAGAGTGGGGAAGCCGTCGGACCTCGGCGGTGAGGTGCGTACGGCGGCGGCTGGCGGGACGAGACAATCGGAGGGTCTGTGGGCCTGGACGCTTCGGGCTAGTGGGGGAATCACGCCGCCTCCGCGCGTGGGCTGGGGGTGGGGCGGGTGTCTGTGCGCATGCGCGGGCGCACCGCGCGGTGGGAGGGTGCGTGGGGCGTGGGTGCTGCGCGCGAGAGAGACCCACGTGGGGCGGGGGGGGGGGCGGGAACCGAGCGTCCCGCCACGTCAGTCTGTGGCCCTGAGCCAATCCCGCGCTCGGCCCGCCGTGAAGGGGCCGTGTCGTGCCGGGAAGTGGCTTTGGGAAAAAGGAAGCTTCTTTCCTTGCCTGCTCCGGGAGCAGCGCCCCGACAACCTGTCCTGGCACGCCGGGCTCTCCTGGCCAGTCGAGACCGGGCGAACCGTTAGCTCCCTCAAGCGAAGGCCGGCCGGTTTGTTTATTTTAAGAAGCTTTGTGCGCCGTGTTGGGATTTTGATCTAGGCTGCGAAGAATTTCGAAGTCTGGAAAATAGCAACAGTGTTTGTTTCTAAAGGATCGGCTCCTAAGCCAGCATTGCAAATCACAATGAAGAACCAAGACAAAAAGAATGGGGCTGCCAAACAGTCCAACCCAAAAAGCAACCCGGCACAACCGGAAGCAGGACCCGAGGGAGCACAGGGGCGGCCCAGCCAGGCGGCTCCTGCGACAGAAGCTGAAGGTTCCAGCAGCCAGGCTCCTGGGAAGACGGAGGGTGTGTGCCAGCTCTGCTTTTCCAGCGGGCAGGGGGAGGAGTTTGTGGTACCGGCCTAGCTTTTGGAGTTAGAGGCTGAGGCCACTGTTTACCCGGGAAGGAGGAGGTGTAGATTGAGAGGAAGACAGTGCTGAGGCCGTGATCCTCACCGTTTCCTGGGGATTTGGTAGAGCCTCCTGCTGTATGCACAGGAACTGAACTTTTGAGAGAAGGCTCTGACAGGATTAAATCAGGTGGCAGTCAAATGAAACACCCAATCAGCAAATCGAGATCCGTTAGTCACTAGTGGGTAACTGCCTTTTTTATTTGAGGCATTTCTGGAACTATTTGAACAGCAAGAAATGGCTTTTGGGGAGAAGGAGATAGAAGTTACTATGTGCCAGCCTTGTGTGCTAGCTGCTTTACATATTTGTTTTATTTTCATAACAAAGGTGTTTGGGTGGTAGTGAGAAATAGCTACATCATTTTATAAGTAAATAAACTGAGACTTAGAGAAGTTAAGCAACTACAGCTTTGATTTGTGAACTAAAAAAATGTTTTGAATCTAAATTCTGACATGAACTAGTTTAGCTGAATTATACTCCATTCTTATTTGTTAGTTTACATAAGAAAAAATTATAAGAACGTAGGCAACATTTAACCCAAACTGGTGAGTTTGACTGGGCTAAAAAAGCCCAACCAATGGTATAACTGTCTTATTTCTTGTCCTACCCCTCATCCTACTGTAGCAGCTCAAGCCAAAACTGCTCAGTCGGGGGCCCTTCGTGATGTCTCTGAGGAGCTGAGCCGCCAGTTGGAAGACATACTGAGTACATACTGTGTGGACAACAGTCAGGGGGGCCCAGATGATGATGGGGCGCAAGGTGAGCCCACTGAACCTGAAGATGCAGAGAAGCCCCGGACTTATGTGGCGAGGAATGGGGAGCCTGAGCCAGGGACTCCAGTAGTAAATGGAGAGAAGGAGACCTCCAAGGGGGAGCCAGGCACAGAAGAGATCCGGGCGAGTGATGAGGTCGGGGACCGAGACCATCGAAGGCCGCAGGAGAAGAAGAAAGCCAAAGGTCTAGGTGAGCAGAGGCCAGCTGTGTGAGGCTTATGAGGGGAGGGATTTGGGACCTGACATGTCATTGGGTAGTCTGCTCTGCCAGAATTCAGATGAAACTGTACTCAGAGCAGCAAGTCACCCTACTTTAATCAGACCAGAGATATGGGGGCCACAGCATAGAGGCGTGCAGGTGTTCACTGCACAAGGCCTCCTGGCCATCGGGGCAAGTAGCAACTGGAATCCAACCTGCTCTCTCTTTGAGAAAATGGAGAGCAGGGGGCCTGGTGTGCTCCTGTGCCAGCCAGCACCACTTCTGCCTGCTGTGTGACCTTGAGCATGTCCCTTCCCCTCTCTGGGTCTTAGTTTACACTTCTCTGCAGTAAGAATTGGACTAGGCCGGGGCTCCAAATGCAAACATCTACACACACAGGCTAGCCAGGGGCACATGAGATCCAAGAGAGGGCCTACTTTACCCAAAGGCTTGTCTGCCACATGGTTAGTTGAGAACAAAACTATAGGCTGGGTGCAGCCAGGCTTTTTTTTTTTTTTTTAGAAAGGCCAGAAATCTATAAAGTTACTTGAAAATTCTAGATTTTTAATGGTTGGCAGCTATAATGGTAGGAGCCAAACAAAACCCATCTGTCCGTTGGATCTGCCTGTGTGCTAGCGATTAGCCGTCTCTATGCTGATCTCTCAGGGCCTTCAGGGAGACAGAGGGGATAGCTCCTTAACTCAGGCACAGGCAGTAGGGAAAAGGCAGTGACAGTCATTTGACAACACGCTGTATATGTGTTCAGTAATCTAGGTTAGATGACATTATGCCCATGTCCAACTCCTTATTTCCCCCACCCCTTATGTGTCATCCTAATTTAAAGAGAGAATTTTTTTTAGTTTTAGGATCACATATATAGAAGGTATCTTCATTTTAAAGTTCACTGTTAGGCTACCTGTGTTGACAATAGTTTAATATTTCTCAAGGAGGCCAAGAGACCTATTCCTTTTTGAATGCTACCTCTGTTGGAAGGACCCTCCCTCCTTGCATTGAAACAGAAACCCTGAGTTCATAGGTGGGACACCTTTTGTCTGTTGGTAGAGCAGGCAGTTTTTACCTCCCACCAGTGGTGCTCACTAAGGAGATTCCACAAGGATTCACTTGTCTATTTAATGAGTATGTGGTCTATGATGGCTCTGTGGACAGTCCTGGGGCTACAATGAGAAGCAGGACTGAATTGGTCCCAGCCCTCATGAAGCTCCTAATATAGCAAGGAAGACAGCCAGTTCAACAAGCAAAATACAAAGTATGATAGGGGAAGGCTGCCTTTGGTGTGCATGAGTGTGGGCCCAGGCCTGGAGGGGACCCCCAGAGAAAGGGGTGTATGCCTTTGCTGCCTGTGCTTTGCAGGGAAGGAGATCACATTGCTGATGCAGACATTGAACACACTGAGTACCCCAGAGGAGAAGCTGGCAGCTCTGTGCAAGAAGTATGCTGAACTGGTCAGTTCCCTCCTCCCGCTGACACCTTTCCTGCCTTTGGAAAATCAGCAGGCGACCTAGCATGGGGTTGGGGGTGCAGGGGCAGGTGGGTGGCTTAATTCCTGTTCAACTTTTCCCTCAACCTTTTCCCCATCTGTTTAATGGGGAGTCAGTTCCCAGCCAACCTCTTCAGGGCTGACAGTAAGAGGAGAAACTGCACATTCCTTGAAAGAAATTTCTCAAAGAGTGGTTCCCACGTTATAGAGCCCTGGCTCCTGGCCTGAGTCCAAAAAACTCGTGATGTTGCCCGTGTGCTTCTCTGTGTCTCCTCCAAATACAAAGATGAACAGTGCCTTATCACACTTGACAAAGTTGATACTAGTCTCTTGATACTCCTCTTCCTTTTGCTCCAGAGCAGTCCTCCTCTCACTGCCTCCCTTTTCCCCATGACACTGGCGTACTGTAGAAACCAGTCTAGTTGTCCTGTGTGATGCCCCCCTTGTAGCTGCGTCGTCTTTGTGGTAGCATTTAACCTCTTTGCCTCCTGAGTTCCTGCAAGTAAAGTGGAAGTTAGCTCTAGAAGCTTTGTTCCAATTCAGGTTCAACTTTTTTGACACAAATTCTTCGCAAGTAGTGCTCTGAACTTCACATTGTAGTACAAGAAATACGAAGTGTGGTCGTCTTCCTTTGTCAAGGTCCCTGACAGAATTTGAATTAACAGAGTCATCCATTGGTGCTTATAGCCTAATTATTTATGTTAAAATTCTGGCCAGGCACGGTAGCTCACGCCTGTAATCCTAACACTCTGGGAGGCTGAGGCGGGAGGATCGCTCGAGGTCAGGAGTTCGAGACTAGCCTGAGCAAGAGCGAGACCCCGTCTTTACTAAAAATAGAAAGAAATTAACTGGACAACTAAAAATATACGTAGAAAAAATTAGCCGGGCATGGTGGCACATGCCTGTACTCCTAGGTACTCGGGAGGCTGAGGCAGAAGGATTGCTTGAGCCCGGGAGTTTGAGGTTGCTGTGAGCGAGGCTGACACCATGGCACTCTAGCCCAGGCAACAGAGTGAGGGGGAAAAAAAAAAAAGTTTAAAAAAAAAACTCTTTCATTCCATCCACATTTGTTAGCTGGTATTTTCATATAAGGGACTTTACTCATCTATAAAATGGGGCACATCATACCTGCCTAATGGGATTATTGTAAGGATTAAATAAAAGATATAAAGAAGATAACCACCCTGTTTGAACAAGCCAGCCAGGAAAGACTGCTACTGCGAGAGAGGAGGAAGTAAGTTGCTGGAGTGGGGTTCTGAGAACATGAGGGGAGCTCAGGCCTGGTGCACAAGGACAGGGCTTGGCCTTGGTGAGGGCTTGGCCAGGTCTGTGTGACTGAAGGAAAGGACAGGGGCTGGTGGACTGGCAGATGTGGAGCTTGTGTCCCTGCTCCTCTGGCTTCAGTGTTTCGGAGAAATGAGAGAGATGGTTGTTGCTTGCTAGGGCCTGGGAGATTTGAAGAGGAGAATGAAATAGTTGTCTGGAAGGAGGGTGTGCATAGCATGAGCATCGCAGTGGGATTGCTGGGAAAATGAAGGTCTTTCAGAAATTGGTGGTTGTGGATCTATTTATTTATTTTTGAGACCAGGTCTTGTTGTGTTGCCCAAGCTGGAGTGCCTGAGCATGTTCACACTGGAACATCAAACTCCCGGGCTCAAGTGCTCCTCCTGCTTCAGCCTCCTGAGTAGCTGAGACACAGGTGCACACGCCACACCTGGCTAGTCATTTTGGGGGTTTTTTTGGTAGGGCTTGCTATGTTGCCCAGACTGGTCTCAAACTCCTTGCCTCAGGCAATTTTCCCACCTCAGCCTCCCACTTCCCAAAATTCTGGGATTACAAGCATGAGCCTCCACACCCACCCTATAAAGTTTGAGCAGCGTTGCTTCAGCGCTGGTGTAGAATAAGCTGAGCTGGGCAAAGGAGTGGGATCGTGGCAGAGGTTAAGGACTGTGAGGCCAGGAGTCAGGAGGATCGTCTGTGGATACTGACGTGGCCAAGAATGAGCATAGGAATCATGTTGGAGAAAGCACGACTGTACCCAGTGCTCGAGTTTTGAAGGAATAAGAGGGAGTGACGGGTCTGTTAATAGGCACGAGGCAGGGTAGCAGGTGGTCTCATCCTAGGGCTTGAGTGTTCAGCAAGTTGGGGTAATGCAATGACCTGAAGCGTCTTGAGAGCTTTGTCTTTGGAGTCAGGTCTGGGATAGAAACTGGCGTCTTGTGGCTGTGTGGCCTCTGCTTATCCTAGTCAGTGTCCATTTCTGTATCCCTACGATGGAGCCTTTGGGGTTATGTGAGGAGGAATGGAGGGGTGGGTAAAGCACCAGCATGTGGCAGCCTGTGAGAGTGCAGGTCAGGACAGCTCAGGAGACCCTGGAGCCACATAGTGATCCCAGTGAGGAGGACCCACAGGACACTTACCTGCTGTCCCCATCCCTGTCCCCAGCTGGAGGAGCATCGAAACTCACAGAAGCAGATGAAGCTCCTGCAGAAAAAGCAGAGCCAGCTGGTGCAGGAGAAGGACCACCTCCGTGGCGAGCACAGCAAGGCCGTCCTGGCCCGCAGCAAGCTGGAGAGCCTGTGCCGTGAGCTGCAGCGGCACAACCGCTCCCTCAAGGTAGGCCCTGGGTCTCTGGCCCCCTGGAACAGGCAACTCTGGTTTCCTTGACTTCTACTTATTCTTTGGTGGGCTTTCTCCTTAAAAAGTCATGCAGCAGGCTGGGCATGGTGGCCCATGCCTGTAATACTAGCACTTTGGGAGGCCAAGGCAAGAGTACTTAATCTAAAGTCTGGTGGAATAGGCCTCAGGAGGTCCAGCTTGTATCCGAATGGCACATACATGTGTGCCTGCATCTTTCCAGGGAGAGAATCTCACTTGATGTACAGGGGTGCACTAGGAGCCCCCATTGCATGACATCCTGGAGCTTGTGTACTCCTCACTTTGGGAGCAGGGAGAGCTGTTGGCAGAGACCACCTGTGGACTTGTTGGGGGAGCTGTGTGAGGCTGGCTGGGGAGCAGTGGGTGATGGCGCTAGGGCTGACTTCTCTGCCCAGGAAGAAGGTGTGCAGCGGGCCAGGGAGGAGGAAGAGAAGCGCAAGGAGGTGACCTCGCACTTCCAGGTGACCCTGAATGATATTCAGCTACAGATGGAACAGCACAATGAGCGCAACTCCAAGCTGCGCCAAGAGAACATGGAGCTGGCTGAGAGGCTCAAGAAGCTGATTGAGCAGTATGAGCTTCGAGAGGAGGTAAGCTTGTCACAGACAGCGATAATGGCCAAGAGACAGTGAGGTTCCGTGTGCGCCAGGCACCGGACGGCACTTTTCAGACTTCATCCCATTCTCCCTTTCTTCCTCCTCCTTCCTTGAGAGAAGGATAATGTCATTCCTCATAAGTGTGGAGAAGTGACTCATCTAGAACCACACAGCCCCAGGTCCACAGTGCCTTGTCCCAAAGGACTAGGCCAGGTATCTTCGGAATTCAAGCTCTTCACATTTAGAGTGGAGGTACATGCAAATACCATGTGTTATATGGCACCCCCGCAGGGCCTTGAGGCAGCACTTCCAAATCAGACGTGTTACTATTTATGCAGTAGAACTTCCCAAGTACTCACCTAGATTACAGCCTCACGGTGGTGTCGGTCCAGTCTGTCTGCTAGCTTACGACAGACAGTTTCAGTTTTCAGAGCTTTGTAGAGTTTGGAAATGGCAGGGGAGGGGCTGTACCTGATGGACTCCAGGGACTGATTCCTTGCTGCTCTGGTCCTTCTGTCACTTGAAAGGGCAGGGGTCACTGCCTTGGCTCATGTTGGCCGCCACCCCAGGCACTTGAATCTTTGGGTCCCTTGTGCCAGGCACTTGGCTCTTCTGGGCCCGTTTCCTTACTGATAGAAAGGAGACCCGTGGCTGCCTCACAGAGCTGGCAGAGGACCTGCTCTGGACCCGGCCCTTTCCTGGGCCTTGGGGATGTGGCGGTGAGTGCCCTCTTGGGACCATGTGTGCATGACCTAGAGGGGGCTCCCCTGCCCTACCCCTTCCCTCCGGTACTTTATCCTCAGGAACAAGGCTGCTTGTGATACTTTTGGTTTGTCCCTCAGCACTGAGAGACATGGGGGCTTCCTGGGCCACTATAGTGAGGCACTGACTTCAAGAATCTGAGGACCCACATTCTGTCCCCACAGATTCCTCCCAAGGCAAAAAAGGACTCAGTACTGCCTGTGGAGAAGGGGGTGTTTGACTGCCAGGTCCTGCTGCTGCTTGTTGACAGCCCTCCCCGACAGATCAGGGTCTCTCCTCATGTCCTAGTTAAGTTCCCACGTCCCTTATTCGGAAAGTCCAGTTGATTCTACCTTTGAAGTTGCACTTGAGTTCATCACCTTCTCTCCATCCCTGCTGTGTCACCTGGCCCAGGGCCCCAGGGCTCCTCCAGCTGGCCGGACAGCCTGGGGTGCGTGTGTCTAGATTTTACCTATACATATGGCAGATCTCTGCCAACTCAGCTAGGCTGTTATGTTTGTGGAGCCATCGTTTTTGCCTGTTCCCACAAGGGAATGGGGGCTGCAAAAGTGAAGGCTGCCATCCTGGGCCTAGAAGTTTGAGTGTGTTTATTGCTTGGCTTCTCGGGAGCTGATTCCATCCAAAAACCCCTGTGCTTACCCAGGTCTGACTCACTGGGAGAGAAACGAGGTGAGGTTGGGAAGTTGACCTTCCAGGGACTCAGGCCCAGGTCCTGTGATACACGTGGGAGTCGAGCATGTCAGATTGAGATGGGAGGCTGTGCAGGTCCCCTGGTCTCTGCAGATGGGAGCTCCCTGCAGCCCTGGGCCTCCCTGAGAAAGGGAGCTCCTGACAAGTGGACCACTCCCGCCATCTTTGCTGCAGCACATCGACAAAGTCTTCAAACACAAGGACCTGCAGCAGCAGCTGGTGGACGCCAAGCTCCAGCAGGCCCAGGAGATGCTGAAGGAGGCAGAGGAGCGGCACCAGCGGGAGAAGGATTTTGTGAGGCTCAGGCCCCGGGGCTGGGGTGGGAGAAGGTGGGTTGGGTTCTGGCTCAGCTCACAGTCGGGGTTGTGTGACAGAGAGAGAGAGATTGCTGCCTGGCCAGACCAGGCACTGATGCCTCAGGCACCAGTCTGAGAGCAGGAAGCCTCAGTGGGTCTGGTGCTTGTGGCTAAAAAAAGAACAAATGGCAGCCCTTGGGGCTTCTGACAGGGTCTGGGCATTCTCTCTTGGAAACAGCTCCTGAAAGAGGCAGTAGAGTCCCAGAGGATGTGTGAGCTGATGAAGCAGCAAGAGACCCACCTGAAGCAGCAGGTGAGACTGTGTAACCTGACCCTGTGCCTCCAAGGTCCCCTTAGTGGACCCCATCCTGGGGGAAGTGGAATGGGACCCTCATTCTAGGACTGGCTCTGCCTGACTGCTGTGTGACCTTGGCTGAACCTTTGTTCTCTCTGGACCTGCCCATCACCTGCGTGGTGGTAACCAGGTAGCTAGGTGAGCTCAGAGGATTTAGCTCTTAGCTTGGAGGTGTTGTGTTGCCTTTGAGGAGGTGGAGACAGAAGAGTTGTTTTTATACTTGATTCTAGAAGGAAAGTTTAAAAATAAACATAAAGGTCAAATATAGGGCACCCCAAATCCCACTTTTCAGGCTTAGCATTTTGGTTTATATCCTTCCCAGTGCATAGCTTTTGTTTTAAGGAAAAATAGTATCTCAATAGAATTGTTGGGTCAAAGGATCAAGGAGGGATCTGAGTGTGTTGACCAGAGGTGCCTTCCAGAGAAGCCCAGTCTTACCTGTGGGTTTCTTTCTCACCCAGCTTGCCCTATACACAGAGAAGTTTGAGGAGTTCCAGAACACGCTTTCCAAAAGCAGCGAGGTGTTCACCACATTCAAGCAGGAGATGGAAAAGGTAACGATGATGTAGGCTGCTGGGGCACAAACTGCCTCACTCAGAGTTGAACCCTGGGCCTGCCTTCAGGAAGCTCCTATCCTGGACGTATCTCGTGGGGAGCTGTTCACAGTCACTGATTGGTTCCAAGGGTGGGGCCGGTAGGAGGGATCACAGCCTTTCCCACAGTCAGTAAGTCTTAGTGGTACGTATACCCTCCAGGTTGTCCCAGAGAAGGCACAGTCTTGTCACTTCTTGTTACTGGTGGTGGAAATTTAACTTGAGTTTCCCTGGTGGTGAGGTGGCACAGAAGGCACTGACCACACCCATTGTCTTGCCTCGGGATCATTCCCCACCTTGGAGACACAGGTGCACAGACAGCCCAGCTCTGACCGTGTCCTTCTGTCTGTCGCATAACCCAGATGACTAAGAAGATCAAGAAGCTGGAGAAAGAAACCACCATGTACCGGTCCCGGTGGGAGAGCAGCAACAAGGCCCTGCTTGAGATGGCAGAGGAGGTGGGCTGAGTGTGACCCGCAGCAGGGGTTGGGGGTGTGCAGTTACTGCATATGAGGCCTTTTTCTCCACATCATACTGGTCAGTGAGGGTGACACAGCTAACATGAGGTGGAACTGGGGTTTGCACACATGTCTATCCAAGTTCAAAGGCAATGCCAGCTCTTTCCCCGTGGGAGCCCAGTGGTAGGTCTGCAGTGGAAGCAAAGGGAACACATGGGTAAAAGGAATAAAGGAGCAGGAAAAAAACCAGTGGTGCCAATGATGTAAGTGGTTTGCGTGGAAAGCTGCCCAGATAATTTGTGATTTTGTAGCTTGCGATGCTGAAGATGGGAACTATTGCTGCTGCTGGAACAGCAGCTGCAAGCCAGACCTCGCTGAATATTTTAGATACGCTGGGTCGTTGAACCTTCTCTTGAGATCTGAACTTGGTATTAGTAGTCCTGTTTTCCAGATGAAATTGGCTTAAAAGCCAAGCCCTTTGCCAAGGTCATCTGGTGGATAAATGGAGCATTATGTTTTCTGACCTCTAAGCCATGTGCCATCTCTGTTCCCCACTGCCCCAACTGACAGCCCAGTCATGGCTTCAGCCAGGGCTGTTTCCTAGAAGGGGCCAGCTTTGGACCCTGGTCTGCTCCCAGTCTTATTAAAGTGAGTGTTTGCCACCAAATGGTGGTGTTGAGTGAGGGCGTTGGTGGCATGGCAGTGAAGGCCCTGTTTCTCTCCCTAGAAAACACTCCGGGACAAAGAGCTGGAGGGCCTGCAGGTGAAAATCCAGCGGCTGGAGAAGCTGTGCCGGGCGTTGCAGACAGAGCGCAACGACCTGAACAAGAGGGTACAGGACCTGAGTGCTGGTGGCCAGGGCCCCCTCACTGACAGTGGCCCTGAGCGGAGGCCAGAGGGGCCCGGGGCTCAAGCACCCAGCTCCCCCAGAGTCACAGAAGCATCTTGCTGCCCAGGAGCACTGAGCACAGAAGCATCGGGCCAGACGGGGCTCCAGGAGCCCACCTCCGCCACAGCCTAGAGAGCCCGGCGCTGGGGCATGCTGGGAAGGGAGCAGGCAGCCCAGCCAGGCCTGGCCCAATCGAGGCTCCCATGCTGAGCAGTCCAGCGCTGAGGCCAGGGTGCTCTGACCTGGCTGGCATCTGACACTTGCAATTTTGCATTCTGTGGGTCAGTTTTCCATATATATGGCATTGTGCAAGGCCTCATACATTTATATCTGTAAGTGTACAGTGGGCTTGCATTGGGGGTGGGGGTGTGTACAGATGAAGTCAGTGGCTCCTCTGTGAGCTGAAGAGTCTTAAGAGGAGTTGTCATCTGTAGCTGCCATCACAGTGATGTGGCAGGACAAGTGACTCAAGCATTTCTCTGCCTGATAAGAGGCTCAGAGCCCTCCCAGCCCTTCAGAGCTCATGACAAGTGACATACCCAGGTCTTGACTGCATTTCTCTTGTGAGCAGGGCTTGGGCAGCTCAGGCTCTCCTAGCTCCCCCGGAGGCTCCTTTGCTTCTCTTGACCTGGAAAAGGTGTCCCCAGGTGGAGCCTTGGCAGGGCACTCGGAGCTGGTGATCAAACTGCTTTCCTGCCTAGGACAAGGGACCTGGAGAATGTTTCTGTGTGGGATGATGCGCTGTCCGGGAGCCCCTCAGGCACCACTTCCCCGCCCTCTGGTAGTGCCAGGACCAGGCCATGATGCTTCTCAGTAGCCTTATCATTCACAGGTGCCTCTCTAGCTGCACAAATGATTGACAAGAGATCACCCAAAGGATTCTTTCTGAAGGTTTTTTTGTTGTTGTTTTTGCACATGACAGTGTTTGCTTTGAGGATCTTCGGAGGAAGAAAGAGGGGAGGAGTGCTGTAGCGGTGGTGCCTGGGAGCCTGTCCTCCAGTGTCCCACCCGCTCACACCACGCTTGGCTGCTTTGCCATCTTAGTGCTGAGGTTTCTTGTTTGGTGAGATCAGGTTGGTTGTTGTAAGAGAAAGGAAAGGGTTTCCAATGCCTCTGCCATAACCTTGCCTGTGGGTTTCAGTCCTGGGGAGGTCCAGCTGCCCCTTGGCTTCTGCTCCCTTATCCCACTCCCCGCAAATGCTTATTCCTCGAGGTTTGCCCTGATTCTCTTTCCTGGCACCTCCTTGCCCAGGGAATAAGAGCCCTTGAGATTCCATCTTCTGTGTGGGAATCACCTAGCTATTATCTGACAGGTCAGGAATGAAACTGAACAATTGACTGGGGCCCCAGACGTACATCCATAAAGTGGCTGCAGACAGCTGTCCCCCTCCAGCAGTACGTACTACTATGCACTGTGTGTAGCTGCTCTACATGCTGAAAGTCCTGCTAGTTGCAGACTTGCCGGGGTATTAGCCAGTCTTTGTACAGAGCGGTTTTCTAGGACAGCGGAATGAGCCTTGGATGAGGAGGGCAGGGCTCTGCTGGGCTGGAAGTACAGCGCCCCATCTCCAGCTGAGCGAGCCACAGACCAAGATGGATAAGGTGGTTGGGGTTTTACTTGCTGTATTTCTTTGGAGCTAGTGTGCTGGCCTGCAGGTCCCTTCATCTTCCGCACCTCGCCCTCTGGTTCAGCCCGTAACTTAAATCCCTCAGATAAATAGGTTCGTGAAGAATGTTGAGTGCTCCTGATCATGTTGCGACTTAGACCAGAGATGGCAAATGGACAGCACACCGTCTCTCCCCCTGCCCCACAGCAGGCACCACTAGTCTGCTTCGGTGCTCCTGCTAATCCCTGCTACCTCCTCACTCCACGTGGAGGTGCGCTCACGTGGTGGTATGAGTGTGGCGGCCTATTTGCCATCCCTGGCTGCGGTGCTGCTCCCATGGAGAACTGTTTCCCAAGATCTTGTTTGTCCTGTCTGAATCCCTGTGTTTGGAATGGTCCTTGCCTCTTCCGGCTCCAGTAAGGCCTTCCCCCTCCACCAGCCCCTGTGCCAGGTGAGGTGCAAAAGCTGCCAACCCCCAGGAGTGTTGCTAGGTTGAGGGAGGTGCAGGGAGGAGGCAGAAGCATCTGCCCGCCCCCTTGGAGAGAGCAGGAAGGGCCACAGTGAGTGGCCCACACAACTGCCTCCCTCGCATCACCTACCTCTTACAGGCCGCGGGGGCTTGGGGCTGTTGGAGCCCAGTGCGGTGGTACAGGGAGCAGGTGGGCCCCAGGCAGGTAGAAGCTTTGCTCAACTCCACCCGTTTCTAGGCATTCAGGCCGGTCTGTAGATGGGGAGTCATTTCTTCCTCCTTCCTGTCCATTGACCAAATCTTAACCAGTCACTAGTAGCTGCTCTGCTTTCCAAAGTCAGCCCAGTCCTGGGCCAGATGCAGGGGAAGCGGCCTGTCCGTGAGTGAAGGCCAGCGCCTTCCCCCCTCCCCCAGCAGGTCCCACACACGTGACCTCAGTTTTAGGACCAAGAGCTGTGTTGGTTGCTCCAGTTGCTAGCTTTTCCTCCAGGGGACCACAGCAGGTGAAGCTCAGAGCCCACGGCTCTGCGAACAGTAACTTGTGTTTAGGACCTTGTCCAGCTGAGAGCTTCATGTGCACCAGATTCCGAGAGGTGTCAGCAGCACTTTTTTGTTGTTTGTTTTCCGTGAGGTTTTTGGACCATGGGCTGAGCTCAGGCACTTTCTGTAGGAGAATGTTATTTCTGTAAAGATGGTTATTTAACCCTCCTCTACCCCGTCGCAGCAGCCCTGCTGAGGGCTGACCCAGAGGCCAGGGGAGCTGCCCGGTGTCTACGGGGGAGGGCCGAGGCCTGCTGAGCTGATTCTCCAGCTGCTGCCACAGCCTTCCCACCTTGCACAGCACAGAGGTGGCCACCCCAGGGACAGCAGGCACCTACCTGCTCCTCTTCCCCTTCCTGGGGGAGGGGACTGCCTTCTGTCCCTTCAACTGCTTTCCCTATGGCCCATCCTGGCCACTCAGACTTGTTTGAAGCTGTGCTGACAGCATTTTTGTCTCCTTTTGGTATTCACAACAGCCAGGGACTTGATTTTGATGTATTTTAAATCACATAAAATAAAAGAGTCTGTTGCCTTACTTCTCTCCTGACTCATGTGGTCATTTGACGCTTCTGGATCCATCCACCTCCTCCCGTTATCACTGACTTGGCTGTGCCCTGACGTCCTGCCTCTTCCAGAGCCTCCCTGCCCTCCAGCAGTCACCACGGCCTCAGGAGGCTGGCAGATTCACTTCAGCTGCCTGAGTGCAGCCCTTGGCAAAGTTGGCAAGCCACTTACATAAGAGCATCAGAGATAATGTCTTTCAAAAAAAAAAGTTGTCCCTGGCCTCAGGGGCTCCTAGGCTAGTGAGGAGAGAAGGTACTTTAAGGTATAGAAAGGTCAGTGGTGCTGGGGAGCAGAGAGGAGGCCCTTGCCCCCTTCAGCACGGGGACACCTGGAATGGCCTTCTGACCCAAAGGGCAGGCAGAAGTCTAGGAGTACCTGTAATGAGGTGGTACCTCTGGGAATGCAGGTCCATGGGAGGGTGAGGACAGGGATGAGGCTGGGGCCAAGCCTGTGTACCAGGTTAAAGACTTAGGCTAGATCCAGAGGGCAACGGGGATCACTGAAGGTGTTTAAATAGGAAATTGGTGGGGCAGGAGTAAGGCAAAGGCAGGAGACCAGAGAGGCAGGTATAGGCCAGTTGAGGCCTAGGTTAAGGTGGCTGGACACACCACTGGCACTGGCCCATGTGATGGAAGGCACAGGGACCTCCCGGTTCCTTGACAAGCCCACTTTCTCCATTCAGTTCTTCAGAACAGGCTGGTTTCTTCCCCTCCTTCACCCTCTTGAGGGCATTAAAACTGAGGCTCCTTTGTGGGAGACATCCCATTGGTGGCCTCACCCAGCACCTGTCCTCTCTGGGGCCAGAGTTGGTTTGGCATGAAGGAGGGTATGTGGTGAATGCTCAAAAAATGGCAGAGACAACCCCAAGTGCCCTTCCCTCTGGGCCTCCACAGGTAGACGTGTCCACACACTGGCTGTGACAGTCCCAGCAAAGCTTCTGACCTTTCTAGCCAGCATCCTGATGGATTGCTATTTTTCTGTGCTGGTCACATTGGTTCCAGTCAAAGGTCCTCTGGAGGATGTGGCAGGATGCCACCCTTTCTCCTGGAGCTTCCAAGTAAAGCAGCTTTGAGAATAACTTGAGTCTCTGGCTCCCAGTGAAGCAGCTGAGGATGGGGACCACAGGGATGCTCCCACCTTCCTGGACGACCACTGGGGGGCCACTAGAGCAGCTCTAGGAGAGGGATTCCCCTGTTGTCCTTCCTCCCTCTGACCTGGTTCTTGAAAAAGTCCTGAATTAGTACCGCCCTTCTGGATTGGTCTGGGTGTTGCAAGCACCCAGGAAAGAGCCCTGTGCAGGTGCCCACAGAAGCAGCACCCATCTCTCTCCAAGTCAGCCAGAGGCCCAACCCAGGGAAGCTCCTGCCCAGGGAGGGGCAGGGTGGGTGGGGTGGCAGTGTGCACTGCTCTGGGCCAGTTAATTTGAGCCTGCTGGCAGCCTGGCCAAGGATGAGCCTCTCTCCTGTTGCATCAGATGCCGCTCCGAGGACCTGAGCCAGCAGCCTCTGCCAGGTCTTTAAATAGCTGTCCCATTGATCCCGCTTCAGCTGCAGCACCGGGGCAGCCTCTTGCAGGCGCTCAGGTTTCCCTCTGAGGACTGGAGTCAAGTGCCAGGGAATCTCATGGTGTCCCTTTGGCCTGGTTCTCCCCACACCTGTCTGCTAAGCCTAGGTTGTGTCAAGGGCTCCTGTCACTTCATCAGTGGCAGAATACAGCCCCCACCACTTACCAACCAGGAGTGTCTGGGTGTTGAGAAAGTGGCCTCAAAAGACTGTTGTTGGCCCGCGCGGTGGCTCACGCCTGTAATCCTAGCACTCTGGGAGGCCGAGGTGGGTGGATCGTTTGAGCTCAGGAGTTCGAGACCAGCCTGAGCAAGAGCGAAACCCCATCTCTACTAAAAATAGAAAGAAATTATATGGACAGCTAAAAATATATATAGAAAAAATTAGCCGGGCATGGTGGCGCATGCCTGTAGTCCCAGCTACTCGGGAGGCTGAGACAGGAGGATCCCTTGAGCTCAGGAGTTTGAGGTTGCTGTGAGCTGGGCTGACGCCACGGCACTCACTCTAGCCTGGGCAACAGAGTGAGACTCTGTCTCAAAAAAAAAAAAAAAAGACTGTTGCTTACTTTCATTCAGTAAAACGGGGACTATGACAATGACGATACCTTCCTTCAAGGTTGGTATGAGGATTAACCGTACATAAGTGTAATAGGGGACCTGGACTCACTCAGTAGATGGTTGTCTTTGCAGTTTCTTCCTGCTGCTGCTTGTGCTGTTTATACGTTTACATTCATGTTCTCTCTCTCCCCCCCTTCTCCCTCCCTCCCTCCCGCGCTGGCGCGCGCACTCTCTCCCCCTCTCTCCTCACTACCCCCTCCTGACAAAGCCACCACCATTTTGTAAGGGATTTTAGCTTCTAAAACTGACGGGGAAAATCTCTTTTAAATGGACATCACCTAACTAACAGGCGGGGAGGCGAGATGAGGAGATAACGGCATGGTAAACGCGGGGACGCTCCTCCCCTCTAACTCCATCCCCAGCTCCAGAGAGGGTCACTTTCTCTTTAAATGCAAATTACCTCCCGCCAGCTCCGCTTCCACCCGGTGGAGTTCCCGAGAGGAGAGGGCGGAGGGCGGAGGGCCCTGGCACCGAAGCTTCACTCAGCTTCACTCGAGACCCCAAAGCTCCAGGTCAGTGGCCCCTGCGGGCGTGAGGGCGGGGGCGGAGTGACGCGGGTCTGACGCCGCAGCTCGGAGCTGGCTCCAGAGCTGGGAGATCCACTTGGCACATGGCTTTGGAGACGGAGCGTGGGAAATAGATCCCGGCCGGTCCTGGGGAGCAGGGGCTCCCGCTCCAGTTCTTCTAGCAGGTCCCTAACTGGGTCAAGCTGCTGCAGGGACCGGCGGAGGATGCTCGCCTCTCTGCCCTGCACGCACCCCAGACCCGTTCAGCTCAGCCGGCTATGTGCCAGTGCAAGCGCTTACGCCCCACCACCGAACCGGAGCGCGCGCTTAGGCTTGGCGGTGGGAGCCTGGAGTGAGACCCCAGAAGGGAGGACCCCAGCTGACCTGAGGCTTGGGGGCAGGGCTGGACCAGAGGCCGCTGAGCAGAGCCAGCCACAGGCGCGGCCATTGTTAGAGGCTCAGGCGGCCGCTGCCGACCACCCACCCCGCCCTGGCTGCTGCTGAAGCGCAGCAGGGACTTTCTGCCTGGGAAAAGTGAAGCAGCTGGAAGCACCCCCGGGGATCTTCTGGGAGTCCCTGGTGTTTGCCGTGGGGGCTGGGCGGAAGGGGAGGGATGCCAGTGTCTAAGTAGGGGAAACCACAATGAACCTGCCCCGTGTGCCAAGGGTTCTCCTGCAGTTGCCCATCCTGGTGGCTACTGCTTGACCCTGGGGCCTTCCCGGGCACCCCCACCTGCACCTCAACCGCTCCCATGCTGACAGTGTTTGTCAGCATCTGCCTAGGAGGTTGATAAATACAATGGGGCTTAGTTAAGACACCCCTAATCCTCAGCGGGGCTCCTGCCAGCTCATATCCACCCTGTCCCCCCATGTTTCCTCTGCCAGCCCTGCACGCACACCCCCAGCCACAGGGACCGGAAGCCCCACAACACCAGGATAATCAGGTCCGGTCCAGCCCTTTCAGGCAGGGCCTATGTTTTCAGGCAGAAGGGGACTTAGGGTGGGCCTTGGAAGGTCCTTCGACTGTATATCCATGATCCCAGCAGCAGGCACTGGCATCTGGCCCTGCCCCTACTGTACAGATGAGGGGACAGTGGCCCTGACAGAGTCAGGGGACAAGTTGGAAGGTCCCAGGGTCCTTCCTTTGCAGCTCTCAGGGGCTGCTAGGTGAAGGGATAACTTTGCCCCTCAAGTATGTCAGTGGGGTTGCTTCTCTTCCAGGCCTGAGGCCCAGCCAGCACCCATGGATGACAAGAAGAAGAAACGGAGTCCCAAGCCCTGTCTCACCCAGCCAGCCCAGGCCCCAGGCACACTACGCAGGGTCCCCGTGCCCACCAGCCACAGTGGCTCTTTGGCCCTGGGACTCCCTCATCTGCCATCCCCCAAGCAGCGGGCTAAGTTCAAGAGGTGGGTACAGAAGGAAAGCAGGGCAAGGAGGGAGGGACCCCAATTCTGGGCTGAGAACCTGGGGAGGGAGGCAAGGGGGACCCTCTGCCTTTTGTTACTAAGCAATCATTGATGCCTTCCTGGGCTGGCCCCAGCTGACCCCTGAGAACTCAGATGACTCACACCTAGCCCCTATACTCTCAAGTGTGTGGCAAAAAAGTCAGGTGGTCACTGGGATCACGTGGTGTGAGGATGCACCTCAGCGGAGGGAGCGAACAACCCTGCCAGAAAGTGAGGGTCAGAGAAGGTTGTTGGACACACTGGAGAGGGAATGTTCTAGGCTGAGAGGCTTGCCTGGTATAAATGTGGAAGAAAGATATTACCTGAAAGGTTTTGGGAAATACCAGTGGTTTTGGGCCCTGGAGTGTGAGGGGACAGGAAATGGTGAGAGAACACTTGGGTGCAAATTCTCTGTTGCATTTAATGATTGGGAATTTGCATTCTACTCTGTAATGTGTCCATGTTTGTTCCCACTAAAATACAATGTGTTCTTTCTCAATCCTTCCAAATAAAACCACTGTGTTTCCCTGTAGCTTTGCACACCACCTGCCTGAAAGGCATGCTTGGGGACAGCCACCATGGGGTGTGGCTGAAGCTCAGGGCCAGGGTGAGAGCAGTAGGAGATGCAACTGGAGAGGCAGGAGGCCCAGGCTGGCAGGGGCATCAGTGTTATCCTGGGGGCGGTGGAATATTTGAAACAGTCTTTAAATAGAAGAGAGGCAGAAAGATATTTTTGGGAGAAGACAGCTCTGGTGGCAATAAAGGAATAACTGTCCCTAAATTCACTGAAGACCAGGGAGGACAAGTGACTTGCTCAGGGTCACAGGAGGGAATGAGTGAGGCACTCAGACAGGAACCCAGGAGTCCCCTTCCAGGCATGGTTCTGGCTGTGCTGTAAGTGGAAAAAGACTTCTTGTTGACCTCTTACCTTCACTCTTCCTCTCTCCCTCCCTTCCCTCTGCCAATCTAGTGCCCAGGACAGAGCTAGAAGTACAAACATCCATTTATGTTAGTGAGTGGATGGGCAGATGAATTAATGCAGAGACAGATGGCACAAAAGATCTGATGGTGCCTGGCTGCCTCCCCACCCTGTGACCATGGTCATGTCCACCTCACCCAGAGTAGGCAAAGAGAAGTGCCGCCCAGTGCTGGCTGGAGGTGCGGGTGGCTCTGCTGGCACACCCCTGCAGCACTCCTTCCTGACCGAGGTGACCGATGTCTATGAGATGGAGGGGGGACTGCTGAACCTGCTCAATGATTTTCACTCAGGCCGGCTGCAGGCCTTTGGTGAGTCCTGGGGCCTGGGCCGACAGGGCCTGTGGGTGGGGTTGGAGGGCCTGGTCTCTGGGGCATGGCTGGGGCCAGGTCCCAGGCTCGCTCCCAGGGCTCAGACAGGGGCTGTCCAGGGAAGGAATGCTCCTTCGAGCAGTTGGAGCACGTGCGCGAGATGCAGGAGAAGCTGGCCCGGCTGCACTTCAGCCTGGATGTGTGTGGGGAGGAGGATGATGATGAAGAGGAAGAGGACGGGGTCACTGAGGGGCTGCCTGAGGAGCAGAAGAAGACCATGGCTGACCGCAACCTGGACCAGCTGCTTAGCAATGTGGGTCATGGCTGGGTGCTTTGGTTCCTGGGGCACCAGGGTTGGGGGAGGTACATGCTCCCAAGGCTATTCCTGGGCCCTGGGTGAAAAACTCGGGGAGCATGGATCCAAGAGCTCTGGGCCCTTCAACTTCCCATAGAAGATGGCCCCCAGAGCATCAGGGGTTTGGTCTGGTGCTCATCTTGACAGAAACCTCCCATTATCTCTTTGTTGACAGCTGGAAGACCTTAGTAATTCTATGTATCCTTCCCAAGGGACCTGACAAAGTGTGTGCCTGTCTCCCAGATGAGGTCAGTTTCCTCCTCCTCAACACCCTCCAGGAGAATTCACACATAACCAACATCCTTGAGTTTTGCAGTCCTACTGCTATGGAATTAGCCACAAACTGCCCCCACCCAGGTAGAGAAATGTATAAAGAACTTCCCAACTATTAGGAGAAAAGTGGTTGCAGAGAATATGTTTTACCTACTAATCAAAATCTTTGCAAGTACTTTAGCTAACACCAATCCATGGCAAAGCTTGTCTCCCTACCCTTTCAGCACTGAACAATTATTTTTACTAATTTAGACTACCATCCTATCTAGTCCCCAGTCAGAAACAAGTGCGGGCGGGCGGACATCCCCCACCCCAAAACACATGCCAGTCTGGCTCAGGTGCCCACCAGTTCCTTGGACCTGCATGAGCTGATGAAGAGAGAGGGGGCGAGTGACCTGGCAAGGAGGGCAGGTGAGGACTGCAACCTCAGACCACGGACAGACGGCCCCAGAGTCCTTTGTCCCGTCCCTGTGCACAGCTGGGGACACAGCCTGTGCGGGAGGGGAGGACAGGGGCGGGAGGAAGGACTGGGTCCAAAGCCGCACAATCCTTGACTGGCTCAGACAGAAGCTGCACCTGGCCGAGAACGCCGAGCCCGAGGAGCAGTCGGCTGCATAGGTGTCGGACCCAGGCCCAGGCTGCCCCTCTCATTCCTTTCAAACTGTGACTTTTTACGGACTCGGGAGGGTATTCCGCGGCCCCCCAGGTGCTATGGTGGAGGGGGGCACTGGATGGAATTAAACGAGAAAGCAAGAAAGCGGCTGTGTGTCCTCCCTCCCTCCCTGCGCTCTTCCTCGGCGGCGGCGCCGACCGCCGTGCGCCGCGCACTTTCGGTTTGGGGGGTGCCGGACTGGACCGCCCCTTGCGGCTCTGGGAGTGGGAGTGGGCGTGGAGGCTGGGGCGACGCGGGTGGGCCTGTCGCGGAGACGCTTGTAACCCTGGCAAGGCTGCGGTGGAGACAGCGGGGCGCGGCCCTGCACCTGCGCATGCTCACGAGCGGCGCCGGCCAATGACGCAGTGCGCAGGCGCGCTGCACGCCTGCGGCGCCGTTGGGGACCGGATGGAGTCGGAGCTGTTGATTCGGAAGGTGTCGGCGCTGCAGGTCGGGGCGGGCGGGCGGTGCACGGGATTCAGGGGGTCTCTAGTGGGACATTCAGCAAGATGAAGTGATCATGTTCAGTCCCTCACCCGCGTACCAACCTCGGGAGCTATCGGGGTCCCTCGCCGCACTGCAGAATGCTGGGACCGCGGGCCCCCGCTCACGCGCCCCCCACTCCCACCACACGCTCGCGCGGGGTCAGGGAAATAGCTGGAAGGGCCGTAAAGCCAGGAGGGGGATCCAGAGCAGCATCCTCCCTTGAACCCCCGGAGCCCCAGCGCAGAGCGTCACCTGTCTTTTCCCCGTGGCCGTGTCCCCTCTTGCAGTCACCGGGCTGACCTCTCCAGGAGAATCCCCCCTCCCTTACAGTGATAAGAAACTGCTTTCCCCGCGTTCTCCACACCAGGCCTGTGTCCGGGGCTTCTTGGTCCGACGTCAGTTCCAGAGCTTGCGAGCTGAGTATGAGGCGATCGTACGAGAGATTGAAGGCGACCTGGGCACTATTCAGTGGACTAAGGGATGGATTCCCAGGCCCCGATTTCTCCCAGAGGTAGTACAGACCCAGGGGGAGAAGGGAAGGGAAGGCGGGACTCGGGCAGGGTGGAACCCACCCTTCCTGCCGACAGGCTTTTCTCCCTGGAAGAGGCAGCAGACTCTCCTCCTCACATCTCAATCCTTAATCCTCACCACCTGTCTGCTAGATCATGGTGCCCAGATCCTTGGGAGGGTTTAGGCCTGAGGCGCTCACACCTCTGATTTCTCAGAAGGCAAAATCCCATCAGACCTGGAAAGCAAGAGAGGGGGTAGCAAATCCAGAGCAAAAACCGGGGAGCCACATCCCATGTAAAGAAGCTGAGAGAGAGGCCGTCTGGGAGGAGATGGTGCTGAAGAAGTCAGGAGAGAGCTCAGCAAACCCAGGAAGTCTTCTCTGCAGAGATGACAGCCCCCAGCTTCAGGCTGAACAGAGCAGGAAAGCCAGCCAGGAGGAACCCAGAGACACAAGGATGGAGAAGCCAGGTACCTTTTTGCCAAGATTCGGGCAAGCACCTGACCCTCTCTGGGCCTCAGCCTCCCTATCTGAAAAGTGAAAGGTTTGCACTGGATGAGCTTCATCCCTCTCCATCTTCCCTCTGCCTGTTTGGGGGCACCACATGGCTGGGCAGTGGGGGCTGCCAGGGTCTAAAGGTAGACTACTTCCCAAGGTCTACCCATTAAGGCTCCCCCCTCCCACTTTCTTTCCTCCTTCACAGAAGCCACAGGTCCAGGACTGCTCCACCGCCAGCCTGAGCTTCAGGAGCTCCAATACCGCCACACCCACTTGGCCATGGAACTGCTGTGGCTGCAACAGGCCATCAATAGCCGTAAGGAGGTAGGCACTAACTTGGAGCTCTTTCTGAACATTTAGGGCCAAGGGTGGGGGTTAGGGAGAGACCTCCTGCCATGCCCAAGCAGGCCTGCCTGGTACAGTGTCTGTTCTCTCCCCCAACAGTACCTGATCCTCAAACAAACACTGAGATCGCCAGACACAGGCCAGACCAGAGATGAACCCAGCTTGTGCCCAGACCATGGAGGACAGGCCTGTGACAGGGACCGGTCACAACTAAGCCTACCACTGAAGGACCAGTCCTACAGAGACAGGACCACTGGAGAGCTAGAACATGCAGATGACTCCTGCCAGAGGGTCAGATCACCCCACAAATCTTCAGAAAGTCTGGCCACTACACAAAAAACTGCTGGAGCTAAGTGTAGGGAACCACGCGCCAAGAGGCCTGGACCACTATTGCCTACACCATCAAATAGCCAGGCTCTAGGGGACAGGCTCACCAAAGGGCCAGATGATGGAGGACAGACCTCTGGATGGACCTGCCTGCAGCAGACAAAACTGGAGGACCAGACCCCTGGATGCCTCAAGTCTAGGGACCACTGTTCCAGGAAGGCCAGGACACAACTGCCTACACTGTGTGATGACCCAGATATTGAGAAGTCTCCCAGAGGCCTGGAACACAAAGAGCCTGACTGCGAAAGAGCCAGGCCACAAGAGTTGGGCCTCTCAGAAGACCACATCAGTTGGGATGGGACCGTGGCAGAGCCAGAGCATAGAGGCCTGGATCTCTGGAGGACTAAATCACCCAAAGGCCAGAACCCCCGTGACAGAAGCTCCAGAGGTGGAACCTCTAATGAGCCTAGTCACAAAGGATGGAAAAACCAGAGGACCACCATGGAGATCAAGGCCACCTGAGAACCTGTCTTCCACAGGGTCAGACCGTACAGGAGAGGACTGGTAGAGGGGCATGCCATGGCAAACAGGACCACCGGCTAGACCCTGGGGAGCCAGGAGAGGACCAGGTTCCAACGGGGTATGCTGTGAAAGGGCCATGAAGACAGGACCTCATCCTGTCTATCTGGTACCACCTCTACTCTACCTCCTGCTCCTGCCCTGGCCATCGGTGGCTAGTGGGGCCAAGAGAAGCTGGAGCAGAGAGCTGACATAAGTGCAGGGAGAAGGACGAAGGATACCCTTTCATCCTCTGCCTGTGGCTCAGCCCAAATTGCTGGATAAGGAGTTATCGGGTTTTGCCTGATAAGGTTTTATCAGGAAACATTTGCTGGGAAAAAAAAGTTGCCTGGGGAAAGTGGACTAGGAGGCTTGATGGAGAAAAATAAAGGGTTTTTTTTCTTGGATTCTGAGCCTGGCTGCTTTCTTCTTTTGCCTCTGGCTAGGACAAACTCTGGGACCTCCTGTTCACTTCCTCCTGGCATGGGGCATTGACTCAGAGCCAACTGGGAGCCATGGCCCAGGATCACATCTAGATCTAGCCACGCTCCTTGGAGAACAGCCCCTAAAACCAACTCCCTTTGAGTGAGCTCAGCCCTTGGGCTTCAGAGTGCCAAGGAGGCTCTGGAAAGGATTGGAACATCTGGGTTTAAGTGTGATCTCCACCACTCCTTTTGTCACTGAGCTCTAGGATCTTTTAGGGTTTTTTGTTTTCTTTCTTTTTTTTTTTTTTTTTTTTTTGAGACAGAGTCTTGCTCTGTCACCCCAGCTAGGGAGTGCAGTAGTGTCATCACAGCTCACTGCAACCTCAAACTCCTGGATTCAGGTGATCCTCTTGCCTCAGCCTCTTGAGTAGCTGGGACTACAGGTGCACACCACCACACCCAGCTAATTTTTTCTATTTTTTTTTTTTTTTCTTGGTAGAGACAAGGTCTCGCTCTTGCTCAGGCTGGTCTTGAACTCCTTGTCTCAAGTGATCCTCCCACCTCGGCCTCCCAGAGTGCTAGGATTACAGGAGTGAGCCACCGTGCCCAGCATGGTCTTTTTTAATATAATGATCATACTTAGCCTACCCTTGAGAGGCTCCTTGTAGGACAGATGAGATGAGAACTTGAATACAGATAAAATATAAATGCTCTTGCCAGAGACTCCCCCTGCCATCCTGAGTGAGAGGGCAGGACTCCACTTCTGATTGGCACTGCTCCCAGCCCTGCCTTGGTTGCCTGGCAACAGCTCTGTGTCTCTGACTGAGGAGACACCATGGCAGTTCCAAGGGCCAAGAGGGTAGTGGTGTACCGGAATGGGGACCCCTTCTTCCCAGGCTCCCGGCTGGTGGTGACTCAACGCCGCTTCCCCACCATGGAAGCCTTCCTCTGCGAGGTGACTTCAGCTGTGCAGGCCCCACTGGCTGTGCGTGCTCTCTACACACCTTGTCACGGCCACCCTGTCACCGACCTGGCAGACTTGCAGAACGGAGGGCAGTATGTGGCTGCTGGGTTTGAACGATTCCACAAGCTGCAGTGAGTGGGCTGGGACTGGCCAAAGGGCCTGGGAGGGCGGTGACAGCAACAGCAATGGCGTGCATTCAGTAGTCACCATGTGCGTACCGGGCACTTTATACATTTTCTCGCTTAACTCTGTGAAGGGGCTGGTTTTACCTCCACTGGTTAGGAGAAAACCGACTGAAAACCTGCCTAAGAGTACACAACAAATAGTTGAGTGGCAATTCAAATCGAATTCTCTCCAATGCTGATGTTTATGCCCGGCACGGCCAAGACCAGCCTGTGGGGAGGGAGACCACTCTCCTCCAGGTTGAGCCCCTTTCTCCAAAAGCTCTTCTCGATTGGATCCCTCACCTGCCAGCCTCACCAAACACTCTAAATCCACCCATCACTTCCTCCCTGCTGTGCTCAGGCATTCCAAACGCTCCCATTAGGCCAGGCCCGTGCCCCATTGAGGGTGCGGCTGTCTTCCAAGGTGGGAGCGTCTGAGCCTCCAACTCAGATCTGGCTTTCCAGTCCTACTCTTAGCTCTCAGCTCAGGCTGCTTACTATAACGTAAGGAGCAAGGGGCTGGGGCTAGATAGCCTTAGGATCTAGGCAGGGTCACTTCCTGTGTGACCTTGGGCAAGTCACTTAACTTCTCAGAGTCTCATACAAAGTGGAGAGGAAACCTCTGGTTTCTCTTGACCCTTAATCTTATGGTTTGTGTTAAGACCCCAGTCTGGACTTCCGGACTGACCCAGCACTTGAGGGATCCTAAGGCAGGTTCAAGGGCCTGTATCTGTCTCTGGACCGAGATGGCAGACTGTTCCGATGGGGAGGGACACCTGGTGAGCTGTGCCCCAGCCCCACACTCTGGCAACTGTCGGTGCTGAGGCCTCAGGCTCCCCAAGCTGACCTGTGACCTATCTGTCCTTACAGCTATTTGCCCCCTGGAGGGAAGGGTCCAGGTGGGAAGAGCAGCAGACTGCAAGTAAGTCCTGGGGGAGGCTGTCCCCTAGCCCCTCTGTCTTCCCACCCCCTGGGATCGCCCCCGATTTGGTCTGGGAAGTGAGGGGCCCTGGAAGCAGCAGGATCCGCCAGTTCCGTGGGGGACATGCTCCACACCCACTCTGGAGCCCGCCCCTATCCTTCCTGGGTGTAGGATTTCAACACACTCCCTTGCTCCTGTCCCAGCCTTTACTTTATCTCCATACTGTGGTCCCCAAGGGAAAGAGCAAGCTGTGAAACACAGATGGGAGCAGGGGATGTGACTCAGGGAATGTAGAAGCACCCTTTGGTGAAAGGTGTGACCAGTCTCATCTCTCCTTGTCCCCTCTCCTGCCCCAGTCTGGCTCCTGTCCCCTCATCCAACACACCCTAGACTGACCCACCCCTAGCCAGAGGCCTCAACTCTCTCCTGATTCGGGTGCCTGACTTGGGTTTCAGGGTCTTCCTGTGACTCGCTGCCTGTGTGATGGGGCCTTCAAACAGGGGCTGCCTGCAGGCGCCCCCTGCTGTATCCAGTGAGTGCCAATGTTGGGAGCAGGGGTATAGATTTATGTTTCAGTAAGACCAAGAAAATGGCGGTGGGTTTGTTCCAAAAGCCCCTGGTTACTGGTGTGGATATAAAAAGTCCAGCATGCTTGATGGGTGAAAACAGACCAGTGCAATGGTTCTCAGACCAACTGCTGGCCCTGTACCACCCTTCTTCCTCTCACATGGAGGGAGTCCTGGGGACCCTCCCCCTGACCAGGCTGGTCTTTTGTCTCAGTGTGTTCAGGAATGGGGACCTGGTAAGTCCCCCATTTAGTCTGAAGCTGTCCCGGGCTGCCAGCCAGGACTGGGAAACCCTACTGAAGCTCCTGACTGAGAAGGCCAAGTTGCCGAGTGGGGCTGTGTGCAAGTGAGTATGGACTGGGGAGGCCCAAAATTCCCCAAAGAGGGTCTCCCCGCTGGTTTCAGCTGTTCCTGAGGCAAAAGGAAGGCATGTTCCCACAAGTGGGACTTCCTCCTACGCCACAGGGAGAGGCCCCTCCAGCCTAGCCCTAGGAGGCAGGGCAGAGCCCGGGTGACTGGTGCCCAGAAGGCCACCGGGCAGAAGGTACTTTGGAATAACCGTACCCACTGCTTCACGGTCTGCTGAGCATGAAGAGGCATCTTGTCAACAGGCCCTGATCCTGTTCACCTCTCTCCCCCAGACTCTGCACCCTGGAGGGGCTCACGGTGTCAGCAGGGGAGGCTCTGGTGAGTGGCCATTACTATGTGGCTGTCGGAGAGGATGAGTTCAAGGCCCTTCCCTATCTGGAGCTGCTGGTGCCCAGCCCCTCCCTGCCCCGGGGCTGCTGGTACGTATGTGGGAGGGGGAGGGGCAACAGGTGGGAGCAGCGGAAACCACCCTCTGGGGCTGTGTGCTTTGACTCCATGCCCTCCTGTGCCCACTGCCAGCCTCTCCTTCTGTCATTGTAGGCATCCTCCAGGCCCGACGTCCAGGCCCCACAGGCAGGGGGTAGGTGCTGCAGGGGACCGTGGGGTGGAAGGAAGGGGAGTGACTGGCTGACAACTTTTCCAGCTCAGGCTCTGACCTTATTTCACCGCATCCTCTTAATAATCCTGTGAAAGATTATCCTCA
Source organism: Eulemur rufifrons (assembly GCF_041146395.1). NCBI lineage: Eukaryota > Metazoa > Chordata > Mammalia > Primates > Lemuridae > Eulemur > Eulemur rufifrons. The sequence continues at coordinate 21,980,424 of NC_090990.1, forward strand.
TTGTCCAGAGGTGGAAACTGAAACTCAAAGGAGTGATGTGATTTGTTCAGGGTGACACAGTCATTGAGTGGCAGGGGCCAGACCAGAACACTGATCTTCAGGACTCTAATTTGTAGGCCTTAATGCTGTCTTGCTCAGTTGGATGCTGGGAGAGAGAACTAGCATACGTGGCAGAGCAGGCTCCAGGGGAACTTATTTCAGGCCTAAGCCTGCCCAAGAGATGAGCCAGTGTGCGTGGGGGCAGAGGGCACACAGTCTGGTTTCACTGGGCAGCTACGATGCCAGGTTCCAGCTGCTCTGTCCCTGGATGAGGCAGCCTGGTGGGAAGAGGTAGCAGGGAGGGAGGATGCAGGCTAGGAGGACAGACACCATCTCTTCTCCCAGTTCCCACAGGCATCAGGGGCATTCTGAAGCCTGAACTGTGGAAGGGGAAAGGTAAGAACAGCCAGCAACCAGGGTCCAACCAGTGTTCCTTCTATAGGCCCATGGCCACAGGGCCCAGGCAACCCAACCCTCTCCAAAGGAACCAGGCCACAGTGAGCCATCTGCTTTCTATGCCAGACCCCAGCAGGACATTCAGCCAAGAAGCACGCTCCCCACTCTCTCATTCCCGTCAGGTGAGGGGCCCCGGGGGCCCAGGCCCTTCTCAGCCACCCTTTGATGGTGACAAGGGATGGCCCCTGCTGTTGTTAGGGATGTCTGTGGGGGCTGAATGTCTAGGCAAAGAGCTGGCCACGACCTCAGCACAACTGTCTCCTACTTCCCCATCTGTACATCCAGTCCCTTGCTTCTTCACGGGGACTGTCGTATGAGAAGAAGCACATGGAAAGGACATGCTTATCTCAAAGTGCTGAGACTTCAGGGGTGGGACTTGGAAGGGCTGCGCACTGGGCCAAAGGCCCTGCCTCTCAACTATCCTGGAGGTAGCGGAGAATTTAGAACAAGGCCAGGGAGGGGAAGGGGCTGGTAGAGAAAGTCAAGGGAAAGAAGGCTGAGGGCCCCTCAGGCTGGGCATCAGCCAATGCTGCCTCCCCCATTAGGAGTTAAGGGAGTGTATGGGGCTCCCCACCCAAGGTGGGAGACAGCAGGGGCCCAGGAAGTAGCAGACGATGAAGACACCCAGACAGAGGAGCCCTTGGATCGGGTAAGCCGTCGGATCAGGAAGCAATATTTGGGTTGGGAGGATTTCCCAGCCAGAAACTGGCAGCCCTGGGCCCCAGGAACAGCTCTTCCTCGCGACTGTACACAGATGTCCTGATGTCTCAGAGCCCGATTTCCTACCTTGGTAAATGAGGAAGCAGTTCCCAATTTCTCAAGTCTCTTCCTGGGGTCCGGGGCCTCCTGGTTGAGGGCTGGAAGCTGGACATACTCATGGCTCTATTCTGTATGGCTTCCCACCTCCTCCAGATGGTGGCAGAGACAGTGGAAGAGGCCCTGTCCCTGGAAAAGCAGCCTGGGGCTGGGGCTGCAATCTCAGCCTCAGCTCCTGCTCTGCCATCTTGAGAGCCAGCAGCTCCAGACATGGCTCTAGCTACCTTCCGTCCTCAGCTTCCAGCAGCCTGTCCCTGAGGAGCCAGCGCCACCCCTGAGCTCACAGCGTACATTCTTCCTCTCCTAAGCCCACAGCCCAGTCTTCCCTTCCTTCCTGAGCAGCTCAGGGGCACGGGAGCAGGTTTGACACAATAAAAGAATACTCACTAAGCTGTCTGTTTACTACAGATTTATTGAAGGCTGCCACTTGCCAGGTGTTGCACTGGGTGCTGGAGTGAGGCAGTGCTGGGGCGGAGTTGTCTACCTGTTTAAGAGGGGCCGGCAGTGAGGATTTCTGCCCACCTCACAGCTGGGACAGGCAAGGTGGACGGAAAGCTCCTCTCCTAGGTTTGCCACTGTGATGCACCTTCTTCCCCTCACTCCCACCCCTCAGCCAGCCGTGGCCGAGGCCTCCTATTTGCATTTCTGGCTCAAACACGGCAGCTGGCCCTTCCATGCCGAAGCCCATCGAACCTGCCACTGTCATAGTCCAGATCAGGCCGTAGTCATGGTGGCTGGGCTGGTGCCTGAGATGACAACAGGAAGAGAGCTGCTGGGCGTGAAGGTTGCTGAGGATGAGCATAAAGTCTCCTGTGCTAACTCCCAGCAGCTGAACACCACTTGAAGGTTACAAAAACTTTTCACTCTTGTTCTCTTACTGCGATCCGCGAGGTAGCTATTGTCCCCATAAGAGATGAGGACGCTGAGGCTCAGAGAGGGAAGTGCTAGGCGCATCTGCTCCCTGCCTGCACCTCACGGCCCAGGGGCTTCCTGGAGATGGCAGAGCTGGAGGCAGGGGTCGGCCTATTCAAAGGGTCGAAGGTTGCCCCTGGGTCTTGCGCACTGAGCTCGTGATGCAGAGTGTAATTCCTGTCACGGTGAGCACCATGCCAGCGACTGCTCCTGGGATAATGGGCAGAAACCAAAGGGCCCTGAGCCCAGCCATGCCAGAGCTGGTACAGAGCCGGGGGAAGGGCTCAGATGAGGTCTTGTCCCAATTCCAGCCCAGCCTCTGTCCCCAGACTGCCCAGGGAAGGAAACTCTGATGGCCACAAGGAAGCAGGAGAGCTGCAGAGGAAAGAGGCAGGATGGGAGAAGGCCCTCTCCTCACCCGCCCCTGGGAGATGGGCTCAGGAAAGAACTAACCCAGGTATGTCAAGGCCCAAGTAGCTGCGGCCCACACTCACAGTAGCCTGACTTACGTTTTCCACCAATATCTTCTCCAAGGACCTTCCCAACAATCAGCGTGAAGACAATGGCCAGAGAGTTACAGATGGGCACAGCTAAGGTCAGATCTGGGTGGTCAGAATGAGAATTCCTGAGATAAAAAGCCTTCCTAGGCAAAAAACATTTACGTTTCAACAAAGTGCTAGGTGCTTTGTGTACATTTCTCATTTAATCTTCACAACACTGTAAGGAGAGTATTATCACCATTTTGCATAAATAAAGGAAACAAAGGCTCAAAGAAGTCACAAAAATTGAGGCAAATTGAGGATTTAAATCAAGGTCTGGAGCCAGGCGTGGTGCAGTATGCCTGTAGTCCTAGCTATTGGGCGGCTGGGATAGCAGGATAGCTTGAGGCCAGTTGTTTGAGACCAGCCTGAGCAAAATAGTGAGACCCTGTCTTAAAAAAATACCAAAAAACAAACCAAGGTCTACCTGACTCCAAAACCTGTGCCCTTATTGAACTAAATAGATGTGGACAAACATCAGGTGAAGCACATTTAGTTTTTGGTTCAGCTCATGCTCAGGCCTTATAGAGTTAAAGAAAAGAAAGGAAAAAAATGTCAGAAGGAGGAGGACAGATGCCTGTTCAGGACATTGGGCTGGGCCTCTGGTAGAAGTCATAACCCAGGATTTGTTCCTGCAAGGGACTGACTTCCAATAAGCAAACTTGAAAAAGACTAATGGAGTTAGCAACACTATATTGTACACTTAAAATGTGTTACGAGGGTAGACCTTATGTTAAGTGTTCTTACCACACTAAAAAAAAAAAAAAGAAAGAAAGAAAAAAGAACCACACACACTAATGGGCAAATCAGAAACTGAGTGACTTGTTTATAACGAGACTCCCAACTGCCAGGCAGACCGGGATGCTCGCACTGGCTCCTAGCACGTTCTTTCCCAGCACTCCCAGGCCTCACCTGCTTGAGGTAGAAGAGGAGGGAACTGTCCTGCTCCTCACTCCTCCCGAGGCCCTAGCATGGCTGGCATTACCCATCCAAGAAATGGATACAACACTCCGACCTACCCAGAGCTGCTTTCTTAAGTTTACATACCTACATGGCTGCTAAGGTCTGGTTTCAACAGCAGAGAGGGGAGGAACCAGCATGGTGCAATGGGAGGGAGGCTGACCTTGGTTTCCCTTTGTAATCTTGGTTAGCTCATTCAAACACTCTGAGCCTGTTTCCCCACATGTAAAACAGTGATTGCGAGATACCATCTCCTTCGTAGGGTTGTTGTAAGATGAACTATGATAATGCATGCATAGACCCTGGCTGAAGGAGATGCTTTATGAATAGTGATTTTTCTTATGATTATTAAAAAGGATGATTTTGTGTATTTTTGTTTTTTGTTTTTAGAAATGGGGTCTTGCTATTTTGCCCAAGATGGCCTCAAACTCCTAGCCTCAAGTGATCCTCCTGCCTTGGCCTCCCAAAGTGCTGGGATTACAGGATTACAGGCATGAACCACCTCGCCCAGCCTGAAAGGATGGATATTAAAGCATAGAGGGAGAGACGGTGATGAAATAATAGGATCCTAAAATTACAATTTGCTAAAAACTTGGTAAGTGGCTAACTGCAGTCAGCTGGCTGAGGGTTCAGCATTCTTCCACCACAGCAAATTCATTAAGCCAGAGACTTTCAGACTCATTAAATGAAGTCTCATGAGGAGCCCAAAATGTAAACCAGATAAAAGCCACATGACTCTAGTTGAACTGAAGTGGCACATTTGAAGGCTGTCCTAATCCCCTTGCCCTCCTATGGCCTCTGATAGGTTCCCCAGAGCTATTTGGGGATCTAAGTCCCCTGGGGGTCTGGGTGAGACCCCAGGGGAGGCAAAACCACAGTCGGAGGACTTCTCATAGCAAAGTTCAAGAGCATAAACTTTAATATGGCTTTATATCCTTCTGCACTGGCATGCTGTGGGACTTAAAAGAGGTGAAATAAGTTGCCCAAAGTTTCATAACTTCATCTCCTAAATGCAGATAATCATGTCTGCTTTACAGGGTCATTATGAGAATTAAATAAAATATGTAGGCTGGGCGAGGTGGCTCAGCCTGTAATCCTAGCACTCTAGGAGGCCGAGGCGGGAGGATTGCTTGAAGTCAGGAGTTCGAGACCAGCCTGAGCAAGAGCGAGACCCCATCTCAACTAAAAATAGAAAGAAATGATCTGGACAGCTAAAAATATATAGAAAAAAATTAGCCGGGCATGGTGGCACATGCCTGTAGTCCCAGCTACTCGGGAGGCTGAGGCAGAAGGATTGCTTGAGCCCAGGAGTTTGAGGTTGCTGTGAGCTAGGCTGATGCCATGGCACTCTAGCCCAGGCAACAGAGCGAGACTGTCTCAAAAAATAAAAATAAAAAAAATAAAAAAATAAAATAAAATATGTAAGACTAGCACAACATCTGATGTCGTAGAGGGCAGTCAACAAATGTCGAGAGAAAGGAAATCTGTATTTATTGAGCTCTGACTATGTGCCAGGCACTCTGCTAGATGCTTCTCATACACTGAATTTAATCCTCACAATGCTATGAAGCCAATGGTATAAAAGCAAGACTCAGTTGAGGGCCTTGCTCACAGTTAGGCAGGTAGCACAGAGTGGAAACAAGATGTCAAAGCCAGCACTTGGTGCAGCAAAATGGACCTAGCTTCTTCCTCTGCTGCACAAGACTGCCAGGTTTAAACCAACCCCAGTGCCTGGCAACATACCAGCCTACTGTGTCCCAACTGCTCAGAGAAGAGGGGACCAAGAAGGAACCAGAGACAGTTTTCTCTCCCTCACTGATGGGAACAAGGTGTTTCTGAGTCCCTCCCCACAATGACCCTTTCAGGTGGCCTCTACCACTAAGCAGAGAAGTTCCAAGCCAGAGACCCACCTGTTGATGCCAAGGTGAGGTAGTAGAGAAGGGAGCCACACTGGTTGAGGAGAAAGGGCATCAGGTACTAGAAACAGGAGAAATCTTCAGTCAGTGTGATGGCTTGACTGAGCAGCACTGCCTTCTTTGAGCTTCTAGCATATACCTTTCCTTGGAGGGAGGGATGGTTATAAATGCCCAGGGAACACTAAGCCCTCTGAGAAGGACCCTTCCAGGACAAAGAAGGAAACAGACTGAACTCCATGCCTTTGCCCTAACTGCCCCTCCCTCAGCTCTGCTAGTTCCCATCCTGCAAGGCCTTGAATGCCAATGTCACCCCCTCCAAGAAGCCTTCCTCAAATCCCCCAGCTTCAGCCTTCCTCCTCTGAACAGCACTTTATCTGAACCTCCCTTAGAGCCCTTGGCCCTGAGAAGTGGCTGTGTCCATGTCTTGTCTTTCCTACTAGCCTAGATTGGCAGCAGTTTTCCATATCCCTCCTTATCCTCCCCCTACCCAGGACCAATTTGAGCCTCAAGCCCTCCATCTGGAAAGGGTCACAACAGTTGCCTTGGCCAGGTGTGGTGGCTCACACCTGTAATCCCAGCACTTGGGAGGCCAAGGGGGGAGGATCGCTTGAGGCCAGCAGTTCGAGGCCAGCAGTTCAAGACCAGCCTGAGCAACGCAGTGAAGCTCCATCTCTACAAAAAACAAGGAAAAATTAGCTGGGCTTGGTAGCACATGCCTCTAGTCCTAGCTACTTAGGAAGGTGAGGCAGGAGGATCACTTGAGCCCAGGAGTTTGAGGCTGCAGTGAGCTATGATCCCACCATTGTGCTCCAGCCTGGGAAACAAAGCAACACCCTGTCTCTTAAGAAAAAAAAACAACAAAAAACTAAAAAAACTAGGTGCCATATATAATTGAAGAGATCACAATAATAAAATATTAAAAATAGCCATAGACTGAGCACTTATTATGTGTGTAGTAGACCCAATGCTAACTGTTTGGTTTCTTTTTTTTCCTTTTTTAGAGACAGGGTCCTGCTATGTTGCTCAGGCTAGAGTGCAGTGGCATGATCATAGCTCACTGAAGCCTCCAACTCCTGGACTCAGGCGATCCTCCCGCCTCAGCCTCCCAAGTAGCTGGGAGTACGGGCTCCAGCTGTCACCCTGGGCCCAATGCTGAGTGCTTCATGTGCCCCATCTCACTTAATTCTCACAACTACCCTATAAGATGGTTATCATTACAATTTCCATTTTACAGATGACGAAACTGAGGCTAATGAAGGACAAAACTTTCTAGTAAGTATTTGGGCCCAGATTCTGATCCAAACCCGTTTGACTCCAGAAACCAAATTCTTAGGGGCTACTCCCCCAAGAGAGAGGCCATCACAGACGCACCTCAGTATTCAAGAAGAGGGTCTTCATCTCCTGCAGCAACTGCCGGGCCCAGGTTGGCTCATGAACGCGCTGCAGGCCGGTGGAGGCGCGCTTCAGCAGCGGCTGCGTGCCTCCCCACAGAGCGGCCACCAGCACCAGAGCCAGCACCTGCCCTGAATGAGACGGACGATTCCAGGTTACCCTGACCCCCTGATCCCAAACAGCTGGCCGCACGCCCTGCCCAGCCTTTCTCTGGCCCCCAGGTCCCACCTGGTCCTCCCCTGGCCTCCTAGCCCCAACTCGCCGCCCCCAGCTCCCTCCTTCGCTCTCTGACGCCCCAGCTGCAGTTAGCCGGTAGGACAGGCCCCGGGAGGCCGGGAGATGAATCCCGGAGCCCGGGGGCAGGGGTTGTAGCTGGGGTCGGGGATGGCAGGTGGAGGCGGAGTGAGAAATGAATTCCCAGCGGGGGTCGCGAAATCCACGGAGGGGCGGGGCTGGCTACCCACCAAGTGAGGCCGCCATGGCAACGCCGCTCTCTTCTACTTCCGGGAACGAGGGGGCGGAGACCCACAATCCGGAAGTGGCCCATTAGCCTCTTCCGGTCCCACTCACGTTGCCGGGCTGCCAGCGCCGTCACCGCCGCGATGGTGAGTTCCACAGAGTTGGGGGTGTTGTGGTGGGGGTTCTGGACTGAAGCAGGGGCCCGATTCTGAGCACTGACACTCCTGTCCTGTCCCTACAGAAGCCGATCCTGCTGCAGGGCCACGAGCGGTCCATTACCCAGATTAAGTATAACCGCGAGGGAGACCTCCTCTTCACCGTGGCCAAGGACCCTGTGAGCGTCGGCCGGACGGCGGGCGGGAGGGGGCCTGGGAGGGTCGAGTTCATTCTGTCAGGACGTTGGGTGCACAAACTAGTTTTGCCGCCAGAGGGGAACCAAAAGACGCCCCTTTCTGAGACGTAAGCAGAGACCCAGCAGGGGTAGGTCGGTGAGAATATTCTACCGGGAAAGTTGGGAAAGGACTTCAGTGTTGGTAGAAAAAGGAATTAGTTGGGGAGAAGAAAATTAAGAAACCACTGTGGAAAGGGGATGGGGGTGAGGGTCAGTTTGCTCAGGGGACCGAGAGGAGACCATTCAGGGAGAGAACTACATCAGGCTACCAGGGTGGGAGAACAGACCACCTCTGGTAGGGAAAGCTGATCTGGCAAGCTGTGTCATTAAGACACAGGGTTTCAGGCAGTACCATCCTGCTACTCGGTGCAAATAGTCCCTCACAGTACTGCCTTTTTAGGCACCTCCACACGGATTAAGTTAATTTAGTGGTTAAAAGTGGGGGCTCTGAAGTCAAACACACCTAATTTGAATCCTCACTCCTGCATCTATTAGCTGTGTGACGTTGAGTAAGTTATTTAACCTTTCTGAACTTCAAGTTTTTCTTTCTATAAAATATAGGTACTTACAGTACCTCCCAAATGAGGTTTTTAGCATTAAATGAGATCATTCATGTGAGGATCTTAGCACGGTACCTGGTGCAAGTGAATGCCTCATTAATTTTAGTCGCTTTTTCCTTTTTTTTTTTTTTTTTTGAGACAAGAGTCTCTCTCTGTTGCCCGGGTCGAGTTCCATGGCGTCAGCCTCGCTCACAGCAACCTCAAACTCCTGGGCTCAAGCAATCCTCCTGCCTCAGCCTCCCGAGTAGCTGGGACTACAGGCAAGAGCCACCACCCCCAGCTAATTTTTTGTTTCTATTTTTAGTTATCTGGCTAATTTTTTTTCTATTTTTAGTAGAGACAGGGTCTCTCTCACTCTTGCTCAGGTTGGTCTCAAATTCCTGAGCTCAAGCAAGCCCCCCGCCTCAGCCTCCCAGAGTGCTAGGATTACAGGCGTGAGCCACTGCGCCCGGCTAAGTTGTGTTTATATTTTAAATTCCTTACACAGAATTTTATTGGCTTTACAGTTACCCTTTGAAGAAGGCATTATTGTCCGGCAGTGTATTTGATATCATACAGTGAGATAGTGGCAGAGCAGGCACTGGAAGCCAGACTTCCCTACCACCAGCGGTCCCTACTTCGACAGGAAATCAAAGCTACTGTTTTCTGGACTGGAGCTCAATTTAACCTCTTAATATAAGAGATTAGGAGTCCTGGGGAGGGCTGGGAGTGGCAAGTGAGGGTGCTTTTGCAAGCCTCGTGACTCCCCTGTTGTTTACCTTCAAGAAGGGAGGAGAATCCAGGAGTTGGTGTTTTTACCAGCTCCCTGCCATTTCCCAAGAGACGAACAGGAGAGGGCAGAATTGGCCTGTTTAGAGGTTGCTGAGGGTTCCTGGGGCAAAATGGGAAGCCACTGCTCTTACCGGGATGTGTACCATCATGTCGTTTGACTCCTCCAGATCGTCAATGTGTGGTACTCCGTGAACGGTGAGAGGCTGGGCACCTACATGGGCCACACTGGAGCTGTGTGGTGTGTGGACGCTGACTGTATCCTTGTTCTTGATCTGAGTCTATGCTCCAGGGTCTGCCAGCAATGGAGAGGCAGAGATGGAAGTTGGGAGTCTGGGATGCTATTGTGGGCCTGGAGAACAATACCTACTCCCCAGTTTCTTCACTGGTTGGGGAAACATTCAGGACAAGTTTCGGTTCTGGATAAGGAGGTTAGAATGCTCTGAGGCAAGAGAGAGGAAGAAAGGCTGAACTGGGAGTGATTCTGTTGGCTTCCCTAGAGGAAGGACAAGGGCTCAGGTGAACTCAGTCACGTTTCTTAACAATCTCTTCAGGGGACACCAAGCATGTCCTCACTGGCTCAGCCGACAACAGCTGTCGTCTCTGGGACTGTGAAACAGGTACGTCTGGGTCATTCACTTTTTCAGCAAGTATTGAGAAACTACAGTGTACCTATTTGAGCAAACGGATCCCGAGGAAGTAGAGATAAATCCAGAGATGGTTCCCAGTCTAGGGAATAAGGGACTAGACGGTCAGAAAGGCAAATGAGAAAAGAAGCATTACAGCACGGAATTAGCCGTGAGGGAGGAAGCATGGCGTACTGTGGGAAGCCAGAGGGGGGCAACTGACTGCCTGGAGTGGGGATGGGAACAGCCTGGGAAGGTTTCCCAAGGTAAATGTCATATGAGCTGGGACTTGAAGGATGAGAAAGATGCCATCGCTTTGACACATGCAGGAATGAAAGCAGGGAGAGTGTCATGTCCAAGTCATCTGATCAGGCTGGAGTTCTTGTTTCTTGGGTGGGGGATGGGGTAAGGGAGTAAAATAGATGGTCAGAGGAAAAGATTAGGCTGGCCTTGAATGCCATACTCAAGCGCTTGGCTTTGTTCTGTAGGACTTGGCACGCTGTAGAGGTCCTTGAGCAGGGAAGAGTGGTGGTCTGTTTAGTTTTAGCAAGGTCAGGGAACAATGGGAAGCATTGGAAGAGCTGAGACTGAAGACAGGGTAGCCTATTAAGCTGCTCCGTTTAGTAAATATTTACTAGGCATCGAATTCTGTGCCGGGTCTACGCTGTGCACCGGGGACATGCAGAGAAATCAGACCAGGTCTTTGCTGTGCAGGAGCACAGTCTGGGGGAGACATGTGTGATGTGCAGTGCCACATTAGCGGGATGTCTGAGGAAGGACTATGGGGAAGAAATTAAAAGACTTGAGCCAAGGTGTAGCAGCGACAAAGAGGAGAGTGGTGGGTTGGAGTTGCTAGAGCAGGAGAAACAGAGAGACGTGATGTTAGACAGGTGGAGAGTGTCCTCCACGATAGCAGGGGGCCGGGGGTAGCCCATCCTCTGCCTGTCCCCAGGGAAGCAGCTGGCCCTACTCAAGACCAATTCAGCTGTCCGGACCTGTGGCTTTGACTTTGGGGGCAACATCATCATGTTCTCCACGGACAAGCAGATGGGCTACCAGTGCTTTGTGAGCTTCTTTGACCTGCGGGATCCGAGCCAGATTGGTAAGGGCTGGGACTGGGGCCGGGGTTGGGGTGAAGGGTGCAGCTTTAGAGCCCAGGGCTTGACATCTGCTGCCCACACAGACAGCAATGAGCCCTACATGAAGATCCCTTGCAATGACTCCAAGATCACCAGTGCCGTTTGGGGACCCCTGGGGGAATGTATCATTGCCGGCCATGAGAGTGGAGAGCTCAACCAGTATAGTGCCAAGGTAAGGGGCCAGGTGGGGCTTGGGTCCACCTGAATGAGTCCTTACAAGAGGCAGGATAGTACAGTGGTTAAGAACAAGGGCTGAATTCAAATAAAGATTTCACTATCAAGGGTCACATGACATCAGGTGTTTGAAAAACTTGTCACAAAGTACTCATGGAATGTTAATAAGGATCACCACTGAGTGCCAGGCCCTGTGCTAGGCTCCTAGGACTAAGAAGTGAATCTGACATAGTTCCTGCCCCAGGGGAGACAGACTTGTAGACAGCTAGCTCATGAGTCATGTTGTGAATTGTGCCACCATAGAGGTCTCAATCAAGTGCAGAAGGTGCACTCTGTGACAGTGGAGGTGGCATGTATGTTAAGCCATGAAAAATAAATGGAGCTTCAAGCAGGAAGGAAAGGACTTTCCACAGGCAAAGGGAGCCACAAAGGCACAGAGTTAAAGAAGTTTGTGGATTCTGCAGGAACATTGGAGTGTGGTCTTGGGGAAGGTAGACAGGGACTAGATTTTATTAGAGGTCCTTAAGTGTCAGGAGGTAAGGAGTTCTGATTTTCCTCCAGGCAAGAGGGAGTCTTTAAAGGGTAATTGATGATCAGATTTTCTCTTGAGAAGGCTTTGCAGGCTGTGGTTTGGAGAATGGAGCTGAACTAGCCAGTAGGCATGGGATGTGGAATACTAGACAGTCAAGAGATGTTCAGGGGTGGCTGATTAGTTAGGGGGGTGAGGAGAGGGTAAAGTCCAGGTTGTCTCAGATTTCTGATTTGGGTGCCTGGGTTTCTGGGGAGCAGTGGAGGTAGCAGGGGTTGGAGCTGGCCAGAATGTCACTCTTCCTCCTTCCCCAGTCTGGAGAGGTATTGGTGAATGTTAAGGAGCACTCCCGGCAGATCAATGACATCCAGTTATCCAGGGACATGACCATGTTTGTCACCGCATCCAAGGACAACACAGCCAAGGTGAGCCTGGCCAAGGGGTCTTGTGGAACTGTTCCCACCCTCCTGCTGCACACATCCAACCTGCCTGACTTCCCTCAAGAAGGCTCTGCTTATAGATTTCTCCCCTGCCTTCTCTCTCCAGCTCTTTGACTCGACAACCCTCGAACATCAGAAGACTTTCCGGACAGAACGTCCTGTCAACTCAGCTGCCCTCTCCCCCAACTATGACCATGTAAGGGAACCCCACCAAGGTTTCCTGCTAAAGCCTCAGAAAGCTTCTGGGATCTAGATGTTTTTCTGGCAATTAAAGTATGAACATGATGGAGAATTGGTGTCAGGCAGAGAGGAGACTCCCAGAGCAGTGACAAGGCTGAATGATTGGGTAGCCCCAGGGAACTGGCCAGGAGGTGGCTGAGGTGTCTGTTCATCCCTTGCCTTTGGCATCCTCCCATTGTTATGTGGGAGATGTTAAAAATGTATAGGGCAGAGGGGAGAAACAAAATGGTCCGTCTAGAGTTTCTTTTTCCCTTCAGGTGGTGCTGGGTGGCGGTCAGGAAGCCATGGATGTAACCACAACCTCCACTAGGATTGGCAAGTTTGAGGCCAGGTAAAGAGGCAGAGAGCGCTTCCAAACTGAAACCTCACAGCGAGTCTTTCATAACGAGCATGAACCATGTTGGCTACGAGGAAGTGTAGCCAAATTCGTGGCCTTCCCATGACAAGTGGGTAATATAGCAGTTAAGGGCATGAACTCTGAGGCCCTACACATATCATTGTATTTCTCGGTGCTCATGTTTTCTCTGCTGTATAATGGAGCAGTGATAAGATACTTCTAAAATTGTGCAGATTAAATAAATGAGTTAATATTTGTTAAGCTTGTAGAGCTCTACCCAGCACATAGTAGGCACTCAGTAAGTGTTAGCTATGTATTCAGGCAGATGTTTGAGTCCAGTCTTCCCCTGACTTCATCTTACATTATTCATAGTTCTCCTGCTTTATTTTTTGTCTCATAGTTTGCCTTTGAGGGGTGCTGCCCCCAGAGTGTTCTGGAAGGTGTGCACAGTGAATTAATCGTGTGCCTGCTCTCCCCTCTCTAGGTTCTTCCACTTGGCCTTTGAAGAAGAGTTTGGAAGAGTAAAGGGTCACTTTGGCCCTATCAACAGTGTGGCCTTCCATCCTGATGGCAAGAGGTAGGGGCCCCGTGAAGCGAGCTGAGCTACCTGGGCTGGTCTCTGCCTTCCTCCCGCCCTGTCCCTCAGGCCTGCCTTTCCCAGGGCAGCACCTGACTTGTCCCTGGCTGTCTTTTTCCAGTTACAGCAGCGGAGGAGAAGATGGTTACGTTCGTATCCACTACTTCGACCCACAGTATTTCGAGTTTGAGTTTGAGGCTTAAGAAGCTGGACCTCCATCCAGGCCAGGGAGGCTGCTGGAGAAAGTTTTGGACTCTGAGAAATAAATTGATTTGGTAATAAATAGTTTCTGGTCAGATATTTTGTGGGGTCTGTCTCATGATTTTTCCTTCTTACTGACACCCCAGTAGGCTGATGCTAATCATGAGTACCTTTATTATTTAGACCTTCCTATACTTGGGACACTTCAGACTTGGCACTTGAGTATTATGGGCTAGCGTGTGTTGCAGGTACCCTTGTCCAAGGTTTAAAGGTCCCCAGGGGCCTGGAGAGGTTTCAGGAACGTTTCATCTGTTGTCTAAGGAGCCAGTCCTAAGGTTGGGGCTCAGGCTGAAGCTGTTGGCTGCGAGCCTTCTGTCTCCTCCCTTCCTGTCACTATTTGCCACACCTTCTCCCATGCTACGTCTGCCGGCTCAGGTGGGTGCGTCCAGCGCAGAAACAGGCCTGAGGAGGAGGAAGACAGGTAAGAAAGCTGAGCAGAGGGGAAAATTCCCCAGGGGGAAAGGTAGGGGAGGTTACCTTGCCACAGCCGCAGGCTCTGGGGCTCCACAGAGGGCCAGATGGCCAAGGGATTGAGGACATAAAGTGGGTTCCGGAGTTTTCGTTGCTCTTTAGGCTGGTTGAGCCCAGACCACAAGGAGTGTGTTCGAGTCCTCACTTCACACAGGCATCTGTAGAGTGAGGGAATGAATGTCCAGCCCCACCTGTGCCCTCTGGGAGTCTGGGTGGGTGACCCTAGTTAGTAGGGTGACAGCCACTCTGGGGCACACACTGTTGCCAGTTAGATCTTGTATCAGGTGCTAGAATTAAAGAGGAATCAGACAAAATCCTACTTCATAAAGCGTTCCATTTAGAGGGAGAAAACAATTCGGCTTTGCGTAAGTGTCAGGGAAGGCTAACTCAGAATCTGATATTTGAGCTGGGTCTATCAGCAGACCTGGCACAGGGTGTACAAAATGGCGACACGTGGGGGGAGCTACATGAGCCAAAGCAAAGTGGGAAAGGGCCCGATGTGAATATTGATAGGTCTGGACTGATGAGTTTTCTTAAAATGACGAAAGTGGAGATGTGGGCAGCGAGGCAGCTGCCGCAGGGTCCAGATGGAAAGAAACAGTCTGGGTGCGGGCTGGAGGAGGGGCCTCCGGCAGGAGAGGACCAAGCTCAGACTTTTTTAAGAGAAAGTCTAAAGATGAAAGTGGGGAAAAGGAGGTAAGTATAGATGACAGTTTTCTAACCTGGATGACCCAGGACTAGCGGAGTTAGTGAACAAGATGGGGTGTCAGGGAGAACTGGGCCACAGAAGATGGCTAAATACTGTTGGAGAAAAGGGACCCCTTCCTGCCCTGCTCTCAGTCTGACGAGACAAGGATGGTTTATGGGGCTGCCTGGGAGCACGTGCAATAAGCCAACCAAATAAAAGCAACAGCAGCTTCTTGTGTACCTACTGGGCGTCAGGCACGGCGCTAAACACTTCTGTGCTTTAGCTCAGTTAATCCTCACAACCGCCTGTAGATTATGGTGACTACTCTCCCCACCATGTTACTGACGAGGAGACCAAGGCTCACATAGGTTTGCCATGGTCACCCAGGAGGTGAGTGGCAGAGCCAGACTTTGAGACCAAACAATCTGACTCTGCTTTCAACCTCGATTCTATTGCTTCTCGAGAATCAACCAAAGTGGCAGAGAGGCCCAGAAATAATTTACTTTTGCAGCAACTTTCCCCTTCAGTCCTTGTTTTCAAGGCAGGATACACTTGCTCTTGGCTATGGACAGAGTGGGAGGCCTGAAGGGTTGGCCTTGGACCCATCTATCTCCAGGTTTGGAGGAAGTTAGGAGGAAGTATGAGATTTAGTAGGAGGGGAGGGGACGACTCACAAGAGTTTTCTAAAAGAGAACTCCCTGGGAGAGGAAAGATGGCTCCTAAGAAGTAAGCTGCTGATGCGGCCGTTAAGTGACCCTTTCCTGTGCCTGCCCGTGCCCCACCACACCGCCTCAGCTCACCTCTCCTTTTCGCTGTTGCAGAGGAAGGTGCCAAAGGGGGAGGCATAGGCGTGCTCAAACAGCGCCAACAGCAGCCCCTCCCCAAACTCCAGTGACAGCGGGAACTGGCGGCCCAGCTGCCACACGCAGTCCAGGAAGAGGAGAAAGGTGGGTGCCTCGTGCTTGGGGCGGGCGTGGGAGAAGGCCGAGTGGGCACAGCGCAGCTGGAAGGGGTGGCCGGCCTGGGGAGGGGGCAGAGCGATGGGCACAAGGAAGCAGGGTTTCTGGATGGAGGGGTAGGGCTGGGGTTGGGTGGTCACTTACCTGGATCCACTCCCGCTCTATCAGTTCCTGGAATCCAGCCATGGTCCGGCTCATGGGGTCCAGGATGAGTTGGGCCAGCGAAGTCACGAGTAAGGTGCTGTCCGTGCCTTCAGCCCCATGCACCAGGATGCAGGCCCCTTCCCTGTGGGCCCAGGGCTCATCAACAATGGCTAAGTCCCCTGGCTGGGGTGACCAGGCCAGGAATAGAATGGGCCCAGTTCTAGGCTGTATTTGCTTACTGAGTCATGGTTTTGTGCCCAGGGGTTGAGGGCCCTGCCTGTCCCGCCCCATTCTCTGTCTCACAGGGTAGGGGCCTTACCTCTCCATGGCCTGGGCTGCCAGGCAGGCAGTGCTCAATGCTTCCTTCACGTGTGCCAGCCAGCGGCAGCCCTCTAGCCGACTCAGCCAGCGGTCCATGCTCTGCTCCGCGTCCCCACAGGCCTCCACCAGGCGCACGAAGCTCTCTTGTAGGGGCCGCCCCCTGGACAAGTGGGAGTCTGGTCATCCTTCCCCCAGCCCACGCGCTTAGTGAGCGCAGTCTGGGAGCAAGTGCTCCAGACCAATGAGAGACAGAACCCTCTGAGGGGCACATCTGATAAGAGGGACACAGGACTCTTTGGGGAGCCCAGTCTCATGGAACATGGAGCCCACTGAAGAGCTCCTAATCTGACGGAAATGATTCTGTATCTTTGAGGATTCCCCAGTCTAATGGGAGAGACCCAAGACCCTTTGGGGAGCATTACCTGGGAGGGGTCACGTAGCCCTCCGGGGAAACACAGAATGCCCTGGGAAACCCCCAATTTGATATAAGTGTCACAATACCCTTGAATTACCACAGTCTGATGAGAGCAACATAGTACTCCCTGGGGAGCCCTAGTCTGACAAGAGAAACACAATGCTCTTGGACTTCAGCATCTACTCCTACCTTCCAGAATCTGCTCAAGGTCACTTGTGACTTCCTGCAGAAAATCTAATGCAGACTTTTCAGTGCCGTTTAAAAGCCTTTAGTGGCTTCCCCCTGCCTTTAGGATAAAGTCTAAGCTCATAACCACGGCACTGAAGACCACTCTGGCCCCTCATCCTTCTAGCTTCATCTCTCTCTAGTCCCACTTCACACTGTGCTCCCATCGTACAGTACAAGAGGCCTCCCAATCCATGGTTTCACTTTCTGACATTTCAGTTACCCATGGTCAACTGTGGTCCAAAAATATTAAATGGAAAATTCCCAAAATAAACAGTGCATCAGATATAAATTGTGTGTTGTTCTGAGTACCGTGATGAAATCTTGAGCCATCCTGCTCCGTCCTACTCAGGACGTGAATCATCCCTTTGTCCAACATATCCACACTGTATACACCGTCTGCCTGTTAGTCATTTAGTAGTTGTCTCAGTTGTCAGAGCGACTGGCTGTATCGCAGTGTTTGTGTTCAAGGTCACTAGTAGCCTAACTCTACGTCACAATGCCTACGTCATACGTAGGCATTTTATCTTTTCACATCATCGTAAGAGGAAGGGTGAGTACAGTACAATATGATATTTTGAGAGAAAGACTACATTCACACAACTTTTAGTACAGTATGTTGTTATAATTGTTATATTTTATTATTAATTGTTAATCTCTTACTGTGCCTAATTTATAAATTAACCTTTACCACAGGTATGTATATACAGGAAAACACAGTATGTATAGAGTTTGGTACTCCCTGAGGTTTCGGGCATCCACTGGAGGTCTCAGAGCGTATCCCCCGAGGATAAAGGAGGAACTACCAAACTTGCAGTTCCCTAAACAGGACAAATTACCAGGCACTCTCTGCACCTATAATATATGCCTGCAGTTCCTTCCATCTGGAGTATCCTTCCTTCTTCTGGCTAACTCCCCCCTCTTTCAGGTCTCAGCTAAAGCATCCTAGTCTCAGGGGAACATTCGTATTACTTGAAGTCACCTTACTAAGAGAGCGGCACCTCCTCTGTGCTGCTACTTATCTCAGTGGGCTCTGATTGCCCATTTACTGCTGATCTCTGTCATGTCTGCGCTGGTCACCATGGCAGCCCCTGTGCTCAATGCGGGATGAATAAATGAATAAACAGTTTTGTATTTCGGATAGGGAAGCAGTCTAACTCTCCCTAAAGCACAAAAACTCCCTCAGGACCTCCTCTTCGCTCTATCATCACTTGGAGACAGAGGAAATAGATCCATCTGTGCAGGCACAGCCCTCAGGGAGGGGTGTGTGTGTGTAGGGAGGCTGTTTCAGGAAGACAAATTTCAGTTTAATGTAAAGTGGTGCCTGAGAGTAATGAGCTCTCAGTGGGGGTGTGCCAGTGGGCATGCCCACCGGGAGGGATGGCCAACAGGAAAGGCCTAGCAGTCTTCAAGGCTCCTGGAAGACCCCCCAGCCCACCCACATAGACACACATTCATAGATTCCTGCAGGAAGGAGCCTGGGGAGGATGGGAGGCCCCTTACCTCTCCAGGGGCCGGTGCAGCCTTTTCCAGCGGGGGTAAGCGGCCTTGGCCTCCGTGCCACCGCCAGTCATACGGGCCTGTTTTGCGGCCTGGGCCGAGCGTGTGTCCAGGATGAAGCCCCGGGCCCCAGGGCGAGCCCCCGCCAGCACAGCTCGCAGCAGCTCCTCATCCTCAGCACAGCGCCGCTTTTGGGGACCGGTCAGAGGCTGGCTGGAGCGTAACAGAACCTGCGGACAGGGACTCAGCTCCATAAGCGTGCCCACCCAGCCTGGGGAGTCCAGGGCCAGGTCTACACACAGGAGCCAGGCTAGAGCTGGCAGGGGCGAGCTGGAGCACAGGGACCGTAGGGGTGGAACTCTCTGGGCTTTGGACCGGTCAGTGTGTGCTGTGGCCAGAGTGGGGAGGGACCCTGTGAATACACGGTGGGTAAATCCCGGGTTGACAAAGAAGGAATTAAACTTCAAGAGTCCCAGGGCCGCGGAGAGCCGGGCCAGAGTCGGCGAAAGCTCGATTGAGCGGAGGGGGTGGGGCCGGCATTGGGCAGGAGCCTCAGCCAGGCTGCCGATCGGCCGGGGAAGGACGCAGAGGGTCCCAGGGGCGGAGCCGGGGCGGGGCGGGGCGGAGCCGGGGCGGGGCGGGGCGGGCGGGGCGGGACTCACGGTTCCGCTGCGAGCGTGGTGGTAGCTGAGCACAGGGAAGCGGCCTCCCTGGCGGAAGCGGGCGCTGCGCCCCAGGGCATCGTCATCCACCGCGCGAGGCACGATCACGGCACGGGGGTAACTGGGGCACAAGCTGAAGTCCTCGTTCACCTCGCTCAGCCGCCACGCGTCGGTCTGCGGTGCAGGGAGGGGCGAAGGCCAGGTTTAGGGGACCCAGCGAGTGCCCTGTGCTCGCGCCCTTTCCAGGCCCGGCGTTTCCACATCCCCAGGCCCCCACGACCGCGCCCACCTCGCGAGCTACTCGCTTGTAGTAGCGTTCGGGCGGGAGGAAGTGCCAGGCGTCGCCCAATCTCAGGCCCTTGGGACGGTAGAAGAACGGAAAGGACGTGATGACCGATTCCAGGGAGGACAGCGCCTGGGGAAGGAAGTCAGGGGCGCTGGGGAAGACCGGAATCGTCACCCGCGCCCTTTCCAGCCCCTCCGCTTCGCAGCCTGTCCACGTACCTCAGACCACCCTGCAGCCCCCTGCCATTTAGCCGTGCCCTGGGGCAGACTGGATGCAGAGCTCCTTTGCACAGTGGCTCCTTTTTATTATCCCTCCCTCTCTATAAGGGACAGGCATAGCTTAAGGGCTTCAGGTGCGCTCTCAGCATACCTCGATGGAGCGGGCGATGTCCAGCGTCGCTTCCACGCCCTCTATTTCCAGCTGCAGCACCCGCAGGTCCTTACAGCGCAGAGTGATGGTGCCCGAGTCACCCGCAACTCTGAGGATGGACGGGCCCAGGCTCAGTGTCCCCCGCTCCCCACCGGGGGAAAGGAAACGAGTTTCATAGGACTGGACGCTATGCAGGAAAGCGCCCGCTCCAGCTGCGCTTGCCCTTCCCCCTCTTCCCGCGGAGCCGCGCGCTTCCCTACTCCGGGGACGCCCCCGCCACGTCTAACCTCTTCTCGATAGAGTCGACACTACGCAACAGCAGTAGCCACAGGTCTGGAGTCGACTGGGGCCCTGGAGACAGCAGCAGGTGGTGGCCGGTGACGCACAGCGTGCCGCGCAGCGGGGGCGCCTCCGGGCCCTGCTGGAGCTGTGCTTGGGCCCGGCCAGTACGGATCAGCTCTGAGAACTCCATTCCGCCAGTAGGGGACTTGGGGCCCAGCAGGACAGACTCCGGGAGCGTCCGGCAGGGCAGGCGCGGGCTCCAAAAGGGACAGGAACTGGCTGAGCAGCTGGCGACACCCGCAGGACAGCTGTTAAGGAGGCCCCTCAGAAGAAGGGATCTCAGAGTTTCACCGGAATCCTCCCCTCACACTGCCAGTATCTCTTAGCGAGGTCCCTGGCCAGAGCCTGTTATAAGTAAACCTCAATTTCATCATCTGTAAAATGGGGAGAATAATCTTGCCCAAAGCCCTTAACCCCGTGCCTGGGTCACAGGAGACACTCAATATTTTTGTTTTTTTAAGCCCTGGGTGCTAGCACTACACTAACTCAAAAAACAAAGAAAAATAACCATCTCTTCCCCTGTATTCTGGTGGAAGGGCTGGAAAATGTAGGGGTGAAATTGGGAACTTCCTGCTGCCTCCCAGTATGTAAAGGGCAATGGAGGAAAGCCCTTGGTCCACCTTAAATGCCCCTCCCCTCCACAGCTGGAAGTCCCTGCCTGTGGGCGCCCTCTTTGCTTGCCACTTCTCACTGAGTCCTGCCCTCAAAAACCCCATCCTCTGTCACACCACCCTTTCACCAAGCATGCATTGCCCACACTGTGAGCTGTGTGTGGTGTCGGGACCCAGGGATGGCAGGAAGTTCTATTCACAGGGTTTTCAGTCTGGCAAGAGACACACTTAAACTGGTAAAATTACAGTAGGAGGCTAAACTGATTTACTGGAGGACTCATTCATTCGTCCATTCTCCTAATTATTTTTTCATTTCTTAAACACCGGTGCCTGCACTGTGCTGGGTGCTGGTTACTAAGAAGAATAAGACCAACTCTTTCCTTCAAAGGCCTTCTGGTCCACTAGGTTCTAGATTTTCAAATGAAAAAAATAAAATCATAGGTGGGTCCCCATATTATAAATATGAAATTGGAACTGCTCTATGAAAGAAATCAGACATGAAAGAGTGCAAATTGTAAAGTTCCAGACCAGCAGAAGCAGCTGGGATGAGAATTTGGTAGAAATGCAAGTTATCAGGCCCCATCCCATACAGACTGAATCAAAACTCTGATCTTAGCAAGTTTTCCAGGTGATTCTGATGCATGCTACAGTTTGAGAACCACTGGAGAGTATACAAACAGGCAAAGCTAATGTACGCTGTCAGAAACAAGGGTAGTGTTACCCTTAGGAAAGTAGTGACAGGCCAGGAGCACACAGGAGGCTTCCTGAGTGCTGGTAATACTGTTGCTTGCTCTGGGCGCTGGTTACATAGGTGTGTTCAGTTTAGGAGAATTCGTCAAGCCGTGCATTTATGAAATGTGCATTTTTCTGTGTGTATGTTATATTGCAACACAAAGTTTAAAAATGGGAACTGCTCTGGTTGAAGCCTGGGCAGGGGCAGAGAGAGGGAGGACTGGGAACCATCCACAGCTTTGCCCTTCCCCCCTTGCAGGCAGCCCTTTGAAGGATTTCCAAGGGAACCTACAGGTTCTTAGAGTATAGCCTGAAGTCCTTGATCTGTCCCAGCAGAGCTAAGAGAAGGTCAGGGACTTGCCCAAGGTTCCACAGAGCCAGCACTAGAACCCAGGTCTCCTGACTCCCAGGCCAGGGCCCTGCACGCTATTCCTTTACTAAAGGGCTGGTGTCCTGAGTAAGGACAGGGAGCAGCTAGTCACCTCCTCCCACCTCTCAACTACCTTAACTTGGATCTTGGGAGGAAAGCCAAGTCTCCGGTGTGAGTGATGCTTTTCTCATCCTGGAGCGACTTCCTTTCTGGGAACTGGGTGTCTCCTTCTAGGCAAAGACAATAAAACTCATCCTAGGGGCCAGAGGAGCAGGGCTCCTCCTGCCCCCACCCGGATGGGCATCACGTGGCTCCTGGGTTAGCAGTCCAGGAAAATTCCAGCCCTTGTACACTTGGCCTCACACAGCCATCTGCTCACTCACCCTGGCACACTCAGCCTCCCTAACCCACCTTGAACATTCACCATCGCATGCTTTTTTCACCCTCAACTTCTGCGGCTTTTTTGTCTTTTTGTTTTTTGAGACAGAGTCTTGCTCTGTCTCTCGGGCTAGAGCGTAGTGGCATTATCTTAGCTCACTGCAACCTCAAATTCTTGAGTTCAAGGGGATCCTCCTGCCTCAGCCTGCGGAGTAGCTGGGGGACTACAGGTGCATGCCACCATGCCCGGTTAATTTTTCTATTTTTTGTAGAGACGGGGTCTCACTCTAGCTCAAGCTGTTCTCGAACTTCTGACCTCAGTGATCCTCCCACTTCAGCCTCCCAGAGCGGTAGGATTACAGGTGTGAGCCACCGCTCACAGCCAGCTTCTGCCACTTGTCCCTGGGAAATACTGCCAGCTTTTCCCTAATCCCAGAGTGGCAGCCCTGCCCTGTCACTTACCTCAAACCCACCATGTCCCTGGGGCCACTGAAATTCCAGGCAATGGGTGAAGAAGATGAGGAGGACGAGGAGGAGGAGAGCCTGGACTCCGTGAAGGCACTGACGGCCAAGCTGCAGCTGCAGACTCGGCGGCCCTCATATCTGGAGTGGACAGCCCAGGTCCAGAGCCAGGCCTGGCGCAGGGCCCAAGCCAAACCTGGGCCAGGAGGACCTGGGGCTATCTGTGGCTTCGACTCCATGGACTCCGCTCTTGAGTGGCTCCGACAGGAGCTGGTGAGTCTGGTGGGGTGGGCAGCCTTGCACAGGGCCTTCAGGCCAGTCGTCCTTTGGGCCCAAGATCATGGGTGCGGGGAGGGGATGAGAACGGGCTCTACCCCCACCTGGGGTTGAGGAGCCAGGAATAGTTGTGTCCAGTGTTTCATTCGGGGGGCCTTGCTACAGAAGGATGCCATCCTATCTACTGACCTAGTGCTCCTGTGGCTCAGGAGATAGAGCCCTGCCCTTGGGGGCCGCCATTATACATGGGAAAAGACACGGCCTGCCCTACTCTGGGACTTGCTATACCCCAAAGATACAGTAAAGTACAGAAGGAGGCACTGACCATGCTGTGGGCAGAATCTGAACAGCTGAGGGCTGAAGAGGTGGCTATCAACCCAACATGTGCAAATACAAAGATGCCCAGGCTCCAACTTGGAGATTCTGCTTAGTCGATCTGTATTTGCTTCACAATGGCTCCTTAGCTCGGTTTGAGAACTACCAGTGTGGAGCAAGATCTGAGAGATGGGGAGGCATCAAGCTGAGGCGACAGGGGTCTGGGGAGGGCACAGACCCTGCAAAGGCCCTTGCTGACCGGAAGGGAGGAAGGGAGCGAAGCCGGGGGCCAGCCCAGCAGGCTCACGCCCCCTCTCGGCCGCAGCGGGAGATGCAGGTTCAGGACCGGCAGCTGGCGGGGCAGCTGCTGCGGCTGCGGGCCCAGCTGCACCGGCTGAAGGTGGACCAAGCCTGTCACCTGCACCAGGAGCTGCTGGATGAGGCCGAGCTGGAGCTGGAGCTGGAGACTGGGGCCGGCCTGACCCTGGCCCCGCCGCTGCGTCACCTGGGCCTCACGCGCATGAACATCAGCGCCCGGCGCTTCACCCTCTGCTGAGGGACACCTGCTTTGCTCCCCTCCGGGGACACCTGCTGCCGCTTCCCCAGCCTGCCTGGGAAGAGGATGGGTGCCCCAGAGACCCACCAGCTGGCGGGGAAGTGGGGAACACTCAGGTCTCTGAGAAATGAGTCCTAAGCATGCAAAGCCCGACCATCCTGTCAACCCTGCTGCCCTAGCTGGCCAGGGGGAAGGGGAGGAGCTCAGACCCCCAAGCTCCTCAATAAATGCCCTTTGTGCTTCTCACCAAGGTCTCTGCAGTCGTTTATTCAGGCCCAAGGCCGCTGTCTGTCTTCTGTGGCTGGGAGCACCTTGGCCCACTGCAGGAGAGATGGCCCATGTTGGGGGTAGAGATGGCCAACTGATGGATCCCCACCTCCTCCACAGCTCTGGCCCATCTCTCTGTCCTACCAAGACCAAAGTTGGGGCTGGGAGCGGTAGCACACGCCCATAATCCCAGCACTTTGGGAGGCCAAGGCAGAAAGCTTGCTTGAGGCCAGGAGTTGGAGACCAGCCCGGGCAACACAGCAACACCCCATCTCTACAAAAAAAACAAAATTAGCTCAGTGTGGTGGTGCGCACATGTAGTCCCAGCTACTCGAGAGGCTGAGGCAGGAGGATCGCTTGAGCCCAGGAATTTGAGGTTGCTGTGAGCTATGATGACACCACCTAGCCCAGGTAACAGAGAGAGACCTAAGTCATCCCCGGTAAATTGGGCTGCTGTAGAATGCAGAATCTGACAGACCTGACTTCAAAGCCAGTGCTCCCATTTATTTCTGTTAGATTGTGAGGAGGTCCCTGAGCCCTTGAAACTGTTTCCTCACATCTACAGTGGAGGTGCTAATTCTCACTCCACAAGCTGGACGTGCCTTCAGTGAGATAGTGTACAGTAAGCACTTACTACTGTCACCAGCCATCTTATTACCCTTGCGCGAAGCCCGGAAATGGACTGTGAGGCATTGAGGTTTACAGTGCAAGGACAGCTGGGCCCTGCACCAGGCCTGCAGCCCCAACCCTGGGCTCTGTGTCACTCTGTAGGTTTTTTAGTTTGTTTCTCTCAGCCTTTGTTTCTGTGTTACCCTCTTTGTCTGACTTTCCAACTCGGGCTTCCTCCTCCCCCCACCCATTTCCTGCCCCGCCTTCTCCGCAGCTGAGGTGCACACAGCACCGGCTTCCACCTCACAAACCCCAACAATGCTCTGTGGGCTCCCTCCCCCCGCCGGCTGGCTCAGGCAGTGACGCAGTTACACTTTCCTCCCAGCGGGGTCAAGGCCCAGTTCTTGGGCCTAACATAGGCCACCTGGAGTTCTTCGTATCACTGGTGACCTGGCCCTTAGCCTATGATGGGTGCCACCCTCAGGGTGGCCCCAGGTGAAATGGAAACTCTTGGCCAACCTGCTACTTGTGACAAGGTTCTTACCTCCTGCCAATAACAGAAAGTCCTGTCAGTTTGCTGGCTGCACCTGGGTGTCTGAGCCCAGGTCTCCCACCCACTGCAGGAGATGGCACCAAACCCTGCCCCTCCACCAGAGGCTGTGGCCTTGCTTCTACCTAAATTAGAAATGTCGCCCTAATTTGTCGTACTCTCCAACCATGATTAGTGGGTATTGTCCTGTTCTCTGTGGATAGCAGGAGCTGTTACTATGCCCTCTTGAAGACAGGGGGCTGCCCGCCTCCTGACACAGGCTGCTGTCCAGCATTCTGTCTGTAAGGGGGCTGTCAGCCTACCCCCAACCTAGCCTTGACTATAATAAAGCTATTGTCCTGTGCCCTGAGATGACATGGGTATTGTTCTGTTGGCCGACTGCAGCAACTGTTTTAGCCTGACATCTAGCTGGAACGTGAGGTCTGCTCTCCAACATTTTAACACGGATATCGTCCTGTTCTCTCACTCTGAGCGATGCTACCTTTGCTGTCAGACTGAAACAAAAGGGGCACTCAGTTCTCAGGCTGTAACAGTGGTGCCACTTGCCTTTCGCTGTAAGCGGAGTGTGTCTCTGCTTGCCCCTGCTCGCTGGGGCAGAAGGCTGCCCTTGAATCTCTAGCCCAGGTGCACCCTGGAGGGCAGAAGGGAGGGTCCATCAAACATCCTCCCTCAACTTTAAGCCTGCAAGTGCCACCCTCTGGGTGAGTAGGGCCTGGTCTGGAGATGTAGGGGACCCTCAGGGGCTGAGGAGTGGGGGGCTATAGTGGCAGGAAGCTTGGGGTGCTGGAGGCTTGTGGTTGGGCTGCTGGGGCCCGGTTGGCTGCGGAGCCCTCGGGAGGAGGCAGGAAGTCAGGGTGGGACGTGGGCGCGGGGAGACAGGCGGTGGCTAAGACGGCGAGGGGAGCTGAAGGTGTCTGGGCAGCCGGGTTAGGCCAGGAGGACCATGTGAATGGGGCCGGAGGCTCCCGGGCTGGGCAGGTAAGGAGTGCTGGGTGCAGGGGATCAGGGGCCGTGGTGGGGAGCCTGACAGCTGAGGCCGTGGCTGTGAGTGGGGCCAGGCTCCCTGGGGACGCAGCAGCCCTTCAGGCTGAGAGACAGAAAATCTTCACTGGAGGTCAGGTGGGAGGCACGCAGTGCAGCTGGGTCACCTCTTTCCTGCAAAGTGGTGGCTCTTGTCTCTGCCACACTGTCTGCCAACAGCCCCCACCTCACTGGGAGCATGCTTCTTGGTGATCTGGCACAGGGGTTGTAAGGTGTTAAAAAGGCCTTCAGAAATCACCAAGGCCAGGGCCGGCGCGGTGGCTCACGCCTGTAATCCTAGCACTCTGGGAGGCGGAGGTGGGCAGATTGTTTGAGCTCAGGAGTTCGAGACCAGCCTGAGCAAGAGCGAGACCCTGTCTCTACTAAAAATAGAAAGAAATTAGCTGGCCAACTAAAAATATATATAGAAAAAAATTAGCCGGGCATGGTGGCACATGCCTGTAGTCCCAGCTACTCGGGAGGCTGAGACAGGAGGATCCCTTAAGCCCAGGAGTTTGAGGTTGCTGTGAGCTAGGCTGACGCCATGGCACTCACTCTAGCCAGGGCAACAAAGCGACACTCTGTCTCAAAAAAAAAAAAGTAGAAATCACCAAGGCCAGTCCCTTGTCCCACAAGGACGAGGCTCCTGAGGCCCAGAGGGGGCCCCCGCACTCATTACCCAGTCTCTCAGCCAGGCAGTGGCAGAGCCGGGTCCTGGGAGGGAATGATGGCCAAGGCTGTGATCCCCCAGGCCCCCATGGAGAAGGGTGAGGGACAGGCTTGAGTTAGGGGACCCAGGAATCTTCTGGTTCCTAGGGTAGACCCCAGTGACAAGAATTTCCTGAGAGAGAAAGAGAGGAGTCACCCAGAGCATCCATGGATACGTGAGAAGTCATTTTAGCCTCGGTGACCAGCAACACCTGAGAGAGGGAGGCGTCCCCGATGGCAGATGGCGGATGGCAGTGCGTGGACGTGTGAGGGGTGTTTATCATCTGCGAGGGAGTCTCCGGGGCGGACGGACATATCTGATCTGACTCTGGGAAGTCAGAGGTGAAAGACAGCGAGGAGGGAAGGGAAGAGGAAGGGCTATTTTTATCCCAGACAGGGGTGCAGTTGTCCCTGGACAAGAAACTGCTGAACTTCCACCTGGAAAGTTGCCATTCCTGCCCCTGCCAAGTGTCACAGCAGGATGTCCTCCCCTCTGCCCTTGCTGCCTCCTGCTTCAGCTCTGCCACTTCAAACCCCAGGGAGGAGGCCCAGGAAGGCACAGTCAGCTATCTGCTCACCCCCTCACTCTTCACCTCTGAGCCTTCAGTTTTTGGGGGGAGTCCCCACCCCAGCCAGACTTTCCAGGTTCCCTCTGCTTCATTGGAGTTTTTCGTGACACACACTTTCTGCCTAGTCAGCATATCCCAGCCTTGCTCTTGTCTCCAGCTCCAAGGCCTGTGGCCTCTGTGGGGGCTGGGGACCACCTGGCTCTCCTCGTGCTGCAAGGGCAGCTCCTCCACCCCGAACAGGTGGAGCAGTTCCCTCCACCCAGCTCTGTACTGGCAGAGGAATCAGACGGGTCCTGCGTCCTGGATTCTGTCCTTGGGTACCATGAGGGCAGAGACGTCAGAGCAAGGCCCAAAGCAAGAGAGCCCATGGGTTTGGTGTAGTGCAAAGAACATACATTTCAGGGTCAGGCAGACCCAGGTGCAATTCCAGTTCTGCCATTTCCTTGAGCAGGTGGCTTCACCTCTCCCAACTTCAGTTTACTTATCTGTAAAGAGGCAATAACAAATCCCTCCTTTACAGAGTGCTTGTAGGCAATCAAGGAAATAACGAGTATTATCTGCCCTGGAGAGTACCTGACAGATAGTAGGTGCTTAAGGAAGGTTAGGCACTCCCTCCTCCTGCAAATCATGTACCAAAGGGAGGTCTGTCCACACCCAGAATTACACTCACTCAGCGTTTTGGCAGGCCAGCAAACCACCCATTCCCTCACACTTGTGGTGTGGCTTTGCAAATGACTTTGCTTCCTGTGTATAGTGGGTGTGAGAACTCAGGCAGGGTGGATTCTGAGCTCAGCCATGGGGTCTGCTTTAGAAGAGGCTCCCTCACACGCTCCCCCTACAAACACACACACCACATCCCAAACGCCATACATATCATCATAGGAAAATGCACGTGTGCAGATACGTTCAGAGTTCAGAGGCAGGGGCAGGGACTCCATGTACAACACAGACTGGATCCTACAATTCCATATACACACCCACAAGCTGATGGCTTCAAGGCCAAGTTCAACTCAGGGAAAGCAATTCTGAGGGGGGTTGGATGAGATGGGGGAAGGCAGGACCAAGATTCCATTCAGGAATGTGGCCTCCAACAACCAACCTCAGGGTTGATTTTAAAATATCTGGAATTGTATTTCCAACGTTTGTGCTAAATAAAGAACGCTAGCTCCACGAGCCACCTGAAAAGAAAAGGGCTCTGGGGCCAAATCATCACAGTCTCAGCTACAAACTCTGGCCTATCTTAGCTTCATAATCAACGTTAGCTTGTTAAAGCTCGGAAAGCCTCCGCAGAGAAAAAGGCTGTTTCATTTTGTCTAACCCAGTGTTTCCCCAGCTTCCTTAGTCACAGACCCCTTTTTTCCATGTCACCTATTCCATTCCTACACCTCTTGAGACCAGGAAAGGTGTGCAAGGCCTGGGTGGGCTGTGCAGTTGATATTCCTCAAATGATTGTGTCTGTCGGCAGAGTTTTTATGTTGGTAATGGTTTTGTTGTTCTTGTTTTCCAATTATAAAATTAGCACATGGAAGTTTCTAAAAATCCAAACAGTACAGAGACAGACAGAGAAATGCAAGAAATGCAGCTAATCCCACTTCTGGGATGTGCTCGCTGAGAATAATTTGCTGTGCATCCTTCCAGATTTTCCTAGGCATGGCTGCATGGCTGCATGGCTGCATGGCTGCTGAAAAGCATGGCGGTTAAGAGTCTCGTCTCTGGAGGCAGGCAGACCAGGGTTCAACTCGCAACTCCACTGCTCGTTCATTATGAGGCCTCAGACAAATCACTTTACCTGGTTTGGGCCTCAGTTTTTGAATCTGTAAAATGGGAACAATAACAGCACTTACTTCATAAGATTATTATGAGAATTACATGAAATAACGCGAATAAAGGCTTAGCACAGAAACTGGCTTAAAAGAATCCCCTATGTGTACATTTTTCGTTTGTTTGTTTGTTTTGGAGACAGAGTCTCACTCTGTTGCCCTGGGTAGGGTACAGTGGTGTCATCGTAGCTCACAGCAACCTCAAACTCCTGGGGTCAAGAGATTCTCCTGCCTCAGCCTCCCGAGTAGCTGGGACTATAGGTGTGCACCAGTACATCTGATGAGTTTTTCTATTTTAGTAGAGATGGAGTCTTGTCTCGCTCTTGCTCAGGCTGGTCTCAAACTCCTGAGCTCAAGCGATCCTCCCGCCTCGGCCTCCAAGAGTGCTAAGATCACAAGCCCGAGTCACTGTTGCCTGGCCCTACATGTGTATCTTTAAATGCAAGTAGGCTTACCGCTACATTCTGTTCTGCAACTTACTTGCCATGTTGTATCTGGTACATCTTTCCACGACAGTACATGGAGCTCTACTTCATCCTTTTAATGGTTTTAGCTAAATGTTAGCTTGGTAAACGGGTAATGGTGGTGATTTTGAAATGCTACTTCCTGGCAAGTATTGCTGTCTTGTGTTGCCATAGTGTTGGCAGTCAGAGATATTACTGATCAGCAACCTAATAACAGGCCTTACAGCCTCCTGTGAAAATGAAGTGACCCACCCGAGGGGCACCGACCTCAGTCACAGAGGACAGGGCCATGTGGATGAGACCCTCTCTGTCTGCTCACCTCTGTGTCCTCAGCACTAGGTCGGACCCTGGCACACAGAAGGTATCCATTAAATTTTTGTTAATAGGCCAACCCACCAACAGAGGCCTAGGCCCAAAGTTTTCTCTTAAAGTGCGGCATTCCCCAAAATATGGCCCGTACACCATTGACGTGTGTGAGTGATTTTAGGGGATAACGAATGAATGTTTGCAAATGTTAACTAATGTGTTGATTTTAATGTGCACTAATATGTAACTTCTAGTTATGGTTGGTGATACTGGTTTTCCATTTATCGTCGTGAAGTTTCCATTTTACATAAATATATAAAAGGTGAAAAGGTAGTCTGTAGAAGTACCAAAAATCACAGAGGAAAACGAAAATGATAGATTGTTTTAGTCTGGAAGATGTTCAAGTGCAATGAAATGCCCATGCTACCCTCAAGTAAGAATTATTCTCATTTATTTAGTCTCTACTATGTACGAAGCACCATGTTAAGCATCTTCTTATATGGGATCATTTATATATCACATAGAATGCTCACAACAGCTCTAGATGCAGATCCTATTTTCATTCTCATTTTGTAGACAAAGGGACTGAGTGAGGGAGGCTCAAAGAGGTTTAGTAATCTGCCCAAAGGCCCTCAGCTAGTGAGTGATTGGGAGACCTTGGGATTGAACTTGGGTCACTGTGACATGGACATGGTGAGCTGAGCCTCCATAACCTGCAGACTTCCAGAAACATTCATAAAGCAGTGTAGATTGCCAAGCTGTACGTCTCCATCCTTACAAAACTCCCATGATGCAAAATGCACACAGAGGTACCCAAGGGAGGGCACTCAGTGAAAGGGATTATTAGACACATGCAAGTTACTGGATGGGGGACCTCTACTAAAATACCAATTAGAATAATTGCTTCGTAGCCCTTAGTATGGCAATGACTAGCTAGCAGAATCAGTTTTATGTTCAAGCCACTCCTAGTTTGTGAAAATAAATCCTTCTTGTATGCATAATAAGAAGCCTTTTTATTCTGTTGTCTGTGGCAAGAGGTGACAGAGTTCATTCAAAAGTGGTATTATATCAAAAAGGAACACATGAAAAAAGAGGTGACCCAGAACACATCCCTGATGTACTCACTAGAAATTATTTAGCATGCCTGCCAGGCCTGATTCTATTTTTTTTTTTTTTTGAGACAGAATCTCACTCTGTTGCACCAGCTAGCGTGCAGTGGTGCCATGATAGCTCACAGCAACCTCAAACTCCTGGGTTCAAGGGATCCTCCTGCCTCAGCCTCCCGAGTAGCTGGGACTACAGGCATGTGCCACTATGCCTGGCTAATTTTTTTTTCATATATATTTTAGTTGTCCAGCTAATTTCTTTCCGTTTTTAGTAGAGACAGAGTCTCTCTCACTCTTGCTCAGGCTGGTCTCGAACTCCTGACCTCAAGCCATCCTCCCACCTAGGCCTCCCGGAGTGCTAGGATTACAGGCGTGAGCCACCACGCCCGGCCATGATTCTTGGATGTTGTGATGAGGGTTCTGTGCGGGCATCCACAGCCAAGGCTCTTCGTTGAACATAAGCAGCTCTGCCAACAACCGAATCTTGGCCAGAGGCAAAGGCCAAGGAAGGGTTTTAAATGATTTCGGAGAGATTTCGCCACAAGGCGGCCCAGAATGTAACAGTGGTCTGCAGTAGAATAGCCTGCCTATCCTTGATGGAAAGTATCAGCCCAAGAAACTCAGGCAAGAAGTTGGTACACATTTTAGACAGAATGTTCAATAAATCCATAGGACTATAGTTGGGGGAAGGAAAGTGTTGCCTTTAAAAAAAAATTTGAGGAGGTTGGTCCGAGTGCAGTGGTGTCTACAACTAATTGATCACAACCAGTTACAGATTCCTTTGTTCCTTCTCCACTCCCACTGCTCCACTTGACCAGCCTTAAAAAAAAAAAAAAAAAAAAAAAAAAATTTGAGGACCTGTTAAATGCCCAACTGAAGGAAACAAAAAATAAATAAATAAATAATAAAAATTTTATTTTGGCCAGGCGCGGTGGCTCATGCCTGTAATCCTAGCACTCTGGGAGGCCGAGGCGGGAGGATCGCTTGAGCTCTGGAGTTTGAGACCAGCCTGAGCAAGAGCAAGACCCTGTCTCTACAAAAAATAGAAAATTTAGCCAGGCATGGTGGCAAGTGCCTGTAGTCCCAGCTACTTGGGAGGCTGAGGCAGGGGGATCCCTTGAGCCCAGGAGTTTGAGGTTGCAGGGAGTTGTGAGCTATGATGACGCCACTGTACTATAGCCAGGGCAACAGGCGGAAACCCAGTCTTAAAAAGAAAAAACAACTTTTTTTTTTTTTTTTTAAAGCAGACAAAACATTCTAGGCCTGGCCAGAGGAGATAATATCTGTGGAGCTGATAAAAGTGAGTCCCTTGAGGCCTGGTGGCTCATGCCTGTGATCCCAGCACTTTGGGAGGCCAAAGTAGGAGGATCACTTGAGGCCTGGAGTTTGAGCAAGCCTGGGCAACATACTGAGACCCCTTCTTCACAAAAAATTTTAAAAACTTAGCTGAGTGTGGGGGTGCGTGCCTGTAGTCCTAGCTACTTTAGCTACTTGGGAGGCCAAGGCGGGAGGATTGCCTGAGCCCAGGAGTTCAAGGCTGCAGTGAGCTATGATCACACCACTGCACTCCAGCCTGGGCAACAGAGCAAGAGCCCAACCCCTCAACCCTACCTCTGTCTCAGGAAAAAAAAAAAAGTGAGGGAGTCTAGGCTGAGGCAGAGGATGGCTTGAGAAAAGGAGTTGGAGGCTGCATTGTACTATGATCGCACCTGTGACTAGCCACTGCACTCCAGCCTGGACAACATCATGAGAAACCTGCCTCCAAGGAAAAAAAAGTCAAGGAGTCTGCAAGAGTCAAAACTCAATGTGATATGATTCATAAACAACTATAGGATCAGGAAATCTAGTCCAGGAGTTCATGTAGCCCAGGATTGTATCAATTATACACAACATGAGCAAGGCGCTGTGTACATTGGGCAGGTTGGGCATTGTGTTGAGGAGCAGGACGGAGTGGAGATGAAGTCCAGCTCTTACTCCATTCTCCAGGTTTGAAACTCCACGGAGGGGTGGCCCTTTTATAACTGGCACAAAATGTCCTGTGAACCATGGGCAGCCTTGAGTTTCACGGAGAGCATCACAGGCCCTAGTCAGAAGTGGCCTAAAATCTACAAAGTTCTCACTATTGACCTTGAGTTCTTGAGTTGGGAGAAGAAAATGTCCTGCTTCATTCATCCCAGAATCTGCCCTCATTGCTGCTCCTGGGAGCCCTGGGGATTCCTCGGATCTGGTTGGTTTTTTTTTTTTTTTTTTTTTCCTCTTCTTCTTTCTTTCAGACAATGAGAAATTTATATTAAGCTTTAATTTTGATTTTCTTTTTACTGACCTCATTTATTAACCTGGTTAGATTAATTTCAGCTGCCCAGCAATCTTTGTCAAACTAAGACCAGAAGGATGGGACCCACATTTTATATAAACAGATGTATGTGTTTAAGGCCTCACAATTACATAGGGACAGGCACATCTATACACATCGGAATTCTGTTATACGTCCCTCTGCACACACGGACTCACGCAAAGCCACAGACATGCACACAAAAGCACTATGCTCACTAATATGCCTCCATATGCACAGAACTACATTCACCAGTCAGGTAAATATACATGCAGACACATGCATTCCAGGTGGAGGGAGAATTGTCTTGGAAGGAAAAGCCTTTGTTAACAACACAAAGATCACATTTTTGATGGGGAGTGGACCCCACCCTGTCAGACCTTCCTCCAGGTCTCACTTTCTCCTTGACCTCTCAGGGTCCTCCCCTCCACCCCCCACCCGCCTTAGACTTCCCAGGGATTGAAGAGTGGAGGAGAGAACCTTGATAAAGGAAGTAGGGGCCTGATTTGGGTTTTGCCTCTGCCAAGAATCCTCAGTGCGTTCCTGGGAAAATCACTTAACCTCTCTGATCCCTCAGTTTCTCCATCTATGAAATGAGGCTGGTGAATTACATTAGTGCTTCCTAAACTTTTCCCTCCCAAAGACTCCTTTGCCATGCTTTGTCCTACACTCCCTCCTCCCCTCTTGGATCTCATGCTTTTGAAGATTTTATCTACTAAATTCCTTCATTTAGATGCTAATTTTGCTTTTAAGTTCAAATTTTAATCAGACTTAACTAGGTATGCATTGAAGAAACAATAGTACGATTTGTCAAACTAAGAAATAAATCAGGGCCAGGCGGTGGCTCATGCCTGTAATCCTAGCACTCTGGGAGGCCCAGGCGGGCAGATCATTTGAGCTCAGGAGTTCGAGACCAGCCTGAGCAAGAGCGAGACTCCGTCTCTATTAAAAAAATAGAAAGAAATTAGCTGGACAACTTAAAGTATATAGAAAATATTAGCCGGGCATGGTGGTGCATTCCTGTTAGTCCCAGCTACTCGGGAGGCTGAGGCAGAAGGATCACTTGAGCCCAGGAGTTTGAGGTTGCTGTGAGCTAGGCTGATGCCACGGCACTCTAGCCCGGGCAATAGAGTGAGACTCTGTCTCGAAAAAAAAAAAAAAGAAATAAATCATAGTAAAATTTCCTTTCAGATTTTTGAAATATTGAAATAACCTGAAGGCCTCTAACACTAACCTGGGGCCTTCTTGAATCATGTAAGCTCTAGGCTGGGACCCACTGACCAAAATATTTTCTGGCATTGCCAGATCCTGGGATCTTAGGATTGCTGCCGAGTGCTACACGCCAAAGCTCACACACTTACAGAGGGCAAGATTTGCCACCTGCAGCTGGAGGGCCATAAAGGAAACAGTAGGGACCAGACAGCCAGCAGTCACCGAGTTTCTTCTAGGCTTAATTTAACACAGCCTGACGTTTTCTCATTTTTGGCCCCAGTCTTAAAGGATGTCAGGTACTTTCTGGTGGGCCCAGATTCAGTCCAGGATATAGGTTCTGCCTGTCCATGCTCTCTTGGATTCTAGCCCAAGGCCTTGTGGCTCCTTTTACCTCTCCACCTGATCTCAGCCTGGACCAGGTACCAGCTTCCAGTCCCATGATCTCCAGCCTAGATTCCTTCTCTACCCCTTCCACTGGCCTCTCCCCACTGCTGCACCCTCGTTCATCCCCTCTTCTTAACCCCAAAGCTTTCTTATCTTTCTCTCGTCTTTTTCTAAAGCCTCAAATATCATCAAGCCTGGAAGAGACCTTACCGATGCAAATCCACACTTCATCTGATGTTGATAATCTCTCTACATAACCAACGTGTGGTTTTCCAAGGCCCATTTGAATATCACAAACAACACGATGCTCACCTTACTAGACAGCTCAGCTCATCTTAGGATGGTTCCAGGTTGCTATCAGTCCTTTTCTGGGGGCTTTTACTGCTAATCACATCCAAATCATAATAAAATTAGCAGTCAAAAGGTCAAAAAAGTCATTTGCAGCCACAGATGGGTGAACTCTGGCCTAGCAGGATTTCTCAAATGCCTACCTGCCCCCAGGACTATTAACAGTTGGGGAGGGGGGAAGAGTGAATGTGTATTCTTTTCCTTGAAATTCTCTTGATTTGGCTTAAAATTGCATGTACGTTTTGCAATTTCCTCCATAATAGGCCCATGTTTGTTTAACTGATATGAATAAGGTCAGGTAACATTCATGCTCTGGGAAGGCGCATGCTGTGACTTCCGGTACCCGTGGGAGGCTGTGAGTATCTCAGTTTAAGAAACATGAGCCTAAAGCAAAGAGGACTGTTTACCAGTCCCATTTTCCCACCCTCCAAAGCAGGAGTGGGTAGGGCAAAATGGGCACGAGGGACGTCTTTCCAAACTCTAAAGTAAGCTAACATTTATGTAAGTTTATGAGAAAGGGATGATGCTCCCCATTTGACAGAAGAGGAAAAATGAGGCTTAGGAAGAATGACTTCAGCAAAGTCATATAGTAAGTGTCAGAACTGGGGGTATTTGAACTTAGGTCTCTCTGATTCTGGGGCCTGTCTTCTGAGTTTTGCTGACCAGAAACTTCCATTGCTCCCCACCTCCATTTAGACCCAGCATGGATTAGCAATCCTTTCTTTGCTCTGCCCCAAACAGATTGCGTGACTTTAGGCATGCCTCTCTGGGCTTCAGTTTGCACATCTAAAGTCAGAGGTCAGGCCTGATGGTTTCCTTTCTTTTTTCTTTCTTTCTTTTTTTTTTTTTTTGAGACAGAGTCTCGCTCTGTTGCTCAGGCTACCGTGCTGTGGCTTCAGCCTAGCTCACAGCAACCTCTCAAACTCCTGGGCTCAAGCAATCCTCCTGCCTCAGCCTCCCGAGTAGCTGGGCCTACAGGCGAGCACCACCATGTCCAGCTAATTTTCTTCTACTTTTAGTAGAGACAGGGTCTTGCTCTTGCTCAAACTCCTGAGCTCAAGCAATCCTCCCGCCTTGGCCTCCCAGAGTGCTAGGCCAGGCCTGATGGTTTCTAACACCTTTCTAGATGGCAGAATCTGTGCATTCGCCCTCCACATACCAGTCGATATTTATTAACAACAACTAGTTCTGGGTGCTGGGGGCTTTTAGGCAAATAGAGCATAGCTTCTGTTCTGGAGGAATCCCCAATCTCATCAAGGGGGTGGGAGAGGCAGTGGAACTGACACATAAATTAGTAATCATGGAACTCAGTGCCTAAGTTGATGATGGTGGTCTGAGTAGAATGTTGTAGAAGCCTGGGTGAGAGAGAAGCAAAGAGCATCGGGAAGGCTTCATATAGTAAGTGATATTTGAGCTGAACCTTGAAGGCTGAGTTAGAGTTCCGCAGCAGAACACTCTAAGGGTAGGGGAACCGCAAGTACAAACGTGTGAAATAAGAAAATAGTGTGATGTGTTTGAGAAAGGCAAGAATAGCTGAGGGGCTGCACAGTGGTACACCACAAACTTTGGAAGGCATTTTGGGAGGCCGACGCAGGAGGATCGCTTGAGCACAGGAGTTTGAGACCAGCCTGAGCAACATAGGGAGACTCTGTCTCAAAATGCAAACAAACAAACAAAAAAAGTAGCTCAGAACACAGGCTGTGTGTGTGTGTGTGTGTGTGTGTTTAGAAGAACAGACTGAAGAGGTGGGTTTGATCTTGATATTAAAGGGTCTTGAATACCTGGTAAATTAAACTTTATCTGAGAATCAGTGCTTTATCTGAGGAGCAGCCCTAGAGAAGGAGGTGCCTCAGGGACTCCCAAGGGCTTCAGGGTGAGGGCCCCACTCTGCTTCCTCGGACCAGCTCCCTGTCCGCCCGCTTCATCTATGGGGTTCTGCTCCATTTCATCTGACAAAGAATTTCCATTGCTAAAACGGGCAGACAAATAAAAAAATTTATGGCCAACAGGGCCACGGAAGGATTTTCTGCTGGGGAGAAGCAAGACCCGTTTGAAGGAACCCTGTGAAGGAGACTGTGTGGGTGTGAGGGGTGAGGGGCAGAGGCCCAAGGCTGACTGTGGTAGGAGTGTCTTCCTCAGCTTCCCTGGCGGGACAAGGGAGTTGTAGTTAGGAGGTGGCCCATAAACACCTCTCTGGTAGGGGAGGATCTGATCAAAAGTTAGGGATCTCCTCCAGGGCTTGGGGAAGCTTGTGTGACTCTAGGA
The DNA here is from genome assembly GCF_041146395.1 of Eulemur rufifrons. Taxonomy (NCBI): domain Eukaryota; kingdom Metazoa; phylum Chordata; class Mammalia; order Primates; family Lemuridae; genus Eulemur; species Eulemur rufifrons. The sequence continues at coordinate 22,017,997 of NC_090990.1, forward strand.
GGTAGTCCCCCAACAAGTGCGACGACTGGGCAGAGGGAGAGGGAGGGGGAGCGGCAGGAAGTGGGTAAGTACACCAACAAAGGTGCCTGCGGCAGTTTGCCCGTCCCAGGTGGGAGGGCGGGGCCTAGGGCTCAGCCTGGGCCTGGGCCCTGCGTGAACTTACTTGTGGCCTGAGGGCTCAGAGGGAGGCCAGACAGGAGCTAGGGTCCCCATCGCAGCTTTTGTGTGACGGGTGAATGGGGGTCTGGGACCTGACAGTCTCGGGTACTTTTGGAAATTCTCAGGGCAAGTCCTAGGATATCTGATGTTGGGGGAACAGATCTCCGGGGGAGCCCCTTCAGCCCCCTCTTCATTCCCTCAGGGACCATGGGCTGTGGCTGCAGCTCAAACCCTGAAGATGACTGGATGGAAAACATCGATGTGTGTGAGAACTGCCATTATCCCATAGTCCCGCTGGATGGCAAGGCCATGGTAAGAGGCAAGACAGGGGCCTTGGTGAGGGAGTCGGGTGGAGTATGCAACCCAGGAGAAAGAAATGGACCACCACTACAGTCCCTTGAAATAACAGAGTGGCCCTCTCCCCTGGAGTAAGAAAGGAAAAGAGGCCCAGAGAGGGGAAGGGATTCTCCTAAGGTCATACAGCAAGTAGTTAGTAAATTCAGGGATAAGACCCAACCATGCTGGAGAGGGGGAAAGCAAGGGAGAAGTGGGGTGGGGGGGATCCAGGGTCTGATCCAATCTTTTGTTCTCTGACCCCCATAGCTGCCCATGCGAAACGGCTCTGAGGTGCGGGACCCACTGGTCACCTACGAGGGCTCCAACCCACCAGCCTCCCCACTGCAAGGTGACGCTCACCAACAGGGCCTGAAAGATAAGGCCTGTGGATCCTTGGCTGTCAGCTTCCACCTCCACCCCACCCACCCTCTACACTGTCCTGCCCCTCTTGTCCCCAGTCTTGTCCCCCTCCCTGAAACTCCAGACCTCCATGCCCTCTGCCTATCCCAAGCCAGTTCTCCCTGACCGCCCCTGTCTTTACAGATAACCTGGTTATTGCTCTGCACAGCTACGAGCCCTCTCACGATGGAGACCTGGGCTTCGAGAAGGGTGAACAGCTTCGCATCCTGGAGCAGTGAGTGCCCCCCGACCCTGCCTTGGCGGAGTCTGGGAGGGCCCAGGGGACCCCGTATCGCACCCCTGCGGCCACTGACTGGCTTAGGGTGGGCGTCCTGGGGACCAGATGGGAGGCTCCAGAGTGCTGTGCCGGGGCGGGGTGGTGGGGAGGCTGGCGTAACCGGGGGGCTTTGAGGGAGGGTTTGCAGCCGAGTCCGCGGCCGAGCAGGCCATGCTGACCCGCCTCCGTGGCGCAGGAGCGGCGAGTGGTGGAAGGCGCAGTCCCTGACCACGGGCCAGGAAGGCTTCATCCCCTTCAACTTTGTGGCCAAAGCGAACAGCCTGGAGCCTGAACCGTGAGTGAGGGCCCGTCGCGGGGGTGGGCGGGAGCAGATCTCGGGATCACGGAGCAGAGGAGCGGCCTGGGGGTGCGGCGAATGCATGAGGGTGACGGAGGGAGACCGGACCGACAGCCAACGGCCTTGGCTTCTGCCTGGGCAGCTGGTTCTTCAAGAACCTGAGCCGCAAGGATGCGGAGCGGCAGCTCCTGGCGCCCGGGAACACGCACGGCTCCTTCCTGATCCGGGAGAGCGAGAGCACCGCGGGTGAGCCGGGGGGCGGGCCGGGGGCGGGGCCGCGCGGGCGGAGGTGGCGCGGGAGCCCGCGGGCCGGGCTGCGGGACTAGCGAGCGGCCACCCCTCCCCCTCCTGTGCGTTCTTTCGTTCGCTCAGACATTCATTCATTCAGGATCGTTTTCACTGTCGGTCCGGGACTTTGACCAGAACCAGGGAGAGGTGGTAAAACATTACAAGATCCGGAACCTGGACAAGGGCGGCTTCTACATCTCCCCTCGCATCACCTTTACCAGCCTGCATGAACTGGTCCGCCACTACACCAGTGAGCCGGCAGGGGCCCTCACCTGTGCCCTGTCAGCCTGTGTCCCCCCAGTGCCTCCCTGGCGTACCCTCCATCCATCCGTCAGTGCATTTCTTCATGCCCCGCGGTGGGTGAGGTGTGGTGCTCCACCCTACAGCCCCAGACGACGTCGGGTGACAGTCCCACAACTCCCCTGCTAGTCCATTTCCCCTAGATGGGTACTTGGAGAGGTGGGGGCTGTTGGGGGCACACAAGGCCTGCCATGTTGAGACTCTCCCCTCTCCCTTGTCCTCACAGATACTCCAGACGGGCTGTGCACGCGGTTGAGCCGCCCCTGCCAGACCCAGAAGCCCCAGAAGCCGTGGTGGGAGGACGAGTGGGAGGTTCCTAGGGAGACGCTGAAGCTGGTGGAGCGGCTGGGGGCTGGCCAGTTCGGGGAGGTGTGGATGGGTGAGTGTGGCCCTCCAGGACTGCAGGGGAAGAGGGGAGGGGGAGGCGTCTGCTGAGGTGGTGAGAGTCCCCCGGGACAGCTGCCTGGCTCTGGGCGCATGGGGCTCCAGCGACTACCCCAATCCTTCCTTCCTCACACCCAGGGTACTACAATGGGCACACGAAGGTGGCAGTGAAGAGCCTGAAGCAGGGCAGCATGTCCCCTGATGCCTTCCTGGCGGAGGCCAACCTCATGAAGCAGCTGCAACACCAGCGGCTGGTCCGGCTGTATGCAGTGGTCACCCAGGAGCCCATCTACATCATCACTGAATACATGGAGAATGGTGGGTGCCGCCATGAGCCCACTGCTGGGGGACATTGTTGTCCCCTCTGGCCCTGCAGGAGGGTGGGAATACACCTTTTTCTTTGGCCCAGCATTAAAGGTTTCTTGAGCTTTCCTGGGCCCCTAAAGACTCACCTCCAGGAGTGCAAAGAAGGTAAGGTGGCAGGCTCTGGAAGAGCATTCACCCCAGTCTTCCCTGACCTGCAGTCCTGTTTGCCTTCTTCAATGCCCTACCTTGATCTCAGGAGACTAGATTTCAGACAATAAGTGGTCCCTAGTCCCATTTATTTCTCTTCTGCGCCTGAGCCTTGGGAGGGTAGATCTGCCTCAGAGCCCTCTTTTTCGGTTCTGAGTGAGTCCCCCACCTCTCTTGGTCTGCTGTTGGACAGAGTGAGAGCCCAGGAAGAGGGATTCGAGTTTCTAGGCTCAGCTTTGCTCACACCGATTTGCTGTGTGCCATAGGCCAAGTCCCTGCTCTGTTTCTGGTGTTCAGTTTCCCCAAGTACAACGGCAGAAATCTAAAGGGACCGACCCAGGAATAACAGAGTATTCATTAAGGGCTTTGTAGTCTGACTGCCTGGGTCAGAATCCTGGCTTCACAGTTGTATGGCTTTGGGATAATCACATCACTTCACTCTGCCGTGGTTTGTTCATCTGTGTGCTGATGGTAATAATGCAGTAGTAACTGCTCATAGCGTCTTGTGAGGTTGAAAGAGTTCATGCATACAGAGCAGTTAGAACAGTGCCGGCCATATAGTAACTGCTCAGTAAGTTCGTTGTTGTTATCTGACTCGGATTCTTTGGGAGTACAAGAACTGTCTCTCTTTCAGGAAGGGAAACAAGTGGTTAATTGGCTAATGGGTTTTGGAAATGGCAAGTAGGTTTTATCACGTGTATCAAGTTTGATTGGTATTTGCTTGAGGTGCTGGGTTGAGAAGGATTCTGAGGTTCATTGGAAATGAGTGCTAGGAATGATCAGTAACACCTGCCATGGACAGAATGGAGGAATGGCAGTTTATGTCCACATATATGTTGTGTCTGGTGAGATCTTTATCTTTGGTGACTAATTCAGCACTTGTAGTGGGGCTGCTCAGTTGTTGTCATGCTCACATAGGATTTTAACCTCTTGGGAAGGGCCAGTGGCCACTCACTCCATTCCAGCAACTTCCATCCATAGTCTTCTCCCAGCTGCCTTCCACTACCAGAGAGGTGCTCCCCCAGACCCCCGGACATTGCTTTCTGTTCTCCATTCAATACATTCAGCACACTGTTGGTGTTCCTTAATCTGGGCTGGGCACTTGGGAACATGGATGGATGAAAGAAGGTTCCTGCTGTCAGGGAAACCTGATTTTAGTTATGGGCACTGCAAAAACTAGAGTTGGTGCTATGAGAAAGTTCCAGCATGCCATAAGAGTGTCGATGATGATGCAATGTAATATGCCTGGTAGGATCTAGAGAGGCTTCCTAGAGGGATAGTCTAGCTGGGCCATGAAAGAAAAGTAGAATATTTTAGCAGGCAGAGATGAAACAAAGAGGCTTTGAGGTGGGAATCTAGTGGTCTGAGTGAAGGATCAAAATTGTCTAAGGGGTGTGAAGTCAAAGAGGCAGGGTGGGGGAAAGAGAAGAAGGTACAAATGTGAACCGTGCAGGGCTTTGGATGCCCAGCTGAGAAGTTTGGGCTCTACCCCATTGGTGACAAAAAACTTACAAACTCTTCCAACCATGCCCCATCCTAGCCCCCCAGAAAAGACCTTCACATATCCTGGGCATCTTCACCGTGAACACACGTCCTCCATTCTCACTCCTTACTCTTCCTTTCCACATGTCAGAGCCTGCTTCTAGAACCCCATTTGGGGGAGAAGGGTCTGGGGACCTCCCCCTGGGGCAACGTGGGTCAGCATTTTTTTGTTTCTGCCCACAGGGAGTCTGGTGGATTTTCTCAAGACCCCACCAGGCATCAAGTTGACCATCAACAAACTCCTGGACATGGCAGCCCAAGTAAGGAGACTGGGGAGGGGCTGGTCATGGGTATAGGCCAGTGGGGTGAGGATGTCTGGCTCAGGACTGCTGACCTGTGTCTGGCCTGCAGATCGCAGAGGGCATGGCATTCATTGAAGAGCGGAATTATATCCACCGTGACCTGCGGGCTGCCAACATCCTAGTGTCTGACACCCTGAGCTGCAAGATCGCAGACTTTGGCCTAGCACGTCTCATTGAGGACAATGAATACACAGCCAGAGAGGGTAGGTGTGGGATATGAGGGAGGTCTGAGGCCTGCAGGGCCTGGCCAAGCAGACCCATGTGACCGCACTCTGTCTGCCTCCAGGAGCCAAGTTTCCCATTAAGTGGACAGCACCAGAAGCCATTAACTACGGGACATTCACTATCAAGTCGGATGTGTGGTCTTTCGGGATTCTGCTGACGGAGATTGTCACTCATGGCCGCATCCCTTACCCAGGTCAGGGCCAAGGGCAGGAACTGAAAGGGTGATGGGAAGGACACCAAGTCCATGTCTTCCTGCTCACTTTTTCTAGGCTGAGAATCTGCAACTCTCTAGCTGGATCTTCTCTATCTCCCAGGGGTGTGACTCTAACATTCCCAAGTAGATGCCACATCTCCTCGGGCTGGCTTCCATCTCCTTTTTTTGTTTTTTAAATTTTATTTATTTATGAAAGAGATGGGGTCTTGCTATGTTTCCCAGGCTGGCTCAAATGATCCTCCTGCTTCAGCCTCCTAAGTAGCTGGGACTATAGGGACGTGCCACCATGCCTGGCTGGCTTCCATCTCTGTCTCTGGATCTCTCCCTTCAGTATCCCCAGCTCTTTTCATGAGTCCTGGCACAAGCAGCCTGGTGTGGTAGAAGTGGATCTGGCCTGGGAGAGATCCACTTTTATCGCCAGACTTGCCACTGATGCTGACTTTCTATTTGGCTTTGATCAGATCATTGCTTCTTTTCCCATCTGTTAAATGTTGAGATTGGAACAGTGCCTGGCCTATACTAAGCTATTATTTTTATTTAATTTATTTTTAGCCAGTGGCGGGTTGTATACCAACTTTAGTGACACTAATGTTAATAAGTTCTGATAATTCATTACCATTGGACCAGCCCTAAGCTGTTATTAATCATCACTTTGAACAAGTCATTTCACTTCTCTGAGCCTCGGTTTCCTGATATGAAAAATGAGAGACTATTTGTGAAAGAGCCTGACTCATAACAAGTACTTGGTAAACATACCCCATCTTCTGGACAAAGCCCTTTACTCCTGAATTCAGCCAAGGTAGGATGGAATTTTTCAAAAGGAACTTGCTGAGAAACTCTGGGGAAAGGAAATGGAACACAAAGATAGGAGTAGGGAGGTCATGGAGCACAGTAGCTGGATTTGCGGATTTCCACATCCCCAGGGCAATGTGAATAGAACTTTGCTCCTAGGAAGGTAAAGACATCTTGGAGGCAGGTGAGAGTTTGAAGGACTTCCTTGCCCCGGGCTTGCCTCATCACAGAGTCTAGGGACAGTGCTGGGACTAGAAACACACTCCAGTTGTCCTGCCAAGGGTCCTCACTGCTCCTTCTCTGTGCCCACTAAGGTGAACACAAAGAGAATGTCTCTACCAGAAGAAAAAAAGCAGTGAAAGCATGATGATAAATGGCAACTGACCTGTGGCCTCAGGGTCAAGGAGAAAATGAGGAGAAATGGAGACCTTGGTGAACTTACAGCTGCTCCAGCTGATGGTTGCCATTAAGGCATGGGGGTCCAAAAAACAGATCTTTCCTTTTTTTAAGAGAAGCCAAAACTTGGAGTTTTAGGAAAATTTACTCATTTTCAAATATTGGTGATTGATTTAAATTGTTAAAAACACTATAGGTCCAGGCCAGGCGCGGTGGCTCACGCCTATAATGCTAGTACTCTGGGAGGCCAAGGTGGGAGGATAGCTTGAGTTCAGGAGTTCGAGACCAGCCTGAGCAAGAGTGAGACGCCATCTCTATTAAAAATTAGCTGGGCGTGGTGTGGTGGCATGTGACTGTAGTCCTAGCTACTTGGGAGGCTGAGGCAGGAGGATCACTTGAGCCCGGGAGTTTGAGGTTGCTGTGAGCTAGGCTGAAGCCACGGCACTGTAGCCTGGGCAACAGAGTGAGACTCTTGTCTCAAAACAAAAAAACACTGCAGGTCTAAACCAAAGTGGGTCTGTGGCTATATTTAGTCTGAGTTTAGACTATGGGTTTGCATCCTTCACTCTGGTCATGGGTGTTTGGTTCCCTGGCCTATGTCCTCCAATCCTGATTTTAAAGTGTGAGGGATCCTTGAATTCAATTCTCTGCTTACAAAGAAATGAAAAACTAAGCTAAAATAAAATAAAATGTGAGGGATCCATAGGTAGAGGCCTCCCAGGGGCAAGGCCTGGGGAAGAGGGATCTTTGTTGGCCAGGGTCCAGACACAAGTTTTGCAGGAGCAAAATTTCTACTTTGCCAGGACCCTAGAAGGGTTTGGTCTTTGGGGACTGCTTGTCCTGATCTTCTCTCAGGAGACTGAAGGAGGAGCTAGAGGCTGTGTGCGCCATTTAGAACTAGGGAGTTAGGTCTTTGCTGTGACCATGCAGTTCTCCAGAGCAGTTCTGCTTGGGGTCCACATGCTGGAAGCCTGCCAGGGAGGCCAGGACCAGCACAAATGGAGGGGACCAAAGACTATTTCTTCTGGGTCATGAACCTTCTCAGCCCCAGGTAGGGTCTGCTTTGCTTGGGACCGGGGTCCATTTGGCTTCCTCATACAGCATCTCATGTGCCTGGTCTCAAAACTGGAGAAGCCTCACCACCATCCTGGCAATGGGCTCCTATCCTGTCCTGGGCCTTGACTGTGCTGTCATTCCCATCAAATAATAATGATCACAGCTACCCTTTGCGAAGGGTCTCCTACCCAGGCGCTACACTTGGTGCTTTTATATGCACTATCTCGTTCAATCCTCATAACTCTGTGAGGTAGGAACAACTGTTTACTCTATTTTCCAGCTGAGGAAACTGAGGCTCAAAGAGGTAAGGTGGCTCACCCAAGGTCCCAGGACTAATGTGTGTGTGTTATTGAGCGTTAATCTATACCAGGTGCTCTGAGTGGTCTAGGGCACTCACATTCAGCAGGTACTGGGAGTGTGGCCTTACCATTGATGAAGACCAAGGTTCTTTTGGATTGGTGCTGACATCATGCCAGTTACATATTCTGGACATCATCCCCGCCTATGGGCTTCCAATGCCTGGAGCCTTGATGTCCTTTCTCTCATCAACCTTCAGGGATGACCAATCCTGAGGTGATTCAGAACCTGGAGCGAGGCTACCGCATGGTGCGACCTGACAACTGCCCAGAGGAACTGTACCACCTCATGATGCTGTGCTGGAAGGAGCGCCCAGAGGACCGGCCCACCTTTGACTACCTGCGCAGCGTGCTAGAGGACTTCTTCACCGCCACAGAGGGCCAGTACCAGCCTCAGCCTTGAGAGGCCTGGCTGGCCCGGGGTCCTCCCCCCATCTTGCCAACCTGGCTTGGGGAGGTGGAGTTCTTGTGCCACACCCACATGGCCTAAGCACATATGGACTCTGCACACGAATTCTGCCCACGTGAGACACAAACGCATCTTGTGTCTTGTTACACGCATCCTGTAGTTGTGTGGACTCTGCACATGTATCTTGTACATGTGTAGCCTGTGCATGTGTGTCTTGGAAACTGTCCAAGGTGTCCTTTTATGGGCCCTCCCATTTCCTGAGACCACAGAGAGAGGAGAGAGGCCTGCAATTGACACCAGCTTCTGCCCCATCCCCTTTTCTCAGATCATCCAGAAGCTCCTTGAGGGCTGGGACGTGATCTAATACCTCTTGTGTGCTCCTCTTTGGTGCCTGGCACATATCAGGAGCTCAATAAATGTCTGTTGATGAAGGTTGTACATCTCTCTACTGTACACTCCATCTCCTTTCCCTTGCTGAGGGCAGTGTGGGTTCAGAAGATGGAAACAGAGTCACCCTCAGTTGGGATAAAAGATGGAATGAGTGGATATCTGAACTTTTTCCAGTCCTGGTGATACTGGGGCGAAGAGGAGGTCCGTACAACTCTGTTGTACAGGCTCTGTGAACCCTTTCAAATGGGACAGTGCTCCAGACTCCTCCCCAAAGGATTCAGGGCCACCCCCACCTCCCCACCTGGAACCTCCTAGAAAGTGGATGTGTCACAGGACTTTCTTCCCCAGTGTATAGGGGCAATAGCATTTTTTTATTGACTCAAGGGCTATATGTGACCTCAGTTTTTGGGCTTTCTTAAGGCTAATAAAGTGAAGCAGTAAGAATGGAGAAGGAACAAAGAAATCTGTAACTGTCCTCAGATACATTTGGATTCACCATAAGGATGTTTTTAAGAATTGAATTAGCCAGGCATGGAGGCTCTTGCCTGTAATCCTAACACTTTGGGAGGGCCAAGCAGGAGGATTACTTGAGGCCAGGAGTTCCAGACCAGCCTGAGCACCAGCAAGACCCCATTTCTACCAAAAACTAGAAAAAATTAACTGGGCATGGTGCCCAGTGCCTGTAGTCCCAGCTACCAGGGCGGATTCAGTGAGCTATGATGATGCTACTGTACTCTAGCCTGGGTAGAGTGAGTGAGACCTTGTACCCCTCCCCCATAAAAATGAATTAATTCACTCATTTAACAAATATTTATGAACATCTACTGTGTGTGCCAGGTACTGTTTGAGGCCCACAGGATATACAATAGATAACACACACACACAAATCTCTGACCTTGCGGAGCTTACATTCTAGTAAGGGAAGACAGACAATAAACATCACAAAGAAGTAAATTAAATAGTATGCTACAAGGTGATGGGCGCCAAGGGAAAAATAGGCAGGATAAGGGTAGTTAGGAATGTCATCTTTAGGGGGAGGTTGGCAATTTTACAGGAAGTGGTTAAAGGAGGCCTCATTGAGAAAGTGACTTTTGAGCAAAGATTTGAAAATGAGGGAGACAGCCACCTGGTATAGGCAAGGAGTAGTCAGCCAGAGGGAATAGCTGGAGGCAGGAACTTACCTGGCATACTCTGAGAAGGGGATAGATCCTATGGGCCTGGGGCCTTGTGGCCTTTGCAGAAGCCATTTTGAGGAGACTTTGCAGCGATCTCTGCAAAGCTGGGACATGATCTGGCTTAGGTTTGTTTTTTTTTTTTTTTGAGACAGAATCTCGCTCCATTGCCTGGGCTAGAGTGCCAGGGCGTCAGCCTGTAAAACAGGAAGGAGAGCAGGAGTGACTCCATGACAGGCTGAACCTCCTGGAATAGGCCTAAGTTTCGGTTTCCCCAATGGGGGTCCTCCCCTTCCCCGAAATGACGCTGATAACAACTAAAAGGTCCTTGGAGCTGACCAATCAGGAACCAACACAATCAGCCACTCTTGAAAGAGCAAATGAACTGGTGGGCGGAGCGGGGGATGGTGTGCCCAGTGTATGTAACCTACTGAAAAGTATAAAAGCTTGACTTTTACCCCAGGGCGGGGTCCTAGTTCACAGAGAGGCCACTGCGTTGGCGCTCTGGGACTTGGACCCTAGCTCGAGCTAGCCAATAAACTCCTTTGCCTTTTGCAGCCTCGGTGACTCTGCCTCTCTGTTCCTGGGGCCGAGGGAAACCGATTCTAACATTTTGGGGGCTCATCCAGGATCCCGAAACCCCTAGAACGGAATCCAGACCCCAGGAGGAGTTGGAACTCTGAAAATCCGTGCGGTGCAGGTAACTAGGCCCTGGGAAGTGACTGGCAGAAGGCCTAGGTGGACATGCTGGAGGGTTGCTGGTCGAGAGCAGAGGGAGATGTCCCTCGCCCCCTCGGTAGGTTTCCGGCGCCGGCGGATATGGTCTGTTTGGGAGGGAAACCAAGTTGGCCACAGGGCCAAGAATTAGGGATTTGTGGAACGTCTTGTCGTCATTGTCGATCTGTATTTGAGTTTTTGGTGTTGTTCTGCATTTGAGCTTTTGGTGTCAGTTTGTCGCTCCCCTCGTCGCTTTTGTCCGTGTTTTATGTTTCTTTTTCATTCATAGGACTGCGAACTTGATCCGATGTGCAGGGAGACGATTCCCGGTCCCGAAAATTCCTTGATTAACAACAGAGTTAGAGGTCCCTTTTGTCGCAGAGGGGGCAGACGAGGGTGGACTGATAATTCTCCACGCCCCATTACTTCTCCTTCTCCTCCGCAGCCTACAGCGTCTCCCAGTCCTTGGCCCGCGACTCCGCCAAGGCCCCGGAACCCCGTCTCTTAAGGCCATCCTTTCGATGATCCCCTCAGTCTTCGGAGTTACTGCTTTTTTGGTTGCAACTTATCTTTCTTAACTCACTAGCTCTGGCTTTCGGTATAGGCTTATACTCCGTCACACCTCCATCTTGGGGACCTCCAAGGAGTGTGCTCTCACACTTTTCTACTGGGTCGTAGTGGGAGTCCTCGCGTGGCTGCGAACTGCGCCCCCCCCCCCAAAATTCTAACTCTTTTTACATTTACAGGAATGGGACAGACTCAGACGACGCCTCTGTCTATTCTCATAGATCATTTTAAAGAAGTCAGAGATCGGGCTCATAACCTCTCTGTAGAAATCAGGAAAGGCAAATTTATTAAGTTTTGTGAGTCCAAGTGGCCAACTGTCGGGGTTGAGTGGCCCCAGGATGGAACATTCGATCTTGGTATTATTTGTAAGGTGAAAGAGATTGTCTATTCTTGTTACCCCCACTGCCCTAAAGGTTGATGGAGTGGCGACCTGGGTACACCACTCCCACGTAAGACCTGCCAACAAGGACAAGCAAGAGCAGCAGCAAGTTCAATGGAGAGCCTCGGCAGATCCAGAGAATCCACTGAAGACCAGACTGACTCGCATGACAACCAGACCGCCACAGGACCAATGATGAAGACACACGGAATAAAAATGCTTGTGGTGACTGTTATATTCATAACCCTTACGGGAAAAGCAATGACTGACCCAAATCCCCACATGCCCCATAACCTCACCTGGGAAATCACTAATTTAGAAACCCATGAAGTTTATAATAGGACTTCAGGAACGGCCCCACTAAACACTTGGTGGCCAGACCTGTATTTTAATTTGGAAAAAATTAGCCCTCTAGAACAAATGGAAGGGGGAAAGTGGAGGCAGAACCAGAGGCGAGTATCCATGAGCCCGAATGGGTTTTATGCATGTCCAGGGTTTAGGACAGGGAAAATGAGATGTGCGTGTGGGGGGGATCGAGTCTCTCTACTGTGCAGCCTGGAGGTGTGTGACCACCAATGACGGAGAATGGAGATGGCAGGTACAACCTCTTTTCATCGAAATGTCTTATGTCCGGCCATGCTCACGAACCAGGTATGCCTCTGACTGTAACCTGATACGTGTGAGGTTCACAGATGAAGGAAAGAAGGACAGACGGTGGGTCTCGGGACTATCCTGGGGAGTACATCTCTATCAGCGCCTATAGTTTGGCACTGTGATACAGCTTAAACTAAGGGTTTCCCCCATCTTGGGCGCTGTGGGACCCAATCCAGTGCTGGGGGAAAAACAAAACAGCCCACACCTGACTATCGCCCCACTTTCAAAGTCAGGGAAGGACTGGCGAAGCAAAGGCGAGAGCGTGAGCAAAGAGAAGGGTGGTTTGAGTCATGGTTCAATAGCTCCCCTTGGCTGACTACCTTGCTTTCCACTTTATTAGCACCCCTAATTGTGCTTCTGCTCATCCTCACTTTCAGACCGTGTATTCTAAATAGATTAGTTACCTTTGTAAAAGAACGAGTCAATACCGTGCAATTGATGGTACTGCAACAACAGTACCAAAGGCTGAGCCATGATTCCTGCTTAGGAATGGGGGAAATACGGGACCCCATGTACGAGCAAGAGTGCTCGTAGGAACAAGAAAAAGGGGGGAATGTAAAACAGGAAGGAGAGCAGGAGTGACTCCACGACAGACTGAACCTTCTGGAATAGGCCTAAGTTTCGGTTTCCCCAACTCGGGTCCTCCCCTTCCCCAAAATGAGGCTGATAACAACTAAAAGGTCCCGAGACTTGGAAACAACCAATTAGGAGCCAACATGGCCTTGGAGCCTACCATTCAGGAGCCAACATGACCTTGGATCTGACCAATCAGGAACCAACACTATCAGCCACTCTTGAAGGAGCAAATGAACTGGGGGTGGGGGGTGGGGAGAGGGGGGGATGGTGTGCCCAGCGTATGTAACCAACTGAAAAGTATAAAAGCTTGACTCTTACTCCAGGGCGGGGTCCTGGTTTGTAGAGAGGCCACTGCTTTGGTGCTCTGGGACTTGGACCCTAGCTCGAGCTAGCCAATAAACTCCTTTGCCTTTTGCAGCCTCGGTGACTCTGCCTCTCTGTTCCTGGGGCCGAGGGAAACCGATTCTAACAAGCCTAGCTCACAGCAACCTCAAACTCCTGGGCTTAAGCAATCCTTCTGCCTCAGCCCTCCTAGTAGCTGGGACTACAGGCATGTGCCACCATGCCCAGCTAATTTTTTTTATATATTTTTAGTTGTCCAGCTAATTTGTTTCTATTTTTAGTAGAGACAGGGTCTCGCTCTTGCTCAGGCTGGTCTTGAACTCCTGACCTCGAGCTATCCTCCCATCTCATCCTCCCAGAGTGCTAGGATTACAGGCATGAGCCACTGTGGATCTGGCTTAGATTTTAAAAGGATGGCTCTTACTATTGTCTTAAAAATAGACTGAGTTAGCCAGTTTATAAAACTGAAGAGATTCTGCATAAAACTTTTTGTATAAGACTCAGATTTCTGCCTTCTCTTGAAAAATAGGAAGATTTGGACATGTTGAGTTTACCTGTGCTCTGGGAGCTGAGCAGTGGCTACCTGCTTCAGGTGAGGCATGGACTCTCCCTTTGTCAGAGTTCCCTTAGACAACAAAAGTGACTGTCAGTAGCTACTGATAATCAAGCTTGCTCTGTTGTTCTTATAACAAAGAGGAAATAGTTTTTCTGCACCCACATTTCCATTAAAAAGTCAGACAACTAGGCCAGGCACAGTGGCTCATGCCTGTAATCCTAGCACTCTGGGAGGCCAAGGTGGGCAGATCGTTTGAGCTCAGGAGTTCGAGACCAGCCTGAGCAAGAGCGAGACCCCATCTCTACTAAAAATAGAAAGAAATTATATGGACAGCTAAAAATATATATAAAAAAAAATAGCCACGGTATGGTGGTGCATGCCTGTAGTCCCAACTACTCGGGAGGCTGAGACAGGAGGATCCCTTGAGCTCAGGAGTTTGAGGTTGCTGTGAGCTAGGCTGACGCCAAGGCACTCACTCTAGCCTGGGCAACAGAGTGAGACTCTCTCAAAAAAAAAAAAAAAAAAAAGTCAGACAATTAAAGATACCTGAAGATGGCAGTGTGTTTGATGAAAAATGAGGGAAAGTCGTATTTCTTTATGAAAGTGAAAAATAATCTAATTTTAACAATATGCAAAGAGCATCTGAGTCATAATATAAATCCATTTATATCACCTGCCTGACCTGCTGCCACACCCATGATGTCATCTGATCTCCACCCTCCTCCGCTTTTAGACACCGTGTGCAGCCAGAGTTGGTGCTTTGTGTTCTTCTCCTCATTTCACAATAAGGGAAATGGAGGCCCAGAAAGGTTAAGTGTTTAAACCCACCCAAGGTTAGCTGGGAAGCAGCAGCACAGAACTGGGAATAGAGTTTGTTCTATGGCCCCTTTGCTCTTTCAATAACAGGACCACCCAGTCTTAACTCTTCTGTGGCCTTATAATTAATGGTCCAAATGTAGTTCCCAACTGAGGAACACAAGTCTCCAAATACCTCTTTAAAGAGGCAGAATATGTATCTTATTGAGTGTAGGACCATATGTAAATAGCTAACTTAACACAATGCTTGGCACATAGTAAGTACTCATTAAATATTAATATTGTTTCCTAGCTGTCATTTTAACAGCCCAGCACAGGACTTTTCCATCTTTCAGCTTGCTTTCTTTCTTTTTTCTGTAGCAACAGGGTCTCCCTCTGTTGCCCAGGTGGGAGCACGGTGGCACGATCATAGCTCACTGTAACCTCCAGTTCTTCAAGAGATCCTCCCACCTCAGACTCCCCAGTCGCTGGGACTACAGGCACATATCACTATGCCCAGCTAATTAAAAAAAATTTTTTTTAAGAGATGGGGTCTTGCTATGTTGCCCAGGCTGGCCTTGAACTCGTAGCCTCAAGAGATCCTCCCGCCTCAGCCTCCCAAAGCTCTGGGATTACATGTGTGAACCACCATGCCCGTTGTCAGTTTTCCATGATAACCAGTTGATGATTGATGATCTAGTGCAGTGGTTCTCAAGGGGAGAGTGGGGATGATTCTACACCCCCTCTAACCACACCCCCACACTTGGCAATGTCTGAAAACAATTTTGGTTGTAACAACAGGGGTGGGGTTGCTACTGGCATCTAATGGGTAGAGGCCAAATATGCTGCTAAACATTTGTCAATGTACAGGAGACAAGCTCGTGCAACAAAGAACTATCCAGCCCAAAATGTTATTAGTTTCCAGGTTGAGAAACCCTGTCCTCCTATAATGGGATAATCCGTTTCCTCCTGTTTAAAAAGATTCCTTGGTCATCCCCGGTGACTTCATCAGGGAGAGAGGCTTTGGGAGTCAGAAAGCCTGGGTCTGGCCACTTTGTTCCAGTGCCTCTGGAGCATAGCAGGCATTCAAAATTACTAGTTGTGTAACTTTGATCAATTCACAAAGGTCTGAATTTCTTTATCCTTATCTTTAAAATGGGGATTAAAAGCCCATCAGGGACGCTCCACGCACATTAGTTTTCTTTCCCTTTCCTGTCAGTTTCTCCCCCTCAGACCCTGCATTCTAACCCAAGTTCAGCCCCTTTATTAACTGAGTGACCTTGTGCAAGTCACTTTCCCGCTGTAGGCCTCGGTTTATTCCCTGTAAAAATCAGAAAGTTGGCCTCTGACCTCCAAGCACGCTACCAACAACGAAATGGGACTGTGAAGTTCACGGAGCTGCTTTCCTCCCCCGGGACTGATGGTACGGTCCCCGGGCAGCTCCCCCACCCCTCCGTGGCGGACCTTGGTACAGGCCCAGGGGGCCCTAGGCGGCCTCTCCGGGCTGCCCTTGCCCCCTGCCGAGTTCCGGGCCCGTCCCTGCGCAAGCTGATTGGCTGGAGCGGTGCCCGGGCTGCGCGGCTATAGGTGAGCCGAGGGGACGGGCGGAGCGGGCTGGAGACCCGCCCTCTCCCCCCTGGGTCGGACGCTGAGCGGAGCCGCGGGCGGGCGGGCGGACGGACCGACTGACGGGAGGGACGGGCGGCGAGCAAGATGGCGCAGACGCAGGGCACCAGGAGGAAAGTCTGTTACTACTACGACGGTGAGCACCGTCCTCGCGGCGGGGGCGGGGCCGGGCCGGGCCGGGGCTGGAGCTGGAGCGCGGAGAGGGGAGGCTGCGGGGAGCTGAGGCGTTGGAAGCCGAGGCCGCGGGGAGAGGGAGGCTGAGGAAGGAGGCTGAGAGGAGGAGGTTGAGGCTGAGGGAGGAGGCTGCGGGAAAAGGAGGGCGAGGCTGAGGCCGAGAGGGGATCGTGTGGGGGGAGCTTGAGGCAACCTTGGTGGGAGACTCCGCAGAAGTGTAACGTGGAGAGTTTGCGTGGGACTCCTGGAGGGGAGGCTGTGTCTGAGTGTGGAGGCAGAATCTGATGGAGACGGCTGCAAGGATGTATTTTCTTGCTGAGAACACAAAGCTCTTTCACTGTCCGTTCCTTCCACATCTTATTTTGGTGAGAGTCCTGCAGGACTGGTCACCCGCTTCCCCTCCCCCAGTCTCTGAGCAGGGCCTGCAGTGGCTGCTGCGACATGGGGCGCCTGGGATTGGAAGGGGAAGGATGCAACCTGCTAAAACAGACTTTTCGGTCCACAAGATCTCTTGAGCAGCTTACTCTGTTCTGAGTAGTGTTGAGATGCTGGGGCCGTGCGGATTATCAAGTCCCCCTTCCTATCCTCTGCTCACGGTCTAGAGGGGCAGACAGACGAGGACAGAAGTACTCTCCTGTGTCAGTGCTGGGGTGAAGGAGAGCTCCGAGTGTTAGGGGAGCACAGAGAAGAGGCACCCAACCCAGCCTGAGGAGTAGGGTCAGGAAGGGACAGCTCAAGACCTGAAGAACAGGAGTTCTTAGCCAGGCACAGGGAAGGCAAAGATAGCAGCAAGCTCAGAGGGAAGAGAGAGGACAGCACCTTTGAAAAACCAGCAGGCATTTTTACAGTATGGCTGACGGATAGATTTGGGGGGGGGCCTAGTGTAGAAGGTGGGGAGCAGGGGTGAGGGGAGGGTTGCAAGTGATGCGGCTGGAGAAGTAAATAAGCTGGGCATGCTGTCCCAAGGAAGTTGGACTTTATTCTGAGGGCACTTGTGAATCATTACAGTTTTATGCAGGAAAGTGACATCATCAGGTTTATATCTTAGAAATAGCACTCTGGGACAGAAATTAAGTTCATAAATATAAGGTAACGAGAAAACAGGGATCCCAGCTTTCTGGTGTGGGCAATTTGATGGTGGGTGTTTGTAGAAGGGCATGTCAGTTGATGACTTTGGCATTTTTTTTGTTTTTTGTTTTTTTTGTTTTTTTTTTTGAGACAGAGTCTCACTTTGTTGCCCAGGCTAGAGTGAGTGCCGTGGCGTCAGCTTAGCTCACAGCAACCTCAGACTCCTCGGCTTAAGCGATCCTACTGCCTCAGCCTCCCGAGTAGCTGGGACTACAGGCATGTGCCACCATGCCCGGCTAATTTTTTCTATATAGATTTTTAGTTGTCCATATAATTTCTTTCTATTTTTAGTAGAGACGGGGTCTCGTTCTTGCTCAGGCTGGTCTCGAACTCCTGACCTTGAGCGATCCACCCGCCTCGGCCTCCCAGAGTGCTAGGATTACAGGCGTGAGCCACCACGCCCGGCCTGTTTTTTGTTTTTTTAGAAATAGTTATTGAGGTGTCTAGGGGACATCCAAGAAGAGGCAGCCAGTAGTAGAAGACAGAGGTGAGGAAATAGAGATTTTTTTTTTTTTTTTGAGACAGAGTCTCACTCTGTTGCCCAGGCTAGAGTGAGTGCCGTGGCGTCAGCCTAGCTCACAGCAACCTCAAACTCCTGAGCTCAAGCGATCCTCCTGTCTCAGCCTCCCGAGTAGCTGGGACTACAGGCATGCACCACCATGCCCGGCTAATTTTTTCTATATATATTTTTAGCTGTCCATATAATTTCTTTCTATTTTTAGTAGAGATGGGGTCTCGCTCTTGCTCAGGCTGGTCTCGAACTCCTGAGCTCAAACGATCCGCCCACCTCGGCCTCCCAGAGTGCTAGCATTACAGGCGTGAGCCACCGCGCCCGGCCGAGATTTTTGATAGTCATTAGTGTCTTAGTCCATTTTGTGCTATGAGAACAGAAATGCTACAGACTGGGTAATTTATAAAGAACAGAAATTTATGGCTGGGTGCAGTAGCCACTGTGCCCAGCCTCTACAAAAAATTTTTAAAAAATTTTAAAAATTATCAGTTCATGGTGGTATGTACCTATAGTCCCAGCAACTTGGGAGGCTGAGGCAGGAGGATTGCTTGAGCCCAGGAGTTTGAGGTTGCAGTAAACTATGGTTATGCCACTGCACTCCGGCCTGGGCAACAGAGTGAGACGCTTTATATTTAAAAAACAAAAACAGAAATTTATTTCTCACAGTTTTGGAGGTTGGGAAGATCAAGGCACCAGTATTTGGTATCTGATGAAGTTCTGGTCTCTGCTTACAAGATGGTGCCTTGAACCCTGTGTCCTCACTTGGCAGAAGGACAAATAGGAGGGATGAACTTCCTCTGTCAAGCCCTTTTTATAAGGGTGTTAATCTTGTTCATGAGGGTGGAGCCCTCATGACCTAAACACCTCCCAAAAGGCTCCACCTCCCAACACTGTTGGCACGCGAGATTAAGTTTCCAACACGTGAATTTTGGGGGACACATTCACACTGTAAGAGTCAGCATACAGTTAGTAGTTTTAGAGATGGGCTCTTACTATGTTGCCCAGGCCGGTCTTGAACTCCTGGCCTCAAGTGATCCTTCTGCCTCGGCCTTGAAAAGTGCTGGGATTACAGGTGTGAGCCACTATGCCTGGCCCAGATAGTTTTAGTTATAGTAAATTTAGTTATAGAGGATGCAATCACCCAAGAAAGTTGTATAGGTGAAAAGAGAAAAGGATCCAGGGTAGAATTCTAAGGAAGTGGACTGAGGAAAAGTCTAGTGCCTCTCATTCTGTGTACTCTCCTGTCATAGCATTTGTCACCATGTATTGGAAATGCCCATTTTCTTGGTCATATTTCTTGCAGACAAGTAAACTACTCAGGAAAAGGGGCCATGCTTTGTCTACCTCTGTATTCCTAACCCCCAAAACAGTGTCTAGCTCATAGTACGCTCTCTTTTTTTTTTTTTTTTGAAACAGAGTCTGGCTCTGTCACCCGGGCTAGAGTGCCATGGTGTCAGCCCAGCTCACAGCAAACTCAAACTCCTGGGCTCAAGCCATCTTCCTGCCTCAGCCTCCCGAGTTGCTGGGACTACAGGTGTGAGCTACGATGCCCAGCTAATTTTTTCTATTTTTATTAGAGACAGGGTCACACTCTTGCTCAGGCTGGTCTCGAACTCCTGAGCTCAAGTGATCCTACCACCTTGGCATCCCAGAGTGCTAGGATTACAGGCATGAGCCACTGCACGCGACCATGGTAGGCTCTCAATAAACACTTGTTGATTAAGTTAATAAAGATACAGAGGGGAGGGGCCATAAGTGAACCAGGAAGTGTTGGGTTACATAATATTATAGAAGCCAAAGGAGGGTGAGATTGGGCAGGTGTTGGTAGCAGCTGGGGTAGAAGCTAGATTGTAGTAGATTCAGAAATGAATGGCTAGGTGAAAAGGAGACATCAGGTTGAACTGTTTTAAGGGGAAGCTTTTGTGAGGTGGGGAGAGAGGATTATTGATAAAAGGGAGATGTAGTGATGGAGAGTTGAGTATATTCAAATTCTTAGGGAAAAAGCCAGAAGAGAGGGAGAGGTTGAAGATACAGGAAAGGGACTAGTAGTGATGGAGGTTCCTGAGGAGACCAGGTAGGGGCACTAGCCTTCAAGAAGATCCTCTGTGACAAGAGGGTAAATGGTAAGGAAAAGTTCAAATGTGGATAAGTTTGAAGGGGAGATCATGGGGAGAGAGTTGAGGGAGTTCTCAAGATGAGGAAAGAGAATTTTCCTTTTTCTGAGGGTGAGGGAGGACAGTTGGTAGAGTAGGAATCTTGAAGAGAGGAAATTTTTTTTTTTTTTTTTTTGGAGACAGAGTCTTGCTCTGTCACCCTGGGTAGAGTGCAGTGGCGTCATCATAGCTCAGTGCAACCTCACACTTCTGGGCTCTAGTGATCCTCTTGCCTTAGCTGGGACTACAGGTGCAAACCATGACACCAGCTAATTTTTCTACTTCTATTAGAGACAGGCTCTACCTCTTGTTCAGGCTGCTTAAATAGCTGTTGTGAAAGGACCGCTAGGGGAATAAATTTGGAATGATTATTGAGCAGTGATGAGGATTTATATGAGGCTGGAACCTATGATTTTGTAGCCATATCATTTTGCACAGTTTTATGATCTTGACATTCTCAGTCTTTAGAGAAGGGAATAGACTTATTACTTGAGAAACTGTTAGTTTTGCAGTGAGGTCACTAGCTTGGGACTCAGATTTGGCTCTGCCATTCAGAAGTTTTGCAGTATCCAACTACTTGGGAGGCTGAGGCAGGAGGATCACTTGAGCTCAGGAGTTTGAGGTTGCTGTGAACTAGGCTCATGCCACGACACTCTAGCCCAGGTGACAGAGCGAGACTCTGTCTCAAAAAACAAAACAAAAAAACAAACAAAAAACCCCCACCAAAACGAAATACATGAAGTGCTACATACAAATTGCACTTAGAGGAAAAGACCATTTATTCTGATCAAGAAAGGGTTTGGAGCTTGAGCTGGGCTTTGTAGTATGAGGATCATAAGAGAAGAGGGACATTCCAGGTCAAAGGAGCACAAAGGATCCTTTGGTGTGAACGTGAATGCCATGTTCAGGATGCTGATAATCTGGTGTGTGTAGAGCATGAGTTGGCAGGTTTTTTCTATAAAGGGCTAAATAGTAAATATTTTAGGCTTTATTTTGCCATATGGGTAGGTCTCTGGCAGCTACTTAACTATTCAGCTCTGTCACTGTAGTGTGAAAAGAGCCATAGAGAATATATAAACTAATGGGCATGATTGTGTTCCAGTAAAATTTTATTTATAAAAACAGCCAGTTGTATTTGGCTCAAGGGCCATGGTTCAGCTATTCCTGTCTGGAGCAAAGAGAGTAAATGTGTGTGTATGTGTGTGTGTGCACGTGTGTGCATGTATGTACTGTGGGTGCATGTACGCACTGTGGGTGTAGGGGAGGGCGGTGGTGGTAGGTAGCAGGAGATGAAGCTAGAAAGGCAGATTAAGAAAATCCTTGAAAGCCAGGCTACTGAATTTATTATTTTTTTCAATGAGGTCTCCCTGTGTTGTCCAGGCTGGTCTTGAACTCCTGGGCTCAAGTTGTAGTTATTGCTGTGGGGGATGGGGAAGTATAAAGAGTTTTTGAGCAGAAGAGTAATGTTACCAGAGTTGTAGATTAGGAAAATAACTCTGGTGACAGTGTGGCAAGTAGTTTGAATTGAAGGCAGAGGGACCAATTAGAAGGCCATTGCTATAGATGAAGCAAGCCTTGATAAGGGTTTAGTTTTCTTATCTATAAAATGGGAGTAATACTCCCTGTCCTAGCCATTTTACAGCGTTATCATGAGGATCCAGGAAGAAAATGAAGGGAATGTGCTTTGACACCATAAGTGTCACAATATGTAAGAGGTAAACTGTAGCTTATAATAATTGTGAGTAGTGATGGTAATTTTTCTGTTGTGGGAGGGAATTCCTTGAAGGTATAATGAGATGAGTCATCTCCCTGGCTGTTGTTCCTCAGTAGCTTTGGAATGAACCCCTCGTACTATTTGGTGCCTGTGGGTTCCAAGAGAAGAAAGTGGGCCAGACTGACCTTAAATGCTGACCTCAGCAGGGTCCCCTGCTTTTTAATTTTTTCTTTTGGAGTTACCCTTCCTTAAGGTGGGAAAGAATCTTGGAAGCTAGAAATGAGCCAGAAAGAGTTTGCTGGTAGTTTGTTATAAAAATTTCTGGGTTCTCCTGGGAGTGTATGTCTAACTGTGTCACTGAAGCTGCCACTCTTTCTTCTTCAGGGGATGTTGGAAATTACTATTATGGACAAGGCCATCCAATGAAGCCTCACCGAATCCGCATGACTCACAATTTGCTGCTTAACTATGGTCTCTACCGAAAAATGGAAATCTATGTGAGTCACTGGGAGTGCTACTGCTCCCTAACCTCTTCAGTTCTGGTTCCCCACATGCCATTCATCATCTCATTTTCTCAAATACTCATTCACTCATTCATCAAATGTGTTGAGTGGCTGTTATGGGGCAGGCACAGTAAATGACAAGGATTCTGTTTTTAAGGTGTTCACTCTAGTGCTGGAGACCCACATGTAAACAAATAAATTATACTACACATGTACATTTAACAATTAAAAAATGTACAATGCTAGGCAAGGTGGCTCACACTTGTAATCCTAGCACTTTGGGAGGTTGAGGCTGGAGGATTGCTTGAGGCCAGGAGTTTGAGACCAGCCTGAGCAAGAGCAAGACCCTGCCTCTACAAAAAATAGAAAAATTGGCCGGGCGAGGTGGCTCACGCCTGTAATCCTAGCATTCTGGGAGGCCGAGGCGGGTGGATCGCTCAAGGTCAGGAGTTCGAGACCAGCCTGAGCAAGAGCGAGACCCCGTCTCTACTAAAAATAGAAAGAAATTATACGGACAACTAAAAATATATATAGAAAAATTAGCCGGGCATAGTGGCGCATGCCTGTAGTCCCAGCTACTCGGGAGGCTGAGACAGTAGGATCGCTTAAGCCGAGGAGTCTGAGGTTGCTGTGAGCTAAGCTGATGCCACGGCACTCACTCTAGCCTGGGCAACAAAGTGAGACTCTGTCTCAAAAAAAAAAAAAAAAAAAAATAGAAAAATTAGTTGAGTGTGGTGGTACACACCTGTAGTCCCAGCTACTCAGGAGGCTGAGGCAAGAGGATTGCTTGAGCCCAGGAGTTTGAGGTTGCAGTGAGCTATGATGATGCCATTCAACACTAGCCTGGGAAACAGTTTTGTCTCAAAACAAACAAAAAATGTATAAGTTACAGAGATAATGAAGAGTGAAGGATGAAAGGAGCCTTGGAATGTTTCCTAGAGGTGATATCTTTTTTTCTTTTTTTTTGAGACAGAATCTCATTGTGTCACCCTGGGTAGAGAGTACAGTCCTGAGTTCAAGCTATCCTCCTGCCTTGGCACTCCCAGAGTGCTAGGATTATAGGCATGAGCCACTGTGCCTGGCTCCTAGAGGTGATATCTTAGCAGGGTTTTAAAAATTAAATAGATTTAACCGGGAGGTCAGGAGGGGACTGGCATTCTAGGCCAAAGGAAGGACATATGTAAAAAGGCAGAGGTAAGAACAATATGGTGTTTAGGGAAAATATAAGTAGTTCAGCATACAGGTATTGTTATAGTGTAAAGTTCACAGGTGTGAGTGGAGGGAGATTAAGCTGTAGAGATCAGCAAGGGTTGCATGTGCTGTACTAAACATCTCTGATGGGCCAGGGTCAAAAATCCAGTGCTGGCCAGGCACAGTGGCTCATACCTCCTACTTTGGGAGGCCAAGGCAGGAGGATCGCTTGAGCCCAGGAGTTCAAGGTTGCAGTGAGCTGTGATCGTACCATTGCATTCCGGCCGGGGTAGCAGACTCTGTCCCTAAAAAAAAAAAAAAAAAAATTCTGTGCCTAAAAGAGTGATTTGGGGCCGGGCGTGGTGGCTCACGCCTGTAATCCTAGCACTCTGGGAGGCCGAGGCGGGTGGATCGCTCGAGCTCAGGAGTTCAAGACCAGCCTGAGCAAGAGTGAGACCCCGTCTCTACTAAAAATAGAAAGAAATTATATGGACAACTAAAAATATGTATATACAAAAAATTAGCCGGGCATGGTGGTTCATGCCTGTAGTCCCAGCTACTCGGGAGGCTGAGGCAGTAGGATTGCTTAAGCCCAGGAGTATGAGGTTGCTGTGAGCTAGACTGACGCCACGGCACTCACTCTAGCCCGGGCAACAGAGTGAGACTCTGTCTCAAAAAAAAATAAAAAAAAAAAATAAAAAAAATAAAAAAAATAAAAAAAGAGTGATTTGGGACTGTGTTGAATTAGATGCCAAGTCTCTAGTTACCAGAGAGTATAGATTCTGTCTAAACTCTAGACTTAGCTCCAGGTGATTTTTGCCTGATCTTTCAGTTTTTAAAGAAAAACTGGAAATCCAGATTATTATATAAAATACCCCTGGGTTAAAATATTGGCCCAAGGTTTTTGTTTTTATTTTTTTTAAATGTGTGTACTAACAAAACACATCAGTACATCTGTAGACCAAATCTGGTGCAATAGTTCCCAGTTTTAACTCCTTTTGGAGGCAGTGAGGAGAAAAAAGTGAAGGATTTTACATGAAAGAGAGATAGGAACAGGCATACCTTTTAGAAGCAGTGAGGCCAGTTAAGAGGCTGTTGTAAGAGTCCAAATGAGAAAATAAAGAGGGGCTGGGGGGCGCATGTGCCTTATGGCATAAGAGTCTGTTGTTAAAGTCTGTGCCTACAGCTTGAGTAACCTAGCAACAGCAGTATCCTTCTCACCATTCCAGAGTCCAGAGTGCTCTCCATTACCGAATGGAACCCCACTCCTTCTCACCATTCCAGAGACTAAAAGGAGATGAGTCTTCTGTCCCAGATGGCCTTGTCATGTCTCTGGAGGCAGCTGAGGAAGCAAGGAGGGGAAGTAGACAGAGGAGTAGAAAGATCTTGGGACTACAGAGGTTTTTCAGGCGTGAAGGGCAGTTGGGAGTGAAAAACATACAGGGCAGCAGAGGTTTCCAGGGATTCTGAAGAGCAAACTAGCTTCTCTGACCCCCTTGTCACCCCTGCCTCCTTTTTTTCTTTTTTTTTTTTTGAGACAGAGTCTTGCTCTGTTGCCCGGGCTAGAGT
The DNA here is from genome assembly GCF_041146395.1 of Eulemur rufifrons. Taxonomy (NCBI): domain Eukaryota; kingdom Metazoa; phylum Chordata; class Mammalia; order Primates; family Lemuridae; genus Eulemur; species Eulemur rufifrons. The sequence continues at coordinate 22,042,960 of NC_090990.1, forward strand.
GTTGTGGCGTCAGCCTAGCTCACAGCAACCTCAAACTCCTGGGCTCAAACAATCCTTCTGCCTCCGCCTCCTGAGTAGCTGGGACTGCAGGCATGTGCCACCATGCCTGGCTAATTTTTTTTCTATATATATTTTTAGCTGTCCAGCTAATTTGTTTCTATTTTTAGTAGAGACAGGGGTCTCGCTCTTGCTCAGGCTGGTCTCGAACTCCTGAGCTCAAGCAATCCTCCTGCCTCGGCTTCCCAGAGTGCTAGGATTGCAGGCGTGAGCCACTGAGCCCGGCCTCCCCGCTCCCCCCCTTTTTTTTTAAGAGACAGGATCTTGCTTTGTTGCCTAGGCTGGAGTGCAGTGGCAGGATCATAGCTCACTGCAGCCTTGAACTCCTGGGCCCAAGTAATCCTCTCGCCAGGACTCCCCCACCCCTTTTTCTTAAAGAGAAAAACCCACACCAGATGTTTCCCAGTAGACTTCCCTTTACATATCATTGGGTCATTTACTATCCTCAGACCATTCACCAGTGAAGGGAGATAGGATTACGAGAACTGGCTTAGACTAATCATGATTCTATCCTTAGGGCTTGGTGCATTAACACCCAACTAAATTGGGATTTGTTACCAAGAAAGAAGGGAGAGAATGGCTCTTGAGGAGGTAACCAAAAGTGGCTGTCAATAGGAGATAATACCACCTTATTGGTGTGGTGTTACTATTGTAAATTCTTAAAGCAAAACTCTAGTATAATCTCTCTCAAATCTCTAGACCTTGTTCTTTCTAATGTGTTCTTTTTTCTCCTCTGCCTCTGCCTCTCTCTTTGGTGGTCTTGTTCTCCGAACAGTACTTCTCTGCATTCATCTCTCCTTTCTTTTACTTTCTCTGGGCTGTGATCTTAGCATCCCTTTCTCAAAGCACATGTATCCGTTTTAGTATCTGTCCTGAAATTGATGGCTTTTGGGGAGTAATTCCTGAAAGAAGCTCTTTAGACTGCTCGTAGAAGTTGCTGTATTACCTCTCTCTGTATATATGAAGGAGGCAAGTTGAAGTCTTTTTCACATAATTTAACCCTCTGGTTCCTCCTGGAATCCTGTCTCCACACCTCTGATTAGTCTCTTCCAGAATCTACATCCTCACTTTACATCTGGGCACCTTCCTATGTAAATAACCAAGACTCCTGCTCTCTTCTTTGCCTTGGATGCTAAGGCTTTTTATTCATTGCCTTCTGTTCTTTTTTAAAAATATTTTTATTAAATATTGAGTAGACAGGAAAGAATTTTTATAGAGGATATGTAAAGTATAAAGAATCATAATTCAATTAATACCACTTATTTTTAAGAATAAGAACATTTCCAGTACTGCTAAAGCCCTTGTATGCTCTTTGCTGATCCTGTCTTCTTCTCCAGAGTTAACTTCTGCCTTGAATTTGAGGTTTATTATTTCCTTCCTCTTTTAAATAATTTTACCTGTATGTATTCTTCAGCAATGCATGTTTTAGTTTTACAAGTTTGAATGTTATGTAAATGGAGCCATTTATTATGTTACTTTCTGTTTTTGCTAAATATGTTCCTGAGAGTCATGCATGTTGATTCATGTAGCTGTATTTATTTTTACTGTATTTCATTGAAATAATATATACCAATTTGTCTGTTTTATTATTGGAGGGCATTTAATTTGTTTCTGGGTTTTGGCTATTACAAATATTGCTGCTATGAACAGTCTTGAGCATGTCTCTTGATGCACGTATGCTAGAGTTTTCACTAGAGGATACACTAAGAGTAGAATTGCTGGGTCAGGATGCATGCACTTATTCACCTGTATTAGATAAAACCAAAATAGTTTCCATTTACCAGCAATGTAGAATTGTGGTTGCTGTAAGTACTTGTCAACACTTGATTTTGTCAGATTTAATTTTTTTTTTTTGCCAATTTAGGTAGATTTGAAATGGTATCTTACTATTGTTTTAATTTTTATTTCCCTACTGAAATTCTTATTCATGCGTTTTGCCCATTTTTCTATTTGGTCGCCTTTTTTTTTTTTAGACTGCAGATACACAGAATTGGCTTAATGATTATCCTTTGGCTCGTAAGCATCATTGTCCATGCCTGGTCTTTAAGAATTTTTTATTTAATTATTTACTTACTTAAATATTTTAATGCAATGAACGTTTATATTTCTGCAACCCAATCTTCTAAATTTTCTTTTTATCATTCTGATGCTTTTAAAAAAAATGTGTATTTGTGTGTGTATTCATTTGTTTTTGAACTTTACAGAAAAGGTAACATACTGTGTGTAGTCTTCTGGGACTTGCTTTTATCATACGATAATAGTAAATCTGGCCGGGTGAGGTGGCTCACGCCTGTAATCCTAGCACTCTGAGAGGCCGAGGTGGAGGATCGCTCAAGGTCAGGAGTTCGAGACCAGCCTGAGCAAGAGCAAGACCCCATCTCTACTAAAAATAGAAAGAAATGATTTGGACAGCTAAAAATATATATAGAAAAAAAAAAAATTAACCAGGCATGGTGGTGCATGCCTGTAGTCCCAGCTACTTGGGAGGCTGAGGCAGAAGGATTGCTTAAGACCAGGAGTTTGAGGTTGCTGTGAGCTAGGCTGACGCCACAGCACTCTAGCCCAGGCAACAGAGCAAGACTCTGTCTCAAAAAAATAAATAAATAAAATAATAGTAACTCTATCCACCTTGTTGCATACAGCTATAGTTCTTTCATTTTTCTCTGCTGAATAATATTCTATCATGTCAGTATACTGTAATTTATCCATTCTTCTATGATCCTAATTTGTATCTAGTTTTTTAATATTGGAAACAGTGTTACAATGAACATTCTTGTACATGTCTCTTAGTGCATATGTACAAGAATTTCTTTTGGCTGTATCTCTAGGAGTGGAATTGCTGGATTGTAAGGTATATGAATATTAATGCCAAGTTGCTTTTCAGTGTGGTTCAATTAATTTATACTCCCACTGGCAACATAAGATACCGTGAGTCACATCCTCTCCTATACTTGGAATTAGACTTCTAAATTTTTCCAATCAAGGCTGGTCCAATAGTAGCAGGTTATCAGAACTTGTTAACATTAGTGTCACTAAAGTTGGTATATAACCCCATTGCTAAATTTGACTGGGTTTTATGAAAATAATAAAAATTTTAAACAATTTAAAAAAATAAAATTTTGCCAATCAAGAGCACTGTGGTGTGCACCTGTAGTCCCAGCTACTTGGGAGGCTGAGGCAGGAGGATCCCTTGAGTCCAGGGTTTGAACTAGCCTGGGCAACATAGCGAGACCCCATCTCTAAAAAAAATTTGCCAATTAATAGGTATAAAACAATATCTGATTATGATTTTGATGTGCATTTTGCTAATGACCAACGAAATTGAACATGTCTCCTTACATATATTATCTATTTATATTTCCTCTGCTGTGAAGAAGTGTCTTTTCATTTCTTTTGCCCATTTTCCTCTTGGGTTGTTGGACTTTTTCTCCCAATTTGTACCTATAGTAGTTCTTTTATATTTTCTGGTATTCTGGTGTAGATAGACCAATGTCAGTATATTACTATAAATATCTTTTGTTCTGGTTTTGTCTTTTAACTATAACGTATCTTTAATGAACAGAGTTCTTAATTTTTATGTAGTATATTTATTGTTTCCTTTATAAGTGTTTTTTGTGTCTTATATCTTTCTCAACTTTGAAGGTATTCACCTTGTTATCTTTTAAAAGCTTTATAGATTTGCTTTTCACAGATGGGTCTTTACTGTATCTAGAGTTGATTTTCTTTTTTGGTATGGTTTTAAGTAGAAATCTACTGAAATTTTTTCCCTATATTATCACAGCTGATTTATTGAAAAGTCTGTTCTTTCCCTACTGATCTGAGTGCTACTTTTTTTTTTTTTTCCTTAAGAGAAGACGTCTTGGTATGTTGCCCAGGCTGGTCTTGAACTCCTGGGCTCAAGCAATCCTCTCTCCTCAGTCTCCCGAGTGCCACTTTTTTTTTTTCTTTTTTTTTTTTTTTTAAGGAGGGTGGTTCAATTTCCTTTTTTTTTTTTTTTTTGAGAACAGAGTCTCATTCCCTCACCCTGGGTGAGTGCAGTGACATCATCGTAGCTCACTGCAACCTCAAACTCCTGGGCTCAAGCCATCCTCCTGCCTCAGCCTCTTGAGTAGTTAGGACTACAGGCACCTGTCACCACCATGCCTGGCTAATTTTCTTTGTTTTTTCTGTTTTTGGTAGAGAGGTCTCGATCTTGCTCAGGCTGGTCTTGAACTCCTGATCTCAGGAGATCCTCCCTCAGTGCCTCCGGAGTGCTAGGATTACAGGCCTGAGCCACCACACCTGGCCTTAAGTATCTGTCTTCATTCATTACACAGACACTCATCAAGCACCTACTTTGTGCCAGGCATTATGTGTGGGTCTGTTTCTGGGCTCTCTGTTGGCTTGGTCTGTTTGTTGACCCATGTGCTAATATCACGGTAGGTTAATTATAATAGCTTTATAGTAGGTCTTGTTATCTGGTAGCACAGTCCTCTTACTTTGTTGTTCATAAAAAAATAATTTGGGTATCTGCCCTTGTGCTTCTGTATGTTTTAGAATAAGCTTATCAAGTTCTACGAAAAAATCTACTGGGATTTTTGGTTGACATTTCATTGAATCATTATCTTAGGGAGAATTAATATCTTGAGAATGTAAGTCTTCAAATCCGTAAACATGTTATATCTCCATTAATTTAGGTCTTTTAAAAGTCTCACAAGAAGGCTTCCTTTAGCTGCGTTTTTTTTTTGTTTTGTTTTGTTTTTGAGACAGAGTCTCGCTGTGTTGCCTGGGCTAGAGTGCTGTGGTTGTCAGCCTAGCTCACAGCAACCTCTCAAACTCCTGGGCTCAAGGGATCCTCCTGCCTCAGCCTCCTGAGTAGCTGGGACTACAGGCATGTGCCACCATGCCCGGCTAATTTTTCCTATTTTTAGTAGAGACACGTCTCACTCTTGCTCAAGCTGGTCTGGAACTCCTGAGTTCAAGTGATCCTCCTTCCTCGGCCTCCCAGAGTACTAGGATTACAGGCATGAATCACCACGCCGGGCCTAGTTCTTTTTTATTTAAACATACATTCAAGGTCTCTGTAGATCTGATTCTGCTATTTGTTGTTTCTGTGGGCTCTTGCTCCTGATGCTTTATTTCCTATATGTTTTCTGATTTTTGACTGTGAGGTCTTGTAGTGGTCCCCCCTTGTCCAAGGGTGATATGTTCCTGGCCCCTCCAGTTGGTACCTGAAACCATGGATAGTACTATACCCTATATATATTGTTTTTTCCTACATATACATACCTCTGATAAAGTTTAATTTATAAATTAGGCACAGTAAGAGATTAACAAAAATAACTAATAATACAATAGAAAATTTACAACAATATATTGTTTACAGTTTCACATATAGAAGATTCATTCCCATCATAGATTTTAGTTACTTCAGCGTACAATTTTTTTTTTTTTTCCTTCTGTATTAAGTTCAGAACTTTCATCCTTTCACTTAAAGGAAGCACTTTATGGTTTCTGTTTGGCATATCAAAATTGCCAGCATCATTAATCTTGCACTTTGGGGCCATTATTAAGTAAAATAAGGGTTCCTTGGACATGAGCGCTGCGTTGCGATACCTTGACAGGCAATCTAAGTGATCTAAGTGAACTTGTGAGTAGTATATACAGTGTGGATGCACTGGACAAAGGGATGGGTCATGTCCCCGGTAGGACAGAGCTGGATGGCTCAAGATTTCATCACGTTACTCAGAATAGCTCTTAGAACTTATAAATTGTTTATTTCTGGAATTTTCCATTTAATATTTTCAGACCACAGTTGGCTTCAGGGTAACTCAACTGTGGAAATGGAAAACAAGCATAAGGGAAGGACTACTGTATTCTTTGGAACTCTGAGTCCTAGGATGAAGATGGGTTCTTAGAAGATTTGCTTGTACTTTGTAAAAGGTGGCATTTGAGGTGAGCTGTGTCCTTCAGAGATTTGGGATAAGGGATAAATTTCAAAAGGTAGGAGGAACATGATCACAGATACTGTGTTAGGAAGCTCTATAGGTCTTGTTGAGGAAGAGTTGTTTGTTTGTCTGGAGTATAATATTTAGGAAAGAGCAGGGAGAATTAGATTGGGAGAGGAACCTTGTGAAGTTCCTTGATTGCTATATCAGAGAGTTTAGAGTCTTTTCTTTTGTAAATAGGGAGTCATTGAATGTTTGAGAGCAGAACATTAATTTTAAGATTTTTGTGATACCAATATGGAGGCGGGGCGTGGTGGCTCACGCCTGTAATCCTAGCACTCTGGGAGGCCGAGGCGGGTGGATCCCTCAAGGTCAGGAGCTCGAGACCGGCCTGAGCAAGAGCAAGACCCCGTCTCTACTAAAAATAGAAAGAAATTATCTGGCCCAACTAAAAATATATATAGAAAAAATTAGCCAGGCATGGTGGCGCATGTCTGTAGTCCCAGCTACTCGGGAGGCTGAGGCAGTAGGATCGCTTAAGCCCAGGAGTCTGAGGTTGCTGTGAGCTAGGCTGATGCCACGGCACTCTAGCCCGGGCAACAGAGCGAGACTCTGTCTCAAAAAAAAAAAAAAAAAAAGAAGAAGATGATAAGAATGTATATAATGGGACCAATTAGGAGGCCAAAAATAATCTAAGTGAATGTTAATTTATGAGGTCAACAGATACTTACCGAGCAGCTGCTACATGCCAAGCACCGTGTTTGTTGCTTAGAATACAGACTAACCTGCTTCTGGCCTCCCAGAGTAGACCAAGCAAACATGCGATTTCTATGCAGTTTGTTGAGTGTTATGGTAAGGGAAGCACAGGGTTACCAGGCGACTACTTCAGAGTTACTTAACTGAGACTCTGAGGAGTTAAAGTCAGCTTTCCAGCATAATTGACTTTTCTTTCTTTTCTTTTTCTTTCTTTTTTTTTTTTTGAGAGACAGGGTCTTGCTATGTCACCCAGACTGGAGTGCAGTGGCTTTTCACAGGCGTGATTATGGCGCCGTGCAGCCTCAAACTCCTGGGCTCAGGTGATCCTCCTATTTCAGCCTCCCTATTAGTGGGGAGTGCAAGTGTGTGCCACCATACCCATCCTGACTTTTCAGTTGCAACCTAAAAGTTGAATAGAGGGTTGGAAGAGAACAGTATTTTAGATCATGGCATATGCAGAGGCCTAAAGGTGAGAAAGAGAGGTTGCCCTTAGGGAATTTCAAGTAAAACAGTGCTTGGCAGATTGGTACAGTGCATGAAGTAAATTTAGCCCCTCAACCATGTTTTGTTTAACCCACAAAGTATTTTAAGAACTTTATGTTAATGACTAACCTTTGAAAAAGTGAAATTTGAATGGCAAGGATCTGGCAATTGGGCCCAAATTCCCTCATGGCAGTAATCAGCCAGAGCTATGTAAATAAAGGCTGTCCTCTGCTCACTGGTATTTTGTTTATTTGTTTATTTTAAGCACCAAGTTAGCTAAGCTGCCTGGCCCTTATAAGTTTTGAATTTGGTGTTCCCTGGGTTAGAGCATAAAATATTTAGGGGGATGCTAGAAAGGTAAGCAGGGATCAGATTATTCCAAGCCAGGTTAAAGAGTTTAAACTTGATATTGTGAGTATCCTCTGAAGTGTTTTTAGAGGGGAGTGACATGATTCATTTTGCATTTTAAGAAAGATAACTCTGCGTGTAGGACTAAGCATAAATTCACAATGTTAAGGTTGAGGCTGGATCACCAGTTAGAAGATTGTTGCCACAATCTAAGCCAAAAAGATGGTGGCCTGCGGATGGAAGTGGACAGATGCATTGGTGGTGGTTTCAAGAGAATTTGAATGTAGTGGATGAGGAGCGAGAGGAATCAAAGATGGTACTCTGGCTTCTATGTTGGGCAACTAGGTGGATGGTGGTGAGAATAGGGAACCTGGGAACCGAGGATGTAGCAGTGTAGGGGAGCCAGAGATACCTCCAACTTCCCTTTTAGCTCTCAGTGGACTTTACAGCTGGACCTAGAAACCAAATTGACACCAGGCAGATTAACAAGAGAAAAGTATGCAAATTTTGTTGGTTTTACCAGGTACCTGGGGATCATCATAAGAGAGTGAAGTCTGAGGAAGTGGCCAAAGCAAGATGCTTTTATACTTTTTAGACAAAGAATGATAAATTTGAGAAGAAATGACAGGACAAAGAAAATCTGGCTAGGGGCAGTAAATTTTCTAGAGAAGTAGGAGATGGGGGAGGAGTGTAAAACAGGTAGAAGATAAGAGGTACTTAGTTAAGTATGTTTATTTAGATCCATTGCAGCCTCCAATTCCAAGTTTCTGGTGATAAACCTATTTTCTCTCCCTTACATGGTAAGTGTAAGATTCCTTCTCAGGGGAATCTTTGTGGCTTGCTGCAATCAGGAAGAGACAGGTCAGCTTGCCTTTTTTTTTTTTTTTTTTTTGAGACAAGGTCTTACTCTATCTCCAGGGCTCAAGTGAAGTGGTGTCATCCTAGCTCACTGCAACGGGTTTTAAACTCCTGGGCTTGAGTGATCCTCCTACCTCAGTCTTCCAAGTAGCTGGGACTACAGGTGCATGCCACCATGCTCAGCTAATTTTTCTATTTTTTGTAGAGAGGGACGGTCTTGGTCAAGCTGGTCTCAAACTCTTGGCCTCAAGTGATCCTCCTACCTCAGCCTCCCAAAGTGCTAGGATTACAGGTGCCAGTCACCATGCCCGGCCAGCTTGCCCTTTCTGAAATTCTAATTTCTCCAATGTTTTCAACTCTAGATAATCAATATACCAATTAAGCATATTTTGGGATGGCACATCCTTCTCTCCTTTGGGAGAAATAGGGTACTGGATGCAATCAAGATTATGGAGGTATGATGAGAGGGACTGCCAGTGAAAGTGAAAAAGGACAGAGTTTAAAATGACACATTTGTAGCCTGAGTGGGTGTTGGTGTCATTAACAGAAATAGTAAAAGAGAAGTTCTGGAAGTTAAGTTGAATTTGTGTGCTTCCGGGCTCCCAACAACAAATTGTTATGTCAAGTTGAATTCGAAGTGCATCTAGGGTTTGAGGGTGGAACTGGCTGGGTAGCTATTGCAATTGTAAACCTAGAGCTCAGAACCAAGATCACCACTGAGATAGAGTTTGGGCAGTCATCTGTGTAGAAGGGATAGCCAAAGCAAGGAGCTTCGGTGAAATTGCCGAGAGGGTAAAGGACTTAGGTATAGTAAAAACAACTTGGTATTTGGATCCAAATCTTGCTTCTTTCACTATGATTTTTTGTTTTGTTTTGTTTTGTTTGAGCTCCTGGGCTCAAGCAATCTTTCTGCCTCAGCCTCCCAAGTAGCTGGGACTGCAGGTGTGCACCACTGCGCCTGGCTTCACTATGGGTGTTTTTGATAAAACATTCTCTTTCAGTCTGTCAAATAGTACCTGAGCCAGACCTCTGGGTTCCTATTCCAGCTTACCAGCTGTGTAACCCTGGGCACCCTTAATCTCTCTGTAGTGTCCTCACTACAAAATGAGGATAACAATAGTATGAACTTTAAAAGGCTGTTGTGAGGATCGTGTGAGATAGCATTTAAAATGCTTGAAATAGTGAGTGGCACAGAGGAAACAATAAAAGTTAGCTGTGTATTGAAAATGCTTTATAAACTATAAAAGTACAGCAGATCCTCGAATAATATTGCTTTGTTCAACGTCGTTTCACTATCACGTTGATGAGAAAAAAATGATTTTACTTGTTTTTAAAGTATTTCTTAAATTTATGTATCGTTCACGTTTATTTCAATGTTTAATGTTAGAAGTGATTTGAGTCTTTATAAAAATTCCCAGCCGGCTATTGTCTGTGTGGAGTTTGTGCATTCTTTCCTTGTCTGTGTAGGTTTTCTCCAGGTACTCGGTTTCCTCCTACATCCCAAAGATATGCATGTTAAGTTAATTTTTATTTGACAATAATTTGGATTCATTCATTCATTTTTCGAGGATGGCCAGAGTCTGTTCCCCCACCTTAGGGTGCCAGGCAGCACACACATACCCACACTCAGTCAGACTGGGACAATTTAGACATGCCAGTTAACCTAAACTCATTATTTACCCAATTTTTGGGGAATCAGTGAGCAACGGAGATGGTAGTGGTGGTAGGTTAAATAAAAAAATAGATGTTTGCAAAGTGAAAATTTCAAGGAGCACCTCCTGCTACCACACAGTTCAAAAAACAGTAACAAATATGGCAGCCTCACTGAGCACGTTCATACTGCATCTTTTATTGTGCATTTGGCGATATTTTTGTGACCAGAAATATGCTGCTAGGATCTTAACTCTTTTTTTTTTAATTTATTTTTATTTTTTTTTAGGAAACTGCATTGCTCAGGAAGGATCTTAACTCTTGTTTATAACAAATCAATTATCCTATGGTAATACTGGTTTCTTTATACATCATTCCACTTGAAGTCACAATTTCCAAGAACCTATGGACGATGTTAAGTGAGGACTTGCTGTATTGGTAATTAGAGAGGAAGAGGATCATTTTTAAAGGACCTACCTTTAAGGGATAGGAGGAAGAGAAGAGAATTTTTAAAAAGAGGGAAGGAGTAATCATGACCAGGAAATTATCATGTCAAGGAAGCTTTAGTGAGGAGGATGTGATCAGAATTGTTGGTGTGATGATTTATGAAGGGTTACCCATCTATTTCAGTTGTCAGTAGTTACTTTGTTCTTTTTTTTTTTTAATAGAGTCTCACTCTGTCCCCCAGACTGGAGTTCAGGGGTGTGATCATAGCTCACTATAACCTCAAACTCCTGGGCTCAAGTGATCCCCCTGCCTCAGCCTCCTGAGTAGCTAGGACTATAAGGTGCCACAACACCTGGATAATGTTCTTTTTTCTTGAATTCTTGGAGCATTTGGCCCATAATTATATATTGTTATATTTAATGATAAAACATAATAATTCGTAAAGCACCTTACAGTTTACAAAGAGATTTAACAATCTCATTCAATTCTCACAACTTCCCTGTGAGGTAGATGTCCCTATTTAGTAAATGAGGAAATTGAGGCGGAAGAGATCATATTAATAACTTGCCTAAGCAACAGAGCTTGAGCTGCATTCTAGGTGTTCTGAGATCCAGTCTCCTTTGATAATCTTGTTTTCCTAATTAGATTGTAAGTTTCTCGGCCTAAATCTAATCTGTTATTTATTTTTATCTTTTACAGCACCTAGCTCAGTGCTAGGCAGAAAATACGTGTTCAGACTGAGTAAAGACTGGCAGGAGTCGAGAATAACCTGCCCTTTCTCCCTTCTGCCCTCTAGCGCCCTCACAAAGCCAATGCTGAGGAGATGACCAAGTACCACAGTGATGACTACATTAAATTCTTGCGCTCCATCCGTCCAGATAACATGTCCGAATACAGCAAGCAGATGCAGAGATGTAAGTCCTTTTTGTTCCCTCCACACTCGCAAGGCCCCAGTTGGGTCTCCCTTTCCGTTGTGGAAGCCTATTCTGCCTTCCTTGCGCCTCCCATTCAGCTGACACCCGATTTCCCCTGTCTCCCAAGGGTGCCAAAGTGCTTCTTTTTTCTTAAGTCTGGTTTTCCTTGTTTCCTGATTGTAAATTATAGAGGTTGGACTTTTTCCAGTTAGGTTCACAACACTGTCCCAAGAGTACTGTAATTATTGTAATGGAAAAAACACTGACCTGGGAGGGGGAGACAATAGATACAGGGCCCAGCTCTAACTCTTAACTGACTGGGCAAGTCACTTCCCTCAGATTTTTTTTTTTTTTTTTTTGTAAAATGGGCTGGGCCACATGATCTCTGATTTCCATTCAGCTGTAACTATACTTTGTGGATATTAATTGAGAATTTAGAAGCTACTCAGGACAAACTCTAGATGATGTAATCTTTGAGATGAGGTGATTCTGTCCCTGCCCCCTGGGACTTGAAACTCCAGAACAAGTCCCCTCTTAGAAGCCACACTCATTTTATAGGAATCGGGCCAGGCATGTTGGCTCACGTCTGTAATCCTAGCACTCTGGGAGGCCTAGGCAGGAGAATTGCTTGAGGTCAAGAGTTTGAGACCAGCCTCAACAAGAGCAAGACGCCGTCTCTACTAAAAATAGGAAAATTAGATGGGCATTGTGGTGCACACCTGCAATCGCAGCTACTTGGAAGGCTGAGGCAGGAGGATCACTTGAGCCCAGGAGTGTGAGGTGGCAGTGAGCTATGATGATGCCACTGCACTTTAGCCTGGTTGACAGAGTGAGACTCAGTCTCAAAATAAAAAAAAAGAACAGTTTATAGGAATTGTGGGAGTTATTTTAGCTGTGTGGAAAACATTTGTTCAAATTTAGGACAAAACTATCACACCTGACTTCTTCCTTGTGTTATTTTAGAAACTACCTTAGCACCTAAGACCCCATACAATAAAACAGTGTAATAGTATTGTCCAAAAGAAGTTATGACAGCCTATATTGAAATATCAGGAAATCTGTGACACTTGTTTATTACTGCTGGCCACAAGGTAGTCTTATTCTCAAGGAAGAAAGTTATTTATTAGTTCCAATAACTGTACAGTGGTAATGATGACAGAAACATGGAGACCTTCCTCGAAGCAGGAAGCTTCTTTACTACCCACAACGCCAGGAGCTGCTGCCCACTCTGAGTGGGGTGTTTGCTTTCTGAATTGGCAGGGTCTTATTTCCCGCCAAGGTGAGGCAGGCTCGTTCCTTTGCTGTAGGTGGCTTTAGGGGTTTCCATAACCCATTTAGGCCAAGGATCAGCTCTACTCTCAGTAGAGCAGGCTCTCACTAGAGAAGCAGGCTGGTATTAAAGCAAGAAAATGAGCTTTTAGATCTTACTTGGAATCCTCAGCTCTGCCACTTAGCTATGTGTTCTCGAGTAAGTCTCCCAGCCCTCTGAATGTTACCTGCCTTCTTTAAGGGAAAGACAGTAGTGCTCGTTTCATAGTCTGGGAGGGGGATAAGTGAGATAATATATTCAAGGTACCTATCCTCAGTGACTAGTAGCTTTTGCTATTGTGACCTATTACGTTTTTATTTACAAATCTGTCAAAGCAGGCAAAATATTAGGCCCTCAGGAGCATGCAGGTTCTGCTTTGGCACCCTAATTTTTCTGAATCCAGCATTCCAAAGTTGTACATTGAAAAATTAGGTCTATTAGGTCTGGGTGCCTGTAGTCCCAGCTACTCAGGAGGCAGGAGGATTACTTGAATCCAGGAGTTTAGTGACAGCCTGGGCAACGTAGTGAGACCCTGTCTCAAAAAAAAAAAAAAGAAAGAAAGAAGGAAATTAAGAGACATTCTTTTCCATTTTACAGACATATTAATTGAGACCCAGGAAGGGGAGATGACTTTCCCAGAGTCACACAGCAAGGTGGTGGTAAAACGGAGAATGGAACTCTTGTCCTCTGATTCTGGACTTTTTACAATATAAGGTGCATATAAAATATTACAGACACAAAAAATATGTTAAAAAATAACGTAATGAACATCCATGTGCCCACTGCCCAGCCTAAGAAAGAAAACTTATCAATACAGTTGAAGTCCCTCTGGGTACCTCTCCTTGATCACATGCCTTTTCTCTCCCACTGCCCTCCAGCCCCCGCCCCATTACCACCACCACCGAGATATAAGGGCTCTCCTGAAATCACTGTTCAATCCCTTGCATTTCTTCAATATGCATTTTACTGCCTTCTCTGCCTGCCTCTACTCCGCCACCTCTCACCCGGTATTGCTCCCCTTCACTCTAAAGCCAGCCTAAGAATGAGAAAAGTATTTATACTGGGAAGAGGGAAAACCCACACACAAGTCTTCCCTACGTCACAGATTAGCTCCTCCTACTTCCCCCGCTTTCCATCTCTGATCACACATCTCATTGAACTGGGAATAAACGGGCTGACCATTTGAGCCACCTGTTGGTTTGGGGCCTGAAGGACAATATTTTTTTCTCATATCTAAAACACCCATTCCCTCCCATGGGGGCTCCACATCCCAAAGCAGTATAAACAAAGGTTGGAAACCCAGGCGGGCCAAACCCACCGCAGAAGGAAGCAGCCAGAGGAGAAAATCAGTTGCCAATGGATAAATAGCCTGGCCCCAGGGACCAAAGTTCTTATTTACACAGCCTGCCAGTGTTTACCCAGGAAGTGAGGAAAAGAGTCACCCACTACTCACTCCCTCATGCAGCTACACTTCCTTAGAGCACCAGAGCTTGGGCACCCTCAGTTTAGGGCAGGACCAGAGTTGGTAACTCTTGAGTTTTAGCTCTGTCTTTTGTTTCCTTTTTTTTTTTTTTTTAGAGACAGGGTCCCTGTCACCCAGGTTGGAGTATAGTGGTACAGTCACTCACTGCAACCTCAAACTCCTGGGCTCAAGTTATCCTCCCATCTCAGCCTCCCGAGTAGCTGGGACTACAGGCGCGCACCACTGTGCCTGACTCGTTTTTTTAATTTTTTTGTAGATGGCGGGGAGGGGTCTCGCTGGGGTACCCAGGCTGGTCTCAAACTCCTGGATTCAAGTGATCCTCCCACCTCTGCCTCCCAGAGCACTAGGATTACAGGCGTGAGCCACCGCGCCTTGCTGAGCACTGTGTTTTGAGATTTTACTACCACAAGCCAAGCTGGATTTTACTACTGTCCGCATCCCAGGGCTCCTCCTCCTCACTCTACTTTGGAAACGCCTGCTGGTAACAGTGGGTGCAGTGGGAAGGCTGGGGCAAGAGAATAAGTGTCCAGCCCCACTCCTGCCTCTAACTTCCTGTACATCACTGATGTCCCAGCAGTTTCCTTTTCTGTTAGAGGAGACTTAGAGCCATGAGGTTCCCCTCTAGCTCTGTGAGTCTACAACCTCCAGGTGTGCTTTCCTTCCTGTCTTCCATTTCATTTGCATTATTGTTTGCATGTGTTTCCACATTATGTACTCGTTTGTACTTTTACCCCTTTAGGCCTGAAATAACTTTACTCCAGTTGTCACTGTGGGTGTAGTAAAAAGAGCACTGGACTGGGGGAGTTAAGACACCTGGACTCTGATTCTGATTCTGGTTCTTCCACTGCCTGGTTATATAACCTTGGGCGAGTCACTTAACTTCTCTGTATCTGTTAGTTCCTCTGAACAGTGTTGTTGATATCTGTCTTGTCCAGCTCATAGGATTGTTGTGGGGATCAAATGAGGTTGTATATATGGCAGGACGTAGAAAAAGTTCAGGGTATATTTTCACAGGCTTTTAGGACAAACCAAAGCTTGAAGCTTGAATGCTGCTGTTGCCGTTTACTTGCATTTCACCTCTCTGAGCCTGTTTCCCCATTTATAAGATAGGACCAAATCCTACCTCAGAAGGTTGTGTGAAGATAAATGATCTCAGGATTTAGAGCATTTAACACAGTTTCTGGCACATTGCAAGTGCTCAGTGAATGACAGCTATATAGGTCTCTGTTCTTCACCCTTGTTGGCCAGCTAGCGTGAGGTCCAGGAACAAACTCAGGCTGGAAGAAGAGGATAAATGTTTCTTCCTCAATGAATGAACCTGCATTTTCCAAGTTGCTAACTGCTTTCCCATGTTAGATTTCTGTTAATGTGCTCCCTAGTTGGGTCAGGTGGATATCATTATTGCTTGTTATAGATAATGGGCTAAAGTTCAAACAAGTTACACAGCCAGTAAATACTAGATCCTGGACTAGAACCCATGCCTTCTTTTTTTTTTTTTTTTTTTTTGAGACAGAGTCTCGCTCTGTTGCTGGGACTAGAGTGCCGTGGCGTCAAGCTCACAGCAACCTCAAACACCTGTGCTCAAGCAATCCTTCTGCCTTAGCCTCCCAAGTCGCAGGGACTACAGGCATGCGCCACCATGCCCAGCTAATTTTTTCTGTATATAATTTTAGTTGGACAGATAATTTCTTTCTATTTTTAGTAGAGACGGGGTCTCGCTCTTGCTCAGGCTGGTCTTGAACTCCTGACCTCTAGCGATCCTCCCGCCTCAGCCTCCCAGAGTGCTAGGATTACAGGCGTGAGCCACTGCACCCGGCCGAACCCATGCCTTCTGAATTTAAATTCTATGCTTTTTCCATTAGCTCATAAATATCTAAAGGAAATTATGGAAACTAACATTTTGCTTATTTCTTTCAAGTCAACGTTGGTGAGGACTGTCCAGTATTTGACGGCCTGTTTGAGTTCTGTCAGCTGTCTACTGGTGGCTCTGTGGGTAAGGAATATACATCCCCTCCCCAGGCCTGGGCTGGGCTGTTCTATTGAGGTCTGCCGTTTAGGCCACTGTCCTAATAGGCTGATCTGTAACCATGTAGAAGTTCCTGTGGGTTTTTACCTTAGGTCTCTAAAATGTCCTTCTGGTTTAGTCTTAGCCCAGGTTCAGTCTCTGACATGGTACTAACAGGTGTCCTTGACTGTCCTCTCCTACCAAGGAATTCCCTACAGACCTTATGGGGTTATTGAGATGCTGTATGTAAAAGCAATTTGTGAACTGCAAAGTGCTACAAAAATGGAAGTGTCATCATTTGTGTCTTATGAAAGAATATGGTAATTGTCTTTAGAGGTCAAAAATGCTCCCCACAAATCTCCCACTTCCATTTGTAGCCTCTGGGTTAACTCTAGGATTACTCTAAACCCTTTCTTTCTTTTTCTTTTTTTCTTTTCTTTTCTTTTTTCTTTTTTTGGTAGAGACTGAGGTGAAATCTAAACCCTTTCTTAACAAATATTTATTTTCCTATGATCACTATATCCACCCCCCTCCAATATAATTACAGAAAACAAATACACAGAAAAAACCAAAATCATCCACAGCCACACTGTCTATCCATAATCACTGTTGCCATTTTGGTGTTAGTATATCCATTCTTTGTTCTGTGTGTATATATTTGGACATTTTACATTTTACAAAAATGTGTTGCCTTATATTTTATATACACAGACAGACACACACACACACACACATACACACACACACAGAGTTTTGTGCCTGCATTTTTTACTTAGTAAATCTTTAAAATTTCCCTGTGGTATACTACAGCATGATTTCTAGTGGCTGTATGATCAGCCCATGTTATGGACCTACGTCAGTTGATATAATCTGTCCTTTCTTGTTGGATCATTTGGATTGTTCCGTGCTTTGATTGCTGTTAAAGTTAACACTGCCACAAATGTGCTTGCACAGATGTGTGTGTATTTCTCTTCACTTCTTCTTGGACCAATTTGTAATTTGAGCAAGCATTATCTTTGGTATTTTTTCAAAAATTTTTTGACTATGAACTGTAATAAGAAATAAACTTACACACGCAATCCAGGATATACGTGTGTGGGCACACATACATTCGCTCATTCTGAAACCAAAATTTTACAAAAGAGCAGTTTACTCTGATATTTTTATTCTGCTCTATTTCATTTAAATAGAATTCCACTACATCAATTTTAAGGCCTACTAATGGGTTACCATCCTCAGTTTAGAAAATAGTTTTTAAAGTTGGCAGTATCATATTTACTCCCTGTTGGAATGGGGTGGGAGGGAGCAGGCTGGCTTGTGAATTGTACAATACAGCTGTTGAATAGGCAGGTCCTACCTCTCACTGGGTTCCCTGGGCTTCTTGGGGGAAGGGGAGAGTGGCTTAGTAACCGGCTTATGTTCTCTCTTCCCACGACCAGCAAGTGCTGTGAAACTTAATAAGCAGCAGACGGACATCGCTGTGAATTGGGCTGGGGGCCTGCACCATGCAAAGAAGTCCGAGGCATCTGGCTTCTGTTACGTCAATGATATCGTCTTGGCCATCCTGGAACTGCTAAAGTATGCCTGCCTGGCCTTGTCTTTTGGAGGAGCACCTTAGGCCAGGTTCCCACTTCCCTCTACCCCTGGGCTTGCCTCCCTAGTTTGCTTTTCCGAGCGATGTGCTGGCTAGAATGTGTTCGGTGAGTGTCTCTGGCCATCCTCTCCTTGACGGGGTCTTGGTTTGATCTGAGCCCACGGCAAGATCAGGGGCAGGCGCTGCTCAGATCCTGCCTCCAGAGTGTCCCTGTGTGGCCGGAGTTGACCCTGGCTGTAGAGTAGGAAGATCGGACTTGGTCGGCTTGGTCAGGCCTCTGGAGACAACCGGCCGCTCTTCCACCTTCCTTCAGCCAGTTTCCACGTCTCTGGTGCTTAGAGATACCTGAGGGAGGCAGCCAGCCTGGTAAGCTGGGACCTGGCGCGCTTGGCGCGTCCCATCCCCAAAGACCCCCCAGATCCCTGACCCCCTTCTGATCCTAGGTATCACCAGAGGGTGCTGTATATTGACATTGATATTCACCATGGCGATGGCGTGGAAGAGGCCTTCTATACCACAGACCGGGTCATGACTGTGTCCTTTCATAAATATGGAGAGTACTTCCCAGGAACTGGGGACCTACGGGTGAGAAATCCCTTTAGGGGCCAACCAGCTCACCCTCAGCTGCTAGCTCTAATTCTCCTATCCCATGCCACTAAAAACCACTTCCTGCCTCTTCTGCCATTCAGAACTCCACAGCCCAGTCTGGAGCACCTGCCATGATCTCCTCCCTTTTCTATTCTGGAGAAAAGAATTGATGGGACTTAAAGGGTTGGAAAAGGATAAAGGTCTCCTGACTCATTGGACTTCCCTCCTGGCCATAGCTGGGTTGCATTACTCTGTTCTTATGCCCCCATAAGGCTTGAATTTGGGGCTAGGAGTTGGGACTCTAAAGGACCATCTCAAGGGTTCTTTATATATATGTACACATATATAAAAAACTTTATTAATTTTATTGAAATCAGATTTATTTAAAAGAAACAGGCAATATATGATTTTTTTTTTTTTTTTTTGAGACAGAGGCTCACTCTGTTGCCCAGGCTAGAGTGAGTGCCATGGCGTTAGCCTAGCTCACAGCAACCTCAAACTCCTGAGCTCAAGCGATCCTCCTGTCTCAGCCTCCCGAGTAGCTGGGACTACAGGCATGCACCACCATGCCCGGCTAATTTTTTTTCTATATATATTTTTAGCTGTCCATATAATTTCTTTCTATTTTTAGTAGAGATGGGGTCTCGCTCTTGCTCAGGCTGGTCTCGAACTCCTGAGCTCAAACGATCCGCCCACCTCGGCCTCCCAGAGTGCTAGGATTACAGGCGTGAGCCACCGCGCCCGGCCATGATTTTTTTTTTATTTCAGCATATTACGGGGGTACAAATGTTTAGGTTACATATATTGCCTTTGCCCCACCCAAGTCAGAGCTTCAAGCATGTGCATCCCCCAGGTGTGCACCACACCTCAAAGATTCTTATAACATTTTTAGGTCACCTTCCCCTTTGGCCTTATGACTTGTTAGGGACTCTCTCCTCAGATTTTGCAGCTGATAATAGGATACTTAATAGATATGTCCCCTTACTGAAGCCCATCCATCAACCTCAGGATAAGAATCCTTGGAAGCTGCTTCGCTGAGCTATTCCATCTGCTTCTGTTAACATGAATACAGCGAGATCAGCTAATTTGCCATGCTGGTAGCCCTAGGGTGAAAAGTAGCAATAATTCAGTTGTTTGCTATGGCAAGTGTTAGAATAAACGAGCATTTACTATTCTGAAGTTAGTTGGAAGAAATTTGCTTTTCTCTCTGCTTCCCTCCACATCTCCCTAGAGAAGAGAGAATGGGGGTTGAGGAGTGAGAGTAAAGCTCTCAGGAGAGGAAAGGGCTGTTGGGGATGGGTGTTATTTCTGTCACCCAGTTGCTTGCCAGCTCTAACCCAATCCAGAGGTAGAAATACTGTGCCATGGGGAGGTATATTCAATCTCTGGCCCCATAAACAGCTCTCAGCCTGAGTATAGGCTCAGTGGTGGGTCCAGAGATGTGAGCTAGATTTGCCAGTTCGGGGAATGGTACTAACAAGGTACCCTTGTCCTGGCCCACCTCATGGGCCCAGCTTGTCTCTCTTAGAACCACTGCCTCTCCTTAACCCTCCAGCCCCCATCCTTGAACTTCCTTCTGGCTTCATCTTTCAGTTTTACTTTAATTGTCCCTCTTAATTAGGATATTGGGGCTGGCAAAGGCAAGTATTATGCTGTTAACTACCCGCTCCGAGATGGGATTGATGACGAGTCCTATGAGGCCATTTTCAAACCGGTAAGTGGCTTTATTCACTCCTTGGGCTGCAAACGGGTTAGTCTAGGGGACGGGGAGCATAGCACCCCCACTATACCTCAAGCATCTCTCCCCACTAAGGCTAGCTGGAAATGAGAGGTATTTCAACCCTGGATTGTTGTGTGGCCAGTTGAGGAACAAAAGTCATCCAAACGTGTTGATGCCTTCTATATTCAGACCCTCTGCTGGATACAAGAATATCTAAGACACGATCTTTGCCCTCACAGTCTATGGTAGGGAAGGCAGGCACAAACCCAACAGTGTGTGGTCGGTACTGTTTTTATATCTCCATTTCTTTGGGGTCAGCCACTGGGAGACTACTGTGTTCTTTTGGGTGGTGTTATGTCTCCTTGGTTTTTCATGGTTCTTGTTGCCTTATGTTGATGTCTGCACGTATGAAGAAGTAGGGACTTACTTCAGTCTTTGCAGACTGGACGTGTCTGGGAAAGCCCTTCACCAGTTAGCCCATCCACAGGCTCTGGAAAGGCTGTCTGGCATGTTCTGCGGGCAGGCTGGCCTGGTTCTTGTGTTTTTGAGGGATGAACAGAGGAGTGAGAGACAAACTGCTGCCTGGACTAGGGAGAGGGTAGTCAGGGATGATTTCACACAGGTGGTGACATTTGAGCTGGACTTTGAAAAATGAGGAAGTACCCATGTGAAGGAGATGGGGGCCACAGGGGTAGCATTCAGCAGAAGGAACACCACCAACAGAAGTGCAGAGGTGGCAATATGTAGTGGCATGTAGGCCAGTATAAGTGCCTGCTGTGTGCCTAGTATTAATAGTAAGTGCAACAGAAGTGTGAGTTATGTCTCTGTCCTCACTAACGTTAGAATCTAGTTGTGAGAATCAGATATACGAAGTGCTTGCTCATAAGGCTCCACGTCTGTAGGACTGAATGAGTGGAGTAGGTGCAGCTAAGGATCAGGAAGGCTGCTTAGAGGAAGTGGCACTGGAGCGTGGGCAGTGAAAGAAGGGAAAAATTTAGGGAGTTGATAGGGAGACCATTCTAGTTTCACCACTGTTAGGGCTAGAAAGGTCTTAATAATCCTTTCAAATTGGAAAACTGAAATCCAAAGTGGGGAAACAAGAGCCCCAGCCTGCTACTCCCTTTTCTCTACCACACAGCATGAGGGAGAGCAGAAAGGCAGGAAGGAGTAGGTGATAAGGAACAGAAAAAGGTGTGGCACCCAACGTTTCCGTCCCCAAACCTTATATAGATGTTCTGGAGGCTGGCGGTAACCAGGATGTATCCTTTTTAGGTCATGTCCAAAGT
Source organism: Eulemur rufifrons (assembly GCF_041146395.1). Classification (NCBI taxonomy): domain Eukaryota; kingdom Metazoa; phylum Chordata; class Mammalia; order Primates; family Lemuridae; genus Eulemur; species Eulemur rufifrons. The sequence continues at coordinate 22,064,385 of NC_090990.1, forward strand.
AATGGAGATGTTCCAGCCTAGTGCGGTGGTCTTGCAGTGTGGCTCAGACTCCCTGTCTGGGGATCGGTTAGGTTGCTTCAATCTGACCATCAAAGGTGAGACCGGGTAGCAGAGCTCCTGTTGGGCTCTTCCGGTGGGCAGGGTCCTGTTGGTTGCTCCTGTAACGCGGTACCCCTTTTCCCACCAAAGGGCACGCCAAGTGTGTGGAGTTTGTCAAGAGCTTCAACCTGCCTATGTTGATGCTGGGAGGAGGTGGTTACACCATTCGTAACGTTGCCCGGTGCTGGACATATGAAACAGCTGTGGCCCTGGACACGGAGATCCCTAATGGTAATAGCTCCAGAGCCGGTTGGAGGGGGCTGGGCCAGGGGCTGGAGCTCCTGTGTCCTCAAATTCACAACCCCTTGCCCATTGGTCATATGTGGGGATACTATGTCATTGTGATTGACAGATCATAGCCACCAGTTTTTTCTCTAGTCCTTTTTGACTCTGTCCCCTGTCCCTCCTGTTTTTGGTTTGGACAAAACTATCATTGGTTATTTACAGCTTTGGAATATCTACTCTATTATATAGAGTAACTGGGGTCGTGAGTGAAGGGAGCACTTGCAATGAGCATTGCCTAAGTGTCTGAATCCAGTGCTTGGGCCTTCTCCTAGTGACATATATACTGGCATGGACACTGGAGAATGGTGTTAAAATCTCATAAGCACCCAAGTCTCAGCCTGTCTCAGAGGCATTCTTCTCCGTTTGATGGATGGGTAAACAGGCCCAGATAAATCCACAAATGCTTTTCTCAGCGTTCTTGACTCTCTTCTCTCCTACCCTAATCAGAGCTTCCATACAATGACTACTTCGAATACTTTGGTCCAGATTTCAAGCTTCACATCAGTCCTTCCAATATGACTAACCAGAACACTAACGAGTACTTGGAGAAAATCAAGTGAGTATTCCTCTGGCCACCCCTTGATTGAACATTGCAGGCCCTGGTTTGTCCCTAACCAGAGCCCAGCCACCGTCTCTCCCATTGACTATAGACAGCGACTGTTTGAGAACCTGAGGATGCTGCCCCATGCTCCTGGGGTCCAAATGCAGGCGATTCCCGAGGATGCCATCCCAGAGGAAAGTGGCGATGAGGATGAAGAAGACCCTGACAAGCGCATCTCAAGTAAGACCCAGACCCTTCCCACTCAGTAGGCGGCTCTACCATTCCTGGTTCCACATCCCCCCCAAGCTATGTGCCTGTTAAGAAACCTAAATTTCAAGTTCCAGGGTCTGTTGGAACAGGTTAGGAAGTCCAAGTTCCCTCCCTCTCCTTCTCTTGGTCCCCTTCCCTCAGGGAAGCAGTAGGCATAGACCATGAGGTAAACGGCCTCTTACTCCCTCATACTTTCCCTTGCCTCCCAGTCTGTTCCTCGGACAAACGAATTGCCTGTGAGGAAGAGTTCTCTGACTCTGATGAGGAAGGAGAGGGCGGCCGCAAGAACTCTGCCAACTTCAAAAAAGCCAAGAGAGTCAAAACAGAGGATGAAAAAGAGAAAGATCCAGAAGAGAAGAAAGGTAGGTTTGGGTTGAGGCAGGACTTGGGTCTTGAGCCCTGGAGGAGGATGCACCTATGTAGGGTGCCTGGAGGAGGGAGCTGACTCAGGCCCTGCACACTCCTGTTGGGCTCTTCCTTAGCTTCTTGGGCCTTTCAGTGGCTCCCAGAAGTGGCAGGTCCCACAGAACAATGAAACTCATGTCTACTGGCTGAGTGAGCTGTGACTCTCACATACCACCCAAGCCCTTTTCTCAGCAGTTCACCCGTTTCCCAGGGGGCTGCCTCCGCCTACCAGGTTCTGGCTGTAGCAGGCTGGGAAACCGGTCCAACCTGTCCGTTCTCTGCAGGGCTCACTGGGAGACCTGCGATGGGATGGGTTTCTCTTTTGTATGTCCAGTGAGCTGCAGTGTTGGGGAAGGGGTTTCAGGGTAAGTGAAGACCTCATGGGTCTTTCCAGAGGGGCTACCCTTGGCCATCCCTGTACTCTTTCTTATGTTCTAGAAGTCACAGAAGAGGAGAAAACCAAGGAGGAGAAGCCAGAAGCCAAAGGGTGAGGAAGGAGCTGTGTGTTGGCCATCTCCCTGGCATTGGAGCACCAGTGCCTTTGTCCCACCACTCTGAGAGGGAAGGCACAGGGACAGCTGGTCCAGCTTACAAAGGCCTCTTTCAGGGACCAGTCTGTACGTCTCTGCAGTTCTAGGCAGAGCTAGGAAGCCCCAGCCCCCAGCAGTCACCTGGGCAGCTGGTGTCCTGTGGAAGCCATTGTTTCCACACTTTGCCTCAGGCCTCTTGGGTCGTTTGTCTCATGCCAGTCTCTGCTCTCTCCACAGGGTCAAGGAGGAGGTCAAGTTGGCCTGAGCAGATCTTTCCAGCTCTGGCTTCTCGCCACGTACCCCACCTTTCTCCTCTACCCCCTCAGATTTTATATTTTCTAATTCTCTTTGTATTTATATAAAAACTTATTAAATATAAATATCCCCAGGGCTAGACAGAAACAAAGAAACAAGGGCCTTGAGCCCAGGGCAGCTGTGCTGGATGAACTCTTCTAGGAGCTGCCTTGCTACCCGTCCCTCCCCAGTCTTAATTTCAAACCATAAAGAGTACCAGGTCTGGGCAGAAGGGATACTTTTATGCAGCTGTAAGACAAAATCTTGAAATGCCAAGCGCTTGCTTAGTAGTTTTGGAAACGTGCCCTTATTGAGCATTCTAGAAGGGGTGGCTGGGTCTTCAAGGATCCCGTTCTTTTCTAGCTCCTAAGGTAACATCAGCCATGTTTAGATTGGTTCTGTTCTCATACCTTCCCAGTGGCCTCAGGTGAGCCAAGCAACTCACTGCCTGCCCTCTGTCTTCCCCCAGTTCTGCAGGTGGAGGTTGGTAGTCTAGTTTCCTTTTTGAGATACTATTTTCATTTTTGTGAGACTCTTTGTAATAAAATGGTACATTTCTATACCTTCCTGAGCTTCTGTTTCCTAAATGTCCCTGGGTTGATTTCAGTGCTACTTCCCTGAACTTTTAGTGTCCGTGAGTTATCTGGGCAATCCCCAAAACAACAACAACAAAAAAACCCCATCGTCAACTTACCTGTCTTAACCCCTCCCTTGAGGTTTGAGGTTAACTAGTTTCCACCAATCTCCTCACCCTACCCCCAGAAGACCACTCATTAAAGCACCACTAAAGGGACAACATTTATTCCTTTTCCAAATGTTACAGTAAAACCAGGTGGAAGAGAATGGTTTTAGCAGTTAGGAAAAAAAAGTACAAATCTGGGGTTTGGCCATTAAAAGTTATTTACAACAATGGGAGAAAAAAAAGACAACAAGAAGTTGTTTCACATTACAGACCTCCCCCCCACCCGAAAGCCTAATACTTGCTTACCAAGTCAAAAAAGAGACACAGTTGATTCACAAGCTGGAGGTTTGAACTTGAGTAAGACATTTATAAAAACCTAGACAGGGGCAGTGTCTTCCCCAGCCCAGGTGCCACTAGGCACAGCACAAGAGACTAAAAACTCAACAGGGGGAAAGGCTGGACACTCAAGGTTTGGGAGTATAAGCACCCCACTTCTGGCTCAGGGATTTGGGGAGTAGGGTAAACAAAACCTACTTGGAAAAGAACTGGGGAAGAAAACCAACAATTGCCTTCTGCAAGGGTGGGGCCAAGGAGGGTGGGCAAGGGACAGGAGCATTTCACATCACTAACCTAACTTGGGAAGCTGACCATCTTCAACTGGCCTTAAGAGGATGACCAGATGGCTGATGGGAGAATCCACACGAGGGAGAGGAGGAGAGGGGACGTGGCTGGGAGGGGGCAACAGCCCCTTCCTTTCTGGGCACAGGAAGGCAGCCAGGGCACCAGGTCCAGGCAGTGACCTCACAAGGACAGCACAGTTTTTGCAGCTTAGAGATCACCCACCTGCCCCCACCCAGCTACTCATTCTGCTCAGCGCTGGCCGGTGTAGGGCCACTCTCCAGCCCCGAGGGAGTAGACGGCTCTGCAGCCTGGGGCCCTGCCTCTTCTTCTGTGTCTCCTCCCTTGGAGGCAGCACTAGCCTCTGCCCCCTTGGCCTGGGGCTCCTGGCTCTCAGGGGTGGCAACAGCCTTCCCTTCCTGGGCAGTGCCCTCTTCACTGCAGGCACCAATCTCCCCCTGCTCCTGCTCTTCCTCTGTGGGTGAGGAGGCAGAAGAATCACCCCCACCCTCCTTCCGATTTCTCTTGAAGGACAGGCCGCTCAATTTGAAAGGCTTCTTGAAAGAGAATTTCTTCTTCTTCTTGGGGGTCTCCTTGGGAGCGGCCTCCCCCTTGGCCTCAGCACCCTGGCTAGGGGGTGCTGGCTCGATGGCATCGCCTGTGGCCCCGGCTGCCTCATCTGTTCCGTTCACGGGGGGCGACTCCCCTTCACCCTTGGGGGATAAGTCTCCATTACTTTTCACGTGGCCATTCTCCTGCAGGGCAGAGGAGACAGCAATGAGGGCCAGGGCTCATCTCCCCCTCCCCCCCAGCCCGCTTCTGACCCCTTCCAGACAACGGGGTCCCCGACTTGATTCTACTGCAACCCTAAAGCCTGGCTTAAGCCTCGCCCCTCACAGGCGCGCGGGGACGCAGCGCGCAGAGGCCGCGGCCGGCAGGAGGCGCTGGGGTCCTGTGGCCCCCACCCCCCTCCCCCGGGGCGCGCTCTCTATTCCGCGCGGAACCGCTCTGGATCCGCTGTGCGGATCCCGGGCAGGCGGGCGAGTCGCGCCAGGCGATATTGGGCGGGAAGCCGCCCTGGGGCGCTGTCTCTCTGCACCTGGACTGCCTATTTTCCCAGCCTCCTGCTTTGTGCAAACGGCCCCCCGCCCACCCCAGGCTCTCCCCACATCTCGGCTCCCTCTTAAAAAAAACCCTGGGCCACCGAGGTTAGGTCTGCGGGTGGAGTGCCCTCCCCGCTGGGCACCCGCTCGCGGCCCCTGGGCGCCCCCTTGGCGTGGCCCAGCAGCGCCTTTGTTCCCCGCGCGGCACTCGGGGCGGCCTGGGGGCAGCGCCCGGGGCCCGGGCCGCGAACAAAGAAGGCGGCGGGGCCCGGCCGGCGCCCCCTCCCCGCCCCTCCCCTTGCTTCGCCCGCGGGGGCTGCGGCGCCGAGAACAAAGGGACCGGGCGGGGGAGGGGGCGCCGCGTGTCCCGGGCCGGACAAAGCGCGCGGCCCCGGCCCAGGGCCCTAGAGGGGGCGAGGTGCGAGAGGAGGGGGCCGGGGCCGGCCGCGCCGAGCGTACCCACCTGTCCGTTGGCCTTCGCGGGGGAAGTGCCTGCTGCCTCCTCGGCGGTCACGTCGCCCCGGGGAGCCTTGGAGCTCTGGCTGCCCATGATGGGGGGGGTCTGCTGGGGGCGCCCGGAGCCGCCCCGGGCTCGCGCCGCAGGGGATAGTTGGACAGGGTCGGCCCGGCTGGTGGAGGGGTGGGGCTGGCGCCTGAGGGGGAGGGGTGTCGGGGGGAAACCGAGCTGCACCCCCGCTCCGCGGCCGACCCGCTAGCTACGCCCGCCACCGCTCCGCTCCGCGCCAGAATGCCGCCCGCCGCCCGCCGAGCCGCCCATATATATGCGCCCAGAGCTCGGGGCGGGGCCGGACATTTAAATGAGCGCCCAATCGAGGGGCGGAGGCGGGGTCGGGTCGCAGGCCCCACTTGCGCAGTGGGCGACGCTGGCTGTCTGGTCCCCCCTCCACCCGACTACCAGGGGCCGGGAGGGTCCGGTGTGGGAAGGAGAGAGGCCGGCCCCCCAGCGCGCCGGGCGAGGAGGGGGCGCCTAGAGGAAGGCGCAGAGAGCAGACATTCCCTCCCTCACCTCCCACCTCTCAGGGTGCGCCCCCCGCACCGCGCAGGGTCCTGCACCGGCAGCCCCTGTCAGTCTCTCCCTTGAACTCCTCGAAGGGCTCACATGCCCAGACTCGTCAGACGGCTGGTCCTGAGTTACGTTCCAGAAAATATCATCATAGAAGCCGCAGGCGTTCCCCACCCCCTCGCCGCCCTCCCGCCACCTCCGCGCTGAGCTGGGCGCTTCCTCTGGACTGTACACGGGTCAGAGGCCCCACCCACGTCTCCGCCCGCCTGCTGGGCCAGCCTGGGGGTCTGACCCCCTCGGGGTCACTCTGGTCTGACTGGTGAGGCCGGTCCCTGTGGCCAGTCATTCTAAGCCCGGACAGACAAATTCACCTCCAGCTCCTCCGGCCCTCAGCCTGGACACATTACAAAGTCCCGCCTGGGGGGTTCTGTGACCTTGAAGGGCATCTCCGTCCCTGTTGGAAAGCTGAGGTCCCTGAGGCTAAGAGGTGTTGACATAACCTGACTGACTTGAGTCTGCTGCTTCCCCTACCCACACACAGCTCTGCTCCCCTACATCAGGACTCCCCACACAGGCAGAGGACCCCCAGCCAGGGACTCAACTAACCTCAGAACGCCCCGATTTCTGCAGGGGAGGGATGGGACAGCCCCTTGAGGACAGCTCCCGAGGCTGCCCAGCCCAGCCTCCCACCCTGCCTGAGAGGAAGGGAGCCCCGAGGCAGGATGCCGGTGGCCAGAGACTCTCTAGCTCTGGTCCTCTGCCACTTCTTCTGCTGGCCTGGTAGGCTGGTGGGAACGCAGAGTTCTGATTGTCCCAGATGTGTGTGTCCCCTTGCCTGCCCTCAAGCCCCCAGGAGGAAAGGGATTGGGGCTGGAAGAAGCAGAGTGTTGCAAAAGCAAGGCTGTGTCCGGTCTGGCTCAGCAAGTGCCTTCCTCCCCCACTCCCTCCTACAAGTAGGGCCTCCTGGGAGGCCTGAGGCTGTGAAGTGTGGAGACACCCCAGGGCCTGAGAAATTGGGAACTTCCCACAGATCTGACCGCAGAGGGGCTGGGGAGGGCTGAGGTGGCATCTTCGTTCTTACGCGTTCCTGTGTCCTCCATGCCTACGCCCACTCTGAGGGTAACGAACACTCTCGGCTCCACTAGCACCACCCCCCCCATTTTACAGACTGGGACACTGAGGTCCAGAAAAGGAAAGTGACATGCCTGAGGGCACGCAGCAGCTACCAACAGCTAAGGGTGAGAGAGGATTTGGAGAGGTCTGATAAAATGGGCTGGGCAGGCTGGGCTCAGTGGCTCACGCCTGTAATCCCAGCACTTTAGGAGGCAGAAGCAGGAGGATCTCGTGAGCCCAGGAGTCCAAGACCAGCCTGGGCAACATAGTGAGACCCCTGTCTCTACTAAAAATAGAACAATTAGTCCAGTGTGGTGGCGTGTGCCTGTAGTCCCAGCTACTCGGGAGGCTGAGGCAGGAGGATTGCTAGAGCCCACGAGTTCTGAGCTGTGATGACACCACTGCACTCTAGCCTGGGCAATGGAGCGAGAGAGACCTTGTCTCAAAAAAAAAAAAAAAAAAAAAAAAGGCCGGGCGCGGTGGCTCACGCCTGTAATCCTAGCACTCTGGGAGGCCGAGGTGGGCGGATCCTTTGAGCTCAGGAGTTCGAGACCAGCCTGAGCAAGAGCGAGACCCCACCTCTACTAAAAATAGAAAGAAATTATATGGACAGCTAAAAATATATACAGAAAAAAAAAAAATTAGCCGGGCATGGTGGCACATGCCTGTAGTCCCAGCTACTCGGGAGGCTGAGACAGGAGGATCGCTTGAGCTCAGGAGTTTGAGGTTGCTGTGAGCTAGGCTGATGCCACGGCACTCACTCTAGCCTGGGCAACAGAGTGAGACTCTGTCTCAAAAAAAAAAAAAAAAAAAAAAAAAAAAGGCTGAGGGCTTTAAGGAAACCCCTGGAAGAATTTCCTCTTGAGACCTGGGGCTGCCTGGTCAGAGTGGAAGGCAAGAGCTAGCTTTGGGATGGGGAGGCACCATGTCTCCATTGTGTCCCTACAGTGGGGGCAACAGGGCCCCCAGGGAGAGGCACTATGCCCCTCCTGCAACTCACTAACAGTGCAGTGACTCTTCCCTCTGTTGCTACTAAGGGACGGACGTTGTGACCTGTTCTCTGTCTCCACCACAATAGAGAACCCACAATGCTGCCAGGCGCTGCCCGCACCAGCTGGCAAGGCTCAGATGGAGAGTGTGTGAGTCCTGGAGGGGATGGGGTCAGAGGTTACGATCCTAAGCCTCCTGATCCTCAGGCGCTGCCTTGTGGGGTGAAAGACAAGTCTCCCCAAGGATCCCAGGAGGGAGGAGCATCAGGGCTAAAAGACCCCAAGTCCCCAGAGCTCCAGAGGGAGCCTGGCCCTCAGGGGAGATCCTGCATCCCCACCAGACACCCCAGGAGGCTGCGGAGGGGCCTGGGCGCCTGAGCCTGCAGCAAAGCCAGGCCCAGCAGAATCTAACTTCTGGAAGGGGGAAGAGGCTTGGGATGGTTGGGTGGGAGTGGGAGGGGACAGCAGCCCCCACAGCCTCCTCCGTCCACACTGTGGCTCCTTCCTCCCCAGCTGCTGCCAACCCAGACAATGCACCCATTGTTCTGCGTCTCCGGGAGCCTGTGTGCAACTGTGTGTGTCTGTTTCTCTCTGTGTGTGATTGTGTATTGCTCTGTGCCTGTGTGAGTGTGACACTTTGTAACTGTGTGACCAGGTATGTGTGTTTGTGGTTGTGAATCTGCACGTTTATTTGACTGTGTATGCAAGGGTGAGAGAGAGCCCTGGTGACTCCTGGTGACTCTGAGACTTTCTGGGTGGGGTGTGTGTCTGTCCTTCCTTGAGACTGTCGGTGACTGTGTCTGACTGTGATTGGGTGTAACTGTGAGTGTGTGTGGCTGTGTGAGAGAACATCTATGAGTGTGTGGATTGAAGAGTGGCTCCTTTGTGTGTGTGTGTGTTCCTATGGGGGGCTGTGTGTGCCTCAGTGAGCCACTGAGGCTGGGCTGCTGTGGTCAGAACCTGCGAGGTTCTGGGCTTTTGCCAGGATGCAGTGATAGGGAAAAGGGGAATGGGAAGGACAGAGTGACTCCAGGATGGACAGAGGAAGGGAGGCTGCAGAGACCAGAGGCCCCCAATCTGTCCCAGTTCTCCAGGCTCAGCCCCTGGCCTGGCCTGATGCTCCTGGCCCCAGCAAGGCTCAGACAGCAGGGGATGAGTTTCCCGGCAGGAAATCTGGGGCTTCTGGAGAGACACAGGGCAGGGCTGGGGGGGCGCGGGGGGGGGGGCCGAGGAGGAGTACAATGCCCCATAAAGGAGGTTGGGGGGACACTTTGAGGCCTCTGAGGCCCCCAGGCCCTGTGGTAAGGATCAGATTAGATGGCAGGTGCGGTGCAAGCGGGCATTATCTAGCCAGAGGTGGCGGGATGAGCCTTCCTAGTGGAGGGACCAGCACACGTTAAGATCTTGAGACAGGAAGTGACATCAGAGAATGGCTAGGTCCTAGGGGAGACCCTAGGGAATGGGGACTTGGCACAGCCCGAGGGTCCCCATCTCCTTCTGAGGAGCATCAGCTGGACCCAGAGACCTTAGTTCTAGCCCCAGGTCTGCCTCCTCCTGCTGTCACCATGAGCTGTCCTCTCTCCTCCTTGGCTTCAGTTTGCTCATATGTACAGTGAGAGGTTGGGCCTGGTGACTCACGGTCACAAAGACTTACCTGAGTTCCTCTCTCTGCTTGAGCTTAGGCCAGACCAGGGTAAGTGGTGAGTCATGCAGGGCCTGCCCTCAGGGGATTCCCATCTGGAAAGGGACAGGCAGTGCCTTAAGTGGAGAAGAGAGAGGAGCAGGGTTAGCTGAGAGCCCTGTGGGCCGCCTGGAGGAGGGGGCCTGGGGGGAAGGGCTCGGAGCCACCCATGGGAACTGTGAATGGTGTGTAAGGGTGGGCATGGGGCGAGAGGCCCCATCTGGAGCAAGGTTTGGGAGATGGGACATAGGATTTGGTACCTGGTACCTTGCTGGGGCAAGGACGGGGTGGGGACAGTGGAGTGTCCCCTGTCACCCACTTTTCTGTTTGGAGTGGCAGCCAGTGAAGTGGCTCCATTGACTGAGCAGGGCATCAGAGGGAAAGAGAACTCGGCAGGAAGTTGCGGAATCTAGTCTTGCTGACTCTGAGGTGCCCAGGGAACATGGGGGAACGTCCGGGAGGTAGCCTGACGTCTACATGCTTCAGCACGCAGACGCTCCATCACATTGCCTGAGCCAAAGGTAAGGGCCAAAGTCTGGCTAGCGACCTTACAGGGACAATGCACAGAAGGTTTTAAGCCAGGACTGACCCCAGGAAATCTGGGCCCCTGGTCACTGCCAATAAGAGGGTAACAGCAGCCAAGCAGTGCACGAGGACACCCAGGAAGTACCTGGGCATTGGTGGGGCAGGTGGCAGGAGAGAGCCCAGGAAGGAGCCAGCAGACTGGGCACAGGAAAAACCCCAGAGTGCGGCATCGTGGAGATCCCTGAGCACTGGGAGAGTTTTAAAAAGGCAGGAAGAACGCACAGCAATAACAATCGTAGCTGCCAGCGTTGATGGGCTCATTGTGTGCTTGTTGTATGCCTGGTGCCAACTGCTTCCCATACATTCCCGCATGACCCGGTGAGATGTGTACCGCCATTGTTCCCATTCCCAGAGGAGGAGGACAGAGCCCGGCGAGCAGGAGGAGAGGAGGTCCCGGCCAGTAGAAGGTGGTTTTCAGGGGCTCTAAGGAGCGTGTGGTGCTGGGCTCAGCTGGAGGCGCCTGGACAGGGTTCTGGGGCTCCGGGCTGAGAGGAGCAGCCAGGCGTGTGGCAAGGACAGGCGGACAGCTGTAGCGCCCGCCCCCCCAGGGGCTGGACTCCCCAGAACCAGCGCCTCTCCTCAGGGGCCTGCACTCGTGGGGCCCTGGCTTGGCTGTCAGTGAGACCCAGGTCCTTGCCAGTCAGGGTCTTTGAACCCCAGGATGGACACTGGACTACCTCAGGGGCCCTTCACTGGGACCCACCACCCAACAGTCACCAAGTCACAAGGACAGGGATTCTCCAAGTTCCTTTTCAGAATTTTAGGCCACCCAGAACTTTCATTTCTCCCTTCCCCTGTGTGTGTGTGTGCATGTGTGTGTGTGTGTGTGTGTGTGTGTGTGGTGGTTGCATAAACTGCATGGGGCCCAGCCCCTATCTAACAGAGCTGTCTCTCTGGGGCTCAGCTCCCCCAAAAGCAGAGAGGCATTTAATCCCAGCTCACCTGCTTACCTCCCCTAGGCTTGGTGAGGTCACCAGAAATTCAACCCAGTTTATCTGGGCTGCCCTGAGTCTACCCTCCCCTCGACCAACCTCTTCCTAACTTTCAGTTTCTGTTTAGATCCTGGGTGCCTTTGGGGAAAGGAGTGGCCAAACCAGTGGAATGCGGATTGCTTACAACTTTCCAACCAAAATCCCCCACTCAGGGGAAGTCCCTTCAAAAGGGAAACTGAACCTCCTCCTGGGCTAGTCCTCGATCCATCCCTCCCACGGTTCACCAGCCTCCCCCACCGCCTCTCCCATCCAGCCTCTTGCCCCAGATCTGGGCCCACACTACCGCCACCTTCTGCTCTGTGATCCTACCCAAGTCCCTTCCCCTTGCTAACCTCACTCTGCCCACCTGTAAAAAGAGGACACTGGGAGCCACTGGGGTTACTGTGAGGACAAGTGGGGTGTTGTGTTAAGGCGGCTGTAGCGGTGAAGAGCTGGCCTTGTCACTACTGCATGGCCCTAGGTCCTCTCTGAGCCTCAATATCCTTGTCTGGGCCGGGCGCGGTGGCTCACGCCTGTAATCCTAGCACTCTGGGAGGCCGAGGCGGGCGGATCGCTCAAGGTCAGGAGTTCGAGACCAGCCTGAGCAAGAATGAGACCCCGTCTCTACTAAAAATAGAAAAAAATTATATGGACAACTAAAAATATATATATAGAAAAATTAGCCGGGCATAGTGGCGCATGCCTGTAGTCCCAGCTACTCGGGAGGCTGAGGCAGGAGGATCGCTTGAGCCCAGGAGTTTGAGGTTGCTGTAAGCTAGGCTGACGCCACGGCACTCACTCTAGCCTGGGCAACAAAGTGAGACTCTGTCTCAAAAAAAAAAAAAAAAAAAAAAAAAAAAAAAATATCCTTGTCTGTAAAATGGGAATGATAATAGTACCCATTCTGTAGGGTTACTGTGAAATAAATGAGTTAGTACCATCCAGGAAAACCCTTAAAACCAAGCACCCAAGGGCCAGGCGGGCGGCTCGTGCCTGTAATCCCAGCACTTCCAGAGGCTGAGGCGAGAGGATCACCTGAGCCCAGGAGTTCGAGGCTGCAGTAAGCTATGATCGCATCACTGCACTCCAGCCTGGGCAACAGAGTGAGACCCCGTCTCTAAAAATAACCTCAAAAAACCAACCACCCAAGGTGCAGAGCACACTGGAAGCATTCAAGAATGTTCCTAGGGGCTACAATGTAAAATTCTGGGGCAGGGGCCTGACAGAAACTTGGTGCTCAGCAGCGTGTCCACTTCCTTCCTTTCTTTCTCTTCCTGCCCTGGGGAGAGGAGGTGGGAGCCGAGGGCCGCCCTGACACAGCCTGGGCCTCTCATCACCTTTCTTCCGGGGCAGGTGGTGGAAGGATGGACTGGGCTGTTTTAAGGATGCTGAATTGTTCAGGGGGGAATTTATTTGGCTTCAGTCCATTCCTTAAATGGTGAGGAAATGTGCCTCTGCCCCAAAACCCTCAAGAGTCTCTCCCTTTCCCCTTGCACCCCACAAATGTCCCCCGGGATCTCCTTTTAGTGGTTTTTCCCAGACAGATACACTCCGGAGCCCTCCCAACACAAACCTCATCTGTCTGTCCCCTCCCAGCCCCTCCTTAAATTCTCCTCCCACTTGCTCAGCGAGGTCTTTTATCCCTGGTGACCCTTCCCCAACACTGTTGCCTTGGGGATTAGGTTCCAACACCTGCTTTTGGGGGGACCTATTCAAACCATAGCACCCTCCTTGGCCCACTGAGCCTCAACTCTACTGGCCTTTCAGTTCCCCCGAGTGCCGAGCTTCATCCTACCTCAGGGCCTTTGAACGTGCCGCACGTTCCCACTGCCTGGAATGCCTCTCTACGTGCTGAATTTCTACTCTTTTCTTAAAACCCACATCAAACCACTCCTGAGCTGCTTTCTAGATCCCCCGGGAGGAAGGAATGGTTCTTCCCACCGTGGACTCCCTACCTCTGGGCTTAGGGCTCCCCCTCAGCAACTCCCACACTGTATCTGCCCAGTTGCCCAAGCCGGAACGTGGGCTGACCTGCCACCCCCACCCCCCACCCCTGTGTCAGCTGTCAGGCCAAGCGTGGCCACCGCCCCGAGGAGGACCCTTCCTCCACCTGGGCTGGACTCTGTCATCGGCTTCTCTCGGGTCTCCCTGCCAACCAGCCCTGCTCGTCCAGCCGTTCTCTGCTGTCTCAGGGTCACTTTCCAAAGGAGGGTGCTCAGTAGATACTCGCTGACGGACGGAGTAAATGAGGGAAAGGACGCCGAAGGCATTAAAGAAGTGAAAAATCAAGCGTGCGCCCTTTGGCTCTAAACCTTTCAGCGGCTCCCTGTTGCTCTCAGGACAAGTCCGCACCTCACATGTAAGGTCTTTACTCTCTGACCCCCACGACACACTCTGGGCTCTCAGCCGCGCCACAGCCTTGCTCTCCTTCCTGCCTTCGCGCAGGCAGTCCCCCGGCCCGACTGGCCTGTCTTCCCCGGTCACCCAGGCCAGCGAGGAGGGGGCCCGAACTCACGGGAGAAGGGAGAGCCGGCGCACACCAGCTTCTCTGGAGCCCACTGCTCTCACTGTTCTCAGTGCTGGGGTTCAAGTGTGCACCCTTGGAATTGAAGTTTGAGGTGCCTGTTAGAGTCCCCATGGAGACATCCGGCTGCCATTTCATGGATATGTGAGCCTGGAGTTCAGAGGAGAGGCCCCGTCTCAAGGCAACAGCTTGGGGGTGATCCCAAATTTGATGCCACAGGACTCCACGGGATCCACTAGAGAGAACGAGTGGCCTGAGGAGACAGCGCCGGCCCCCCCCCCCCAGCATTGAGACTGTGGAAGGGGAGCCAGCAGGCGATTCGGCTGAGGCCAGGGAGAAGGAAGTGAACCAGGAGCAGAGATGTCTTCCAGGCTGAGGGAAGAAGTGGTTTCGAGAAGGAATGAGTGATCCATCATGTCAAATGCTGCTGACGGGTGGAGGAAGGCAGAAGGAGAACAGGGGAGATGTTCAGGGGCAGCAGTGACAGGAGTTAGGAAAGGACTAAGGGTGTCGGGAGTAAGGATGGTGCCTGAGGGTCTGGCTGGGGGGAAAGGGGTGAGGGGGTCCCAAGCCCCACACAGGGAGCCCGGAGAAGAGCAGCAGGGTGTGCGTGGAAACAGAGAGGTTAGTTTTGGACAGGTTGAACTGAGGCACTTTTGGGATGTCACTGGGATCTGGAGAGAAATCTGTGTTAGAGAGAAAAAAGCTCTTTCTCTCTCTCCATCTGCATGTGTGTCTGTGAGATAATCTACATGCTACTCTGACATCTCGCTCTCCAGCCCAGATCTCTGTACAGAATTCCAGCTGCCCTTGGAGGTCACCCTGGATGTCCCATAGGGACCTGTCAAACACAGACAAACAGGCCTGGGAGACAGAGTTGGAGGCAAGAAGCCCAGAGAAGAGTCAATTAGACTGATCCAGACAAAGGCAGTGGTGGCCTGAAGTCAGAGGAGAAGAGGATGAAGCCCAGAGACATTCAGGGAGAGAGGGCCCCAGAGATGGGGACTGGGTTCCCTGTGGAGGGAGATGGGGTGGGAGGAGGGAGGGGGATGGCTCTGGGAGTATGTTGTTCCCGAGAGCTGGTGTGGGGCTGCCATGCAGTTACCTGTTTAGGTGACCCAGAGCCCTGCAAAGGGGAGGGAATGGGTCAGAGAGGGACTTATGCAAGTGGCAGAGGGGCTCCTATTGAGCACTGAGTGGCTGAGTCAGGGCAGCAGCCCGAGGTCTTCTCCTCTGGCCGTCAGCACCCTCCACCAGACCTCTGCAGAGAGGCTTGGGTAGGACCATTCCTGGCTTCAGCCCCAGGCAGGACCTGGGAGCGTGTGTGAGAGGGAGCGCAGGGACAGGTGCCCTGAGGCCCAGGGCCAAGGGCTGGAGACCACTCATTGGACCAAGTCCCTCCCCTGCTTTAAACCTATTCATGGCACCCTACTTCTGCCTGGAGAACCCCTTGTCCTGGCCTTCAGGGTCTTTGAAGCCCCGGCCCCAGCCAGCCTCATTTTGGGCGGAGCCCCCCTCGCTGCCAGTCTCACAGTCCCCACGGTGGGAGGGCCACCTCAGCCTCTCCATGATGCCCTCTCTCCCTGGGATGCTGCTCCCCAGGCCTGCCTGCCCACCTGCCAAGGTCCAGCTCACGGACCCATCCCAAAGTCCTTCCTGCCTCACCAGAGGACCCACTGTGCCCCAGTGTCACCCTCCTGTGACACTGTACTCAGCTGGAGTATGTCTCTGCCTTTCTCTTTCTGTGGCACTGTTTCATCCAGTCTACTCCGCTGTGGCTCCGCGGTGGGTATGGCGGGAAGGTCATGGGGTGACAGCAGGTGCCCTCCCAGCCCTGCAGGTTCAGTACACTGTGTGTGTGTGTGGACGGGGAGAACTGCGACCATCCCCCGAAGCCAGAGACAGCCAGAGAGAGGCAGAAAAGCTATTTTACTGGCGGTGTGAAGGGTAGAAACAGAGACCACAGGAGGGAGGGCAAAGGTGGAAAATCTTCACCCCCGGAGAGGGGACACTGGGTCGTGCTGTGCTTCCAGGCCATCTTCCTGCTCACCCTCAGCTTGGCACAAGCTGGCCTCAGGATCGTCATGTGGTGAGCTGGAGCCTGTCTCCCCAAATCCCTGGAAAACACATCTGTGACACTCTCTGGATCCCCAGGGCACAGGGGGCACAGCAGAGCACGCAGCCCCGCCCCGAACTAGCCAGTGTCTCTGGATAAGTCATGTAACAGCCGAGCCTCAGGGTCCTCACCTGAGGACAATGGCAATCATGACGGTGCCCACCTCACAGGGCTGTGATGAAGCTCAAGGAAGAGAACACAGGCAGTTTTGGCACAGTACCTGGCAGTGAGTAAATGTGCAATAAATAGTGGTTTTTTTTTTTTTTTTTTTGAGACAGAGTCTCACTCTGTTGCTGGGGCTAGAGTGCCTTGATGTCAGCCTAGCTCACAGCAACCTCAAACTCCTGGGCTCAAGCAATCCTCCTGCCTCAGCCTCCTGGGTCTACGGGCATGCACCATCATGCCCAGCTAATTTTTTTGTCTATATATTTTTAATTGTCCAGCTAATTTCTTTCTATTTTTTTTAGTAGAGACAGGGTCTCACTCTTGCTCAGGCTGGTCTTGAACTCCTGACCTCGAGTGATCCTCCTGCCTCGGCCTCCCAGAGTGCTAGGATTACAAGCGTGAGCCACCACACCTGGCTAGTGGTGGTTGTTATTACTATTTTACCAAGAGACCTGGGTTCCGGTCCCAGCTCTGCCACTGTTTTCCTCTCTGGGCCTGGCTGAGTTTCCGTCTATAAAACGGGGTGTTGAAGGATTAAATGAGATAACGGATGCCACAGAGGCTTCTGAGATGAGTTATTGTCTCTGCCCTTTGAAGTTCACCTCCCTGGGGCTGCAGGGTGTCGTCATCCTCACTCTGTCAGGTCTTACTGGGCTCTCTGTCCAGGCAGGGCCAGCCCATCTCCTCCCCTCTGCTCACGAGGCAGAATGAGAAGAAAGGGCTGGGGTTGCCCCAGCAGGGCCTGTGGTTAGACAGGGCCAAGGACTTCCTTCCGGACTGCAGGATGCTACCCTGGGAAGGAACCAGAGGTCATGGGACTGATGCTGCTGGGGGAAGGGGCTCCCTCCAGGGGAATGGCCAGGCCCGCTGGTTAGGCCAGAGCAGGCCAGCAGGGTGAATCAGCCCGGCAGTGACCTCACTTCCAGAGGCCCTGAAGGGGCCCTGTTTAAACCCTCCCCAGGGCTCCCAAGATCACAGAGACAACAGACAGAACAGAGACACAGCAACATGGATTCTCCAGGACAGAGAGCCAGAGGCAAGGGGTCGCCAGTTAGACCTATGCTGTTCCCTCCACCCAGAACACTCCTCCCAGGGCCTGGAAGTGCCTGACCATCCTTCCTAGCCTGGTTTAGGACTCACCTCCTCAGAGGGGACCTCCTGACAACCCATGTGTCCATTCAACATTTACTGCACCTCAACGACGTGTTGGGCACTGTCCTAGACCCAAAGTTCCTGCCTGTCCCATATAAAGTAGCACCTCACCCATCCCTGTTCACAAGCACAACACACTGTTTATCTCTGGACACCTTTCCATGGCCTGTCTCCCACAAGAATGTGAGCCCGATGAGGATAGGCACCTCAACTGTTTGTATCACCAGTGTGAACTCAGTGATTCACTCCGTATAAACCTGGCACAAGCCACTCAAATAGGCCCTTGATAAATATCTGTTGACTAAAATAAGTGGACAAAGCCATCAGGGACAGAAGGACACACGAGAAGCAGAGCGATGCCCGGAGGTGGACACAGACCTTCAGAGACGCGAAGACACAGACACACACAGAATGAGCGCCAGGCCGGTGCCCCCAGTTGACCCGAGCCTGCCTTCCCTTCGCCGCTCAGTCTGGCCTCTAGGCGGGGGCTGGAGTCACCCTTGCCCCTGGCAGGCCCAGCTGGACCCAAGGGCACTGAGCTGGCGTTACGTGTGAGGAGCCCTGTTTGGGACTCGTCTGCTTTACTTTGTGTGCTTGTCTTCTGATGAATAGAGATTTCAATGTAGTCAAATCTGTCAACCTTTTTTAAAAAATATTTTCGTAGTGGTCTGAAAAGTGCAGGGAAGAATAACCACGCGGAGGCCCACCCCGGCCCAGGGGGGCGCGGGGAGCCCTCGGGCTCAACCCCGTCGGGTCCTCGAGCCTCGAAGGTCGCGACTGCCACGGAGCAACCTCGTGCTCGGGCCTCGCCCTTCCCCCCAGACCCTGCTAGGCCCCGCCCACAGACCGCGCCCCTCCCGGCCCCGCCCCTCACCGGCCCTCACGGGCGCAGGGGAACTAGGTGTCTCTTCCTTTTGCCCAGGAATTGGTAGTTAATATTCTGCCACCGGTGCTTCCACCTGGAGGGACGGAAATCTAGGCAGCCAGGGTCGGGGCAAGGGTCCCCTCCCTCCGGTCTGCGCCCCCTCCGCCTAGCCCCGCCCCCTGCTCCCGCTCGCAGTCGGCCCAGGCGCCGCCCTTCCCACCGTCCCGCCCCGCCTCCCGCTCCCCGGCCCCGCCTCAGCTGGGGGATCCGCCCTCCTCAGGCCCCGCCCCCGCGCGGCCCCGCCCCGGCCGGCGCACTCACGTGAGGCGCGGGCGCGCGCCGTAGCAGCTGGGCCCGCGCGCCGAGGGCACGTCGGCCAGGCTGGTGGTCCCGGGCAGCAGTAGCAGGTTGCGCGCCGGCCAGCGCCAGGCGGAGCCCGGCGGGTGGCGGCGCTGCGGGCTCAGCCAGTAGTCGCGCGGGCTGCGGCGGGCAGCAGGCTCCGGCAAGGCCGGGCCCCGGCTGCCCCAGCAACACAACTCCTGGTCCAGGCGGTGCGGGGGCGTGGCCCGGGGCCGCCTGCGGGGAGATGGGCGGCGGTCACCCCAGGAGGGCACGGTCGGCTTGGAGGAGGGGCCGCCTCGGATCGGACGAGGCGGGGCGCGGGCCAGGGTCACTCTTGGTCGATTTAGGGTGACGGGGAGGGGGATTGGGGGCCCCCACCAGAGCCTTCCCAAGGACCTGGGCGCATCCTCTCCCTGCTGCCAGAACAGGATCCTTTATCCCGCCGGCGCCCTCCCGTGGGCCCCCTCACCTGGACAGAAGAAAATAAAATTCACCACGAAGTGGGCAGTCTCTGTGAATAGCATGGTGTCCAGCCCGCCTGGTCCGGCTTCGGCCTCTTTAATACCTGCCTGGGCGTGGAGGGGGAGGCCTGAAAACCCATAGTTCCCCCTGGCCCGGCTGTTTTTAGCAGGAAGCGTCATCTGGCAGAGGGGGGTGGGGCAGAGCTGGTCTCTCCCGCAAGGTCTAGTCAGCGGTCTGCCCCCACCAGCCGGTTCAATGGTAGGGGGCTGGTCACTAGATCTCAAGTTCCCCAGAGACACTCCCCCCAAACCCACCACAGGACAGAAGCACAAGGACAGGAAGAGGCAGCAAGAGGGGGCTCACGGGCAGGAAGTTCCGCTGTCCACTGGAGAAGCCCTTCTCCAGCCCACTCGGACTTCCACCCTCTGCTCACACACCCCTGATGGTCCTCAGGCAGAACTCACACCTCAAAGGTCCCCCTTTCTCCCAGGCTTAGGAGCACCCCGCCACCTGTTTCCCATGGTACTTATTAGTGCCCACCCACCATTCCATGCACTTTTAAATGTCAGCTCGTCAGCCAACTCTAGTTCAGGAGTTCCGATCTGGAGGCCGTGGATGATCTGCTGGGGCTCCAGGGTCCCCTAAATTGTCTGCAAAGTTCTGACACACCCCAAAAGTTAAAAATCCTTGATCAGGTCTAAAAATCCTTTTGCATAAGTGGAAACTGAGGTTCAGAGAGGGGCAGAGAAAAGCCAAAAGTAAAACCCAGGCTTCCTGCAGCTCTGCCTGACCCTACAAAGCTTGTGACAACCCTCCCTGTGCCCTTATCCTGCTCAGAGCATGGGCTTCAGGGCTCGGGGCTTGGAGTTCAGGCTGGGCCCTGCTCCCTGACCCCCTGGGGATCCTGAGGAACGTGCTGGCCCAGCTCCCCTTCCCACACTGCCAGTTTGGGTTATTTCCGCCCCCCCCCCCCAGTGACTCACACTGGCTGCCGGGGAGAGTGGGCAGCTGTTCTGAGCCCCCAGAGCCCAGTACAGGCCCTGACTTGTCCCCCGCCTGCCCCGTTGTGTAGCCATATTTGGGGATCTAGTCTCTTTTCCCTCCTTGAGTAATCTCCTTCCTCTAATCCTTTTCTCTTTTCCCTGTCTTCAACCTCTCCCTCTCTGAAGGCTCCTTCCCATTAGCAAACAAACGGGCTCTAGTCTTTCCTATCTTTGAAAAAAAGATATTTCCTATCTTTGAAAAAAAGAAAGCCCTCCCTCAACTCCTCTTTGCAGCCAACATTCTTGGAAGAACAGTTGTGTACACACGTTTCCACTTCCTTACTCAACCCCTGCAATCTGGCTTCCTCCCCCACCATCCCATAGGAACAGCTCACCAAGGTCACCACTGACCTCCTTGTTGCTAAATGCAAGGGATACTTTCCAGTCTTTATCTGACTTGACCCCGTAGCAGTGTTGACACAGTCAGATACCTCCTCCTATTTAAGATACTTCAGGCCCTTGTTTTTCTGGACACTGTGCACTCTTGATTTTCTTGCTATCTTACTGTTGCTGCTGCTGCAAATTTCTCATGCCTTGCTCACTGCCCAATAATGGTTGTTCCTGGGTCCTCCACGATCTGTCCCAGAGGAGTCTCATCAGTTCCCACACCTGCAGCGTCCAGCTTGTCAGAGACTCACTTCTCTTTTTGAGCCTAGCCCTCCCTCCCACCCCACACCTGCCTCGTGGACCCCTCCGGCTGGATGTCCCACCTCACAGGAAACATGTCCTGAACCTGCCTTCTCTCCCATGTTCCCCAGCTCGGCCATTTCCCAGTTGCCTGAACTTGAAATCCGGGCTTGCTTCTAGACTCTACCCTCCATCTCCCTTTTCATATTCAAGCAGCTATGAAATCGTGTCCTCTCTAGGACATACCTAAAATCCCACTGTTTCTCTCCATTTCCATCACCAACACCTGGTCTGAGGCCCCATCACCTTTCACCTGGGAGGCTGCAGCAGCCTCCTGACTTGCCCCCTGCTGCCACCCTCGATTCCCTATGTGGTCTGTTCCCACAGGGCCGCTGGGGATGTCTTTCCAAAACATGAGCACTGGGCCTGGCGAGGTGGCTCACACCTGTAATCTTAGCACTTTGGGAGGCCGAGACAGGAGGATCGCTTGAGGCCAGGAGTTCAAGACCAGCCTGAGCAACATAGTGAGACCCTGTCTCTACAAAAAAGAGAAAAATTAGCCAGGCTCGGTGTGCCCGCCTGTAGTCCCAGCTGCCTGGGAGGCTGAGGCAGGAGGATCGCTTGAGCCCAGGAGTTGGAGGTTGCAGTGAGCTATGATGACTCCACTGCACTCCAGCCTGAGCAACAAAATAAGACCCTGTCTCAAAAAAACTGAAACAAAAATAAAAAAAAAACCATGAACATGTCCACCTGCACAGTGTCTTCAGCACCAACTTCACTCACGGTACATACTAGTCCCAGAGCTGGGGACATTCCCCACCCCCACATCTTTGCCTGGGTAACTGCTTCTCATCTTTCATGTCAAGCATCAGTTCCTATGAGAGCCATTCCTGACCCCCTGGCCAGGCAGGTGGCTCTGCTATTCCATTTCCTCACAGCACCAGGCCTCTCCTCTGTGGACTTAGCATGCAGCCATTCACTAGCTAGTCTAACTGAGGACTCCTGAGCCCTCCCATTATAGGCCCTGGGGATGTCAGGGTGAGCATGGCCCACCCCCTGCCCTTAATGAATCTGTAGTGTAATGGGGAAGCCAGGCATTCAACATGGATAAAGAAACAGATACACACACAGAAGGCAGCACGGTGGTACCAGCAGGTGTTGTGGGAGCGGGTGGAGGGGTGATCAGGGTGGAGATTGGAGGGGCTGCTGGGCTTGGGAGGGAAGATATTCCAGGCAGAAGGAACAGTGTGCTTCACAGTTTCAAAAATGTTTTGTGAGGAGCTGAGAGATGTCCAATGTGGCTGGACAGGTGATGTGAGGAAGCCATTTATAAGATTTATTTTTGGCCTGGCGCAGTGGCTCACGCCTATAATCCTAGCACTTTGGGAGGCCGAGGTGGGAGGATTGCTTGAGGTCAGGAGTTCGAGACCAGCCTGAGCAAGAGTGAGACCCCGTCTCTACTAAAAAATAGAAGTTAACTGGACAACCAAAAATATATAGAAAAAATTAGCTGGGCATGGTGGCGGATGCCTGCAGTCCCAGCTACTCGGGAGGCTGAGGCAGGAGGATCGCTTAAGCCCAGGAGTTCGAGGTTGCAGTGAGCTAGGCTGACGCCATGGCACTCTAGCCCTGAACAACAGAGTGAGACTCTGTCTCAAAAAAAAAAAAAAAAAAGATTTATTTTTTGTTTGTCTTGTTGTTGTTGAGATGGGGGTCTCACTGTGTTGCCCGGGCTGGCTTTGAACTCCTGGCCTCAAGCGATCCTCTCACCTTGGCCTCCCAAAGAGCTGAGATTACAGGCATGAGACACTGTGCCCGGCATTGAGGTTTAAGTAGGAAAGCGACAGGGTTGGGTTTGTGGTCTTTATGAAATAATTCTGGATCGGAGGAATCAAGCGAGGAAGGAGGCAGGGAGACCCATCGGGGCCTGCTGGGGCTTTCCAGGTGAGTAGTGATGGGGGCCTGACTCAGGTGGCAATGGAACCGGGGCAGGATGAACTGTGGTTGCCTGGGAGGGACTAAAGATGACCTCGGTCCTCCTACCCTAAGGCTGGGTGGGGAGAGGGTAGCAGGAGCTGGGCCACCCATACCTTAGTAGCTTCCAGCCCGTTCTACCTGCTGTGGTCCCTCATCCATCCTCTTTCTTAGAGGAGCAGATGGAGGCCGAAGAGGCAGAAGGCTGCTAAGAAGGCCTAGGACAAGGCAGAGGGGAGGAGAAAAGGGAAGTTGGGCCAGAGTCCGGATGTCATGAGGTTTCAGGGAAAGTGGAATCTGGGGTTTCCTCAGAGCCTGGAAATTCCACTCTCTCTGGCTCTGTCCTGAGATCCCCAAATCCTGAAATACTCAAGCTCTGGGGCCCAGTCCTTGTAAGTCCCAGGGGCCCTCTGGGGGCTCTGAGTCTATATCTGAAGGGCCACAGTCCCCTGACAAGTCCCAAGGTGGTAAGTGGGACACTTGACAGTCTTCCCGTGAGCCGGTCCCAGTGCCGTCACATGTGTGGTCACGTGTAATCCTCACGTAATACAGCACGGAGCTTATCCATCCTCAGTGCACCTGTGAGACTTCAAGGGGTTAAGGACCTTGCACAAATTCACACAGCTAGGATGCGGCAGAGTGAGGATTTGAACCAAGGTTTGACTGACATCAGAGTCTGTGCTTTTAGCTCCTGTGCTATATTAAGCCTGACGACCCCCTGGCTGATTGGCTCAGGAAGGGGAGGAGGCTTTGTGGGGGATCTGCTTGTGGTTGGGGTGGCTGTCCCCCTCTCACATCAAGCAATGCGAAAGGGTAGAGCTGACGTCAATTATTGCCATGGTGATACAGCAACCCTTTCTCTGCCGTCTCCATGGTAACCTGGGGGTCCATCTGTACTTCGCCCCCTCCTTCTAAAAGGGGGTCCCTCAGGGAGGGGCTGGCTAATAAGGTGTCTGAAAAAGAAGTCAGGGAAGGGGATGATCAGAGCATCTCCCTTTGCCTGGCCCTCCCCATTCCTCAGGCCCAGAAAAGAAGGCTGGGACCTGAGGGTCCGGCATTGGGGTCTGGGGACAGCTTTGCCCTCTAGGGTGACAGAGGCAGCTCTGCATTTCCCACCTAGGGATTCCCCTGGAAATGCCCTGCCCTGCCAAGTTCTTAGGCTCCTGAGAAGAATTGCTAGGAAGTTGGCAGAGAGAGGCAAGGGGCTTTCCCCAGCCTCCTCCGGGGCTGGACATCACCCCGCCCCTGGGGACAGTCTGTCTTTCTGGCTCTCTGCTGCCCCTTGAAGCCAAAGGTAGGAGTGGCAGCAGTAGCAGCCTCTCTTGTTTGTCAAGGGCTAGCTTAGCCAGGGATTCCTGCCTGGTGCTGTATATGCAAGCCTTGCTGAAACCTTCCAGCAGGTGTCATTAACCCCATTTTACAGATCTGGATATGGAGGCTCAGAGAGGCTAACTAGCTCGAGGTTGCAGTTAGGAAATAGCAGAATCAGAACTAGAATTTAGACCAGTGGCTTTTCCAGGGGGAAAGAGGAAAAAGAAATAGAGAACAGGATGGAAGAGAATAGAAATAGGTGAGGGAAGGGACCCAGGTAGGGGGTCTGTCATATTCCTTGTTGCCTACAGAGCAAAGTTCACTCCTTAGTCTGGTACTCGAGGGTTTCCTTGATCCAGCTTCTCTTCTGCTGTCTCATCCCTGGATCCCCTGCATTCTGAGCTCTGCAAGGGTAAGGGATCTGTCAGATTCAGGACTGGATTCTCAGCACCTAGCGCGGCCCAGGTAAGTGTTGGTGAAAATTGATTAAATGTGGGCCAGGCACAGTGGCTCATACCTATAATCCTAGGACTCTGGGAGGCTGGGGCGGGAGGATTGTTTGAGCTCAGGAGTTCAAGACTGGCCTGAGCAAGAGCGAGGCCCCGTCTCTACTAAAAGTAGAAAGAAACTATATGGACAACTAAAAATATATAGAGGAAAAATTAGCTGGGCATGATGGCGCATGCCTGTAGTCCCAGCTACTCGGAAGGCTGAGGCAGGAGGATGGCTTGAGCCCAGGAGTTTGAGGTTGCTGTGAGCTAGGCTGACGCCACGGCACTCTAGCCTGGGCAACAGAGTGAGACTCTGTCTCAAAAAAAAAAAAAAAAAAAAAAAGAAAGAAAGAAAGAAAGAAAGAAAATTGATTAAACATAGCGAGGTGTGTGCTAGCATCACCTAACGTGTGGGGGACCCTAGGCAAGTCTCTTAAGGCTTAGTTCCCTTGCCTGTAAAATAGGAAGTTAAGAAACCAAAGAAGTTCTTTGTTTTTTTTTTTTTTTGATGGGAGAGTGCAAAGGCAGTCCCCCACTACCACAAATTATGCAGTCCAGTTTTCCCACACCTGGGGAAATCGCAGTGGGGCAGCACATCCGGAGTGCAATGGATAAGCCTCACCCTGGGAAAACCACCCTGGTGATCATGGCATCGCCCCTGACAGGTAAGTATGAAACCAAAATTTTTCAAACGACTTCTGCCCCAATCTTTTTGTGATCCCATCAGTCCTAGGAGAAACCGAGGCTCAAGATGGCCTGGGCAGCTCCTAACCCCTACAACAAGGCCAGAGGTGCCCAGGGCCACAAAGAACAGGTGGCAGAATCTAATTCCCACTTTGGAGAATTAAATGGACCTGGTGTGGGTGGCCATTCGTTTTGTTCTACATTGTCTACCTCTCCCTCCAATCCCAAGCTATTGTGGGTGGCCAGCGGCCAGCACCAATTTCAGTGGAGAACCAAGGAGAAGGTTAGGGAGGTGGACGAGGGCAGGGCCCGAGGGGAAAGGCTGCCTGGGAAAGGGTGATGACCAGCGAGAAATGGGGGAAGGGAGGTGGCGCCCGGGAGAGTAAGGTGACTGGAAGGGCGGGGCCCCAGGGCCAGGTCCCAGCGAGGAGGCAGCGGATAGGAAAGCGTTTTTGGATGGGGCAGAGCAGCTGGTGGGCCCGATCGGACAGACAGACACACACGGCCAGCCCGGAGTGGAAAGAACAGTTTATGCTGTGCTTTATTAAAATGTGCATCATTCTTTTATTTTAAAATGTGCATCATTGTCTCGTGCTCGGCGCGTGCGACCTCAGCGTGGTGGCCCGCGGAGGGCCTCGTCCCCGCCTGGCTCCCGCGGAGCCGCCGTGCGCGGGCGAACTCAGGTGGCGCGGGCCCGGGGGCTCCCGCCCATGGCCAGGTAGACGTCGATGGGCACGTGCAGCAGCGTCAGACAGTGGCAGCCCGGGCAGCGCCGAAGCGGCCTGGGGAAAGCCGGGCGCGACGCGGGGCGCTGAGGCGGGGGCCCAGCCCATCCTGTTGGGGTGCACCCGGGACCCCCGGGATGCGGGCGTGGATGTGGCTGGGGAGCCCTGGGGTGGAAAGTGGGGCGGAGCGCGGGGCCGCGGGGAGCCTCACCTGACCGGGTTGTGCTCCGTAGCTACCGGCTCCGGGCTGTCCTGGGACTCGGGGGCGGCGGCAAGGCCAGGGGAGTCTCCCGCCTCAATGGGGAATCTTCGACCCTGCGGGGGCTCCTGGGCACTCATGTCCAGGCCCCGGGGCGCTCTGCGCGGGGAGGGCGGTCAGGCCGCTCCCAGGCGGCCGGGCGCCCCCTCCCCGCGCCCGCCCCTGGGCCGTTGCTCACCTGCCGGAGGCCGAGGCCGGTCCCAGGCTGGAAGCAGCTGCCCGAGCCCTGGCCGCGGGAGGACGCTCCGGTCCAGGCGGAGCCGGGCAGGTGTCTGCGGCGCGCCCGGGCCCGGGCGTCGAGGGGGAGGGCTGCATTGTGACCCGGGCTGCGGCGCGCTGACCTCACAGAGCCCGTTCCTCCCGCCGGGGAACCCCGCCAGCGCCGCAGGCCGCCCGGCCACTTAGCACGAGCCGGAGCCCGGAGCTGAAGGCTCTTGCCATGGCGCCTTGAGACCGGGTCGCGCAGCCCCCCGGCCGCTCGATGGGGGCGCAGGAGGCCAGGGCAACGCGCCGGGAGGAATTCCTCGGCCCATGCGGACACCCGGGAGCGCCCTCCCATGCGGGGCTGCCACTCGCTGTCTGGCGCGGGGGCGGCGGTGACTTAACCTGTGCTGGGTTTGGTGGTGGAGGGCAGGTAGGGGCACTGCCCATTTTGGCCAAGGGTCACACAGCATTTACATCACAATTGGGCCAGAGTTTAAAAATGTCTGGTCCTCTCCCTCCCCACCACCCGCGGTTGTGTCCAGACAATGTTCTAGCGCTGGGGGCGGCTGCGGATGAGGTCCTTGGGGGGAAAAGAAGCAGGCCAAGGGCGATGGTGGAGTAGAGCTGCCTCGCAGAGGCAGCATGAGCTGAGAGGGTGATAGGAAGGAAGGAGGCGCTAGACAGCATGGAGGACTTTCTGCTCTCCAATGGGTACCAGCTGGGCAAGACCATTGGGGAAGGGACCTACTCAAAAGTCAAAGAAGCATTTTCCAAAAAACACCAAAGAAAAGTGGCAATTAAAATTATAGACAAGATGGGAGGGCCAGAAGGTGAGCTGGGGCCGCTTTGGAGGAAGGGAGGGCTGGCTGAGGCGGGTGGGTGCTTCCGTGGGTCAGAAAGATCATTCCCTCTTCCCTTCTAGTTGGAGCCTAGCAAAGCCCCCAGATCTGGGGTCTGGGGTAGGTTACTGGGGAACAAAGGGATGCTGGGAGTCCAGGAACATCACACCCAAGATTAAAGTGGCATGAAGGGAAGGATCAGAGCTGGCCAGGCTTCTCCTGTTCCAGGAGGGGAGCAGAGACAGGCAGAGAGGCCACAGCCAGGGCTGGCAGAGGGCAGGAGTTGGCACCAAGGCCGGTGGAGCTGGGGAAAAGGCAAGCAGGGCTCCCTGAGAGCGCTGTGGGTCAGGACACAGGGGTGGGAGGACCTGGCGCACCACCCTGTGGGCAAATCAGGTCTCCTGAGATTCAATGCTTTGTCTAAAAGTCCCCAGAACGTCTTGTTATCTGTGGTCTCACAGACTGCTCACAAATGGTCCCTGAGATTAGCAGGGAGTAGTTCCCTTGAATAATATACTAACTACAAAAATAACAGAAGTGAACAATCTTTGCAATGTTCAAGCAGCTAGACACACTTACGACCATCAAGGGAGGCAAGAAACAAGACCCAGACAAGGTGGGCAGACAAAAGCTGGAAGACAGGAGACAGGAGTGAGGAGTTAGGTCCTCTGCTCTTGATAACCCATCTCTCCTCCCCTTGTTTCCTCAGAGTTTATCCAGAGATTCCTGCCTCGGGAGCTCCAGATCGTCCGCACCCTGGACCACAAGAACATCATCCGGGTGTATGAGATGCTGGAGTCTGCTGACGGGAAAATCTACCTGGTGATGGAGCTGGCTGAGGGAGGGGACGTCTTTGACTGCGTGCTGAATGGAGGGCCACTGCCTGAGAGCCGGGCCAAGGCCCTCTTCCGTCAGATGGTCGAGGCCATCCGCTACTGCCATGGCTGTGGCGTGGCCCACCGGGACCTCAAGTGTGAGAATGCCTTGCTGCAGGGCTTCAACCTGAAGCTGACTGACTTTGGCTTCGCCAAGGTGTTGCCCAAATTGCGCCGGGAGCTGAGCCAGACCTTCTGCGGCAGCACAGCCTATGCCGCCCCCGAGGTGCTGCAGGGCATTCCCCACGATAGCAAGAAGGGTGACGTCTGGAGCATGGGCGTGGTCCTGTATGTCATGCTCTGTGCCAGCCTACCTTTTGACGACACAGACATCCCCAAGATGCTGTGGCAGCAGCAGAAAGGGGTGTCCTTCCCCACTCATCTGGGCATCTCGGCCGAATGCCAGGACCTGCTCAAGAGGCTCCTGGAACCAGATATGATCCTCCGGCCTTCAATTGAAGAAGTTAGTTGGCATCCATGGCTAGCAAGCACTTGATAAAAGCAATGGCAAGTCCTCCCCAATAAAGCAAGGGGAGAAAGCAAACCCAAAAACCTGCTTCTAAAATGGTGATATATATTTTACACTTTAAGTTTACCTTTCCTAAAACTTAACTATACCCTCCCCAGCCTTACTATTCTTTCCCTTTAAATATCTTCATGGAACCAAAGGGCCTTATTCAGACTTCCCTTTTATTATGGCTGACAAGAGATTTCCATACAGGTGTTCAACTAAAGTTAATTAAAATAGACCCCAGAATCATACACACACAGGGGGAGGAGAGGAGAGGAGGAAAATGACCAAGAGCAATTGGAACCACTGTTGCTGCAACTTCCTTTCCAAATAAAAGCAGAAGCATTGGGCAGAAATGGCCTCCTGACTCCTTGTCTTGGTGAGAAGCCTGTTGGGGGCCCTGTTCCCTCCTCACCCCAAAGGCCAAGCTGAACCTGGGAGGAGGACCAGGGACTTCCTCCAGACCCAGGCTATCCCCCAACCCTGCCTCTGGCTCCAAGAGGAAGCCACCCCTGCACAAGCATGTGTCCCACCCTGGCCCAGTGCAGCTGCCGTGGGGAACAAAAACAGATCCCCAGACACCTTCCAACTTCTGTTGAATCACTTTAATGCTGTTAACGGCAAGTCTGTAAAAGGTTCAGGACAAAGTTCTTTTTTCTTTTTTAATTATAAAACTAACAGCTGTTAGAATCTTTTTTTCTTTTTCCTTTTTTTCTTTTCTCGGCTACAAAATACTCTGGGGGAAATGCATTATAATTTAAAATATATAATATTGCACAAACAACCAAAAGGTTAATTAAACTAAAGAAATAATTACAAAGAGAAAAACCCCATCCCATCAAAAAAAAAAAAAAAAAAAAAAGATTCAGCATTCTCTCCATCCCACCCCCTCACTGAAGGTTTGAAGTGGAAGTGACCACCACTCTCTTGGCGTCCCTGACCACGATCCCTTTAAATCACTGGTGAACACACCAGATTATGTACAAGAATCACCACAGCAACATCGTGAAGCACCAGGGTCTCCAGGGATTCCTGCAGCCCCTCATTCCCCCAAGAGAGGTGCAGCTTTACCAGAGTGGAGGGTGAGAGCCACAAAGGCTGGGTCTGTCTTCAGGAAGAAGAGCGTTTGCAGAAGCCCGCTGAGCATCTCAAGGTCGCTCCCAGCACATCCCTTCAAGACGCAGAAGGGTTGAGGCGGAGAAGCTGGGCTCACCGGAGTTGTAAGAACTCTGCTTTGATCACTGCTCTGTACCGCTGGTAGCTGGCTTGTGTCCTAAGCTACAAGGGAGTCGAGGTGGGTAGCTGGTTGGACAAGGTATCCTGCCAGGCAACGCACAGAAGGGCCTGAAGTGGCCCCCTCCCTTCTTGGGGAGGGGAAGAAATGCAAGAGCGGACTACTCTTGCAGGTGGCACAGCTGGGCTAAGGACTTGGGTGCATCTGACATGAAGAAGCCCTAGGAAAGGCATGGGGACGTACCAGCATGGGCTGGAGGAAGGGAAGGAGGTGGGTCACGGTTTGGTCTCTAGATTCTGAACCCCAAGGAACTTTTCCAGGAATGGAAAATGCCTGGGAGGGGGAGATTCTCAAGAGAGGCAAATTTCCCAGAGATGAGTGCCTCTTACCCACTGGGATAGGAACCAAAATGTGTTCGCTCTCCCTGTTTAGCCAGGGGCAGGTGGCTTGGCCATCCTTGCCTGCTTATGGGTGGAGAGAGCGTGTTGTCTTGGCTTCCTCCAAGAGACTGGTGGTTTAGCTTCGGTCTACACAGGCAAAAGGGCCAGAGCTATCCCTTGGGACTTCCCAGCAGGAAGTCCCCAGGAACGTGGGTATTCAGCAGAGAAATGTAGGCTCTTCTGGTGAGGGGGGTCGGTTTCCTCCCCCTTAGGTCATCCTATGGTTGGCACAAGTCAGAATTCCTGGCTTGGATTTAGAGAGCCCCTTCCCAGGTGTGAGCAGAGGCCCAAAGGGCCAGCAGGGAGCCACCCAGAATCTGTGCCCAGAACTCTGGTTGGCAGAGGAGATTTGGGGAACATTCTCAGTCAGTGTCTTCCAGGGCCGAGCTGAGACGAGCGAGGGAGGTGGGAGGTGCTGTGGGTGAGGGAGCAGCTCGCTCTGGCTCCCCTCATTCCCAGTCCTCCCACTCTACATCTTCCAGCTGCAGATGGGAGGGGATAATGGAGAGCACAAATACATATTTACTCCTTTGAGTAGCCCAGACCCAACCCCCCCTTGCTGGGCAGAGCTGCCTCCATCCCCCACCCCAGGCCATCCCAGGCCCACACCGGGCCTCTACTGTGAGAGTAAACCCCTACTCTACGGAACGTGTCTGGGGAGCAGAGCTGCCCTCTGCCTGAGAGGTGGAATTTTCTCCTATTACTACTTTTGGCCTGCTGTCATCTGAGCCCTGGTATGATGGATTACAGAATGATTCTGCTCAGGTATACTGTGTGCCAAGTTTTAAAGGGGGCTGCAAAGACACTAAAAGCCAGCAAGCCCCTGTGGCCTGAAAGGGCACCGTGGGCCTTCTCTGCCCTGGGTATAGTGAGGTCACAGGTGCAAAATACCCTTGGGTAGGTAGATCACTACTTCCCCAAAGCTTCAGTTTCCCAGTATGAAAAACAAGGCCATTCAAATGTCTTTTTCATCTGTCCACCTCCCTCTAGCAGGTTCATGAGTTACATGAATGACGGAAGGGATCATGTGGTTTGTATATGATGGTGAAAGTAACACTGACGTGAATCGAATGTCTGGGCTACAGCCTCCTCAGTCCTGTCACTTACTAGCTGTGAGAGCTTTTGACTGTTCCAGCCACTCATTCAAAATGACCCACTCTTTTTTTTTGAGACAGTCTCACTGTCACCCCAACTAGAGTGCAGTGGCATCATCATAGTTCACTGCAACCTCAAACTCCTGGGCTCAAGCAATCCTCCTGCCTCAGCCTCCCAAGTAGCTGGGATTACAGGCGTGCGCCACCACACTGGGCTAACTGTTCTATTTTTAGTAGAGACAGGGTCTCCCTCTTGCTCAGGCTGGTCTTGAACTCCTCAGCTCAAGTGATCCTCCCACCTCAGTACCTCCCAGAGTGTTGGGATTACAGGTGTGAGCCACTGCACCCAGCCTCTGACCCACTCCTGACGCTGGGAGGTAGCGAAGAGTAAGACCAATAGATAAGGCCTCTCTGAGCTTAGTAACTGGAATGAGTTTTATGGTGTTATCACTAGTATCTATCGAGTGCTACTATGTTGCAGGCACTATCCGTGTCTACGTGCATTACCTCATTACAGCTTATAAGCCAGGCCTTATAATGATCAATTTCATGTTTTAGATGGGGAAACAGGCTCAGGTTAAATAACTTGATCGCCTTGGTCTTTTGTTTCCAAGGCCAGGAATCTGCTCAGGCCCCACACTTGGAGACCATGAGTCAGAAGGTCTGGGCAGGGTCCCGCACCTGTATTTTTAAGTAGTTCCCCAGATGATTCTGACACAGAGCTAAGGGCAAGAACTCTCCCATCCATCCACCCTGGAACTGGGGGGAAGCAGAACCTGCTGATGACAACTGTTGTGGGCCTGCGTGGGAGGCCCCTTCCTGCAACCTGCCACTTCAGATGGAAGCAAGGATCTCCCTGAGGGGACAGCTGGGCTCAGTGGGGAGAGTTCTCAGACCCTGGGGTCACTGGGCTTGCTTCCTTCTGGCCAACCAGGCCCACTCACCTCGCCAGAGGCATCCACTTTGGAAAGTGCCATCTGCACTTCTTCTTCAGTCATGTCTAAGTCAAAGTCCTTCTCCCAGTCCTCACTGATGTCCGTACTTGAGCCTGGAACCATGAGCCACAGTGTGAAAGGCAGGCGGGGGCAGGGAAAGGGGTACCTGAAGAGGTGGTAGCAGGGGATGACAGCGCTCTTTAAAAGGGCCTGACAAATACACATTGCAAGTCTTTACATTCTCTTTTCACTCTGGCTCAGCAATCTCACTTTTAAAAATATATTCTAAGGAAAAATCCTGGATTCAGCCAAAATTTAGCCAAATGTTCACTGTAGTGCTATTATAGTGATGAAAACATAGAAACAACCTGAAAGTCCACTGATAAGGGATTATAAAAATAAATGGTGTAGTTACATGATGAACATTGTGTGGCTTTTAAAGGTTAGGCTGTAAAGAACTTTATGTCCATGGCAAAATAGTCTTAAACTATTAAGTGAGAAAAAGCAGGTTACTAAAGAATGGAGAAGCACTTTGGCCCAGAGGCTCCAAGGGAGCCACAGAAATCTCCCTGAAGAAATAAACAGTGAACCTCTTCCTCCTCACTCACTCCATTCTACCTACACTGATCTTACGCCTCCTGAAACACACTGGGCACACTCCTACCTAGTGCCTTTCACAGGCTGTTCCCTGTACCTGGAACTCTCTTCCTCAGATATTCACAAGGCCAACTTCCTCACCTCCTTCATGCCTTTGCTCAAATCTCACCTTCTAAATGTGGCCTATTCTCACTGTCCTATTTCAAATTGCAACCCATCCCCCTTACTCTGCTTGAATTGTCTTTTTTCCATTACATTTATCACTTTCTAACATATTACATAATCAGACTTAATATGCTTATTGTCTATCAATAGAAGAGCTAGAATGTGAGCTCCATGAGGGCAGGGATCTTTGTTTTGTTTCCTTATGTATTTCGAGTGCCTGGAGCACATAGTTGGCACTCAATAAATATTCACAGACCCTCTTCTCTAAACCAGGGGTTGGCAAACTATGGCCCCTGGGTCAAATCTAGCCAATCACTTGTTTTTGGAAATAAAATTCTGGATTGTACCCATGTCCCATTTGTTTACATATTATCTATGGCTGCTTTTGTGCTACAACAGCAGAGTTGGGTAATTTCAACGAAATACTTCTCAAAAAGCCTAAAATATTTACGGTCTGGCCTTATGCAGAAAAAGTTTATCAACCCTTGCTGTAGGTGGTTCTGATGCCTGCTGAAGTCTGACAACCACTACTCTAAACATCCATATTTGAGTATGACTTCTTGTGGGCAATATTAAACATGTACATGCGAAAGTTATTACTAAGAAGCAAAATACACAAGTAGATCCCTTAAAAAAGTATATACAGTATGGTTCCACTTAAAAAAATACGCTCACAGATGCATGTGCACGTGCAGAAAAGATAAGCAAGATACTCACAAAAATATAAGTTATCTCTAGGTGATGAGGTCATGGGGTGATTTTTCTTGGTGCTTTTTTTTTTTTTTTTTTTAAAGAGATGGGGGTCTCTGTCGCTCAGGCTGGAGTGCAGTGGCATGATCATTGTTTATTGCAGCCTCAAAATCCTGGGCTCAAGCAATCCTCCTGCCTCAGCCTCCTGAATAGCTGGGATTACCGGCACGCACAACTGTACCTGGCTAGTTTTTAAATTTTTTTGTAGAGATGGGGTCTCGCTATGTTGCCTGAGCTGGTCTCAAACTCCTGGGCTCAAGTGATCCTCCTGCTCTGGCCTCTCAAAGTGCTGGGATTACAGGCATGAGCCACCGTGCCTGGCCCCTTTTGTCTAAAATGAACACATATTACTTTGTAATAGTTTTTTTTTCTTTTTTAAAGCACCTGTGAAGAGTAGGTCCTTGATCCTCCAATGGCACGATTGGTAAATATTTCTGTTTCTTTTATCCTACCTGCTCTTCATCAGGTGCCCAGGCTCTGAGACCTCCCCCTAAGCTACGCCCCTACATTCCTTATAAGGTGTCTTGCACTAGCCTCTCTTCCAGACACAGAGCAGTCTCTGGAGCCAGGCAGACCTGAGTTAAATACTGTTTCTTTATCTACTCTGTAGACTTGGGCAAATTATTCTGGGCTTCAGTCTATTTATAAAATAAGAACAGTCAGGCATGGTGACATGCACGTAGTTCTAGATATTCGGGAGGCTTTAAAACAAACAAACAAACAAACAAACAAACAAAAAATACATATATGGATAGAATCAACCTGTAAAAAACCACTGGAGGTGGCCAGGTGAGGTGGCTCATGCCTATAATCCTAGCACTCTGCGAGGCCAAGGCCAGAGGATTTGCTTGAGCTCAGGAGGTTGAGACCAGCCTGAGCAAGAGTGAGACCCCATCTCTACTAAAAATAGAAAAATTAGCTGGGTGTTGTGGCATGTGCCTGTAGTCCCAGCTACTTGGGAGGCTGAGGCAGGAGGATCCCTTGAGCTCAGGAGTTTGAGGTTGCAGGCAGTGCGCTATGATGATGCCACTGCACAAAATAAAACTCTGTCTCAAAAAAAAAAAAAAAAAAAAAGAACCACTGGAGGAACTTATTTCTTAGACTGCAGATTCCTACCCTGCCCACACCCCCAGCCCCTAATTGAGATTCAGCAGGTCTAGGTGGTAGCTGAGGAGTCTGCATTAGAAACAGGTACCTGGGTGACTGTGTAGACCTGCAGTTTGAGAAACAATGGTGTTAGAGCTGTGAATGTAAAGTGCCTGCTACACATATATATATATACTGGGTATTTAACAAATGGAGACACATTTCTTCTAAAGGCCTTGTCATGGAGCTAAGTCATTTTGCACATGGCTTCACAGGAAATCAGGGTAGATCAGCAACCAAGACCCAGTTCTTCTGACTCTGCATCTAAGTCTCCCAGTGCCTTCAGAACACTTTAGTGGCACTCACTTGGCTGTCAGTGCAGGCTTCCTGCAGGTTAGAAGCAGGACTCCTGGCTGATTCCTCACTTCAGAGCTTTGGCTGTGGCCATGACAGCATTCCCTAACCTGTTGCCCTCTAGGGACTTGAAACTCCGTCTTCAGGCTTAAATGCTAGAGCAGACCCTTTCAGGGGTAGAGAGAAGAGTATCAGCCAACACTTGTGGAGCATCTGACATGCAATTCTGGGGTGGGTATTAACAACAGTTCCAGTTTACAGATGAGGAAATGAAGGCTGGGGTGGCAGAATGAGATGTGAAGCTGGGTTCTCTCTGCCATCTGCCTCCTCCCACTATCATGTCCTGTCACACCAAGAGAGCACTAAGATCTCCATTACACTGCATGCAGCAGAGAAGTGACCTATGCAACAACAATTTAAGACTTCAAGATGGGGTTCCACTGTTTTTGTTTTGTTTTGAAGAGAGGGGAGTTTTCAGGTGATTACTAACCTCACAGTGCTGTCACTCACAGTTCATTCTGTTCAACTGGCTCTCTGCTTCCCCAGGTAAGAAATGGAGGTAAAAATTGCTCCCAGGTCACAGTCAGTCATGAAATGCGGCCTTATCTCCCAGGCTCTTCCCAGGCTCCTTCCAGGCCCTAATCTCCCCTAACCTCCACTGCTGAGAGAAGCTGAGCAGGGTAATCTCTCAGATCACATGGATCCTGGGACAAAATGCAGGTGGGGAAGCAGCTCCGCAACAACGGGGATCACCCTGGGATCCTGGGAGACCTCATGGCCAGGCCACCCCAAGAGACTGCTGTATCCAGAGACCAAGTCTCATGTCATCCTGGGACATAGCGCAAGAGAGAAAAGGAGTCACTCTGTTTCCAAGCCAATCTTTTAAGATTTAAAATACCCTGGAGGGGTATTTTGGATGTGGCAAAAAAGTTGACACCAGGGCTTTAATTCCTGCAGTAATCCTCTACTGTTCCCGCCGTCCCAGCTTAGTCCAAGACCCTGGCTTCCTCCACCTAACTGACCACAGTCCCATCGCATGGGTCTTCTGCAGCACATCCCCAGCTCCTCTCTTCATGTGCCCCCGAGTGCAGCGGAGGCAGCGCAGCAGAGACCACTCCCATAATCTCAATTTCAGCCAGTCGCCAACCACTCATTTTTTCTGATCACCCTCTTTGTAGCCCAGTTCCCAATGGAACCCAGAATTCTTTAACCCTCCAACTGTTTCACTATCCTTCATTCCCTCTACCCAGCTCCGGTTCCATGAGCCATCATTCTGATCACTTCTTACGTATACTTGGACTTTCTTCTTTTCATCCACTGTTGTACACCCGAACTTGAACCTTGGTTAAATCCAACTCCCCATCTGCTCTATGCCTGTACCTGAGCAACTGAATATGGCTGGAAAAAAGTACAACAGGGCTGATGGTCTCACTTAAAATCTAAGACCACTACACCTCAGTGGGCCCTAGGACCACCCACCAGCAACCCCACTACACCTGTCAGGTCCATCACCTGCTCTTCCCTCTCCTACAGGACTATTTCACAACTATTCTTTTCCTACCAGTAGAAAAATGGGGAAAATCGCACAGATCTTTTAGGGCTTTTGTGAGGATCAGGTGATATGCATATCAAATGCTTAACACAGATCCAGACAGAAAATGCTCAGAAAATGTTACTTTTATCATCATCATTTCCCCAAAGCAGGGCTCCCCTCAAATCTTCCCTGGTTGAGGATCTATCGTGAAACAATTACCTTGGATTGTTTCAGGATAGATCAGTTATCACCATAGATCCTGTTTACAAAGCAAACAGAGGCTTAGAGAAGATCAGTAACTTGGCTGAAATCACATGGCTTATGAACAAAGCTCAGATTTGAACCCAGAACTGTCAGAACCCAAGCCCTATGCCTCCACACTCTGCTGCTTTATAGCACCAAATCCAACCTTTTGAATATAGCTTAAGATTGTGAGTTCTTAAGTTCTATTTCTGAGCCAACCCGCCCACCTTTCTTGTACTTTCTTTTCCTAGGAGACAACACAGAAAAGTGGGCTTTGGTCACCACCCCTTATATGTGCCCCATGCCCTCTGCTATTAATATATGGGCTTTGTAGGCCCCCTCAGCCTGGACTACCACTCCCCAGTCCCTGCCCCAAACTCTCCAACTCCCCTATACAACGCCTGCCTCCTTGGTGAAACTCCCGCTGATGCCCAGAGATTCCTTCTTTCTCTGAATTCCTCCAGTGCCAAGCCTGGCCCTCCTACTTCAAGTTTGTCATAAAGACTGCAGCTTCTGCCCCTCCCCTCTCAGTGTCCCATAAAGAGCAGGTAGGAGCTCAATGGGTGACACCTCACTGAATCAGAGCCAGAAGGAAAGCACTGCACAGGAGACTAGAAACCCCGTGGTTTCCATCAGGGAGCAGGGTGGGGGTGGGGTGGAGCCCATTTCCCACCCACTGCAGCAAACTGGTCCCTCACTGTGCCAGCAGGTCAGGCCTCACCTGCTGGGTGAGCTTTGTGGCTGTGACTGGTACTGAGTGGTAGTGAAGACAGGAGCATGTGTGTGTGAAGGGTTGCGGGCGGGGGGAGGGTCTTGCCGATAATCAGCTATCTCTGGAGGGGTATTTTGGATGTGGCAAAAAAGTTGACACCAGGGCTTTAATTCCTGCAGTTACAGAGGTTGCCGTTTGACATAAGGAGTCTCCAGTCTAAAATTCCATTATACAGATAAGAAACTGAAGCTCTATTATTAAAGCTGGGTCACTGTGAGTTCATGACTGTTCATTTTATCCTTCTTCAAACTGTACATAAGTTTTGTTTATGTATTTCCTAATAATAATGAAGGCTTAGGGAAGCTGAA
The DNA here is from genome assembly GCF_041146395.1 of Eulemur rufifrons. NCBI lineage: Eukaryota > Metazoa > Chordata > Mammalia > Primates > Lemuridae > Eulemur > Eulemur rufifrons. Next base: position 22,102,256 of record NC_090990.1, read on the forward strand.
TGACCTTGCTAAGGTTACACAGGGAAGAAGACCCTTTACATCAACGTCACAGGGAGTCCCAACCCAGGGCAAGGCTGAATTGTCCAAAAAGATAGAAATTGGCACAGTGTAGCAGTTAAGGGCATCGGCTTGGAGTCAGAAAGACCTGGGTCTGAATCTGGGCTTGCTGGCCATGTGAACTTGAGTGAGTTACTTAACATTTCTGAGCCTCACTTTCTTTGTCTGTAAAATGAGGACAATGACACTGACCTCACTAGGTTGTAAGATATAAGCGAGAAATTAAATGCCAGGTAACATATTTAGCATGAGATCTAGCATCAACCTTACTTAAGTGACTCCTAAGGCCCCGCCAATTATAACATGCATTTTTATTTCAGAGTTTATGTGCACCTTAGAACTGACGAAACATGGTGGTAAATGGTCTACGTAGCAGCTGTCATCATTATCAATATTGCAAATGAAGAAAACCTGCTCCTAGAGTCCTAACAAGGAACAAGGAGACAAGTTGGCCTTGTGAGGTGGCCCTGCCCCCACACAATGCCCTAGGCTCAAGCTTCCAGACCTACCTTTTTTTCCATTGTTGGAGGGTGTAGACTTCCCACTGTCTGAGTTCAGCTCAAACACCCGCAAGTCTGTGGGCACCTCCTCCCTCAGAGTCTCTACTCTGGCTGGAGGCCTGGGCTCTGGGCCGCTGGGGTGGCCAGCAGGGGTTTGGGGCTTGGAGGGAATTGGGGGTGGGGGTCCAGTCTCGCCCGCATCCACAGCTGGGCCCTGTTCCTCCAAAGATGCCTCTAGCAGCTTTTGGGACAGGTCCTTGGGCAGCGCTGGTGCCTCAGGTGCAGTGGTGGCAGGGTTAGCAATCTGCGTCACGACGGAGATGCTCTCGCTGCTCTCTGATGGAGTCACCTCTGTTGGGGGCTCAACTGGGGTCACCAGATTCTCTTCACAGGGGCTCTGGGGACCAAGTCCTCCTTCAGGGGATGAGGAAGTTTTGGCCACAGGAACCTTTGCCTCTTTTGGAGATGTGGGTGAAATGCCCACAGGCTCCTCTGTAGAGAGAGAAAGGCAGGGGAACGAGAGCAATGAACCCTGGCCAGCCCCAAGACAACCTTGGAGCTCTCACGTTCCTGGCAAAGTTAAGTCTGATCAAACTAAATAGCGCCATTTTCCTCACACCCTTGCCATGATGGTTCTCCTGCAGATACTCCCTGATAGTCAAAGTCCTGCCTACCCTTCAGGCCTAATGCCTGGTGGGCTTCCAGCAATACAGCTCAAGGTGATATTACACATTAGAAAGCCAAGGCTTGAAAGCGAGAGAGTTTTGGGTTCAGGTTGGGCTCTGCTACATCTTAGGTGTTATGGCAAGCCACTTAACTTTTAATTTACCTGCCTTGTTTGTAAAAGCAGGATAATGGAGTTGTGATAAGGACTCTACATGGAAAGCTCTTAGTAAAGGCTGGGCATATGGTATAAGCACTTAATAAATGTGTTAATACTGTATCATTCAGGTGGCTCCATCATGCTATTCCAAGTAGAGCTACCAGGCAGAGGATGCTCAGCTTCTTCCCTAACCCAGAGGTTCCCAGACCAGGTTGGGCATTATCACCATGGGAGCTTGTTAAACAAAGACGTTTGGCTGCATTCCTACAGAGCCTTATGTAGAAAGTGGGGAAGGGAATCCGGATTTTCAATAAGCTCCCCAGTGACTATGAAGCGGCTGATCTGTGGGCTGGCAGGGGAATCTGCACCAATTGACACGTATGATTTCTGTACCTAAACTCAGGGTTCCACCAGCTTTGTTCAACATCCCCTCGTTAGCTCCCCTATCCTCAGCACATACAATGTGCTCATTTCCTCCCTGGGCACCAAGTCTCTCCAGGCTTCAGAGATCATGGGCCAGAGAGTCCCCCAGCAGACAGGATCTGTCACTTGCCCATCACCTCTCAACGCCTCTTACCTTCTTCCTCCTCCCAGCCAGGCTCTTCAGAGATGCTCTGTTCTGCTCGCTGCTTTAGGGCATCCCTCCGGGCCTGCTCCTGAGTGTGGGGGAGCAGATGGCCAGGAACAGTCAGGGCACCTTCTTCCCAGACCCTGGTCCTGGTCTGAGAACTCATGGCACCCTGCCTGTGTACTTTTCTTCCCTCAACAAAATCCAGCCTGGTTCCCCCAGGGCTGAGTGGGGACCTCCCCGGGCTAGGCCAGCATACCTGCTCTAGCTGATGGACTTTATAGAAATACCGATGCCAGAATTCTGAATGGGAAACAGCTGCTGGAACCTGGAGGGACAGGAAAGTGGAGGTGAGACTTTGGGGTGTTTGTGTGGGGTCTTGTCCCCAGCCTTATCAGCCTACTCCCAGCCAGTATGGATTTCAGACATAGTAAGTGGCTTAGCAGTGACTGGCAGAGCACTTCCACCCCACTGAAGTTTTAGCCAGACCCACCTTCCTGGCCCAGTTTGGCCAAGGAGGGAGATAAGAACTCCCATCAGGCTTTGCTGGCCTTTCCCTTTCTCACCATTCTCTGACTGCCAGAAGCCTGGCAAATCAGCTTCTCCCACGTGGCTTGTTGGCCCAGGACATGGCTGGTCTGGCTCTACAGGGTCTCCCACTGCTCTCTGGACCAGATGACTCCACAGTGACTCTGGACATGTCCCTCCCACCTCCCGACACCTCAAGCCTGGAGCTGGCTGAGGTCCTGTGGACTGGGCCCTCACCATCTTGGTGTAGAGGGCCCGGATGGAGGGGCTGCCTACAAGGAGCTCTGAGATCTCCCCCTTCTTCTCCTCCAAGCAGAACTGGGAAAGCCAGGCGTCAAACAATTCCGGGGGCCCTGCAGAGGGACAGACGCTGATGGTCAGTTCCCTGGGTCTGGGGAAAGAACACTGGACCTACAGAACATACCTAAGCCTGGACATGGACAATGAGGAAAGCTTAAGGGTTTTTTGAAAGCCCACTGGCCCAAGGTGGGGGGTCAGGCAGGGTGAAGGGGTGGGGGGCCTGAGATCAGGCTGTGGCACCTATATGATCTCCAGAAGGGGCTGCAGTCTCCATTTGCTAATATCCCCACTCATTTTTAGCACACTGAACCTGGCAACTGAATCCCCTCCGCTCTGAAACAGCTGTTCTCAGGTCACATGACCCCATGTTGCCAGAGCCAATGGCTATTTCTCTGTCCTCCCCCATGTGACCACGCTACAGTTTCTGGCCCCGGGAGCCACTGCCTTCCTCTGAAAGCCCTCTTCTCTCTGGACTTCTCAACTCTTTTGTCATTTTCCTCCCACTTATCTGGTTGTTCTGAGTCTTCATGGACTCATTTTCCTTTCCTTTCCCTTTCTCTTCTCACTTTCTATTTTTTCCCAAGATAATCTCCACTAAACCACGAGTTTCAACCTCCTCTTCTTCCCACTGACAATTCCTGTGCCTCTCCTTGGAGCCCAGATTACCGTTCTGGACTCAAGATCCAGAGGTTCAGGTGTCTCGTGGATACTTCCACTGGCACAGATACTACAAACACAATGTGTGCTCATTTTTCTTCCCACTTGGTTATCCACTGGAAACTCTGGAGCCATCCTATCTCCTCCCTTATCCAATCACTCTAGATTCCACTTTCTCGGTGTCTCCTAAACACACACCTTCCTCCTCATTCTACCTGCCTCTTCCTTGGTTCTGGCCTTACCTCTGACATGAGGATTCCCACCAAGCCTCCTACGTGGTCTTACTGTTTTCTGTCTCTCCTTGTCTATTTCATCCTTCACAACATTGCTCCAAGGGCTGCTTTATAAAATGCAAACTCTGATCACCCCAGGCCTCAAAACCCTTCAATATTGGACATGGTAGCACGCATCTGTAGTCCTAGTTACTTGGGAGCCTAAAGCAGGAGGATTGCTAGAGCCCAAGAGTTCAAGGCTGTAGTGAGCTATGATCTTGCCACTGCACTCCAGCCTGGGCAACAGAGCAAGACCTTATCTCAAAAATAAAAAACAAAAACAAAACAAAACAACAACAACCCCCCCCCCCCAATAACCCTTCAATAGATCTCTACAGGAAGGCTTTTTAAGCTAGGGTCTACAGATGGGCTTCAAAGGGTCAAAGAATTCCCAAAGTGCACACAAAATTTTGTGGAGAAAGAGCACATCATTTAACAGATTTTTAAAGGCCTTTGTGACTAAAAAAAGGTCTAGAACTCACTACTGTGGAGCCTTTTAGGACAAAATTCAAACTGCTTGGTGTGGCACACAAAGCCCTTCACAATCTGGCTCCCCCTAGCAGCTCTCCCTACCTTCACTCCCTCACACACACACTGCAATCCAACATTACCAAAAGGCAGCGTGCTGCCTGCTCTTTCTGGACCTTCAAATGTACTATTGCCTTTGCCTGAATACCCTTCGCCACTTCTAAAAGTAAAACTAGTTTACTTTTAACTCTTCCTTAAAACCTCAATTCCTAGGTTCCCAGGCTGGGTTGGGTGCCACTGCCCATGTCTTTCTGTAGAAGCAGTCAGTCCACTGTCTCTATCCACCATCTCTGCTTTATTTACTGTTTCCTGTTTCTCCCTCTTAACAGCCCGCTCCTGGAGGGTTGGACCAGGTTGAGGGTTTGACTCATTTCTGATCTCCAGTTCCCAGAATGGGGCTTGCTGCATGGCAGGGGCTCTGCAAACAGGAGCTGAAGGGAAGGCAGGCACGGGAGGAGGGCTGGGAGGGAGGCTGAGCTGAGGATGAGGGATGAGGGGAGCAAAGTCTCCCCTCAGAAGGGGATGAAGACAGCTCAGTTTCAGGGAGAACAGGGGAATGTCAACCCATCACACAGGGTGTAAGGTACACACTAGCCCCACTCTGGTCCCTCTACATAGGGGGGGGCCCAGTCTCTGCTAGCTGAGACAAACAGGGCCCACAGCCAAGACTCCTTGGTCTACCTGCCCTCCAAGCCCACCCCCCTCACTGCTACCCTCTCACCATCTGGTTCATTGCAGTAGGTTGCCGGGTCTGACTGCAGGCTATAGAGGCGAGCCTGTAGGAAATGAAGAGAACAGAAATTCTGGGGTGTTGGCATAGAAAGCACCCCATCTCTGCCAGGGCACCCAACTAACCACAACCTAGCTCCTCTCCTGATGGCTGCCATACCCACAGGGCACTTATCAATTAACACTGGCACAGGGAGTGGAGCACTGGGCTAGGAGTCCAAAACTGGGGCTCTCAGATAAATGGTCTTTCACCTAATATTCCACCTCTGGGAACTAAGAAAATATAGTGTAAGCAGGCTACAAAATTATATGTATAAAATGCTTTCAAAGCCAGGTATGGTGGTGTACGCCTGTAATCCCAGCAGTTCAAGACCACCCTGAGCAACACAGTGAGACTGTGTCTCAAAAAAATAAAATAGGCCAGGCGCAGTGCCTCATGCCTGTAATCCCAGCACTCTGGGAGGCCGAGGGAGGATCGCTCGAGGTCAGGAGTTTGAGACCAGCCTAAGCAAGAGCGAGACCCCGTCTCTACTAAAAATAGAAAGAAATGATCTGGACAGCTAAAAATATATATAGAAAAAAATTAGCTGGGCGTGGTGGCACATGCCTGTAGTCCCAGCTACTCGGGAGGCTGAGGCAGAAGGATTGCTTAAGCCCAGGAGTTTGAGGTTGCTGTGAGCTTGACACCACGGCACTCTAGCCCAGGCAACAGAGCAAGACTCTGTCTCAAATAAATAAATAAATAAATAAAACAAAATAAAATGGGCCGGGCGCGGTGGCTCACGCCTGTAATCCTAGCACTCTGGGAGGCCGAGGCGGGTGGATCGTTGGAGGTCAGGAGTTCGAGACCAGCCTGAGCAAGAGCGAGACCCCGTCTCTACTAAAAATAGAAAGAAATTATATGGACAACTAAAATATATATATACAAAAAATTAGCCAGGCATGGTGGCGCATGCCTGTAGTCCCAGCTACTGGGGAGGCTGAGGCAGTAGGATCGCTTAAGCCCAGGAGTTTGAGGTTGCTGTGAGCTAGGCTGACGCCACGGCACTCACTCTAGCCCGGGCAACAGAGTGAGACTCTGTCTCAAAAAAAAAAAAAAAAAAAAAAAACAAAATAAAATGCTTCTGAAGTAAAATTTGAAAAATGTTAGTACCAATATATTAATAAAGTTCAAATTTAGGGACAAGTTTTGAAATAATACAAAGCCACCCTTCCCGATTATAACCATCCATCAAGAATTTTTAAATTTTATAGCCATTCTGCCAAGTGATCTGTAAGCTGTATTCCCACCAGGGCCACAGGGTGGCAAACTTAGCTGGCAAACAGAAAGCCCACTCTCCTTCCTCAGTATTTCATGAAGCATGGCCTACGTGTCTGCATGAGAACTTTAGCATCCTGGCCACCATACAGTGTGCAAGCAAAAAAAAAAAAAGAACTTTAGCAAGTGGTTTTGGTGATAATTCACTGTTATTATAACTTAAAATCTTATTGTGTAAACATTTCCACAATTCTGCTGGCATGTTCACCAAGTGGTGGCACTAATGCTAGTGCTAAAAAACATGTTTGAAAACTCAGTACATTTGGAATGGAAATTTAATGTGATAAAATGCTACAAGGAGGGCCTAACTGTCATGATACCACACTCTGAATTTAGAGGAAAAAATTTAGGAGAAAACATTTCATGAAATAGAAAATAAAATGCAGCAGAAATATATTAACATGGCTGTTGATTTAAGTGCTGTAAAAGGCACCTCCTCCCCTGCCTATATGTTTATTCCTACTGGAAAGTACTCTTACATAACCCAAATGTAAAGAAGATTATGCCTCCAAAGATGCTCTCCACAGCACTCCTTGTTATGGTTGAATGCTGAAAGGAATCCAAATGTGCGACTAGGGAAATAATTGAATAAATGATGCTATATTCACTTACAAAAATGTAAAGACATTAAAACATATGGTGATTAGGAAAGATGCTAATAGTTTTGTTGTAAATTTTTTAAAAGCCGCTTATAAAATTGCATGTACCAACCATCTTTTTTGTTAGAAAGAAAAATACCCAAACTATCTTTACCTATATTTGCAAACAGAGAGAAATGGAAGGTTATATACCAATGAGATATCAGGAGTTATCTTTGGGTGATGGGACTATGGGTTTAAAAATAATTATTTAATATCTTCTTGCTTATTATTCTCCAATCTATGCAATAGTTATAAACACATATTTATTTTCTGGGCTGAACCTATGTTATTTTTGTGAGTATAGTTGGACTCTAAAGCCCAGTGTTATTAGGCATCTACAGGAGATGCGGCCAGTGAATACCTTAGTGCCATCATAGGGCTCAGCTGTGCCAGAGGGTGTGCCCATTAGGGTGATGACATCGCAGTCGATTGTTTTGTCCGGTGAGGGGGCAAAGGTGTCTGAGATCACTCCTAGGAAGTCGGACAATCCCTTCTTCATTTTTTCCGTCGCTCCTGAGGAGCCTTCAGTCTGCAGAGAGAACCAGCAGAGGAAGCAAGTGTCTACGAGAAGGCTGTAATCTGGGTATGACAGGTAGAACATCAGGGCAAAGGTGGGGACCAGGGAAGTGCTCACAACCCTTTATCCCATCTTTGTGGCTGGAGAAGGAGAGGGAGACAGCCAGGGCTTTCCATCCCCCAGGTAGAGAGAACAGGGCTGCAGTAGGCCTGTGTAGATCAGAGCAGTGACCTTGATTGGCTGTTTTATCAAAATTTCAAGGCCAGTTGGCTGATCAAAAATTGGCAGGAGAGGATTCATGCATAGACATTTTGGCAGGAAAGAGGGCCTATGGGTAGAGTAGTGCAAAAGGTACTAGCTTTGGAGTCAGATATGGATTTGAATCCCAGCTCTACCACTTATTAGTTATGACACCTAAACTCTCGCTGAGTCTCAGTTTTCTTATCTGTAAAATGCAGATAAAGTATACATCTTCCATAAGGTTACTGTGAAGATTAAAAGATAAAGCATGGACAATGCCTGGTACACAGCAAATAATGAATAGGTGTATTATAATATTACAATTTTAGTATATGTGCTGCCGAAGCGAGCACGTAATATTACAATTTAATCATCATCATTGCTCAGGAAGTAGAAGTATTTTGTTGGGGAAATATGAGCAGCATGAGAACAAGACAGCCTTGACTTGCCTGGGACCTAGGACCAGTCAAAGGTCAATGTATGACCCTCCTGAAAGAGGCAAGTGGGAAACCAAGCTTGAGCCATACTGGTCAGAATACCCTCCAGCAGGTAGGGCTGAAGTGCTGAGGGTCAGGGTCAGGCTCCGAAAACCTTGTGGAAAACTATAATATTTACTCAACTATTTTTAAAATTTTGAGACAGAGTCTTGCTTTTTCCCCTGGGTAGAGTGCAATGGCGTCATCATAGCTTGCTGCAACCTCAAACTCCTGGGCTCAAGTGATCCTCCTGTTTCAGCTTTCTGAGTAGCTGGGAATGCAGGGGACTGCAGATGTGTGCCACCACATCCAGCTAATTTTTTCTATTTTTGGTAGAGACAGGGTCTCGCTCTTGTTCAGGCTGGTCTTGAACTCCTGACCTCAAGTGATCCTCCCACCTTGGCCTCCCAGAGTGCTAAGATTACAGGCGTTGGCCACCTCGCCCAGCCTAATATTTACTCTTGATTAAGCTGCCCAGGCATTATAAACCCAGAAACTATCTTAGTGCCTGGCACATGTTGGCACAGATAACATGGCTAGACTTATAGCAGTTCAGTAGGATTACTACTTGTCATTCATGCTCATCAATAGCTGTGGTAAGCAGGCAGACAGTATTTTACAAGAGAATTCAACAAAATAACCTTGGCTAAAAGTATTCCAAAACTTGGCCAGGGCTGGGCGTGGTGGCTCACACCTGTAATCCTAGCACTCTGGGAGGCTGAGGAGGGAGGATTGTTTGAGCTCAGGAGTTTGAGACCAGCCTGAGCAAGAGCGAGACCCCATCTCTACTAAAAATAGAAAGAAATTAGCTGGACAACTAAAAATATATAGAAAAACTTAGCCGGGCATGGTGGCATATGCCTGTAGTCCCAGCTACTTGGGAGGCTGAGGCAGAAGGATTGCTTGAGCCCGGGAGTTTGAGGTTGCTGTGAGCTAGGCTGACGCCATGGCACTCACTCTAGCCCGGGCAACAAAGTGAGACTCTATCTCAAAAAAAAAAACAAAACAAAACTTGGCCAGGCACAGTGGCTCATGCCTGTAATCCTGGTACTTTGGGAGGCTGAAGTTGGAGGATCACTTGAGGCCAGGAGTTTGAGACCAGCCTGGGCAACATAGTGAGACCTCATCTGTATAAAAAATAAAATTAGCTGGGCATGGTGGCTCATGCCTCTAATCCCAGCTACTCGGGAGGCTGAGTCGGGAGGATCCTTGATTCAAGGAGTTCCAGCCTGGGAGACAGAGCGAGACCCTCTCTCTACAAAAAAGAAAAAAAAAAAATCCAAAACTTATTTTTTATAACATGGCCTCTAATCACAAGGTAATTGATTCAGCTTACTCTATTATCCTTCCCAAAACTTTATTTTAAGGAAAATATTATGGCAATAGGCAAAGATTTAACAATCAGAATGTTCATTGCAACTCTGTGTATAATGCTAGAAAAAAACGAAAATATGAAATTAGGAACTGCTTAAATCCACATAATGGAATGCCATGCCATTCAGTATGCTTTAGAATGAGGTTTACAACAATTATTAAGTCAGAAAGCAGGTTTCGTACAAAACATGGTATTCAGTTGATCCCAGTTTTGAAAAAGAAAGTGTACATAAGGAGTATACTCTCAAAATATTAACAGTAGTGATCTCTGGGAGACGGAATTATGGGTGTTTCCAGGTCTGTCTCTTTCATTTTACTTACCTGTATTTTCTAAATTGTCAACAGTGAATGATTTTGCTAATGGAAAACATTTGCTAAAACACTACAGAAGTGGGAAAGCTAATTATTACTTAATATATGTAGCTTGTTTGCTTGCCAGACTCAATTCTTTCAAAATGAGAGGAGTAATAATCCCATATTTTCCTCCCTACGGGGATAATCACCCAATGGTAGAAAGGTTGGGAACCCCCGCCAGGATCCTAGGGCAGGTCAGGCTGCAAGAGGCAGTCGCTGGGAGGGTGTGGGTAGTACTCACAGCCAGTTTCTCCTTGACCACACTGGCAGTGGCTGCAATGGTACAGGCCGTGTCATGCTGCACCACCTGGGTAAACTCTGTCAGGTCCCGCTTCATGAACTCCAAGGCTTCAGAGGACTAGGAGAAGACAGAGAGGGATGCCAGGGCCGGCTGGCCCCACCACCCCTTATTCGTGCTCCCTCTGCTTCTTTAGTACCAGAAGACACATGCAAATCTCAAGTGACACAAGGAGCCTGGGCTCACAAACAATGCTCACTTGTCCCAATTCCACAACCTGGGTTTACCCGACAGCAGAGAGTGCCGGGGAACTCCTGCTACTCTGAGCCTGGGGGCTGAGTCTTAACCCACGCACTCATAAACTGTGCGGCCATAAGTCAGTCTCACCTAGTCCTCAGTTTTCTCCTATAAAACTAGGGAGGTGGCCCAGATCAGTGATTCTCAAAAGCAAACTGGGGGAGGCGGGGCACATAAAGCCTGAAAACAAAACAAACTTTGACGAATGGTTTTGATATGCTTCAAGTCATATTTGTTTCAAATTTCAAATAACATGAAGAAAAGGTGTATGATTTTTTTCTCAAAGAACAGTGTTTCTATTTTTACTTTTTTTTGTTACAGCGAAATTGAGTTGATAGGAGGCAGTATGTGAAATTATTTGTCTTCAGGTCTTATAAAATATGTTGCATTAGTAACAGCAATAGGTTTGAAAGCTTTTATGAGTAATTCTTAGCAATTTAATATCAGTAAAAAGGCACGTGAATTTTACATTCAACAGAGGGAGGAAGGGTCAAGAGAAATAAATACTAAATCAGATTCTCTCAGAGGCCGTCTTGGTTCCACCATTCCAGGGTTCTAGTCAATTTGGGCAGAACTGATATTTGCTCCTGTCAAACCAGTCTGCTGCTCACCCTGCACTCAGGCACAGCTGGAGACAGCAGCCCTCATGCCCTGTCTTACTTCATACTCACCACCTCTAGGATGCTTTCCTGGGCTCTCTCTCTCCAGGAAGTAGTCACCCCCTCCCATCCCTCTGTTAGCCCTATCATTTTAAACTGGTTTTATCATCTGCATTCTTTGAAGCATCTTTTTGAGTGCTCTGGTGGCTTATTCTTTCGGGAAGGGCCTGCCTGCTTTTCATTAGTCTGGGAAGTCTCTGAGTGGGACGGTCGCATGTATCAGCTAGCGGCTTCTCTAGGTGCGGGAATCATGCCTCCACATCAGACTCAGAACCCCTTAACTGGGGGTGGAGGGATCATTTATTAATTCACGCTTTCCATCCACACTGCCACCACCTTACTCCAGGCCAACCTGCTCTTTCATCTGGACTCCTCCCAGGCTGTATCAGCTACCTCTCCTTCATCCTCCTTATGACACTTAGTGAGTGCTTTGTCAGTCAGGGCAGACCATGTTGCCCCCTGCTTTACATTCTTCAATGTTTACGCACTATCCTAAGAACAAGTATAAAATCTTGTCCAGGTACAGTGGCTCACACCTGTAATCCTAGCACTTTGGGAGGCCAAGGCAGGAGGAAGGCTTGAGGTCAAGACCAGCCTGACCAAGACCAAGACCCCATCTGCACAAAAAACAGAAAAATTAGCCAGGTGTGGTGGCACGTGCCTGTAGTCCCAGCTATTCAGGAGGCTGATGCAGCAGGATCGCTTGAGCCCAGAAGTTTGAGGTTGCAGTGAGCTATGATGATGCCACTGCATTCTAGCCTGGGTAACAGTGAGACTCTGTCTCCAAAAAATAAAAATAAGAAAAACTTTACCTTCACTTACAAAGCTAAATAATCTGGCCTCTAGTAGACGCATTCTCTACCACTGTGGCCCTCACTGAGTTCCAGCTGGTCTTCCTCAAGTTTCTCAAATATCCTAGCATCTTCCCTACCTCAGGGCATCTGAACACATCATTGCCTCTTCTTGACATAAAGTTCTAACTCTTCACAACAAACAAGTGAGCAAACACAATGAATGAACCCTCTCACCTGGTTAACTCCTATTGTCCTTCAGGCCTGTGCTCCACTTCCCTAGAGAAGCTTCCCTGATGCCTCCTCAGGCTCGGCTGGCTCCCCCTGCTTTGTCTCTTCTTTAACATTCATCATACTTTAGATTTATGGTTACCTGTTCAATATCTGTCTTCCTGGATAAGCTGTGAGTTCCATGAACACAGAGCCCATGTATTTTGTTCACTGATGCTTCCCCAGTGTCTGACATAGAGCCTGGCTTATAGCAGGTGCTCGAAAAATGTTTGCTTGTTAAATTTACATGTACCAGGGCAATTTTAATTATATAACCATTTGTGTGACTGCCTGATGAACAGTTGTTTTCCCCACTAGATTGTGAGCCCTGAGGGGACAAATATGAGCAGACATAGTGCTTGCCCTCAAGAAGGTCACAGTCTATTGGGGAAAATACTCACATAATAGTGTTGATGTGCAAGGGTAGAGTGGTGGCCAGTGTATTATGGGGAAGTTAGGAAGATTTGGCTATGGGAAGCCTGGGATGGGCCCAAAATAATGAATAGGAGTCGTCTAAGGAAGTGTGGAATGGGGTTTACTGAAGCATTTCAGTCCTGATGAACATAAAATGTGAAGAAGTGGAGCAGGATAAAGCTGGAAAGGTTGCCCAGGGAAACCAGGGAGGGCCCGGCCAGCTCTGTGGATGACGGGGAGCCACCAAAGGTTTAAAGTGAGTGGGACAGATGAGATCTGCATTTTCAATAGGTCACTCTAGTGACTGGCAAAGAGGATAGGTCTAAGGGTGAGAAGATTAGAAGAAGGATGAAAACCGGTCAGAAGGCTGTTGCAATAATCCAGGCATGAAGACAGAAGAATATGAGTAAGGACAGTGCTAGAATGGACAGAGAGGATGAGAGTGGTTCAAGAAATAATAGGCCAAAAAAGGTGGATTTTGTGATTAAATAGATATGTTGACTGAGGGCAAGAAAAGATTCATGAAGAGCCACTGGCTACTAAAATAGGTGACTGGATAGCTGCAGTGCTGCCAGTTAAGTGAGAAAATACTGAAGGAAGAGCAGATTGAGAGAGAAGATGGTGACAATGACTTTGGGCATGCAGAATCTGAGGTGACTGTGGGTTTATCTGAGATAGCTGTCCAGCAGGAGCTATCCTCAAACACTAAAGCTCAGGGAAAAGGACTAGGAGTCACCCTAAAATGAAAGTGGAGAAGGCCAGCTATGAAGAGTTTGTAGAGTAGACAGAGCAGTGGGCTGAGGACAAGAGTCCTTAGAACACCACCCTTAAGGGGCAGGCAGAGGAAGATGAACTCATGAAAGAATTTGGAAAGTCTGGAGAAGTATATGGAGAATTGAGAGAGAATTATGTCACAAAAGCGAAGAGAGTAGAGTTTCAAGAAAGAGGGCGTGATCACTAATGTGAAATGCAGCAGAAAGGTCCAGGAAGATAAGGGCTAAAAACCACCCACTGAATTTGGCAAATGGTAGGTGAAGCTGAGTGTGAATACAGATAAGCTTATGGACGGTGGCCTCAGGGGTGGGGAGGGAGTTAAGAAACATCCTGCTTCTTGACCTCAAATTTCAAAAAATAGGTGAAGTTTTCTCCTGGAAGTCAAAGGGATGAAGTGGTTGAACAGGGGACTTAAAGGAAGAAATAGGTTTTTGAGAAAGTTTCTGAAGTCAAGGGGAGGAAAAGCAACTTAGAGACTGAAAGGCTTCTTGGGGAGTGCTTGGGCCCAGATGACGTTGGGGAATCCGTGGTGGAGCCAAAGAGCAATGTGCCTTTCTCTATCAGTGTGTACACACAAGCACTTGTTTGTGTATATAGAAGGATGAAATAGGAGGAGGTAAGGAGTAGAGGAAAGCAGATTATAGTACCATCTCAGAGTTGTAGTCTCCAGGGCAATGTATTTTTTTTTTTTTTTTTTTTTTTTGAGACAGAGTCTCACTGTTGCCCAGGCTAGAGTGCCATGGCGCAATGCATTTTTTTTTTAGACAGGGTGTCACTCTGTTGCCTGGGCTAGTGTGCAGTGGTGTCATCATAACTCATTGCAACCTCAAATGCCTGGGCTCAAGCGACCCTCCTGCCTCCTGCCTCAGCCTCCCAAGTAGCTAGGACTACAGGTGCGCACCACCATGCTGGACTAATTTTTCTATTTTTTTTTATAGAGATGGGGTCTTGCTATGTTGCTTAGGCTGATCTCGAACTCCTGGCCTCAAGTGATCCTCCCATTTCAGTCTCCCAAAGTGCTGGGATTACAGGTGTAAGCTACCACGCCTGGTCCAGGGCAATGTATTCTAAGGGGTGCAAGGGAATTGAGGGTGCTGGGAAGTGGGTGGTCCAGATGGAGCCAGAATGGCTTCATCGAAAAGGAAGGAAAAATGGGCTAGTGGTGGTTTCTAAGAGGTTTCCATATCACCCTCAGCACTTAATAAAAATAACTGATGCTATGTAGCACTTATTGTATGCTAGGTATTTTTCTAAGTGCTTTATATATATTAACATTTAATTCTCACCACAATTTCATTAGGTAGGCATTGTTAGTGTTCCTGTTTTACAGATGAGGAACTTAGGCCTGGAGAGGTTAAAACACTTGCCCAAGTTCATATAAGAGTAAGTAGCTATTAAGTCTTCTCTTTCAAAAAAGGCAGAAACAAATCCCCGCACCCCAGTTCAAACTGGAAATTCCCTAACAATGAAGATGGAAAGCTGACCAACTATGTTTTTTCTTTTCTTTTTTTTTTTTTTGAGACAGAGTCTCACTGTGTTGCCCGGGCTAGAGTGAGTGCCGTGGCGTCAGTCTAGCTCACAGCAACCTCAAACTCCTGGGCTTAAGCGAGCCTACTGCCTCAGCCTCCGGAGTAGCTGGGACTACAGGCATGCGCCACCATGCCCGGCTAATTTTTTTGTATATATATATTTTAGTTGTCCATATAATTTCTTTCTATTTTTTTTTAGTAGAGACGGGGTCTCACTCTTGCTCAGGCTGGTCTTGAACTCCTGACCTTGAGCGATCCACCCGCTTCGGCCTCCCAGAGTGCTAGGATTACAGGCGTGAGCCACCGCGCCCTGCCTATGTTTTTTTTTATGGTAAGACCAACCTTGAGGGAAACACACAGGAGGCCCTCATGCAACACTTGCTTAATGAATATCAGATTTTCCTTCCAGGAAATTGCTCAACAGAAAACACAGTACTTTGGGGTCTCTTCTACTAAACCTTGGAGTGAAATCCTCTCTTAGTCCTCATCAACAACATAAAGAGCTCAGGGCATTCTCAGATGTTCTGGGCTGTAGCTGAGAGGCTGCCCAGTAGTACCCAGGCCAGGGGAGGAATAAAAACGCTCCCAGAGTAGGGGACTGATTTAAGTGAGGTCAGAAGCCTCCTGGAGTCTGCCCTGAAGCAGGACTCACCCCAGCTATTTGAGGTAAATAGTAATTAACTTTTTCCACAATTCAGTTGGGCTGGTTTTGACAAACTAGCATGAAATGAAACAGGAATATACATTGGCATTGCCCACTGGCAAAGCCAAGCATCGCTCATCCCACAGGGATTGCTTAGCTAACCAGTCAAGGCACTCTACTTTCTGGCCATCGAATCTCTTTCCTTACCCCTTTGCAAACCTCTCGCTTAGAACCCATCAGGCATCAGCGTGTATAGCTCATGTTCGTCTCTGGCCTGGGTTGTTGCTTTTCATCCTGGCTCCACAGGGTTGGCCTCACCGAGGCTCCTTCCCCACACATGCATTCCCTGGCATGTTTTTGACTACCTAGACTGGCCCCGTACTTCCTTGCACAGCATTTATCACAATGGTAATTAAACAGCTATTTATTTGACTATTTGGTTAATAGATTCTCCCCACCAGATTGTGAGCTTTGTAAGGCCCAGGAATGCATCTGTCTGGCTAAAGTCTGCATCCTCAGGACCTGTCAGAGAGTGCTGGTTGTGGCAAATACTCTAATATTTGAATGACCATAGGAGTAAGTTTTTTCATTGCTGGAGTCCTTTTTCTTCAAAGTCTATAGCAAATGTTCTCTCTTCCACGAAGAAGCTGTGCATTTCTTAAACTGGAACAAATTGCTCCTTCCTATGGATTCCTACAAAAGAGTCGCTCCGGCCTTTAGAACTATCCTTATTTCACTGTGGCTAGTCTCCGTCGGAGTCTGTCTTCCTGTGCACCGGTAGGGCTAAAAGTAGGGCCCAGTTTGGCCTCATCCTTGGGACCTAGCGCCCGAAAAGTCGGGCGGGGCTGGTCGGACCAGGTTGCAATGAGGCGGCGCGGGGCCCTGCCCGTGGGAAGAAGGGCGCTGGCCCGGCTTACCTTCTCTTTGACTGCCTGGTAGCTCTGCTGCAGCCAACTCCGCCACCATCCCACGTCCTCCCTGTGGAAGACAAACACATCTGGCGGCCCCGCAGTGCAACTCCTGCCCGCCCAATGATCAGGTCTGTTTCCCCCTCAGATGTGCCCCGCAGGCCGAGGCTTCGCAGACCGCTTCCCCACCCCTCACACAGCGACTCCGCTCCGCCCTTTCAACTCCATCCACGCCCGCGCTGACCTCCTGTTCCCCACAAGGACCCCGGCCCAGCACCCCAACCCTGGGAGAATTCAGGCCCCAACGCCTGGAAGCAGAACGACGGGCTCACCCTTCCGCCATCTTGCCTGCCTGACATCACCACTATTTACTGACCTTTGACTGCCGACTCGGCACCGCCCCCTCAAGCACCGCCCCGGAGCGCTCGGCCCAACCCTCGCGCCAGCACCGGCCTCAGCCCAGTCCCCGCCCTGCTCCATCGTTAGGCTCCGCCTCCCTGAGCTCTGTCCAGTCTCTGTCACGAATTCGACCTTAAACTCCTCCCCTGAACCCTCGGCCCAATCCTCATTCAGTCCTGTCCTCAGACCCCACCCCCCAGCCTCCTCGACCCTAAGTAGCAGCGGACGTCCAATACGGTGGCTTCTATAGGCCAAAATGGTCCACTAGCTGCGCGGCGGCGAATTGGGAGCAGAAAGGAGAGTGAGGAGGGAGCCGGGTTGGAGCTCGAAAGTCCGGATCCCAGAGCACAGGGCTAGGACCGCCTCCCTAGGGAAACGTAAAACCAGCCGCGTTAGCCGCTGCTTGGAGTTTTTTCGGACTAATTGAAAAACCCCAGACTGCGGAGCTCTGGGCCAGACTCTGGAGGAATGTGGAGAATTCAGAAATGACTATGATGCAGCCTCTGGAGGGCTGCCAGGATACTGAGGGGACAGACAAAATTACCTCCACCTCTACCGTGGGTGGTGGCTCAGCTGAGCGATCCGGAGACCGCGGGGCGGCGGGCGGAGGGGATTGAGTTCCACTGAGATGGGAGGGAAGAGATTCCACAGCACACATGCTATGTCTTGCCTTCCTTTCTGCAAGGATGCACTTTAGCTAAGGTCAACCCTTCCACTTGTACATTAGATCCCATTGTTTCTTTCTTCTTCTTTTTTTTTTTTTTTGAGACAAAATCTCACTCTGTTGTCCAGGGCTAGAGTGCCGTGGCGTCAGCCTAGCTCACAGCAACTTCCAACTCCTGGGCTTAAGCAATCCTTCTGCCTCAGCCTCCCGAGTAGCTGGGATTACAGGCGCACAGCCACCACGCCCAGCCATTTTTTTTTTATTTTTAGTAGAGATGGGATCTCGCTCTTGGTCAGGGTTCAGGCTGGTAATCCTGACCTCAAGCAATCCTCCCGCCTCTCCTGGGCCTCCCAGAGTACTAGGATTACAGGCACCAAGCAAAATTAACCATTTCCTCCTCCTTCAAACACTTTCTTCACTTGGCTTCTGGGACACCATGCCCTCTTGACTTTCCTCCTCCCCGCTCACTGGCGGTGACTCAATGTTCTTTGCTGTTTTCTCATCCCCTTCTTGTTGCTGAAATGGGACTTTCCTTGGGACAGGGCTCAGTCCTTGGCGCTCTCCTTTTCAATGTCTGTAATCATTCCCCAGATGTTCTCATCAAGTCTCATGATTTTAAATGCCATGTATATGCTGGCAACTCTCAAATTTTCTCTTCAACTCACACATCTCTCAACACCAAGCTCATTATGTCTATTTGTATGTGTAATAGGCATATTAAACTTACCATGTCCCAAAACAAACTCCTGATGTATCCACCTCAACTTCCCCCAAACTTTCCTACATCTGTAAATGGCAATCTCATTCCACCAGTTGCTCAAACCAAAAACCTGGGAATCATCCTTGATTCCTCACTTTCATACTGCAGAGCTAATCCTTCAGCAAATCCAGTTGGCTCTGCCATTCAAACAAAACCAGAATTAGTCACTTCTCATCTCCTCCACTGCTGTTATTGTAGATCCAAGCCAATATCATTGCTCTCCTGGTTGATTTCAAGAGCCTCTGAACTGGTATCTCTGCTTCCACTCTTGCCTTCCTTAAATCTAGTCTTAATTTGTCCTGAAAGTAATCCTTTTAAAAACATAAGTCAAGGCTGGGCGCGGTGGTTTACGCCTGTAATCCTAGCACTCTGGGAGGCCGAGGCGGGCAGATTGTTTGAGCTCAGGAGTTCGAGACCAGCCTGAGCAAGAGCGAGACCCCCGTCTCTACTAAAAAAATAGAAAGAAATTATTTGGACAGCTAAAAAAATATATATAGAAAAATTAGCCGGGCATGGTGGCACATGCCTGTAGTCCCAGCTACTCAGAAGGCTGAGGCAGGAAGATTGCTTGAGCCCAGGAGTTTGAGGTTGCTGTGAGCTAGGCTGACGCCATGGCACTCACTCTAGCCTGGGCAACAAAGCAAGACTCTGTCTCAAAAAACAAACAAACAAACAAACAAAAAACAAAAAAAACATAGTAGGAATATAAAATGCTGTGGAATACAGTATGGCATTTCCTCAAAAAATTAAACATAGAATTACCATATGATCCAACAATTTCACTTCTGTGTATATACCCAAAAGAACTGAAACTAAGAGCTTGAACAGCTTTGTGGACACCCATGTTCACAGGGCATCCTGCACAATAGCCAAAAGATGAAAGCAACCCAAGTGTTTATCAACAGAGGAATGAATAAACAAAATGTGATATATTCTTACAATGGAATATTATTCAGCCTTAAAAAGAAAATTCTGACACATTACAATGTGAATGAACTTTGAATACACTATACTATGTAAAATAAGCCAGTCACAAAAGAAAAAACATGATATGATTCTATTTATATCAGGTACATACAAATTCATAGAGACAGAAAGTAGAGTGGTGGTTACCAGGGACTGGAGGGAGGAAAGAATGGCAGTTGTTGTTTAAAGGGATCAGAATTTGAGTTGGAGAAGAAGAACAAGTTCTGGCGATGGTTGGTGGTGATGGTTGCACAGCAATGTGAATGTACTTAACGCTGCTAAACTGTATGCTTAAAAACGGTCAAAATGGGGCCTGGCTTGGTGGCTCATGCCTATTAAAAAAAAAAAGTTAAAATGGTAAATTTTATGTTATATATTTTACCACAATGAAAAATATATATGTCTGGCTCCCAGTCTCACCTCCTCTGTCTAAAGTTCTTCAGTATCTTTTTACTTCACTCAGAGGAAAAACCAATAAGTGCTCACAGTCTCCTTTAAGGCTCTAATGGTTGACCTGATCTCACACTGCTAGCCCATTCAGTCCCTCTGCTCCAGACGTATTGGCTACTTTGATGTTCCCTGAAAATTACCAGTACTCTCCTGACTTGGGGCTTTTGAACTTGCTGTTCCTTCTTGCTTAAAATGCTCTTACCCCAGATTTTCATGTGCTAACTTTCACCTCCTTCAGATCATTACTCAAATGTAATCTTTGTACCCACCCTAGTCGTATCATTTAAAATTGTAACTTGCACCCCGGCACTCCCATTCCTCTTCCCTGCTTAATTTTTCCTTCTATACCACTTACCACTGTCTGACATACTATATATTTTACTTTTTAGAAAAAATTGTTTGCCTCCTTCTAACTAGAAATGTGGCCTCCATGGAGGCAGGGATGTTTGTCTGCCTTGTTCATCTGTCTATCCCTGGCACCTAGAGTGGTGTCTGGTGCACAGTAGATGCTCAATATTTGTTGAGTGAATGAAAGAATAAATATTAAGGAGGGTGAGGACAAAAGACAAGACTATTTTGGAGCAATCTGGAGCAGCTAAAGTGAAAGGGAAGGAGAAGATGGAGGTGAGGCTGTAAAGGTCATTAACATCTAGATTCCTCAGAGCCTTGAATGCAGGGCTTAGAGTTCAGGGACACAAGGTTTTGAATAAGAAAATGACTTGTGCTGTGAAGATGATATGATCAAATGATCACCTGCTACTATTAACAAGTCTAACTGTGCCATTTATTAAAGAGGTGCGCATTTACACAGTGTGCCTTTCCAATAGTTCTGTGAGGTAGGAGCTATTTTTAATCTCCATTTTATAAATGAAGCTGAAATTCAGAGAGATGGAGTGACTTTCTCAAGGTCACGCAGCTAGGAAATGGCAGAACTCCGATTTGAACCCAACGCTGTCTAATAAAGTCAAGTTCCTGCACATCTCATATGTTATGTCTTAACTTCTTCCAGCCTATTCTGCCTCCCTGCCCAGATGATAAGCTTCAGACAGGCGAGGACTACATCCTGGCCTTCATTATATTCATCTTGTCTCGTTGCCCCACCCTCAGGCCTAGCACAGTGCTTGCCCAGGAGGTCCCCAGTGTTTCTGGACTGAGTGGGACCCTCTGCCTGGATGTCTTGATCTTCCTCACCTGTTCATCCCCACACCTTGACCCTTGGCCCCCTTCACTGGCATAACCTCTGGCATCAGGAAGCTCTGGATTTAGATCTCAGCTGGGCCACTTACCAGCAATGTGGCCTCGGGCAAGTTAACTTCCTCGAGCTTTAGTGTCTTATTCTTAACATGGGGATGCTAAGCTTGGTTGTTGCGAGGATTACAGAAAATAAGTAAAACACTTAACACATAGTACAGCATAAAGACCTTAATGTGGTAATTATTATTATTGTTATCATCATAGCCCCTTACCCCTGTCCTCAGAGCCTAACACAATGCTAGGCACTGGTAGAGGGTTAGCGAGCATCTGTTGAAGTATGTTGAAAGGCCACTGGACCGGGAGTCAGCAGAGCTAGATTTCAATACTGGCTTATGGGCATTGGTCACTTTTTCCTCTCTGGAACTCAGTTTTTTCACCATTCTTGGGGCCTCTTAGATCTCTTGTAGCTCTTAGGCAAAGTGTGAATTCTTATAAATTCACCATAACCCTGAACTTCAGACCCTCCTGTGATCCAAATCTCCGGTCTGGTGCTCCTGGACCCCTTTTGGAGGATAATTCCTGTCGCAGGATGTTGGCGTTGGCTCCCAGGGAGTCCTGACACCGAGTTGCCACCAGATGGTGCTATGGACTCACTCATGTGAAGGCGGGCTCCCAGTCTCACCTGCTTAATAATGGCACAGTCGGACCTGTAGCAGGCGATCATTTGATCGCATCATCCTCACAGCACAAGTGATTTCCTTATTCAAAACCTTGGTGACTCTCCTCCGTCCCTGAACTGTAAGCCCTGCATTCAAGGCTCTCAGGAATCTAGATGTTAATGACTTTTACAGCCTCACCTCCAACTTCTCTTTCCATTTTCACTGTTTTTTTTTCTGCCCCCTCCCCCGTCTCCATTTTCACTTTAGCCGCTCCAGGTTTCTCCAAACTAGTCCTATCTTTTGTCCTCAGTCTCTTTAACATTTATTCTTTCATTCATTCAAAGAAATTCTTTCATTCACTCCTAGGAGTGGTTCTAGGATGATCCTGGGAGGAGACTTGAGCCTTTTACACCTTTTAGAAGTTTCCAGGGCCCGAGCCCCCGCTGGTTCTACTGAGGGCATTCCAGCATACAGTTGGCAGGAATGGCTACATAATTTGTGGGACCCAGCGCAAAATGCAAATGCCTAAGTTGCTGATAGAGGAAGCACAGGGAATGCCTAAAAGCCAGCAGAATGAGCTGGGCATGGTGGTGCATGCCAATAGTACCAGCTAATTGGGAAGCTGAGACAGGAGGATCCCAGAAATTTGTGATCTGCCTGGGCAACAAAGTGATAACCCCTCTCAAAAAAAAAAAAAAAAAAAAAAAAAGCCAGCAGAATGGTTCTAGTTTAGCCTTCTAGAGCTGATTGTTAATATTTCAGGAATTTTATAAGCTGGTTATTGAATACGGCCATTATAAAAAATTATATAGGCTGGGAGTAGTGGCTCATGCCTGTAACCCTACCACTAGAGTCTGAAGCAGGAGGATTGCTTGAACATAGGAGCTCGAGACCAACCTAAGCAAGAGCGAGACCGGCTCTCTACTAAACATAGAAAAATTAGCCGGGCATGGTGGCACATGCCTGTAGTCCCAGCTACTCAGAAGGCTGAGGCAGAAGGATCACTTGAGCCCAGGAGTTTGAGGTTGCTGTGAGCTATGATGACACCACAGCACTCTACCCGGGGCAACAAAGGGAGACTCTGTCTCAAAATAAATAAATTAATTAATTAAAAAATCATATAAATTTAGTTAAATAAATTGTATAGAAACAAAGGCGTTAAATACCCCGACTCATCACTATGTAGCCATTTTCATACATTTCACCATCACCATCGTCTATGCTTTTGAAGGGACTTACATTTATTGTATCTATATGGTGGAAATATTATATAACGGTGTGCTACTTACTGCATTTCTTCCCAACTCCACATTTAGTGATGTCACATCAGTAGCTTAAAATTGATGGAGGTGGGAGTGTTTACACCGTTGAAATCTACAAATACAGCAAAGGGGGAGACCCTTGTAGAAACAGGGTCTCTCTTATCCCCAAGCCAGTTGTTAAAACTTTTACCAGATCACCCTGGTCCTGGTTGTGCTCCCAGGGTGCTATGTGATTTTGAGCAAGCCCGGTTCCTTCCAGCCTCCCATTCATTTACACACCACTTTATAATTTGCAAAAGGGGAGCACCATTTGTGTGCTGGACACTGTCCTGTCCTATAACTCTTACAGTCACCCAGGCGGTAGATGTAGATGTAGATGTTCTTCTCTCCCAAACGTTTTATTCTGAAGTCTCTCATCTTGTCTCTTTCAGTAACCATGTCTGTGATTCAGTATTGATTCCGATTTCAAGACACTGTTCCTTCAAGACAAGTGGAAAAACCACACACCCTGCTCCAAGTTCTGCCACCTGGAGGATTTCCTTTCTCTGCTCTCTTTCAGGATCACCTTGAGTGGGACGCTCAGGCCATGACAGTCCATTTCTGGCTCATACCAGGGTACTATACAGAGCCACGCATAAAGCAATTACATTTTTTCCTTCCCTGTCACCTGTGTTGAAGTCACTGGAACAGTGTGAAGCAGTGGGCACACTGGGAGTAAGAACAACCTGCTCATTGTACTTTCAGGGCTCTTTGGGCCACGTTCTACGTGGACCATTTCCACCAGAGAACTGCTCAGCAGTAGCAATCAGAAAACAAATTGCAAGGTCACCTGGTGCTCTATGGTCAAGGGTGCAGCCCACCTGAACCCAGTAGGAATCCAGGAGTTATTTCTACAAAAAAAAAAAAAAAATACTCATTATGATTGAGGCAACACTTTGCCTCCAAACCCTGAGGGTCTCCACAGTGATCCCTCGACCAGTGTTTGCAATAGGCTCCACGTGGCATCCTCATTTCCCTCGGGCACTTTGAGGCATAGATCTGTTCAGTCACCAGCGGCAAAAGGCTGAGCTGCTCACACTGTGGCCTGGACCAGCTGGAGAGGCCTCCCTTGTCCTCTCTTATTCTGTGCCTTACTCAAAGCTGGAAACTGGCAAGTGGGTAGGAGTAGTGTGGCCAGTAACGTTGTGTGTTGCCTCCAAAATCCAAAGCGATCTACCAAGCACTGGGCTTTCTTTTTAGAGAAAGGAAGTCCAAAGTGCAGCAACCTGTCCTTTGCTTTGAAGGGAATGTCCTGATGTGTCAGATCATGTGACTTCCAGAATCTTAATGAAGTGGCAGGCTGCTATATTTTCATTGGATTTATCTCCTGCCCTTTGACACCTGTTATTTCCTACTTTTTGGGTTCTATCAGTATAATGCCACCAGTGTAGTGGGACAGTGTGACAGCCTGTGGGATGGAATGACAACACTTGAATTGACTCTTGACCTTTATTTCTTGGTCTCTTCCTGCTTGGACAGAGTCTTGATGAGCTCTTTCTCAGCCTGGCGGGGCTCTTCACCTGCACTTCCTTGGACTTGGACCCGTGGGCCCCAGTGTGGTCAGCTAGGAGCCCCTGGCAGGTCTCGTCTGCCCTCACCTTATGCATGTGCTCCATGAGAATCCGCTTGTTTTTGGACACATTCCCCTTCATCTTCAGGTGTAGGCTGTGATACCTGTGGCGGTCAATCTTCTTGGATTCATGGTATCTTCTGAGCAGCTGGCTCAGAATCCTCCTCCTCCTCACTCAGGTCACCTGTGTGACCCTTTTACTTACCTGTGTCCATATGCCTGCTCTTCTGGCGAGCCAAGGTGTTTTCCAGCATTGAACCTGGGAATGGACAGTCACGGGCTTGTGGATGATCAACCCCTCTTTCATCTGCTTCCGGACGTGCTCACGGGAGTCAGAGTTGACGATTTCTTTGGTCTCGTTGGGATCCAACCAGACCTTCTTTCTGCCAGCAGAGGGCGCTGGAGGCAAGCCTCCTCTGAAACCTGAGCACACTCGTGGCTGCGGCCACAGCAGTGAAAAGGCTGCTTTCTTTTTATCCAATGATCTGTGCACCTGTGAATTGAGTCACTTGTGGGAACTGAATGAGATAAAGATTGTCTATTGTGTCAGGATAGACCTCTGTTCCCTGGGCGAGGGGGTATTTTTGTTGTTTCTATTAATGTTATAAAAATGAAGTGGGAGTTTGGTAGGCTGCCCACTATCAATTGTTTCCAAAGAGTTCTGTAGGTCACACTGCTCTGATTTCATGTCAGCCCCGCTGACTGGTAACTCTCTTCCCTTTGTATTTGATGAGTAACTGCCACCATCTGGCCTCTGCCACCCAGATCCTCCCACCCCCCTGGAGGTCAGAGTCATTTCAATTGTCAACCCATCCACCAATATTCTGGGCTTAGAGAGGATGGGTCAGGACAGTGCTTTTTAGTGATTTTGACACTTCCCTCATCAATTGTCCTTCAGCTTTGGCAATAGAGGTGAATTCTGGGCCTTTTCAAGGAATATTACTGGGGTGGTCAGCAAAATGCATATATAGGTTCAATAAATCATTCTTGCCTCCTGAGGTCTTTGAATTGCTTCCTTTAATTTATGCCGAGAGACTTTGGCTGTTGTGCAAATTAATGATGGGCCAATATTACATCCAGGTTTGCATAAACCAATACTTCAAATTGCTGGACTACCAGCTACCAACTATCAGAGGGAGCACATTGGGTGCAGAATCACCAGTAAGTCCACTTAAATCAATAAATACATTTGATCTAAAATTATTTTCAGGCTTTCCTTAGTTGCGTACCCTCCAAATCCACCTCCATATATAGTACCCTGCTTTATCGTTAAATAAAATAGCAAATTCCTGCAATTTTTTTCTTTGGGAAGACCTACCCTTCCTGATTTTTGTCTACTTTTCATCTCCCAGGACATGCTAGGTTTGGACTTTGGTTCTGGCTAAGGGGCAAAAAGAGACTTGTTTTCTCCAGCAATGAGGATAATTTTCTCAATTAAAGGAGGATCAAATTCTTCAGGCGAGGGAGGAAGAGAGAATACTTCCTTGGGACTCAGTAGGCAACCCTCTATACTCTCACTGAGAAATTTAATCTAGTTTCATAGCTTGAATTGAATTTATTAGAAAAACCTGTCTTAATTGACCTGTACTTAACAGATTTGCTGGATTAAGTAATGTTCTCCGTGAGCGCTTTTATTCCCTACACTTCTTCAAAAAATTGAGGTAAAAGACATACGACATGCAAGTAACCATTTTAAAACGTAAACATCAGTGGCATTTAGTGTATTCACAATGTTGTGGAACCACCAACTCTCTTTCGTTTCAACTTTTTCATCACCCCCAAAACACAACATACCCATTAAGTAATTAATTATTCCTCATTTTCCCCTCCCCTCATGTCCTGGTAACTACTAATCTGCCGCCTGCTTCTGTGGATTTGCCTATCGTGGATATATCATATTCACATGTTAATTTTATGCGTCAACTTGATTGGATCAGGGATGCCTGAATATCTGGTGAAACATTATTTCTGGGTCTGTGAGGGCGTTTCCAGATGAGATTAGCATTTGAATCTGAAAGCAGATTGCGCTCCCCAGTGCGGGTGAGCATGATCCAATCCGTGACGGTCTGCACAGAATGAAAGGCAGAGCGAGGAAGATTTCACACCTTCTTTTCTACCTCATCCTTGAGCTGGGGCATCTCATCTCATCTTATCCTGTGCTTGACTGGGATTTGTGCTATCAGCTCCCCTGGTTCTCCGGCCTTTAAACTTGAATTGCACCACGACTTTTCTGGGTCTCCAGCTTGCAGATGGCGGATCATGGGACTTCTCAGCCTTCATAATCCCATGAGGAATTCCTCATAATAAATCAATCTCTCTCACCAACCATATATATATATGTACATGTACATATATATATATATATATATATAATCTCCTATTGGTCTATTTCTCTGGATAATCCTGACTATACATCACATAAAAAGAATCATACAAAATGTGACCTTTTGTGTCTGGTTTCTTTCACTTAAAATAACGTTTCTGAGGTTGGCCCAAATTGTAGCATATATCAGTACTTTGCTCCTCCTTATGGCTGAATAATATTCTATTGTTTGAATATACCACATTTTGCTTATCCCTTTATCTGTTGATGGACATTTGGGTTGTTTCCACCTTTTGGCTATTATGAATAATGCTGCTATGAACACTCATGCACAAATTTCTTTGTGGTCATATTTTCACATTTCTTGGGTCTATACCTAAGAGTGGAATGCTGGGTTATATGCCAATCCTATGTTTAACTTTTTGAGGAACCCACCAAATTGTTTTTTACAGTGGCTGCACCATTTTAGATTTCTACCAGCAATGTACAAAGGTTTCTATTCCTCCATATCCTTGCTAACACTTGCTATTATCTTTTTTTTTTTTTTTTCAGATAGTGTCTCATTCTGTTGCCTGGGCTAGAGTGCAGTGGTGTCATCATAGCTTACTGCAGCCTCGAACTCCTGGGCTCAAGCAATCCTCCTCCCTCTGCCTCCTGAGTAGTTGGGACTGCAGGTATACACTGCCACACCTGGCTCATTTTTTTTTTTTTCTTTTTTTTAAGAGACAGAGTCTCACTATCTTGCCCAGGCTGGTCTTGAACTCCTGGCCTCAAGCAATCCTCTCACCTGGGCCTCCCGAAGTGCTGGGATTACAGGCATGAGCCGCTGCACCTGGTCTGCTATTATCTGTCTTTTAATAAAAGTCATCCTAAAAAAATAAATAAATGAAATAAAGTCATCTTAGTGGGTATGAAGTTTGTGTCTCATTATGGTTTTGATTTACATTTTTTATTGATTTTTTTAATTTACACTTTCTTAAATATCAATGATGTTGAGCATTTTTTCATATTGGACATTTGTATGTCTTCTTTGGAGAAATATCTATTCAAGTCCTTTGTCCATTTTTTTAAAATTTTTTTCTTATTTTAATTTAGTTTTTTTTTTTTTTTTTTTTTTTTTGAGACAGATTTTCAATTTGTTGCTGGGCTAGAGTGAGTGCCGTGGCATCAGCCTAGCTCACAGCAACCTCAAACTCCTGGGCTTAAGCAATCCTTTTGCCTCAGCCTCCCAAGTACCTGGGACTACAGGCTCCCACCACCGTGCCTGGTTAATTTTTTGTTTCTATTTGTAGTTGTCCAGCTAATTTCTTTCTATTTTTAGTAGAGATGGAATCTCACTCTTGCTCAGGCTGATCTTGAACTCCTGACCTTGAGTGACCCTCCTGTCTCAGCCACCCAGAGTACTAGGATTACAAGCATGAGCCACTGTGTCTGGCCAGGTTATATTTTCATATTCTTGATAAAACAAAAGATTTTAATTAGTGAAGACCAATGTATCATTTTTTTTCTTTTGTTGTTTATACTTTTGTTGTTAAATCTAAGAATCCATTGCCAAATCTGAAGTTAATGTTACTGAACCCACAAGGGCGGGTCTGGTCTAGGTCTAATTGCTCGCCACACAGAAAACCAATTACTGAGACAACCAGGATTGTCAAGGAAAAATGGTAATTTATTACAGATGATATCACCTGGGAGATGGGAGGAATTTCTTCAATCTGTCTCCCTGATCAACAGAGGGTAGAGATTTCTATAAAGGATTCAGAAAGGTGGCTACTTGTATTGGGGCAGGTTATGCTGAAAGCAACGTGTGCAGGAGGTCTAATTCAGAAGTCAGAACTTAGTGATGTGGTGAGTCTTGGCGTGGAGCAGGTCTTACTCAGAAGTCACAGGTTGGTGATGGATGGTGAATCTGGGCATTGTTATCTTGTGAAGAGTCTGGTGTTTCTGGGAGACAACTCAAAAGGGAAAAAAAAAGGTTAGTTAAACAGAAAGATTATAATATTCTGGTCATTGAGTGCTACAGCTCTGGGAATCCAAAACATAAGAAAACCATGGGGAAAGCATACACATATGAGGGGGTGTCATTTTGTGTTTGTTCATGGGGATAATTACATTATGAAGATTTACTCTTGGTTTTCTTCTAAGAGATTTATATCTTTAACTCTTATATTCATGCCAGTGATCATTTTGAGTAAATTTTTGTGTATGGAGTGAGGTAGGGATGCAACTTCATTATTTTGCATGTGGTATCTAGTTGTCTCGGCACATTTTTTTAAAGGGGGTTGTGAGGAGAGATGTTCAGTTTCCTTATTCATTTTTTATATTTTTTTTGAGACAGAGTCTTATTCTGTTGCCCTGCGTAGAGTGCTGTGGCGTCATCATAGCTCACAGCCACCTCAAACTCCTGGGCTCAAGTGATCTTCCTGCCTCAGCCTCTGGAGTAGCTGGGACTACGGGCATGTACCACCATGCCCGGCTGCTCTGTGTTTTTCTTTGCTAAGTCTCGTAACACTAGCTGGAACCCTGACATCTGAGGAGAAGAGACTCTTGGCAGTGACAGGTATCTCTGAGGGGGCCACAATGAAGTTGATTCTGTGAATTGTAGAAAAGTGCAAGCTGAAATCAACTGCTGATACTGGAACAAACTGCAGCTGTCAGAGTGAAAATCACTGCTGTGGGGATGTTGACAGACATAGGAAATAGACAGGAAGAAGGGTACCCCTTCCTCTTCCAGCTTTGCACTGTCCCTCTGGTGTGCTCTCTTGGCAGCTGGCAAAAAAGATTGTGGTTTTCAGTATCAGCTCCACCATCACAAAGCAGCACATAAACAGTGGTTTGAAGCTGAGAGACAATAGATTAACAACCCGCACAGCTGGGCAGCCTGCCAAGAACATTTTCTCCAATACCCACCTCAGATGTGGACATAGAAAACAATGAACTAGGAAGATCTTTTCAGAGAAGAGATCCAGGGGCTGGCTAATTGGCTGACCAAGAACTAATACCTCACCTGCTGGAGATTGGGGGGAATCTTGATGATTCCTGCCCTAGAGGATTTAATAATTGTCAGGGACAGTGACTTCTTGGGTTTCACAATCTCTGCCTTTTGTTTTCTTTTTCTTTTTTTTAAATTTTCTTCTTTTCTTCCTCATTTCCCCATATCAATAGAGATGGGCAAATCTCTGCTTTTTGAATGACAGTTTTTTTTTTAAATGCAGGCATCCTTTGTTCCCTATCATTGTATACTGGGAGTGTTGGATGATAGGCAGATAAGGTTTTTCAACATCCGAACTTGATGGAGAAGATGGCACGTCATTCAGAGACTTTGAGTATGATGCAGTAACTTTGAGTGGGACTTCAGATTGTCTCTCAGGGAGAACATGAGTGTGTTTTAAATTTCAGAAGAAGAATGAGTGTGAATGTTGGGTAGCCAAAGAGGTGGACTGTGGCAAAGACTGAGTAATTACCATCCTATACAATTCTTCCAGAGAAGAGAAAAAAGTGGGAATGCTCTCCAATGCATTTTGTGAGGTTGGCATAACCATGAAACCAAATCTGATGAGAATATTACAAGAATAAATTAAAGGTCAATCTTAATCATGAATATGGATACAAAATTCCTAAATGAAATATTAGCAAATCGAATCAAGCAGCTTAGAAAATCAATCATGGCCAAGTTGAGTTTATCAAGGAGTATGGAGAGCCACCTTAACTTGCTTCATCTCCTTTAGTATTTTATTCCTTAGATTCTTTTTAGATTTTATGCCAAGTTAAAATTTTAAAATATAAGATTGGTTTAACAATTTCAAAATCAGCCAGGCATGGTGGCTCATACCTGTAATCCTAGCACTTTGGGAGGCCAAGGTGGCAAGATCGCTTGAGGCCAGGAGTTTGAGACCAGCCTAAGCAAGAGTGAGACCCCATCTGTACAAAAAATAGAAAAATTATCTGGGCATGGTGGCATGCATCTGTAGTCCCAGCTACTGGGGACTACAGGCAGGAGGATCTCTTGAGCCCAGGAGTTTGAGGTTGCAGTGAGCTATGATGACACCACTGTACTCTAGCTGAGACGACAGAGTGAACGAGACTCTGTCTCAAAAAAAAAAAAAAAAAATTCAAAATCAACTAATATATTTACTGTGTTTACAGATTAAATGAGAAAAATCAAACATTTATCTCAATAGAGGTGGAATAGGGTTGCAAAATTTAATATTCACGATTTCAGAAAAATCAAATGAAGGTGTGGTAATACAAGGAATTGTCAAATCAAACTCATATAAATCAGAGACCTCACCCCATACTAAACGTCACTAATGATTTAAAGGATAAAAGCAATCACAAGGCATGAGCAGAGCATTCTTCCCTTGGAGAAGTGCAATACCATCTGATGGAGCTCCCCATTTACAGCTTTTCCTCTCTCACATTAGGATGTGTTCTAGTTTCAGATTGAACAGGGGAGATATGTTCGGAGCAAGTGTAGGAAGCCATTGGTTATACAGAGGGAAAAGTTTTGGTTATGGCACGTCTCAATCTTATATCCAATACCCAACTAATTATTACATAGCTTATATGACCATCCCACATTCTCTGTCTAGCCACGTTCCCCATAAATCCATAAACTCTAGGGTTATTGTATAGTAAGCAACCAAAACAGGCCAGGTATATCTTGCTAAAAACATTTCATAGATAAGGATTCTCTGTTATTTTCCTGCTAATAAATTCTAATGTTTACTAAGAGTATGCGTTAGTAGCATATTTACAAGACTAGACCATCATTTCTTCTTCCCCAGACCCCGAAAGAGAGAGAAAGGGTTGTAGACCTGCTGTTAAGTCTTTCTTTCCTATAAGGGAAGTTCATCTCCTAAAGGCTATTTACAATAAGTATACTTTGTATATTAAAAAATCTCCATAATAAAACATAAAAGCAAAACAAAACAACAACAAATTTGAGGCACTCTCACCAGAGGACAATTCAGATGGCTGCCATAGTGCTAAAAAGTCCACCTATAACAAGAGGATGGGTGTGGTGACTCACACCTGTAATCCTAGCACTCAGGTGAGGATCACCTGAGCCCAGGAGTTTGAGACTAGCCTTTGTAATAAGAAGACCCCATCTCTACAAAGAATTTTAAAAAATTAGCCAGGTGTGGTGGTGCATGGCTGTAGTCCTAGCTACTTGGGAGACTGAGGCAGGAGGATCGCTTGATCCCAGGAGTTCAAGGCTGCAGTGAACTATGATCACGCCACTGCACTCTAGCCTAGGCAACAGAGCAAGACCCTGTTTCAAAAAGAAAAAAAAAAAGACAGGATTTCAATTAGGAACAAAATATAGATTGAGGGGCCATGATTCAGGAGGTAGTGACCACAGTATTCAATCCAGGGGAAAATGTGTGTACCTAAGAATAAAAACTCCCCAAAGTATTGAAATTTAACATTTTGGTTCAAAAAAGAAGAGAACCATTAGGTATCTGAAAAATTCTACTATTCCCAATAAATCAACCCCGAAAGTTTTTACAAGACTAAAGCTTCCACTGTCACTCTCCCCTCTTCCTACTGCTCCAACCAAGTCTTCTCAGCAGTGTCTCCTACTGCCTTTGACAATCAAAATATTAAGGGAAATACAAGATATAAAAAAAGTTACTCTTAAATACTACACTTTATTCTTTCTCAGAATTGAAAGAAAACCTGTCAAATTGGTAAAATCACATTTTTGAATGTTATAACATCAGCATTAGTGGGAATGTTACTTGGAACACCATATTAGAAGAGAATTTGGCAATATTTATCAAGACTTTAAATGTGGCCAGGCATGGTAGCTAACGCCTGTAATCCTAGTACTTTAGGAGGCCAAAACTGGAGGATTGCTTGCGGCCAGGAATTTCAGGTTGTAGTGAGCTATGATGACGCCATTGCACTCTAGCCTAGGCAACAACCCAAGACTCTGTCTCCAAAAAAAAAAAAAAAAAAAGACTTTAAATGTACACATTTAAACATTTACATTGGCTGGTAAACTCAGAGTTGCCCTTGGGATAAAGTGATGTTAAAAACAAACTCTGACTTCCATTGTGGAGCAACATATTTTGTGGTGACCATTTCATGATTATGATTCCTCCAAGGAGAGGAAAAATGGGGATCCAGGACCTGGCAATGCAGAGGGGATGGCTTTGCCTTTGGCATCAATTATAGGCTGGGACATTACAGCTCCTCGTTGAAAGAGGGGCAGGTGGAGTGCACTTCTGTTGCAGTACAATTATCCATACTCTCCCATATTGCTCTTGACAAATTAGACGCCTCCTGACCAGATGTGCAACTTTTATTCTTATGTGTTCTTGAGAAGTGCCCAGCTGCTCCTGACTCTGCTGTTCAAGTGTCACACACCTCTACTCTCAATGAAAAACTTAGGGAGCCCCAGAAAGAGGTGGATTGTCTATAGTTCCTCAAGCAGCTCTCTTTCATTCCAGGTGCTCCTCACTAGGATAGACGTTGACAGTGGCTGGCCACAGTAAATGCAGAGATTATACTACAAAGAATACAGTTGTCTGTGGTTTTAAGTTTAGCAGCATAACAGCTGCCATGATAATCTTCTCATAAATGGCCCCTGGAATAGGCCACACACATCCCAAATCCTGGGAACACCAATACTGTGTCTCCCGGTGACAGTCCTTGAATGTCCTCAGTTTTTGTTCATTGCAAATGCTGCCTGAATGCTGACTGCAGGAGTTTTATTGGTAGCCTCTTCCTGACATCAAAATATGCTGTGTGACGTGCCAGGGTGGCTACAGATGTGGTGTATTTGCAATTGTTCTGGACTTTCCTGCTCTGGAGAGCAATACAGACAGCCTTAGTGAGGGGCAGAGCCTTTTCCCATCTTCCCCAAATGGGAGACAAATATAATTAATGTGTGCAATCTGGTGGGTCTGTATGTCCATATGTGCTCCACGGCCCTGAACATGCAGCATGGTTGTCAGTCCTTATTCAGTCCGGGGAAAATATATAGTGTCCTGTGATTACTCTGTTCAATGATTTAGTTTTATCCAAAATCTTGGGACTAATAGCCTCTGCATATCTCCATCCACAGTCCATATGGCACCAATTTGGGAAACTGAACATCAGAGCATCATCCGTGTAGAAGATAATGCAGTCAGAATGGACTCATGGGAGAAGCCTGCTGGATGTCATCACAAAATACCATCCTTAGGTTCCTTCCTAGAAACTTCTTTTCACAGTCTATGAATTGGGCCACCTAAGGAATAAAAATGTTGTAGTTTCAGTAGGTTGATAATTCCTAACCAGGCATCACCTGAGGAATACATTCCCACAGATCAGAAAAGGGGACATCATACATTTCTCCTACTGTGTTTTCACGCAAAGCATTGCTGTGCCTTAAAAGGGAGTGTGCTCCTCACCCTACTCAAGTACAAGGCCCTTGGCCCTATGTATATATTAGTGGGAGGACCGTTGTTGTTCTGTGAGAAATACATCCATATTGTCCTATTCTGGGTTAAGTGCTTGTACCTTTAGGAACTTGGAGCCAGGTGGCATCATGATACCGTTCGTTTACCCAGATGGAGAAAGTGCTTCTACAGAACATGTCCTGATGTTAGGGGTAGGGGATTTGGTTTTTGATTTTTTTATAGCACAAAAGCCACAATTTGTTCCTATGCACTAGAGGTTTTCATTAATATATCTTTTGTAGCACTCTGGAAGAAGGGCAACTTCTTGAAAGAAGCTGTCTCCAAACATCAGTCAGTATTCAATGACTCGTCACCTACCAGAGAGGGGGCTGTACCATGATACTTAAATCAATTACTCTGGTGTGATGGAAACTAATAACAATCAGCTAAAAATATCCTATGATATTTTTAACCAAAATGATTAAGGAATAGACAAGGGAAATAAATGGTGCTTGCTGCAAGGTTTTCTCATTTCCCTTTGGCAAATCAATGAAGCACGTGGCAAAGAATTATAATGGGCAACAACAAAGAGTGATTCAATGGCTACTTTAGGTTGAGGGTCAGGGATGGCCTCTCTCAGCTGGTGACCTCTCAGCTGAGACTCTAACTGGCAGGTGTGAGCCACACTGAGATGAAACAGAAGAGCATTGCAGGCAGAGGCAGAGCTAGTACGAAGGCTCTATAACAGGTTCTGCAGAAGAATATGCCCAGTAAAAAGAATACATGTATTCCAGAGAGGAACGGCAGCAGTTGTGTCTTTCCTCTCAGCGTGGCTCCCTGGCCGTCCAGTTCCCAAAGGCCAGCTGAGGGCCTGAGGACTTCTGAGCATCACCAGGCAGTGGAGAAGGCATCAGAAGGGAGGAGCAGCAAGCTTCTCCAGGCTCAGCCTTTTGTATCTTCTAACCTGCGAAGTCACGTCATTGATGCCTCCACCTTAATTGCAACTGCACCTGGAACCCACCCTGAGGTATCAATTCCACGTCTCCTGCATCCAAGATCCAAAATGCAGGTCCCAAATTTTATGACTATGGCCCATGTACCCTGTGCTGGATGACTTGTTCACAGCTGTCTCAGAACGCGCCTGTGCTGTTAATTAGCTCCGTGTTCTGCTATTTAACTGTTTCACTAGTATATATGAACCTGAAAGCCTGTCAAGGGAAGAGAGTTGTATCTTTTATCTTTTGTAACCACTACTCAGTGAAGGTGTACTGCGGACGTGCAGTAAGAACCTGTTGAGTAGATTAAACCATTTCGCTTATTTTCTGATTTCTGCGGAGAGCGCCGGTAGGTAAAATGTGTGCAGACTGACAAGTCATAGCTTTTATTCTCTAGGCTGCATTAATGCCCACGACGTGCTCTTAGCTCTCCGGACAAAGAGAGGAATACTTGGCAAGTCCCTCAAGTGGGACTCAAAAGACAGAACCGAGATGCAGCCTTTTACAAGCGCTGGTCCTTGCCCTTTTTGGCATCTTGGTATTTGTAGTTTTGTCCACTATATCTTTACCCGAAAAGCGAGCGCTGAGACCACAACTCCCATCACCCCGCGAGCACCGGAGCCTTCAGAGCGCATCCTCCAGAGGGGGCGCCGGCGCCATTGACCAACCTGCTGGCCAAGGGCCCGCCTTCCCAAGCCCCGGAGCGTCCGCGATTGGTCGGTCGCCCCGCCTCTCATCGGAGGGGGCGCCAGGTGAATGAAAGGGGGGCGTGTCGGTGCGCGTAGCTCTTTGGCGGCGCGGCCGGAACCCGCTGGAAGGTGAGAGCCGAGAAGCAGGTTCGCGCTGCTGCTTCATTGGCTTGGGGAGAATTCGGGGCACCGCGGGAGGCTGGCCCGGGATGTGGGTAGCAGGCAGGGTGCCTCCTTTCAGCAGTCCTCCTTTGGACCGCTCGGCCCTGGCAACTCCCGGGACCCCCGCCGCGCAAACCCGGCTGATGACCGACCTCTCCCCCCTCCGGCGTGGGGAGGGGCGGGCGCAGCGGCAGATCCCCCCAGCCTTCCTGGCATCGGGCTGCCCCGGCGCCGTCCAGCGCGCGGTCGGGGCTTCGACTCATTCCGATGGTTGGATGGTGCCCAGGCGCGAGGGCTCGGCCAGGCTGGGGCAGTGCCCGCCGCAGCCATGGTCACTTTGTCCGCGGGAGGCCGCGAGAGGGGCAGGGCCGCGGGGGCCCACCCTCGAGGGCCCGGGGCCGTGCCCAGCAGCTGGTTCCAGTGACCTCCGCAGGTCGTCTGGCTCTGGACGGGGGAGGATCCCCCTGTCTTGCGAGTAATTTAGCGGGTGAACCAAAGATGCAGTTGACCCTGAAATTCTTCCGTGGAAATGGAAACTCTTTTCCTGTGTTTTTCTTCTCCAGTCAACGCGTCGGAGAAAGGAGTGACTTTCTCCATTTGTCGCGCGGTGTCATGGAGTGTTTGGGGAGGCCGGTTTGCATAGTGGTTAAGGATGGCAACTCGGGAATCAATAGGATCTCGGTTCCAGTCCCAGCTTGGGCTTATCTTTATCTTTGAACCTCAGTTTCCTCCTTTGAGAAGGAAGATGTGATGACGGTGTCTGCTGCACTGTGTTAATGTGACGTTAGACTCATGTGCTTGTAAAGTACTTTGTTCGGTGCTTCACAAGGAGGAGTGCCCAGTACATGCTAACAATTGAAGAGCAGATTTTTATTATTCTCAGGTTGGTGGGCTGAGGAGTCTTGTAAGAAAGGGCGAATGGGATGGAATTCAAGGCTGCTTTTGGCCCCTGAACAAGACAGTTGTGTGATTTGGCTGGGAGTCTCTCAAGACTATCTGGGAGTTTGTATTGCAGGTGGTGGTGTTGGCAACTGCTCTCTCCTGGAGGACACACACTATACTTGGTTCCTTTTTCTATTCCAGGCATCTTCTTTGTGTCAGGCATTGTATATAGACAGTGGTCCTCAACCTTTTTGGCAGCGGAGATTGATTTCATGGAAGCCAATTTTTCCACGGAGTTGAAGGGCGGGGGCGTGTGGAGGGTGGGGAGGAAGGCGGAGCTCAGGCGGTGATGTGAGCCATGGGGAGCGGCTGTAAATACAGATGAAGATTTGCTCGCTCGCCCTGCTGCTCACTTCCTGCTGTGCACCCCCCCTCCTAAATTTCAGGGATGACAGTTTTTCCACGGGATGGGAGTTGGAGGGGTGGGGCAGTGAAGCTCTCCGGCCAGGTCCCTAACAACCCCCGCAGATGGGAGTTGGGGACCTGGGGACCGCAGATAGCAAGTAACTGTTAAACTGGATTGGAACTGAGGGAAGGTTGCGAGGGTCCCTGCCAGAGTGTGGATTAAGAGCCGTCTAGTACAACCTCTGTGGAAAGTAACATGGAGATACCTCAAAGAGCTAAAAGTAGAACTACCGTTTGATCCAGCAATCTCATTTCTGGGCATCTACCCAAAGGAAAGAAAGACATTCTATAAAAAAGACATCTGCACTAGAATGTTTATAGCAGCACAATTCACAATTGCAAAGATGTGGAAACAACCCAAGTGCCCATCAATACATGAGTGGATTAATAAAATGTGGTGTATGTATACCATGGAGTTCTACTCAGCCACAAAAAACAATGGTGATCTAGCACCTCTTGTATTATCCTGGGTAGAGCTGGAGCCCATTCTACTAAGTGAAGTATCCCAAGAATGGAAAAACAAGCCCACATGTACTCACATCAAATTGGTATTAACTGATCAACACTTATGTGCACATATAGTAGTATGACATTCATCAGGTGTTCGGGGTGGGCGAGGAGGGGATGGGTATATTCACACCTAATGGGTGCAGTGCATACCATCTGGGGGATGGGCATGGACACGCTTGAAGCTCTGACTCGGGTGGGGCAAAGGCAATATATGTCACCTAAACATTTGTACCCCAGTAATATGCTGAAAAAAAAAGTGGGCTACCCTAGGAGCTGCTTTTCTGGGAGAAGTGGTGATCCTTAGCATGTCCTGGGATCCAGGGCTTGAAGGCAAGTGAAGTTGGTATTAATAAATACTTTAATACTTCAAATATTCAATAAATATATACCAAGTGCAGGACTGGGGAAAGTTTTGAAGAAAGTTCATGAGTAGACTTTCAAAAAGTCAGGAAGTATTTGTATGAACTAATCAAATCAAGAATATTTGTAGTGAGAAAGCCAAAAGCAATGGGTTTGAGGTACTATTGCTGGAAAGGAGCATCTTCCAGTGAAAGATAGCGGTACCCTGGGAAGAGGCCCTGAGATCAGACCATTGTACAAGTTAAGAAGTGTTGTGCATACTTACATATTTATCTACCTGGTTTGCTAACTCCTTAGCCTTCTGCCCAACCTACTTTTTTTTTTCTTAGTTAAAGAAGACAAAAAAAAGGAGTACATACACATAGTAAAACATTACAACTATACAGAAAGGTTTAAAATGAAAGGTGAAGGTCCCTCCATACACTTCCTACCCATAGTCCCTATCCCCAAGGGTATTTGCCGTTAACTCTTACATAACCTTCCAGGAAAAACTTCATATATATACCAGCAAAAGCATATACACATGGGATTATACTATACATTTTGTTTTGCATCTTGCTTTTTTTCCTCTTAATATATCCTGGTGACCCTTTCACACGAACAAAGACAATTCTATGTAGTTGCATAGTATTCCACTGTGTGATTATATGATAATATCATTGATTTAACTTGTCCCCTATTGGTGAATACTCAAATTGTTTCTACTTTTGCACTAGTACAAAATCCTGGTGCAATAGACATCTCTGAACTTATAATCTGATGTATTCTGGGGAATATATTCAAAAGAGTAAATTTATAGCAATGAACTTGCTGGGGCAAAAGGTGTGTACATTTAAAGTCTTTTTTTTTTTTTTTTTTTGGAGACAGAGTCTTGGGTTGTTGCCTAGGCTAGAGTGCAATGGTGTCATCATAGCTCACTACAACCTCAAATTTCTGGCTGCAAGCGATCCTCCAGTTTTGGCCTCCTAAAGTGCTAGGATTACAGGCGTTAGCTACCATGCCTGGCCACATTTAAAGTCTTGATAAATATTGCCAAATTCTCTTCTAATATGGTGTTCCAAGTAACATTCCCACTAATGCTGATGTTATAACATTCAAAAATGTGATTTTACCAATTTGACAGGCTTTCTTTCAATTCTGAGAAAGAATAAAGTGTAGTATTTAAGAGTAACTTTTTTTATATATTGTATTTCCCTTAATA
The DNA here is from genome assembly GCF_041146395.1 of Eulemur rufifrons. Taxonomy (NCBI): domain Eukaryota; kingdom Metazoa; phylum Chordata; class Mammalia; order Primates; family Lemuridae; genus Eulemur; species Eulemur rufifrons. The sequence continues at coordinate 22,141,602 of NC_090990.1, forward strand.
TTTTGATTGTCAAAGGCAGTAGGAGACACTGCTGAGAAGACTTGGTTGGAGCAGTAGGAAGAGGGGAGAGTGACAGTGGAAGCTTTAGTCTTGTAAAAACTTTCGGGGTTGATTTATTGGGAATAGTAGAATTTTTCAGATACCTAATGGCTCTCTTCTTTTTTGAACCAAAATGTTAAATTTCAATACTTTGGATTAAAAAGTTCCTAAAATTATGATATAATTTCCTTGCATTTAAAATGAATATAAAAAGATAGGCATCTTCTTGATGCCCTAAGCCCATCAGTTATAGCCCTGGGCCATAATTTAGTGATGTCCTCAGGCCATTTTGAATATGTAGAAGCTAAATGGCCTCTGGCTGATATTTTGAAAAAATTCCTAGGTCTATTTTTTATAACTTCTGGACTTTTTCCTAGCTGTCAGTTCTCACTTTGTCAGTTTACTATATTTGCTTAGGCTTCTCTCTACTTTGCTCCCTAATTGGTTCTCTAGTTTCTAAACTTATTCTATCACTTGTTATAAATATGTATAAAGTACATACAGGTGTAAATTGCCATAATTTACATAGGTGTAAATTGCCATTTATTAAGGATGTGGTGAATGTTTTATGAGTAAAGTCTGTGCAGTTAATGCATAGGCCCTGGGGAATCCATTTTGCCAGGGGACCCTTTTAGGGGGAAGGGGTCCCTGATTTCTAGCTGTGCGAGGTACTGGTGCGCTCCATTTGTGGAAAGGCAGAGTGGTTAAAGAGTTGTTAGCAATGGTTGGCAGCTCTAACTAGGGCTTTTGTGACCTTTTGTGATTCCAACAGAGGGAGCTAATGTACTTAGTTGTATGAATTTCTCTGAGATAAGTAACAGGCGTAGCAGTTGATGGATGCCTCTGTGGTTTATGTGATGGGAGAAAATGGACGAGAGAGCTTGAGGAAGAGGTCAGTGTCTTCCTCACTACCAAGTGGATTTTACACTTGATTTATACTTGTTCTACTTAGCAGTTAAGGAAGGAGTATTCTAGGCCCTGTGTGGTGGCTCAGGCCTGTAATTCTAGCACGCTGGGAGGCAGAGGCTGGAGGATCACTTGAGCTCAGGAGTTCAAGACCAACCTGGGCATCATAATCAGACCCTGTCTCTACCACAGATAGAAAAAAAAAAATTACCTGGGTGTGGTGGCACACACCTGTAGTCCCAACTACTCAGGAGGGAGGCAGGAGGATCCCTTGAGCCCAGGAGTTTGAGGTTGCAGTGAGCCATGATGATGCCACTGCACTCTGGCCAGGGTGACAGAAAAAGACTCTGTCTCAAAAAAAAAAAAAGAAGAAGAAAAAGAAAACCCAACTCAGACCAGCTGAAGCAAAAAGGAACTTAATTGGATTCTGGCACAGCTTGAGTTGAGGCTCAGCTGGTGTCCCCAGGCTCTGTCAGCCTGAGCTGGGCTGTGATCTTGGTTAGGCTGGCTCTCCTGGTGGTGTGGCAGCAGCATCCCTCACATCCCCCAAGCCCACAGAGCAGAGAATGCTGGTTTTTTTTTTTTTAATCCCAGTAGATGTTTCATTGCTTTTCATTGGCTCTTACCAAGCCACATTGCCATCTCTGACCCAATCATTGTAGTCAGAGGATGGGATATATTGGTTGTTATTAGCTTACATTATATCTTACACCCCTGGAGCCTGGAGATAGTGCCAGCTTTATGCAAAATATGGTGGCCAAGAATGAGGGAAGGATGGTTCTACCAAAGGCAAAAAGGGCACTAGAACCATAAGAATGGAGAATGCCTGCCAGCTAGCTCAAGAATCCACTATATGTTTCCACAAAGTGATGATAAAGGGAGTGAGCTGAGCCAGGCATGGTGGCTCATGCTCATAGTCTTTGCTACTCAGAGGGCTGATGTGGGAGGATTGTTTGAAACCAGAAGTTCAAGACTAGCCTGGGCAACGTAGGTAGCAAGACCCTGTCTCAAAATAAATAAGTAAATAATAAAAATAAAAGGAGTGAGCTGAGGCTGTACTTGCCAGTCTTAAAGTTCCAGATTGGTACACTGGAGACTAAACTAAAATTCTTAGATTTGGGTATTCTCTATATTTTGAGACTTGACAAAAGTAAAATATAGTATATATAAGAGCATCGACCTTGGAGGCCCGCAGACCCAGAGTTGAGTCTAAACTCTGTTATAGCTGGATAATCTCCTACCTTCAATTTCCTTAGCAAAAAACTAGGGACGATATTAGTATTTAATTCATAGCAATTTTATAAAAATTCATTGAAAGAGGCCAGGTGCAGTGGCTTATACCTGTAATCCCAGCGCTTTGGGAGGCCAAGGCAGGAGGTTTGCTCGAGGCCAGGAGTTAGAGACCAGCCTGGGCAACACAGTGAGACTGTATCTCTATAAAATAAAAAAAAATTAGCCAGGCATGGCAGTGTGCACCTGTAGCCCTAGCTACTCAAGAGGCTAAGGCAGGAGGATCACTTGAGTCCAGGAGTTCAAGGTTACTGTGAGCTATGATTGCACCACTGCACTCTAGCCTGGGAGACGGAGCAAAACTCTGTTTCTGAAAATAAAAAATAAAATAAATTAATTGAAAGAATCCACATAAAACACTAAGTACAGTGCCCACATATAGTTAGCGTAGTTATTTTTGGCTGTTTTTCATAAATTAACCCAGTTTGATAACCTCTGATTTTTGTTAGATCTAAAACAGCCTGTATCATAAAGACACTGTTGAACCAGTGGTTTTGGAAGAATTTTTCTTTTTAATTAAAAATGAACATCTTTATTTCTAAGGTTGGGATTTGTGAATTAACTTAAGAAAAATCTTGGCAGAGATACAGGCTACTCCAGAGCGGCAGCAGCTGGCGGAGCAATGGAGATGCAATCCTATTATGCCAAGCTCTTGGGGGAGCTGAATGAACAGCGAAAGAGGGACTTCTTCTGTGACTGCAGCATCATTGTGGAAGGGCGGATCTTCAAGGCCCACAGGAACATTTTATTTGCTAACAGCGGCTACTTCCGAGCCCTGCTCATTCACTATATCCAGGACAGTGGGCGGCACAGCACCGCCTCCTTGGACATTGTCACCTCCGATGCCTTCTCCATCATCTTAGATTTCCTTTATTCTGGGAAGTTGGATTTGTGTGGGGAGAACGTGATTGAAGTGATGTCGGCTGCCAGCTACCTGCAGATGAATGACGTGGTGAACGTCTGCAAGACGTACATCAGGTCATCCCTTGATATTTGCCGAAAGATGGAGAAGGAGGCTGCTGTGGCTGCAGCGGTGGCGGCAGCAGCGGCGGCAGCTGCAGCAGCAGCAGCCGCAGCGGCTCATCATGTTGACAGTGGAAGCCCCAGTTCGAGCAGGGAGGGGACCTCCTGTGGTACCAAGAGCTTGGTATCCTCTCCAGCCGAGGGAGAAGAGAGTGTGGACTGCCCAAGAGAGTCCCCTTGCGGTGACTGCAGAGATGGCCACTCCTTGGAACTGGTGGTGAAAGACAGCCAGGGCAGTGGCTCAGTTGACAGTGACCTCTCTACTCTGTCCAGAAGGATAGAGCCCAAGGTGGAATTTGATGCTGATGAGGTAGAGGTGGAAGTTGGGGAACCGCTGCAGCATTATGCTGCCCCGCTGAGCCTGGCCCACGTGGAGGAGGGCTTGCCCAGCGGGCAGGTGGTTGACTTGGCTTACAGTAACTACCACGTGAAGCAGTTCCTGGAGGCACTCTTGCGCAACAGTGCTGTCCAGAGCAAAGACGACGTGGACCATCACTTTTCTCGGGGTCTGGAGGGAAGACCGGAGGGTGCAGGATTGGCCATGGGTTCCATGATGGATGTTCAGACAGACTGGTATGGAGAGGACTCAGGTGAGCTCTATTAGCATTCATCATCTCTGCTGGCCACGTAGCACGCACCATCTGTGCCCGGCATTCTCCCATCATCACGATCGCCATCGTCATTGTCATTGTCACTACCATCATCACCGCCATCTTTGCCACCACCACCACCACTAATAGGCATTGATTGAGCACCTGCTGTATGCAGGGCATTGTTTCTTTATGCATGTTCGTGTTGTACCTCTACAACTAGACTATAAGCATGTTGAGTGCAGTTTGGAGACATGGAAAGAACCCCACTGTCTTCCACTAACCAGCAGTGGGACCTTGGTGAGATCATTGACTCTTTTGAGCCTGTTTTGTCATCTGTAAAATGGGGTTAATCACCCCTGCCCTGCCTTTCTCTCAGTTGTGGTGAGGACCAAATGAGAAAGTTTGCAGAGTTGTTTCTCATGTATGATAATGTGTTCTATACACACAGCAGACTTATACTTCTCTGCATGCACCATGGTGCCTGGCACATAGTAAGCACTTGGTGAATAGGATGTAGTTGGGGATGCTGTCCGCTTGAGAATATTTTATGTCTGTAAATATTTTACGTCTGCTGTTTGGTTTCACGTAAGTTCATTTTTTATATCCTTCGTAGGCTTTTTTGTTTTAAGAGAACTTGGTTGTTTCCTTGAACAGTTCTGAGAGATGAGTTAACATAGTTAACTCTCTGAACAGGTCAGGTAATTGTGTTGTAAGGTGTCTTGCAGGAGACAAAAATATACTTGGCTGCCACCTTCTTGATGAAAGGTGCCTTCCAGAACCTCAAGCCAAGAAATCAAAGGATCACATTTCTCGTTCACCTTTCTGTTAAGAGCAGTGAGGGTCTTTTAAGTAAGGGGAGATCAACTGCTTTTGTTCATTATTAAATGACTGTCTTGAGACTTTAATGTTATGTTTTTAAGGCAAGAAGATTCAGTATGTCTGATTAAAACTAGACCTGGAAAACTTGAAAATGCTCTTTCTGGTCCTCAGAGACACTGGCTTAACCAGCATTTGGAAGAAAGTGGCTGTTTCAGTGTACACACTGTGGGAACTTGTTGAAATTCTCATTTCTGTGTTTATAACAGCATTTCACAGACTGACTGCCCTTTTGCGTCCATTAGACCCTCATGACGCCCCATGAGTTTGGCAGAGGAAGTTTGGAGAAACTGAGACCCAGAAGGGCTTAGTGAATCTCCTAAGAGTGCAGAACTAGGAAGTAAGTGGCCCAGCTAAACTGGTAACCTTGGCTGGCTTCATTTCACTGATTAAACCATGAGGGCAGCACAGTTGGTTAGAGGATTTTAGTGCAGTGATTTTGTCTTTGAACCCCTCTGCCTGTGAGCATAAGAAGTAGCACGACATAGTCATTTGGCTCTATGCCACCTTCATTCAAGTCCAGCCTCTATCGGTTTGGAAAGTCAGGTTTCTAACTACAGGGTGCTGTGGCAAGGCAGCCACCCTGGCCCCTGGCCATACTGTTGTCTGCCAGGTTTTGATTTCATTCACACGGCTCCAGGGTAAATTTATTCCAAGGGCCAAGGCACAGAGTAGGATTGATTTATTTGGTTATTCATTTATTTGCTCGCGTATTTGAGCACCTTCCTTGTAAAGACATAAAGATAAGTCAGACATGGATGCAGCCCTCAAAGAAATAGTGGTGTCTTAGAGGCAATGTATGTAAATGATGTCACATGGTAGAAGGATACTGGGGTTGAAGGACACTCAGAGGTCTGAGTTCACAGTAGTCGGAAAGAAGAACTAGCTTCCTCCTGGGAGATCAGGGAGGCTTCATGCAAAGTGGCATCTGAGGGTAACAAGAGGAGACAGAGAGAAATTGGTCAGAGTCAGGTTATGGAAAATCTTAAATGCTAGAAGGTGAGTTTTATCTGCAGGCATGGGGGCATTTTTGGTAGTTTTTGAGCTTGGGAGCAGACAGGGTCTGTGCTTCAGGGAGATTAATTTGGTCTCAGCACAAGATGGTGTGAACATGGGAGACCAGGGCAGGGAGACCCGTCAGAAGGCTGGCGCAGTGGTTATGTGTCCCCGTAGCTCAAGCCTGAGGTTAGCAGATGCTGTCAAAGCACCAGGTCCTCCTGTCTCTGTCCTCCCTCAGGCTCCTTGGCCCCAGCTCCAGCACCTTTCCCTGTTCTCGGAAGGTTCATCTACCTTGGCTGCCTCCACTGGTTTGGTCTCTACTCTTTTCTCAGCCCACTGCCGTCTGGCTTCCACACCACTGAAACCACTCTCATGAGCTCGGCTGTACATTTCTAGAGCTGATCCAGTGAGTGATTTTCAGGTGTTATCTCACTTGACCTCTTGGATTGTCTCTGATCTCTCTCTCCTCTCTTTGAAATTCTTCCCTTCCCTGGCTTTTGACATCACGAGTGCCATTTGCTCTTCCTCTGCCTGTCCCTTGTCAGCCTCATCATGGGATCATTGAATGTCAGTGTATCCAGCACGCCATCACTGGCTTGCTGCTTTGACATCTCATCATTCCTGTTTGTTCGTTGGGACATTCATTCATTTAGTTAACAGGTACTTATCAAACATTTAACATATGTCAGGTACTGTTAACCACAGTGAACAAAAGACAGTCCGTGTCCTTGTGGAGCTGACATTCTAGTAAAAGGAAACAGACAGTAAACAAATAAGTAAATACATAGAACGTCAGATGGTGATAAGTCTTGCGGATGAAAAACTAGAGCAGGGAAAGAATGGTAGAAGGTCAAGGGAATGCTATTCTAGTTAGTGTTGACAGGGAAGACATTTCTAACAGGTTGCCTTTGAGCAGAAACCTCAAGGGAGTGAGAGAGCAAACTGTACAGATACCAGGGAGAACATTCCAGGCAGAGGGAAGAGCAAAGCTCACACTTTGTGAATGAACAGAGGCACAGTGAGGATGCTGGTGTGGCTGCCGTGGGGGTGAGGTCCGATAGGGTGGGTGAGGTCAGGCCAGGTGGGACCGTGAAGGCTGTGGGGTCTTTGCGTGCTACTCTAAGTTGGGAAGCCACTGGAGGGTCTTAGCAGTGAGTGGTTTGAAGTGACTTCTACTTAAAGGATCCCTCTGGGTACTGCGTGGAGAATAGGCCATAGGGAGCAAGGGTGGAAGCTGGGGACCACTTGGAAGGGACTGTATGACCTGGGTGACAGCTGTGCTCCCTGAGTCAGTGTAGTCACAGTAGAGAGGTGAGGTGTGGTAGAGTTAGGACTATGCTATGTCTCAAAAGTAGAGCCAACCTGATCTGCTAATGGCTTATATGAACGGCGTGAGAAAAGGGGGAGACTCGAAGTCCAAGATTAAAGTACTGGCAGGGTTGGTGTCTGGTGAGGCCTCTCTTGCTAGTTTGCAGACAGTGGTCTTCCCACTGTCTTCTCATATAGCCTTTCCCTCTGTGCCTGTGCTGGGGGTGAGAGTGGAGGAGAAAGAGAGAGAGAGAGAGAGAGAGAGAGAGACAGACAAACACACACAAAGAGGGATCAGTTGATCTCTGGGATCTTTTCCTCTTTTTATAAGACCAGTCCTATCATTAGGGCCCCACCCTCTGACCTCATTTAACCTTAAGTACCTTCTTAAAGGCCGTATTTCCAAATACAGTCACATTGGGGGTTAGGGCTTTAAGGTACAAATTTTTTTGGGGGCGACACAATGTAGTTTGTAACAGAGTCTCACTCAGAATTGTCTTAAAATGAAATGAAATAGAATAGACACTATCGTGAGTATCGTGTTGGGAAGCTTCTCCAGTAATCCATGCGAAGGCAGGTGTGTTCTGAGGTTGCAATGTGATCTGTATTTCTAACGGTGAGTCAGAGAAGTGTGAAAGCTGGTGCTTTACGGCCTTCCTTGCAAACTTATGCCCGAAGCTCACTTTCCCCTCTGGCTGATTAGGAGCCAGATAGATCTGGATGGCAGACAATGTCTTGCTGCTGGCTGGTGGTGGGGTTGGTGTCCTTCTCCATCTGGGCTGGCGGAGCTCCCCGGCTCTGGATCCCGTCCATCGGAGGGTGGCCGGGGTCGTCCCTGCTGACAGTACAGCTAAATCTATGCCTTTGATTCCCCAGGTGATGTGCTGGTGGTCCCCATCAAGCTCCACAAGTGTCCTTTCTGCCCTTACACCGCCAAACAGAAGGGCATCCTCAAGCGGCACATCCGCTCGCACACGGGCGAGCGGCCCTACCCCTGTGAGACCTGCGGCAAGAGGTTCACTCGGCAGGAGCACCTGCGGAGCCACGCCCTGAGCGTAAGCGGGCAATGCTCTCGTGGCTAGGGCGGTTCATGGTATTATCTAATATAAGGGTAAAACCAGCCTGTCTTTCACGTCTCTGTCCATTGGGGTATTTTCGGAGAATTTTGAACATACATTTTTGCTATTAAGTTAAAACTGCACCGGTGGCACTTAGAGAAAGTTAAAACTAAGCTGGGCAAGGTGGTGTGCACCTGTAGTCCCAGCTACTCAGGAGGCGGAGGTGGGAGAATCGCTTGAGCCCAGGAATTCGAGGTTACAGTGAGCTATGATCTTTACTCCACCCAGGCAACAGAGTGAGACCCCTCCTCCCAAAAAAAAGAAAAACCCTCTTACAATACAACAATAGAAGGACAAATAGCCCAATTAAACGTGGCCAAAGGATTTGAATAGACATTTCTGTTATGGCCCATAAGCATGTGAAAAGATGCTCAACATCCAGTTAGTCAGAGTGTAAATGCAAATCAAAGCCATCATGAGATGCCACTTCACACCCACTAGGATTTCTATTGTTGTTGGTTGGCTCTTCTCCCACATCAGCCTCTCCCTGTCTCTACCTCTTGTGTGTATCCTGTATCCAGAACTCTCTGTAAAAGAAAGGCTCTGATTGGTTCACAGAGCCCTTATTGGCTGGAGTTGCTGAAAAGTACACATATTAGGAAGATAGTTCCTTATATAGAGTGGACCCCTAGGGCTGTTGCCCTTTAGGAAGAACTGTGTGGGGTAGGAGATCAGCTTCTCTTTTCTAGTACACACAGCTCTTCTCGTAAGTGAGCAATGCATTTATCAATGAGAAAGTCAAGGGTGGAGCATCTGCTGGCACATCTGGGGAATACGGATGTCTACTCTAGCAAATCTGCTTTTCTGATTAAACAATCCAAGATACATAAAAAAACCATGTCAAAAATCCTACTCAGGACTGGTGTGGTGGTGTGTGCCTGTGGTCCCAGCTCAGAAGGCGGAAGTGGGAGGATCGCTTGAGCCCAGGACTTCTAGTCCAGCCTGGACAACATAGTGAGACCTTGTCTCTTGGGAAAAGGGACAGGAAGGGGAAGGGAAGGGGAAGGGAAAGGGAAGGGAAGAAGAAAATGGAGGGCAAGGGAAAAGAAAGAAAAGAAAAGAGGAGAAAGAAAGAGAAAGAGAGGAGAAAGAATGAGAAAGGAAGGAAGGAAAGAGAAAAAAGAAAAAGATCCTAATTAGTTCACTGAGTGCCCTTTATATGCCAAGCACTAGGGAAACAGTAATGAATGAGACAGACTCCATCCCTGCTGTCTTGGAGCTTACAGTCTAGTGAATTTTGTCAATGATTTGTGAGAAGAGGCACAAAGGAAGAAGTATGGGTGCGACTAGATAGCTGAGAGACCTACCCTGGCCCAGAGCATCGGGGAGGACTGCCTTCAAGGTGTCAGTAAGGGGTAAAGGGTTGGTGATGGGGAGGAGGGGACGTTCTGTGCATGTCCAGTGGCCCTGGGGTGGAAAGGACCTTGGTAAGTCTGAGACTATGGCAGAGAACAAGTGGAAGAAAATCGAGAAATGAGGCTGGAGGGTTAGGCAGGGGCCAGACCACATGGGGCCTTCTAGACCACAGCTCAACCCCTTTGCTGTGACATTTACCGTGTCTGCTTGTGATAATAGGTCCACAGATCCAGTCGTCCAATCATCTGCAAGGGCTGCAGAAGGACCTTCACCAGCCACCTGTCCCAGGGGCTGCGGCGCTTCGGGCTGTGTGACAGCTGCACCTGCGTCACAGACACGCATGATGATGACGACGACTTAATGCCCATCAACCTTAGCCTGGTGGAGGCTTCGTCCGAAAGCCAAGAAAAGAGTGACACAGACAATGACTGGCCAATCTACGTGGAGTCCGGTGAGGAGAACGATCCTGTTGGAGACGATCCTGATGACAAACCACAAATTCGGCCTCACTTATCAGACCGAGAGACATTTACGTAGCAAAAAATTGGTGGGGGAGAAGTTTTAGAATTTGTTAGTGCTCATTCTGCAGTTGAAAGACACCATGCGTCCAATATCGTGGGACCCTGAGAGGAACATTTTTTCACTGTGGTTATATTTGCATTTTTGTTAGACTACACGGTAGAGGTTGGATCTTGTGATGCAAAGGACTGATAACTGTTTAGTGTGGTGCCCTTGCTTTCTGATGGCTTTGCGGGCCACTCCTTAGTTCTGAGTGAATCAAGGCTGGCCCTGAGGCTTCCTGTTTTTTTGGCTGTACATCCAAGCTCTGGTTAGGAAAAGATAAATCTTCATACATATTTTCATGTTGTCTCAATCCTCTGCATTCCTTGGTTAATCATCCTCTTTCTCTGAAAAGGCAGGCGAGACTACATTAAGTTTTGTTATCAGTCTTATCTTTGCCAAGCCTTTCCTCCTGAATTCCACATTTTGATTTTCTGGCAAAGCATTAAAGAGAAAGCTTCCTTGACAGAAAGCAGGCAGGGCCGTCTGACTACGTGATCATAAAAGGTACTCTCTAAATCTAAGACTGCAGTGTTGAAGGCTGGGAGTACTGATGTGCAGACAGGATGGAAGTGAACTGAAAGGCTCACATGGCATCCTGTCCTGCCCAGTTGAATTAAATTTTAAGTTGGCCCCGAGAAGGGAGTCTGTGAGCCCAGGTCTAGGTGGTTTCCCTGTCTGGTTTGGTATCTGACGATTCTACACACACAACCTGTTCTGTGATCCTGAAACAAATCATTTGGGCAAAACTCAAAATGCTCCTCTACCTTTTCCAGTCATTTCCAAAAACCACTGCTGTGTAACCAGGAAAGGCAGCTGCCCCTGACATTCTTTTAATTAGTTTATGCCTAGAACTTTAACTGGAGGGCAAGTGTGAGCCCATATATACAAGTTCTATTTCTAAAACGTTCATCTCTTGAGAGAGAGAGAAGGATAGTAGAAAAACAGGTTTTTAAAAGCCATCTGCTTTTCACCCACTTTGCAGCCATACAATTATTCTAACAAAACAGACTGAACTCTTTAAAAGGGCTAAAGGGCAGGAAATAATAGAGATTAGGGATGTAACTGAAGGCATTTCATAATTTTGTCTTATGTTAAAGTATCCAAAATGGACTTAGAAATCCGCTTGTCTTCCTTTAATGGTAGTATCATTGTGTTTGAAAAGGTGGTAAAATCACTTTTCTTTCTGCCTCTTGGACAAAAATATAATCAAAAACATTATAAATTGGGTTGCAAAAGTCATTGAACAGTTAGAAAGTTCTTTAAATTGGACTTCTCAATAGTAATTAGAGCAGTGAGACAGTGCTACTCAAACCGTGGCCCACAGGGAGGTGCTGCTCTGTGAATTGTTTGCTACAGGTCTGTGACAAGGAAAGTCAGAAATTAAGAGTAAGCATATAGAAACTTTCATAACACTTTGACATTGCTGTGGCACCCACGCGTGTGATCAGTGGCATTGTCTTCTTGAACAGGGTATGGACTAGTTTAGGTGTGGTCAGCTGGAGAGCTACATAGCACAGAGGTTGGATCCAGTCTGTACAGGAGGACCATGTATTGGTCTGCCATAGATTGGAAATTTTAAAACTGGTCTTTTACCTTAGGTAGTTTGAGAAGCATTGTTCTAGATCAGGAGTTACACATTGAAAATGATCAGGGACCAGCGACACTGTTCTTATCTGAAATAAAAATATTGGCTGTTATTTTAAAAGAGTGATCTCAGCAAAAAGGAACGCTAAATGGATGTGTAGAAGATTTACTTTGCAAGGAGCAGTATTTGATATTTTTGCTGTGTTTTATTTCTGATGTTTTTTTTTTTTTCCATTGGTCCAAGTTTCCTCCTTTTTTTAATTAGTTTTTTTTATCATTAATAACAATTTAATTTTACAGAATCAAAGAATCTAACAGTATATCTTGTTAGATATAGTATGTCCTCATAATGTATACATTATTTCTTGTACAATGATATGAAATAATATGGGAAATATTCATGATAAATTATTAAGTGAACAATGCAAGTTAAAAACAACAGTTTCATATTTTTTTTCCCCCACCCCCCCTTTCCCGAGTCAGCACCTTCAAGTGTTACCACTCCCCAAATGGTGCACAATGCACTCATTGTGTAGGCATACCCCCATCCCCTCCCCCACCCCCCACCTCAGTCTGATGTCCAATTGGTGTCGTTCCCAGATTTGTATTTAGGCGATTATCAGGGAAACCAATTTTCTGGTGAGTACATGTGTTGCTTGTTTTTCCATTCTAGGGATACTTCACTTAATATAATGGGTTCCAACTCTCTCCAGGAGAACCATAGAGATGTCGTATCTTATTTCTGATGTTTTGATACGACTTTTCTACCTCATGATTCAACCTCTCTGCCTACTTTCTGTGGTGGAGCTATGTGGTTCTCTTCGGTGACTCTGTGACCTATTCGTATAACTGGGTAAACCATTTTATATTAGAGATTTCATGGTGACACAGTGATTCTCAACTGGGAGTCGGCAGGGAACAGGGGGACATGCCTGCTGTCCCAGCTACTTCGGAGGCTGACGCAGGAGGATCGCTTGAGCCCAAGTGTTCAAGGCCACCCTGGTCAACATAGCAAGATCCTGTCTCAAATAAAACATTTTCTTAAAAAACCCTAAAAGCGTATCAGTTGGGGATGATTTTGCCCGCTGTAGGTTGCTACTGACATCTAGTGGGTAGAGGCCAGGGAAGCTGCTAACCATCCTACAATGGCTAGGACAGCCCTCACAACAAATAATTATCTAGTTCAAAATGTCAACAGTATCAAGATTGAAAACCCTGCTATAAGGTAAATTAGGATTTAAAAAATTACCTTTAGTAAGTGAACTTAATTTTGTGCTCTACTCCAGGCTACCTTTACCTTTGTAATATTTAATAGGCCCTTACGTTCCCACAAGTCTTGGAAATTAGTAGATTAATAAAATGAGGAGCTGAAGCCAGATGGTTCACACCTTGCCCAAAATCCAATTTAGGTTTGTGTTATGGAAACTTAGAAAATTCTGACTCATCCATACACCCAGAACCATTCCTAGGATCTGATCATTTTGTTAAATTTTATTTTATTATATTTTTCCTCCCCTCCCTCCATTTTGTTAAATTTTAAAGTAGCAGAATCATTGGGAGGAAACCGGAATGTGAAGCTGAATATTTAAGTGATTCTCTTTCTTCCATAATGTCTCAGATTGCTGCATTCCCAGCTGACTGTTTGGGTCTGTGTACTGGCACTGGTCATCGCTGGCTTGCTGAACTCTATCTCTTTGAAAGGAGATACTTCCTTTGTCTGGACCATCAGATCATAAACTGGTCCTCTTTTAAATTTATGTTCACATCTGTTGGTCAGTATTTATAATCACGGTGTCTTCGAGGTTTAATTTGTGGAGTTGGTGATATTTTTATACTAAGTAAATTCATAGTTGAGCCCAACACAGGCCATTAGTGATTTAGTTTATATTCTGGCATCTTTCTGGCACATTCAGTCCAAGTCCACAAAGGGATGTTTTTGTCTACCCCATATCCACTGGAATGTCTCATCTCAGATATGTTGCATGGATGGAAACAGGACTCTTACTTAACTTGTGTAATAATGGAATTCCAAAATGGCATTCTTCGGAAGTTGTTTCTCTCGGGGGTTGGGACCCCCTTCTCGAGGGTTGGGAAGGAATGTAAATAGGGCTTATAACTATCATAATTAAGAAATGACAGAGAGCGTTATGATTTCTGATCATTTGGCAGAAACATGCCATTCTGATGTAAATATTTTGGTGGCCACTGGACGTTGAATATTCCTTAAGAAACCTGCAGTTCTAGTATCTGCAAAATGGTGTGGAATTGAGTAGTCCGGTGGTTCAGAATACTGTGATGGGTTTTTTGTTGTTGTTAATTGATGTTGTGGCAAACCCCACAGAGAGAAAGGCCACAGGGAGGGCTGCATGTGCTGGATCTGAGGGCTGTGGGCCAGAGTGGAGTGGCCTTTGGTCAGCTGAACTCACACTGTTTCATTTGAATCTCTGGGGTTTTCTCGTGCGTCCCTTGTGCATTGAGAATAGAATTTATCTCTGTGAAGTCTAGTGTAACGGGGTAGGGAGGGACGAGGGTGGGGTGGATGAGAAGTTCCTGCTCCACTCTTTTTTGAGCATCACCCCTGTGATTCCTGTTGCTGTTGGAATCTTGCAGCTGCTTTGTGCTTTCATGTGATTGTACTATCTTCTAACCCAAAAAGGGGGCACTTTACTCAGTTGCATTTTTGAGCAATGTTTTCATTGATTTTTGTTGCTTTTATAGTTTTGTCTTTCCACTCAATATTACCATATTCCTCAAACCTTTCCTTGTAGTTCTAGAAATTTGAATTTTTTTCTCCAAATGATGCATCTGTAGGGATAAATGAAAAGTTTTTGGGGGGCAGGAGTAATTTGGTTGGTTTCTAACATGTTTTAAAAGGTGACGGTAGCGTGCACCATTATGTGATCAGAAGATATGGAACCTTCATAACTGAAGGAGGACATTCAGCATCTGTTCCGTCGACTCTCCAGGTACATCATTTTGCTACTGCCAATCCTTCATTGACAACTATGGTTTTGGGGGGCAATTTTTATATCCATCATTTGATGTTTGGACTTTTGTCAGTCAATTTATTAAAAATCAGTGGAGGTTAGGGAGGGGGTTATGTGCTTTGATGAAGAAGGTTTAGTAGTAACAAGCTTGGGGATTTTGAGCGAAGGCATCAATTTGATAAATGTGTTGGTGACACGTAATGGGTATGGAGTATGTGTCATACAGCCAGTAAAGGGTATGATCGGGTTTTTTTTTTTTAGAAGCAGAAAAACATGCCATGCCAAACAGTTTCACATCTTTTATAGTCCATAGCCCCTGTGCAGCATCTGCTACTGCCAGAAAAATAGGCAAAGAGTACTGCAGTGCCTCCGGGTTCTACTTAGGCTCAACTGAAGGTTTAGAAACATTCAAATGTATAAACTGCCACACTTGGCATCAGAAGGGATATAGGTGGGAAGCGCAGCTTGCCAGCAGGCCGAGCCGGTTGCTCTTCTGTGGAAGTCCCTGCAGCTGTCTGTGTGGCACAGCTCAGGTGCAAGGAGTCAGAGCCACATCAGGCAAGTATGGGAGCTGCCCTGGCTTAAAAGCTTCTTGTCCCAAGGGAACAAGTATCTCTTACAACAACTCCACAGACATAGCTTCCAGGGTCCCTATCAAAGATATACCTGTTCCAAGAGTCCCTTAGGGAAGCCCAAAACTGTGGCTGCCTATCAGGTATTTATATTAATAGTTCTCCCAGTCCAGATGCAATTTATCAATTAGGGGTCATTTCTACCATATGTGATGTTGCCTAGCAACATAGTTGACATATGATTCGTTATTAGGTTGCCAGGGGAACAGAGCTAGAAAGTTAACGAAAGGTCAAATTCTCACGCTGAAGGGGAATGGGCTTTGTTAATACTTTACTAAACACTACGCTAAGCAGTTGCACAATAGATAACTCCACCTAATTCTTATAAAATATAGCCAGAAAAATTTCCTCTTAAAATATAGCCAACACCAACTCAGTTTTCCTCTCCTGAATAGTGTTCTTTGTGTTTAGCTGCTTGTGATGAATACACTGTGTGCACATTTTGCTGAGGTATGTGTAAGAGTTGGATTAACAGAATGGTCCCATCAAAATAGCATGTATCCTTTGGTGCTACTCATAGCACATGGGTAAAGCATGTCATACTGTAGGGACATTAATGAATGGAAATTTCTGAGGATTCCGTCAACCATACTTGGATGGGAAGCCATGTCCACCCAGCAACCACCAAACACAAGGCTCTTGGTAACTAACGGTGCCTCTTATGGCTGTGCCCTGTGGTGCTGCTCCTTCCTGCTTCTGCTGCTCCTGGCAGATCAGTAAGTGAGGAAAGCTGGTTGTTTATTCAGCAGTTATCCAACAATTATTTATGGAGTGCCTATTACGTGTCAGGCACTAAGGGTACTTCAGTGAACCAGCACAATCCCTGCCCTCGAGGAACTTGCAGTGTGTAATCTAGGATACCGGCAATTAAGCAGTCATAACACAGTATGTCAACTGGGGCTGGTACTTGGGTGGAGAACCCAGCCCAGTCGTAGAGCCTCAGGGAAGGCTTTCTTGTCTAAACTACTCTTCCCATCCAGCAAACTTCTAGCTTCAAGACACTATTTATAAGCAATTTAAACAGTTTCTGAGATTTCCTGCCTTTTCCAAACATGCCGTCTTCAGACACAAACAGTGTTTAAATTATCTGTTTTATTCACGTATGTAAAAATACTATAAATGTTTCAGAATATCCTAGTCTTTAGAAAATATGCATCAGAGGATATGGTTGTCTTATTTAAAAAAACCCAACAATATAACATATACAAATTATTATTTTTAAATTAAAAATAAAACTCAAATGACGACACAAAATAATTTCCCAGAATGTTGACCCAGTGTAGTGTGTCAGGTGGGGAAGAGCCCCATTGCATCTGGACTGGGTCTTGGCTGGCCATGGCAACTAATTAATACCCCAGAAATCAGGATAAGTGTAGGACAGGACCATTACATCAAAGGATTTGAGAGCTAGAAAGGACCTTAGAGAAAGTCTAGTCCAAGTCTATTTTACAGAGATGAAAAGGCTAGTTCCTAGTTCCCACATAGCTGGTTAGGATCAGAAACTAGGTCCTGACAGGCCAATGTTGATAACAAACAAACGTGTTTGGGCAGGCAGAAAAGACCATTCATAGATAGCATTTGTTTCCTTTGGGTACCCATCAGACCAAAGCCACAGAAGAGGAAAATGCTGTTTTGGTCTCTCATGATAAAATGTGCCTGCGTGGTTATGCCTGCATTCTTGTAGTGCTTAGACAGGGAGGGGGAAATCTCATGTTGAGCACAGGGGAGTTAATTTAATTTCTTGGTCTTATAATACCCATACATATACGAAACAACATAAACTACCATCAACTATACACAGACAAAGCAAATCAGAATTTTCATTGTCCACTTATTTAATATGTATCAGGTATTTGATTTTAATGTATCCATTTTATTAAAACTTTCAAAAGTAAAAAATAGACAACATCATCTTGAAATTACTTTTTCCAAGCTCTCTGATTTTTGAAATATAAATTGGGCATGATTCAGGGAATGTAACAAGGACAATCTTATTTGAAACATAAAACCACCGCATATTTTTAATTCAGCAGTCCACATGATATTATGGTATTGAGTAAAATGGTATTTTAGGTATTTCTTGACTCAGTGGATCTTAATCTACTGGGAAAGCTAGTTTTATTTAAAGGTCTGCAATAATATTAATATATAACAGCTATTAATAAAACAGATTAGCCACTTTACAATCTAAAAATACCTAGAAGCAATGTTCCTGGTTTTTAATGAAATATTTATCGAGTTTGGGATTAAAATTAATGTAGGGCCGTCAAAAATGCAAATCATCTTTAACTTGGTTAAATCTACCTGGAGGTAAACAGGAAATAGTCTCAAGCTAAATTTTTGTTTTGATTTATACAAAGTCAGATTGAGACATCCTACTGACAAGTTTAGAATAGGAATGGCCTCAGCTGGGTTCAGGAAAACGTCTTTTGTTCTTTTGTTGCTCATTTTGCCCTCAGAAACAAATACAATTTAACTATTTTCTGTACCTTCCTGAATTTGAAACTGATCTGAATTATATAACTGCAAATTTTAGAATGGCTAAGGTCAAAATGGTTAAAAGGGTTTCTTTAGAATGAATGAAATAGGGAATTGAGGATTGATCTTCTCACATGAATGAGTTTATAATCCTTCATAATTTTAGTTAACTGTTTTTCTCAGGGCAATTATTTTACATGAAATTCTAATGAAGAATTTTATGGACAAGATTTTAGTTAAGGAAAAAAGAACCCCCCCCCCACAAAATATAGAGAACTATTGAATAGAGCTCCAAACAGAAGCTTCCATCAAACTTCTTTTCCCACCTCTTTGTCCCATGGTGTTAGGACCAACCCTTTCTTTATATGAGACAGTTTCTGGGCAGAGAGTCCCAAGCCAGGACGTTTTAGATTTTGTGGAAGAAGACTGACCACTGCTTGCCGAATGGGTAATTTGGGCTGCAATACAAGAAAAAGGTAAGGCAGACAACACAAAAATCACAGGAGGCACAACCATTCTAAGCTCTGAGCTTTACAGTCACTCACTTTCCGACAACTCTTAGAAGAAAAATAGA
The DNA here is from genome assembly GCF_041146395.1 of Eulemur rufifrons. Taxonomy (NCBI): domain Eukaryota; kingdom Metazoa; phylum Chordata; class Mammalia; order Primates; family Lemuridae; genus Eulemur; species Eulemur rufifrons. The sequence goes on from NC_090990.1 coordinate 22,159,929, forward strand.
AACTGACTTTGTCTTTGACTGCCAAGTTTCCAAGTGGATTAGTTCATTTTACAGAGGCACTTGTCAAACTGCTATTTAAAAAAAGAGAAGCCAAAGTTGGAAATCATCTTGACCATAAAAACAATGAGCAACTGATACCTTTTTAAAGAGGGGGGAAACTTTTCTGCTTTTTGGAACTGAATTGGTTTTGATGTTAAAGTGCTTATGTACCAGGTCTGTTTATATGGGTCAGTATTGTCCAGGCTGTGTGTTGTTTTGCTGTTTTTACTTTTTTATATATGAAAAACTAAAACCAAGAGAGAATAAATTAGTGGATATAAGCTATATATCTAAATCTGACTTCTCATTTCTGTTGTCTTGTCTTCCCATTTTTTAATATAAATCTTTAAAACATATGTGCATATTTTTGTTTAAAAATTATTTCTGCTTAAACAACAGTTTCAAATATTTCTCTTTTGAAGACAGGAAGTTGGTTCAGTTTCAGGAATGTATTGATATAATTTTACATTTTTATAAATGTTGAGGCTGGGTTTATTTAAGATTAGCTGGGCTCACTGCCTGCTCTTGAGAAAAATATTTATAGCCTATAAATTTTGAAAAGATTCCCCATAACAATAAAGAACTGCTAACACTAAACACACTTTCCATCTGTTTGAAGACTCATTAACTTCATTTAGTACGAGAAAAAAAAATTACTAGGTATAACAGGGGTTAGGACAAATCCTGCTTGCTGCCTGGTTTTTTTTTTTTTTTTTGAGACAGAGTCTTGCTCTGTTGCCCGGGCTAGAGTACTGTGGCGTCAGCCTAGCTCACAGCAACCTCAAACTCCTGGGCTTAAGCAATCCTACTGCCTCAGCCTCCTGAGTAGCTGGGACTACAGGCATGTGCCACCATGCCCAGGTAATTTTATATATATATATATTTTTTTTTAGTTGGCCAGATAATTTCTTTTTATTTTTAGTAGAGACGGGGAGTGGGGGGGCGGGTCTCGCTCTTGCTCAGGCTGGTCTCGAACTCCTAACCTCGAGCGATCCGCCCGCCTCGGCCTCCCAGAGTGCTAGGATTACAGGCGTGAGCCATGGAGCCCAGCCTTTTTTTTTTTTTTTTTTTTATAAATAAATTTTATTGGAACACAGGCACATCCATTTCTTTCCATATTATGTATGCCAGCAATGGCAAAGTTGAGTGGTTGCTGCAGACACCTTTTGACTCCAAAGCCTAAAATATTTACTATCTGGCCCTTTATAGATAGCTTGTCCACCTGTGATCTAGAATGTTGGACAGGACAGAAGATCTGTTATTCCATATTTAGGGATGGTGGAAGTAGAGTAGGTCCCTGTTTTGCACCAATCTGTGAGCTTCAGTAGGATTTAAACATGTCTGGTATGTATGAGGGTCAATGGAAGAGGCACAGCTGATGTGTATGAAGTTTTTTGGGGGCCGTCACTGGAAGGATCTGGCCAGGAGAATGATCATCACTTGGCTCAGCTCCAAGGAAGTGTGCCTGAGCCTTCAGTGTGACAGCTACAGGCAGAAACTGAAGGAGCAAGACCCATAATCTTGGTGAGATGCTGGGAGCTCAAACTGCATTGGTTTGAACACCTGGTGCCGGGCGGGAGGGCAGGGGCATTGCCCTGCACTTCCGCAACGCTGCATGCCCTCGAGTGTTCTCAGTACAGCTGTGGCTGGCTCACAGGCAGTGACAAGGCCGGTTAAGACCAGCTGGATGATGAGCACTGGAGGCATCTAGGATTTCAGCTTTTCCAGCGCCTATTCATACAATTCAGCTGCAGACATCACGGAGGGAATTCAGACCACCAGTCTTGGTCAGGGCACTTCTGCTTTCAAGGAACAGATATTCAAGCAATGGTTCTCAGAGTGTGGTCCCAGGACTAACAGCATCATCCCAGGGGATTGTGATGCAAACTAAAGTTTGAGAACAGCTTTAAGAGGATTTGTTTCTAATTAAGAGTCTCATGCTCTACTGACTGAGCTAGCCCGGCAGTCAGTTTCTAATAAAAATGAGTGAGTTTATGAACATTGCAGGAGAAGAAATCAGCAGATCACCTGCAATTAGAAAGTAAGGGTTGAGGCTGCTCCTGGTCAACCATGCTTTTCTTTTCTTTCTTTCTTTTTTTTTTTTTTGGAGACAGAGTCTTGTTCTGTTATGCCCAGGCTAGAGTGCCATGGCATCAGCCTAGCTCACAGCAACCTCAAACTCAAGCAATCCTCCTGCCTCAGCCTCCGGAGTAGCTGGGACTACAGGCATGTGCCACCATGCCCAGCTAATTTTTTTTTCTACTTTTAGTTGCCCAGCTAATTTTTTTCTATTTTTAGTAGAGATGGAGGTCTCACCCTTGCTCAGGCTGGTCTCAAACTCATGACCTCAAGTGATCTTCCCACTTTGGCCTACCAGAGTGCTAGGGTTACAGGTGTGAGCCACCGCACCTGGCCCAACTATGCTTCTTGTCCATACTCCTTGGTCCCTTCTCTCTGTGCCTGTATGGGGTTCCCCAGCCATTCTCAGAAGACCAGCTTTCTTCTGCCCATTCATGAGCTCCAAATGGCTGTCCCAGCCCTGACCTGACCACTGCCTTGTCCTTCAGTTAAAATATTCCAAAGGAAAACACCTCAGCTTCTGCCCAGCAAAGGATGGGTTTCCTCAGCTCACATGGGCACTGCTTGGGTCAGGCAGCAGGGGGCTCTGACTGGGCCTGGGTGGTGGTATGGGGGACAGGTTCCCTGAGAAGGGGCCCTGGAGAGGGCAGGAAGGTTGACCTATATGTCTCCTATATCAAGAAAATCATGGCAGGCAGAAAATTTGGGGGTAGCACATGTGATATACCTCCAGGAGCTCCCAGAATTAATGGGATGGTGGGGAGGAGAAGCTGTGGATGGCTGTAGGGTTTTCCATTACAAGGGGAATAAAAATCCATTTAGTTATATATCTAAAATAATTGAATTTGAAAATAGGCATTCAGATAGAAACTTGTACGTGAACATGCATTGTAGCACTATTCACAATAGCCAAAAGCTGGAAACACCCCAATGTCCATCAGCTAATGAAGGGATAAACAAAATGTGGAATATATACACACAATGGAATATTATTCAGCCATTAAATGGAATGAAATTTTGATACCTACTACAACATGGATGAACCTTGAAAACACTGTTTCAAGTGTGAGAAGGCAGTCACAAAGGATCACATATTGTTTGATTCCATTTATATGAACCATCCAGAAGAGACAACTCCACAGAGACAAAAAGCAGAATGGTGGTTGCCTGGGGTTGAGGAAAGGAGGGGATGAGGAATGACTGCTCATGCCTACTGGTTTCTCCTTGGGGTGATAAGAGTTTTGGTCTAGGCGGACACGGTGGCTCACACCTGTGATCTCAGCACTTTGGGAGGTGGAAGCAGGGGGATTGCTTGAGGCCTAGGAGTTCAAAATCAACCTGGCCAACATAGCGAGATCCAGTCTGTATAAAAATATTTTAAAAATTAGCTGGGCGTGGTTGTCCATCTGTAGTCCCAGCTACTTGGGAAGCTGAGGTGGGACAATCGCTTGAGCCCAGGAATATGGTGCTACAGTAAGCTATGATCGCGCTCTGTACTCCAGCCTGGGTGACAGAGACCCTGCCTCTAAAAAAAGAGAAAAAAAGGGAAAAAGTTTGCTAACTATATAGTGGCGATGGTTGCACAACACAATGAATGTATTTAATGCCACCGAGCTGTACTTTAAAATAAATTTTATGTTTTAGTGTGTATTTCAGCACATTTTTTTTTAAGTTTATTTATTGTTACTGGGGTGCCCGCAGGCGCCCCACCCCGGTAGGAGGGGCGGCGGCGGCGGCGCCGAGGGCGGGCAGGGCGTCGGGCTGCCCGGGACCCGCCCGCGAGCCTGGCTGCGGGCTCCGACCGCCCGGGGGGCGGCGGCGGCGGCGGCGGCGTGGGGATGCGGACCCCGGGCGCGCCGCCCCCAGACGTCCCCGGGCCGGGAGAGCGGCGGGAGGCGCCGAGGCGATCGGGCGCCATTTGCAGCCCGGGGCGCAGCGGCGCCTGCGACGCGCCGGCTCCGAGGGGCTGGAGACGGTCACAGTGAGGCGCGGGCTGCAGCGGCGGCGGACACGGCCGGGGGCCGGTCCCTCCTGCGCGCCCGGGAGAGCGTGCGGGACAATGGCAGCGCGGTCGCCGCCCGGCCCGGGGAAAGGCGGGAAGGCGCGCGGAGCCTCCTGGCGGCGGCGCCGGGCGTGTCTGCAGCAGCGGGCGCCGCGGGCTCCGCGGGGTCGGCGTGGGAGGGACAGGGGGCCCGGCGGCGCGGGCGAGCGGGCCGGCTAATTAGACTCTCCCGCAGTTGGGTTTGTCTGTCTAATCTTGATCGGGTTCATTTAAGTTAGGACTATCACAGATGTGATGCTGCGTTCTTTTCAATGCGTCCTGTCAACTGGCACGCATGTTAGCTTTGTCAATTTGTCTCATTACTGATGCAGGTACTTTGGAACTACATCAATCATAAATCACCTGTTTCTCATCAAAGCTTGCTTATTTTTTTCTTTTTTCTTTTGTTGCCCAGGCTGGATGCCTGATCATAGCTCACTGTAAACTCTAACTTGGGTAGGGAAACTTTTCACGTTGTCAGGCCGCATTAATTTAGCTGTAATCAAATAAGGCCACATTCAAGAAACTTCCATTAGATATACTTTAAAATGTACATTATTTTGTAAAAGTCTAACTACTGTGTACTTAATAATTTCAAAAATTGAAAACTACTTGTTAATTTAAAGTTAACTAACCTTTTAATGACTTTGTTGTGTCTGCTTTTGTTGGGAAGCATTTGAATATTCAGTCGCAGCATGGAGGGCCGCAGTTTCATTTGATCCTCTAGATGGGGAGCAGTCTTTTGTGACCTTAAGAGTATCTTGATTTGGGTTAGGTAGGAGAATGTAGATTCACAGCGGTAAGTGGTTGAAGAGCAAGAAGCATTTTTTGGTCATATTTCCAAAGCCGTGGGTATTCTGCACTTTTCTATATTTCAATTAGATCTTTCTTAGCATCAGTGACTTTAAAATGTCATCTACTGAGAGCTCAATCAATTCCATCTGTAGTTCTTTAGGTGCCTTGGTGATATCAACGAGGTGAGGCTGAAATGCTAATTTGAGTGTGATGTCATGATTCTCAAACTCAGTGAACATTTCATTGTATTCGCCAATTAATAGGTCTGTAACAGGTGCATATTCTTCAAATGATTGCAATATATCATCCTGCTCATCAATGACCTTTGCTAATTGGGAAAAATGTTTATCTGAAATTTCCTTCTAAAGAAGTGTTTTGAAAGAAGATAGCTTTTTTCAAAATGCCTGGATTTTTTTTTTGTCACATATCACATATAGACTTAGTTTTACCTTGCAAAGAAATATTCAAGTCATTTTGATGTGACATGATATCACACAGAAATGCTACGTTCCTACAGAAATCTTCCTTCAATAATTCACATTACTGATTCTGTTATTCATAAAATTTAACAATCTGTTCTTGAGGAGATAAAATTTTTTGCTAACACCTGTCCCTGCAGCAGCCAACACACTTTAGAATGATATGGCAAATCCACACTGAACACCTCATCCTTCAACTTCAGCATGTTACGAAACTGACCATGCCATGTTGCATTTCCAAGAGTATAGTTAGGCCGGGCGCGGTGGCTCACGCCTGTAATCCTAGCACTCTGGGAGGCCGAGGTGGGCGGATCGTTTGAGCTCAGGAGTTCAAGACCAGCCTGAGCAAGAGCAAGACCACATCTCTACTAAAAATAGAAAGAAATTATATGGACAGCTAAAAAATATATATAGAAAAAATTAGCCGGGCATGGTGGCGCATGCCTGTAGTCCCAGCTACTCGGGAGGCTGAGACAGGAGGATTGCTTGAGCCCAGGAGTTTGAGGTTGCTGTGAGCTAGGCTGACGCCACGGCACTCACTCTAGCCTGGGCAACAGAGTGAGACTCTGTCTCAAAAAAAAAAAAAAAAGAGTATAGTTAACAATACTTATACCTTGTTGCTAAGTGTCACTTAAAATAGTAGCTTTAGCACAGAGATTTTGCTGATACAAGATACCATGAAAAGAAATGGGGGCATCTAGATCTGTAAATATTTTTTTTTAAATCTGTGCAATAAACCCTTCATGTTTTCTTGTCATGGAAGGTGCATTGTCTGTACATACACTTCACTAAATTTACCAAATTCAGTCCAACTACATGACATTTTTTCATGAAAGTTGTTGAAGATATCTATTCCCTGTGTTTTGTTTGTAAGAGTGCCCAAATCGAGTAACTCTTGGTAGCAAAAAAAAAAAAAAATCTTCTGTTATGACCCGAATGAAGTATAAAACCTGCTCTGAGTCAGTAGTGCCATTTTATTCATCTAAAGCCCATTGAATAATATATATTTTCCTTTTGAAGTATTGCATGAAGTGGTTCTGATAATTTGAAGGCTAATTCATGCTGCCAATCAGTTATGGTTCTCCTTGAAAGAGGCAGGTGTTTGCACTTTGAAACGTTATCAGCATCAAAGCATCCTACAACTTCAACAAAGCATTCTTTCACAATTCCTACAACACTGAGGGCTTCCTTTTTTCCCCCTGAGTAGATAAGCTACTTTATAAGTTGCTTCAGTGGCATTATTTCCAGGTCTTATTGCTGCTTGAAAGAATCAACTTTGCTTTAGCTTTTCATCTTTTAATTTCTGCAATACAACCTTTCATACCTCTCCTTCTAATTTAAAATATTTGTGGTCCTTATGAGTGTTCTAATGCTGATGAGCATTGAATTTCTTTAATGTTGATATTGCAGTATCACAAAGCAAGAAAACATCTTACCTTTAGCATAAATAAGATAATATTGCAATTCCGATCCTCATTTAAAAATCTATTTTCTTCATCGTTCTCTTGGTCTTCTTTGACATGGTGGGCTGTTAAGCAGACAGAATAAAAAATACTGGAGGGCCCGGAGGCATGCATCCCTGTGCCCCCGGGCTCACCTAGGGTAAAAAATGAAAATTTTAATTTAATAAAAAAAATGCTGTCAAGGTATGCAACTATCCACAGATTCCGCTTCAAACAGAAACACAGTGCACCGTTGTCAAAAGCTGATAACAGACTAGTGTACTCAAGCTCCATAAATTTTCGCCAACCAGCCTTGTGCGGTAGTGGTGCCAGTCAGGTGGGGGAAGTTAGCATTAAATCATGAGCATAGCAGCCATCAATTTAGCCCTTATGGCCGGGTGCGGTGGCTCACGCCTGTAATCCTAGCACTCTGGGAGGCCGAGGCAGGTGGATCATTTGAGCTCAGGAGTTCGAGACCAGCCTGAGCAAGAGCAAGACCCCATCTCTACTAAAAAATAGAAAGAAATTATATGGACAGCTAAAAATATATATAGAAAAAAATTAGCCGGGCATGGTGGTGCATGCCTGTAGTCCCAGCTACTAGGGAGGCTGAGGCAGAAGGATCGCCTGAGCCCAGGCGTTTGAGGTTGCTGTGAGCTAGGCTGATGCCACGGCACTCACTCTAGCCCGGGCAACAGAGTGAGACTCTGTCTCAAAAAGATAAATAAATAAAATAAAATAAAATTCAGCCCTTATGGCTTACTAGTGTTCTAATTGTGCTGGTCAATCTGGGAGGATTATTTCCTTGAAACTTATTTTATTCTTTGGTATTTTAAATACATTCATTTTAAAAATAAATTAAAATGTAAAAAGACAAAAATGTATTAACAAAAATAAAAAGATTTGTTATGTAAAATTTGGATTTAGTCAAAGGCTGCATTAAGGACCTAGAAGGCCACAGGTTCCCCACCCCTGCTCTAACACGTGCTCAAGTGACCCTCCTGCCTTAGCTAGGACCATAAGTATGCACCAAGGTGCCTGGCTAATTTTTTTTTTTCATGCAGAGACGGGGGTCTCACTATGTTGCCCAGGCTGGTCTTGAACTCCTGGCCTCAAGCTGTCTTCCCACCTTGGGCTCCCAAAGCAAAACCTTTTAAATTTTATTTATTTATTTACTTTATTTCCTGTGCACGCATAGTTACCTATTTTATTCATTGAGTTATAATCTGTTGCTGTTATTTATTTTAATGTTCAAATTGTTAAGCCCATTCAAGCCAGCTTTGAGTCCATTTGCCATGTCCCTATATTTCTTTGAGTATTTCCTTTCTGGCACAAGGTGTTCCAGATCCATCTTGTACTTTTTCTCTGCCCCAGCCCTGGAATCAGGCACTTCTCCAAGAAGCCTTGGTTCTACTTAGTGGAGAGCAGTTATTTATAAACTGAGATCTGGATGCTAGGTGTGCTGATTGCTTTTTAAGTGTGGCTGCTTTCAGGCCCTCTCAGTGGATATTTTTGCAGATAGATAGGTAGAATGATATATGGAGCGAGGGAGGGAGAGAGAGAGTGATAACTCTAATTCCAATACAACACCATAGGATTCATTCTCCTTTTCTCCCTCTCCATGAATTTTAGTATATCTACTGTTAAGGTGAACACTACCACATTTATTCTTTCAAAAAGTTTCCATCATTATGGTGAACTTTTTCTATGAGTAAAATTTGAAACTATCAAATAGTAAAGGGGGAAAAATCAACCATAATCTCAGCAAAAAAATACAGCCACATTTTGGTAGGTTTATGTTCAGCTTTTTTTTTTTTTTTTTTGAGACAGAGTCTCGCTTTGTTGCCCGGGCTACAGTGAGTGCCGTGGCATCAGCCTAGCTCACAGCAACCTCAAACTCCTGGGCTTAAGCAATCCTACTGCCTCAGCCTCCCAAGTAGCTGGGACTACAGGCATGTGCCACCATGCCCGGCTAATTTTTTCTATATATATTTTAGTTGGCCAGATAATTTCTTTCTATTTTTAGTAGAGATGGGGTCTCGCTGTTGGTCAGGCTGGTCTCGAACTCCTGACCTTGAGCAATCCACCCGCCTCGGCCTCCCAGAGTGCTAGGATTACAGGCGTGAGCCACCTCGCCCGGCCTATGTTCAGCTTTTGTTTTGTGTGTAGGTCTCTTTTTTTGAGTTACATGAAATCATACTGTAAAGACAATTTTGTACCCTGTTTTTTTCATTCAATTTTGCAGGGGTAGGCAAATAATAGCCACAGGCCAAACCTGGCTCACCGTCTATTTTTGTACCCCCATAAGTAAAATTGGTTTTTAAATTTTAAATGGCTGAAACAAAATCAAAAGAGCAACGATATTTTGTGACATGTGAAAATTATGTGAAATTTCAAATTTGTGTCCATAAGTGCTAAATTATATTAAAACAGTCATATGTATTCATTTATATATTGTCTATGGCTGCATTTTCCTACAACAGCAGAGTTGAGTACTTAGAAAGTGCATTACCTGCAAAGCTTAAAATACTATTTGGCTCTTTAGAGAAAAAGTTTGCTACCCTCTGCAATATTGTAACTTAATCACATTATTAAAGTGGCTGCTTAATCTGTGTTTTGAAACGTTACGGGAATGACATCACAATAATACTGAGCACATTTGAAGTGCTCACTAAAGACCACCTAGTTATGAATTTCATCCAAATAATTCAGGAAGGTAAGGAAAGAGGAAGAAGAGAAAGAAAGAGGGCTAATGGATTTTAGACATGTCTGTTTTCCGGTGTCTGCTGAACTTATTATTCCCAAACAGTGGGAAAGATGTCTTCTCACCGGTCTTTAAAAGAATGATGTCTTTCATCAATCTTTCATGGCTAAACTAATAGCTTCTTAAATATCCTTTTAAAAAGTTATTTGGGGCCAAAATAACCTTGTTGCTACCAAATTAGTAGCACATCTCTTTTTAGCTAGCTTTCCCCTTTAGTGTTGCTAAAGTTTTGGGGAATTTTTAAACTGGCTCCATAATAAATGTGGGAAATATGGGAAGGTGGTGGGGACCTGAAGAGGCTTCTCCTAACTTTGTTCCTAGCCATGTGGTCTGAGCATGGATAAATGCTGAGAAACCTTCTATTTAGATCTCTGTCCAAAGAACAGTCATGTTTGGCCAAGAACAGTTATTTTTATTATTTATATTGTAGTTTTTGAAAGTGGCAAGAAATTATTTTAATACTTCTCCCATTGGGAAGTGGGGTCATTGTACTCTGGCCTTGAAGAAGCTATCTTGGAGTGCCGCCCCAGCAATTCTAGCTCCTTGGTATTAGTCACCAGATGAGGCCCCAGACATGGGGGAGCAGAGAAAAGCAGACCCCCACTGTGCCATTTCAGAATTCTTGACCCACAGAATCAATAAGCATAATAAAGTGGTCGTTGGTTTATGCCACTAAGTTTGGGATGGGTGTTGTGCAGCAATACCCATTAGAATAACACCCTCTCAATAAAGGACCTTAGATAAGACTCCAAAATGAGTATACCCAATAAAAAGCCACGGAGTTGAGAGATAGTTAAGGCTAACGGTAGTTAGTATAACTAAATATTAAATATAGTTCTGAGTTTTCCAGCAGCCAAAAGTATTAAGTAAAAAGATTGCTAATGTGATAGTTCTCATTATATGATCCTAGGAAAGATGTCTATCTGTCATAAGAAAGGAAGTTTTTCTGGCACTAAACTCTAAGAGGGATTTATTAAACAATTCCATCCAAAAGGGACATTGGAGAATATAACAGACAAATTCTTTATCAGCAGTTCTATAGAACACACAAGGGCTGTTCTAATATGGACCATCAATAAAATCCAAATACCAACACTGAATTATAAACTCATACTGTCTAAGCACGTAGCTTTTAGGTAATCCCTGATTCAGGGACAAGGCTTTTAAAATCAAGAGGAATGAGTGGTTAGCACATTCCTCTGACCCTCTGAGCAATCGTATCAACTAAGCTTTTGGCAAGGGCTTGTCAGTAGCCAATTAATTGAAAAAAATAAGTTTCCTGGTGACTATCTGGACTGTACAAATTCTGTGATGTTTGTGATGAGGCACAGTAATCAGTATAGCTCTGTGAGCCACAGTGAGGCCATCTTGTATGCAGGCTAGTGCAGCCATCTTGTGTACGGACTCACTGTTGTGTAAAGTTAAAAAAATTTATACAGTGATTAATTTGTAAGTGATTGTTTAAAATCATTAGGTGTGCGGGAGGGAGGCCGAGGCGGGAGGATCGCTCAAGGTCAGGAGTTCGAGACCAGCCTGAGCAAGAGCGAGACCCCGTCTCTACTAAAAATAGAAAGACATTATCTGGCCAACTAAAATATATATAGAAAAAATTAGCCGGGCATGGTGGTGCATGCCTGTAGTCCCAGCTACTCGGGAGGCTGAGGCAGGAGGATTGCTTGAGCCCAGGAGTTTGAGGTTGCTGTGAGCTAGGCTGATGCCACGGCACTCACTCTAGCCAGGGCAACAAAGCGACACTCTGTCTCAAAAAAAAAAAAAAAAAAAAAAAATCATTAGGTGTATAGTTACATTGTACTACACTTGGCAGTTCCTTGGGAAAATGTTCCTTGGATGTTCCATAAGGAAATGTTCCTTGATTTAATGGATGCTATCTGCTTCTGTAAGTTTGCTTGCTTATGAGTTATTGTAATCAACATGTTTTTTTAGCCATATGTGTATTGTTAGTATTGTTAGTGGTGAGGGTATATAACCCCTGCTCACTTTAAGCTCGGGGCCATTCTCTGTCTCTGGACTTTCCCAGGACAGGGGGTGGTTGCTGGCCAGCTAATAAAGACTCCTAATTTGGCTCAATTCGGTCTTTAGGTGGTCATTTCTCGCATCTTAGGCTATAACAATGTTGACTGAAGGTAGATCCTTATGTGCATTAAAACACAAGAGCAGAAGGTGGCAGAGCCTACGACATCTCAGCCTGAAGTGGGGCTACAGACTGAAGGCAGGGCTAAAGCTTTCTTCAAAAAAATTATCTTAGGGCAGGGTGTGGTGGCTCACACCTATAATCCCAGCACTTTGGGAGGCTGAGGCAGGAAGATCACTTGAGGCCAGGAGTTCAAAACCAGCCTGGGCAATATAGCGAGACCCTGTCTCCACAAAAAATAAGAAAACTTAGCTGGATGTGGTGGCACACACCTGTAGTCCCAGCTACTCTGGAGGCTGAGGCAGGAGGATTGGTTGAGCCCAAGAATGTGAGGTTGCTGTGAGTTAGGCTGATGCCATGACACTCTTAGCCCGGGCAACAGGATGAGACTCTGTCTCAAAAATAAAATAAAATAAAATATAATAGAAAAGAATGGATAGGTTTACTATATCACAATAAAATCTTTTGTAAAGTGAAAGATATTATAAACAAAATCAAAACATAAAAAAGATTAGAATCACATATTTTCCAAACATATAGCAGAGAAAGGATTAATATTGATCATACATAAAGAGCTCCTTTAAGAAAAAGCCCAAATAACTCAATAGAAAAAAAAGACAAAGTCTATGGACAGGAATTTACAGAAGAAGATTTATAATACCCAATAAAATATGAAAAGATGTTCAGGCTGGGTGTGGTGGCTCACCCTTGTGGTCCCAGCACTTTGGGAAGCTGAGGTGGGATGATTGCTTGAGGCCAGGAGTTCGAGGCTGCAATAAGCTATGATTGTGCCCCTGTACTCTAGCCCAGGTAACAAAGTGAGACCCTGCATATGTTAAGAAGAAAAAGAAAAAGAAAAGATGTGCCACCTCACTGGTGAGCAGGAATACAAAAATATAAATCAAAACAATAGTTACTATTTTTTAACCAAATTGGCAACAATTAAAATGATTCATAATATGCAATTTTGATGAGGTTTCAGGAAAATGAGCACCTTGATACAACATTTGTGAGGGTGCAAATTGGTAGAGTCTTTTTGAAGGGCAATTTGTCATCACAGTATGTCAACATTTAAAATATCCATACTCCGTGACCTAGCAATTCTACTTCTAGCTAATCTCTTCTGAGGAAACGCAGGCGGGCAATGGGGAAGGGAAGGCAGATGTAAGTGGGGAGACAAGAAGCAGCTGGAACCCACGAGCACAAGCTGGAATCCGTGGGGAGGGACTGGAACTGTGCCAGTGTTCACTGATTCCAACCTTGCTGATGATGGTGTCTCACAGAAGCCAGGGGCCCTTTGTCACAGAGCAAAACACACTCACCTAGCCCAGGAGTCAGAGAAGCTGGCGGAGGAACCAGGGGGAGGTAGGGAAGTTGCAGGTTCAGCTGCTGCTTCACACCCTAGGAGGTGAGTCAGCAGATCACCAACGATATGTGTGAGTCGCAAAAATGGCTGCTGCTTTCCTTCCACCCTCCAGGGCTCCCCCAAACCTTCCTTATGGTCCACTATAAAGGAAACACACAAGAAAGGAAATTCTGGGAAATGTAGTTTAGCCCAGCTAACTTGCCACATTACAAATTGGACATATGTGCAGATATGTCCATATATCATTGTTGTAATAGGAAAACATCAGAAATAATTTTAATGTCCATTGGCAGGGGAGTAGTCAAGAAAGTTATAGTATATATGGTATACACACACACACACACACACACACACGGAATATTACACAGCCTTTAAAATGATTATATCACTACGCACCCACCAGAATGGCTAAAATGAATAAAACTGACAACACCAAATGTTAGTAAGAAGGTATAATAACTGGCGCTCACATACATTGTTTTTTGGAAGTATAAAATGGCACAGACACTTTGGGAAAAAATGTGGCAGCTTCTTATTATATAAAACTAAACATACAAAAAAAAAAAAAAACAAAAAAAAACTAAACATACATCTACTCTATGAACCTGCAAATCCAATCCTAGGTATTTACTCAAGAGAAATGAAAACTTACCTGCATAACAAGACTTGTACAAGAATGTGTATAGCAGCTCTGTTCATAATAGCCAAAACTTGGAAACAGATCAGGTGTCCATCAATAGGGGGAATAGATACATACACTCTTGTATATGCAATTTATACAGTGGAATGCTACTCATAAATGAATGAGCTACTGCTACATGCAACAACAGGAATGAATCTCAAAAAAATTGCTGAGTAAAATAACCCTTAAGGAGCACAGGTTTTTATAAATCCACTTATATGAAGTTCTACAACAGGTAAAAATGAATTTCATGGAATAAAATTGGAACAATGGTTGCCTATGGGGAGTTAGGGGATGAAATTGACCTGGAAGGGGCACAAGGGAACTTGCTGGAGTGATGCTAACACCCTGTGTTTTTATAGGGGTTTTGGTTACACAAGTGTATGGATTTTTGAAATTCAGCAAAAGTAAACTTAAGATTTGTACATTTTATTGCATGTAAATTTTACCTTGGAGAAGAAAATGTATGCAAATATTGAACTTTAATTACTGATATATATGCTGGTTTTTTGGAGGGGGCAGTGTACTGATGCCTGCAATTTACTTAGGAATGCATTAAAAAGGAAAGTGAGTAGATGAATGGACAGAGGGGTAAACAGGTATGAGACAAAGCAAGTCTAGCAAAATGTTAATGGAAGGGTCTAGGTGGTGGGTATGCAGGTGTTCACTGTATACTGAACACTATAAAACTCTTTCAACTTTGCTGTATGATTCAAAGATTTTCTAATAAAATATTGGGGGGAAAAAACCAAAATCGATTTTGTGAGTATGGAACTGTGGAGACATCCAACACGTATTGTTAAAAACAAGCCTCAGGTAAAAGTAGAGAATGATATAGGTATCATGGGATACAAAACAACAAAACAAAATAAATCTCACTTATGTGAGTAAATTAGTGGAGAATACATATTAAACTGTTAACAATGCTAACCTTTGGGGAAGAAAGCAGAATGAGAAGGTTGGTATCTTAACCTGGTTCTTTAGAAAGCAGAGCCTGAGCCAAAGGTTATGTGCTAATTAACACATTTTGAGATAGTGCAATCCCAGCCAAGCAGGTGTGAGGGGAAAGAGAGATGCGGCTGGGAGGAAGACAGTAAAAATATAGATGCAGTACTGAGTTGGCAACAGCTTCTAACTAACACAGTTGAATGCTTGGTTTCAAGGGATGTCATCAGAGAGGTTGTGTGAACCTACTCCATTTACTGTCCATAGTGGGGCGCAAGGGAAAAGAATTTATCTGCTTGTTCCTGTATCTCAGTAGACAAAGTGTACCCCAAAAGGCATCAACTCCCCCCACATCTCTGGAACCAACCTGGCCAGTCTGCAAGTGTCTTAGTCCATTTTCTGTTGTTTATAACGGAATACCCCAGTACCTCATAATTACTAGGTAATTTATAAAGATGAGGAATTATTTCTTACAGTTTTGGAGGCTAAGTATAAGGTCAAGGGGCCACATCTGGTGAGGGCCTTCTTGTTGGTGGAGACTCTCTGAAAAGTCCTTAGACTCCAGTGCAGATTATCACGTGGCACGGGGGCGGAGCGTGCTAACCTGCTAGCTCAGGTCTCTCTTCCTCTTTTTTTTTTTTATTTTTTAATTTTTTTTTTTTTGAGACAGAGTCTCACTTTGTTGCCCAGGCTAGAGTGAGTGCCGTGGCGTCAGGCTAGCTCACAGCAACCTCAAACTCCTGGGCTCAAGCAATCTTCCTGCCTCAGCCTCCCGAGTAGCTGGGACTACAGGCACGCGCCACCATGCCCGGCTAATTTTTTCTATATATATTTTAGTTGTCCATATAATTTCTTTTTTTTTTTTTTTTTTTTTGAGACAGAGTCTCACTTTGTTGCCCTGGCTAGAGTGAGTGCCGTGGCATCAGTCTAGCTCACAGCAACCCCAAACTCCTGGGCTTAAGCGATCCTACTGCCTCAGCCTCCCGAGTAGCTGGGACTACAGGCATGCACCACCATGCCCGGCTAACTTTTTTTTTGTATATATATATTTTAGTTGTCCATATAATTTCTTTCTATTTTTAGTAGAGACGGGGTCTCACTCTTGCTCAGGCTGGTCTCAAACTCCTGACCTTGAGCGATCCACCCGCCTCAGCCTCCCAGAGTGCTAGGATTACAGGCGTGAGCCACCGTGCCTGGCCTTTTTTTTTTTTTTTTTTTGAGGCAGGGTCTTACTCTGTTCCCTAGGCTAGACTGCAGTGGTGTCACAATAGCTCACTGCAACCTCCAACTCATGGGCTCAAGGGATCCTCCTGCCTCAGCCTTCTGAGTAGCTGAGACTACACTACAGGAGCATGCCACTACACTCAGCTAATTTTTCTATGTTTTGTAGAGACTGGGTCTTGCTATGTTGCCTAAGCTGGTCTTGAATTCCTGGCCTCAAGCAAACCTCCCAGAGTGCTAGGATTTCAGGCATGAGCCACAGCACCCAGCCTCTCTTCCTCTTCTTATAAAGCCACAAGTTCCCCTCCCATGATAACCCATTCATCCATTAATCCATGAATAGATTAATCCATTCATGAGGGCAGAGTTCTCATGACTCAGTCACCTCTTACAGGGCCCCACCTCTCAATACTGCCACGTTGGGGATTAAATTTCAACATGAGTTTTGGTGGGAACAGATATTCAAACCATTGCAGCAAGCATGGGTGCTGAGTGAGTCTTGCAGAATATCATGCTTTGGCAGCAACAGACAAGCTAGGGGCAAAGGTGAGTCATGCCTGTGAGCAACATGTGGGAGCAAGAGTGCTCCCCCCAGCAGGCCCTCCTGGACAAACTGGTAGGGAGGGCGCCAAGACAATATGGCCTCTGCTTTCAGGAGCTTCACAAACCTTCCTGCAGCCTAGAGGAATGCACTTACTACCAGGTAATCTTTCTGAGGGAGTCTTCGACAACAGTGAGAGAAAAGATCACTGAGAAAATCTAAGCAAGTGCCTAATTTGGGTCCAGCACTGTTAATCAAGACAAATGAGGACTTTGACTTTTAATGATGTATATAGATACCGCTTAATTTACAATGGGGCTACGTTCAGATAAACCCATTGTAAATTGAAAATATAGGTCGAATCAACTTAATTACGATTGTTCTATCTAGACATAGCCCCATCATTAAGTTGAGGAGTGCAGTGCACTGAATACATACTGCTTTTGCCCCAGTGTCAAGTTGAAAAATTGTCATTTGAACCATCATAAGCCAGAGATGTCTCTATTTCTGCATTGCTTAAATCTTTCACAGGACAATGTTCAAGTGTTGCTTGTGTAATTAAACAAAACCAATAAGATAGATAAATACGACAGCCTTTGTATAACACTTTGTAGCCAATATAGTAGGGAAATAAACAGAATGAATTATGGAAATGCTAGCCTCATCAATCACATTAACCAGTAACTTTAGGTAAGATATCCTTTTAGGTAAAGTAACATTAAATGAAATTAAATGAGATTTGATTTTGATTCCCCTTCTAAATGTTTTCATGAAAATAAATTCAAAACTTGGAAAATACAGTCATGTGTCACTTAACAATGGGGATACATTCTGAGAGAAACGCATCGTTAGGCGGTTTCATCATTGTGCGAACATCCTAAAGCGTACTTACACAAACCTCCATAGTATAACCTGCTACACACCCATGCTATATGGTATATCCTATTGCACCTAGGCTACAAACCTGTACCGCACAACCTGAATACTGTAGGCAATTAGGACACAGAGGTAAGTATTCATGTATTTAAACATATTTAAACATAGAAAGGGTACAGTAAAAACATGGTATAAAAGATAAAAAATGGTACACCCGTACAGGGTACTTAGCATGAATGGAGTTTGCGCAACTGGAAGTTGCTCTGGGTGAGTCAGTGAGTGAGTGGTGAGTGAATGTGAAGGCCTAGGACATTACTGTACACTACTGTAGACTTTGTAAACACTGTACACTTAGGCCACACTAAATTTATTTAACATTTTTTTCTTTCTTTAATAATAAATGAACCTTAGCTTACTTTAACAGTTTTACTTTATGAACTTTTTCATTTTTTAAACTTCTTAACTCTTCTTTTATTTTTTGTAATGTTTTTTTTTAGAGACAGTGTCTGCCTCTGTTGCCCAGGCAGAAGTTCAGTGGCCTGATCATAGCTCACTGCAGCCTTGAACTCCTGGACTCAAGCGATCCTCCTGGCTCAGCCTCCCAAGTAGCTGGGACTGCAGGCACATGCCACCATTGCCTGGCTACAAAAATATTTTCTTTCTTTGTATCCTTATTCTATAAGCTTTTTCCTCTCTATTTTTAAAGTTTTAATTTTGTCCTACTTTTTTTTTTTTTTTTTTTTTTGAGACAGAGTGTCGCTTTGTTGCCCTGGCTAGAGTGAGTGCCGTGGCGTCAGCCTAGCTCACAGCAACCTCAAACTCCTGGACTTAAGCGATCCTACTGCCTCAGCCTCCCGAGTAGCTGGGACTACAGGCATGCGCCACCATGCCCGGCTAATTTTTTGTATATATATATATTTTAGTTGTCCATATAATTTCTTTCTATTTTTAGTAGAGATGGGGTCTCACTCTTGCTCAGGCTGGTCTCGAACTCCTGACTTCGAGTGATCCACCTGCCTTGGCCTCCCAGAGTGCTAGGATTACAGGCGTGAGCCACTGCACCCGGCCAATTTTGTCCTATTTTTAAGCTTGTTTGTTAAAAACTAAGACATAAACAAACACATTGGTCTAGGCCCACACAGGGTCAGGACTACCAATTTCACTGTCTTCCACCTCCATACGTTGTCCCACTGGAAGGTCTTCAGGGGCAATAATGTGCATGGAGCTGTCATCTCTTATGATAACAGTGCCTTCTTTTGGAATACCTCCTGAAAGACCTGCGTGAGGCTGCTTTACAGTTAACTTTTCATTTTATAAGTAGAAGAGAGATACTCTAAAATAATGATTAAAAGTACAGTATAGTAAATATATAAATCATAGTTATTATCATTATCAAGTATTATGTACAGCACAAAGTCATGTGTGCTATATTTTTATATGACTGGTAGGTTTGTTTACATCAGCATCACTACAGACAGGTGAGTAATGCATCATGCTGCGACATTGTGACAGCTACGATGACGTCACTAGACAATAGGAATTTTTCAGTTCCATTATGATCTTATGGGACCGCCGTCATATACGCAATCTGTTACTGAATGACATCATCATGTGGCGCATGACTGCAGTTCATCGTTAGATGATGTGTTTTGAATTGTGGCATGGGAACTATGGTTACTGGAATAACAAACACACAAAGTATAGGTTTCTAATTCTGGGATGCGGGTAGATAATTACATTTATTAAAGAGTTGTTACAAATTCACAGGTATCTGACCTAGCTTGTTGTTTCCTCTTTGCTCTCTATTAGTTTTTTATATCCCTGGTCACTGGGAGCTTATCTGCCAGCCTATTTTCCCCTTTTCTTCCAATGAAGAGTCCCACATCTTTATTTATTTATTTATTTATTTATTTTTGCAGACAGGGTCTCGCTCTTTTGGCCTAGCTAGAGTCCCATGGCGTCAACCTAGCTCACAGCAACCTCAAACTCCTGGGTTTAAGCAATCCTTCTGCCTCAGCCTCCCAGGTAGCTGGGACTACAGGCATGCGCCACCATGCCCGGCTAATTTTTTCTATATATTTTTAGTTGTCCAGATAATTTCTTTCTATTTTTTAGTAGAGACGGGGTCTCGCTCTTGCTCAGGCTGGTCTTCAACTCTTGACCTTGAGCGATCCTCCCGCCTCGGCCTCCCAGAGTGCTAGGATTACAGGCGTGAGCCACCGCACCCGGCCCCACATCTTTATAAAATTAAAAAATTGTTTCTTTTTGAGGTATCTCCATACTACTTTCCATAGAGGTTGTACTAGTTTGCAGTCCCACTAGCAGTGTGTGAGTGTTTCTCTCTCTCCGAATCCACGCCAACATTTGTTGTTTTGGGACTTCTTGATAAAAGCCATTCTCACTGAAGTTAAGTGATATCTCACTGTGGTTTTGATCTGCATTTTCCTGATGATTAGAAATGTTGAGCTAAGAGGAGAACTACTATTTGAGCCAGCAATCCCACTACTGGGTATTTACCCAAAGGAAAAAGACATTCTATAACAAAGACATCTGCACTCGAATGTTTATAGCAGCACAATTCACAATTGCAAAGATGTGGAAACAACCCAAGTGCCCATCAATACATGAGTGGATTAATAAAATGTGGTGTATGTATACCATGGAGTACTACTCAGCCATAAAAAAATGGTGAACTACCTCTTGTATTATCCTGAATGGAGCTGGAGCCCATTCTTTTAAGTGAAGTATCACAAGAATGGAAAAACAAACACCATATGTACTCATCATTAAATTGGTACTAATTGATCAAAACTTATGTGCACATATGGAACATTCATCAGTGTTGGGCAGGTGGGAGGGGGGAAGAGGGGATGGGTAAACTCACACCTAATGGGTGCGGTGCTCCCTGTCTGGGGGATGGGCATGCTTGTAGCTCTGATTCGGGAAGTGCAAAGGCAATTTACGTAAACAAAACCTCTGTATCCCCATAAAATTCTAAAATAAAAATAAATAAATAATTTTTTTCTCATTTTAATATCTCAGAGAACCCAAGATCCTACCAATTAGTTACCGTTTTGGTGCTTAAGACATTCATTTATTCCTCAAATGTATGCAAGTTATCAATTTATTGTCACTTAGCTCCAAATCTTTGCTTCTTTGCCGTAGTTTGTGCAACCAGCTGGACCCTGTAGACATTTCTTCTTTGCCAGCTGGAGCAATGCTAGGCCTCATCAATAGAGAGCACCAGACGGATCCCGCAGTAGCAGAGGCAGGGGCTTCTTGTACTGCTTTCAGGGCAGCTGCAGGGAAGAGGTTTCACCCTCCAGCAAGTTTTGCTGGCACTCTGGTGGGTGGCCACTGATCTTCTAGCCCAGTCCAAAGACAATCTACTGGAAAAGTCCCTCTTGATCAGGGAGGCTGCTGGTCTTTTGTTCTATTCGGGCCCTCAACTGATTGGATGAGGCCCATCCACCTTATGCGGGGCAATTGGCTTTACCCAAAAAAGTTCACAGATTTAAATGTTAATCTCATCAACATTTAACACCCTCCCAGTTGACACACAAAATTAACCATCACAGGTGGTTATCTACTAAAAGGGTAGAAGAGAGCTCCAAAGAAAAGAGACATAGCAAAGATAGCAAATGGCAAAAAGAAGAAGAAGAAGAAAAAATAAATAAACCCAGGCAGTTATACCTGCAGGGTGAACTGCACCGTGGCAACTCCGTGAACTGTGCCATCCAGTAAGCTGTAGACACGTCCTCTCCAAAGAGGGCTAAGTCTCAGTCTCGGTGGGCCATGGAAGAGGAAAGAGGAGTCTTGCAAGTTTTCTTTCCTTGAGTACTCTCCTTCAACCCTGGAGGTATAACTGCCTGGGTTTATTTATTTATTTTTTCTTCTTCTTCTTCTTCTTCTTTTTGCCATTTGCTATCTTTGCTATTCCTGTTTTCTTTGGAGCTCTCTTCTACCCTTTTAGAAGATAACCATCACATGGTTAATTTTGTGTGTCAACTTGGAGGGTGTTAAATGTTGATGAGATTAACATTTAAATCTGTGAACTTTGAGTAAAGCCAATTGCCCCGCATAATGTGGATGGGCCTCATCCAATCAGTTGAGGGCCCGAATAGAACAAAAAGACCAGCAGCCTTCCTGAGCAAGAGGGACTTTTCCAGCAGATTGTCTTTGGATTGGAACTACTACCAGCTCTCCTGGGTCTCCAGCCTGCCATTCTGCACTACAGATTTGGACTTGTCAGCCTCCATTATCATGTGAGTCAATTCCTTATAAGGAATCTCTTTATCTCTCTTTCTCTAGCGCTCTCTCTCTCTGTAAATATGTGTGTGT
Organism: Eulemur rufifrons; assembly: GCF_041146395.1. Lineage (NCBI taxonomy): Eukaryota > Metazoa > Chordata > Mammalia > Primates > Lemuridae > Eulemur > Eulemur rufifrons. Next base: position 22,181,692 of record NC_090990.1, read on the forward strand.
GTGTGTACATACCCTATTGTTCTGTTTCTCTGGAGAACACTGATAAATAAATCACCTTTTACTAGTTAATAATTCTTTAGACTAAAGTTTCCATTTTCAAATTTGTGATGTGGTTTCTGTCTCTGACTGGACACTGCTGACATCAGAAGTGTACTTGATACATGAAGGTAATTATAGTAAAATAAGATAAAATGCCTGTCCTTAGTAGTTGGAAGAAATGGACAGAGGAAGAATTATGAAAACTTTTCATAAGAACAGGAATGGAGATGTTTGTTTAGGGCCCTACAGAGGCAGAGAGGAGGAAGCAGTTACCTCTTGGGATATTATAAGCTTCACAGGAAAGGAGCTGTCTGAACTGAATCTTAAAGGAAAAATAGGAGTTTTCCAGGCAAATGATGATGAAGAGCAGTATAATCCCAACAGAAGGAAGCAAGTATATGCGGAGGCGAGAGGGGGCACATTGACTTTGGGGAGTGTAAGTGAGGCAGCTCCACGGGGCTGGGGGAGTAGCCTGGAGGGGACAGTGAGGACCCTGAAGATCGTATGAGCCACTGCAAGCAGCTGGGTTTAGGGCTCTAGGATGGGGATTTTCATCCTACCTTGCACAAAGACACACACATAACAGATAATGTTCATATTTTTAACAGTTCCACACCTGTGCCAGTATTTTGCTGAGCCCCACACCCCATTTGAGGGGTAACAAACATCCGTAATTCACAGTTACTGCAACTATAAGCAAAACATCAGCAATGGGAGCTCGTTACCATCCCTGGCATAGATTAGGTAGGCTGTGTGTTACACAGAATTCCTGGCTTTAATGCCAACTGTTTCTCTTTTGATCAAGAAAATATTCAGAATGCAAGTAAGAAGGAAAATGGCAGCCTGAGCATGGTTTCCCTTCACCTCCTCCAATTCCCTGCTGGGACAGCCGAACCACTAGCTAATGGACAATCTGTTGGAGCTTGGAGGAGATCTCAGGTACCTCTAAGACCCTGAGTTCTTGGGCAGAAGGTGTAGGCCATTGGTATCTGCAGAATGGAGTGCAGCTGGGGGAGAGGTCAATGGATGCTGGGTTTGAAAACAGATCTCCTTACCAGGAGGCAGCCGGAACAAAGACACTGATGCCCACTCGCTGCGTGCAGCTCTGGGGGAGGCTTGCACTGTCCAGATGCAGGCAGCATGGAGGAAGCTGCTGCGCTGGGCTGAGTGCAACTCTTCCTGCTGGTCCCCAGCAAGCAGAAAGGACACCTTCGCATCCCTATATAGAGGGATCCCAGTTTGCCGCCTACTCACTTTGAGCCCACTGGAGAAAAAAACACATACACTTTATTTCCTACTGTTATTCATTCATTCAACAAACATTTACTAAGACTTGTTATGTATAATAAGGATATAACAGTAATCAAGATAGACGAGATATGAAACTTACGTTTCAATAACAAAGATATGTCATATAATTTTCAGATGGTGATAAGATTAGAGTATTGGGATAGAGACTTACTGGCTAAGGGGTGCTGCTTTGGTGAGGTGGTCAGGGAAGGTTTCTCTGAAGTGGTGGCAATAGAACTGAATATGTATGAAGAAGCTGGTCAGAAGGAACCAGAGGAAAGGGCCCCAATGAGATACCTAAAATAGGCCAATTCATAGGGACAGAAAGTAGATTAGAGGTTACTAAGGGACAGGGGAGAAGGAATGGGTAGTTTCTGTTTGAGATGATGAAATATTTCTGGAAATGGATAGTGGTGATGGTTGCACAACACTGTGGATATACTTAATGCCACTGAATTGTACACTTACAAATCATTAAAATGGCAACTTTTATGTTATGTATATCTTACCACAGTTTATAAAATAATAACAGATACAAACACACGGTTAGATAGAAGCAATAAGACCTTGTGTTTGGGTTGGTCCAACTGCAGTGGTGTTTACAAATAATTGATCACAACTCGTTACAGATTCCTTTGTTCCTTCTCCACTCACATTGCTTCACTTGACCAGCCAAAAAAAAAAAGAAAAAGACCTAGTGTTTGATAGATCAGAAGGGTGACTATAGTTAACATTAATTTATTTTACATTTCAAAATAGCTAGCAGAGAATAATTTGAATGTTCCTAGCATAACAAAAAGATAAATATTTAAGGTGATAGATATCCCAATTACCCTGATTTGATCTTTACACATTATATGAATGTGTCAAATTATCACATGTACCCCCCAAATATGTACATCTAGTATGTATCAATGAAAGATGATATTTAAAAAAGAGGAAAGAGGCCAGGCATGGTGGCTCACGCCTGTAATCCTAGCACTCTGGGAGGCCAAGGCGGGTGGATCCCTTGAGGTCAGGAGTTCGAGACCAGCCTGAGCAAGAGCAAGACCCCGTCTCTACTAAAAATAGAAAAATTCACTAGGTGTCGTGGCAGGCGCCTGTAGTCCCAGCTACTTGGGAGGCTGAGGCAGGAGGATTGCTTGAGCCCAGAAGTTAGAGGATGCTGTGAGCTAGGGCGACACCCTGGCACTCTAGCCCAGGCGGCAGAGCAAGGCTCTGTTTCAAAAACAAACAAACAAAAAAAAAAAAAAAAAAAAAAAAAGAGGAAAGAAACAGAGCCAAGAAAAGGCTCCAATCAATCTTTATCTTTTTTTTTTTTTTTTTTTTTTTTTTTTTTTTTTTTTTGAGACAGAGTCTCACTCTGTTGCTCAGGCTAGAGTGAGTGCCGTGGCGTCAGCCTAGCTCACAGCAACCTCAAACTCCTGAGCTCAAGCGATCCTCCTGTCTCAGCCTCCCGAGTAGCTGGGACTACAGGCAGGCGCCACCATGCCCGGCTAATTTTTTCTATATATATTTTTAGCTGTCCATATAATTTCTTTCTATTTTTAGTAGAGATGGGGTCTCGCTCTTGCTCAGGCTGGTCTCGAACTCCTGAGCTCAAACGATCCGCCCACCTCGGCCTCCCAGAGTGCTAGGATTACAGGCGTGAGCCACCGCGCCCGGCCATCCAATCAATCTTTAAAAAAAAAAAAAAATGAGTAAAGCCCAGTCTGCCAGCATGGACAGACTAAAGTCAGGGTAGGGCCAAGTCCTGGGAATGCAGACGGGGGTGGGCAGGCGGATATCGACTCTGTCAGCCTCTCCTCCAAATTCTCAAGGCCAAGGAATTACAAGCTAAGAGACCGCCTCATCCCAGTGCTCTTCTTCAGAAGAGTTGAAAGGGAAAAGCTCAGAAGGGCCGCCTGTCCACAGTGACAGCAAATGGGAGTGATCCAGAGGGGTTCTGTGGTGCCTGGCACGCCCTTCTCTGGGGCTACTCCCTCCTCTCATTATACTCATCTTCACTATGTCAGTCATCTGTGCTGAGCTACCAACCAACCTCAAACTCTCTGTAGCTCACAAGAGAGGCCAGCTTTTTCTGTAAAAGGACAGATATTAAATATCTCGGGCGCTGTGGGGTGGGCATATGGTCTCCACTGCAACTGCTCAGCTCTGCTGTCGTGGCATGAGTGCAGCCACAGACAACATGTGAGTGAAGAGCATGGCTGTGTTCTAATACAACTTTATTTATGAGTACTAAAATTTGAATTTCATATAGTTTTCACATCTCAAAATGATATTCTTTTTTTTTTTTTTTTATTACTTTTCGGCCCTTTAAAGATGCAAAAAAAAAAAAATTCTTAGCTTGTGGGTTTTACAAAAACAGACAGCAGACTGGATTTGGCCACCAAGGGACTGTAATTCACCAACCCTTGGTTTACAAAAACCAACATATATTTCTTGCTCACATTACATGCTGGTGACTGCGGTCAACTTCTGTGGCTCATTCCATGACCTGGGCTGAGCTGTAAGGGCAGCCGCTATTTGGGTCATACTGTTACTGCAGCAGAGAGGAAGAACAAGAGAGTTGGTGACAATATGTGACACCTCCTAAAGCTCCTGCTCAGAACCAGCATGCTGTCACCACTTACATTCCACTGGCCCAAGGAGGTCACAGGACCAAGCCAGACAGGGAGACAGGGAAGGGCACCCTCCCTACAGAGAGGCATTGAAGGTCACACAGCAATGGGTGGGGATGTATAATCCTGTTGGAGTGAAGGAAGGAAAAGTTGGAAAGACTAATACAGTATCCCATCCTGACCAACACCTTTTCCCAACACACATTAGGACAGTACTAATCAAAGTGTTGTTCAAGGACTGATGTCCCTAGTCTATGGTAAGTACAACAAATTCAAGCAGGCATTTTAAAGGATTTATAGCAATTTGATATTGGTGCAATAAATAGGCCCACAACAGATTGGGAACAAAAACAATCTGGTTCTTTATCACGGTTTGAGAAATCAGAGTAGTCAATACCTCCAGGGAACAAGAGTTCACAGGCCAAAATACGGCCACTGAGAAAAAGGATAAGCTAAATTACATATGTACTTAGTGTATTGTTATTAATATGTATAAAATATATAATCTAAGAACTGGAATAGAAAGATCAAAAATTGAAATAATCATAAATATACTTAGAGAAAGATTATATTAACAATTTGAGGCAATAATAAGAAATCATAAAAATCCCAAGAAGAAATATTAGAATTAAATATAATAGTTGAAAGAAAGAACACAAGAGGCAAGGCACGGTGGCTCACGCCTGTAATCCCAGCACTTTGAGAGGCTAAGGTAGGATGATCAGTTGAAGCCAGGAGTTCAAGACAAGCCTGGGCAAGATAGTGAGATCCTGTCTCTACAAAAAATTAAAAAAAAAATTAGCTGGGCGTGGTGGCATATGCCTGTCATCTTAGCTGCTTGGGAGGCTGAGGCAGGAGGATTGCTTGAACCCAGGAGTTGAGGTTGCAGTGAGCTATGAGCTATGATGGTGCCACTACACTCCACTTAGGTAACCCTGTCTCAAAAAAAAGTTAATGAATTTCAAAATCATATTGAGGACCTTTCCCAGATGACAGCAAAAAAGGACAAAGAAATTGAGAACATAAAAATAAAAGCCAAGAGTCATGGAGGATAGCAGTAGAAATGCCAACATCTGAAAAATTAGGGGTCCCAGAAGAAGAAGGAAAAAAATGAAGAGGAGGAAATAATATTTTAAATAATGAAAGTAACCTTCTCAGACTTAGAAAAGAATGAAAAGCCTTAGACTAAAAGGGCCCACAAGGTTGGGCATGGTGGCTCAGGCCTGTAATCCTAGCACTCCGGGAGGCCGAGGCAAGAGAATGGCTTGAGCTCAGGAGTTCGAGACCAGCCTGAGCAAGAGCGAGACCCTGTCTCCACTAAAAATAGAAAGAAATTATATGGACAACTAAAAATATATACAGAAAAAATTAGCCGGGCATAGTGGGCCATGCCTGTGGTCCCAGCTACTCGGGAGGCTGAGGTAGGAGGGTTGCTTGAGCCCAGAAGTTTGAGGTTGCTGTGATCTGGGCTGACGCCGCGGCACTTTAGCCTGGGCAACAGAGTGAGACTCTGTCTCAAAAAAAAAAAAAACAAAAGGGCCCAAAAGGGCCCACAGCCTGCCAAACAGCAGGAGAGTTAAGAAAAAAATCTACACCTAGGCACATTATGTTAAAATGTGAGAATATCAAATGTAAGAATGTCAAAGACAAAGAGAAAAAGAAAATAGCAAATAGATACCCCACTGCTCAAGAGCAACACTTGATGCAAGATAAAAATAGAGTAATATGTTTTAATGTATCAAACAAAGAACACATTGAATCTAGAATTTTATATACATTTTAATTGTCATACAAATGTTAGAGCATAATAAAAATCTTCTCCAGCACATAAAGCCTTAGAAGCTTTGCTACACAAAGATAAACCTTGAAAACAACCTTGAAGAAAGTACTCAATATGAGAAACAAGTCCAGGAGATGCTGCAAGAGGTAGGGGAAATAGCAGCGGTCAAATACTTTGGTAAAGTTTACCTTCATCTTTAAAAGAAAAAGTTTGGCTGGGCAGAGTGGCTCACACCTACAATCCCAGCACTTTGGGAGGCCACAGCAAGAGGAATTGCCAATGGACTATAGGGAAGAACAACAACATAAAAGGAATAAACCAATATAAAATATAAAATGATATGACAAAGTGTCCATGAGGCTGAATCAGAAGAATGAGGACAAGTGGTTTGGGGAGGAGGAAAGAGAAGTTTTATTACTTTGCTAGTAATGGAGAAAAATTGATAGATCTTCTTGTCTCAAAATCCAAATTTTCCTGAACATTCGCAGAAATACAGAGCTTTTAAAGGATGGGTCCTCAGCTTCAGGAAATTACTGTTCAACTACAGTTGATGATTCTGATCATCCCATCTCTGCTGAAAACAATCTTGTGACCTCCCCCCAGTATCTCCCTTTACCAGGTCCAGGTTGGGCCATCTCCTGTTGCACAAATAAACAAAAGACTTATCCTGCCCCTCCTAACCACTGGCCTGAGGAAGGCATGCAGGCTTTAGTTCTCAAAAAGGAGTGGAGGATGTTTTTAAGAGACAAAATATTATTGCCATTTTTTCCAGGCCATTCCCTCTGTTAAAAGATTGAATTTAAATTTAATTTTAAATACAATAAATGCAATTGGGTTAAACTCAAAACTAAAAGGCAGAGACTCTCAGAACAGATATTTAAAAATTCCAGTAATATGATTTATCAAAACATATATTTTAATACCAAAAGAAATAAAAGTCGAAAATAAAAGGATAGAAAAACCTATACCAATTAGCCGGGTATGGTGGTGCATGCCTGTAGTCCCAGCTACTCGGGAGGCTGAGGCAGTAGGATCGCTTAAGCCCAGGAGTTGAGGTTGCTGTGAGCTAGACTGACGCCACGGCACTCACTCTAGCCTGGGCAACAGAGTGAGACTCTGTCTCAAAAAAAAAAAAAAAAAAAGAAAAAGAAAAAGAAAAATCTATACCAGACATATATAAAAAAGAACCTAGGCCGTGTGTGGTGGCTCACGCCTGTAATCCTAGCATTCTGGGATGCTGAGGCGGGAGGATGGCTTGAGGTCAGGAGTTCAAGACGAGCCTGAGCAACAGTGAGATCCCATCTCTACTGAAAATATAAAGAAATTAGCCAAACAACTAAAAATAGAAAAAATTAGCTGGGCATGGTGGCGCATGCCTGTAGTCTCAGCTACTTTGGAGGCTGAAGCAGAAGGATTGCTTAAGCCCAAGAGTTTGAGGTTGCTGTGAGCTAGGCTAACACCACGATATTCTAGCCTGGGCAACGGAGTGAGACTCTGTCTCAAAAAAAAAAAAAAACCCAGATGATAGCAATTCTAATATCTAATAAAGCAGAATTTAGAATGAAAAATATTATGAGACAAAAGATAACTATGGAACACAGAATAGGGAGTAGAGAAAGGAAATGATAAATGTCAACAATTGCCTTGTGACCAGGCAATATTTTGCCAATTTCAGAAATAGGGACTGCAATTAGCTACATATATTTTTTTCTTTATTATAGAATATTATGATGATACTGTGACTGAATAGATAAGACATGAACATTTTCCAGATATTAATGCAGTTCCTGATTGGCCGTTGGGCATTTCCTTTCACTGAGTGGATGAAATTTGTTTTTCCTATAATGATAGTTGAATTATATTAGATGGGAACATTTTGTTGCTATTGTTGTTTTAAAATCTGAGTATGGAAAGAAGGTTGTATGAATAACTAGTATACAAAATGAGCGACTGTAGTATACACAGTGTATTGGCTCACTCAACACACTTTGCAATCCTCTTATTGTATGCCTTCCTATATATACTGCATCGGCAGGAAAGCTAAAAACTACAATTTCCCAGACTTCCTTAAGCTATAGTTCAAATAGATGCATCTACATGAGACTGGAAAGGAAGAACTGACATATATGAGGCAGTGGCCATGTTCATGGGTACATTGGACCTTTTTGCAAGCATAGTCTGAAAGTACTTCATTCTTTTGGGGGGCTCTAGCAGAGATTTCAGTGTCTATTACTAATTTCATAGTATTAGGAGGTGGCAAGAGAATTGTCATTCAAATGTTAGATTTGAATGACAATTAGCATTGGGGGTTCTATGACAGTAAGCTACTGAATACTGTCTAATAAAGCTCTTTCTGTTTAAGCTATCTAGAGCATATTCCATTCTCTATAAATAACCATATTAATTATAGATGAATGTTAGCTGTTCCTCAGTGTCTTGTCCTCCTTCTTTCATAGTAACAGATTTTTTAGCTATACACATGACAACCTTTTATAGAGATTATATTTCCCAGATTCCCTTGTAGCTAGGTGTGGCAATGTGACAGAGTTTTGACCAATAGGATGTAAGTAAAGTGTGACGTAGCAGATTCCAGCAACCTTCCTTAAGAGACAGCAAGTACAAGGGGACTTCAAAAAGTTCATGAAAAATGGAATTAAAAGATAAAGATAAAAATATAAACTATTCCTCAACATAAGCTCCATCAAGTTCAAGATACTTTTGTGAGTGATCATGCCAGCCCTTTAGTCCATACCTAAAGAACTGAAGGTCCTGAGACTTTAACTGTAGCAATGCGGTCTTTTTTACATTAACTGAACAAAAATGGGGTGGCCCTTAAAGATTTTTAAAGATTAGGAAACAAAAAGAAGTAAGAAAGAGCAGAATCAGGACTGTAAGGTGGATGTCTAGTGATTTCCCATCAAAACTATGACAAAATTGCCCTTATTTGATGAGAGGCATGAGCAGGATCGTTGTCATGGTGAGGAAGGACTCTCTGGTGAAGCTTTCCCAGGTGTTTTTCTGCTAAATCTTTGGCTAACTTTCTGAAAACACTTTCATAATAAGAAAACGTTATCATTCTTTGGCCCTCCAGAAAGCCAACAAGCAAAATGCCTTGAGCATCCCAGAAAACCCTGACCTTTGCTCTTGCCTGGTCCACTTTTGCTCTGACTGAACCACTTCCAGCTCTGGGTAGCCACTGCTTTCACTGTACTTTGTCTTCATATCATACTGGTAAAGCTATGTTTAATCTCCTGCGACTATCCTTAGAAGAAATGCTTCAGGATCTTGATTCTACTTGCTTAAAATTTCCATTGAAAGTGCTGCTCCTGTCTGCAGCTGATTTGGACACAACAGTTTTGGAACCCATCAATGGAAAGTTTGCCCAACTTTCATTTTTCATTCTGAATTCTGTAAGCTGAACCAGTTGAGATGTCTATGGTTTTGGCTATTGTTTCTGCTGTTAATCGTTGGTCCTCTTCAATTAGGGCATGGACAAGATGAAGTTTCTCCTCACAAATTGATATGGTCTGCTGCTTCAGGCTTCAACTTCAACATCATCTTGTCCCTTCTTAAAATAAGTTATCCATTGGTAAATTACTGATTTCTTTGGGGCATTGTCCCCATAAATTTTTTGTAAATCATCAATGATTTCAACATTCTGACACCCACGTTTCACCACAAATTTAATATTTGTACTTGCCTCAATTTTAGCAGAATTCATGTTGCCCTTTTCAAATTAATAATGTCTTATCCTTCTTAGTGCCTCAAACTGGATCCTGTTCAAACATGTCATAACAAGTTAGTATGAGTTTATTTTAGTGCAAAAAAATTTTGAAATTCATGAATAGTTTTTTCATAATATGCTTTTTCCATGAACTTTTTGAAGATTCCTCATACATGCCCTTTATCCCTTCCCCTTTTCTCTATCCGTCTGCTTGGAATGTGGGGTTGGAGGTCAATTTTAGAACAGGAGTATGAGGTCCACACCCTAGGCGTGGTGGAGAAGAAAGTTGGTAACAGCTAACCAACTGTTTCCCTGGTTCCCTGAGGGCTTCATAAACAAAGCTACGATACCAGTCCTGGACCATCTACCTCCAGATTTTTTTTTTTTTTTTTTGAGACAGAGTCTCACTCTGTTGCCTGGGCTAGAGTGCCATGGTGTCAGCCTAGCTCACAGCAACCTCAAACTCCTGGGCTCAAGCCATCCTCCTGCCTCAGCCTCCCGAGTAGCTGGGACTACAGGCATGTGCAACCATGCCTGGCTAAATTTTTGTATATATTTTTAGTTGTCCAGATCATTTCTTTCTATTTTTAGTAGAGATGGGGTCTCACTCTTGTTCAGGCTGGTTTCGAAGTCCTGAGCTCAAATGATCCGCCTGCCTCGGCCTCCCAGAGTGCTAGGATTATAGGCACGAGCCACCGTGCCCGGCCTTACCTCCAGATTTTTACATTAAAGAAAAAAAAACCTTCCACCTTGTTTAAGCCATTGTTACCCTGGTTTTTCTGTCACTCTCAGACAAATCTATTTCAAATTAATCAATGACCAATACATCATTCCCACAATTCAGAAAATATACACCCTTCCTTTCTGTCCATTAATCTCTTGTTCATATTTTTTTTCCTCCTCTTGTTCATATTTCATAGATTTAAAATTCTATATCATCCAGTGTGTGACCACTCTAATCCACATCTTATAATAACTCCCAAGCATGTAGTTGTTTTTTTTTTTTTTTTTTGAGACAGAGTCTCGCTTTGTTGCCCAGGCTAGAGTGAGTGCCGTGGCGTCAGCCTAGTTCACAGCAACCTCAAACTCCTGGGCTCAAGCGATCTTCCTGCCTCAGCCTCCTGAGTAGCTGGGACTACAGGCATGTGCCACCATGCCCGGCTAATTTTTTCTATATATATTTTTAGTTGGCCAGATAATTTCTTTCTATTTTTAGTAGAGACGGGGTCTCGCTCTTGCTCAGGCTGGCCTCGAACTCCTGACCTCGAGCGATCCTCCTGCCTTGGCCTCCCAGAGTGTTAGGATTACAGGTGTGAGCCACCACACCCAGCCACGTAGTTTCTTAAGTACAGCTTCTCAAGTACAGTTCCTCTTGATCTGAAAACCTGTGAACTAAAGGGACAAGTTATCTTCCTTATACATATCCAGAATGCAAAGCTGGAATAGACAGGATAACCACTGTATACATTCTTTGTTTAAAATGGGAAGAAATGCAGGCACAGATGAATCATTGGTCCACAGCAATTCTGAAATCCAGCTGGGCAAATGTTGGAAATTTCTTGATTAGGACTCGGAGCCTGGAGATAATTACCCACGGCTTTTGGTTTTACCCTCTGGGCTCTTAGTTCTGCCCTCTAAGTCATCCTTCCTTTTGCATGAAATGTAGCCCACATTTGCAGCTGTGTAGTTTTCACAGATTTTACCCTGCCAGTAGAAATTTTGGGCTTAGAATTCATCTTTCCACTTTGTACTGCCTATGACCCTTTCAGTCCAAGCTGGCAGTGTTCCTCTGAGAACTCTCTTAAAAATGTTGTAGGTCTCTTATGCATTGCTTTGGGGTTTACTCCCTTAGACAAAAATCACCCCCACAAAACTTCAAGATAAGCCCTTCGCTACCTTGGGCTTCCGCTGAGGGACAATGCCCTTACGCTTCTTAGAAGCCCTATTGTTTGAGTGACAGTAGCCACAAGTCACATGCTTAAAATCCTTAGAGAAGTTTTTGTCTAACTGTACAGGGTTCTGAAATACCATCTTAGATCTTTCTGAGATCTTAACAAAGGATTTTACAGCCTCACCCTTGACTTCATCTTTAGACTGTTTTCCTGGCATTGCCCTAAATTTAAATTTTGCTCAGAAGTCATTTCTTAATTTTGGCATCATTTGCCACCTGAAGAGGGGCTGGAAATTTCCCAAGCCAGCAAGTTCTGGCTTCCTTTTGTTTAACCATGCTTTCTTTAGCTTATCTGTCTTCTCTCACATTTTACTACAAGCAGCAAGAAACCACATGGCTCCTTCAACACTCTGCTGGGAAATTGCCTTAGCTAGATCACCAAGTTCATTAGGTACACTTTCTGCTTTTTGCCTTACTGCAGGCAACAGCGTAGCTAATTTTTTTTGCCAATACATAACAAAGGCTTTCTTTCCTCCAGTTTCCAATAAGATTTTTAGAATTTTCCTGTAAGCCCTCACTTGTAGCTTCCTCAAAGACTATCAGAACTTGACTATTATTTTGGAAGAACTGTCAAGCTTACACTAACACCCAAAGTCCTCCCAGCTTCCACCCACTGCCTAGTTCCAAAGTCACGTTCTTAGGTTTTTGTTATGGCAGCCGTTCTAGGTACCACAATCTGAATAAGTTGTCTGTTGCTGCATAACAAATTATCCTCACAACTTAATGACTTAAAACAACTATTACTTCGCATGGTTCTGAGGGTCAGGAATCCAGGAACAGCTTAGCTGGGCGGTTCTAACTCAGGGTGTCTCATGAGACTGCAGGCAAGCTATCTGTAATCAGCTGAAGGCTTGTGTGCAACTGGAGGACACATCCCAAAGTGGCTAACTCACACATCTGTTGGCAGAGATCTCAGTTCATCTCCACGTGGCTTCCTGAGTATCCCCAGGTAGCTGCCTTCTTCCAGAGCAACTGATCCAAGACAGAAAGAACAAGCAGGAAGCTGCCATGCCATTTATGACCATCATTCTGAAATTATACACCATCATTTCCACTTCATTCTACCCTTTAGAAACAAGTCACTAAGTCCAGCCCACCCTCATGCAAAGGGGAATTAGGATCTACCTCCTGAACGAAGTAGTTTCAAAGAATTTGTGGGCATGTTAAAACCCCCATACCTCTCCATGTTCTTCTCTTGGACCTCCAGTTTCAATGGGATAGTGGAGTTATCAGTTTTCCTATCTAGGGGATATTTCTCTATCTGAGATTTTGATCTTCTCCTCCTTGAATTCTCAGAAATTTGGCCACTATTATTCTTCCTGTATATTCAAGATCTCCCACTCATCTTCATGCTTTCATCAATGTTTAAACATGTTTTTTAAAAAATTCTTTTATCCATATTCCTTTCTGGCTACCACCCACTGTCCTCATCTGTAATAATTTTAAAAGATGACCCCAAATTCTTTGACATTCTGTCACTAAGACATAGCAACTGTGTCCTCTTCTGCTTGAATCCTGGTAGGCTCGTGACTGCTTTAAAATCTAAAATATAGCAACTGAGGTAATGTGACATCCCTAGGTGGATAGAAAAGGTCGTGCAGCTCCTTCCTAATTCTCTTGGAACACTCTCTCTTGGACACTCCCTCTCAGAACCTGGCTCCCATGCTGCAAGAAGCCCCACTTACATGGAGAGTCAACATATAAGTGCTCCAGATGACAGTCTTGGCTGAGCCCAGCCTTCAAGCGATCTCAGACTAGCTCTAACACCCGTGAGTAAAGAAACTTCCAGATGATTCCAGTTCCCAGCAGTTCAAGTCACCCCCAGACATTCAAGTCTTCCCAGATGAGGCTCCAGACAGCAGGGAACAGAGACAAGCCATTCCTGCTGTGACCTGTCAAATTCCTGACCCATGGAATCCATGAGCATAATAAAACAGTTTTTGTTTTATACCACTAAGTTTAGCTTGGTTTATTACACAGTAAAAGTAACCGGAACATCCCCTTTAGGACCCAATTTCTGAAAAGAGTTATCTAGTCTCATCATCTCTATTTCTTCATCCCCTACTTATTCCTCTAATCTGAATCCCTCCTACGTTTTTCAAGCTTAACCATGTTCTCTGAAGTCGATGATCTCTAAGTTGCTAAATCTAATAGACATTTCCTCTTAGCCTTGTTCTCTTAGCAGTACTTAACACTATTGTCCAATGCTTCCTTTTTTTAATTACTCTCTCTTCTCCTAGTTTCTATGGTACCACATTATCCCAGATCTCGTCCTCCAGTCACTTCTCAGACATTTACAATTTCACCTTCCTCTAACCAGCCACTAGACGATGGAGTTGCTCAAGGTTTGGTCCTAAGCCTCCTTCTCTTCTCACTTTATAGTCTCTCCCTATCCATATCCATGGTTTTAACTCTCATCAATATGACCCTGATGACAACATTTTATCTCAAACAATTTTACCTATTAAGCTCCAGGCCATGTCCAGCTGCCTTCTTACCATTTTGTATTAGTGAGCATTCTTAGTTGCACAGAGACTGACCTTGGCTGATTTAAGCAGAAATGAATGTATTAAAAGTTCACAGTGGTTGGGTGCACTGGCTCACGCCTGTAATCCTAGCACTCCGTGAGGCCGAGGCAAGAGAATGGCTTGAGCTCAGGAGTTCGAGACCAGCCTGAGCAAGAGCGAGATCCCATCTCTACTAAAAATAGAAAAATTAGCAGAGCGTTATGGTGTGGCTCTGTAGTCCCAGCTGCTCGGGAGGCTGAGGCAGGAGGATTGCTTGAGCCCAAGAGTGTGAGGTTGGTGTGAGCCAGGCTGACACCACTGCACTCCAGCCTAGGCAACAGAGTGAGACCCTGTCTCAAAAAAAAAGTAAGGTGATTGTGGGGAATGAGGGAGAAGAGTCAAAAACAACACCCAGTCATTTGGAACTGGAGAGATGGTGGTTTCATTCACTGAGAGTGAAAAGACTAAAAGAGGACCAGCCTGTTGCTGGGACTGTAGGCGGGTGCTACTGTGTCCAGCTAATTTTTCTATTTTTTTGTAGAGACAGAGTCTTGCACTTGCTCAGGCTGGTCTCAAACCCCTGAATTCAAGTGATCTTCCTGTCTGGGCTTCCCAGTATGCTAGGATTACAGGCATAAGCCACCGCACCCGGCCACAGTCAACCTATTATCTCTAATATTTCTCTCTCTACTTCACTTGATCTCCCCTCTTCCATCTGCCTCCTCTGTAGTTCAAAATTCCGTCATCTCTTAGCTGGACCACTGTAATCCACTATTCTCTCCCTCTAATTTATCTTCCATACAGTCATCTCCTCAAAATGCTTACCTCATCATGTCACACACACACCCCGCCCAGCTTAAAACATATTAATTGTTTCCAAAGTTCTTCATATGGCCCACCAGGCCATGGTGGTCTGACCCCTGCTTCCTTCTCCCATCTCATCTCTTGACTCCCTCACTCTGCACTCCAGCCTCATCACACTTTTGTGCTATGATCCCTTCCATCAAGCACTTTTGTACATTTTGCTCCTTCTATCTGGAATGCGCCTGACTGCTCACGCCTTTGCCTAGTAATTCGTACTCCAGATTTCCAATCAAGATAACTTCCTCAGGGAAGTCTTCCCTAAACAACCTCCCTCCCTCATAAGACAGGTCCTTATTTCATCTATCTTCTCATTGTACCATGTACTTTTCTTTCAGACTTATCCAAGTTTTAAATTATACATTTATTTGATTACCATCTCTCTCTCCCACCAGACTGCAAATCCCATAAAAGCAGGGACCAAGTAAATTTTTTGCTCACCACTGCATTCCATGAGCCTAGAGCAAAAAGCCTTACCCATAGTAGGCGCTGAATAAATATCTGTTAAAATTGGAATGAATTCTCTCCCTTAAGAATTTGAACTGAAGAGGTCGGGGGGAGAAACAACAGAGCTTAAGAGAAGTACATGTTAGTGGTGGAGCACAGCTCAGAGAAGCATGAACTCCCAAAGCTAGGAAGGTGAATGTGAGGGGAAAAACTCCCATCACTTCTTCCTTGCAACAAAGAGTTTATCACCAATCTGATGTGCTCACTTGAGGGACACATTTGTGGAACTGTTTTGCATGTTTTAATCAACTAAGGCTAAAATAAAACCGTTGATCTAACAATGTCCAGGTCTTTCTTGGGGGAATCCTCAATTGGGGTGCTAGCAGAGTAGCTTGAGTACATCCAACACTCCTTACACCTAATGCTTTGCAACATGTTCCCACTTACCTGTTCAGAATGTGAGGAAAATGCAACTAAATAGGCAAGCACCTCTGCAATAATTCAGGAGTGACATTAAGAGATAGTTGTGAATGTCTTGTATCCTTCTCATAGAGATGATCCTCAAAATTCTAGCTAATTATTGGTGAAACCAAAGTAATAAAACTTTGTTCAGTATGACAAATTATGACACAGGAAAGGAAGCCATTAAAAAACTAAATGTATGGTTTGAAAATTTGAGTCTTTTTTTCCCCCGTTTTTACTATGATACAGTACTCATTACCTGACCCTAGCATAAAGAACTAGAAAGCTAATTTAGTTTATAGAATTAATGCTTCTGTAGTAACAATGAAAATTCAGTGATTTACTATTTTAGCAAACGTATAACCTGATATTTGCACTGTAAATACTGGAAATGTAAGTATGTCAGAAGAAAGGCTTGATGTACAACGAACTTTTGTATTTGAAAACACAAAACCTGATGTTTTTACTAATTTTACTAATCTCTGGACTTAACGAAGAATTATGTTCTCTTATCTCAGCCTCTCTGGGTCTTCCTCTTCAAATGAAATGCTCCTGACCTGTAGAGGTTTAGGAAAGGTTATCCCCGACTAAAACAACTGCTTCAATAAAGGGGAAAATTCTGTGGAAATCTCTTACATTTGACGTTGCTAAACTTAAGTACAATAATGTCACATGTACTTATACAGTAATTGTGGCACGCCTAAGTCCCTCCCTCTTTCCTAAACCAAATTTCCCAGATCCTAGAAATCCAGCCCTTCTGCCCTCCGGAGGCGCCTTTCCCAACGTAAAGTACGATTTTAAATTTAAGCTCCTGGCTAAAAAATGATCCGCAGTCTACTGCTAGAGAATCTGGGCACCCCAGTGCCTCTGGAGGGTGCGGCGGGGTGTGGGCAAGGGCAGGGGGAGTGGGCGAAGCTGCTGGTTGGTGCCTGAAATCTGTGCGTTGCCCCTTTAATTGTGTCCCCAGCCCTCGGGCGTTTCTGTCCAACGCCCACGTCAGCAAATACCTTTTGTTTCTCTCACGTTGGGGCTACTTGTTTTAGGGCGCAAAGGAGCGGCCTCGAAAGGGGGTCCTTCCCCTGCCGAGAACCAGGAATCGTCCCCCAGCCCGCGCGCGCGACCGGCCGGTGCGCCTAGGCCCGCGGTAAGTGGCTGCGCGCGGCGCGGGCGGAGGGCGGGCGGGGCGTCGGGGCTGCCCGGGACCGGCCCGCGAGCCTGGCTGCGGGCGGCGGCGCGGGTTGAGGCGCCGCGGGCTCTGACCGCCCGGGCGGCGGCGGCGGCGGCGTGGGGATGCGGGCCCCGGGCGCGCCGCCCCCAGACGTCCCCGGGCCGGGAGAGCGGCGGGAGGCGCCGAGGCGACCGGGCGCCATTTGCAGCCCGGGGCGCAGCGGCGGCGGCGACGCGCCGGCTCCGAGGGTCTGGAGACGGTCACAAAGGAGGCGCGGGCTGCAGCGGCGGCGCTGGCCACAGCCTCGGGGCGGCCCGCGGGGAGCAGCGGGCGGCGGCGGGGCACCGGCTCCCGCCGCCCCTCCCCGCGCGCCGGGCAGGCCCCTCCCGTACGCCCGGGAGGGGCTGCGGGACAATGGCCGCGCCGTCGCCGCCCGCGCCCGCGCCCGCCTCGCCGCCCAGCCCGGCCCTGCCCGGCCCGGTCGCGGCCTGGGGAAAGGCGGGAAGGCGCCCGGAGCCTCCTGGCGGCGGCGGCGGGAAGCCGGCGCGGTGACGGCGCCGGGCGTGTCTGCAGCCGTCGGGCGCCGCGGACTCCGGAGGGCCGGCGGCCGGCGGCTCGGGCTGCGCGGCGGAGTGACGGGCGGCCGCCCAGTGGGGCGCGCGGGGCGGGGCGGGGCGCTGCCTCGGAAGGGTGGGTCCCGGGGCAGTAGCTCGAGTTTCCCGGTACATCCGCCATCCTTGCTTCTACATCATGATGCGACACACCTGGGCTGAGAACCGAAGGCAGACTTACTACGCCTAACAAATATTTGAGCTCCAACTGTTTGTCTCGTGATGGAACCATACATACTCATCTTCTACCTGTGTAGACTGCCTCTTTTGCAAGTTAGCGGTTTGTTCCCTTCCCCTTCAAATGCGCTTATTTATTGTGGATTGTGCCAGTGGCCATACTCCGCATCGTCCCAAGACGCGTTTGGAAGCGGTAGATTCACACTTACTGGGCTTCTAACTACACACGTCAGTGCCACCTCTATTCTTAATAAACGCTTATATTTGCAGAACTTTATTTAGTAATTGGAGTGCTTTCACTTACATGAATTATGTCACTTCATTTCACATAAAACAGCCCCCAAGTCAGGCTGATGGTTATTCCACTTTGCAGATGAGGGAACACATATTAACCCGGAGTTTCCCCTCTAGGCCAGAGGTGACGCGCATGCCTCCCTTTCCTGCTCTGCATTAGCTCCTAACGGGGTCTCCAGAAGGGCCAGTCGGACACAACCCTCCCCTGCTCCAAGAACCTTAACCGACCTTTTTCAGCGAAGTGTCCAAAATCCTCAGCAAGCTTCCTGTCCAGTCTTACTTCCTCCAGGCCTCAGGTGTGGACTGTTCCCCTCACTCATAGCCAGGGATCAGATGTCTATTTCTGAGAACCCTGACAACCTCTCTGGCCACGCAAGTGGTAATTGGGAAGTGAGAATCTCGCCTGGGCCCCTTGGCTAAATGGGCGTATGTGCTGTAGGATTTCAGCAGGAGACATCATGAGTATGGGGGCTTCCTCCAGGGAGGCGGCCATGTAAATTTCTGACCCCACGAAAGAGGCCAACCAGCCAGACCTCATCTCATAGCCCAGAAATCACCAGCTTTGCCTTGATAATGATCTGGATCCAGCAAAAACTGTGAGATAGAGTAGTACTTGATTCATCCTATATCACTTAAATTTTATTTTTAGGAAAAACCGAATTTCTGTCTAATAGGCTTAACCCATTCAGTGACACAATGATATGTTAATAAATGTAAAGGATTTGATGTGTTTAGAATCCCTTGAGGGAAATTTTTGTCACTTCTCTTCTCGAAATTGGTCAGTAGCACCCCATCTTCAGGCAGCTCCCAATCTTACACAGATTAAAAGCAAAGGCCCCATAATAGTCTACCTGGCTTTACAAAATCTGGTCTCCCCATGTCCTACTTTCCTCAGAATGTGCCTTCCCTTTCTAACTCTGTCCCCCATTACTCCCATCCGTCCTTGATGTGCCTGCAACACCTTTTTGCCTGCTCCACCTCAGGGCGTTTGCATTTGCTTTTCCATTTGCCTAGAATACTCTTGCCCCAGATACCGCATGACTCTCACTCTTACCTCCTTTGGACTTTACTAAAGTGCCATCTTCTCAATGAGGCTTTCCCAACTAGGGTTTTGGCTCTCTTAAATGTTTTTATACTTAATTCTTAAATCTTTCCTGTCTTAGTCCATTTGTGCTGCTATAACAAAATACCTGAAACTGGGTACTTTGTAAAGAACACAAATTTATTTCTCACAGTTCTGGAGGCTGGGAATTCCAGGTCATTCCGTGTCTGTTAGGGCTGTTCTTTGCTTCCAAGATGGTTCCTTTTTGCTGCATCTTCTGAAGGGGATGAACATTGTGCAAGGGATAGAAGAGCAAAAGGGGCCAACTCACTCACTCCCTCAGGTCCTTTTATGGGGGCACTAATCCCATCCATGAGCGCAGAGCCCTTATGGCCTACTCACCTCCTAAAGTCCCCACTTCTTAATACTGTTGCACTGGAGATTAAGTTTCAACATGAATTTTGGAGAGGACACAAACATTCAAACCATAGCTCTTAAATGTTTCTAGTATAGACAGTCCCCGACTTATGATAGCCTGACTTATGATTCCTTGACTTTATGATAGGTTTAATGGGATAGTAAATGAATGCACTTTTGACTTATAATACTTTCAACTTAACAGTGGGTTTATTGGGATGTAACCCCATTATAAGTCAAGGATCATCTGTACTTAATTCTAAAGCTTCCCGGAGCTAAAGGATTTTTATCCACCAAAGAATATAATTACCAGTTCAGCTAGCTGAAGTTCTTTATGACCCAGGGATTTTTGATAAGGAGACTAATGAGATTTGTTTTGGTGACCCTGATGGGACTCTAATTCTAGATTAATGACCATCACTCTTAAGAGAGATGGTCTTCTTGACCACAACCTTAATTCAAGTTATACTCGATACCTAATCTTCAGTCTACTCTTAGAAATATATGTTTTTTCCTTCTATTCCAAAGACCTTCGAACTTAATGGTTCCTAAAATGTGTAATTGCCTTTTCCAACCCCTTTTTAAAGATCGTTGAACTTGATGGAAATCTTAAATTCTGTCATATTCTTAGGACTGTTATAGATATTTAACTCTTACAGATATTTAAAATGTTCCCATTTGAATTTTGGATGTCCCACATAAATGAGTCTAACTTGCTGTTTCAGCGTATAAAGTCACTCTTATGAAAGAAGAAAATCTAAAATGTATTACCCGTTTCCATGACTAATCACATATTCTGAAAATAACTTAAACCTTTCTTGACTCAAAAGTACTATTATGAATGCAAGTTATGTTAAAGTCCTGTAGATTTAAATGTTATCAAGTTGTAACTGACCCTAGTGTATAGGACAATTCCTATTTTCTTAAGAAAGTTCCTGGTTTTTGCTCCCCCCGCAAAAAAAAACACCTTAACTGCCATCGTCTTAGTCAAGTTCCTCACCATTTCTTGACAATTGCATTAAACCTTTAATCAGTCTCCCTGGTCCCTGCCTCTTCCACCATTTCCCTTCCCTCATATTGTCTCAGGTTTTCTTTTGGGGATGCAAATTGGGTCATCATATCCATAATACCTAATATTTATTTATTTTTATTTTTGATTATTATTTTTTTTGAGACAGAGTCACACTCTGTTACCCGGGGTAGAGTGCCCGTGGCATCAGCCTATCTCACAGCAACCTCAAACTCCTGGGCTCAAGTGATCCTTCTGCCTCAGCCTCCCGAGTAGATGGGACTACAGGCATGTGCCACCATGCCTGGCTAATTTTTTCTGTATATTTTTAGTTGTCCATATAATTTCTTTCTATTTTTAGTAGAGATGGGGTCTCGCTCTTGCTCAGGCTGGTCTCGAACTCCTGACCTCGAGAGATCCTCCCGCCTCGGCCTCCCAGAGTGCTAGGATTACAGGCATGAGCCACCATGCCTGGCCACCTAATATTTATTGAGCACTAGCCTCATGCCAGGCATTGTGTTAGACATTTTGCATACAAATGGAGGGCAGGAGCCTGCACGACTTAGGCATGCTGGCTTTAGAGTCAGTCTGCCTGAATTCCAATCTCCGTTCCTCATTCTGCAATCTTGGAGTAGATTTCCTATTAATTTTTCTGGGCCTCAGTTTTTGTATACAATGAGGATCCCAGCAGTACTTACCTCGTAAGGCTATTATGAGGAATGAAACAATATGAGGAGTGTAAAGTGCTTAACACTCTGCCTAGTAAATATCCAAATATTACATATTTACTTATTTAGTTTGAGATATAACTCACATACCATAAAATTTACCCTTCGAAAGTGTACAAATCGGAGTTTTTTGGTATATTCACAAAGTTGTGCAATCATCACCAGCCTCTAATTCCAGAACATTTTCATCACTTCATGAAGAAACCCCATACCCGTTAATAGTTACTCCCCATTTTCATGTCTCCTTAGCTCCTGATAACCACTAATCCACTTTCTGTCTTTATGGAACTGCCCATTTTGGACATTTCATATAAATAAAATCATAAAATAGATGGTCTTTTATGACTGGCCTCTTTCACCTAGCATGAGGTTTTTCAAGGTTCATTCATGTAGCAGGTACAGTCATGCATCACTTGACAAGGGGATACATTCTGAGAAATGTCTTGTTAGGCAATTTTGTTGTTGTACAAACATCATAGAGTGCTCTTACACAAATCTAGATGGCATAGCCTCCTATGCACCTGGGCTATATGGGATAGCCTATTGCTCCTAGGCTACAAACCTGTACTGCGTGTTACTGTACTGAATACTCTAGGCATTTGTAACACTATAGTAAATATTTGTGTCTAACTCTATATAGTCATAGAAAAGATACAGTAAAAATACAGTATCATAATCTTATGGGACCACCATGGTATATATGGTTCATCATTGACCAAAATGTTATACAGCCCATGACTGTATCAGTACTTCATTCTTTTTATGGCTGAATTACATTCCATTGTATGAATATGCCACATTTTGTTTATCTGTTAGTCCATTGATGGACATTTGGGTTGTTTCCACATTTTATCTGCTATAATATGCTACTATAAACATTCATATATAAGTTTCTGTATAGACATACGTGTTAATTTCTCCTGGACATGTAGGAGTGGAATTGCTGGGTAACTCTATTTTTCATCATTTGAGGAACTGCCAGACTATTTTCTGAAGTGGCTGAACCATTTTACATTCCCACCGACAGTATATGAAGGTTCTAATTTCTCCATACTCTTGCTCACACCTATTTGTTTAATTTATTTTTTAATTTTTAATTATTATGGGTACATAGTAGTTGTATATCTTTCTGTTATTTTTGTTTTTTTAAATATTTACTTCTACTCAACATAGTACTGAATGTTATTTTTGTTTTTAAAAAATTGTTACTATAACCATCCTAATGGGTATGAAGGGGTATGATTTGCATGTCCTTGATGACTAATGACGCTAAATATCTCTTAATGTGCTTATTGCTGTTTGTCTTATTTAATCTTATTTATTTTAGCTATTATCTTATTTAATCTTCTTAACAGACTTCCTTAGAGCCTCTTAACAGCCAGTAACCTCATTTTACAAAACTCTAATGTTTAGAGTTAACTTGATTAAGTTACAAAGCTAGTCATTGGTAGACCCATAATCCTGTCATTCTTCTTTTTCTTTTTTTGTTTTTAAATAGAGCAGGATCTTGCTCTGTCACCCATTCTGGAATGCAGTGGCACTATCACAGCTCACTGCAGCCTGGAACTCTTGGGCTCAAGTGATCCTCCTGCCTCAGCCTCCCAAGTAGCTAGTCACTACAGGCATGTACCCCTGTGCCTTAATAACGTTTAAAATTTTTTGTAGAGAAGGAGTTTCACTATGCTGCCCAGGTTGATCTTGAACTCCTGGGCTCAGGTGATCCTCCCACCTCAGCCTCCCAAAGTGCTGGGATTACAACATGAGCCACCATGCACAGCCTCATTCTTCTTTTAAAAATCCTCCAAAAATGCTCCAGAACTTACAAAAATGGAGGGACTTCAAGATCTAGCTCTTACATACTTTTCTAGTTTCTCCACTGGCCCTAAGCCTCTAGCCATAGCAAACTTCCTGTCATCCTTGAAGAGGTCATGCTGTTTGTGCCTTTGCATCTGGGGCTCTCTCTGTCTAGAATGCCTTTTGCCCTCTTTTCACGGATGAACTTCTATTCATCCTTCAACACCCAACTCAAATGTTGAGTCTTTTGGGAACCTTTCCTGTTGAGCCTTTGGGAAACCTTTCTGGAGACTCCCACACCTAATCATTTGCTTCCTTGGTTTTACAGTTCCTTTCTATTATGAGTATTTTCTTCATTGTATTGTAACTTTGTTCAAAAGTCTCTCTCTCTTCTTTCTGCCTTTCCTCTTTCTCTGACTCTTTCATGATAGACACTGAGCTGCTTGAGAGCATTGACCTTTGACATGTCATTCATCTTTGTATCCCCAAGGCCACGTGTCATCTGGAACATAGCAGTTGCTCAATAAATTTCTTTTGAATGAATGTATTTCATCTTTCAGTTTGAATATCTGTCCTCACAATAATAAAATATTTTTTCTTTCCTTTTTTTGGTTTTTTAGAGACAGGGTCTCCCTCTGTCACCCAGGCTGGTGTGCAGTGGTGCAATCAGCTCACTGCAGCCTCGAACTCCTGGGCTCAAGCAAACCTCCTATCTCAGCTTCCTAAGTAGCTGGAACTACAGGCACTAATTTTTTAAATATTTTGTAGAGATGAATTCTTGATATAATGCCCAGGCTGGTCTTGAACTCCTGGCCTGAAGCCATCCTCCCACCTTGACTTCCCAAAGTGTTGGGATTACAGGTGTGAACCATTGTGCCTGGAGTAAGACTTTCTTAATATATACATTAGAATAATATTCTAAGTCTAAACACTAAAGTTTTAAACTTTTAGATTGCAAATATTGTAGAGTATAGATCCCATTCTCATGAAATCTTTTCTGTAATAACATTTTCTTAATTTGAATAATATTCATCCTGGTTCATAGAGTGTAATTAATGAGGCAATATTTGAATGGAAAAATCACAAAAATTGTTTCTAAAGAATAATTCTTCCTTAGGGTGAGGTCTACAATTGACTAGTTAGAGTACAGATTTTCTATTCTCTGGTACACATGTAGTTTTGAAGTGATTACTCTCTCCCTCTGGGTACACAAATATGATGGAACCAGTCAAAATTTTTTCCATATCCACCTTTGTATAAGTTAGCATTCTGCAGGCCACAAGAAGATGTGTGGTAATGAAATTCTAAGATGTTTACATTTTCTATTCAGTAAAAGCAGTGTTTAAAATGGTTTAGATAGTTCATAATAATAGCTAACATTTATCAAGGGCTTGTTATAATCCAGGCACTGTTGTAAGAACATTTACTCTGTCCCACAACTGTATAAACTATAGATATTACTATCCCTATTTTATTTTATTTTATTTTTGAGACAGAGTCTCACTCTGTTGCCCAGTCTGGAGTGCCATGGTGTCAGCCTAGCTCACAGCAACCTCCAACTCCTGGGCTCAAGTGATCCTCCTGCCTCAGCCTCCCAAGTAGTTGGGACTACAGCTACGTGCCACCACACTCAGTTAATTTTTCTACTTTTGTTAGAGATGGAATCTCAGTCTTGCTCAGGCTGGTCTCGAACCCCTGACCTCAAGCGATCCACCAGCCTCGGCCTCCCAGAGTTTTAGGATTATAGGCATGAGCCACCGCGCCTGAGCTACTGTCCCATTTTAGAGATCAAGAAGCTAAGGCACAGAGGACTAACTTCCCATGTCACCCGGTGAGTGTGTGGAAGAGCCGGAATTTGCACCTAGGCTGTCTGATTCCAGAGCTTGTACACAGAGCACACTGATTAGCACCGCTGCTCATGGACAGACCACTCTCCCCTTCTACTCAAATATTGAGGCAAATGATTTATTAATATATCATCTGGATCTAGGTGCAGGAAAAAGAAACCACTTTAGTTAAGCAGAAAAGGATTTACTAAAGGGAATTGGGTGCTTACAAAAGCATTGGAAGGGCAAGGGGGAGTGGGCTCTAGGCTGGGCTATCAGAAGTTATTCTCAGAACAAGACTGCCCAACAGGGCCCCCAGGAAGGGACTGAGGAGGCCACCGGTGACATTGCTAGCTGCAATTCAAGGGTCAAGAAACTCCTACCCCTCAACTGCCCCTCGGTACTACCAAACAGTGACTGCTGTCTCTACCACACTTGTCTTTTGACAATCATGAAGCTCTGGACACTGGAAAGCTGCTGTGGAAAAAACTGTTTCCGTAAATGCGCTTGCCCGCGTTAACAGCCAAAACAGCAGAAAGATGGTTCCCGCCTCATTTTTGTCTCTCAGCTCTCGCAGACGAACATCTCATTGGTGGGTCCCATTTTACATGCGGAAACTGAGCTGTAAAGCAGTCTGGGCAGGGAGAGGTGGCTCAAGCCTTCAATCCTAGCACTCTGGGAGGCCAGGGGGGAAGATCGCTTGAGGTCAGAAGTTCGAGACCAGACTGAGCAAGAGCAAGATTCTGTTTCTACTAAACAGAAAAATTAGCCAGGCATCGTGGTGCATGCTGTAATCCCAGCTACTTGGGAGGCTGAGGCTGGAGGATTGCTTAAGCCCAGGAATCTGAGGTTGCTGTGAGCTACAGTGATGCCACTGCACTCTACCCAGGGCGACAGGGTAACACTCTGTCTCAAAAAAAAAAAAAAAGGAAATTTAAAATTTAACTCCCTTTCATATTTAAAAAAAAAAAAAAGTCTGGGAAATGTACTTTTCCGGAAGAAAGAAAGTATGCTGAATGTGAATACACAAATCTACTCTAACTAATATCTCCTTGAGTGGAACTTTGTGGTTATCTTTATTTTTTATTTATTTTTTTAAAAGACAGGGTCTTGCTCTGTTGCCTAGGTTGGAATGCAGTAGTGTGATCATAGCTCACTATAATCGCAGACTCCTGGATTTAAGTTGTCCTCCTACCTCCTACCACCACGCCTGGCTAATTTTTTTTTTTATTTTTTATTTTTTGTAGAGATGGGGGTATCGCTATGTTGCCCAGGCTGGTCTCAAACTCCTGGCCTCAAGCAGTCCTCCCACCTTGGCCTTCCAAAGTGCTGGGGGTAATCTTTTTTTTTTTTTTGAGACAGAGTCTTTGTTGCCCAGGCTAGAGTGAGTGCCGTGGCGTCAGCCTAGCTCACAGCAACCTCACACTCCTGGGCTTAAGCGATCCTCCTGCCTCAGCCTCCCGAGTAGCTGGGACTACAGGCATACACCACCATGCCCGGCTAATTTTTTTTCTATATATATTTTAGTTGGCCAGATAATTTCTTTCTATTTTTAATAGAGACGGGGTCTCACTCTTGCTCAGGCTGGTCTTGAACTCCTGACCTCGAGCAAAACACCCGCCTCAGCCTCCCAGAGTGCTGGGATTACAGGCGTGAGCCACCGCGCCCGGCCTTGGGGGTAATCTTTAAAAATAACATTTCATCAGTATGTAAAAACTGTTTATGGCACAGACCATGTTCAGAAATCAATTCTTTTAAAAAGCCCCAGAATTAGCTTTTGCTTGCCAACATATAGACCCACTACCCCAGACTGTGCTAGTTAATATGCCCTTAAGTGGCATTGTCAAAGTAGTGAAGCTATCAAAGTAAATGCCATTCACAGAGGGTCCTTCTAGCTCATTAGGGATGGGTGAGAGATGAGTTTTTAGTGTGGAAAGGAGTTGTTCTCAAAAACTATTAATTTTGTTCTCCCAACTACAAAATCCTAGTTTATCCTTAAACGCAGTCCTGCTGTTTTAATTACTGGTGTTTCTTAAAATCCTTTTCATAGCCAGTGCTATTCTTCACTGTACTTTAAATTATTTCTCTCATTCTTCCCAGCTATAAAGACTATGAAGCTTTTTTTTTTAAATAACCTTTGCCAGTCATAAAAAGGAATCACACTGCATTTTACAGAATACTCAGATCATCTTGGCTACTTTCTCTATTGATTGCTGCTTGGAAATTTTTTTGTAAAACTCTAGGTCAGAGGGGTTTTGAATGGTCCGAGTTGCCAGCGTTCAGACCTCCTTATAAGTATGTAGTTCATGCATTTGTTTTTACTAATTTAAAGTATATTTGAGCAGTTGTACTTTCTCTAGTGATGTTTTCAGCATGCTGAGTTATTTCAGTTTGTTTTCTTCTTTGTACTTGCCTGTGTTTTTTAAATTTTCTATAACTATTTAATACTTTTATGATCAGGAAAAAAACATTTTTAAAAAGTGAGTCCATTGATTCAGTCAAAATTATTTTGGTGGGAATTCTTAGCTTAACTACTTGGTTTAACAAACATCAAGTTCATTTTTCCACTGCCTATGGAAATAACACCTTAATGGTCCCTACATTTTGTTTTCGGTAATTGAAAAGATTTGGAATACGGTAGAAACTGAAACTGATTTTTTTTTTTTTTAATTTATGACAATAGTTGTTACAGCTGCTGTTACAAATTGTGATACACTGATACAATCTGGCAGACCCAAAAAAGAGATATAAAAGAGCTGGGTGAATACAGTGGGCTTTTGAAACCATATGTAATAGATTTTGAACCATATGTAGTAGAACCATATGTAGATTTTTTTCCCACTTCTTTTTTAACTATACAATTTTTAAGACATATTGAATTTTTCAACTTGAATCTTTAAAGCTGTTCTGTTTGGTTTTCCTGTAAATCACATTGATGCCACTTGGAGAAAAAGGGCTGTCTTGGTATCATCTGCTGGCCTGCCTTTGAATTGTCTGTTGCCTTAAGTTTATTTTATTATTAAAGTTAAAAAGTATGTTTGCTTTCAATTTGCCATAATATATTTTAATATTGGAAATCTCTTGTTGCAGACTTTAATATTAAGATTGAGACCGGGTGAGGTAGCTCATACCTATAATCCTATCACTGCGGGTGGTCAAGGCAGGAGGACTGCTTGAGGCCAGGAGTTTGAGACCAGCCTGAGCAAGAGCGAGAACGTGTCTCTACAAAAAAATAGAAAAATTAGCTGGGCATGGTGGCACATGCCTGTAGTCCCAGCTACTCAGGAGGCTGAGTCAGGAGGATCACTTAAGCCCAGGAGTTTGAGGCTGCAGTGAGCCATGATGATGCCATTGCACTCTAGCCCAGGCAACAGAGTGAAAACCTGTCTCAAAAAAAAAAAAAAATTAAAATTGAGGTTAAAAAGTTAATTATATATGTATGTGTGTGTGTATGTATATATATACACATATATATATTTAAAAAGAGTTCCAAGACAATTTGAAGCCAAATGGTTTTTCTATTCACTAATAATCTGTGCCAGTTTATCTATTTTTTTTCTTTTCTTTTTTTTTTTTTTTTTGAGACAGAGTCTTGCTCTGTTGCCCAGGCTAGAGTGAGTGCCGTGGCGTCAGCCTAGCTCACAGCAACCTCAAACTCCTGAGCTCAAGCGATCCTCCTGTCTCAGCCTCCCGAGTAGCTGGGACTACAGGCATGCACCACCATGCCCGGCTAATTTTTTCTATATATATTTTTAGCTGTCCATATAATTTCTTTCTATTTTTAGTAGAAAGAAATTCTACTAAATTTAGTAGAAAGAAATTCTACGCTCTTGCTCAGGCTGATCTCGAACTCCTGAGCTCAAACGATCCGCCCACCTCGGCCTCCCAGAGTGCTAGGATTACAGGCGTGAGCCACCGCGCCCGGCCTCTATTTTTTTTAGTAGAGACGGGGTCTCGCTCTTGTGCAGGCTGGTCTCGAACTCCTGACCTTGAGCGATCCACCCGCCTCGGCTTCCCAGAGTGCTAGGATTACAGGCGTGAGCCACCGCGCCCGGCCTATTTTTTTTTCTTTATATTATTTTATTTTTTTAGAGACAGGGTCTCACTATATTGCCCAGGTTGGAGAGCAGTGGCTATTCACATGTGCGGTCATAGCTCACTGCAGCCTTGAACTCCTGGCCTCAAGTGTTCCTCCATTCTCAGCCTCTTCAGTATCCGGGACTAGAGGTGCAGGCCACTGTGGCCAGCTATCTACTTTTACATGCTAAAAATGATATCTGATAGATGCTCCCATATGATTTATTTAAATAAGTACTTATTCTGTATCTTAGCGAATGTGTCTGTCTCTTATTACAAAAGTACGTTATAAATATCTATTTTCTTTCTCTACAGGACAATCATCTATACACAGACAGTGTTTGACTTGAAATCTTCCCTTTTTTACTCCATTCAATTGACTTAACAGGGTTTCAAGAGCAGCATTCATAAATTTCCAGGTATGAAAATTTTAATATTATGTCTCACTTAAATACATAGATTAAAAGAATTTTGTAATTGTAGGTTTAGTATGTCAGAGAATGGATTTATTGCTTGAAAATTTATTCTATAAAATGTTCAGCATTCTCATCTTTGTGGCCAAGTCTCCCTGTTCACTGATTGCTAAATTTTTTTCAGTGACATCTTTATTTTGACTAATCTCTTAAAGAAGTGTAGGATATTGGGCCAGTGAGGTGGCTCACACCTGTAATCCTAGCACTCTGGGAGGCCAGGGCGGGAGGATCACTTGAGCTCAGGAGTGTGAGGTTGCAGTGAGCTATGATGATGCCACTGCACTCTACCCAGGGCGACAGAGTGAGACCTTATCTCAAAAAAAAAGAAAAAAAAAAAAAAAAGAAGTGTAACATATCCTGCATGTGGGTGAAATTTTTAATTCCTTGCATCTTTTATTTATATTTCTCCCATTCTACCTTAATCAAAAACTCATATTACTAAGAACTGGAGATTATCTAGACAGATACTTTCAAT
Organism: Eulemur rufifrons; assembly: GCF_041146395.1. Classification (NCBI taxonomy): domain Eukaryota; kingdom Metazoa; phylum Chordata; class Mammalia; order Primates; family Lemuridae; genus Eulemur; species Eulemur rufifrons. Next base: position 22,211,465 of record NC_090990.1, read on the forward strand.
TTGCAGAGAAGGAAATTAAGCCTAGAAAGGTAAAGTTATTGGTACATGGACATATAGCTAATTTAGTGATAGAACTGGCATCAGAATTCTGATGTCCCAACGTTGCATCGTGCAGTTTTGGAGTCACTCTCTGGGTTAATGCCCTTTTCTGCAAAATGGGCATAGTAATACTACCTACCTGGTAGGTTGTTATGTGTGAGGATTAAATGAGACAATGCATATTGCTGCTATTATTATTGCCTCTTGGCCCTTTAACCCCTTCACTGCATCTTTCTTGAAACTTTGCCCTTGGCTAATATGTCACAAGGCTCTCCTACTGCTCCCTACCATTCTGGCTTCTCTTCCCCACCCTGCTCCACAGTCAGGGGCAGCCCTCTAGGTTCTCTTGTCAGCCCTGTTTCCACTGAGCTCCTTTGTCCCTGCTGACAGCCTAATCACTGTTTGCAGATAGATGTTTCCTAGGCCTCTGTCTTCAAATCTAAACTTCAGATCAGCATTGCCAGTGGCCTTCTAGCCATCTCTGCCTGATTTCCCATTCACCTAAAACATGACATACTTAAAACTGAAGTCATTGCTTTCCCTCTAAACCAGGTCTTTCTTTGGACTTCCCAGTTTCTGCCGGTGATACCACTAAACACCTAGGCTTTAGAAAGCACTGTGGTCTCTTTATAGCTCTCTAGCCTCACACAGCCTACAGCCATTAAAGCCCATGGATTTATTTCCCATTCAAGTCTTTTACATCTGTTCCTGCCTTTCCAGTCCTGCCATTACCACATGTGCAAGCCATTAACCAGACTGACAATTCCAAGAGAAGAGCGATTCATCAGGAAGTAGCTTGGTTCTCTCCCTCCATCTCCTTCTCTTGTTCCCTCTCCTAATAAATGTACAACCTCTTGACTTTTCATAATAGAAAGTCAACTTAGGCCGGGCGCGGTGGCTCACGCCTGTAATCCTAGCACTCTGGGAGGCCGAGGTGGGCGGATCGTTTGAGCTCAGGAGTTCGAGACCAGCCTGAGCAAGAGCGAGACCCCATCTCTACTAAAAAATAGAAAGAAATTGTATGGACAGCTAAAAAATATATATAGAAAAAATTAGCCGGGCATGGTGGCGCATGCCTGTAGTCCCAGCTACTCGGGAGGCTGAGACAGGAGGATCGCTTGAGCCCAGGAGTTTGAGGTTGCTGTGAGCTAGGCTGACGCCACGGCACTCACTCTAGCCTGGGCAACAGAGTGAGACTCTGTCTCAAAAAAAAAAAAAAAGAAAGTCAACTTGTCACCTGTAGCATAAGAATCTTAAGGAAAGACACAATTTCATCTCTCTGGGAGCTCCCAAGATATTTTAATGTTGAATTGCAGCCTAGATCTGGCTAAATGTGATTCTGATAATTCATATTTCACTCACTTGTTTGGTAAACTTAAAGTATATTTCTGAATATGTTTATATGATTCAAAGCTCAAGAAATATTGAAAGGTAACAGCGTGAAGTCTCCCTCCCATCCTTGACTCCTGTCTCCCAGAACCCATTCCTCCCCCAGTTGGCAACTACTGTTCAGGGTTTCTTATTAATTCTTCCAGAGTTTCTGCTTATTTTTTCCTTGTATTATATATATTTCTCTATACTTTGCTTTTTTTTAAACTTAATTATGTATCATAGCCATCTTTCCATATCAATAGAGTGTTTTCTCCTCCTTGAACCCTATAAATTCAAGGATAAAAGGGAAGGAAGAAAGATGAAACACAGGGAAACCAATTAGTAAGTTATATTAGTCCAAATATTCTCAGTGATGACATTTAATATCCTTATATCAGAAAAATCACATGACAAATTCCCCCTAGAAGTTAGTGCTAGAAAATGCTTGTCTCTATTGGAGAAATGATATGAGAACTATATAAATTGTTTGTGTTTCCCTGGGGTTTTTGTTTGGTGTTTGTTTTGCCTTGGATTCCAGGGCAAATAGTGCTAAATATAAATGTACAAAAACCATCTCATCACCATTTAAAATTTGTAATTTCTATTTTTAAATACCATGCTATGTATATGTTTTATTTTTGAAAAACTACTTTAAATCCTTTTAAAAATGGCATATGATCATTTTGGAAAATATAGAAAAATATAAAGAAAAAATATAAATTTCCACTACCCAGAGATAATCACTGTTAACATTTTATTGTATGTCTTTCCAGTAATTTGTGTGTGTGTGTGTGTGTGTGTATCTTTAATAAAATAGGGCTGATAATATAAGTAAAGTTTTTGTATCCTTTCCTTTCTAAACATTATATTGTATTTTTCTTCTTATTAAATATTATTCAAAGACATGATTTTAAAAGGCTGAATAATTTTCTATTGAATGAATTATAATTTATTTAACATTTTTTGTCTATCTCAGTTGTTTTAGAGTGGTTAAGAGTGTAGATTTTGGAGTTAAACTGCCTGGGTTCAAATCTTGGCTTTACCACCTCGTAGTTGAGTATCTGCAGATAAATTTACTTTCTGAACTTTTGCTTCTTCATTGAATTCCAGGGCAAATAGTGCTAAATGTAAATGTACATAACCATCTCATCACTGTGGGGATATTGTTAATATGTACTTTGTGAAAACTAAATAAATTACTTAAGGTACTTAGACCAGTATCTCATAGTATGTGCTCAATAAATATTGAAATTTTCCCCAGCTTTTGACGTTATAAATAAATTACACTGTAGTGAACATGCTCTGACCACACCTCTGGCTGTTTTCTTAAAATAGATTCCTAGAATTGGAAGTATTAGGCCAAGGATAAAAACATTTTTATAGCTCTTTAATGAGACTACCAAAAGGATTTCTAGATTTATACCAACTTACACCCTTACTAGCAATGTATGATAATGCCATTTTAGCAAACTCTTATCATAAGTTTAAAAAAAATTTTTTGAGACAGAGTCTAACTTTGTTGCCTGGGCTAGAGTGCAATGGTGTCATGATAGCTTATTGCAACCTCAAACTCCTAGGCTCGACTGATCCTCCTGCCTCAGACTCCCAAGTAGCTGGGACTACAGGCATGCACCACCACACCTGGCTGAGTTTTCTATTTTTTTTTTTTTTTTTGAGACAGAGTCTCACTTTGTTGCCCAGGCTAGAGTGAGTGCCGTGGCGTCAGCCTAGCTCACAGCAACCTCAAACTCCTGGGCTCAAGCAATCCTCCTGCCTCAGCCTCCCGAGTAGCTGGGACTACAGGCACGCGCCACCATGCCCGGCTAATTTTTTCTATATATATTTTAGTTGTCCATATAATTTCTTTCTATTTTTAGTAGAGACGGGGTCTCGCTCTTGCTCAGGCTGGTCTCGAACTCCTGACCTTGAGTGATCCACCCGCCTCGGCCTCCCAGCTTGCTAGGATTACAGGCGTGAGCCACCGCGCCCGGCCAAGTTTTCTATTTTTTGTAGAAACAGAGTCTTGCTCTTGATCAGGCTGGTCTCAAACTCCTGAGCTCAAGTGATTCTCCTGCCTTGGCCTCCCACAGTGCTAGGATTACAGACGTGAGCCACTGCCCCTGACCTTAAAAATCTTTTGAATTCCACTCTCCATTGATGATTCACAAATCTTAATCTCCAGCCTAGATTTCCTGAGTGCAGATCCAGACATCTTTATACTGACTTCATGCTGAGAAACATTTTGATAATTTATTTTCCATACCACTTCCTCATAGTGAAAGGAGAATATACTGGTCAGTGGGAAAAAAAAGTCTGTCTTTTTGATGTTTATATTTTTCATCATAATTTATAAAATGGTATCCTGTCTCTCATGTACAATGGTACGTGTGTGTATCTGACACACCACATACACATATATCTGATATATATCTATACCTATGTACAAACTCTGTGAGTTTGATTAAAGGCAGAGGATGAGGGAATAGGGAGGGGAGCAGGAAGGCACTAGCCCCTAAGAAGCAGATCATCTCTCTGGAGAACAAAATCAGGTTTCTGATGAGTTTCTGAGAGTCAAACCCTGAACCATGAGGACCAATGTATTCATCAGTGCTACCCATTACTTCTCTTAGCACCTAGCCAGCTGGCCATTTTCTCCTTTGTCTTTCTTTTTCACCCCTCCCTCCTCCTTTTCTATAGTAGGTAGATATTTAGGGAAAAATTTAGATCTTTCCATCACATAGTATACCAAATAAATTCTAGAAGAGGTAAGCAGTAAACACACACACACACACACACACACACACACAGGAAAATAGAAGTAAATATTTATCAAACATCAGGAGGTGGGAAAATATCCTGAGAGTAGAAGAGAGTGAAAACAAATTATGAGGAAACTGTCAACATGTTCTATTCATTTACTTAGTCAGTTATTAGTCTCCGAGTCTGTGGGATGTAGATGTGGAGGCTGAAAAGGGAAAGATTGGGCTGGGTGGTTCCTGGTTCCTGGGTTAGGCACTGGAGGGGATGATGGTACTAATCCCTAAGAAAGGAGATAAAGACAAAGGAATTAATTTCAGGGATTAAGAAAAGGCAGTAGTAATAAGTTTGGAACACATTGAATTTGAGGTTGTCTTCTGCATCTAACTGGTAATTGATAATAATGATGATGACAATAATAATAACTGCAGCTCATTGAACAGTTATAATGAGCCAGGTACTTGCTGAGTTCTTGACATTTGCAATGTCTCTTTGAGTTGTTACAATTCCATGAAGTGGGTGCTCCATTCTTGTCAACTACAGGTGAGGAAATGGGTGTGCAAACCGCAGTGGAGCCAGGCTTTAGATCCTTCTGCCTGATCGCATGGCACATGTGTTCATCCACTGTTGTTCATGCGGCTTCCAAATCCTGCTGATTCTTCCTCCTTGCCTCATCCTGTCTACTTTCCATCGCCACTGCTATGGTTTGAATGCCCCCCCCCCCAAAACTCATATTGAAACTGAATCCCCCTTAATGGCCCCAATTGAGAGGTGGGGCCATTGAGAAGTGATTGGGTCATGAGGGCTCTGTCCTCACGAGTGGATTAATCCATTAATGGATTAATGGGTGATCATGGGAGAGGAACTGGTGGCTTAATGGAAGAGGAAGAGAAATGTGAGCTAGCACGTCAGCCCCTGCCCCCGACATGTGATGCCCTGCACCACCTCGGGACCCTGCAGACAGTCCCCACAGCGAGAAGGCCCTCCCCAGATGTGGCTCCTTGACCTGGGACTTCTCAGGCTCCTTAACTGTAAGACATGAATTTCTTTTCTTTGTAAATGACCCAGTTTCAGGTATTCTTATAAGCAACAGAAAATACACTACTACAACCACCTACAACTACCTCAGTTCTTACCTCCACCATTTTTGTCTAGATTACGACTGCCTCCTGCTGATATTCGTGCTCCCCTCTAGGCTGATCAAATACCAAACCACCTCTCTCCTCTGCATAAAACCCTTTAATGGCCCCCTCGATGCTTATTGGGTCAAATCCAAACTCTTCAACAGCGCAAATAAGGAGCCCCAACTCATCTCCCACCGTCCCTCTTGCACCCTGTGTTCTAGCCACATTGAACAACACACTTCCTATTTTGTGAACATAGCCTGTGCCTTGGCTCAAACTATTTCCTCTGCCTAGAATGCTTTTCCTCTTTTTCTCCCAGTGAAAACCTATTCACCTTTCAAGCTTCTACTCTAGCATCACCTCACCTATGAAAGACCGTAAGTTTACTCTCTCACAGTTCTGGAGGCTAGAAGTCTGAAATCAAGGTGTTGACAGGGCCTTCCTCCTTCGTAAGGCTCCATCCTTGCCTCTTCCTAGCTTCTGGTGGGTACCAGCAGTCCTTGGCTTTCCTTCCTTTGTAGCTTCATCCCTCCAACCTCTGGTTCTGTCTTCTCTTGGCAGTCTTCCTTCTGTGTGTGTCTTCTCTGTGTCCTCATATCTCCAAATCTCTATCTCCTTATAACAACACCAGTCATTGGATGTAGGGCCCACCCTAATCCAGTATGACCTCACCTTAACTTGACTACATCTGCAAAGACCCTATTTCCAAATAAGGTCACATTCATAGGTACCGGAGTTTAGGACTTCAGCATATCTTTTTGTGGGGCACATCAACCCACACCTTCCCTGACCCCTTCCCTTCTTTGTGTCCCACAAATACTTCTGCCATAGCATCCAGAATGTTGTGCCAACTTGTTTAACTTTTTATATCTCCCCTTATTAGACTGAGATCATGTCAGTATTCCCAGAGCCTCCTGTGTCACATATGTGCTAATAAATGTTAATTAAATGAATGAATCCAAGTGGAACTATCTAGTAGGCAATTGGGTATATGCTAATGGCTATGTTGGACACAAATAATGTGGAGTTTTTAGTATATAGTGTTTGGAATAGTAATTGCAATACTGGTTTTGATATTCTAATATTCCAATATCCTAGAATTCTGATCTATTTTTAAGTAGTGAAGTATTTTTCAATATAAACTGTCATTTTGGTATTCTAAAATGTAAATCATTTATGTTTTGAGACATGTCCAGGGAGTTATGTACTGCACTTAGGTTTCATATCCAATAAGGGTACAATTTTAAAGCAGGTATACTGACTGCATCATTCTTTCTTTAACATCCTTACAAGGTACCTTCTTGTTTTAATTCTTAATTTTAATGTTGCTTATAAGATTGGATCTCTTTTTTTAGGATTATTAGTTGTTTGCATTTCTCCTAGAGCCAGATCATCGGTTGCCAGAGGCCCCTGATGGAATCTTTTTAAAATGAGGTTGGGGGTGGGGAAATGTTAAGAAAAACAAGAAGCGGGCAGGAAAGAGAGGAAAGGGGTCAATGAGGAAAAATTTCTAGACCTGGCTCCCAGCTTTTCCCTTGCAGCTTGACCACCTCCGTCCTACCAGGATTACAAACCCTCTGCTTCTCTCCTTTCTTTGCCCTCCAGATCCATTTTCCTAGGGCTGACCCTTTTTACCTAAGGATAATTTACTTCAGACAGGGCCTTCTTCCCTAATCATTTTACCTGGACAGACTTAAGCCAGAAGGGCTGAGGAAGCCCAGTCATGGAGCCTGGCGCACTCTCAGGTGGAATGACCTCTGAGGCAAGGCATACAAGAGGATGGTGACCACATCTCACTTCTTATTAAAGTAGTGTTATTAATACCAATGCCATATTTTCACATTATGCAAAATCGATGCTGACACGCCAGCAAGGTCATTTTATCTCAGTTTTGCAATTGCTAATTTGAAACCGTGGGCACAGCGAGCAAACTGCACGCTCTCGCTGGTCCTGAGGACATTGTGGTATTTGAATGGCGAGAAGTGACAGCACTCAGAAAAGGACACACCAGATTTCTATGACTTCTTCGCTCTAGGTTCACAGATGACTTTACTGCTTTGAATAGTTCCTATTCCCTAGAAAATAGTGCCACCATAATAATTCATTCCTAAGAATTCTAGAGAAATGGTATTTTAACTGTTTTTACTCCATCCCAGTGCCAAGCTTTTCGCTGCTTTTCTAGTATGATGGATATGTTAGAATTTTTATTTTATAAGCTGTGATGCAATCATTATTCTCTTTGGCCACTTTAAGTCTGGGGCTCTATTAGCTAAGTGGAGATGTAACACAGATGTCTGGGTAATTGAGGCAAATTGCCTGTTTTTGACAAAATTACTCAGAAGCAGAATGAAACTTCCTTTCTATCTGCTCTTTTCCAGATATATCTGACAAATTCTCTACCTCTAACTAGCCTGTGACCTATTCCTCTTTAGGAAAAGGGATTCATTTCTCTAACTCTAATCTCTCCACATCCAGAGAATACTAAATATTATAAGTACACATGTTGAACAGCAAAATGTACCTAAAACAATTAATACACACAGTGGAATCAATAGTTTCTGTCATTTTGAGAGTGTCTTAAAAAAAAAACCCCAATGACATATGCTGGCATCTTATAATATAACTTAATTTATTTCAGGATATCATTTTAAGAAACATGAACATATGTAGTATATCATTTGACTACAACAAAATAGTTTGAAAGTGTTGAAGTTGAAATAATCCTCAGAAATCATACAGTCTGGGCTGGGCGTGGTGGCTCATGCCTGCAATCCTAGCACTCTGGAAGGCTGAGGCAGGTGGATCGTTTGAGATCAGAAGTTCGAGACCAGCCTGAGCAAGAGCAAGACCCCCATCTCTACTAAAAAAATAAAAATAAATTATGGACAACTAAAAATATATAGGCGTGAACCACCGCGCCCGGCCTTTTCTTTTTTGGAGACAGAGTCTCACTCTGTTGCCTCGGCTAGAGTGCCATGGTGTCAGCCTAGCTCACAGCAACCTCAAACTCCTGGGCTTAAGCAATCCTCCTGCCTCAGTCTCCCGAGTAGCTGGGACTACAGGCATGTGCCACCATGCCCAGCTAATTTTTCTATATATATTTTTAGCTGTCCACATAATTTCTGTCTATTTTTAATAGAGATGGGGTCTCGCTCTTGCTCAGGCTGGTCTCCAACTCCTGAGCTCAAACAATCCACCCGCCTCGGTCTCCCAGAGTGCTAGGATTACAGGCATGAGCCACCACGCCCAGCCTGTATCTGTTCATTTTTAACATATTTGTATCTTTATATTTAGACCACATCTCTCTTTTTTTTTTTTTTTTTCTTTTTGGTGAAACAGGGTCTTGCTCTGTCACCCAGACTAGAATGCAATGGCATGATCATAGTTCACTGCAACCTCCAGCCTCTGACTCCCAGGCTCAAGTGAGTCTCCTGGCTCAGCCTTCCAAGTAGCTAGGAATACAGGCATGTGCCATGACACCCAGCTAATTTTTTAAAAAAACTTTTGTGATAATGGGGTCTTGTTGTGTTGCCCAGGCTGGTCTCAAACTCCTGGTCTCAGGTGATCCTCCCACCTCAGCCTCCCGAAGTGCTGGGATTAAAGGCATGAGCCATTGTGCCTGGCCTAAACTACATTTCTTATTGACAGCATATATTTGAGTCTTCCTTTTTCATCCAGTCAGATAATCTCCTTTTTAAATGGAGTTCAGATTATTTACATTTGATATAATTATTGATACAGTTGGATGTAAGTATACTGTCTTGCTATTTGTTTTCTACTTATGTCATCTGTGTTTCATTCCTTTTGTTCTTTTCCTCAACTTGCCTCAATATAAGAATTTTATTTTTGAATATTCTGTTTTATCTCCACTATTAGATTATCTTAATCTGTTTTATTTTTATTTTTACTTATTTATTTATTTTTATTATATAAATAAGACAGAGTCTCACTCGTGCTAGGATTACAGACATGAGCCACTGTGCCCAATCTGTTTTATTTTTCGTAGCCACTCTAGGGTTTACAATCTGCATTTCATTTATCACTCATCACACATTATACAGCTTCATGTATAGGAGGTTTGGCAAAATACAGCCTTCAGGCCAAGCCTGAATCACCACCTGCTTTTGTAAATAAAGTTTTATTGGCACACAGCCACAGTCATTCACTTACATATTTTTTATGACAGATTTTGTGCTACAACCACAGAGTCGAGTAGTTGAAATAGAGGCCACACAGTCTGCAAAGCCTAAAATGTCTACTATGTGGACTTACATGGTAAAAATTTACCAACCTCTGAAGTATAGTGTAAGAACCTTACAATAGTATATTTCTGTTTCCTCCTTTTTCTTCAAATATATTTTCTGCCCTTCACCTTTTCTGAAACTTCCATTACAAATATATTAGATCATTTGCTATTATTCCACATTTCACTAGGCTCTGTTCATTTTTTATCAGTCTTTTCGTTTTAACTTTAGTTTGGATAATTTTATTGTTATGTCTTCAAATTCATGGATTATTCTTCTTCAGTTTATAATCTATTAAGCCCATGAAGTGAATTTTAAATTTCAGATATTGTATTTTTATTTCTAGAATTCCTTTTTTTTTTTAAAGCCAGTCAAATTTAACAGTGGAGGGGGTTGTATACCAATCAGTGGGGGGTTGTATACCAACTCTAGTGACACTAATGTTAATAAATTCTGGGCCGGGCGCCGTGGCTCACGCCTGTAATCCTAGCACTCTGGGAGGCTGAGGCAGGAGGATCGCTAAAGGTCAGGAGTTCGAGACCAGCCTGAGCAAGAGCGAGACCCTGTCTCTACTAAAAATAGAAAGAAATTATCTGGCCAACTAAAATATATATATAGAAAAAATGAGCCGGGCATGGTGGCACATGCCTGTAGTCCCAGCTACTCGGGAGGCTGAGGCAGTAGGATCCCTTGAGCTCAGGAGTTTGAGGTTGCTGTGAGCTAGGCTGATGCCACGGCACTCACTCTAGCCCAGGCAACAGAGTGAGACTCTGTCTCAAAAAAAAAATAAATAAAAATAAAATAAATTCTGATAACCCACTACCATTGGACCAGCCTAGAAATCCTATTTTATTATATTCTATATGTCTTTTATTTCTCTCAATATGTTCATTTTTTTCTTTAAATCTTTGAGTATATGTGTAATAACTATCTTTACATCTTTGTTGCTAACTCTAGTATCTCTTTCATTTCTAGGTCTGTTTCTATTAACTAATTTTTCTTCTGATTTTAGGGCAACTTTTTTTTTTCTAGTTAAGATAGGGTCTCACTCTGTCACCCAGGCTAGAATGCAGTGGTGTCATTCATAGCTCACCACAACCTCAAAATCCTGGGCTTGAGAAATCCTTTTGCCTCAGCCTCCTGAGTAGCTGGGACTACAGGCACATGCCACTATCTGTGTGGCTAATATAAAAAAATTTTTTTGTAGAGATGGGGCCTTACTATGTTGCTCAGGCTGGTCTCAAACTCCTGGCCTCACGCGATCCTCCTGCCTCAGCCCCCCAAAGTGCTGGGATTATAGGCATGGGCCACTGTGCCCAGCCTGTTTTTGCTTTTTCACATATAATTATTTTTGATGGAATGATGGACATTGTAATTTATGTGTTTGAATGTCTGAATTTTGTTCTTTCTTTAAAGAATTTTGAATGTTGGTTTACTTGTTAAGGTGCTAATGGATCAGCTTGATGATTTTGAGGCTTGATTTTAAGCTTTGGGGCAGTTCTAGAGTGATTTTTAGTGTTGAGTTAGGTTAGTCTAGTACGAGGGTGTTAATCTTGTGTTAGCATAGTATCCCTGGCTTGTTTGTACTCTAGAGACACGGTCATCTAAGGACGGAGCAAAAGCTGGTCTTTGGGCACATAATGGGAATGGGAAGGCTTGACCTCTAGCCAAGTGACTCAGTCTTTTTATATAATAATTTCTGGGAGGTTTGGGATTTTGAAGCCCATATTAGTAGAACCTGGATTATATTAAACATGGAAGAAACTCCATTACAGATACAATTCCTGGAGAACTAATTTATTATTTGTGCTCTTTGTCTCTATATGTGTTCATATTTATAACTTTGATACAGTCCTGGAGTTAATATATTTTTAAAATAACTGCTCAGCCAGTTCAAAACAATTAGCACCAATGAGAGCAGGCTTGCCGATTGCATGTTGCTGAGTATAAGAGGCCTTACTAATCTATTTGTTTTTCTAGGTCACTGTCTCACTTTCTTCCATTATTTCATGTTCTGTGTAATGAATTTGACCCATAATGACTTCTATAAGTGTGAAAGTGTTAAGGCTAAAGTTACTGCAAAACTGCTAAACAAAAATAATACTTTGGATGTTAAAATGGACATTTTATAGCTAGTGAAACACCTTAAAAGAAACTGGTTGGCTGTTAGTTAGAGATTGATGGAAGACTTCTGACATCATGAAAGGTATCATAAAAGTTATTGTAGCCTGGGAAGAAATGACTCACAACTATCTGAAAGTTGAGAGAAACTGCCTGGAGGCATGCCAGGACTTTAAGGGATGTGAAGGAATCAAACAACTGCCAACATAACAATGTCAGAAACTATGCTTTAGCAATGTAATAATCCTAATTGCACTGATTCTATTAATGTTCCCATTTATAAAAATGTGTTCTCCCTGTGAAATATTCTTGAATGGGCTATAGTCGCAACCTTGGATAGTGTCAAAAATTAGGAATAATTGTTTACAAATATTAGAAACAAATATTAAATTTAAGCAGAAAAGGAAATTGGCTCATGTAACTGGAAACCCAGAAAGAGTGTTGGCTTTAGGCACAGCTGGATCCAGGAATTAAAATAGCATAAAAAAATTTTCTTTTTTTTAATTTTTTTTTTTTTTGAGACAGAGTCTCACTCTGTTGCCCAGACTAGAGTGCTGTGGCGTCAACCTAGCTCACAGCAACCTCAAACTCCTGGGCTCAAGTGATCCTCCTGCCTCAGCCTTCTAAGTAGCTGAGACTACAGGCTTGCGCCACCATGCCCGGCTAATTTTTTCTATATATATTTTTAGTTGTCCAGATAATTTCTTTCTGTTTTTAGTAGATATGCAACCATGCCCGGCTAATTTTTTCTATATGTCTTTAGTTGGCTGGTTAATTTCTTTCTATTTTTTAGTAGAGACAGGGTCTCGCTCTTGCTCAGGCTGGTCTTGAACTCCTGACCTCAAGTAGTCCTTCCACATCGGCCTCCCAGAGTGCTAGGATTACAGGCGTGAGCCACCTCGCCCCGGCCTTATCTGGCTTTCTTGTGTAGCATCCTTCCTAGGTGGGCATTTTCACCTGTCGAAAATTACCTTTTGCAGCTCTAGGCTTTGTGATTCTTAAGGCCCATGCTCTCATTTAGTGAGACTCTCATTCTCTTGCTTCCATGACACACTCCTGAGAAAGGGCCCAGATGGACCAGTCTGGGTCACATGCCCATCCCTGTCGTGGGGTAGGGGAGGCCAAGGGACGAACAGTCTCACCAAATTGTGGGAGGCAGTTCCCAAAAGAAAGAGAAGAATCCCATGCTGTGGAAGGGAACGGGGTGCGGGGCAGGCAAAAGGCAACAGAGGTCCCCTTCAATGACAGAAATGGCAGAAGCTCATGTGAAAAGGACCCCTGAGATATCATGGATAAAATGTCATCATACCTGTGATTTTATTTTTAAATATTCTGGGGGGAAAGTGGAGGCAGATAGAAGACACAAAATTAACATCCATCAATGTTAAAGCTGAGTGGAAAGCACACGAGCATTCCTTACATTATCTACTCTAATATTTGCTTAAAGAAGTTAATGACAAAAGCAAAACAACAATAACAGCAACAAAGTAAATGGAGTTTTTAATTGACTATGACTGTTTACAAAAAGTAAAAAGTAAGAGGGATGCTGGGAGGGAAGATTATATGTCATTTTCCAGAAGGGCTAATCTCAGGATAGATCTTCTTTGACAGCTGATTTATCTATATTTGGTGCTAGAAACATTGTCAGGGTCTATGCAGGAAAACACCCTGATATTTCAAAGAGAGGGAATTTAATATATGAAATTTGTTCCAGAAGTCCAAGAAGGGCCAGAACAGCAATAGGGAAAAGAGGGGTTCTGGGGGAGCAAGGAGGGGTGCAAGAAGGATTCTAATCATAGACCAGAAGCTTCTGTGCCACTAAGCTGGAGCCCACAAGTGTGTATCAGCTGCTGTGCATTTGGAGTTGCTGTCACAGTCATTTATGGATTGGCCAAGGAGGTGCCACTTGTATCAGAGGTGGAAAGGCTACCATAGTCCCGAATAACCCTACCCTGGCCGCCACTGCAGCAAAGCCGGCAGCTGCCAGCAATGGCTACATTTCCAGTGCCCAGAGCAGGAAACTTCTTTTCCTTTTCCTGATGGCCTATCAGTGCCTCCTATTGAGAGAACCTAACAGGAAGCCAGCTGGCAAGGAAGGAAGCCTGGGAAATGTCATTTGCAGAATTCCAGTTCCTCCAGTAGAGAACAGCATGGCAGGTATGTGGAGCTGAGAGACAACAGGTAAACGAACAGCATTGTCTACCCCTTTGGATACTTGGCATCCATACGCTCTTCCCCTATTTAAAACTCTAAACAGTAACAAGTTCATGAATCTGCCTTCCAGTATGCAACTATCCTCAAAAAAGGTGATTCCTCTTTTAGGTCAGTCGCAATCCAATTCCATGGAACCATTCGATGTTTCCCTGGTAGAAACATTCCTATCTTGGGAGCTAACACCTCTGCAGGGACAGAAAGCAAAAATTCTATAAGTGGGGTATTAGATGTAAAAGTGAAAGGAGATACTACTACTTTCATCCCTTGATTTCTAGAACTGAGTGTTCTAGCTATGAAAAAAATAACATCACATATTGGTCAGTGCTTTGAATGCATATACCACATCCTATTGTACAGCACCCCAATTTCTCAGGGTACCATCTCTCACATAGGGCCATAATGGCAACTGTGTCATGTCATTTGGGTTTCTTCTTCCTCCACATTACGCCAGAAGTTCTGGGATCTCAACCTTATTGAATGTGGTTTACCCCTGAGTTCAAGTTGCAGTCAACCAATGAAACAAATTTTAATTGCTGTTTTTAGGTGCTTGTGCTAGCATGGTAAATCCAGACTCTCTGATAACGGCCCGGATGAATAAATTCAGCCTGTTGTAACATTATATTCCTTAGAATCCATTATCAAACATATTCTCAGGTTTGTGCCAAGGTAAAAAATCTTGCAGTATTTTTGATGTATCAATTGTCTCCTCCTGGGTCAGATTTTAAAACCATTCCCCCCTTGGTTGGTCTGAGTGCAGTGGTGTTTACAACTAATGGATCACAACCAATTACAGATTCCTGTGTTCCTTCTCCACTCCCACTGCTTCACTTGACCAGCCTTAAAAACAAAACAAAACAAAACAAAACAAACTATCCCCCCAGAAATGCTGGGATCTGACTCCAGTTATGGTCTGGTGGCAATAAGAGCTGGTAAGGAGTGTCTGGAAGAGAACACACTGTCCCCTTGCAAGGTAATTGGCTCAGGTGAATTGTTACACAGTCTTCAAGAAAGAGAAGGAGAGGCTGCATCTCAGATCGTTGTCTGGATCTATTCAAATGTTCTCATTCCAAGTCTCCCTTTGCAGTCAATGCCCATCACATAAGAAACTTGGTCAAGTTGTAAAATCAACTTATATTATAGTTTTGGGTGACACGGACCAGAGAAATACTCACCCAGGGCTTCAGCGACAGGGCCTTGTCGTGAGGCCACATGGGACGTGAGGCAGACAGGGATAGTGCCCCTCACTTCCAGGCCTCGTGGAGTCCTCGTGACACTCGTGAAGCAGAGCAGCCCCACTGACCTGGGTCACAGGCGCCCAGTGCTCCCAAATCTGGGGCTTAGTGGTCACAGAGACTCTGTCGTGCTGGGGTTTTGCTTCTGTTTGTCCTGCACGTCCTGCCTGCATAGCGTCCTTGCTGCCCTTGACTCCTGCTGCCTTTGATCCTGCCCTCAGCCTTCTCTGGGTCACTCTCTTCCTCTCCGAGAGAGGATCCACTTGGTTCGGTGAATCTGATTCCTGGAGGGCAGTTCAAGCCAGACCACTTCATGGGCCACCGGTCAGCTGGGCGAGGGCCAGGCCCTGGGTCAGGCCCACCTCCAGTCCAGTTAGTGGCAGGCCAGTCGGGTCATTTGGTGACCTAAGAAACTCTTAGAGAGCACTGTGGGCAAGGCAGGTGCTTAGAGCGTGAACCACTCCCTTGAATCCAGACCCTGAGTCCAGACACTTCCATGATGTACCTTTTCATCTCTTTGCCCCAGGACATTACGATTACATTTGGGGTCTAATTTTTAGCTGTATCTGCCCTATGGTTTCACAAAGAGGATCCTGTAGGGCCACTATCAAGGTTCTCTGGTTCTCTGATGGTTGTTCTTTCTTTACTTAAGTGATCCAGTACAGTCAGAAGTAGCTGGCCTCCCCAGAGTTCTGGGGGCATCATCACTATTGCAGTGGTCAAATGTAGCAGCCACTTGGTCTCCCAAAGCCTTGCCTTCAGTAGGACTTCATCCTAAGCAAACGTAGGTGCCAATATGAGAAATCCTCATGCTACTACATGATGTAGATTACCAATATTTCTGTTTTCCATTGGCAGTGATCCATCTGTTCAACCTGAAACACTCAGCAAACCAACCTCCAATCCTTCTTCTTCTTCTTCTTTTTATTTTTTTTTTTTTGAGACAGAGTCTCACTCTGTTGCCTGGGCTAGTGCCATGGCGTCAGCCTAGCTCACAGCAACCTCAAACTCCTGGACTCAAGCAATCCTACTTGCCCTTAGTAGCTGGGACTACAGGCATGTGCCACCATGCCCGGCTAATTTTTTTCTATATATATTTTTAGCTGTCCAGATCATTTCTTTCTATTTTTAGTAGAGATGGGGTCTCGCTGTAGCTCAGGCTGGTCTCGAACTCCCGACCTCGAGCGATCCTCCCGCCTCCGCCTCCCAGAGTGCTAGGATTCCAGGCATGAGCCACTGCGCCCAGCCCTAGGAATTCGTTATTTAGTAATTGGTTGAGAGTATTAAGCTTTGTCTAAAAATTTGGAGTTGGTGGGAAGAAATGCTTAAACTAAGAAAAAGGGGTCTTTTATTTGTCATGTGACACCATGCTTGCAAAAAAAAAAAAAAAAAAGGCCTGTTTAGCTAGATTTTATGGATTGTAAGGCATGACTTAACCCTTGTCATGGCCTTAGGTCTTATTTATAATTTGGTATCTTATTGCCACAAAGAGTCTGGTTTGCCATTCTTATGATTAACATTGATGGTGGTCAATTGTGTCTAAACTCCAAAGGGGTAGGGGCATACGGAGGTGTGTCTGACCTCCCTTCTAGTCATGGCCAGGAATTCAGTTCCAGGGCTTTTCTGGGGTTCCTTTGGCCAAGAGCGGGTCTGTTCAGCTAGTTGAGGGGTTGAGGATTTTATTTTAGTTTCCAAGATGATAGGTGATGGTGACTTGGATCAAGGTGGCAGCAGCAGTTGTGGAGAGAAGTGGTGGGATTTTGCTGTTTTGAAAGCAAAGCCAACAATGTGGAGTCAAAGGTGACTCTTTTTTTTTTTTTTTTTAATTTCAGCATATTATGGGAGTACAAAAGTTTAGGTTATGTATATTGCCCACGCCTCCCCACGCCCCTGAGTCAGAGCTTCAAGCGTGTCCATTCCCCAGACAGTATGCATCACACTTATTATGTAGGTATACACTCATCCCCTGCCCCCACCCCCCACATCTGCCCGACACCCAATTGGTGTTACTCCCAAATGTGCTCTTAGGTGATGATCAGGGAAACCAATTTGCTGGTGAGTACATGTGGTGCTTATTTTTCCATTCTTGGGATACTTCACTTAGTAGAATGGGTTCCAACTCTATCCAGGAGAACATAAGAGATTCTATATCACTGTTATTTCTTATAGCTGAGTAATACTCCATGGTATACATATACCACATTTTACTAATCCACTCATGTATTGATGGGCACTTGGGTTGTTTCCATATCTTTGCGATTGTGAATTGTGCTGCTATAAACATTCGGGTGCAGATGTCTTTTTTATAGAATGTCTTTTTCCTTTGGGTAAATACCCAGTAGTGGGATTCCTGGCTCAAATAGTAGTTCTCCTCTTAGCTCAAAGATGACTCTTAATGTTTTGGGTCTAAAAAGCTGAGAGAATGGAGTTACTGTTTTCTGAGATGTGCAAGACTATAGGAAAGGTAGGTTTAGGATGGGAGTGAACAAAGAATATGGTTTGGATATGTTAAGATGCTGTGCTGTTGTGAAATACATATTTGATCTTCATCCCCCTTTCCTGGCATACACCTCCTAAAATCCTTAGAATCTCCAAAGTGAAGTCTTTTCTTATGCTAATGAGTTGACTGATGGCTGGCAGCCCCTAGGTAACTTCAGGATGGAGGCTGGTCCCTGGAAAGGCAAAGGCAGGATTGGAAGGGTGGGACTTTGAGCCACACCCCTCAGCCTCTGGGGAGGAGAGAGGGGCTGAAGGTTAAGTTGATCATAAATGGCCAATGATTTGTTCAATCATGCCTATGTAGTGAGGCTTCCATTAAACCCCAAAAGAACTTCAGAGATGGCTGAACATGTGGAGGTCCCTGAAGGGTGGTGCACCCAGAGGGCATGGAACCTCCACATCCCTTCCCACATGCCTTGCTTTATGCATGTCTTCATCTATATCGTTTATAATAAACTGATAAGTGTAAATATTTCCCTGAGTTCTATGAGCCACTCTAGAAAATTAATCATACTCAAGGAGGGAATCATGGGAACTCCAGTGTAAATATAGCCAGTGGGTCAGAAGCACAGGTGCAACACCTGGGGCCTTGCAGTCGGCATGGGAAGAAGAGGGCAGTCTTGTGGGATCTGATGCTATGTCTGGGTAGGTAGTGTTGAAATTGAATAGAATTAGAGGACACCCAGCTGGTGCCTGCTGCGGAACTGATGGCTCGCTTGGTGTATGGGGAGAAACCCCCACACATTGTGGTGTGAGAGCAGAGGAAAAACGGTTTGTTTTTTTCCGGATGCCTATTAATCATCTAAGTGGAGATACAGGTAAACAGATGTTTGAGTCTGAGGTTCAAGGAGGTCAGGAGCTGAATATGTAAATTTGGGAGTCATAAGCTCAAAGATGGTATTTAAAACTGTGAGACTGGATGGGGTCCTAAATGACACCTAGGGAATGATACAGGTAGGGGAGATGTTTGAGGCCTGAGCCCTGGGGCATTCCGACACTTAGAGATTGGGAAAATGGAGAAGACCCAGTAAAGGAGACTGAGAAGGAGTGGCCAGTGAGGTAGGAGAGCCGTGAAGGAGTGGTGTCCCGGCAATCATGTGAAGAAAGTGTTTTAGGATGAAGATGGTGATTAACTGTGCTGGCAAAATGAGGACAAAGAAATGACTGTTGGATTTGACAACATGCAAGTTACTAATGACTTTAAAATGAATGATTTTAAAGGATGGGGATGAAAACCTGATTGGAATGGGTTTAAGAGAGAACAGGAGAATTGGAAAAAACAAATACAAACAAAACTCTTTCAGTGAATTTTGTGTAAAAGGAACAGAAATGGAGTAGTAGCTAGAGGTAGACAAGAAGGTTTTTACTGGCATGTTCGTTCGTTTGTAAGATAGGAGATATCTGATATCATGTTTGTACAACACTGGAAATTATCCACTTTGTATAAAAGAGGAGAATGATTTTGATTTCTGCTTAAGCAGAGCTTATTTCCTACCTGGCTTCGGTTCTGCGAGCCTCCTTCCTGAACACTATTGCCTTCGCTTCTGCAACATGCCCCCGGGGCACCACCAGCCCAGGACCAATTTTCATGTTAATTTTTCAGGTGGAGACTTCTCACACCAAGCCGGTGAAGTCAATTTGGACTCCAGAGTCTCAGGAGGCACAATGTTCAGTTTGGATATCTCACCCAGGGCTTTTTTTTTTCCCCACCCAAGGCCCTGCAAAGACAACTTTCTTTACCTTCTCCTTGGACTTATGGTCAAGATTTTTAGTCCCTTTTCACTAAGATTGTGGTCCCTAGAGGGTTCTAATTTCCCACCTCTCAACTCTCTTAGATAGCCCGTAGGACTGGCCAGCACACCTGTGCTTGCTCCACCGGCTCTGCCGGCATCTAGGAATTTCTTACCCTTTCTTGCAAGCCCTGCCATACATTTAGAAAGTTTTGGTTACATGTCATCCAGCATCTCTAGGGATTTGTGGCAGGAAAACATTAGCATTTTCTACACCACTATTTTGTAGGAACCAGAAATCTTTCTCCTCATTCTACCTCGCTAATTCCTGGTCACCTTTGAGGTCTTAGCTTAAATGTTACTTCTCGGAGAGGTACTCCCTAACCCTCTCCACCCCAATCTAAACCAGTTTACCCTTGTGCTACTTATAGCACCTTTTTTCTGTTTGAGCACTTAACTTTTCATTGTAACTTCATTCAAGTCTTTGTTTAATGTCTGATACCCCCTTTAGATTGGAAACTACATGAAGGCAAGAATCAAATCTGTTTGCTTCAGCATATAGCAGAAAGACTGATTCATTGAAGATGCCCAATAATGATGAAATGAATAATTTTCTAAAAATTTAACAACTAATAGTATAGTTTTAAATGATATCTTGAAACCTATTATCTTCTATGTCCTGGGGACTAAATTTTCCAAGAAGAAAGTGTTTTTCATGGAAAAAAGATAGAGGCATCTGATCTGATCGTTAATTTAGTTGAGTCACTTTAGAAAAGGATTGTTACTTAGTTTTTGGTAACCACGCGTGTCTTTTCCTCTTCAGAATGGAGATCTCCTCTCATCAGTCTCACCTCCTACAACAACTGAATGAGCAGCGCAGACAAGATGTATTTTGTGATTGCAGTATTCTAGTTGAAGGGAAGGTCTTCAAAGCACATCGAAATGTATTATTTGCTAGTAGTGGCTACTTTAAAATGCTTCTTTCTCAGAATTCAAAGGAGACAAGTCAGCCAACCACAGCTACCTTTCAGGCTTTCTCCCCTGACACTTTTACAGTTATCCTGGACTTTGTCTATTCTGGCAAGCTGTCTCTAACTGGTCAGAATGTCATAGAAGTAATGTCCGCTGCTAGCTTCCTTCAGATGACTGATGTCATTAGTGTATGTAAGACTTTTATTAAATCTTCGTTAGATATTAGTGAGAAAGAAAAAGATCGCTATTTTAGTCTCTCAGATAAAGACGCCAACTCTAATGGCGTAGAACGTTCCTCTTTTTATAGCGGTGGCTGGCAAGAAGGCGGCAGTTCTCCACACTCTCACCTAAGCCCAGAGCAAGGAACGGGCATAATAAGTGGAAAATCTTGGAGTAAGTATAATTATCATCCAGCCTCCCAAAGGAATACTCAACAACCTTTGGCCAAGCACGAACAAAGGAAAGATTCCATTAAAAAGACCAAACATTTGAGATTGTCACAGCCTTCTGAAGTTGCTCATTATAAGTCAAGCAAACGAGAAGCACGGACATCCGATTCTTCCAGCCATGTTTCCCCATCTGAAGAACAAGCACAAATTGATGCTGAAATGGACTCTACTCCTGTTGGCTATCAATATGGTCAAGGATCTGATGTCACATCCAGAAGTTTTCCAGGTACTGAAATAGATATAAGTTCCCACCAAGTTCAGCGGAGCACGCCTGTAGTCCCAGGTCCTTGGGAGGCGGGAGGATCGCTTGAGTCCAGGCGTTCTGGGCTGTCGTGCACTATGCCAGTTAGGTGTCCGCGTTAAGTTTGGCATCAACATGGTGACCTCCCAGGAGCAGAGGACCACCAGGTTGCCTAAGGAGGGGTGAGCCAGGCCAGATTTGAAAGGGAGCAGCTCAAAACTTCCCTGCTGATGAGTAGTGGGATCTTCCCATGAATAGCCACTACACACCAGCCTGAGCAACATAGCAAGACCTTCTTTCTTTAAAAAAAAACTTAAATTAAAAACAAAAAAAAGCGGATAAGTTCCCTCAACCAGGTTTCAAACTCTTATGTAAATCAATCCTATGTCAACATGCACATAACTTTAGGTGTTATAAGCAGTTGAACCAAGTGATTTTTTTAAAAAGTCCTATTTCTATAATGAAATTTATTTCATAAAACATGAATTTAAAATTTTAAATTCAAACTAATATTAGGTAAATTTAGTCAGTCAAAATAATAAGAGTACCGAGGATCAAAATCCATGATTTTCCAAACCTGTATCTGTGGGTGATTAGATTACTGTTAAATGTTTGAAGCTCTTTTCTAAATAGTTCAAGGCCTAAGACACATATTTTCATTTTAAGTAGTTTTTTTCCCCCTGAGTATTCACTAGGAGGAATATTTAATTTATTAAGATGTAAATACTTAATAATTTTTTTTAAAAAACTAACACACAGCCTTTAATATTGATTCTGTAATTCTATAGTAGACCAATTTGCAACAATTTGAGCCGTCTCATTTTTATGATAGTAGTAAAATGCAGAAAGACTGTGTACAGTGATAGTTTCAAAATAATCCTCTCCTCACTCTCATTAGGCTGAAGTAGAAAATAGGGATAAGAAATGCATATCATCCAGTTTTTTCCCCCAATTAATCAGTTAGCAAATTTGCTTAACAGTTTACATGTAAATTTAGAGGAAAATTATAATAAAATGAAACTCCTGAAGATTAAGGTTATAAGGTTAAGATTATATATTTTTAATTAAATTAAATTAAAGAAATTTTTTTTGAGAGTGTCTTGCTCTGTCACCCCGGGCTAGACTGTAGTAGCATCATCATAACTCACTGCAACCTCAAACTCCTGGCTCAAGTGATCCTCCTGCCTTGACCTCCCAAGTAGCTGGGAACACAGGTGCACACCACCACGCCCAGCTAATTTTTCTATTTTTAGTGGAGACGGGGTCTCGCTCTTGCCCAGGCTGGTCTCTAACTCCTGAGCTCAAGTGATCCTCCCACCTCGGCCTCCCAGAGTGCTAGGATTACTGGCGTGAGCCACCGAGCCCAGTCTTAATTTTTATTTTAGAAAAATTTGAAACATATAGAGAAGTAAAGAGAATAATATAATTAAACTCCATGCACCCATTACCTAGTCCCAACAACTTTCAACTCACGGCCCATCTTATGTCTGTAACCCTAACCTCCTCCCTTTATTATTTTTAACTAAATCTCAGATATCATATGGTTATCTCTAAATATTTCAGAATGTGTCCCTAAAATTTAGAATCTTAAAAAAAAACAACTACACTACGGTTATCATACCTGAACAAATTGAAGAATAGTTTCTTAATATCATTAAGTAGTAAGTATTCTCATTTCTCTGGTTGTCATACAAATTCTTAAAAAATAATTTGGTTGTTTGTAGATAACCTATTTAAAAATAATAGGCAACGTGTTAATTACCACAGTGAAAAATAGAAGAAGAAAAAAAATAGACAACCTGTTTGATTTTTACCCATCACATTTTCCTGTAGGATACTAATTTGAAAATATATGAAATTGTATCACATTAGAGAGCTTACTGAAAGTCCTCCTGGGCTCTAACTATTGACTAAGGATTACAGAAATAACAGAGCAAAAATGGGGAATCTTTCTTGCATTTTAGAACAGCAAAAACTTATCTTTTTATTTGAGCTCTATACTTTTATAATTCTAGGTTATTTAAATATAACTTCAATAATGAATCGCTAAATTTTAACAGCTGTTAAATTGATGAGGTTTGCCTCCAGTCACAATTAACATTTTGAATATATGAGTTCTAAAACAAAAAATTAAAAATCCTTGAAATGTTTTCACCTTTAAAAAAAAACTATGGGCCGGGCGCGGTGGCTCACGCCTGTAATCCTAGCACTCTGGGAGGCCAAGGTGGGCGGATCGTTTGAGCTCAGGAGTTCGAGACCAGCCTGAGCAAGAGCGAGACCCCATCTCTACTAAAAATAGAAAGAAATTATATGGACAGCTAAAAATATATATAGAAAAACTTAGCCGGGCATGGTGGTGCATGCCTGTAGTCCCAGCTACTGGGGAGGCTGAGACAGGAGGATCCCTTGAGCTCAGGAGTTTGAGGTTGCTGTGAGCTAGGCTGACGCCATGGCACTCACTCTAGCCTGGGCAACAGAGTGAGACTCTGTCTCAAAAAAAAAAAAAAACAAAAAAAAAACAAAAAACTATGGACTTGGCAGTGCTCGCCTGTAGTTCCAGCTACTCCTCCATAGGCCGAGGTGGGAAGATGGATCACTTAAGCCCAGGAATTCCAAGGCTGCAGTGCACTAAGATTGTGCCTGTGAATAGCCACAATCTATTAGATCTCACTGTGTTGCCCAGCTGTCTCTAAAAGAAAAATTAAGTATTACAAGTGTATGAAAAGTAAAAGCAAAGGGATAAAAACATGTAATTAAAGCAAGTTACTTAAAAACATAAATAGTAAATACTTTTAAATTGTGTCTAGTTTTAAAAATCCAGTACTGCCTTCTTACATTTAAAATCTAATGACTCTACTGCATTAAATAAAAAGATAAATATGGCAGTCTAAATTCACCCAGGCTTTGTAAAGATACCAAATACTGATGTTATATTTAATAGTTCTATACTTAGGTTTACATTGACAATCTAGGCTTAATAACTTTTCTTTCTTCTCCATTTCTCCTACCTTTCCAAGATTAGACTTACCAACTCCTTTTGCATTCTTTGTTGTTAGAATTATTATGATGAACTTTCCAGTGACTTAGTGAAACTGTCTCTTGACAGATGATCTGCCAAGGATGCGATTCAAGTGCCCATACTGCACACATGTGGTGAAGCGGAAGGCAGACCTCAAGCGCCACCTTCGTTGTCACACAGGGGAGAGGCCTTATCCATGTCAAGCTTGTGGAAAAAGATTTAGCAGGCTAGACCATCTAAGTAGCCATTTTCGAACAGTATGTATATGATTTTTCATCATTTTACTTCCTAAGAAATATGTCCATTTACCCCTTCTTTAGGATAACACAATGTACTGAGAGAAATCTTTTCACACAACTCTCCCATATTAAAAATTCTTCCAGCTTAATGTTTCTACTTTGTACATAATGTATAATTTCATATATACATATGTATTGATTTTTATTCTCCCTTGAGACCTTGAAGTAGGGGATAGTCTTTTGATGCTAAATAATTTTTATAATTTCCATTTTAATTCACTTTAAAATCTATTATGTTTTTATATATTGGTCTTTTCAGAGCCAAAGATAATGTAAACTGTGTAAATGTTTTAAGTGTCCAGGTCAAAATCACCACTTCAGATACTAGTGATTTTTTTTTTAAAGCCAGTCAAACTTAGCAATGAGGGGTTGTATACCAACTTTAGTGACACTAATGTTAATAAGTTCTGATAACCCACTACCATCGGACCAGCCCGTACTAGTGATTATTGAATCCTTATCTGGTAGGATCTCAGTCTAGTTGCTGTTGGCCAACATCTCTCCACTATCCCCACTTTCTAGTCTCTCTCTAGTTTCCTCAGGGAAGGGAGCAAGTTGATTCCTATCATGATGGTAAAAAAAAAAAAAAAGGGAAGGCAGCAAGGTAGGCAAGTAGGGCGTCTCCCAATCAGGGATTGACTGTCACCAGTCAGAAAAACTTCAGGGAATTGCTGTTCGATGCCCTGGTAGTTTAATAAGATAGTGACATTGGAATCATTCTGCTGTTATTCTTGCAGCAAAAATTTTTTTTTCCAAAAATCTATGTTCTGCTACCTATACTTCTATTCCATTTATAAGAGCTCTTTTTAATTTTAAAAGACAATAGGTCATTTAAGATAGTTTCTTCATGCATTGCTTTACAGTTATTTATTCAACAAATATACACTGAGACCTGCTATGTGTCAGATCCTTTTCTAAGTGCTTGGTATCCAGCAGTGAGCAAAACAGACAAAATCTCTGCCATCATTAACTTCATGAAGCTAGATTTTTAAAAATTAAAAACAACCTTTTGTTATTATAAAGGCAATAAATCTTGATTATAAAAATAAGAAAATAGAAGTAAAAATAAGAAAATAAAAAAACATACTTTTTACCACTTAAGTATTACCATTCTTAAAACTTTTATTATATATTTTTCCAGAACTTTTTTTTTTTTTTGAGACAGAGTCTCACTCTGTTGCCCAGGCTAGAGTGAGTGCCATGGCATCAGCCTAGCTCACAGCAACCTCAAACTCCTGAGCTCAAGGGATCCTCCTGTCTCAGCCTCCCAAGTAGCTGGGACTACAGGCATGCACCACCATGCCCAGCTAATTTTTTCTATATATATATTTAGCTGTCCATATAATTTCTTTCTATTTTTAGTAGAGATGGGGTCTCGCTCTTGCTCAGGCTGGTCTCGAACTCCTGAGCTCAAACGATCCGCCCACCTCGGCCTCCCAGAGTGCTAGGATTACAGGCGTGAGCCACCACGCCCGGCCCAGAACTTTTTTATGCATATATTTTTTTTTTTACCAAAATGAGATCATGCTGTACATGTTGTTTTATAACCTTTCTTTTTTTTTTTCTTTCCTTCTTTCTTGATTTTTTTTTTTTTTTTTTGAGACAGGGTATCACTCTGTTGCCCAGGCTACAGTGCAGTGGCCTCATCCTAGCTCACTGCAGCCTCAACTTCTAGGCTGAAGTGATCTTTCTG
This sequence comes from Eulemur rufifrons, assembly GCF_041146395.1. Lineage (NCBI taxonomy): Eukaryota > Metazoa > Chordata > Mammalia > Primates > Lemuridae > Eulemur > Eulemur rufifrons. The sequence goes on from NC_090990.1 coordinate 22,237,469, forward strand.
CCTCAGCCTCCTGAGTAGCTGGGACTATAGGTGCCTCCACACCTAGCTAATTTTTTTATTTTTTGTAGACTCGCTGTGTTGCTCAGGCTGGTCTCTAACTCCTGGCCTTAAACGATCCTCCTGCCTTGGCCTTCCAACGTGCTGGGATTACAGGCACAAGCCACTGCGCTCAGCTGTAACCTGCTTTCTTTAGTGAACAATCTCTACCTTTCCATCTCAATAAAATTTTGTCTAACACCCAGCCCAATTTTAAATTTCCCCATAGTGCCCCCCAAATACCTTTCATAGATGATTTATCCAAGCCAGAGTCTAATCCAGTACCATGTATTCCATCTCACGCCAAGTCCCTTAAGTATATTTTAATCCAGCATATTCTCCTCCCCGCCACCTTTTTTTTCCTATGCCACTGACTTATTGAAGATACTGAGCCAACTGTTTTACAAAATATCCTACCTCTGGATTTGTCTGCTTGCTTCCACATGGTGTCATTTAGCTTGTTCCTTTATTCTCCTGCATTTTCTATAAACTAGAAGTTTTATCTAAAGACTTAATGTATTCAAGTTAAATACTTTCAGCAAGAACACACCAAGGGTCAAATTGTATATTTCATATTGTGTCACATTAGGAGAGACATAACGTCTGGTGGAACCATTATTTGTGTTAAGATTGATCCTTGTATTACGATGATGATACTGTGATCCCACCATTGTATAATTACAGGTGCCACTTTGTGGAGATTTTTTATTTTTATTTATTTATTTTTTCATGGCATCCTATCATTGAATTTTTGGTGTTTTAATTTTTTTATATTTTTAATTTTAATTTTTTTTCAGCCACTTGGTGATTAGAAAGGAATCTGTGTGCAACTATTTTGGCATTATACAACTATTTCCCCATCAACCATTCATTTAATGGTATTAGCACCAATTGATAATCTCTGTCCGAATTAACAGTTTTACTTGGAGTCGTGGAATGATTTACTAATTTTATCATTCCTTCTACATTATTAGCTAGAATTCTATAAAGCAAAGCTTTCCCTCACCACCTGGGGCTATTTGGTTATTTTCAAATACAATTCCTCAAGGGGTGCGCTGGCTCATGCCTGTAATCCTACCACTCTGGGAGGCCGAAGGCGGGTGGATCATTTGAGCTCAGGAGTTCGAGACCAGCCTGAGCAAGAGCAAGACCCCATCTCTACTAAAAAAAAGAGAAAGAAATTAGCTAGACAACTAAAAATATATAAAAAAAAATTAGCCGGGCATGGTGGCGCATGCCTGTAGTCCCAGCTACTTGGGAGGCTGAGGCAGGAGGATTGCTTGAGCCCAGGAGCTTGAGGTTGCTGTGAGCTAGCCTGACGCCACGGCACTCTAGTCTGGGCAACAGAGTGAGACTCTGTCTCAAAAAAAAAAAAAAAAAAAAATGAGTTCATGTGGCTATTTTCAATTTTAACATTATAGTGTTTCGCTTAATTTCTTTGACTTCATAATTATATTAGAATTGGAGAGATGGACGTCAGTCTTTGCCAGAGCTTCGTAACAAAAACAATACCATATGTGATACCTATAATCTCACTATCTCAGGAGAAATGAGGATTTATTCAAATTGTGTACTCTCAGCATTTACTGATTAATGTATCAGCAGTTAAGTAGAAGATTAATAACTGTACTCAGTGGTAGTTCCATACATTTTGTTAGCTATTTTACCAGGCTATATTAGTTTTCTTGGATTTTTTTTTACTGCATTTGGTGACCTGCTTCCACACTATCCTGACTTTATCTAAATGAATATTCCATAAACATTAATTCAATATTATATAGTTAATTCTAATAATTTTTAGATTAGAACCCATAATCTACTGCTCTGACAGCTATTGAACAAAGTTGTTTATTACTAATTATACTTATAATACATAATTATTCATCAATTACAACTTTTTACCAAAGCATTTCACACATTTTAACTTATTTGGTTCTCATATCAACCCTGTGAGTAGTATTCCCATTCGTGGTAAGGAAGCAAGCAGGGATAATAATAAGCTATTATGTAGAAGAACTACCACCACAGTGGTTGTTTATGAACAGTGCCCATTCAGATTAATCAGGCTTCTCATCAGTTTGAGTGGTGCCCATATCTTATCAGTTACATATTTTGATTGTCACCCTGAAAGCAGCGTTACAGTGTTTTAAATTGCTTGCTCCAAGGTACATGTTTAGTAAATGACAAAACCAGCACTAGAACCCAAGCCTTCTAATTCCCAGTTTGGTCCTATTTTCACCAGATCTTTTATTAATAAAAATGGCAAGTATGGCCGGGCGCGGTGGCTCACGCCTGTAATCCTAGCACTCTGGGAGGCCGAGGTGGGCGGATCGTTTGAGCTCAGGAGTTCGAGACCAGCCTGAGCAAGAGCGAGACCCCATCTCTACTAAAAATAGAAAGAAATTATATGGACAGCTAAAAATATATATATAGAAAAAATTAGCCGGGCATGGTGGTGCATGCCTGTAGTCCCAGCTACTCGGGAGGCTGAGACAGGAGGATCGCTTGAGCTCAGGAGTTTGAGGTTGCTGTGAGCTAGGCTAACGCCACGGCACTCACTCTAGCCTGGGCAACAGAGTGAGACTCTGTCTCAAAAAAAAAAATAAAAAATAAAAAAAAAATGGCAAGTAATCCTTCTATCCAAAAATACTGATACATTTAAATTTGGGACAATATTTTTCCTTCTATAGCAAAATAAAAAATTAATACTCACATTTGAAATGAGTTTTTTCCCCCCCTAAATTAAGATAGGTAAGGCTGGGCGCAGTGGCTCACACTTGTAATCCTAGCACTCTGGGAGGCCGAGGTGGGAGGATCGCTTGAGGTCAGGAGTTCGAGACCAGCTTGAGCAAGAGCAAGACCCTGTCTCTACTAAAAATAGAAAAAATTAGCTGGGTGTGGTGGTATGTGCCTATAGTCCCAGCTACTTGGGAGGCTGAGGCAGGAGGATCGCCTGACTCCAGGAGTTTGAGGTTGCTGTGAGCTAGGCTGACGCCACGGCACTCTAGCCTGGGCAACAGAGTGAGACTCTGTCTCAAAAACAAAAGAAAGAAAAGAAAATGAATTAAGATAGGTAAAGTCCTTAGAACAGTACATGGCACATAGTAAGTGTTTGCAATTATTATTATCCCTTTGTTACCTCAGATATCAAAATACTTTCAGATTAAAGGATGTGTGAAATTATTAATTGTGTATTGATAATAAAAACATTATAGCCATTATTTAGAAAAGGCTGATGTTTAATATTTCTGTCATATCAATTTATCACCAAAACCTATGATCTTTTCTATGAATTAGATGTTAATTTGAGTTTAATGCATGTCTTTGAACATCTTACATTTATGAACTGGTACCTAAAATAAACTGTCCCGCTTTTGAAAAATCACTTTTTATCACTATTTAAATCTCTGCACAGATTCACCAGGCATGTAAACTCATCTGCAGAAAGTGCAAACGCCACGTGACTGATCTGACAGGGCAAGTGGTACAGGAGGGAACCAGGCGCTACAGACTGTGTAATGAGTGCCTTGCCGAAGTTGGCATAGACAGCCTCCCCATTGATCTGGAAGCTGAACAACATCTTATGTCCCCATCAGATGGAGATAAGGATTCCAGATGGCACTTGAATGAAGATGAGAGTAGATCCTATGTGGAGATTGTAGAGGATGGGTCTGCTGATCTGGTCATCCAACAGGTTGATGATAGTGAAGAAGAAGAAGAAAAGGAAATAAAGCCCAACATTAGGTAGCTGTAATGTGAACCGACAGAGCTGGCATGTCTGCAACTTACCTTGACTTCCTGTATCTTTCTCTAGGGTCAAAGTCTGGTTAACAAAATATCATACTGACTTAAAAGAAATGACCTGATCTAACTTGCATGCTTTCTGAACAGGCCATTGTATCCATTCTGAACTTTGTTGCCCTAAAATATGTTGCTGCACTGGAAAGAAAGACCTAGCTTGAGTTGGCATGATGGATGAACAGTTATCCTCTTACTTTATTACAGTCCTCTTACTTTGATTGCAGAATACCTTTTTTTTTTCAATATTGGAAGATCTACTTAGCCAATTTTTTCAAAGAAAATATTTTAAATAAATTCACCACAACCAAACTTTATGTAAGACAATTTCAAGATGTTTCAAATATACATATACTACCAATATTGAATTTCACAGGGAACCAGGTAAGAGCACATTTAAGGGTCTGGCAACCTGCCTGACTGAACTGATGAGTCTTGCTATTAATTTGAGTTAACCTATCATTATTCTGATACCCTGAATGTTTTAGGATTATGGCAGAAGACTAAAATGTTTGAAATAGTTCATATTTGAAATTTTTGTCATTAAGAAAAATTACCCTTATGTAGTCAGTATTGTTAAAAACAAAACAAAACAAAACAAAAAAACTAGAGTAGAAGTTGACCAAAGATCATACACAGATATCATTTTTTTTCTTAAAGCAGGAAACAATTACTCCCTAAAAGTCAAGGTAGTTTGTGAAGATCTGTCGATACAGTTTTTTTCTTCTCTAAAGAAAAAAAACCAAACTAGTTCTTACCAGTACTTAAGAGTAATTTCCAACATTTACGTAGTGCTATATTATTTATAAAGTGCTCTCTCAGACATTTTATCACTTAATCAGTAAGGCAGATATTATTTCTGACTTACAAATGAGGAAATTAAGGTCAGAAATTTTAAGTGTAGAACTGATGACAGCTTCTGATTTTAAACAGTCCTTTTTCAACCATTTGTCTCTGTATGTCTGCTGAAATGGCAAATAATTCAAGTCAAACTTCACCGATCTGCAGTAATTATTAATATAAAAATAAGCCAGTCAGAATCAGAGAGTATGAAAGAAGAATAATTTAATAATTTCCACAACTTTTTTTTTCTTTGAGACAGTCTCACTCTGTCACCCAGGTAGAGTGCAGTGGTGTCATCATAGCTCACTGCAGCCTCAAACTCCTGGGCTCAAGGGATCCTCCTGCCTCAGTGTCCCAAGTAGCTGGGACTACAGGAGCACACCACCACACCCAGCTAATTTTTCTATTTTTAGTAGAGATGGGGTCTTGCTCTTGCTCAGGCTGGTCTCCAACTCCTGACCTCAAGTGATCCTCTAGCCTCGGCCTCCCAGAGTGCTAGGATTACAGGCATGAGCCACTGCGCCCGGCCATCAACAACATATCTTGATCTAGAGTTATTCAGATAGTGTTCAGTAACATCCCTATGGTACCTATTGATACGTTTTATGTCAAATTATTTATATGTAAATTTAAAATATAAAATTATTTGAACAAATTATTCACTTAAATGTTTTGAGCATTTTTGCTTCTCTTGTTTATATATTTTCAAAACAAACTTTTCTCCTAGGATACAAAGTTAAGTTTAAACTCCTCCCCTGTATGAATTATGAAACATTTCAAAATTACAGCTAAATTGAGAGGCATTATTTTAGTTCTAAAGGTAAAATCTAAATATCAGAAGTGAAGAACCAAATTTTGTAAAGGTCTCTGCAAGTTATCACAATGAAGCTTAATATAATTTAATTGTGATATAGAGAGGCTCCATGTATTTTACTGTGTTTTTAAATGCCATGACATACCTCAAGATGATATTTTTTATGCTATTATTTTCTCTTGTTTCATTAATGATTGTCTGGTCTGTGGGCCAAAATGATTAATTTAAAACAATCTTTTTATAAAGATGAATAACCACTTTGTTTTATGGTACTTAATTGTGGGATTTTTCAAGATTCCCCTGATGGCAGATTTCCAGTTGCTTCAAGACTGGATGAAGTGTACTGAGTTCATTGTTCTCCCAATATGACCCTTCCTAAATCAGGATTCTTAACAATTAAGTTGTATCTGAATGAGGGAGGTAACACTTGTCATTCTCTCCTCTTACCAGAGTGATACTAACACCTTTTAAAATTATAACCTGATTTTTAGTTGTTGGGGCCAATAGGAAAAATGGCTGATTTTAGCTTTATTCATAGAAATGACGTAGTGCTTGCATGTGTATATTCTAATGCACTTTAGCCTATGATCTAAATGTTCTTTTATGCTGTTATCTTTTGCATGCAAATTTTACACACATCGGCATGAATGTCAACAAAGTCCACCAAATGCAGTGCCACCAGCACTTGTAATTGCCTTTCCAGAAATAATGCTTTCTCATAATTGTTTATAACAAGCATCAAACAATCCCTATAACACAGCTATCAAGTTCACCAAACTAGATAGAGCATCTGTTCTATCATTTTAGCATCATAAAAGAAGAACATTTAAGACTTGTTTGTAAATTGTAAATAATAACTCCAGTTATCATATCATATATAAGACTTTAAAGACCAATTATTTTCTAGAGTGAAACTGTCAATTGATGATTTCTGAGAAAATTAAATTTTTTGGCTTTTAAATGTCAGAAAATGTTACATAGGGGTATAATCTGTTTAAATAAGCTTTATTTATGCCCAAGATGTTTTTTTTTTTTTTTTTTTTTTTTTTTACATCAAGAAAATAATGGGAGTTGCTTAGACCAAAGTTTGCTCTTAGAGGGATGCTGTTTATCAGCTCCAAATGCCTTTCTAACTCTACTGTCCTCCAGAGAGAGTCTGGTTGATGGGATGAAGTTTTACAAAAATAAAGCACCATTGCAGTCATGCCTGGTGTCTGGAGGAAGCAAAGTGGACTAGATCAGTTTAAAAGATTTTTTTTTCTTTTACCCAAGAAACTCTTCAAATGAATTATTTCATAGAGAAGCTCAACTTTAAAGGATGAACCCTAAAATCAGAGCTGCTCTGGTTAAAGCGCCACACAAGTCCCTAGACACCTCTGCAGCACTCAAGAACATAACAGTGCAAACCATGGAACTAGTTAACTTCATGGTTTTCCATTTGAGCATAGTGGTCTCACTTTGTTACTCCTGTTACCCACTGTGCTTAGAAGCAGGTCTCTTAGTAAAGCAAACCATATCCTTAGCATATGATGTTCCTCCCATAGTTACCAGATCTTAAGATTTTTTAAGAATAAATTTTTCATTATTTTTGAGTAATGCAATCAAAACAAACATAGTTATTGCTTTTTACATGGCCAAGTTACTGCTTAATGGATGAAAAAGGTTTGGTTTCAATTATTTATGAGCTTCTAACTCAATTCATTATTTTGCTAGGCCATGCCAAGATATATTGAAATTTCCACTCATTGCTTTTTTCCTTAAATATATTTTTGAGTCCTAAAATTAATAGTACGGAAAATCACTAAAAGCTGTACAGCATAAGATGTGTTTAACTGGGAAGGGTGATAATATTAATAATAGGTACAGGAGGACCAAACTTTAGATTATAAATATTAATAGAAAATTGTTATTTTATATTAGAGTGTATCAGTATTACTATTTATCATTTATATAGCATTTTATATTTGCAAAGTGTTTAATAACTTTTATGTTATTCTTTACATATCTATGAAATAGGACAGTTATCCCACAGGAGAGATAAAGAGATCGAGGCCCAGAATGGTAAAATGGGCTACCTAAGAGAATCCAATGAAACAATGGCAAAAATAGGAATTAGAATGATCAGGTTTTCTGAAGTCTAGAACATCAGCTTAATTCACTGAGGTATGTTGTGTGTCACTCTATTTTATAAGACACTTTTATACAAATAACAGTCAATTGTTTTAAAGCTGACATCATTGTATGTGGATAAATCCTATACAGAATAAATGTTATGTAAAGGATGTGACTTTAGTTACAAGAGTTTTGATGATAAAATTCAGATTATCACAGAAATGGCAGTATTTAGCCAGTTGTTTTATATATTGTGAAGTATAATTAATATTTTATTTTGATACAGGAGTATCTTAACTGTTCATGCTAATGGAGTCATGAATAGACCAGAAAAATGAAATCCAAAGAGAATCTATGAACTTTATTTTCATGTCAGTCTTCTCCCTACAGAACTGTATTAATGCCATCAAAAAGGCAAATATTTAAGTATAATGTTAATAAATAATAAACCACACATAGCAATGAAGCAAAGGGACTCTTGAAGTAAAAGTATTTTGAAATTACTTAAACAGTATGATAAAGACTTTCCCCATTCCTTTTTGTTTTTACACAAGCAAAAGCCATTGCATACTTTATCACCTTTAAATGAGACACCAAACACCAGGGAAATGCCAGTCACCTCTTTGGGCTTGATAAGGTCATTTGCAAGCATGACTATATTGAATACAGCTTAGAAAGTACATCTAAGACTATTTTACTCGGTCTGCCTTGGTCTTTCAGATTTCCAGATCTGAAAATATATAGTTTCTTGATTTTCCCACTGGGAAAATCTTTTATTTCCTTGTTGATATTACTTACAACTACTTAATTCCTTTATTAAAGGGTGACTTATTTTTATTCAGCCCATAGGGAAAAAAAAATTGAAACATTTCTGTCTAGACTGGGGCTTCTCAACCTTGGCTGCACATTATCTGTGGAGCTTTTCTTTTTTTCTTTTTCTTTTTTTTTTTTTTTGAGACAGAGTCTCACTCTGTTGCCCAGGCTAGAGTGCCATGGCATCAGCCTAGCTCACAGCAACCTCAAACTTCTGGGCTCAAGTGATCCTACTGCCTTGCCTCAGCCTCCCGAGTAGCTGGGACTACAGGCATGTGCCACCATGCCCAGCTAATTTTTTTTCTATATATCTTTAGTTGTCCAGCTAATTTCTTACTTTTTTAGTAGAGACAGGGTCTCACTCTTGCTCAGGCTGGTCTTGAACTCCTGAGCTCAAATGATCCTCCTGCCTCAGCCTCCCAGAGTGTTAGGATTATAGGCATGAGCCACGGAGCCCGGCCACCTGTGGAGCTTTTAAAAATCAGATGCCTAGGCAAATCAGAATCTCTGGCAGATGAGGCTTGGGGTTAAGTATTTTTTTAAAAGCTTCCCAGTGTTTCTGATGTGCAAAATGGGGCCCCTATTCAAGGTTTTCCCTCTGTCTTCCCCATACAGATGCTAGGGAGGGGCAGTAGGACCATTTGACCTTCCCAGTCCACTGGTTCTCAACTCTATCATTAAGGAAAAATTTAAAAATACAGATGCCGGCCGGGCGAGGTGGCTGACGCCTGTAATCCTAGCACTCTGGGAGGCCGAGGCGGGTGGATCGCTCAAGGTCAGGAGTTTGGGACCAGCCTGAGCAAGAGTGAGACCCCGTCTCTACTAAAAATAGAAAGAAATTATATGGACAACTAAAATATATATATACAAAAAATTAGCCGGGCATGGTGGCACATGTCTGTAGTCCCAGCCACTCGGGAGGCTGAGGCAGTAGGATCGCTTAAGCCCAGGAGTTTGAGGTTGCTGTGAGCTAAGCTGACGCCACGGCACTCACTCTAGCCCGGGCAACAGAGTGAGACTCTGTCTCAAAAAAAAAAAAAAAAAAAAAGAATAAAAATACAGATGCCCACAAGGCATCGTGTATATCCCATTATCTAAAATTTTTTATTAGGGACAAATAATATGGACACTTTAATAAAATAGTGTGTAGTCTTAAAATAGCGCATTTTTACTTTGAAATGCATTTGCATTTTATTTGATTATGGGTGTTGCGTTCTGGGAACTCACACAGTACTTCAAATTAATAAAAGAACTATACTATATTATGAATACATGACTGAAATATTATATCCTGAAATGTTGCAAGCTTTTAATGCTTTCTATTAAAAGAAAGGAACCAGAACACTCAAGCACCATGAAGCTCAATTGCTACATATTCCATAAAGTAATTGAATGAAATCATTTTTTAGTTCCAGATAAATGTAATATTAGAGAATAGGACAGTACTAAGATGTGTTATTTAAAGAAGCCTTTAGACAAATTTGGAAACAAAGCAAATTTCTTCTTTGCTTTACTTCAAGAATCACCATTTAAAAAAAACTTTGGAAATAACTTAAAACACGACTTTTGAATACAATTCTCATTCCCACTTTTAAGGTTATGTTTGCAACATGACAAGTATATCCCTTCAGTCTCCTACAAAAATGAATTTCTTCCGATACAAAATGGCACTTTCTTGCCTAATTCAAAAAAGTTACATGCTGAAATGAAATAAAAATACATACTGTGTCCCTTTTTTTTTTTTTTTTTTTGCGTATTTGACAAAACTTTTCCTATATCCGGTGGGGAAAAGCCCACAATGAACACAACAGGGGTAAACGGCGCCTTGATACTAGACGATCCAATATTTTGGGTTCATGTTAAAACTTTTCCTTAAACAACAGATACCACGTTAAGGCGAGTGGTTATTATATCTTATTTTCAGACAGGACTACACCAGTGAGCGGGATTATGGGGTAGGAACCTCTCTTTTCCTTTTCAGTGCTGCTTTTCCCCACAACTACTTTTCCTGGAAAGTTATTCAGAGTCTGGCAGCTAGACCCCCAGAGAGGCCTGGGTCCTACCAGACACCCCTTAATCTAATTCTGGGGGTGGGGGAAATGGAAATGTTTCTGTCATGCCCGTAGTTGCCAGGTGCCGACTACATCCCAGCACCTTCCCCATTTAAAACAGGAGGAAGCGGAGGCTTGAGAATTTGAATGACTGACCCAATGGCCACGCCACGACTCAGGGGCAGCGGGGACTCGAGCCCGAACCCACGCAGTTGGCTGCCACAGGCGGCACCTGAGGCCGTCACCTAATGCTGAACTAGCCGCTCTAGAAAAGGTTATTACTTGTTGTTACGTCGGGGTATCATAGTGTGTTCTGTCCGCCACCTCAAAGTCGCCCGCGCCCTACTCTGCCACCTCAGCGGGGACCGCGCCCGGCCTGGCCGCGGCAGCCAGTAAGATCCTTAGGCGCTCGAGGAGTCTGCAGCTGAGCCAATAGGAACCGCGAAAAGGCACCGGGGCGGAACCTGGACACGCGGCGGGAGAGAACCACGCCCATCTTGGAAGTGACTACTGTGGGTCGGATTTAGCCAGAAGCACCTCACTGACCTTCAAGTTTACCCAGAGTGCCTGCCTTCCTCTCTTTCCTCTTCTCGCCTTCCCTTCCTTCCTTTTTGAGGTCATAACTCTTGAAAAGAACACTGAGCAACAAATGTTTTAATCTGACAGCCCTGTAAAGTAGGTGCTATTATGGCCACTTCGCAGTTGAGAAAACTGAGGCTTAGAGTGAGGAAAACACTTTGGCCAAGATCAGAGAATTAGGAAGTTATAAGAAGGAACCTGGAAGCAAAGACCTTGGCTCCTACCTTTACGTAGAACACAGATACAGATACCCACATACTGGAAGGTGAGGCACTTATAACGATTTCTGGAACCCCTACCACATGCAAGGTAGAGGAATCAAATGGAGTCCTGGAGGAACCTTACATTCCAGCTGGGGAGACATGCATATATGGCCAATATAATGCAAGGTAGAAAGTAGCCAGGGCCAGAGGTACACCCACTTATTCATTCAACAAATATGCTGTTAGCTATCACTCACACTCAGATCCCTAGATGGAATTCAAACAAATAATCTGGGCAGGGAGTATGTAACGTATTAACTTTATTTTTACATAAAAGTGAATAACATGCAAATAACTGATTTTTTTAAAACACAATTTTGAGGTATGCCTTAAATAATGGAAAGGACATCTAATTAGGAGACTATTACAACAATGAAGGGAAAAGTTAATCAATATAATAAAGAGAAACTGGCTCTCTTTATTACTCAGGTAATTGAGTGCAGAGAATGGAAGTGTAGGAGGAGCCTGAGACAACCTCCAGATTGGGGAATAAGGGGATAAGGGTGCTAATGACAGAAACAGAGAACATGGAACCAAGAAAATGAAAACATCAATCATCTCCCTAAGGAATGTGTCACCAGGAGCTTTGGAATCAGGAAGACCTGGATTAGGTGTCATTGAAACAGACCACTAAAGACAGAAGGTTCAAAGAAGGTATGTAAAATACAAGACTATACTTTCAGGGATCATTTCTATAGTTTGTTACTAGGGAAGTTTCTCCGAACGTTTAAAAAAATGTATGTAAAATAATCAGAAGCCAGTTCCCTTGCTCCTTAAGGTGCTTGCAAATTAAAAGGAGTGGTGACTATATTAATTGGCTTAACAAACTGTATGCAGCAATGCATCCATAAATCTAAAATTTGGCCAAAGTATTTCCTTGTAACTGAGAAGACCCAGTAAACCAGAGATCAAGCAAGTGGCATGAGCCCAGATGGTTTGCAAGAGGTATGTTTCCTGCTGCAATGAAAGAAGACAAGATTGGCAGGTAAGAAATAATCTAGACAACAGAATAGACAAATCTAGAGAACAGAAAGTCTAGTGGTTGCCTAGGGCTGGGATGGATGTGAGGAATGGGGGGTGATTGCTAAAGGGTGGGATTTTCTTTTGGGGATGAAAACCTTCTAAAGTTGATTGTAGTGATGGCTGCACAACTGTGAATATACTAAAAACCACTGAACTGTACATTTTAAGTGGGTGAATTGTATGGTTAGTGAATTACATCTCAATAAAGCTGTTACCAAAAAAGAAAAGAAAAAATAAACTAGGCAAAAATTCAAAGGTAGGAACTGGCAAGACATGCGGCATGATATTTGCTGGAGGGTGATAGTGGGCGGGCTGCCCTGGTAGTGAGAGAAGACCTTGGAGAAGCCACAGGAACATAAAGTTGGAAAAGTTGCCCAATGATTTGTTCATCTTTCTTCTCATTGTGATACACCCCTGGAATATTCAATACTGTGAGCTGCAAGGGAATCAGAAGGGACAGTAAATGGATGGGAGCCTCCTAGAAGGGCAATTGGTTGGGCATAAAGGGAAGTACAAGCTTTTGAACGTAGATGCTCAACTAAGATATGGGAGAAAACAAGCATGATTAACACACAGGAAAAAGACTGGAAGTAAAGATGTAGAAGGAAAATAAGTTTAAAGAAGATAAAGGAGAGGGAGAAGCAGAAAGGAATGACTTTGCTTGCCCCTCTTCATAAATTGAGACTCTAGCTATCATGTCACTCATGCAGAATGTTAATGGCTCCCAGGTGAGGGTCATACCCTCACCAAGCACTGGGGACTTTTTTTAGAATTAGAGGGAGGAAGGGGAGTTGATACTGTTTATGCTCATCCTAATAAAAATACACTTATTGAGCATTTACTATGTGTCAGGCACTGTTGTGAGAGCTTTATGTGTATACATTCATTTAATCTTCTCAACAACCCTACAAGTACTATTATCATAGCCACTTAAGATAAAGAAATGAAGGCACAAAGAGGTTAAGCAATATGCCCAAAGCGCAGTAAGTGGCAGAAGCCCAGTGATCTGACTCATTTGTGCTATTAAGCACTTAATATCCTCAAAATAAAAATGTTAGCACATTAGTGTTTAAATGCTAAGTGTAATTCTAAAATTACTCCCTTTCACTTGTCTTGCAAAATAATATTCTTAACTGCACTAGCAATGCTGGGGACAACTGGTCTGTGAATAGTTATTATCCCCATTTTAGAGATGAGGAAATTCAGGCTGAGAGAGGTTTAAAAATTTTCTCAAAGTCATACAGCTAAATAATGACAGGGTTGGACTTAAACTCATCACTATAGGATCCATGCTTATACCTGGAGGTAATTTAAAACACCCAGTTGTATTATTTGGCAGGGGGGAGAAACAGTAGAAATCCACTATTCTCCAGTGTCTTATTCTAGAAAACCACATAATTCTACAGCTAAAATTTTTTGGCTAATTTATTTAAATACTTTTTGAACTTTTAGAATAAATGTTAGAGAAAATGGGACAGTCCTTGCCAGCCACCTTCTTTTGAGTTTCACCTTACAAATATCCGAATGTTAAGTGTTTCCTTATTTAAAAAAAAAAAAATAGCTGCTGTGCTCACCTCAAAGGGTTATTACTTCGGTCAGAACATAAATGTGATCTGTCATATATTAAAGGATGTTATACAAATATACTGAACAAAGTCTGAAGTCCCAAATCTGCCCCTTGTATACAGATGGTCTTATTAATAGAATAAACGTACCACATGTAAAATTGCTTGAAGGACAAATGGGTAATAATTTCCAGGTGAAAGCATTTGGAAAAATGTTTTATATAATGAAGACCTAGATGTGTTTGTGACAAAATAAATGTTGGCCCTTTCTAAAAGTACTTTTCTTGCATGTCCAGAATTTAACATTAAGCAAGTATTCATCTCAGAGATAATAAAACAAAAAATGCACATAGCATATTAGATGGGAAATAACTTTGATAAAGTATTACAATCACTAGATTCTGACAACGTTTGCTTTGGGAGGAGCTTTTGAAGGATATCTTTTGCAATTTCCTGGTTTCTGAGGTGAGGAAACCAAATTCTCCATCTCAGTTTCTCTGTGGCAAACTTAGTACTGTTGAGATCCTTCAGGGCTTTTTACTGCACAGAATCTGGAAATCCCCAAGCCCTGAAGGCCAGATGAGGTGGGAGGTATACGCCAGTACTATAGCTCAGGATGGCACTTCGCCAACCTTGAGGAGGGTATAAACTGTTCTCTTTGAACATTCTCTTCCAAAGCCCAAGTAGAAAGAGAACTGGCAAGTGTGGCTGTGGGGACATGTAACCACTTAACCTTCTTAGAGGGAGAGGCACAAGTGGTAAAGGATCATCATACCACTATTGTTACTTTCTTGAAAAGCCATTGCCATGTTACACACTACCATACCTTGAAACAGCTGTGAGATTACAGTAGGTGCATAGACGCTGATGGTGTGATTTGGATCTTTTAGGCTAAACAACCAAAACTGTTACTTAACAAATACCTTCTCTTTCTCAGCTAGCAGCGTTCTTTAAAATATATTACTGAATCACAGAAACTTAGAAATGGCAAGGAACTGAGAAATCACTAATACCAATAATAAATAGATAAGGAAGTAGGTCCAAGGTCAGTAGAGCAAGGGTTAGAAATTGAGGCTTGAGATTTGCTCAAGAAGTTGACCTGCAGTCTCTGCCTAACGGTTTTATCCTAAAATGCTTAATCCATCGATCATTAAGTAGTGAATGATGATCTATTATGTGCCATCTGGGAGCTTTCTTTCTTTCTTTTTTTTTTTTGAGACAGTCTCACTCTGTTGTCCTGAGTAGAGTGCTGTGGTGTCAGCCTAGCTCACAGCAACCGTAAACTCCTAGGCTAAAGCGATCCTCCCACATCAGCCTCCCAGAGTGCTAGGATTACAGGTGTGAGTCACCGCGCCCGGCCAGAGCTTTCTTTCTAATCAGAGACAAGACTAGCAAACATCAAACATTATAAAATTGAGTAAGCTGGCAAATCATTAAAGCTACCTACACAGGCACAGTTCAGAGAAAACCACTGAAGGCTGGAAAAGTTAGTGAGGTTTCCCAGTGATAGGATTTGAGGTAGGTTTTAAAGCAGAGCTTGTGAACTAGAAACTGTGGACCAGATTCAACCTCTACACATGATCTGTTTGCCCCTCACTGTGATGAGTCAGTGTTTTTTTTTCCCCCAAAACTGGGAGTTTTCACATAAAAATCCCAATTTCTGGGATGTCACAAAAAAATGCAACACTTGGCTTGTATTCCCAGTATCAACAAGGGTTATAGCTGAAGCAGCTGAACCCTTAGACACTGTGTAAACCCTTGGCTCAACATTTAGAGACAATCCCATTACCTGCCTGGCTCTCTGGGCAGTGGGTTTGCTACCCCTATTTAAGAATAGGAAAGGCAGCCCAGAAAAGACAATGAGACAGAGAAGTAAAGATGACTGAGTATGTCATGGTGTGAGAGAAAATGCTCAGATATTTCTAACTAGGACAGTTTTCATGTAAAAATAAGGTTTAGCCCTCATAAACTAATTAGCTATGCAATGAGGGAAAATTTGTTCCCTAGGCCAAAACACATGGCTGAAACTATCAGAAAAATCTGGTAACAGCCAGTGTAACCACTTTAATAAATAAATTAAAATTAAACAAATAAAATGTGCATTGCTGCTTATGGACCAAGAATGCTAATTCTACATATAAAGGGTAACATATTCATTTTCCCTTCTATTCAGTACCTTCATTTTGGCATACTTTAAAACTAACACAATTTAAATTTTGAAGTTTCCATTAAAATACAATAAATTATAAATTTCTTATAAATTAAAAAAATGTAATTTGTACTGCATAATTACATGTGACTTGCTTTTACTGAACTCCATTATATAGTGCTGGTGGTAGGAGATACAGCTCACACTTTTTTCCCTAGGCAAGTTTGTCCCCCACTTGGTTTTAAGATATCCCAACTCTCACACTATTCTTACACTGGATTTGGCTCTTCCATTGCCTTTATGGCCTTATACTGTTCATTTTCACAATTAGCCCATAATATGCAAAGGGATTTATAAAAAAAGAGCCCCATCTCAGCCTGGAAATCTGCCCTAACAAAAGGTAAAGAGGTTCTTCTGGATGTTTTTGTTGGGGAGCTACAGTTCAAATTTACAAACCATACCTGCATATAAAGAAAGTTAAGAAGTACTACCCCGGTGAGACTGCTACATAGTCATCCAAAGAGCTGCTTTTCAAACCACAGGCTCTTGGCCTAGTCTTCATTAACCTTATTTTCTGTTAAATACCCAGATTGAAATAATACAGTACTCAGAGAACTCAGAAAGCACATAGCTAATCCTTTCCTTTTAGTCCAAGTTCAGCAGATGATATCTAGCGCCACCCAGTGGCAATCTTTTCTTATGTTCATGTGAATAAATAGCAACTTTGCAAACTCTTGATCACAAGAGAGAATACCTCAATCAACACATACTACGAAAAAATTGCAAATCAAGTTAAAGCAATTTCATTTTTAAAAAGTCATCTACTTCTAAAAGTTCAGACTGTTTTAAGATTGTTTTCCTGGCCTCCTGTCTTCTTAAAGATGAATAGCTTAGGTAGTTTAAAAACAACAAAGAAATAAAAAAAAATTCTCCTTTTCTTCTCTAGCTGTATACACATACTGGCTTTAAAATAAAATTACCAAGTTAGAAGGAAGAGTCCATTTGTAAGGTAAAATAGTATATTTTTCTTGTGGTTTTTTTTTTTTTTTTTTTTTTGAGACAGATGTGGTGGCATCATCATAGCTCACTGCAGCCTCGAACTCCTGGCCACAAGTGATCCTCTTGCCTCAGCTTCCTGAAGTGCTGGGATTACAGGTGTGAGCCACTGTGCCCAGCCTGATTTTTTCTTATGAGAAAATAGGAGTGTCATCATCAGTGCTAAAGCTAAAAAAAAAAAAAAGTAGAAGAGTGAGAGAGAAAAATCAGGGCTCTTTCTAGAGAAGTCTTCCGATTATTTTTTCTAAGAAAGCCAACTGGAATACAGAATGGCTCTGTGCTATAAGCAAACTGAATCATGACCTCCCTTAACATACATATGGATAATATATGTTTTAACTAACTTGGAAGAAAAGCAAAATTCTAGATATAGAAATGTATTTTCTCAAATTATTCTTTTTTCGAACTGGATTCAGTCCCAGGCTACTGCTTGTATCAGTGATCCCTTCTAGGACGAGGCTGGAGGGCTTGCATCCCACTGGAAGGGCATGAGGCACCTGCTGCCACAGCAGAGAATTAACAAATGAAGGACCATCACTGCCCCTCAAGAACTGAAGAATTTTTTAAAGTTTGAATATTGGGGAACACAGACCAAGGCTGTGCCCTGATTTTCCATTTCTGAAAGTCATACTTTAAGTTAAAAATTTCTGTTCTGCAAATTTCCATGTATCAAAAGAAAATATAGAATTTAAATCATAGTATCTTCTCAAAAGGAAGAGGAAAAAAACAGTTCTTCCCAGGAGTCTTTTTTTTTTCTTTTTTGGTGTCTTAAATGTCAATAATCACAAAAACTTCTGGCTTCTCTTCATTATAGACCTGCATTGCTGAATATGTTATTGCTTTGACTTCTGTTCCCTAAAGTTGGGATTAGAGAAAAAACAAATAAGAAAAAAGAACATTGAAGTCAGAATCATTAACTCTAGCAACAACTGGCAGAGACTCAAAATTTTAACATTATTCTGAAAAGCTAAAAACTCACAAAACAAATAGCTATCAAATTAATACAGTATTTATTATACACTGGTCCAACAGAAACAGGAAGCAGTATGTGCACAGTGGAGTTAGGAGTTAGCACTCTTAATCCTGGCTTTGTTTCCACCTGAAAGTCGTCTAACCTACCTGGGCACCAGATTTTTCATTTACATAACTAGTTGAATCAAAGAACACAAGCTTTTCCACTGTTTAGCTCAGGGCTCCTTCTCAAGCCCCAAACCACCTCCTTATACTGACCTAGGCCCTAGGAACTCAACCTACTCTCTCCTCCTCAGCTGCCAATACTCACTTCACCTCTTGCGATTCTTCCCTTTCCAAGTCCAGCTGAAGAGATACAGTTTCCCAGGTCAAAAGCTCTCCACATGATTCTGATACATGACACTCTACCCCACTTTGCCCTAGTTTAGAACCATAGGATTAGATGTTCTCTTAGGTTCCTTCCAACTCTAAAAAGAATCTACAATAATTCTGTGCACCACAAAATGTATTAAGCAATAGGTGAATGGCATTGGCTAGTTCCATACCACAAAAGAAATTTGAAGATTTCACAAAAGGATTTGAGTGGCACCACTTTTGCTTTTTCCCCTCTGCCATAATCACCTGGCAAAAGCACAACCTGAATCAAATTCAATACCATGCTAACCAGTATCACCTTAAATATATGTCCACAGATTTCAACAGGCATTCAGCACTGACCAGTAATCCTGCATTTACCACTAAATTCCCTTTCTCATTCTCTGAGACAATTGTTTTACATCTTCTCCTCTAGCATCCCTCCCTCATTCTCACTCTCAATCAACCGTGCTTCCTAAAGAAAATTACAATCAATAGAAACTGACTCATCTTGCCACCATCAAATCTAGCATCCTCAAAAAGGCAAAGAGACTTTTAAGGCCCACAGCAATCTGAGTAAACCTGACCCCGGAACCCAATGCTAAAAATACGTGTGAAATCACAATATTTTAACATAATATATCCTGATGGATCAGAGAAGTTTGAGAAAAATATCACTTTACACGAATTATTAGAACTAGTTGAAGTTTACTGTCACATATATGGACTTCATGGTAAGGAAGTTTTTCATGTTTTCAAGGGGTGGATTTTAAAACATACCTGAGGGTGCTTGGACAATGAAAATTCCTCTCCCCACCTTGAAAAGGAAAATTAAAACATGATTAAGATTTCCAAGATTTAACACTTTTTCTCCATATGTTTTTAAATAAGCCTTATAAATGTGGTTAAAGCCAAAAGAGATGGAAGGGGTAGGGCAACTATAAGTTTCATTTTGATTTGTCAGAAGATACAGATGTTGAGGGACTTGTATGCAACAGGCATTGGCTGCTCTCAAGGTTGATAGTTCCTCTCAAAATAAAAGTGCCCCAATATAGTGTGGCCAGGCTGGACTCTCAATAAACATTGTTTAATACTCTTTCATAATAGTGTAGCATGTTCAAAATTTTACTGTACTCAGAGCTATAAAACTAATTAAATAACATCTCCCATTGGAGAAAGCAGGTCTGAGTACTACAAAGGCTTTAAGGCCAGGCGCGGTGGCTCACGCCTATAATCCTAGCACTCTGCGGGGCTGAGGCGGGTGGATGGCTCAAGGTCAGGAGTTCGAGACCAGCCTGAGCAAGAGTGAAACCCTGTCTCTACTAAAAATAGAAAGAAATTAGCTGGACAACTAAAAATATATATAGAAAAAATTAGCCGGGCATGGTGGCACATCCCTGTAGTCCCAGCTACCCGGGAGGCTGAGGCAGTAGGATCGCTTGAGCCCAGGAGTTTGAGGTTGCTGTGAGCTAGGCTGACGCCACAGCACTCACTCTAGCCTGGGCAACAGAGCGAGACTCTGTCTCAAAAAAAAAAAGGCTTTAAAATACTAGATTCTGTAATATGGTCTAAACTTGATTTGCATTTTACAACTTTTCCAAAAATTCCCGTGATCTGTATAAAGAAGGCTGCTAGAACTTGGGGTAAGTCTCCTCACTCCCTTTGACACTAATGTGGCTGAAAATCACAACATGGTGTAGTACAAAGAGCAAAGTTTTAAAATTCTGTTCAATCACTTACTAGCTAAATACATTTGGACAAGTGTGTTTCCTTACCCTTAAAAAATAAAAAAATAAAAAAGAAGGGGAAATAATAAGAGACCTCACTTTACAAAAAGAAACTAATGAAATTTAATATAAAAGTGGGCCAGGCACAGTGGTGTGTGCCTGTAGTCCCAGCTACTCAGGAGGTTAAGGCAGGAGAATCACTTGAGCCCAGGAGTTTGAGGCTGTAGTGAGCTATGATTGAGCCTGTGAATAGTCACTGCACTCTAGCCTTGGCAACACAGCAAGACCCTGTCTCTTAAAACAAAACAAAAAATTAAAATAAAACAAAATGGAAAAAATAAACTATATCTAGAAATAACCTAAAAGCTATAATTAAGTGACTGAAGAAACTTGGGAAATAAGATCAATCAGAATGACCTAATCAAGTGTTTGCAAACTCTGAAAGGAAAAGTATAATTTGTTAATAGAAGGAACCGGTACTTGCTTCTAAGCCTTTTGGCTAAGATCAAGTGTAACAGAAGGAACTGGTTTAAACAGGTGGAGAAGTGAGGATCTATGAGAAAGGATGTATCAGTGTTTCCCATCCACCAAGCTGGGCTTTATTTAATGCTGTGCCATTTAGCAATTATATTTTGAGATATATACACATATATTTTTTTTTCTTCGTAAAAATCAACAAATCAGGAATCAGGCTTAATAACCAGAATCAACTTTATTCTGACAAGTTTCCAGTCCTTCAAAGCTCAGGTGAGCCCCCACTCCTACTCCTAAGTGTCTCACTAAACTCAATCTGCAAAGCCCTGCTTTGCAGATAGAGTTTAGTAATCCACTAACTTACATTTCTGTTTGTCTTCTTGCCCACTGAGTTCAATGAAGAATATAACTTTAACATCTCTCAAGATGTGGTACTGAAGAGTTTCAAAACTTACCCAATTGACCGTAATTTGAAATTTCTTTGATCGATATTAAGTACTTTCACTTCCTAAAGAGGAAAAAAAATTTTTTTAATTAAAAAAAAATGTTCATAATAGGTCATCTACTAAATCATGTCTAGGTTAGCACCTTTTCTAGAAAATAATAGCATACAACTTTTCTGAAGCAAAGACAATTAAAATGTTAAGTAGAACAACAAACTAAATATATTTCAAAGAACTGTTTTTTCTTACACACTCAAGGGAGTTATTCTTGAAAAATGTAAAATCTAAAAACATAAGTCAAAAGAATTTCTCTGGGCCAGGCATGGTGGCTCACGCCTGTAATCCTAGCACTCTGGGAGGCTGAGGCGGGAGGATCGCTCAAGGTCAGGAGTTCGAGACCAGCCTGAGCAAAGCGAGACCCCGTCTCTACTAAAAAATAAAAAGAAATTAGCTGGACAACTAAAAATATATAGAAAAAATTAGCTGGGCATGGTGGCGCATGCCTGTAGTCCCAGCCACTCAGGAGGCTGAGGCAGAAGGATTCTTTGAGCCCAGAAGCTTGAGGTGAGGAGTTTGAAGTGAGCTAGGCTGATGCCACAGCACTCTAGCCTGGGCAACAGGTGAGACTCTGTCTCAAAAAAAAAAAAAAAAGGATAAAAGAATTTCTCTGAAAGATATACGATAGAGGAGGAGGACATAGGATTTCAATCACTCGCAGCCTATTTTATATAATATTGTAGGCACTTGAACTCTGTAGGTTGAGTAACTCAGTTGGTAGAGTATATGTAGCAGAGCTGGTAAGGAAGAGAATGGAGGAGTTAAGGAAGCAGGGAGGGTCATCTGTGTTAGATAACAATGATGCTGGAAAGCTGTTCCCTTCTACAGGTTGACAGCATCAAGTAATCTCCATTTGGCTTTTCCTTTTTTCAAGTTAAGGAAAACTAAAGGCAGCAATTGACAGAGCTGCTACATTTCTAATGAACAAAAGGAACATATGGATGGACGTAAATATAGCTCAAAGTTGGGAAAAAGAAGTGTGGATGAAGACTGCAGGTGCATTCTTATTACACAATTCTGATTAGTAATAAGTACATGATCAGAGATCGAAATACAAAATGCTTGTATTAATACATAGTGAAGGTCAGGTTAACCAGGAAGTGCCTGTGGTCATTATAATTTCTGCAAACAAATATCTTACGTATCTGCACAGTTTGGTTTTTGCATCATATGTTCTATTTTAAATCACTTGTTCTATTTTAAAACATGAACTAAGAATCCGTTTGCTTAGTAAAAAAGAAAAACCTTTGCTTACTCGGGGTATGAAGAATTCATCAGCACTGAACTTATAAAGCCATTCATCCAAAAAGTGAAACAGAAGAGACTGTAAGTCATCTCCTACACAGGATCAAAAAAAGCCATAACAGTATGTTAATAATTCTGGTCTCTAAAAACTTATTGAATTTAAAAGTGCAATGGATTTCTTAGGCTAGTTGAAAGAGGAAGAACAGGCTCATGATCAATTTTGTTGTTCTTGTTGGGAAAATATACTCAGATTATGTAGAACACTGCACATTTATATAACAATTTCTTTCTTGTGAATAAATCCATTACCTTGGGTTTCTACTTCTATTGTTTGGAGGGGCTCCACAGTCCCAGTATCTGTCATGTAACCAAACATGGCCATTGCACATTGCTCAAATGCTTCCTCCAGAGTATCTCCCCATGCATGTAACCTAAAGAAACATATTCATGCTATGTGTAATATAATCCATTACAAGGAAGAAAAATTGACAGCAAAGTCAAAATAAAATCAGTATGAGGCTGGGTGCAGGAGTTCATGCCTGTAATCCTAGCACGTTGAGAGGCTGATGCGGAAGGATCGTTTGAGGCTAGGAGATAGAGACTAGCCTAGGCAACATAGTGAGACTGTCTGAAAAAATGAAAAAAATTAGCCAGCCATGGTAGCACATTCCTGTAGTCCTGGCAACTCAGGAGGCCGAAGCAGGAAGATTACTTGAGCCCAGGAGTTTGAGGTTACAGGGAGCTATGATCACACCACTGCACTCTAGCCTGGCTGACAGAGCAAGACTCTGTCTCTAAAAATAAATAAACAACAATTTAAAAAATAAGATCAATATGATACATACACAACTAAATCAGTGCTTCAATCAATTTAGTGACACTGAAATTGGGTGCTTTTAAACCATCATTTTCATGTTGTGAAGGAACCAAAATGAGAGGAGAAAAATTAAAACTAGGGACACCAAGATCAAAATATTCAGCTTTCCTATATAAAGACATAGTTTCAAGGTAACAAACTCTAGCTGTACTCACTGAACATCCGCTGTATGATCCAAATCTGAGGGAGAAAGGAAAACACTTATAAGTCACTAAACTTTACTCTCAAATCACAAGAAAATAACTTTAGCTCATTATTATTAAGAACATCATCCTTAGGGACCAAGAGAATGTGGGGAAGCTCATATATTTTCCTATCCATTTACTCAACAAAGATAATTGCTTGTTAGGGTAATTTTTTATAAAAGCCAACGTTTATATTTAAATGAATGACACTTTCTGGAAGGCAGCATGGCCAGAGTCTTCTAGGTCTGTGGTCCCCAACAGCCGTCACCCCTGCCTGTTAGGAATCTGCCTATTAGGAACTGGGCAACACAGCAGGAGGTGAGCAAACCAACCCCTGAGCCCCACCTCCTGTCAGACAAGTGGCCACATTAGAGTCTACATTATGGTGAGTTGTATAATTATTTCATTATATATTACAATGTAATAATAATAGAAATAAAGTGCACAATAAATATAATGTGCCTGAATCATAAGGGAAACCATCCCTCACCCCCTCCATGGAAAAACTGTCTTCCATGAAACCGGTTCCTGATGCCAAAAAGGCTGGGGACTGCTGTTCTAGGTGATCTAAAAAGTGTCTTATATAATTTCTCAATAAACAAATGCCATTTCCTGCTATTAGATACTTTTTCTCAATAAAACAAATCAGTATCTTTTCTAAATATCTATGGTGTAAATGATCAAAATTCTAACAACTATATTATCATCAAAGATATAAAATTCCAGATTTCTCTATCTTACCTTTTCATGAACAAGTAAATTAACCCTGGATAAAATCGTTTTGGAAAGTAAACGCCACAATATATATCATTAGCTTTTTCCTGACATTCCCACAGGAACACCAGAAAGTAACAATGGCTACTATAGCACACTCCCATTGAATCTGTTACCCTAACATTTTCAGAATCTCTCCTTTACCCGTATCATATTTCCCATCAATTCTTCCCACTTAGGATCATAGAACATTAGGGCTAGAAGAAATTCTTAGCGATCATTTCATATAATTCCTTCACTTATGAGAGGAAACCTGAAACCCAGAGAGATTGTGTGACTTGTTCAGGAAGACCCTGTTGATTAGAGGCAGAGTTGGGACTAGAATTGAGGTTTTCTGAGGGCCAGTTTAGTGCACTTTGCACTATGACACATCTTCTGGTGGCACTTAAGGTTTGAATTCATCTCTAATTCACTGAAAAATATTACTAAGAATTAAGTTTTAGGCACTCAGGGGCTCCATGCCAGCAGAGATCACATACTAAAGAAAAAGGCAGGTATTAACCTTAGAGAAAAGAAAACGTGTTCACAAAAAGACATATAAGAATGTTCACAATTTCCAAAAATTAAAAACTCAGTGCCCATCAATAAGAGAACAGATAAACTGAGGTATAATCATATAATGGAATACTACTCAGCAGTAAAAACAAAAAAAGCATGAACTACTGATACACGCATTAACATGAATCTCAAAAGTTGAGTGAGAACTGCAGAACTCTCAGTATCTAACAACTCCATCAAAACCACCACACTAGACCAAAATCTAGCATGGCTTCCAGCAGCATAAGGCTGGGTCCCTAAGATGACCATAATCACCCTCGCCCACACCCCATTAAAAGGCCAGCCTGAGAAAGTGCAACATGGCCATGAGGATTTACTGTTTGTCCTAGCCAACACCTGACATATGCCCCTGACCTCTTTTTCTTACAGCATGTACTAAAAAGAGCTAATTGTAAATATGTATCTCTTACAACTTAGAAGTATCTTTCTCAAGGACCTGAGAGCCATTCCTTTGAAATGTTATCATCAGGAAGGATGGGGCCTCTGTCTCTCAGTCTCTGTGGGAGGATAGAATCTTAACTTGGATAACTGTCAGCTAGCAGACACAGCTAGCCTAATCACATTTACACTGACCAACCCTTTGTACTTTTTCAGCTCTCTGATTCTACTGAGCTCCCACTCTCTCCCCTCCCTCATTCTCCCTTTAAAATGCCCAGTCATCTCTGTACAAATCAGAATGGAGCCCAGCTCTTTTCTCTATGGCCAGTAGTTATTGAAAACAACTTGTATTCATGGCCTCGGCTAACATCCAGCTGTGTTTACCTTTGACACGAGTAAAGAAGCCAGACATAGAAGAATCTATAATGTATGGTTCCATTTTTATTAAACTCTAAATAAAACAGGCAAAATTAAGCTATGGTGATTGAAAATACAACAGTGTTTGCCTCAAGGTAAGGGGGTAGAGGACTGGAAAGGAACAAAAGGAAACTTTCTAAGGTGATGGAAATTTAATTTTCTGTTTTTTGGAGAGGGAATGTCGCTTTGTCATCCCAGCCAGAGTGCAGTGGTGTCATCATAGCTCAGTGGTGTCATCACAGTTCACCTCAACCTCAAACTTCTGGACTCAAGGGATCCTCCTGCTTCAGCCTCCCATGTAGCTGGGACTACAGGCACGTGCCACCACACTGCGCTAATTTTTCTATTATCTGTAGGGGTGGGGTCTGCTCCTGCACAGGCTGGTCTTAAACTCCTGACCTCAAGCCATCCTCCTGTGTTGGCTTCCCAAAGTGTTAGGATTACAGGCGTGAGCCACTGTGTCGGCCCGGCCGTTTTTGTTGTTCTTTTTTCTTTCTTTTTCTTCTTAAGCCTCTCCCTTCTAGGATGGAAATGTTATCTATTTATCAAAACTCATTGGACTTTACACTTTAAGATCTGAGCACTTTGCTCAGGTATAATATGTAAATTATACCTCCATTTAAAAAAATCAGTTTAAAAAGACAATGGCAATTGCTATAGGGCAGTGGTTCTTAAATTTTTGGGTCTCAAGAACTTTTTACTTTCTTAAAAATTATTGAGGATCCCAAAAAGCTTTTGTTTACACGGGTTATATCTGTCAATATTAACCACATTGGAAATTTTAACTGAAAAAATTTAAAAATACTTAATTCATTTAAAAATAGCAATAAACCCATTTGATTTAACATAAATTGCATATTTTGGCTTCATTATTTTTATTTATTTTTATTATTTTTTTGAGAGACAGGGTCTCTAATTTTGCCCGGTTTGGAATGCAGTGCCTATTCACAGGTGCCACCTTAGCACACTACAGCTTTACACTCCTGGGACCAAACGCAACCACTGTGCCTTGCCTTGCATATTTTTATGAAAAACAACTATATTGTCATAAAATTTAGCAAAGAATGGCAGCTTTGCATTTTTAAAAATATTTTTAATGTCTGACTTTCAATGTGTTGCAATATAGTCATTTAGTGTAAGTGCATAAATAAAATTCAACCTCATAGAGATGCAGGAGGAAAAGAGGAGAGTATTTTAATAGCTTTTCAAGTAATTGTGGACAGTCTCCTTTGATGTTATGCCAACAATCAAAACGTGACAGTTTTTAAAAGATTAGTTGCGATGTGGAATCTGAAGTCATAGCAATGAATTTTTCATACTCTGTAAAATTAAAATCCATTGATCTACTGTACATTTAGAATGACTCTTATCCATGCCTAAGTGTGTAACATCAAGCATTGGAAAATATTTGGAAAATATTAGTTTACTGAGTTATACAGATAATGTTGACATACGTAATTACATAGAATTTTTTTAAAAAACATATTTGTTAATATCACCACCAATCTCATCAGAAAAGTCTTTAAGTACTGGGAAGCTGTCAAGCTCATGATGGCAGATACAAGTTTTCCAAAATTCTAATTTCACCTGAAAGCCTGAATTTTATCATTACCAACAAATACTGTCAGTTATTTTCCTTGATGTGACATATCACTTTGTTCATTTTCAAGAAAATATCTGCCAAATACCCAATTCAGAATAACAATAGTATGTCTTTCATTCTTTCAATAAAAAATGGTATTCCATGAAAAAAGCACCTACTTCAGCTCACAACTCAATTACACAAGTTCTTTCCCTTGTGTAATCAATACTTTGACAAGCAGGAGAAACACTTTACATGTACTTCACATTTTGTTACACAGAATATTAAAAAGGCATGTACTCAGAGTATTAAAAAGTTAAGATTTAATAAAATTAATAGTTTTTACTGATTCATCATGGACATTCTTAAGTGAAATGACTTTTTCTTTTTTAATTTTTTTTCCTTCTCCTCCTCCTCTTTTTTAGTTTTAAATACATGGTGGTAAAGAATACAATGACCGCTAGCATAGTTTGGTACTGCTGCCTCAATTTGTGCTAAGGGGCCAGGAGTTTTACCTACCATTGCTTTTTAACCATAAGTGCAAATATCAAGTGGAAAAAAAAATAACATCTCAATATTATTCTGAAAATAGTTTTGACATCACAGGCTCTCTGAAAGGGTCTGGGGGACCCCAGGAGTCCACAGATCATACTTTGAGAACCGCTACTATACTAGTTACACAGATATACTCAGTTTCTGATGATACGTGCACTCTTCCATGTGTACATTTTACTTCAATAAAAGCTTTATTTTCTAATATATAGAAGAAAACATGGGAGAATTTTTTTTTTTTTTTTTTTTTGAGACAGGCAAACGCCACCACAACCAGCTAATTTTTTAAAATTTTTGTGGAAATGGAGTCTCGCTATGTTACCTAGGCTGGTCTGGAACTCCTGGCCTCAAGCGATCCTCCTCTTGCCACCTCACCTCCCAAAGTGCTGGAATTACAGGCATGAGCCACCACACCTGGCAGCAGAGAATTATTTTATAAGGCCTTCCTAAGTATGGCATCTTAGAAGCCATTAAAAGAAAAGGTTAATAAATTTCACTACATAAAAATACTTTCTGTATGGCAAAAAAGACCAACAATTCAAGAGAAAAAAGGGTTAAGAATATTAACATACACACCGCAGAAGGGGAAATACAAATAGCTCCCAAACTACTACAATATGTTCAACATCACTTATAATAAAAATAACGTAGTAAGTACACTTTACAAATTGGAAAAGACCAAAAAGTAGGGTAACAAGTAAATTATAGTAAAAGTGTGTGGAAAGGGGCACATTCATACAATACTACTAGTGAAAGTATAAGTTGGTACAACCTCTGTAGAGAGTAATTTGGCAATAACTGCCAAAGTTAAAAACGCACATAACCTTTTTAAAAAGCTGTAGGACTCTTAGCAGTGGAAACAAAAGAATGCACATATCCTTTGACGAAGCAATTTAAACTTTGAGAAATTTATTCTACAGTTACACCTGCATATGTGCAAAACAATGGATGTACAAGTACATTCACTACAGCATTATTTCTAAAAGCAAAAGAATAGAAATATCCTAATATCCATCAACTGGAAATTGGTTAAATAAGTGGTAGAATATTTGTGCATGTACATATAAGAAAAAGGAAACAATGATTGCTCTAGAGAGGGCAACTAGGTAGCTTGGATCAGGTCTGCAAGACTTACTTTTCACTGCATACCTGTTAATATTTTCTGAATTTTGAAACAATATATATGACCTATTAAAAATACTATTTTAAAATTGTTTCTAAGTGAGAGAAAGATACATGATAGGGAGATATGCCGGGTTCGGAAAGCACAGAACCTAGAATGCTATAGTAAATAGTTGGACTTTATACTGAGGGCAACAGGAAATTAATGAAAGATTTTAAGCAGAGAAATAAGAGATTTGTTCTCCCCAAAACATGGCCACTTCTAGGGATGATAGCTTGTCGTTTAATACAAAATTTAAAGAACTTAAGAATCTGCACCACACATACTGTTATTATATATTTCTCAGATGAAGGAACTGAGATGCAAAGATAGGTCATGTGATTTGCCCAAAGTCAGTAAGCTAATGGGTGGCAAAAACAGGTATTGTTACTAACACACAATCAAAGTAAAACAAATTAGAAATCCCTGCTTTGCTTTTCGAGTCCTTTAACATTTCCACACTCTAATCACATCCCACCTGTGGGAAATAGGTGGGGGTAGACAACACCGCAAACCCTTTAAAATAGTTATTTTTAGAATTGGTGCACTATTAGAATTCACAAAAATCAATATGTTTAGGCATATGTGAAAGTTCAAGAGACTAAATGTGGGAGCCCAGGTTTCCCGACTGTCAAACCAGGTGTCTTTTCCCCTCAGCATCTCTGGGACAAGTACAAGAGACTACAATACAAGGAGCAATGAGATCACACCTGAAGCACATATGGGGCAAAGTAGAAGGCGCAGTCGGAAGCCGCGGGTAAGAAGAGGGGATGCCCGTGTGCCCATATCTGAAGAGAGAGGTAAGCCACCTACTCACATTCGTACTTCCGATTGACTGGCGGATACTTGGCCTTGATCGCCTTCTGCTCCTCGGTCAAATTGTAGTCTCTAACATCTGCCTCTTCCTGCGCCATGATTGCACGATTGGATATTCTACTTCCGCCCTTCATCTGCCGGACTTCGGCAATGAGTTACAACTTCCGCTCTAGGCTCCGCCCCCTGGCGCGCACCCTTAAAAAACCAGGACGCCATTCTGGAGCTCACGGATGTAGTTCAGCTTCTAAGACTTCCATGCTAGGCCCTGCCGATTGGATCGCATGTTTAAAAGGCCAAAACCACATCATCTGCGCTTGTTTCAGCACTAGTTCTCTCTAAAGACTAAGGAAACGAGTTTAAGGGCACATCGAGTTAAACACCTCTAGGTAGGAGAGTTGATAACTAGACCTGAAAGCACCCCACATTTCTCATTTCAGTACTCTTAAAATAGTTGCAAGCTTAACAGCCTTAAAGAAAATGGCTGACCCCGGGGTGTGCGGGCTAAACCTCTCTCACGTGACGCAGGAGGGTGCAATCCCATCATCCCCCACGCGCGCAATCGATGGAAGTCGGCTCCGGGAGGTGTTGGGGGAGGAGCGGAGCGCTGGCCTTGGGCCCCGCGGAAAGCGATTCCGCGCGTCTGGATAGGCCGCGAACACGGCTTCACCGCCCACTCTGCCTTCGGTGCGCTCCAATTGGCTAATGTTGGCGCGAAGGTGCGCGAGTCGGCCTTCACGCAGGGGCCGCAGGAAACAATAGAGGCCGCGCGCGCGGAGCGAGCGCCCGCACCCTCCCCGCCCCTCCCGCAACGCTCGATCCCGGGATCTCCCCCGGCTCTCCTGCCCGCCATGGCCGACAAGGAAGGTGAGTATGCCGGGGCCGCCCCAGAAGGAGGGGGGATGCCGGGGCTGTGTCGCGGCCTCCACACGGCCTAACAGTGAGGGCAGGCCCGACTTTGCTGACTGCAGTTCGCAGCATCGCAGCCGTGAGGAGGGAGCTCCCCGCGGGGCGGGCTAACGGCGCGCCAGCTCCCCTGGAGCGATGTCTGTCACCGCAGGCGGCGCTGGCGGTGGGGCCCGGGCGGGTGTTTGCCCCTCCTCAAGCTCCCTGTCGATCTCTCCTCCTCTCTCCCGGGCCTCCCTGCTCCGCTTCCTACCCCCAGGGCTCGGTGCCCGGGCCTCCTCGTCGGTCCTGTGGGCTTTCCGCGCGCGCGCCCCAGAGGCCCGGCGCCGTGGCCCGAACTGGTGACGGGAGTGTCTGGCGGGGATGACCCGAGGAGTTCCGGCCTCCGAAGCTGGAGAGGAGTGTTGGTGTCTCCGCCTAGGCAGACTTAGACAGATCTCCTCCATTTCAGAGTCATGCGGGTAGCTTTGGAGAGGTTTACTTGGTTTCTATTTGCTAACTTAATTTGTTTTAAAACATTTTAGCAGCCTTTGACGACGCAGTGGAAGAACGTGTAATCAACGAGGAGTACAAAATATGGAAAAAGAACACCCCTTTTCTTTACGATTTGGTGATGACCCATGCTCTGGAGTGGCCCAGCTTAACTGCCCAGTGGCTTCCAGATGTAACCAGGTGACAGTCTTCTAAACATTATTTTGATATGTTTCAGTGTAGATTTCTTACACTGATTTTCTCTGTTTTCCTCTTTTTGGTCACTTTGCAAGAGCACGTGATCAGTCACCAATAGATGACTTTTTTTAATAAGCAAAAAAAGTAGGGCAAAATGTAAAATTATTTTATAACTTACCTGACAAGAGAAAACCTGTTGGCTTTTTTTCCTCTGATACCGACTTGAATAGCCATATCACAACTATAGTTGACCAAATAATAACATAAAACTTGTCAACTTTTTAAAAGTATTATGGGCAGGGCAGGATGGCTTACACGTGTAATCCTAGCGCTTTGGGAGGCTAAGGTGAGAAGGTTGCTTGAGTGACCCCAGGAGTTTGAGACTAGGCTCGGCAACATAGCAAGACCCCATCTCTACCAAAAATAAATTTAAAAATTAACCTGGTGTGGTGGTGCATGCCTGTAGTCTCAGCTACCCGGGAGGCCAAAGTGAGAGGATCGCTAGAGCCCAGCAGTTTGAGGTTTCAGTGATGGTGCCAATGCACTCTGGCTTGGACAGCAGAGGTAGACTCTGTCGCCAAAAGAAGTATTATGATGAGTCTGGTTCTTTCAACAAAACAAACTTGAATTCTCAAAGTCATTGATAGTAGCTAATTAGTACAAAGATGAATATATCATGGTACCTCCCTTCAAGGGGCACATTGTTTAGTTGATGAGGCATAAACTAATGATTACAGTTATATGTTATGAAAGCAGTTATAGAGGGATAATTAGGGGACTTAGAAAATACCTGAAGGTGGGGTGGTTGGACACAGTGAGGCCTGCAAAGATTAATCACATACATTTCTTATATGCCAGTTGCTTACCTCTAATAGAGGGATAAAATAATTACCATAGAAGTGGCACAGATAAAATTACCACAGGAAAATTTACCTCTACTTGGAGTATCAGGAAAGTCTTCCAGGAGGAAATGACAATGTAGAGATGAAGTAGATAATAATATAAAATTTCATCAAATCCTGTGTGCCTGTTGGGAGAATGGATTTTCTATTATAAAGTTGCCTCACTTTTCAGAATAACATTCAAAAATTATATTGTGTGCTAAATAACTAAATTCCTTCAAAACTCAAATCTTTAGAAGTCAAGATATTTGCAAAATGTGGTTGTTAGACTATGATGCAGCTCAACAAGTAATAGAAATTTAACATAAATTTTACTAATAATTTAACAGTGAGGCTGCTGTCGTTATAGTGCTTTAAGGAAAAATGGTGAATCTGTCCTAAAGGATATAATCAAAAAACTATAGTAAAAACCTGGAAGTTTAGACTTGGAAGCTTATCGTGCCCAGGAGTTCTACATTCAACTGATCATCAGAATTACTTGGGGAATTCAGGATAATTAGAGTCATTTTTGTCAAGAATTCTCAGTGATAATGCAAACCACTTGTGGCAGAGTAATTGATGAGAAATAGTTGAATGCTGATTCCACATTTACTAGTCATGTGCTAAATTGTGCATATTGGATCAGTGAATCCCAAATATTGTCCACCTCATACTTACTAAATCATTTTGAAGCCTATACTTTTAAACAACTTTCCAGGTAATGTGATGATTAGCTAGGTTTGGAAAACAAGAATTAGACCAAATTCCCTAAGGCTGAAATTTGCACTATCATCTTAGTAGCTTTCTGCTTTAGCAGAGCTAGGTAAATAATGTGGGGATTTTTTGTTTTTAAGATGAGGATTACTTATAAGCAAGCAGCCTTAATGCAAACTCTACTTTTTGTGTGTGTGCGCTGTCTTTTTCTGTTCTTTATTCCTATCCGTTTCTTTTTACACAATTGTAGTTCTGTAACACTTTTTCCTTACTCTTCCTGTTTCTTTGTCTAACCTTCTAAGCGCAGGCAATTCCAATTTTTTTTTCCACATCCCTCTTTTCATTCCTCTGTCCTTTTTCTATGTAGGATAGATGTTCTCACAGCTTTGCCTATCACATCTGTGCAGAGGAATCCCTATTGGTGTCTCTAGACCCAACTTGAGCTCTTTTTTTCAGCTATCTCCTGGGGTCTTCTCTGGAGTATCTCATTGGCTTCCCCAGCCTCACATGTTCCAATTTAATAATTGCTTCCATGGGGTTCTCACCCCAATTTTCTCCTCCTCTTGTTCCTGTTTCTCTTTATCATAATTGGCTTTGGTTTGACATTTTCTAGGTTTAAGTGCCAACGAATTCTACTTGTATAGCATCTTTCTCGTCTAGAGCAGGGGTTCTGGAACTTTAATATATATCATAATCAGCTGGAGGTATTGTGAAACATTGCTGTGCCTTACCTTCCAGATTTTTTTTTTTTTTTTTTTTTTTTTGTAAGAGTCTGGTGCCCAGGCTGGAGTGTAATGGCTAACTGCAACCTCAAACTCCTGAGCTCAAGCAGTCTTCCCAACTCAGCCCTTTGAGTAGCTGGGACTATAGGCATGTGCCACCACACCCAGCTAATTTGTGTGGTGTTTTTTTGTTGTTGTTGTTTGTTTGTTTGTTTTGTTTTGTTTTGTAGAGATGGTCTCACTATCTCTACTACACTATCAAGACTGGTCTCAAACTCCTGGGCCCAAGTGATCTTTATGCTTTGGCCTTCCAAAGTGCTGAGATTACAGGTGCAAGCCACCAGGCCTGGCCCAGAGTTTCTGATCTATAGGTCTGGAGTAGATTGGAGAATTTGAATTTTTCTTTTCTGTTTTTTGGAGACAAGGTCTCCCTCTGTCGTTTAGGATAGACTGCAGTGGCATCATCATAGCCCACTGGGCTCAGCCCCTCCTGAGTAACTGGGACTACAGGCATATAGCACTATGTCTGGCTAATTTTTCTATTTTTTGTAGATATGTGGTCTCACTCTTGCTCAGGCTGGTCTCGAACTCCGGGCCTCATGCCGTCCCACCTTGGCCTCCCAGAGTGCTAGGATTATAGGCATGAACCACCATACTGGGCCTAGAATTTGCATTTCTAACAAGTTCTCAGATGATGCTGATGCTGTTGGTTCTGGGACCACACTTTAAGAACTTCCACTTTATATTGTTAGATTAATCCTTCTGAGCTAACTCAAATGATGCTGTGGGCCTGCTTAGAAACTATCAACTATCCTCGTCCCCTAGAGTCCAGAATGCCTTCAGTTGGCATTCAAGACACTGAAAAGTCTGTTTTAAATCTGTTTTTTAGGCCAGGCGCGGTGGCTCACGCCTGTAATCCTAGCACTCTGGGAGGCCGAGGCGGGTGGATCATTTGAGCTCAGGAGTTCGAGACCAGCCTGAGCAAGAGCGAGACCCGGTCTCTACTAAAAATAGAAAGAAAATTAACTGGACAACTAAAAAATATATAGAAAAAATTAGCCGGGCATGGTGGCGCATGCCTGTAGTCCCAGCTACTCAGGAGGCTGAGGCAGAAGGATCGCTTGAGCCCAGGAGTTTGAGGTTGCTGTGAGCTAAGCTGATGCCACGGCACTCTAGTCCAGGCAACAGAGTGAGACTCTGTCTCAAAAAAAATAAATAAATAAAATAAGGTGAATCTGTTTTTTAACCTTCTCTCCCACTATGCTTTCCCATATCCAGAGTCACATTTGGACTTCAGCCTAGTTCTGTTACTTAGTAAAAGTGTGATCTTAGGGAAATTGCTTTTCTAGACCTCAAATATCTTTATTTTCAAATTGGAATAATACTTCATAGTGTATGGTATTTAAATGATAAGAGAGATGTAAAGTGCGTAACATGGTGTCTGGCACTTTTATCTATCATTTTTGAGACCTGCTGGGTTCTTCCCTCTTCTTCAGTGAATACTTCTTAATTCCAGAAGTAGTCTTTATTTAAATTCCAGTATTCTTGTGTACCTTTTGTGTTGTATATATTGCTTTGTATTGTATTAATAGTCGTGTACATGACTGCCCCTGGTTTTTTAAGGAAAGGAATCATGCCTTAATCATCTTTGTAATTCATAGCATTTGGAGCAATGTGTCCATTGGTTAAGCACTTAGTAAATATTTAACAATTAGTTTACCTAATGTTCGTTCTTTTCCTTTCTCCCCCCCCCCTTTTTTTTTGACACAGGGTCTCGCTCTGTCACCCGGTCTAGAGTGTGGTGGCATGATCATAGTTCACTGCAACCTCAAACTCCTAGGCTCAAGCAATCCTGCTGCCTTAGCCTCCCGAGTAGCTGGGACTACAGGTGCATGCCACCACGTCCAGCTAATTTTTCAAATTTTTTGTAGAGATAGGGTCTCACTCTTTTTCTCCAGAGTAATTGTAAATTTTTGACTAAGTTAAGAAATACTTATAAAATTAAGTACTATGTAGTCCTCCTTGTACTCAGCCCTATGGAAGGTACATTAAAAGTAGAAAAGATGGCTCTCAGTAACTTTTTCCCTTCTTAAAACCTGTTTGTAACAATGCCTTTTGCATGCATATATATCTTTGACTTTGTGGTCTCTCTTGGTGTTGCTCATTTGAATAGTAACCATATATTGTTATTACAGACCAGAAGGGAAAGATTTCAGCATTCATCGACTGGTCCTGGGGACACACACATCAGATGAACAAAACCACCTTGTGATAGCCAGTGTGCAGCTCCCTAATGACGATGCTCAGTTTGATGCGTCTCACTACGACAGTGAGAAAGGAGGTAGGAATCTTAAAGGTGAAGGAAGTAATGATGTATGGGTTATATCTTTCATATCTTTAAATTATCACAAAAGGGCTATCCAGTTTGATAAAGTAGCCTCTTATGTTAAAAACAAAATTTAAGCTCAGGAAAGCCTGACTTTGCAATATAGATGTTAACTCATATTAGAGTTGTAGATGTCAGAAAAATACTTAACACATACTTGAATGTGTACCTTTGCTATAAACTTTCTCTACTTAACTGGTGGCAGGGGAATTTCTATAATTGTAAGAAGCAAAAATACATCATACATTACTGCTGTACATTCTTAACAGGGGAAATATTGCTCCTAAGGAAGTGAAAATTGGTATGTGGGTGTGGGTGGGTATAAATAATCTTAGTCATGACTGTATAAAGCACAGATACGCTTTATAAAGTACATAAATGTAAAAGAATATCTGATATTAAAATTTCACAGGAAGAATAGGGGGAAAAAAGTCTTGAAATGTTTCTTAGAGGAGTGATAATGGAAAAAAGGTTGAGAAACACTGGCTTAAATTACCTTTTCCAGGTTTAAAGTGATAGACATGACTTAACCATGGCACTCACTGTGTATATAAAAATTAAATTGCAATGAGCCATTTAATTATTCCTATTTTTAGGAGATAGCCTGCAGGGGTAGGGAACCTACAGCCTTCTGATTTCAAGATTGTTCTTTTTTAAGTACTAAAGGAGGCAATAAAAGCGTCATCTTTCTCTGCTGCACCCTTTTTAATAAAAGGATTTGTAAAATTTGGATTCAGTCAAAAGGCCCCGCTCAGGGATCCAGAAGGCCACATGTGGCCCCAAGGCTGCAGGTTCCCCATGCCTGCCAGGGTTTAATAGCTCATGAAATGCTTACTCCTTACTTTTAAGAAGAGGTGGGAATTGGTGAGTTTCCTTTATTGTTCTTGAACCAAATTCTTACCAAAAAGTAGAAGATAGGCTCCCACTATTGAGGTGTGTGCTCTAAATAATAGATGTTTAATGTTTCTCACCTTAGATTTCTCTCCCAATTAGCGGAATCCATTCTTATATCTGAGTCCTTTGGGGCTCTAACTACTTGCTAGAATTGTAATTGTGCAGTTTAGTCTTTGATCATTCCACATTTAGTTTAGTTTGATGCAGAATGCAAACTAAGTTCTTAGAATAAAGGTCAGCAAACACAGATTTTGTGTTAGTGATCCAAGTGTGTTAACTATAGGGTATGATTTCTGGAAAGTTACTCTGAGTAGCCATTAGTGATGGGAATGGGGGGAGAGAACACTGAACTTAGAGTCAAAAGACTTGGGATTGAGACCTGGTGCTTAGCTCTGTGGTTTGCGCTAAATCATTTATCCTCTCTGAGCTGGGTTTCCATTCTGTTAAATGAAGATTAAATTGTCTTTAAATAGGAATTTTTGTTTCTATTCCTGTTAATTAGGTGCAAAGTAAATATTCTGATTGGTAATGTAATAAATTGTAAAAAATAAAATCAGGTTGGGTGCAGTGGCTGATGCCTATAATCCCAGCACTTCGGGAGGCCGAGAGGCAGGAGGAACCCTGGAGACCAGGAGTAGTTGGAGGTTGCAGTGAGCCAGTGCACTCTAGCCCCAAGAGACAGAACGAGATCCTGTCTCAAAAAAAAAATTTTTTTTTTTTTTTTGATTTTTAAAAACAAAATAAAATATAAAAGAATGTGAAAGATATCCCTACCCCCATAAACATTTCCTCTGGAAATCACTGTTAAATCAATACATTGTTTTTTGAAGGATTTATTCCATATATTGGGTCACTGTTTTATTTTTTGGCTTCAAAAACATTTTTTCCCTTTTGTTTTTTTTCTAATCATTCTACAAAATTGAAAGCTCCCCCAGAAACATTTCTTGTACATACATCTTGCATAGTTTTGCTATAGAAATGTTTTTAAATGGGATGCTGGATCAAGGGCAAGACCATTCTCAAATATAATTAATACTGCTAAATTGCACTCCACAAAAGATTCATAATCCCACCGTTTGTCTGTTTCCCCATGCCCTTGCCAACGTTGCACTTAATAGGTTCCATCTCATATTTTACTTTCCTTTTTAAGTTGTTTATGAAGTTGCACTTATTTTAAAATATTTGTGTTTTATATATGTCCCTTGAGCTGCCCGTTTATGTTTTTTGCCCATTTTTCTTTATAGGTTATCTCTTTAACATAAGGTAAATTGCCCCAAATAAATTTATGCAGATGATTTTTCGCAGTTTATAATTTTAAGTCTTACTATTGTTTAGAAGCTATGAATTTTAACTTGCCTAACTTTCCTCTGATATCCTCCATATTTTGTGTCATTCTTTGAAAGGTCTTCCCCATAATGCATATTCATCTGTTGTTTTCTTCTTGTATTTTTATGTTTTGACCATTAAAACTTTGATCATCCTCCTATTTGTTTTGGTATTTCCCATGGAATAGGAATCCAAACGTTTTTTTCCTAAAATGATTAGCAATATTTTTTTAATGCTGTTTGACAATCCATTTTCCCTACTGGTTTGAAATGACATCTTTTCACATATATACCCAAATCTTTTTCGGGTGACCAAATTTTTTTGAATGGCATCCAACCAATTCCCTTTTATGTTCTGAAGAGACCAAATCCTTAATAATAGAAGAACCGTTAAAAAAAAAAAAATACCAGTAGTATGTATGTTAATGACTATAAAAATCGCCCTGTTGATCCTCACATGGAAACTGAGGCTCAAATTTTGTAACATGCTCTGAGGTTACACAGTTTTATCATCTCCCATTTCTTCCCTTTTATCTCTCTTCCTGCCTCCCCCGCCCAATCTTTTTTTTAAATCAGTGGATAGGCCTGATGCTTAAAGGGGGGGCAGGGTGCTGCCTCCAGACAGTCTCAACAGTGATGGAAGCAAAGATATCCCAGTGGTCTCTTAAAGTTTCCTGGGTGATTGTTAAGTAGGTAGCTTCCTACCTAAAAAATGAAATGTCCTAGACTCTCAGATTGAACTATTACAGCTGATTACCATCTGCTTGACCCCATTTGGTTTGTGGTGATTGATAGCAGTTTCAAAAGATCACTGAACTTTCAAAGTGAAAGAACTAAAGCTGGCTTAGGCCTGTTTTAACATTAAAAAGAATTCATGTGTTTATATTAGATTTAGCCTGGCTACAGTCATATTTAAGCCCTGATAATAGATGAGATGTAAAGTTTTACTTCAGGCTCTGTTGACAAGGTCTTCAAATATCAACAGGTTTATTTTTAGTAACTTGTTTGGGGAATTAGTTTTGTATTTTAAAATAGACAAATCTGTAGTCTTTAGTCTGAATTATACATAATATAAAACATTAAATCGTGGTGAACTAATTTGGGTATTTTACTCAGGGTATTAGAACTTATTTTTCTTAGTTTCAGAAGGTTTATGGGCTCAAAAAGTGCCTTGGTTATAGACATCACAATGGTGATTACCTTGTTTGAGGGGATAATATTGACTGGGAAGGACACAATTAGTGCCTCCTGGGATGCTGAAAATGTTTTATATTTTGATCTGGGTGGTAGTTACCTTGGTGCCTACATGTCTAAAAATTCATCAAACTAGAGAGATTTGTACAATTCTACTGTATTATGTTATACCACAAGTTTGTTTTAATAGTGTTTTATGTGGAGAGAAGCAAAGAAAATAGAAAGAGAGTTCGACCTTGACTTTCACTCATTTTATCATACATTGATACCTCAACCTGTCTTTCCTAGTTAAAATTGGCCTTTCACATACCAGCTTCAACTTGGGAACCCTTAATTATGTCTTTAAAAATGGTGTATATACCTTGTTTTAAAAATACTATTGCTAAAATATGCTGACACAGAAATACCAAGTAAGCACATGCTGTTGAAAAAATGACATCAATAGGTGGCAGGGTTGCTACAAATCTTCAATTTAAAAAAAAAAAAAAAGGCAGTATCTGCAAAGCGCAATAAAACAAGATATGCCTGTCCTTAACCTCCCTGTATTTATACTAAAAGTTCCTTGAGATCGTGTAAGATAGCATGCCTTGTTTTTTATGCGTTGTGGATGTTTGTGGGCTAGAGTTCTGGAAAAAATTGTGTGGTTTGTTGTTTTTGTTTTTGTTTTTTCCTCCTTTAGAGTCTATCTTGAATTTTTGTTTTTAGGTTTTTAACTTGTTTGAAACATTTACTTTTTAGAAGTTACTTTGAAGTTGAAAGTTATCTAACATGCCAACTGTACTAGCCATTCGTGTCTTTGCTTTCGGTTTTGTTTTGTTTTGTTTTGTTTTTTTGTTTTTGTTTTTGTTTTTTGTTTTTTTGAGACAGAGTCTCGCTCTGTTCCCCGGGCTAGAGTGCCATGGCCTCAGCCTAGCTTACGGCAACCTCAAACTCCTGGGCTCAAGTGATCCTTCTGCTTCAGCCTCCCGAGTAGCTGGGACTACAGGCATGTGCCACCATTCCCGACTAATTTTTTTATATATATATTTTTAGCTGTCCAGATCATTTCTATTTTTAGTAGAGATGGGGTCTCACTCTTGCTCAGGCTGGTCTCGAACTCCTGACCTCAAGCGATCCTCCCGCCTTGGCCTCCCAGAGTGCTAGGATTACAGGCGTGGGCCACCGCGCCCAGCCTGTCTTTGCTTTTTGAAAAGATTTTTGTCCTTCAAAGAATGACACTTGTATAGCAATGCTATTGACAAGAGCATTTTTATTTACAATCTTGCAACTTGTTTTGTGGGTAAGGTATTTGAGGCTCAGAAATTAAAGGCCTTCCTCAAATCACCAGGATAGTAAGTGGCAGAGCTTCTTAGGCCTGGGTTTGACTCTTAGGAGCTTTTGCAGCCGTATCATGCTGCCTTCTATAATTCTTTGATAATTAACTACTTTTGTTTATATATTGCTTTGCCAAGATTTACATCATCACAAATTATATTGTTATACATACTATAATGGTACTTGGGAGAACTCTGTGAATGCATACAGTAGTCAAATGTGAATAAAAAATGTTTTTGTCTAGTCCTTGCCTACCTGGTTTATTTCAACCAGGGACTTTGGTTAGCAAGTATAAATGGGGGCTAGGGAAATGGAACTGTATCTTGTGGCTCTGTTTTTCCTCATTGGAATAAGAGAAACACTGTAGAAGATACAATGTGATGGTATAGTGATTCAGAACGGTCATCCCAAACTACAGCTTCTAACAAATGGTATAAGAAGGACTCTTTCATCCCTAGCACACTGTTTATTTAATAATCATTAAAATAGTAACTTGATATTATTTATTCGGCATACTTATTTATACTTTAAATGAGATTGGAAAACCTTATTGAGAACCTCCTTTTGAAGTGGAATTGGTAGTCTTCCTTAATTTCAGGTAGTAATATAATACAGCCATCCCTTGGTATCTGTGGGGAATTGGTTCCAGGCTCTCCCTTGGATACCAAAATGTGCAGATGCTCAAGTCCCTGATACAACATGGTGTGGTATTATAATACCTAATATAATGAAAGTGCTGTGTAAATAGTTGTTATACTATATTGTTTAGGGAACGATGACAAGGTAAAAGTCTGTACATGTTCAATGCAGATGCAATTTTTCCCCCCAAATATTTTTTTTTTTTTTTTTTTTTTTTTTTTTTGAGACAGAGTGTCGCTTTGTTGCCCAGGCTAGAGTGAGTGCCGTGGCGTCAGCCTAGCTCACAGCAACCTCAAACGCCTGGGCTTAAGCAATCCTACTGCCTCAGCCTCCCGAGTAGCTGGGACTACAGGCATGCGCCACCATGCCCGGCTAATTTTTTTTTCTATATATATTTTAGTTGTCCATATAATTTCTTTCTATTTTTAGTAGAGACGAGGTCTCGCTCATTGCTCAGGCTAGTCTCGAACTCCTGACCTTGAGCGATCCACCCGCCTCGGCCTCCCAGAGTGCTAGGATTACAGGCGTGAGCCACCGCGCCCGGCACCCCAAATATTTTTGATCGTGGTTGGTGAACCCATAGATGCAGAGCCCACAGATATGGAGGGTTAGTTACACTACTTCTTAGATATTTAACTACCGGGAGTCAAATGATGTGAAAACACTTTATAGTGCTAACAACTGTCTAAATTACTTTTAGTATTATACCAGTTTGCTGATAAAAAGCCTTCCCCATGTCCTTACACTCTTAGTGACATACAGAGTAGCTCTTGCTTTGTACTTATTTGCAATTAATTTATCTTACTTACAGAATTTGGAGGTTTTGGTTCTGTTAGTGGCAAAATTGAAATAGAAATCAAGATCAACCACGAAGGAGAAGTAAACAGGGCCCGTTATATGCCCCAGAACCCCTGCATCATCGCAACAAAGACTCCCTCCAGTGATGTCCTTGTTTTTGACTATACAAAACATCCTTCTAAACCAGGTAACTGCCCTTTTCTGTTCAAATACAAATTACTTAGTATGGGCATACATGGCTCCACTCATTTTGAGTTTAATTGCTTGTTATTCTTTGTATAGTTTAACATCTTGTGATTCATGTCAGTAAGTGTGGATATTCATGTTTTTTCCCTTATAAGTGAAAAATAATGCCTCTTTTCATAGAACAGAATGATGGTGCAGATTAAGCATTATCTATTTGGTTACGTTGTTTATAAATGTTAAGAGAGTTAGACATGATGATCAAAAGTCCATTACACTTAGTGGATGCACAGAGTCAGTGGACTGTGTAGTCTTGATGTGTCTCTCACTTTGCAGACCCTTCTGGAGAGTGCAACCCAGACTTACGTCTCCGTGGACATCAGAAGGAAGGCTATGGGCTTTCTTGGAACCCAAATCTCAGTGGGCACTTACTTAGTGCTTCAGATGACCATGTGCGTATCCTTCCCGTTTTGAAGCAAATCTGGGCTAGTTACCAGTTGGTTTCTTTTTTGGGGTGTGTGGGGAGGTGAGAATCTTCCTTTTATATAATGGTTAATTTTATATTTAAGACCATCTGCCTGTGGGACATCAGTGCTGTTCCAAAGGAAGGAAAAGTGGTGGATGCGAAGACCATCTTTACAGGGCATACAGCAGTAGTTGAAGATGTTTCCTGGCATCTGCTCCATGAATCTCTGTTTGGGTCAGTTGCTGATGATCAGAAACTTATGATGTGAGTAGAATTTGTTTGCTTTTTTATTCCTATATTGTCTGAGTTTTATATTTAGTTACCTACATTTCAAGTATTTGTCCTGTTTAATTTTAATTTTTTTTTTTTTTTTTTTTTTTTTAACTAAAGTTGGGATACTCGTTCAAACAATACTTCCAAACCAAGCCACTCAGTTGATGCTCACACTGCTGAAGTGAACTGCCTCTCTTTCAATCCTTATAGTGAGTTCATTCTTGCCACAGGATCAGCTGACAAGGTCAGTTTGGTTTATTTTAATAGAAAACATGGGATAGATTTCTCCTGGTTCTTTTGAATTGCCGAGATATTTTAGTTAAGGGTTTTCTTTTTCTTCTCTTATAAAAAATAATTATTGATTGCTCTTGCTTCTCTTTTCTTTATTGTATGTAGACTGTGGCCTTGTGGGATCTAAGAAATCTGAAGCTTAAGTTGCATTCCTTTGAATCACATAAGGATGAAATATTCCAGGTAAGAGAAACTAATGCGACTAATTTGGGGGGGGGGGCAGGTCAGGGAGAAGCCTGAATATGTGATGGGTACACCTGTGCTTTATCCAAACATTGCTCAAAATAGAAGTTTTCTATATATCTGTGCTAATTTCTGTGGAATTGGTATTGTTTTTTCCTTTGTTGTTTTCTGTGCTTTCTCAAACTGGTCATTGGCCACCCATTTTTCAGATATTAAGAAATCTAGTGGGCCAGACATGGTGGCTCATGCCTATAGTCCCAGCACTTTGGGAGGCTGAGGGGGGAGGATCACTTGAGGCCAGGAGTTTAAAACCAGCCCAGGCAACATAGCAAGATCCAGTCTCTACAAAAGAAAAAAAAGAAATCCTAGTGCCTAATTATTTTATCAGCCCGCTCCCATCACTCATTTGTTTCTTCCCTTATTTCCTGTCATTCATCCTTTATTGCTTGCCATTATCTATTGATTTCTTGTTAGTCTAAGCCAAAACTACGGGCTCCATGTTTTCTGCCTCATCAATTTAAACTTCTTTCGTAACATGCAAAACCCTGACTCAGTTGAAAAATAATTGTCACACTGTGTTCAAAGCTCATTGCTAGGGTACCGTGAGAGATACATTATAGTCTTTGTTGTTAAAGAACTTAAAGTTTTATAGTACAGAAAGGCGTATTTAGAAATTATTGTAATAAAAGATTTTCTCAAGTGTTATGAACCTGAGGGTGGTAAAGATTAATTCTGGTGGATGAATATGGCATCTGAACTCAGCTTTAGGTGAATCATACTCCTCCACACATGGTCTCTTGTTTTCTACTTTTCAGCCAGCTCCAGTGAAGATTTTGTCTTCACCCTGTCCTGTCTCTTTCTCTTTGTCTTTGCTTGTGGTAGTGTTCCTGCATGGAGAGTATTTAAATTCTTCTCTAACTGCTGGTCACTTAAGCTCTCTTCTCTCTACAATGAGGCTAGCATTTTATTGCCATGTTTGGTAACAGTATATGTGATTTTTGCATATATAGTAGTTTTTGTCTAGCTTGTTAATAAGATCACTGTTGTAAGGAGTCATTTTTAATTAGCCTTATATGTGATATAGAATTCAAAGTAAATATTTAGAAAAATAGTTACTGTGTAGGGGTCATCTGTACTTTAGTTCTTAGGTCAAAATTGGATTACATTTGGCTAGAGGCCAGAATTAGACAATAAGAATAGGTAAGATGTAATCTTCAAAAATACAAGATGAAGCCAGGTGTGGTGGCATGTGACTAATCCCAGCTACTCGGCAGGCTGAGGTGCAAAGATCCTTGAGCCCAGGGATTCAAGTACAGCC
Organism: Eulemur rufifrons; assembly: GCF_041146395.1. Taxonomy (NCBI): domain Eukaryota; kingdom Metazoa; phylum Chordata; class Mammalia; order Primates; family Lemuridae; genus Eulemur; species Eulemur rufifrons. Next base: position 22,282,297 of record NC_090990.1, read on the forward strand.
TGGGCAACATAGTGGGACTCACTCGCTCTCACAGACATACTCTCTCTCTGTGATGAAATTGTTAGATATCATTTTAGGTATTATTTCCCTTGGTTTTCTAACTTACAGCCTTTCTGTTTCCTTCATTCTTATGTGTAGGTTCAGTGGTCACCTCACAATGAGACTATTTTGGCTTCTAGTGGTACTGATCGCAGACTGAATGTCTGGGATTTAAGGTAACCCTTGTATTAGTTACTCTTTCCATGGAATTTTTTCCTTTGACTTTATAAAGGTAGTTACTGAGGGTAAATCTCTTTTAACTTTTAAAATGATCTTTCTGTGCTAGTAAAATTGGAGAGGAACAATCCCCAGAAGATGCAGAAGATGGGCCACCAGAGTTGTTGGTATGTTACAAGCACTGAGCAGTATTGAAACAGTCTGTAATGTCCTATATCTGCATTTCTTATCTCTGTTTCCTTCCCTCTTTCAGTTTATTCATGGTGGTCACACTGCCAAGATATCTGATTTCTCCTGGAATCCCAATGAACCTTGGGTGATTTGTTCTGTATCAGAAGACAATATCATGCAAGTGTGGCAGATGGTGAGTGTTTGGTCTTTTGTTTGGGAGAGGTTAGATAAATGAGACAGTCATTTTATGTTTGTATGTTTCATGAATACAGAATACAACCGTCATCTCTGGTCAGTTTGCTGTCAGTTGTGACTTTAGTGCTTGTCTGCACATGATCATTTTCAACTGCTGGCTCTTTACCTTTATCTGGTTGACTGGTATTTTAAAACTCAGCTAAACAAAAGTAATCTTCTCTCCCACTTCTCCTTTCTCAAACCCTTTCCTCCTCCTGATTTTCCTTTTTCTCTATGGCCTAGTGAGCTGGTATTTGCCCAGCTAACCACACTTGAAAATTCAGGAGTTCCCACGTCTATTCACCTCTAGGTCTAGATCACTTACCAGATTTTATATCATCTACCTCTGTGATGTTTCTCACATCTTTCCTCATCTTACAGATGGAAACATACATATCCAAAGGAAGTATAGTGCATCAAATACTACCATTTTGGCACATGCCTATAGTCCCAGTTACTCAAGAGGCTGAGGCAGGAGGATTGCTTGAGCGTAGGAGTTTGAGCTTGCAGTGAGCTATGATGATGCCACTGCACTCAAGCCCAGGCAGCCAAGTTGAGACCCTGTCGGAAAAGAAAAGAAAATACTACCATTTCTCCATGAAACCTATTTAGATTTCAAAAACATTGCCGGCCGGGCGTGGTGGCTCACGCCTGTAATCCTAGCACTCTGGGAGGCCGAGGTGGGCGGATCGTTTGAGCTCAGGAGTTCGAGACCAGCCTGAGCAAGAGTGAGACCCCATCTCTACTAAAAATAGAAAGAAATTATATGGACAGCTAAAAAAATATATATAGAGAAAAAATTAGCCGGGCATGGTGGCGCATGCCTGTAGTCCCAGCTACTCGGGAGGCTGAGACAGGAGGATCCTTTGAGCTCAGAAGTTTGAGGTTGCTGTGAGCTAGGCTGACGCCACGGCACTCACTCTAGCCTGGGCAACAGAGTGAGACTCTGTCTCAAAAAAAAAAAAAAAAAAACATTGCCTACCTCTATCCTAGTTTAAGGTGATTACCCTTCTTTGAATATTCAGAGAACTTAGAATTTAATAAAAATAACTAATGTTTAATGTACACTAATACAAAGAACAATTGCATTCTGCAGCTGGATGGTTATGGTTACACAACAAATGTCAGTGTACTTAATACACTGAACTGTACATCTAAAATGGCTGGGATGGTGAGTTTTATATTATGTGTATTTTACCACTTTTTTTTTAATAATTGCATAACTTTTGAATGATGCTAGTCTGATAAATGAAAATAAATCAGTAGAAACTTTTGTTGTCTCAGGGTAGATCTTGAGCCAGGAAGAAGCTCCAGGGGAAAGTTTTTGACTCAACGTGAGAAGGAATGTTTTAATCTGAACTTTGTTAAAATTAACAGCACTATTAATTGAAGATACAGAAGTAAAATGAGGCTGGGGCTGATGACTTATGCCTATAATCCTAGCACTTTGTGGAGCTAGGTGGGAGGATCACTTGAAGTGATCAAGACCAGCCTGAGCAGCAACATAGTGAAGACCTTGTTTCTACCAAAAAAAAAATTAGCCAGGCATGGTGGCTCACACCTATAATCCTAGCATTTTGGGAGGTCGAGGTGGGAGGATCACTTGAGCTCGGGAGTTCAAGAATAGCCTGAGTAAGAGCAAGACCCTGTCTCTACAAAAATAGAAAAATTAGCAAGACATGATGGTGTGTGCCTGTGGTCCCAGCTGCTTGAGAGACTGAGGCAGGAGGATTGTTTGAGCCCAGGAGTTTGAGGTTGCAGTGAGCTATGATGATGCCACTGCACTCTAGCCCAGGCAACACGGTGAGACACTATCTCAAAAAAAAAAAGGCTGCCTTGGATAGCCTGTCAGTTAAAGGTATTTTAGTAGTTCCTGTGGGAATGTTGTAGGAGTTTAAACTAAATCCCTTCCAAGGCCATTGTCTCCATTCCAGATTGTTAGTTTATTCAGTCTTTTTGTAATTGTTACAGTATTAATATAATAAAAAGTAAATATTTGGTCTTTGTCTCTGTTCTTGACACAGAACTTCTAAAAAACCTTTGGAATTTCCAGAGTGATAGGAGTGTCACTCATAATGATCCCCTTTGGAACACACCTGAGTTTATTCTACTGTAGTGACTGGTGGGGCCCCTAGATAGCCTCATGGTAGAGCTGGTCATCAGAAAGACCAACACTTGTTTAGAGGATTGGAGCTTTCCAGTCTCATTCACCAACCTTGGGGGTAAGGGGTTGGAGATTGAGCCCTATAAAAACTCTTAATTTGATAAATTTCTAGGTTGGTGAACACCTTGGCTTGCTGGGAAGGTAGCATACCAGGAGACTTCAAGGGAGCTCTGTACCCCCTCCCTATCTAACCCTGTGCATCTCTTTCATTTGGTTCTTCAGTTGCCTCTTTTATGATAAAACCCAGTAATAGTAAAATGCATTCCTTAGTTCTGTCAGTCATTCCAGCAAATTATCAAACCTGAGGATGGTGTCCTGGCAACTCCTAAACATGTATCCAAGTTGGATGGACATGCATGGGTAGCTTAGGTACCCGGTACTTGCAACTGGCTTCTGAATGTGAGGGCGGTCTTGTCTGATCCTAACTTCAGGCAGTCAGTATCAGAATAGGATTGAGTTGTTGGACACCCAGTTGGTGTTTGGAGAAAAGACAACACACAAGTGGTATAAGAGGTGGTGCCAGGAAACATCACGAAGTTGTATGCATTCCTAATCTCTAGTCAGATCACAAGCTCTTTAAAGACAAGACTGTCCCATCCTGTGCAGCAGATAGCGTAGTGATTTGTGCACAGTAGGTGCTAAGAACAGTGCATTTTCCTCCAGTGAAAATGGTTTCTCTATTTAGGATTATGCCTTTTGATGTAGATATTCCATCAAGTAGCAGAAATAGGGTTTATTTTATACAAGAGTAGGGGTTTTTTATTGTTTTTTTTTTTAGAGATAGGGTCTCACTGTCACCCAGACGGGAGTGCACTGGCAGAATCCTGGCTCACTGCAGCGTGGAACTCCTGGGCTCAAGCGATCCTCTAACCTTGATTTCCCAGAATGCTGGGATTACAGGCATGAGCTACTGCCCCCCGCCCAGTTTTTTTAAAGATATTTATAAATTGAGATTTGGAACAAATGGTTTGGGTGGTTTCTAAGTATACAATTCAGTGGTTTTCAGTATATTCACAGTTGTGTAACCATCACCACAGTCAATTTGAGAGCATTTTCGTGACCCCAAAAAGAAACCCATTAGCCATCAATTCCTATTTTTCTCATAGTCCCCCCCAGTCCCAGGCAACCACCAATCTACTTTCTCTATGGATTTGCCTATTCTGGACATCTTATATAAATAGAATCATACAATATGAGACTAGCTTCCCTTTTTATTGCTAAATAATACTCCGTTGTATGGCTGTATCCTTTATCTGTTCATCAGTTGATGGACATTTGAATTTTTTTTACTTCTTGGCTATTATTAATAACATCTGGTTAAAGGACTTGAGAATGTTGGTTGTCAAGACAAATGATATCCAAATTTTAATTTTGTGGGAATGTCCTAATCCAGAGGCCTGTGGACCAGCTGCCTATTTTCATTGAGTACAGCCATACTAATTCTTGATTCATGCCCACTATAGCTGGCTACTTTCGTCCTCCAACGGCAGAGTTGAATAGGTGAAACACAGACTATATGGCCCATAAGCCATAGAGTAAAAATACTTAAATGTCTGGCCCCCTGGCCTGATCTGTTGTTGAAACCTTGACTTCAATAAGTAGAGTTCATGTTTACTAAATACCCTGTTCTCTTTTTCTTGTTTTGGGGCAGGCAGAGAACATTTATAATGATGAAGACCCTGAAGGAAGCGTGGATCCAGAAGGACAAGGGTCCTAGACATGTCTGCATTTCTTGTGATTTTTAGGCTCCCCTTTTTTTCCTCTCAACCCTGAGATTGATTAACACTGGTTTTGAGACACACAGACTTTGTTCGGCTATCCCTCTATATAATAGGTACCACCAACAATGCTGTTAGCCCAAACAGTGGGTGTTTTCTAAATATTAACTGGGGGACTTGATTCAGCAAAGCCACAGGCTTAAATTTTCTTCAGGAATTTTCTAGTAACAAACCCAGGTCTATAAGTAGCCACAGAAAGGGGAGTATTCTGTGTGATTATTTTTCTTCTTATGCTATATCCCCAAGTTTTTCAGACTCATTTAAGTAAAGGCTAGAGAGTAAGGAATAGAGCCAAATGAGGTAGGTGTCTGAGCCATGAAGTATAAATATTGCAAGGTTTCATTTTTATTCAGGAAATAGGGGAGATTCAAGTCATAGATTCCTACTCTAGAATCTTCACACCTGACTTTCCAGGATGCACATTTTCCTATGTAGACCAGTCTCAGTTTCTTAAGTCAAAACTACACGTTCCTCTTTCCCCATATATTTTTGCTCGTTAGTGTATTTCTTGAGCTGTTTTCATATTGTTTCTTTCCTTTCTGTGAAATGGTTTTTGTTTTGTTTTTTAAACTTGGGACCACCAAGTTGTAAAGATGTATGTTTTTACCTGACAGTTACCATAGGTAGACTGTCAAGTTGAGAAGAGTGAATCAATAACTTGTATTTGTTTTTAAAATTAAATTAATCCTTGATAAGAGTTGCTTTTTTTTTAGGAGTTAGCCCTTGACCACTAGTTTGATGCCATCTCCATTTTGGGTGACCTGTTTCACCAGCAGGCCTGTTACTCTCCATGACTAACTGTGTAAGTGCTTAAAATGGAATAAATTGCTTTTCTACATAACCCCATGCTGATGGGTTTTATTTAGTATATAACGTCCATCAAACACCAGTCTGGCTTCTAGAAAGAGTTCAAATGACAGTTATTTTCCGTGGTCTTTGACTGTCAGAAGCAGAATTAAATATAATAGACCCACCCAGAGCTATAGAAAAGACCTTTACTCTTTCCCAGGAAAAGTGAAAGACATAAAACACTGAATCAGAGGTGGCGTGGATTAGTCTTTGATAAAATAACATGTTTTTGAAGTCTATCCCTAGAGAACATGGATTTTTCAAATGTGTCAAAGGCAGTGTGGTAGAGAGAATTTAAGGCAAAATTTAAATTTGGAAAAGGTGCTTGAACCTTTTCTCAGAGAGAGGTTGAATCTCCCCAGTACGTTTTTCACTGGGGCCTGTACTTAGAGGTTAGAATTAATAGGCCCTGAAAGCCTTTATCACCAAGTGCCATAACCAGATAAAATACCTGGTTCTTTCTAAACAGTTTGTGGTTTTGGTTTTTTTTTTTTTTAAACCAAGTAAATCAGTCTGACCCAAAATCACTTCCATGAGGTAAGATCTTTGGGGGAAATCTGAATAGCCTTAACTATTAGGTTCCAATCTGGATTGGTTCCTTATCTCCAAGTCTAGTTATAGAGTATAGTGAAAATTATCTTGACACAATTTTAAGAGTAAACTGAGTCAGCATGGCCTTTAAGAAAAAGTAAATTTTGTAAAAGGATTCATTTAAAATCTAACACCCGTGGCACAAAAGAATTCAAATTGTAAACCCATGTAATGAAAATTGGCTGCCTTTTTGACCCCACCTGTCCTCCCCCAAAAATGTTTTTAGTTTGGGTCATGACAAGGCAAGATACATTTTTCATAATACTTCAGGTTGTGTCCATACATTCATCCTTTACTCAGCGTATACGTGAGGGTTGCTGCTGGAAGACAGGAGGCTCATTTTTCCTTTCCTCAGTGCATTGAGATCAGTACCAGCAGCATATGAAATAGAATCCAGCTAGCGTTGACTGGTGTTCTGCCTCCAGCCAACTCTAGAATCTGTTTAAGCGAGTCAGCCAGTATCTGCAACTTTCACAGGATGAATTGCTTGCCAAGTCTCTGGCACTCCTTTGTCTGTCTGGAGGAAAGTATGTCCAAAGGGCACTTAGTGATCCTTTGCTAAGAAGGTTTTTTTTGTTGTTTCTGGGTTACAGATTTGGCCATATATTTCTAAACAGCCCCTGTAAAGTTAGAGAAAAAAGAATAAGTTTATAGTTTCTGCAACTTGAAATAATACAGTAGGTTTATAACAATGAACTTCTGAGGTTTAGTTAGTGCAGGCTATGTTGAGGAGAGATTGCTACAGTGTGATTTATATATGATCAGGGATGACTTTTCCCCAGCAAATATTTGGGTGCCTCCTATTTGCAAAACAGAATGACTGATAACCTGTGTGATAGTGTTGAGAAGGGATAGTTAAAATTTTTCTCATTGTCTTTTCCCTAGTGTACTTTTAGTCTGATCCACAGACAGGATTTAGCAGATCACTGTCCTTAGTTACAAGGTTATAATAATCTCTCAAACATTAAACATAGTCGGTTATACTTGGATATAGTATAAGAAAATCCAAGAAAGTTAAGAAAAGCATCAGTTAAAATAGTTATTTGTGAGTTTGTATCCAAGATTTAAGTTTAGGAAATGAAGACTAAAATTTATGGGCATCTATATGATACACAACTTGACACATCCTTTTATCCTTAGTTTCTTTAAGGGAATAATATAAAAGACTTTATGTGAGAACATAATGATAAAACACTGCAGAAAGGATCCTGAAGAGTTCATTGCTCATTTGCTAGGCGCTAAAAGTAAGTCTGCGTGAAATACGCACAGCTTCCTCGCTTCTCCCCAAAACCCAGCCTTTGAATATTTCATAAGGAAACTAATGGCTAGATATGTTGATTGTGACTTGTCATTAGGCACACATTTAAGTTTTTTTTAAAAAGGCATTAATTAGTATTAAGTTAGGAAAGCAGTGACAATGCAAGCACCACTCTCCCACAAAGATCACCTTGAGACTGTGTCTCGATTCCACCTGCCTGAGGAGTGGGAGCATCAGCCTGTTCCAGGCTCTTGGGTAGCATAGCCCTTTAAAAAAAGAGAGCCATTTTCCATCTGCTCATGGATGAGCACAATTTGAAAATAATTTCCCAAATCTTTTTTGTTTTTCACTGTTTAAGCGAAATTTTCTCTGAGCCCTCCCCACCATCATCTCAGCCAGTGTTAGATGAGATTTGGGTAGGGGCCAGAACTGACTTATAGGTTGAGAGCTCTTCAGCAAGACTGATCCTTAGCTGCTCCATCTCTTTATTCTTCTGTTGCTGGAGTTGAACCCCACTTCTTAACTGCCTCTTTCGTTCTTCCATTTCCTCCAGCTGTTCCTGCATGAGGTGGGCAAGAACATTTCTAATGAGCCAAACAATAAAAATCTGACATTGTCCGTTATAGCTTCTAAAGCACTTTTTTGTACATTGTTTAATCTTCCTAACAGTATCGAGGCTGGCGAATATCTTTATATCATGGGTTAGGAAACTGATACTACAAGGTTATTATCATGGACAAAAAAGTGACAATGCTTTTGAAAATGGTGACCTGAAAGGAGTCTTGTCTGTTAACCATTGCTTCCTTAATAGAATCCTGGGAGGGTGAATGGGTACTCAGAGGGAGGTTTTAGTTTCATGGTCTTAGTGCCGTTGGGAAGGATTTTGGTCCTTCAGTTGGTGACCTGAGAATTTCATACGCTTCTTCTATATGCGTGTTTCCACCAAGAGAATGGTAGTTTTTATAATACAGTACTAACAAGTTAAACAATTTAAGTTGAAAGAAACCAAGTCTTTATGGAAGCAATTATTCTTAAATATTGGCTAGAATTCTAGAAGAGTTGTATAACTGACGGAAGTCCATGTTTAGAAGATCATTAGGTTGTTAGTCTGTAGGAAAAGTTTTTGTGTCTGAAGCTTCTTGGAGTCAGATACCTCTACTTAGTATTTAGTATACCTTAATATATGCAAATAGATGCTTTATCAGTGAAGATGATGACTATCATAATTTCCTGCATCCTTTTTTCTTTACACAAAAAGACTGAATTTGTTCAAAAGTTATAAATTGGAAGATGAAGATGCTATGCCCAGGAAGCCCTTAGATTACTATTATTCTGCCAAAACCAGGCAGGGATGCATTCTGTAAATTGTCTCTGCCTAGGATTAATGCCTGAGGAATAAGGTAAGGAAGATGTCAGAAGTCCTCTCTGGCTTAGCCGGCTAAGGATCTAAATAATCTGTTCTCTGAGTCATCCTTGATATTGGACCTATGGCACATCCGTCTGAATGTGTTTGGTACGCTGGCTGAATCTCAGCTTTCATCAACATTGTCCACAGGCCTTTTAGTGCCCAGTCATGCCTTGACACCACACAGAGAGACGCAGCCTTACTGCCTAAGAGTGTGTCATCTGAAGGGAGGCGTCTGCATACTGCTGTCCCAATTTCCTAGACTTCACTATCTAGCAAACCTGTTTTGGTGAGGCACAAAAGTACACGTTGGGGAACGTGGTCTGCGCCATCAGTGTGATGGGGTAAAAAGCTGTGACGGGGTAAAACAGCCTCGCTGAGACGAAGGAAGGGCTGCTACAGGGGCAGTGAGCTCAATCTCCAGTCTTAATCCGCTGTACTACACCACTCGGTTAACTTTCCAAAAACTGTTTTATCTCAAAATCCTTAAAGGCTTTCTGCTTTCTGGAGTGACATTCAGACCCCCCTAGTTTGACCCCTACCGTCAGCTGGAAACTCCATTACTCTTCCATGTGAACATTTTCCTCTAGCCGCGCACTGTCCAGCACAGGAGCCACTGGTCACGAATGTGGCTATTGAGCATTTGAGGTGTGGCTAGTCTGAATTGAGATGTGCTGTAAGTGTCATACACACAGCAAATTTCTAAAACTTAGCACAAGCACAAAAGAAGTAAAATACCTCAACTTTTGATGTTGATTACATGTTGAAATAATATTTCATATATGCTGGGTTAAACAAAATATATTAAAGCGAATTTCACCTGTTTCTTATTTTCTTAATGTTGCTATTAGAAAATTTAAAACGACATCTGTGGCTTGCATGCTGCTTACTTACACTGGACAGCGCTCCTCTAGCCTGACCAACTCACAAATCCTTGTGCCTTTGCTCCTGCCACTTCTCTCACCTAGACTGCCTGACCCTTGTGTTCTGCCTTCCCCCACCTACATACCAATTACCCAGGGGCCACTGCATGTCTGTCTGCAGTGGCCCCAAAACCACATTTGATCTCTAGTAGCACTTTTATTGGTGATACTCCTGATTTAATTTTCTACTCGGTACTACTTAGGCTGAAGACAGAAAAGCTAACTTCACCTCAAGAGAGGGGGAATGGCTAGAACAATAATAAGTGACAGGTGCTGTAGAAACAGGACAGAGGCCAGGCTCGGTGACTCATGCCTGCAATCCTAGCACTCTGGGAGGCCCAGGCAGAAATATCGCTTGAGTTCAGGAGTTTAAGACCAGTAAGAGCAAGACCCTGTCTCTACTAAAAATAGAAAAATTAGCTTGGGCATTGGTGCCTGCCTCTAGTCCCAGCTACTCAGGAGGCTGAGGCAGGAGGATCCCTTGAGCCCAGGAGTTTGCAGTTGCAGTGAGCTATGATGATACCACTGCACTCTACTCTGGGCAAGATGACAAAAAAAAAAAAAAAAAAGCTGGGCACCATGGCTCACACCTGTAATCCTAGCATTCGGGGAAGCCAAGGTGGTAGGATCACTTGAGGTCAGGAGTGCAAGACCCCATCTCTACTAAAAATAGAAAAAAAATTAGCCAAGTGTTGGGGCGCATGCCTGCAGTCCCAACTACTTGGGAGGCTGAGGCAGGAGAATTGCTTGAGCCCAGGAGTCTGAGGTTGCTGTGAGCTAGGCTGATGCCACGGCACTCTACCCAAAGCAACAGAGTGAGACTCGGTCTCAAAAAAAGGGGGGAGGTATCACACACTAAAGATGTTAGGGACTTTACAGGAAGAAATAAAATGGGTTTAAAGGACAAATAAGAGATAAGTAATAAAGAGGGAAAGGAGGTCTAGTCAATGTACAGGTATGGAACTGTGGGAAAGTGGGCTCACTGGAGCTGCAGGTACTTTGGGATGGCTGAAGCACAGGTGGCTGTGAGGAGGGGGAAGGGAGGAAGGGTCTTAGCATCTACTTTCTTACATTGCTACCTTTTATTCATGTCTAACTCCCTATCAGACTGTAGGTTCCTGGTTCTAAGTACGCCCAGCACCCTACACATGATATGAAGTGTTAAAATATTAACTAGTTTCATGCAACCCTATGATGTGGGAATATTAATCCCACTTTACACATGAGAGAGCTGAGCCACAGAGGTTAAGTAATTTCTCCAAAGTTGCTACGTAAGTAATGGAGCCAGGATGTTGCCTTCGTAAATACAGGCTTCGTGGTTTTCAAACTTTTCTGTGAAACCCCAGGAGGAAGCCAAATTGGAGTGCCCTTGCTGCTGCTGTTCAGCTAGAGAATAATGCCACTTTTATCTGTTTTATATACTGGCATTTCTTATAAAATTCTGTTTTGGGGAAAGTATCCATGGCTTTAGAGAAAGCCTTTTTGAAAACCACCGGCTAAAGAAAACCATTTAGAATCTGGTCCCAACCTCCCATTCTAGCCTCATCTGTCTACATCTCACATTCCTTATGATTCAGCCATATTGTACTCACTTCCCAAAACAACATCTTTTTGTGTTTTCATGCTTTTGTAGGTGCTATTCCCTCTACCTGGAATCCCTCTCCCTTACCTGCCCAATGGATTCATTCTTCAAGGCTCAGTTCCAGCATCTTGTAGTGGTTGAGATGAGACATCAGCCAGATTGCTCAGGGTTATATCCTTGCTCCTTCACTCCCAAGCTATATAACCCTGGACAAATAACTTCGCTTTCTCACCGCTGTTTTCTCATGTTTCAAACACCTAATACCTCTACATCACAGAGATGTAAGGATTAAGTGAATTATGTGTAAAGAACTTGAAGTACATACTATTGTTAATCCTCAATGAAATTTTCCCTTGTTTCGTGTTTCATTGGTACAGTACCTTATTCCTACAATTAACAGTGCTCATCACATTCAAATATATTATTTCATTGATTCTAAGACTTTTCCACATTTTAACATCTCAGATCAGGATGCATCTTAAAAATCAACAGTGCTTAGATTTTTTTAAATATGTTCATTTCTGCCAGGCACAATGGCTCATGCCTCTGTAATCCTAGCACTTTGGGAAACCAAGGTGGAAGGATCACTTGAGGCCAGGAGTTCGAGACCAGCCTGAATAAGGCAAGACCCCATCTCTACAAAAAAAAAAGAAGAAAAATTAGCTGGGTGTGCACCTGTAGTCCCAGCTACTCGGCACCCTGAGACAGGTATCACTTGAGCCCAGGAGTTTCCAAGGTTGCAGTGAGCTATGATGAGGCCACTGTACCCCAGCCTAGGTGGCAAGAGTGAGACTCTGTCTAAAAACAAAAAGTTCATTTTAGCTGGTATCCTTGGACTGCAGCCTGTTTGAGGGAAGAAGCATGCATGAGCGCACACACACACAATTTCTCATCTCTGTTGCCAGCACATAGCTCACTGCCTGGCACACAGTAAGTAGGCACTTAGAAACTATGCTGAATGAATAGACAATGAAGGTAATGACAGAGGCAGACCTAGTAAGAATGGAGTGCAGCCTAAAGATTAAAAGGGCACCCGTGTAATCAGATGAATAGGAGACCTTTGGCAAACAGTTTAGGAAGCCATTTCAGAAAGAAGGATTAGGTCCTTCTGACCTTGATTCCTACTTTAATTATGGTATAACAATAGGAGAAGCTCATATCAAGAGTGTGTTTCATAGTAGCTGGGTGCAGTGGCACACCTATAGTCCCAGCTACTCGAGAGGATGAGGCAGGAGGATTGCTTGAGCCCAGGAGTTTGAACTATGGTGTGCTATGATTGCGTCTGTGAATAGCTACTGCACCCCAACCTGGGTCAACATAGTGATACCCTTCTTTAAAAAAAAGTGTTTCATAGACTAGTCCTGGGAAAATGCACAAATCATCAAATCTGAAACTAACCCAGTACATCGCTGGAAATCACTGGGTAAAATAATTCTACAACTCTGGTACTGTGTCAGAAAACGAATCCAGAGAATTCCTTATTCATGGCATCACAATCCTGGTTATCTTTTTTTTGGTGTGGGGAGACAGAGTCTTACTCTGTCACCCCAGCTAGGGTGCAGTGGTATCATCATAGCTCACTGCAGCCTCAAACTTCTGGGCTCAAGTGATCCTCCTGCCTCGGCCTCCCAGAGTGCTAGGATTACAGGCAGGAGCCACCGCACCAGCCCATCCTAGTTATCTTTTCCTGGAATCTCAGCCTACTTTGACTTCTCACTTCTCTGCCCCATCCATTCAGACACTAAGCTTATTATTCTGCATTTGTTCTTGCATCCTTCCTCTTCCTTTTTTTTTTTTTTTTTTTGTGACAGAGTCTCACTCTGTCCCCTGGGCTAGAGTGCCATGGCGTCAGCCTAGTTCACAGCAACCTCAAACTCCTGGGCTCAAGCGATCCTCCTGCCTCAGCCTCCTAGTAGCTGGGACTACAGGCATGTGCCACCATGCCCGACTAATTTTTTTCTATATATCTTTAGTTGTCCAGCTAATTTCTTCTTATTTTTTTAGTAGAGACGGGATCTTGCTCTTGCTCAGGCTGGTCTTGAACTCCTGAGCTCAAATGATCCGCCCACCTTGGCCTCCCACAGTGCTAGGATTACAGGTGTGAGCCACTGCCTACAGGCCCTTCCCCTTCCTTTTCTTCCCACAACCATTATTATCTCTTACCTAGAGTAGCTTCCTAATTAGTCTCCCTTGCTCTGGGTCTCTAGCCCATTTTACACACTGCCACCAGTACTTTCTAAAAGTAGAGAGCCAATCCTGTTACTCCCTTGACTAAATAACTTTAATGATGCAACTGATTGCTGAATAAAGTCCAAACTCCACTAGTTTGGATTTCAAAGTACAATGTGATCTGCCCCAACCTACCTTTACAGTTCAGCTTAACTTTAACAGCAGGCCGGGCGTGGTGGCTCATGCCTATAATCCTAGCATTCTGGGAGGCCGAAGCCGGAGGAAGATCGCTTGAGCTCAGGAGTTCGGGACCAGCCTGAGCAAGAGCGAGACCTCGTCTCTACTAAAAATAGAAAAATTAGCCAGGCATGGTGGCTCATGTCTGTAGTCCCAGCTAATCAGGAGGCTGAGGCAGGAGGATCCCTTGAGCCCAGGAGTTTGAGGGTGCTGTGAGCTACGATAACACCAGTGGACTCGACTCAGGGTGACAGAGTGACAGTCTGTCAAAAAAAAAAAACTTTAACAGCTTTCCATCTTTCATCTGCAGCCAGATTCCTAATGTCAGATATGTTGGGTTAAATAAAATACATTAAAATTACTTTTACTGGCCAGGCATGGTGGCTCACACCTGTAATCTTAGCACTCTGAGAGGCCGAGGCAGGAGGATCACTCAAGGTCAGGAGTTCAAGATGAGCCTGAGCAAGAATGAGACCCCGTGTCTACTAAAAATAGAAGGAAATTAGCTGGACAACTAAAAATATATAGAAAAAATTAGCCGGGCATGGTGGCGCATGCCTGTAGTCCCAGCTACACGGGAGGCTGAGGCAGAAGGATCACTTCAGCCCAGGAGTTTGAGGTTGCTATGAACTAGGCTGATGCCACGGCACTCTAGCCCAGGCCATAGAGCAAGACTCTGTCTCAAAAAAAAAAAAAAAAAATTACTTTTACCTATTTCTTTTTTTTTGTTTTTGTTTTTGTTTTTGGAGACAGAGTCTCACTCTGTCACCCTGGGTAGAGTGCAGTAGCATCATCATAGTTCACTGCAACCTCAAACTCTTGGGCTCAAGGGATCCTACTGCCTCAGCCTCCTGAGTAGCTGGGACTATGGGCGTGAGCTACCATGCCCGGCTAATTTTCTATTTTTTGTAGAGATGGGGGTCTTTCACTCTTGCTCAGGCTGGTCTCGAACTCCTGAACTCAATTGATCTTCCTACCTTGGCCTCTCAGAGTGCTAGGATTACAGGTGTGAGCCACTGTGCCTAGCTTTTACTTTTTTTTTTTTTTTTTTTGAGACAGAGTCTCACTCTGTTGCCCAGGCTAGAGTGCCGTGGTGTTAGCCTAGCTCACAGCAACCTCAAACTCCTGGGCTCAAGCAATCCTTCTGCCTCAGCCTCCCAAGTAGCTGGGACTACAGGCTAATTTTTTTTCTATATATTTTTGTTGTCCAGCTAATTTCTTTCTATTTTTAGTAGAGACGGGGTCTCACTCTTGCTCAGGCTGGTCTCGAACTCCTGAGCTCAAACTGATCCACCCGCCTCAGCCTCCCAGAGTGCTAGGATTACCGGCATGAGCCACCTCACCCGGCCCTTCTTTACTTTTTTGATGTGGCTTACATTATATTTCTGTTGGACAGCACAATAACTAGCTCAAATTCCACCTCTTCTTCCACGAAAATTTCTCTGATTTAACCAATGGCTAAAAATAATTTGATTATCCCATAACTCTCTTACCGGCACCTCTCTTAAATCACATATTACTTTCTACCCTGACTTAGAGTTATTAATGTCTATTTGAGTATTAGCTGTTAAGGACAGTATTTATACTAAATAAGTAAGTGCCCTTTCACTAGACTGAACCAATAAAAAAAATGGGGGGAGGATGTTGGATGGTAAGAGTATGCATAGTTTGAAAACATTCAATATTATGACAAACTCCCACTGTATTTTCTTTTTTTTTTCCTTTCTTTTTTTTTTTTTTTTTAAGAGCCAGAGTCTTGCTCTGTTATCCTGGCTGAAGTGCAGTGGCACAACCATAGCTCATGGCAGCCTCCAACTCCTGGGCTCAATCCTCCCACCTCAGCCTCCCAAAGCACTAGGATTACAGGCATGAGCCACTGTGCCCAGTCTCACTGTTTTCATATTACAGATGACAGAAAGCTTGACAAAGTTTTCAGGGAAGTGAATGGAGCCATTTCAACAGGGGACCCATCCCCTTAAGGGTATATCCAAATCTCTGGGAGTCACCAGAGTTCCACGGAGTGCAGGGAGGAGGGGTGAATGAATAGCCCTCGGTGCTGAAGCTCCTCACTCTGAAGAGCAGCTCCTCCAGGCAGCCTTTGACTTTAGCCCTCCTGAGAGAGGCAGCATGAGGAAGAGATGCTCCTTAGAAGATAATCCCCAGCCCTGGGGGTTGGAGGAGGAGGGGTGAGGAGGCTGAGGGTTTTTAGTTTCAACCTAGATTTTTTTCAGCTCCTTATCCACATTCAACTTCTGCATGGTCCAATTTTATTCTTGAGGACACCTGGACCAGAGGGTTGGGGGCAGGAGCAGAACTCTAACGGTTCCTTTCCCATTTTATACAGCTACAGCTGTCCTTGCTCCAAGCCAAAGCCACCTCCTACAGACTTACGTGTCCATAAAAGCGCCCCTTTTCACTCTGGGGTTTCATAAAGTGTCCTAGTGCAAATCTTCTCAGTTCCTGGGTTACCAGGAAAGAGCCTGTGCTGGAGATTGATAACCCCTTGGAACAAATCCCCTAAACCACTTTCTCTGTGTGGAATGCTCCCTTTTCTCTGCCACCACCCTTTTTTCCAGCCACATTGGCCTCCCCAAGGAGCTTTGCCTGCACCTTTGAGCCAGAGCTGGGCTGCCCTCGCTTGCTCCACTTGGTTTTTTTCTCCTTAGCTTTTCCTTGATTCCGCAAAACCACATTCCACTCAACTCATGACTTATCCTACACAGCTTTTCCCAAAGCACAGCAACTCTTGATCCACTGCATCCCACCTTGACCCAGATTTCTGCTCCATAGAAACCAGGTACAGAGCCAAAGAGGAGGGGGCAACAGAATGATGAATCTGTGTGACAGCCCCCAGCCACCACCCTGCTCTTCCTGATGACAGTCGTTTATTCACAGTGCTCTGTTTCAGGGGAAGAACCATTTTCTTCAAAATCTGGATTTGAGAGGCTTTAGCCTCAGGGACACAGGACACTGTGGAAGGCAAGGATGAGATTCAGGTTTAAAATAGGAGCTGTAAGTGAATGCTTGGAAAATTGATGATGGGACACCGCCCCCCCCCCCCCCCCCCCCCCCCGCAGCCTTCCTTGCCCTCTGCCTAGAACACTGGAAGTCAGGGATATTACTCCTGCTCAAGCGGATGGAAAATTCATCCTTGGACGAACTGTGAGTCCCCGGAGAAAACACCTTCAGACATTTTCCCAAAGGAAAAATCAACTTCCTGCTGCTTTATCATGTCCTGAAGCCTGCCACTCAGCAAGCTCTGTCCCTGCTCACAAGATGGCCAGCCAATTTGAAGACCTTTATAATGGGTAAATATGGACACACCTTTGAGGACAGCTTTCAACATGAGAGGCTGAAACTAGCATTATCTCTAGAAGAGACACCTGCAGGGTAAGAAGAAAAATATTTGGAAAAAGACTATCTGGGAGGGCACAGATTTTTAAGTTTATCCAAAGGAACACAAGTTTCAAAAGACAAAAATATTGCCTAAAGCATCACACTTCTCTGAGTGCCCAGCAGCACTTAACTCAGCACTTAACCGAGGTGTACTCTGAGCCATGAGTGGCACAGAATAAAACAGAGATAAATAAAACATACTCCTTACCTTCTGCAAGCTCACAGTCTGTGGGAGAGACGACGTAATTGTTTATGCATTTCGTGTTTATATCCCACTATGTTCTAAAAAGGGATTAGAACAGCTCACACTTAATCAGAAATAATTTGAATACAAGGAAGATGGTGGTAAATGCACAAAAAAGGAAAATGAAGAGTAGAGATTTACAGATTTCATCCTAGTCTCAAAACTGGAAGACTTTAAGGCAGAGATTGGATAGGTGGGACTTGCAGGATAAATGTGGGGTGGAGAGAAGAGAATGGAGTCATTCCATCTCGCCTCATTCCCTGCTGCTCTATATATACCCAAGTGTGACTCACTATCCAGTTAGAAGTAGAAAATGGTTTCTCGGAAAGAGCACTGAAATATTTGGGGTTGGGTAGACCAGAGTTCAAACTACTACAACTCGCTGAGCCTCAGTTTCCTCGCATGAAAAATGAGAATACTGAACTTGCAGGATTAATGCAAAGAACACATAACGGGTGTAAAAATGCTTTGCAAACTAAGAGTGTGGATGACTTTCAACACCTACCACAGGCCCGAATGAATGAAGAATGGAGGCAAGAAGTGAGTGAATGGCCCCAAAGAACAAGTTGTCCTTCCTACATGTGACAGTAGCCTTCAGCCCCAAAGACATGGACTCCGGTCACCTTTCCCTTCCCCGGGTTAAAAGACCTCAGTTCCTTTCATGCCCAGCGGGCCTACCCTGTATTGCTGAACCTCCTCATCTCGTTTTTGCCTCACAAGAGCGATCTGGTCCTCCAGGTTCCTGTTTTGCAGCTGAAGCTGCCGCGCCTCTGCTTGCAAGGGTCTCAGAGCCTCCTTCATCTCCTGGACCTCAGCCTGGGTTTTCTGCAGAGCTTTGGTCCCAGCCTCTTTCCTCTCCAGGAGCCGCAGCAACTGAGGCTCATACTCCTCCTCCAGGCCCTGGCGGCTCTCCGCCATGAGGTTTTCAAACTGGGCAGAGAGTCGCCGGCTCTCCTGGAGAAAGTGCCCATCGCTCTGACTCGGGGGCGCTTCGAGTTGCTGCCGCAGCTGGTCCTTCTGCTTCTGATAGGCCTCCCGCAGCTGGGCCAGTTCCTCCGAGAGCTGGGCTGCCCGAGTAGTCAGCACTTCCCGGAATTCGGCGAACTGAGCCACGTCCTGCTGGCGGCACTCCAGCTGGTATTGGTAGGCCACACACTCCTTCGTCACCTTGAACAGCTTCTGCTTGACCAGCCGGATCTCCTCCCTCAGCCCGTCGCGCTCCAGCTCTGCTTGGGCATGCAGCTTGTAGGCAGCCAGGATGTCCTGATGGACCCGTTGCACCTCCTGCAGGGCCGGTTCCCGGAGCAGCACGAGCTCGTGGATGAGCTGATCCCTCTCCTCTTCCAGCTGGGCCACGGCTTGGACACACTGCTGGAATCGCCCCTCCAGCAATTCCAGGTCCTCTATGCTCAGGTTCTCCTCCGTGCTGGGGCTCGGCTCGGCTCTGAGGCTGTCCTCAGGGTTAGGCTTCTCCTCTCCTGTGACTGTCTCTGCCCCATAAACAATCTGCTCTGGGCTCGTGGGCTTTCCCGGCTCCACAGGCCCCTCCGCAAACTGTACCTCAGCTGGCTCCACAGTTTCCTCCACGTACAGCGTCTCCTCTGCATTCCCAGGCCCCTCCGCTGTCTCATCACCCGGCTGCCTGGTCTCCTCGATGTACAGCGTCTCCTCTGGCTTCTCAGTCTCTTCCACATAGAGTGTCTCGTCAAGGTCACCTGTGTCCTCCAGGTAGAGAATGTCTTCTAGGTTCAAGGTCCCCTCCAAAGATAGAATAACCTCTGGGTTCAAGGTCTCTGCCTCGTTCAGGGATTCAGAGTTCTCCTCAAGAGGAGAATGAGCCTCTGCTCTCGTTTCCCTGCAAGAGAAATGATGGAAAGTGAAAGGACAGGCACAATCCCAGGGTGGTTGGTGACGGGTGCCATTAGCCCCAGGCCGATACTGCATCAGGTTCTCAGATCTCCGGTCACTTGTCTGCTCCCTCCCCGCCACACACAGCACAGTCCACTGTGTGGCTCCCCTGATGACATCCCCACACCACTTCCTAGTCTCTGCTACCTTCAAGGACAGGAAAGTCACCTGAGGCACCACTATTTGTTCCACAGCCATAATAAAATTCTAATGTTGAGGTAAACCCTTCTTCCTTGCAATCTTTACCGCTGGATTCTAGACAATTATGACTTCTTTTTCCTGTAAGTTCCTTAAACACTTAAAGATAACTAACTTATCTTTCGATTATTCCATACATGCCAAGGTTTCCAGTACCCTCCTAATTTGGTCACTTCTGACCAGGCCCCGGATTATCACTGTCTTGGGGAATGGGTATTGAAAGTTGTCCCCGAAGTGTGCTCTGAGCAGTGAAGTCTCTGGACACTACACTGCTGTTGAGGCAGCCAAGGTTTCCTTAGCATTTAGAGCAGCTCCAGCATATTCTTGACAAGTGCTGAGTTTGACTAAAATCCTCAAGACTTTTCCACACCAAATGCTTTTAAGCCACATCTCTTGTTCCTGTAATCCTTCGCCTTGTTAGAATTGGCCCATCCTTCTAGTCTGTCAAAGGCTCTTGAATTCAGATTCTGTCATTCCAACATATGAGCTCCTTGACCCAGCTGCCTATGGCCTGCCACTGAATCAGTTCCTGTTGGGGAAGGCTCTCCTGCTTCTTTGGCCTTCAGATGGCCTGGGTCTTTCCTGTTTCAAATGTACCTTACCTACTTTGGATCTCTGAGCAACTTTTTGAAAATATAAAATACCAAGGAAATAATAAATTAAACCTACTAAGGGCTTACTATGTGCCAGGCCCTATTCTAGATGCTTTATATATATCAACTCATATAGTCCTCACAACAATTCTATGAGGTAGTTACATATATTGTGCCCATTTTATAGATCAGGAAACTAAGATTAAAAGAGATTATCTTATGCAACGAAACTCAGAGAGTGTGTACTGAATTTGAGTGTAGTTTTCAAGAAGCTTCTTTTGTTGTTGAGATATAAAGTATAAATTAAAAGCCACATGTATCAAAGCATTTGATTTATCAGTATTGAAAAGGTTTTAAACTTTTTTTGGGGGGGCGGGGGCCAGGGGACAGGGTCTCACTATGTCACCCAGGCTAGAGTTCAGTGGTGTCATCACAACTCACTGCAACCTCAAACTCCTGGGCTCAAGTGACCCTCCTGCCTCAGCCTCCCAAGTAGCTGGGACTACAGGTGCGTGCCACCAACCCAGCTAATTTTTCTTATTTTTAGTAGAGACGGGGGTCTCACTCTTGCTCAGGCTGGTCTTGAACTCCTGACCTCAAGCTATCCTCCCGCCTCGGCCACCCAGAGTGCTAGGATTACAGGCATGAGCCACCAAGCCTGGCTTTAAAGCTCTGTCTTAGCTCAATGTTCCCTAGAAACATTATTTTTATTCTAAATCATTATGTATTCTGTCCTCCTGTCTAATACCCCATGAATCCCTGCTTTCCCTTCCTGCATCTCAGAGCAGCCACCAGGCCTCAGACATAGCTGCCTTCATTCAAGCCAGCACCTGTACCAAAACTTTAAGCTTGAGGACAACCTCAACAATCACCTAGTTCATTCACATCATTTTACCAGAGAAGAAATCATTTTTAGATATCTTCACCTGATGTCACTTGGCACCTCAAACTCAAGTGTACCCGAATTATTGTTCCTCCCCATCTTGCTGGACCTGTATTCTCCGGCACAGAGAAACACATCACCATTCTCCAGGTGGACTAGGCAACACTGATTGATTGATTGATTGATTGACAAGGTCTGTTGCCTAGGCTTGAGTACAGTGGTGTGATCACAGCTCATCTTAACCTCCAACTCCTGGGCTCAAGAGATCCTCCTGCCTCAGCCTCCCGAGTAGCTGGGAATACAGGCACGCACCACCATGCCCTGCTAACTTTTTCTGTTTTTAGTAGAGACCAGATCTCACTCTTGCTCAGGCTGGTCTTGAACTCCTGACCTCAAGCATCCTCCCGACTTGGCCTCCCAGAGTGCTAGGATTACAGGCATGAGCCACCGCACCCGACCATCACCCCAATCTATTCTCTACAGTGCCACATTTAGCTTGCTACAACATAAAGGGAGCCATGTTGCTCCACTTCACCCATAAATAGCCAAACTGCTAAGCATGGTTTCAAGGTCCTAAAGATGTGGCATCAACATACCTTTTTTAGTCTCATCTCACATTACTCCTGCAAGCCACCCAATGCTTGACAACGCAGAGCATTTGTTAACTTTTTATACCTCCTACTCTCCGCCCACAATGTGCAGCTGAGAAATGCTGCTTCTTGAACACCACCTGATAGAGAGCAGCCCGTACCACCTGGGAAGGCAGAGCTCCTAGTGCCAGGAAGGATGCACCTGCTCAGCCAGTCAGACCCACCCTGACACTCAGAGCGCAGTCCCTGTTCCCAGGTGGACAACCCTCTATCGTGTTCCTTCCGAACCCCCCACCTTGGAATGACTTCACCGTGTTCAAGGCACTATTCTAAGCATTTTACATGAATACTCATTTATAGAATGCTCATCTATTATCCCCATTTTATAGGGCAGAAAGCCAAAGCACAGAATAAAGAACCCACTCGAGGTTCCACACCTCATAGGTAGTGGTGGAGCCTGGAGAAGGCCAGCAGTGTTTACCACTCTCCTCCTAGGGCACGCCTGAGGTCTCAAAGCGGTAACTACAGCACAGAAAATAGAGCTTGGCACACAGCCATCAAGATATACTTCCATCTATTGACCTAACAAATTTCTACTCATCCTTCAAGCCCTGCTCAAACTCCATCTCCTCTGTGAGGAGTTTCCCAGAACAACTCCACCGCCTTTCTGCGGGCACTCTGTGTGCAGCACGTCTTCACACTTGGCGCCCTGCTTCACAGAAGCGCGTGTGTCTGTCTCCCCGAGAGTGGATTTCCTAAGGACAAGTAGAGCTGTCATTCTGCTCTGTATCCCAGGGCGGGGCTCTGTAAGAAAGGCAGAGACCCACTGAGCTCCAAGGAGGAAATCTGCCCAACGCTGAGCGGCAAAGCTAGAAGTGGAAGCCAGGCCTCCTGACTTCCAGGCAGTGCTGTTGCCACACACCGTGTTGCCTGTCACCCTGCCCACCGTGCCAGGCCTCTGCTGGCTGCTGCCCTCACACAGCTGCCTCTCCCAGAGAGGAGAGGGAAAGAAGCAGATTAGGGGAGGCCAAGGGGAGAGACAGGGAGCTCAGCTCGGGCCTCTGACCTCCGGCTTCCCTGGGCCCCAGGCAGCCTGCCCCTGCCACTCTGCCCCTGTCCCGAGAGGACTCTAGCAGCTCCCAACCCTGTCCATCAGTGCTGCGGCTGGGAGTGTGTCTGACTCTGTGTACCTGTATTTGTGGATGGCAGTACAGGCACGTACATGTGTAAGACGGTGCTCAGCTTTGTGCCCTTGTGTGACAGTGAAAGCATATCAGGAGGTGTGTATTTGCACCTCCAAATTTTGGGACACTGGGAAGACCCAGGGCCACCGTCTGACCTGGGGCAGAAATACTCCGCCCTCACCCCGAACCCCTCAGCCACAGGTCCCTTCCCCCTAACCTGTGCTAAGCTGACAGTGTGGATAGATGGGGAGGGCCTCTGCTCCACTGCCCTGCCCAGCCAGGGCCCTCCTGCTCGGCTGGCACAGTGGGTCCTTCCCCTGCCCCCATCCCAGGCCACACAGGAGAGAACAAGCTGCTTGAACAGACTCTTAACTTCAGGCTGGCAGATGCCCAACCTTGCACCAAGTGGCTTCCACACAGCGAATTCAGCAATGGGAGGCCTCCGTCTCCAGCTGACATTTGGAGCAAGCAATGAAGGAAAAACCCGAGTAGTGTCTCTGGCCACTATGGGCCAAATGGCATTTGAGTGGTTGATGCCCACTAGCCTGAAAGGGTTAATTCTCACACAGCCCGCAGTAGGGGAAGGGATATTATGAAAAGCCACAGACAAAAGGAGGTGCCAGGACCCCTGCCTGGACTCCCCCATCTCCCTTCACTGGGTGGCTCCGCCCGGTGCCCCACCCGGCTGGACCACCACCCTGCAGCCGGGCGAAAGGTGCCCGCGGGTGGGGGAAGGGAACGCGTCCAGCACCCTCTCCCAAAAGGGGCGGCGACCGGGCCCCGGACGGTCCTACCTCGCGGCCTGGGCGGTGCTGTCCCCGCCTCGCCGGGGCTCCGGGCTAGCCATGGCTGCGCGACCCCGGGCTCTGGCCGCTGCGTTATTAATAGCCGGCCCCGCGGGCCGCTCGCTCCGGCGCCCGCGCCCGCCGCACTGCCAGCTGCAGGCGACACCGGATCCCGGCCGGCCCAGGGCCGGGCGCGCCCACTTGGCCCGGGCTCCCGCCGTGGGAGGAGAGAGCGGCCGCGCGGCCCTGGGGGCGGGGAGAGGCCGCCCCTCCCAGGACCGGCCAGGGCTAGGGGTGGGGGTGAGGGAGAGGTAGGGGTGGGGGTGGGAGGCGGCTTAGCGGCCTTTCCAAAACCAGCTAGCCCAAGATCTTCCCGAACCTTCCTTCCCTTCACCCTTCCTTTCCCGGGATCCCGGTTGCAGGGGAAGGGGAAGAAGGCTGTTCTGCAGCACCAAGAAAGCGCTTCCCAGTCCAGCCGTCGGGGTTTCGGGGGGCCGGGTGCTCAGAGGGACCCAGCGCCCCTCGCCCGCAAGGGTTTGGGAGCCTCCGCCGCAGCTTGGCGCCCTCCGACCCCCACCTGCGCGGCGGGGGCGGGGGGAGAACCGCCACCCTCTGGGCGCTCCCAGTGCTGTGCCCCGCAGCTGTCGTGAAGGGGTGGGGCAGGGCGCGGCTTAATGGCCACACCCCGAGTGTTTGGGGACAGCCTAGGCCCAGGGGCTCCTGGCTAGGGTTAGGGAAGGACAGTGGGAGGACTGCAGAGGGGTTTATACCTATAAGGTTGAGTCCATATTTAACTTTCTGCCCCACCCTTCCAGGTTTCCTGGGTCTCTCCCTGGCTCCACCTGTCACCTCCACTCAGCCTGGCTTCTCTCAACTTCAGAGCATACCCCCTCCCCCATGTCCTCAGTCCACCAGTGTCACGGTCAGACTTCAACACTTAAGTCTTTCTCCTCGAGTGAGGACAGGCTGCTGGGCCTCTTCCCAGACCTGGGCTGCAGACATTCTCTCCTCTGATTCCTTTTTTCCACTTAGCCCCTCTGTCTGGGGAGGTCTTTGACTCAATCGCAGAAGAATGCCGTGCACTATAACAAGCCCCAGAGCCTGGACCTTTAGTTTAATCTGAGAGGCCCTGAGCCCGGGGTGGGGGTGGGGTAATCATGCTATGGTGTTGAGTGTGTGCGGGCTTGTGTGTTGTGATCAGTGGGCTCACGGCCAGCAGTAGGAACATATGATCATGCTTTGGGGGTGTGGTGCGTGGGGAGGACACTGTTGGTGTTGCATGCCCATGTCTGTGTGTGGGCATGTGGCTGTGTGATTGTATGACCTCAGGATCAATGTGCGTGGTGACTGTGCGCATTGTGGAGTGTGTCTGTGTGTGCGGCTGGCTCCTGTGACTGTGTTCGTGGGGCATGTGTATGGTCCTGTGTGTGATCGTGTGCCTGTGTTTGACTGGGGGCTGAGTATTCATTCATCCATGTATGTGAGTGTGCCGCCTGTAGTTGTATATTTATATCTCTCTGTCTCATGCAAGGGGGTGGAAGATTTAGCACCCTGGGCAGCCAAATACACCCTTGTAAGGTATGCATGAGGAAAAAGTCAGGTTTTAGAGGCTGCTGGTCATTTTCTGACTTACCCCTGAAATATTCCAGGGGAGGAGGTTGGCAAAGCCTCAGCCGCGGGTCCTTTGACATCTGCTGCCAGTCAGAGGGGAGCTATGGGAGCAAGGGCCAGGCCGCCAGCAGCTCTGTTTGCTGTGGGTGCTAAGCAACAGGCAGCAAGGGTGGCATTCAGAAGGGCTGTCCTTTCCCTCCAACCCTCAGTCCAAAAGCTGGCCCTGGGCAGTCCCCCAAGACTGAATTTCTTAACCCTTCCTAGGTTCCCATAAACCCTTCTTTGGGCCAAAACACTGAATCCGCCAGGGTCCCAGAAACTCCCCCACCTCCAGGATTTTGTTCTGGCTGTTCCTTCTGCCTAGAACACCCTTGCCAGCTCTTCCCATCCCAGCGTCTTCTATCCTTTGGGTCTCGGCTCACAAGTCATCCCCTCAGAGAAGTCTTCCCCGATTCCCCCCATCATGCCCACTCATTATTGTTTATCTCGTTGCCCTGTTTACTTTCTGTTAGCACTTATCACAATCTGCAACAATACTGTTCATTTTCTCTTCTCTCCTTCTCTGCTTGCCCCACTAGAGTGGAAGCCCCACAAAGGCAGAGACTTTGTGTGTCTCCTTTACTGCTGTGTCCCCAGGGCCCAACACAGGGCCTGGCACATGGGACCTAAAAAAAAATTGTTGAATGAATGAAGGAAAGAAAGATGGTCTTACTTAGGCCAATTCAGGCAACATTTGATGCCTGCTGTGGGCCAGGCCTGGGCCACTCACCACCATGGAGCCCAGTCTACTCAGGGACACAGACACATACATGTGCCCAGATTGCACATACCAAGACAGAGTGAGGTAAGTGAGGCCAAAGGATTTAGCTCACTTGGCAAACATTGGCACTTGGTCTGTGCTGGGCCCTGTATCGGAGCAAATGGCCTTATTTGGCCCAGGCCTGCAAGAAGCTCTCAAAGTTGAGGAAGCTAGAATTGTCTCCTGGGGAGACAAACCTAGGCAGATAATAATGCCAAATCACTGGGCCGAGTGATGTGATAAGCATCGAGAACCAGGAAAGCAGGGAGGGATGGGATAGATTAACTCCAGGACTAGGGGAGGCCCCGTGGACAAAGTAACATGGGCTGGGCCAGAGGAGAAAGGGTGTTTTGAAGTCAGGCATAGACTGTGCTTTGGAAGACAAACACAACCCCTCTGTCTCTCAGCACCTCCACAAAGCCAAATCCAGAAGAGGAGAGAAGCCCCGGGGCTGGCTACCCCTTGCCTAGCCTTCATTCTCAGCGCTTCTCTGCCCCTGTGTTCTTGGGTCCCCTTACCTTCTGGTGTCAGGTGGGGTTTGACCAATAGGAGACACTGGTAGGAGATTAGGGAAGGAAGGAGAGTGAGATCAGGATATTTTTTATGCCTCTCATCCCCCTGTGCTTTTGGTAGGTACTATATTCCTCTCCTGGAAGCCACAGTTCCCGTTGAGTGGCCTTCACCTGTGGATACAGCTCTGGCCAGGTTCATTAACAAGGCTCCCACCCCTTGCCCCTTCAGGCCCAGGGGTCTTGGCCCCTTCACTCCATCCCACTATGGCAAGCCCAGGGGCTGCACCATTCCTGCCCACACCTCTGTGAATATTCCCAGTAAACGCTCTTCTGGCAAACACTTTGCCCCTGTTTTCTACTGAGACCCCAAGGTAAGGACTGAACCCTGGAAAGCTGGGCCCTGGCCAGAAAATTTGGGGAGGCTCTCTTTCTAAATCCCCACCAAAAAACAGAATCAGAAAAGTTGTGAACAGATTCCATTCTGGAAAAAAAAAAAAAAAAAAAAGATTCCATTCTGGGTGAATAGTGACCTCCCAGCCACCACTCCAGACACAGTCCCCACTCGAGGGGACCCTCTGAGCCCATCTTAGTCTTAGACCTGTAGGTACCGTCGTGGCTGGGAGAATGGGACAGGGAGTGGGCTGTGAGTCAGTGGACATGCATGTGGGAAGAAGGGGGTGATGAGTGGGGCAGTGGAGAGGCGCCGGGGGCAGCAGGGGAGGCAGCCTTGGCAGCAGTCTCCGCCATACCCCACAGCAGGTCCGATATGACCCTGGGAAGCCAACCTCCCTGAACCTCAAATGGGAGCTGTCAGCGAAATGGGCAGCTGATCTCGCTTCACAGGAGTGTTGTGAGAAGCAACCGAATGTGAGGCTGCGCACATGAGCTAGTGGACATGAAGTTGCTCTGCAAGCTGAGAGTAGCGCATTCCACATTATTACTGATGCAGGTGGAGGCCATACTGCTCAGTTTTTTTGTGCCAAGAGCTCCAGCAAACCATCTGGAGGGGGAGAAGGGTGGTGCAGAGACGCCCTGGCAGGGCCCTCAAACCCACTACTTCTAGAGAGCCAGGGTACGAATCCAAGCCAAAAGGCCAGGGCCTGAAACCTACCTCTGCACTTGCTACGTGACTTAAGGAAAGTCACTCAGCCTTTTGGAGACTGTTTTCTTCTCTGTGAAATTGGATAACACTTTTGACTTCACAGGTTTGCTGTGAGGATGAACTAAGAGCAGAAAAATAATTTAACCAAGTGCCTAAGAAATATTGACTATTATTATTTTCAAAACTCCCCTTTCTCCAAACTCTTACTCTCTCCGAAGCTGCAACCAGGAATGGACTGACTGCAGCTTGTCTCTTCATTTATTCAACATTTATTAAGCCAGACAATGTGCTAAACCCTAGGGACACAAAGATGAGTAAGTCGCTAAAGCAAGAACAATATCTGAATTTCTTCATGGCTGTATCCCTGGCCCCTAGGTGTTCAGTAAACAGTGGCCGAATGAGTAAATATTAGCTATTTCCTTGAGTCCCTCCTACGTGCCAGAGGGAAAGCTGGGCGTTTTATCTGCATGATCACAGGAAATTCTCAGAACAGCCCTGTCTCATAGGGCCGGTAATAAAGCTCATTCACTGATGGGAAAACTGAGGCTTAGCGAGGTTAAGCAACCCAGTTGACCAAAGTCACACAGGCAGGAAATGGTGGCACCCAAGAATGAATACACTGTTCCCAGTAATGAATGGCCACAGACCTGTTTTGTGTCGCTGGGCAAATGACTTAACTTCCCTGGACCTCAGGTTCTGCTGCTGGGAAATGAGGTTAGGTGGGCATTCAATGAGATGTGGAGGAAATGCCCAGCACCTTGCCCATTGTACAAGTGGCACTTGCTGAATGCTATTCTCTTCATTTCGTCCTTTCTCCTTGCCCCCTGGGACCGCTGTCTGGGGCCATACGCCTGCCCCGTACTGACCACCCACTGGGGCCTGTGTTTTAGGTCGCTCCCCATGTCGGGCCGTGCGGCAATGCCGAGCGCTGCCTCCAGGGGGCGCCGCCGCGCCGACCCCGCGCCCCGGGGGCTGTCGTTTCCGCCGCGGCCGCGCGGGGCCGC
This sequence comes from Eulemur rufifrons, assembly GCF_041146395.1. Taxonomy (NCBI): domain Eukaryota; kingdom Metazoa; phylum Chordata; class Mammalia; order Primates; family Lemuridae; genus Eulemur; species Eulemur rufifrons. The sequence goes on from NC_090990.1 coordinate 22,310,683, forward strand.
CCGGGCCCGGAGTTTTCCCGACAGACGGCGCGCGGACAGCGGGGAGGCCCGAGCCCGAGCTGAATCAAGGATGTTCTTTGGCATCACAGTGATAATTAACAATAAACAGCAGTAATAGTAATCGCACCAGATCCACCGTAGCCAGCTGTTACCGATTTGAAAGGCGCATTCGCGTACTGGGAGGCCGTGCAAGGAGCCAGGCCTTACACTATGGCTGGGGTTCAAAACCAGGCCCTTCATTCTCGCGTTCCTCTCTGTACCCTTGGGCCTCTCTTGAGTCTCTGCTTCTTCAGTTTTAAAATAGAAAATACATGGGGGGCCGGGGCGGGAGGATCGCTTGAGGCCAGGAGTTTGAGACCAGACTGAGCAATACAGCGAGAACACATCTCTACAAAAAACACAAAAAAGATTAGCCAGGCGTGGTGGCACACACCTGTAGTCCCAGCTACTCAGGAGGCTGAGGCAGGAGGCTCGCTTGAGCCCAAGAGTTTGGGGTTGCTGTGAGCTACGTGTGATGGCACTGTACTCCAGCCCAGGAAACAGAGTGAGAGCCTGTCTCAAAAAAACAGATAAATAAAATGGGACGTAGAATAACATAGTTCTTGAGAGGAATAAATGAGGTCCTGGAGAGTGCATTGGAAAGCATCTTGGGAGAAGGGCGTTTGCTGTAATTCTCACCTTTACTCTGTGAGGGAGCTACCATTAAATTCCTTTTCAGATAAGGATCTTTGGGGCCCTTTCCCAGGCTCCAGGGCCTCTGTGGGTCTCTCCCTCTCCCTCCTAGCACAGCCCAGAGGCCAGTCCAGGAGCTCACTCCCCAAACCCTCAGACAGCAGCTTCCCCAGCCTCTCTGAAGTTGTCTGTTCAGGTCACCCTCAGACCCTCAGGCTCTTCTGGGCACTGTCTCTCCATCCCCAGATGCAAGCTCCACCAACAAACTTCTAGAAGTTCCCATTCCACTCCTCAAACTCAAGCTATGCCCCCCCTCCTTGTGTCTACCTGCCTCTTCCAAAACCCCATTCAATCACCCTCTCCAGAAAACATTTCCCGGGTGCCCTTTCCCCAGGTCCACAGCCTTTGCACATGCTGTTCCCTCTATTTGGAACACCCTTTCCCCCAGCCCCAAGGCCTGTTACTCAGGGCACAGCTTAAATATAACTTCTTCCAGGACACCTCCTCCCCTATGGTCCTGCAGTCCCTGTGCTGCTTTTAAACAGGAGGCAGAGGGGATTTCTTGTTCAATGCGTCGCCTCCTCTCATTATATAGTGAAAACCCTGAGAGCAGGAACCTCATCTGTTGGTGGCTCAGGAAGGCTCCGTGTTATGCCCAGGGCCTAGCCTAGTGACTGGAGCAGAGGGAACACTCAACAAATGCATGTCCAGTGAATGAGTGATTCTTACTTGCTGGGTCCCCTCACTAAGCCTTCTCAGCCTCAGCTTAAAAACACATGCACAATGGCATAAACAGAGAGCCGCACAAACACAATCGGCACAGTCACACACACAGGCACACATGCACACAGCCACAAATAGTGCACAGATGTGCTAGAGGCAAATGCACAAAGCTGAATTCCTCTGCGCTCATTCCACCTTCTCTGTGTCCTAGGTATGTGTTCACTTTCTCCTTTTGTGACAAGAGTTGTGTCCCTTTTGCCAGCCTGGTAGCCCCTAAGAGTGAGTGAATTGCTCCCATCAGACCGAGAATCCCAGGGGAAGTTCTATCCCCCCAGCTAGTTCGGTGCCGGAGCCAGGAAGTGTCTCCCTTACCAGCCCAGGAGCTCTTGGATCAGGCTGTCTCCCACATCAGACTTGGAGCCCTTGGGCCATGGCCAAATCTCTCCTACTAACTAGCCTTGGAGCCCCCGAGGACAGAATGGGTCTTCCCTGACTTGGTACTCCAGGAGCAGAGCTGAGCTGGGCCTCCCCATCAGGTGGTGGCTCCCTGACCCCTCTCCACCCCTGCACCCTGCCCATCACCCAGACCCTCCTACTGTGATACAGCCATTAAGGCTGGGCTGCTGGGGCTTTGGAAGCAGCAGCAAACCTAACAACAAATCACACTGTGAGAGGCTGGTCCTGTACCATCCCCTAGGAGGTGGCAGGATCAGAGAGACTCCAGCAGGGGTGACCTGGCCCATCTCACTATTCCAGGCAACTCATTCATGGACCAATCCGTTCACCGAAACAGTCCGGAGCCCCTGGGCCTGGCCCTGCAGCACTTTACTTCTAATATGTCATTCAATTCTCTCACCAATCCTGTGAGGTAGATGTGATCCTCACCCCATTTATAGATGAGGAAATTGAGGCTCAGAGGAGTGACTTGCTGTAAGTCACATGGCTGGGAAGTAGCGGAGCTGGACTGCCCACTGCACAGGTCACCTCCCCGCCTTGTCCACCCCACCAGAGTTTGAGAAAGGAAACGTTTAGGGGATACAGTCTGCAGAGACGGGTGTGAAGGGGGACGCCCAGATTTCTGGCTTGGAGCCAGGGTGGTGCTGGCTCCTGAGACAGGGACTGCCAGGGAGAGGGAGTGCCTGTTAGGGAGACTGGGAGCGGTGAGGAGGAGCAGGTTGGCCAGGCAGCCAGCCAGGGCAGGCGGGAGGCGGGCCTGGAACCCAGACTCCCCCATTCCGGGCAGAGTATCCCCTCCCCACCCGCCTCCCCACTCGGCTCCCGGCACTGGAACCCTGGGTTCGAGTCCCATTCATCATCGATGCCTCTCTAGGCCTCACTTTCCCCTTCTGAAAAGCAAGGGCACACACCTGGCGAGGGCAGCCCCTCGGAGTCCTGCTCCTTTAAGCCCTTCCCAGTGGAGGGTGTGGCCCTGGCTGCAGGTGAGCGGGGTTACCACATCAGCAGGCCGAGCTCCGCCCCCGCCCCTCCAGCTGGGGAGGGAGGCCCCGGAGGCCCCAGAGCACGGTGGGAAGTGGGTGGGGAGAGAGGGCGGAGCCTGCTTGGCTGGAGAGGAGGGGAGGCCCCCGGGGGCGGGGGAGAGAGTCTGTGTGTGAGTGTACCTGGCAAGCCTCTGTGTGTTCCACAGTGCACGGGAGTGTGTACAATAAGTGCGCGCTTTGACTGTGAGGGTACAAGTTTGTGTGCAAGAATGCATGATTGGCTCACACCCGCAATGCTAGCGCTCTGGGAGGCCGAGGCGGGAGGATCGCTTGAGCTCAGGAGCTGAGACCAGCCTGAGCAAGAGTGAGACCCCTTCTCTTCTTAAAGTAAAAAAAATTAGCCGGCGTCATGGCTCGCACCTGTAGTCCCAGTTACGGCAAGTGGATCCGTTGAGCCCAGGGATTTGAGGTTGCTGTGAGCTAGGCTGACGCCACGGCACTTTAGCCCCGGATGACAGAGCAAGACTCTGTCTCAAAAAAAAAAACATGAATGTCTCTGAGTACTTCCTTGTGTGTGCCTTTGTGTCTGTGTGGCGTGCCCGGATGTGCAGGAGTAAGTGTGAATGTGTCTGTGTGTCTCCAGGGTGCCTTTGTGTGGCCAAGTGGATAGTCCGTGTGTGACTCTGTGTGTTGCTAACAGAGTCCTCTCAGTCTGAACCTTTGTGAGTCCACATCTAGCAGCGCCCTCCAACTGACCCCTGGCTGATGGAGGCATAAAGCCTGTCCCATCCTTCAGAAGCCCAGCCCCTCTGCCCCTCTCCCTTCCTGGTGACTCACTGCCCTACTCCCTGTCCCCAACCTCCAGAGCCTCCTGCCTCCTGACTCTCTTGCTCAGTTTGCTCTGTCCCCACCTGAAGGGAGGCTCTGTGACCAGGGAAAGAGTGACCTCATATTATTAGCTAAGTATCTTCTATTGTACCCCCATTTGACAGAATGAAAACACAAGGCTCAAAGCACTGCAGTGACCTGCTGAAGGTCACACAGCAGGCACGTGTGTTTGATTCCATGACTCTTTTTTTTTCTTAGAGACAGGGTCTCATTCTGTTGACCAGGCTGGAGTACAATGGTGTGATCGTAACTCAATTGCAGCCTCAAACTCCTGTGCTTAAGCAATCCTCCCAACTCAGCTCCCTGAGTAGCTGGGACTACAGGTGTGCACCACCATGCCCAGCTAATTTTTCTTCTATATATATTTTTAGCTGTCCAAAATCATTTCTTTCTATTTTTAGTAGAGACAGGGGTCTCGCTCTTGCTCAGGCTGGTCTCGAACTCCTGACCTGGAGCGATCCTCCCACCTTGGCCTCCCAGAGTGCTGGGATTATAGGCGTGAGCTACCACGCCCGGCCTATTTTTACTTTTTTGTAGAAACAGGGTCTTGCTATTTTGCCCAGGCTGGAGTGCGCTGGCTCGATCATAGCTCACTGCAGCCTCAAACTTCTGGCCTCAAGTTTCCCACCTTGGCCTCGAAGGGCTGGGATTACAGGTGTGAGCCACTGTACCCAGCCTGTTTCCATGACTCTAAGATCCCTGGCCTCGTCCAGTCCCATCAGTGGCCCCAGCCCATGGCTCTGGACCTGGACATAAGAAAGGGAACTGACATTTAGTGAACCCCCAGCCACTTGCTTGGCCCTTCCCATGTTGTCATTTCATTCTCTTCAGTCTTGGTCAGAGAGACGAGGCAGCTTGCCTAGGCTCACACAGTCGGGAAGTGGGATTTGAACCCAGGCCTCTCTGGCTCTGGACCTCATGCTATGGGGCAGGGTGGTAGGGTTCTATCCACGGCCAACTGGCCTCTAGTCCAGAGGGAAAGGAGGAAAGCACCACGAGGCCTGGGTAGAAATGGGGAGAGGGCTCGAGACAGTTCGTATTTGACATCACCCAGGGCTGAGGTGACACAGTCTCATGTGAGCCCCATCAGCTGCCCCCAGCAGGACTTCCTGTTCTAACCAGAGTCAGGCTCCCTGCCATCGTCCCCCTGCCCTAGTGGGAGGGGGCTGGGTTGGGGAAAAACGTGACTAAGTGAGCCCAGGCTTGAGCAACCTCCCCCCCACCAGCCGGTCACAAGTGTTTGAAATTCCACCATCCCACTGACCTCTGTCCCCTGAGGCTCCTCTTTCAGAGCAGAACCCCAGGCTCCTGGGGATGTGTCTAGAGTCCCCAACCCAGTCTGGCCTGTGTGGCTAGAGCAGAGGGCACCAGGTGGAAGCCCTGGATGCCCTTCTGGCACTGGGATGGAAACAGTGAGAACAGGACAAGGGCCCCACGGGGAGTGTGAAGGGCGGGCCTCTGGGGAGGCTGGGACCCGCTCTTCTCACCATAGTCCCATTTCATTCTCCCAGCAGCCTCTGGGGCAGAGATGTTACTCCCATTCTTCTGATGAGGAAACTGAGGCTCTGAGAGGCAGATACATAGCAAAAGCAGGATTTGAATCTCACCTTGGGACTTCAAGTGCAGGGCTCCTGCTGGCATAGGTGGCTTCCTCCAGATCCTAGGGCTGGCTTTGGCTAGTGGAAGAGGCCGGAGAGGCAGGAATGTGAGAAGCAGGGTTTGTTTGGCTCTTTTGAGTGACAAGGGCCAGAGAAACGCTCACCCAAGGGCTTCAGGAGACAGGGCCTTGTCGTGAGGTCACATGGGACGTGAGGCAGACAGGGACGGTGCCCCTCATCTCCAGGCCTCGTGGAGTCCTCGTGACACTCGTGAAGCAGAGCAGCCCCACTGACCTGGGTCACAGGCGCCCAGTGCTCCCAAGTCTGGGGCTTAGTGGTCACAGAGACTCTGTCGTGCTGGGGTTTTGCTTCTGTCTGTCCTGCACGTCCTGCCTGCCTAGCGTCCTTGCTGCCCTTGACTCCTGCTGCCTTTGATCCTGCCCTCAGCCTTCTCTGGGTCACTCCCTTCCTCTCCGAGAGAGGATCCCCTTGGTTCGGTGAATCTGATTCCTGGAGGGCAGTTCAAGCCAGACCACTTCATGGGCCACCGGCCAGCTGGGCAAGGGCCAGGCCCTGGGTCAGGCCCACCTCCAGTCCAGTTAGTGGCAGGCCAGTCGGGTCACTTGGTGACCTAAGAAACTCTTAGAGAGCACTGTGGGCAAGGCAGGCGTTTAGAGCGTGAACCACTCCCTTGAATCCAGACCCTGAGTCCAGACATTCCATGACGTACCTTTTCATCTCTTTGCCCCAGTGCCCAACACTGGGCTGGCAGAGTTAAGTTTCAGTGACCGTGTCAAGGGACAAGTGATGAAGTCAGCCAAGGAGCACTGAGGCTCTATTGAAGGCCATGGCTGTGCAGTGGGGCCTGTGATTCCTGTGTCCTTGTCCAGGGCTCTCTGGGATCCCGTCATCTGAACCTCCCTGCTTCCGTGCCTGGGGACTTGGATCCCGCACATGGATCTGCTTCTCTGTGTCCTGGGGATGCCAGGGGCACTTAGGGCTTTCTGGTGCCAGCCCAGACTCAGGGGTGTAAACACACAGCCTCTCTGCCTGCAGGTCTGACTGTGTATCCCTGACCCTGGACCTCTCAGCCTCTCTCCCTCCTTCTCCACTGCCTGGCTGTCCTTCTGTTTCCGGCCTTCTTGGGTGGCCTTGCCTGACCCTGGCCTGGCCTGAGAGGTGGGGTGGGGGTGAGAGGAGTACGCACAGTGCAGCTCTTGTTCAGGGATCAGGGTGGGGCCGATGCCTGCTCTGTGTTCCAGCCCATGGCTTGAAGGCAGTCTTGGCAGGCCAGAGGGTGAGTTGCCGCTCTGCCTGCAGCATCATCTCAACATCCTTCCGCTGGCAGCTCGGGCCCAGAGCCACTGTGGAAGCTGCCCAAGAGAGCCCTTAGCTGTGCTCTCCTTCCAGGCTATTATTGATCCCTTTGCCTCTGGCTCTTCCATCTCACAGCCTGTGCCCTGGGCCATGACAAAGACAAGGATGGGGCTGGAATGGCTATGGCCAGAGACCGGGTGAACAAAACACTGGCCCAGGGCTGCAGTTCGAAATGCTTCATCTGGGAACTGGAGGTTGATATTAACAAGGCTTGATGATGGAGACGGGATATCAGTGAGGCATGGGGCTCAGTGAGGGACGGGGCTCAGTGAGGGGACAGGACTCAGTGAGGGGACGGGGCTCAGGGAAGGCTTGACGTTAGAGAAACGGGTAGACAAGGCTATGGGGCACATTAACTTAATGGTCCCTTCCTACCCCAGCTCGGGTCCCAGAGCCTACCCCTGGTCTACTCTCGGTTTAACTGTGAGGGGCATGGCTGGGCACCTTGGCATCAGGCCACCTGTGTCTGCTGGAGAGGGACTCAGACAGGCAACACCAAACAGTCCTGAGTGGCACACTGGGAGGCCTTAGGAGATAGGGGGCCAGGGCTGGGACTGAGCCGCTAGAAGCCAGTGAGAGGGAGGCCTGGCTTGGGCGCTGGAGGGCAGGAGACCCATTATTTCCCCAGAGGTTCCTGTAGGCTTTCTGGAGGCAGCTTTGAGAAAGGCATTTGGAATCCTGGGAAAAGAGGTGGCCCTATCCAGGGACATCAGGGAGGCCCCTTCCCCTCCTCATCACTAAGCCCCCATTTCTTTTACCAGTGACCTCCCCCTTGACTGAGCCCACTCTCAACCCCTGAGTCCCAGCTCTCTCTGAGTCTCTGTCCCCTTACTGAGCCCAGGTCCCCCTTGCAGAGCCCTCACACCAGTACTGGGGCCATCTTTCAGTTGAATTGTTCAGCACCTCCCTGTCTCACCTGTGACGAGGGGTGTCTTAACACAGGTCCCATCCACTCTGGCTGGGCTGAGGCCCTATTGTCCAAAGAACTGTTCATTTTCATTCATTTACATATGATATTTAATATTCAAATGTCCAAGGCTGGGCTGGTGAGGAACGGCTGCATGTATGCATGCTATTTGCATACTTTCCTTTTAGTGAGAAAATACCCAATCCTCTCTCCTCCCCACTCCTCAAGGTCACCCTGTTCTGAGTCTGACTTGAAGAGAGCCTTGGTTGGGCTCTGCAAAGAAGGTCCAACAATGCGGAATGTTAAATAGGAGCTAGTTTGGGTACCAGATCTTGGAAGCATGCTGAGAACACAACGGCTACACAGCATATACATACTACCACTACTCATTTCTGCCTCCAAGGCCGACGTGATTAACTGATCATGGCACTCTCTCCCTTGGAGCTCAGAGCCACTTCATTTGGGGCATCAGCTGGCATATGAGATTAAATCTTTGTCTTCCCCAATTAGTTAAACCCTTTCCTTTCCAGATAGGGAAACTGAGGCCCAGGGAGAGTGCAGAAAATGAAGATTATATCCACGAGGAACACCACCTCCCCAGCCTGGAAGCACACGGGCCATTCCCTTGGAGGGTGGAGGAGGGCAGTTTTACCCTATGTAAGAAAATCATCACAAAAAGGTACTTCTGGGTGGAATTACAGGTGATTTTTATTCACAACTGTGTTTTTCTGCATTTCCCAAATACTCTGAGCATAAATTCATTTTGTAATCAGAAATCCCTCAATAAATGGCTGGAAAAAATAAAAAAATAAAAATAAACGGCTGGGTGTGGTGGCTCATGCCTGTAATCCCAGCACTTTGGGAGGCTGAGGCAGGAGGATTGCTTGACCCCAGGAGTTTGAGGTTGCTGTGACTGTGACTGTGCCACTGCACTCCAGCCTGGGTGACAGTGAGACCCTGTCTCCCAAAAAAAGAAATCCTTCAATAACGATACTAGCTATCTTTTATTTTTTCTCTCTCTCCTTTTTTTTTTCTTCCTACAAGCAGTAAGGTGAAAAATACTAGCTATCTTTTAAAACAACACCACCACTATGTGGTACCTGCTTTAGGCATTATCTGATCAACCCTGACAACCACTCTGGGAGGGAAGTATTATTGTTATTTCCATTTTATCTTTTTTATTTTTATTATTTATTTTTTACTAACCTCCAGAAAGAATGTTATTTCCATTTTAAAGAAGAACTCAAGACTCAGAGAATTCTAAAAAACTTGTCTCAAGGTCACAAAGCAAGTGGCACAGCTGTGATTTTAGCCACATTCTATACAATGAAATCAGTTAAAAATTAATATCAGGAACTGGGTGTGGAGGCCAAAGTGGGAAAATAGCTTGAGGCCAGGAGTTCGAGTCCAGCTAAGGCAGCACAGCAAGACACTGTCTCTAAAATACATAAATAAAGTTAATATCAGGGATGTTCAGGTCTGTGGAAGGATGCTGATTTGCATGCTCTTCTCTATGATATTTGTGGATGCCGGCCGGGTGCGGTGGCTCATACCTGTAATCCTAGCACTCTGGGAGGCTGAGGCAGGAGGATCGCTCCAGGTCAGGAGTTCGAGACCAGCCTGAGCAAGAGCGAGACCCTGTCTCTACTAAAAACAGAAAGAAATGATTTGGACAGCTAAAAATATATATATATATATATATAGAAAAAATTAGCTGGGCATGGTGGCACATGTAGGTCCCAGCTACTCGGGAGGCTGAGGCAGTGGGATCGCTTGAGCCCAGGAGTTTGAGGTTTCTGTGAGCTAGGCTGACGCCAAGGCACTCTAGCCTGGGCAACAGAGTGAGACTCTGTCTCCAAATAAATAAATAAAAATAAAAATAAAAAAAGATATTTGTGGATGCCCCATTCTGGGGGGAGTGAAGCGACTTGCCCAATGTCACCCTGCACGTTGTGTGAAAAAAAGCAGCCTGGGTCCCAGGGAAGGCTGCTGAGCAGCCTAGGGAGAGATCAGAAGCCCAGGCATGATCTGATCTGGCCCCCCAGGACCTGGACACCTCTCTGGGCTCAAGACAATGGGAACACTATGCCCCAGGGTGGCAGGAGGGCCTGCTAAGGCCCTAGCTATTCCTCTCAGCAGGGAGGGGTGGGGAGAGGCTGAAGGATGCTGAGGAGTGGGGCGGGGATTCAGAGCACAGTCAGTGACAGGGGCAGTGGGTGGGGCAGAAGGATGGCCTCCTTCCACTGGGACTTTGGGAAGGGGCCGTGCTGGCAGGAGCGTGGGCCTGTCCTCCCACCACCCAGCTTTGGCAATCATTGCCCACTGGTATGCCTGAGCCCCTGGGCACCTTCGTTCACTGTCTTTATACACCACTCCCTCCTGTGTGCCCAGAGCAAGGGATGGGGACACCGTGGACCAGCTCTCCAGATCTGTGTGAACTTGCATAAGCCACTTAACCTCCCTGAGTTTCCTCACCTGTGAAATGAGGTGATCAATCCTATTTTCCAGGGCTGTTTGAGCATTCAAGGCGGTCACAGAAGTAAAGGACCCCAGCCGGAGTGGGTGAGGCAGCCTGGCAAAGGCTGGCTGTTAATGACAAAGGCTCTCCTCCCCTGGCCCGCCCCAACAGCTGGCAATGGCAGGACAGGCCCGGAGAGCCAGTGGGGGAGGAGCCCTCTTCCTTCCTGCCCCTTCCAGCTGGGTATCAAGATCTGAGACCAGATGTGCCGCTGAGTGACTCAGCGCTTTCCTACCTGGAAACTCCTCCCTGCCTGCCTCGCCAGCCTGGGCCAGGCAGGGTGAGACAGCAGATCGCCGGTGGGGGCGGCGGGTCCTGAACAACCCCCGGGGGAGCCATGGGAAAGTGGGAGAGTGGGAGAGGGAGGGAGGAATGAGGACAGTGTGTCTCAGCCTGCAAAGATGGGGATGGGATGGAGGAGGTGGGAGACTTCCAAGGCTGTCAAGGAAGAGGTTGACGGGGTCCTTGTCGGTCTAGTCAACCTAAAATGCTCAAATGCTCACCCCTTCCTCCTCCCCCCAGCTCACATCCCATCCCCGCTATTTCCAGGCCAGCCCAAACCCGTTCTGCCCGCCCCCTTGGGCCCGCACACCTACAGGACGCCTCCTTCCTTCCCTTTTCTCTCTTCCTCTTCCCAGCCAACCACCTCCACTTCCTCACCTCCCACTCTGCAGGCCCGGTTACTAGCATGTGCAGACAGCTCTCTGGAAAGTTGCCTTCTAACTGCCAACCCCCTCACCCAACCTAGCTTCATCTCTCAGGGGCAGTAGGCACTGCTGACCTGGCCCTTCTTGGAGCTCTTTTCTTGGCCTCAAATGTCACCCTGCTGGTTTCCCTTCTATCTCTTGAACAGTTCCTTCTCTAATCTCTTCTTCCCACTCTCTACTCTTAAAGGTTTATGTTCTCTAAGTTTGGTCCTTTCTTGTCTACTATATGGAGGAGGGAATAAGTGCATGGACTTTGGCATCATATGGACCTGGGTTCAAATCCTGGCTCTGCCTTTTACCAGCTGTGTAACCTTGGGTGAGTTAGTTTGCTTCTCTGAGTCTCAGCTTCCTCTTCCATCAAATGGGTTGATATTACTCACTTCCTGGGATCTAATGGGATAATGCACATTAAGTATTCAGCACTGGGTCTGGCCCATAGTAAGGATTCAGTTAATGGCGCTTGCAGTTAATATCCTTTCTTCCTGGTCAGTTTCCACCCCCAACTCCTACCTACTAGGCATGTCATGTTTAGCTGGATGTCCTAGTGGCTCTTCGGATTCCAAATGGTGGAAAGCAAAATGCCATCCCTTCTTTTTCCTCCCCAGACACCAACTTCTCTTTCTGCCCCGACTTCTGTTAATGCTCCACCATCATTCACCAGGCCCAGCCCCCAGGGATGTTGTGCATTCATTCAACAAGTACCAAAGCTATGTGCACTGAAGACAGACTTGAAAAATCATTGTCTTTGCCCTTAAGAAGCTCACCGTCTGGTGAGAGAGACAGACAGACAAACAGTTAAATATAGTAAGATACCAGCCTGGGCAACATAGCAAGACCCCCATCTCTGCAAAAAATAAAAAAATTAGCCAAGTGTGGTGTTGCGCATCTGTAGTCCCAGCTACTCAGGATGGCTTCAGCCCAGGAGTTTGAGGTTACAGTGAGCTATGATGCTACTGCACTCCAGCCTGGATGCCACAGTGAGAGGCAATCTCTAAAAAAAACAAAAAGAAAGAAAGAAAGAAAGAAAATAAATATAATAAGATAATTGCTCTAAGATAGGTTTGTATGGGGGACATTGTGTGCTTAGGAGTGCTTCAGTCTGGCTGGATAAATCCAGGAAGCCTTCCTGGAGATGGTAGCATTTGGGTTGGCAGCTGTAGGCTAAGTAGGAGCTTGAAAGGTGGAGAAGTCAGGGACAGCTGAAAAATTCACCATAGGCAAAAGGGTGGCAGTGTGAGGTATGAGAAGGCTGGGACTAGATGGTCACATCTGTGTTTCAGAGAGCTCCCTTGGGGCAGCATGGAGGATGCTGGAGGAGATGGAAATGGAGACAGCAGAGAGACCCAGGAGGAAGATTTAGGATGTGAAAGTTTACTCTTGCTCTGCTGCCCATGGGCTGTGCACCCTTAGGAAAGTTACTTGAGCTGGCTGAGCCTCCATCCCTCCTCTGTCAAATGGAGATAATAATAGGCACCGTGGGGAGGCTGGGGAAGGCGGAATGAGCTAATGGAAGGGAAAGTGCTAGTTGAAGGCGAGCTGTTGTTATTGTAGAGAAGCCACCAGGGCGGGCTGTGTTCCAGCCACAGCCCCACCTTAAAAATGGCCTCCCTGAGCCTCCTCCGAGCTGGACCCATGTGCTCCCCGACTGGGGGGTGGGGTGCAGGATGCAGGGAAGGATGTGCACACGCCTGCCTGCCTCTGGATCCTGGCTCACTGGCTGTGTGACCTGGGACTCGTGTCTTCCCCGTCTGAGCCTCATTTCATAGAGCTGAGAACCTAACCTTTAGGGTTTCTGTGAATTCCGTGGCACCTGGTAAGTGATCATTAACTATAGACAGTTCCCTGTCCCCTGCTCTCCAGACCCCTCCTCCAGGGCCTAGCACCAAGCTAAGCAGAGTGGGAAACAGTAAATATTTCATAACAGATGGGCCGAGAGCTCCTAGCTGAAGGGGGCTGTGAAGGAGCCAGAGGACACCTGCTTTCCCAGCAGGGACCGCTGTGCAGACAGGCCATCCCTGGGCTTCAGGAGCAGCGACAGCCAGATCCTGAGGGAATTCTTGCCTTCAGTGACTTCCCAGGGGAGTCCCAGCTGGCAGGGCCCTCCCAGGGTACCCCAGCCCCCCAACTGTCTCCCTATCCTCTCTCACTCTACCCCTCAGAGACACAGCAAATAGATGGGGGCCCACTCCACAACCACTCACTGAGCGCCTCCCCACTGTGCCGGGCCTGTGCTGGCACCGCGGAGTCAGGGAGGAAGGAGGTCAGCCCTTGCTCTTCAGGGCTTCCCGCCTAGCTGGGAGAGCAACGGAAAACTGTATGTGGCTTGGCCAAGGACTGACTTTATTTTGAGGGACTTAAACTCTTCGGGCCTTCACTTAGCCACCTGTAAAATGGGAACAGTAGTTCTTGCCTCCTTCAGGCTGTTGTGAAGATTAAGGGAGGTGATTATGTACTGTACTTTGTGCAGGAGTCAGTCCCTCAGCAGGTATGCTGTGATGGTGACTGTAAGTCCTGTGGTGACCACTGCTGCTCAGACTCGGGCCAGGGAGGGGAGGGAGGATGCTGCATGGGGAAGCCAGTTGGGGAAGTCAGTCGCCAAGAGGGGCATTAGAGGCCGGGCGAGGTGGCTCACGCCTGTAATCCTAGCACTCTGGGAGGCCGAGGTGGGAGGATCACTCGAGGTCAGGAGTTCAAGACCAGCCTGAGCAAGAGCGAGACCCTGTCTCTACTAAAAATAGAAAGAAATGATCTGGACAGCTAAAATTGTATATATAGAAAAAAATTAGCCAGGCATGGTGGCACATGCCTGTAGTCCCAGCTACTCGGGAGGCTGAGGCAGAAGGATTGCTTAAGCCCAGGAGTTTGAGGTTGCTGTGAGCTTGACGCCATGGCACTCTAGCCCAGGCAACAGAGCGAGGCTCTGTCTCAAAAAAAAAAAAAAAAAAAAAAAAAGAGGGGCATTTGAGCTGGGTCCTAAAGGGTGAGAAATGCTTTGCCAATGACAATATTGAGAGAGGCAGATAGGGAAGGACCCTGCATGCCCAAGAGACTGGAATTTACCTAGAGACACAGAGGCGGGTTATGCAGTGGAGGGATAAGGTCCAGATTTAGCCTTAGGAAAGGTCCCTCTGGGGCAGTGTGGAGAATGGAGAGGAAGGCAGAGAGCAGTCAGGAGACTGGGGCAAGCTGGTGTGATGGTCCTGGGGCTTGGAACTGTGCATGTCATCACTTAGTCACCTGCCTGGTATCACGTACAAGTCAATGATTCAAAGGTTTCCGTCCTAGGAATACGCCTGCCCCTTAACAGGAATTTACGAGGACAACCAACGCCTCTGACCAGACGAGCCACACAAGGGACTGAGAATTGGGCCCCAGAGCGACCAGGCAGAGAGACTGTCCTTTCCTTTCCTTCCCAGCCCAGAGGTGCTGCCCCTCCGTCTGGCCCTGGGCCTCCCCTTTGTGCGTTTGCATCTCATTGGTTGTCTGTGGGCTGAGGCAGCAGCAAGAGCATTTAGGAGTGAGCCAGGGCTAAATCCAAACCCTGGTTCCACTACTAACTAGCTGTGGGATCTTGGTCCGATTTCTTCTCCTCTCTGAGTTAGTTTTGCGGAAAATGTTCACATTGGCAGTATTTTTATATTCTTGTATGTAAATGCACAGAAAAAGGCCGGAAGGGTATATCCTGCCCACTCGCATTAACAGAGGTTGGGTGGGGCGGGGCAGGTGTGGGTGAAGGGGAATGTTCACATTTTACCCTGTTTACTTCCGTATCATTGGGGCCTTTTATAAGCACGTACATTTTACATTATTGCATTTGTAAAAAGTGGAGATGATCCTAACAACTTCACATATCATTGTAAGGATTTCAAAAAGATCCCACAGATAAAACTCCTTTCATGCTGCCTGCTGCAGAATCGGCTCTCACCAAGTCTTCGTTCCCTTTTCTTCTTTCCCTTGCCTGGATCTGTGTTTCTACTTGTAACTGTTTGTCCCTTTGTATCTGTGTGTAACAGGCCTGTGTATATCTCTGTCTGCGGTTCATGGGCTGCTCTGTTTTCACATGGGTGAATGTCTGTGCACCTGGGAATGTGTGCGTGTGTGTCTGCGCAGCAGTGTGTCTCTGTACAAGCGGGTATGTATGTGGGCGTGTTAGCAGTGTGTATGTGTGGGGGTGCATCTGTGTATCTGAGCTTGTGCTTCTGTGTCTGTTTATATGTGTTTAGATGTCAGTCTGCCTTGGCATACCTGAGCGTTTACTGGTATCTAGATGGATCAGTGTGTATCTATGCATCTGGATATGCTAACGTGAATTGGTGAATACATGGGTGTGTCAACCTGTGTGTGTCTCAATGTGTTTGTGTTTGCCCCTGTGTAGACGGGAGATGAGGGCACGGATCTCTGACAGTCCACAGCCAGTTGTTCCCTCTCTTCGTGGGCTGGCAGCTCTGCCCACACATCTCAATCCCTCCCCCAGCTTCCAGAAGGCCCTGAGTGTGGGTGTTTCCCTCCTAGCCCTGCCCTTGGGCACAGGGCCAGGCTTGCTGCCCAGGACGGGTGGAGTGGGTGTCTGCAAACACTTAGAGAGGGGGACCAGCCAGCAGCCCCCTGCATGAAGCCTTACCATGGACAGGGCAGGCTGGTTATCTTCCCATTTCAGAGAAGAACTGAGCCCCTGTCCTTGGAGAGCAGTGAGCCCTCCGAATCTCAGGGTCAGGAAATCCCTGCTCTCTCGGCCTAGGTCAGTGTCCATCTGGCTGAGCTGAGCTTTTTGTGTTTGTCAGATGCAGCCAGACAGTTGGGGAAACAAAGCATGTCTCCATGGCAACCCACCTCTGCCTTCGGACTCGGGCAGTTCAGTGGTTTACGGGGCCCTCTTTGGGCCCAGAACTGGGATGGGGGTGGGTGGTAAGGATGAGTCAATAAGGCTTCTGCAAATGTGCATGGCATCCTCAAACCCCAACATACTGAAATGCCTCCACACACACTCCTTTCTAAGTAAAGCTGGATGTTTAGGTTGGGGGAACTGGTGCCCAGAGAGGGCAAGCATCTTGCCCAAGAACACCCAGCAAGTTAGTGGCAGGACTGAGATAAGAACCAGGTTAGCTGCAGGGCTCCTGGTTTTCTCATTCTAGGATTCAACAATCATTTATACTGTATATTTATCTATAAAAACTTTCTTCTTTTTAGAGACAAGGTCTCACTCTGTTGCCCAGGCTGGAGTACAGTGGCCTGATCAGAGTTCACTGCAACCTCCAACTCCTGGGCTCAAAGGATCCTCCCACATCAGCCTCCTGAGTAACTAGGACTACAGGCACAATCCACCATGGCTGGCTAATTTTTAAATTTTTTTGTAAGGGACAGTGTCTCTCAATGTTGCCTAGACTGTTCTCAAACTCCTGGCCTCAAGCAATCCTCCTGTCTCAGCCTCCCAAAGCGTTGAGATTACGGCTGTGAGCCTCCTTGCCTGGCCTACAGACAATGTAAAGTAATGAAAAACACATATATAGGTACGCATGTGCATTCGTGTTCTGTGCTAACTTTCGACAGGCCATTAAGCTGGGCTGGCTGGAGAACTTGTTTCTTTGCAGACCTCAGAATACAGCTTCCCCTGACATTTCTGCCAAGTTGTTAAAACTCTTACCATTTTGCTCCCGCTTACCTATGAAACTCAGTATTTTTTACTTACCCACTAACTAAAACAGACTGCTGCAGGAATAAACCGAATGCTGGCACTCAGATAAAACCATAACCATCCCCTGTATCTCAGGGTTTCAAATTCATAGTCCATCAAAACGTCATCACGGTTCCCACTGATTTACTTTATGGTAAGTAAAGGTTATGTTTTCATTTATAAAATAAACATATAAAATACTGCTTTAATCTATTTTATCCATCTGAATTTGGGGTAGATTTTGTCTGAGGGAGAAAAAAGTTTCTATTACTAAAAGAAAAAGTTTGAAAACCATTTTTTTTCCCCTGAGACAGAGTCTCACTCTGTTGCCCCCGGTAGAGTGCAGTGGCATCATCATAGCTCACCGCAACCTCAAACTCCTGGGCTCCAGCGATCCTCCTGCCTCAGCCTCCTAGAGCACTAGAATTACAGGCGTGAGCCCTTGTGCCCAGTGAAAACCACTTTTCTACACTGTGTGTACAGCTAAGAGAGTGACAGTCTGATCACTGAATACCTGTGGTCAATCTCTGGAAGCTAGAACAGAGCTGGTGCCTGGGAGATGTTTGTTGAAAGAATGAAGGGAAACAACGTATTGCACACTGGAAACCTGGAGACGGGATAGTGGCCACAAGCACCTCTCTGCTCCCTCCTTTCTCCTCCCCTGGCTCCCTCTCCTCTTCCCCCTCCTCTTTCCTTCTGTTGTCCCACAGCCTCCCAGGAGCTGGCACCAACTCAGAGCTGGGGGCCCATAAGACTGCGCGATCCGGCCGTGGCCACGAAGCCACACACCACTAACACCTTGAGTTATTTCTCCTCTCAACCCAGTGAGGGGGAAAATGGGTGGAATTAGGCTTGGGGTCTGATTCTAAGAGAAGCTGGGAGGATCAAAGAAGACCTCAGCGGGGAGGTTGTTTGAAATGTTAACACCGATGCCCAGAGCCCGGGATTAGGGGACACAGGAATGCTGGCTGGGACCTGCAAACTCGCCCACCAAACCTGAGGGTCTTCAACTTTGCAGGACTGCTTTGCCCTCTGCTCTAATTCTGGCCTCTCCAATTGGTCTAAGAACTGAGAGGAGCCACAGGTGCTCCCACCCCCAGGCTCTCTGTCCCTTCCTGGTCTTCCTTGTAAAAAGGAGGCTCAGCCACACCTTGGCCAGGCTGCCCAGGCTGCAATGAGGAGTCTGTTCGGGAAGAGGCCAGGCCCCGCAGGGGACAAAGCTGGCTCCTGTGGAAGCAGGTCTCTCAAGTGGGAGGGGGGTTGGGGAGAGTGTGAGGGTGACATTCGGGTGGTCCTGGGCTTTCCAAAAACAGAGGGGCAAAGCTGGAGGGCCCTTGGGCTGCTGCCTCAAGCCTGGTTATTGCTGGTTCCTCCCTAGGGACAGGTTGGCAGTTTCCTGCATGGTCAGGTGACAGCCTGGCTCCAGGTTGGACTTTGGGCCCTGTCAATAAGTGACTGCTGGGAAGTCAGCTCCCTCAGCTGCCTGCAAGGCCAGGGAAGAAATGTGGCTGAGCTGAGCAATCATTAATCCAGGGGCCGGATTCAGCTGCAGCTGGGACGCAGGCTGGCCCTTCCCAGGTGTCTCAGGAGCATTAGGTCAGGGGACAAGAGGGAAGGCTGGGGCTGCCAGTCTGAGGGTGGTACAGGCTGGGGGATGAGACTGTCTGAGTGCTGGAGTTAGGAGCAGGGAAGGGAATACAGCTCTGACTTCCTCATTCCCCTCCTGCCTCTCTCCACCCCTAAATCAGGGGATCCAATGTGCGGGTTGACTGCTGGGGAGTCTAGTTTGAGGGGAGCCTTCCCTGAGGAATTAGGAGCCACTGGCAGGGCCAACTTCTTCACAGGCATGTGCACTGTACAGCCCCAAATGGCCCTGTGCTCAGAAAGGCCCCATGCTTGATTGAATGCTCGGCTGTTGCCTCTTGAAATTCTTACTACTTTTTGAACAAAGGGCCCTGCATTTGCATTTTGCAATGGGCCCTGCAAATTATTTAGCCAGTCCTGGCCACTGGGAAAAAGGAGGTGCTGCAAGGGCTGATGGGGGGTGAGATTAACCAACAACCCTCTCCTGACCACCCTTTCCAAAGGCCAAAGTATGTTTGCCTTCCTCCCTTCACGCATCCAGACTTACCCAACAGGCCAAGGCCCACGGATCACTCTCTCTGCAAGTCTCAGCCCTGCCTGTAACACCTTTCCTTCACTACTTACCAACTAACAGAGGAAGAGGTGGGTCTTTCCCTCTAACTATCCTACAGTGTGATAGTGAGTGCTGTCTACAGTGTGTCAGGGCGGGCTGGGCTGGGAGCCCCAGACAAGTGGGCCCTACCCTCACGGAGACCAGGGCCAGAAGAAAGCTGTGTGACCAGGGTCAGGTTGGGTGACAAACTATAACTGGTGGGATAATCACAAGGCCCTTCTGGGGACAGAGGGTATGGAGGGAGAGGGTCCAAGGGTGCTGACCCTACAGCTGGCCCCCAGGGCAATGTCTAACCCCTGGGGCTTGAAGCCTTGGACCAGAGACAAGACCCAGATGCTCTTGGCTAGTCTGCTGCTGACCACCTCTGTGCTCTTGGGCAACCCCTGTCCCCTCCTGGCCTCAATTTCCCTCCTGTACTAAGGGTAACGCTCCCTGCTCTGCCTCCATCTTAGCTTGTTGTGGGATCAGGTGATATGGAAGGGCTTGGTCAGCTATAATAAAGAGCCAGAGGCCTGGAGGAAATGAGCACAGCATTTTCAGGATTCCTGAAGGCTTCCTTTCCCACCAGCCTACCCAGTCACACTTCTCACCTGCCCAGAGATCTGCCCTCATAAGGGTCCGGAAGCATCTTGTTGGGAAATCTTGGCCCAGGCAGGGGTGCCTTGGGGCCTCAAAGCCTAGCCTAAGGGTAAACTGAGGAAGGACTATCCCCAGCCACCAAAGGGGAAAGCGGGGACTCCAGCAGTACACGGAGGCTTCTTGGAGCCTGGGGGAAGGCTTGGTAAAGAGCCAGGGGGCGACTCCCAGTCCCAGAACAGAGGGAGATGCCCCCTGTAGGTCACAGGTCCTATTTGAGGCCTCTGTTCCTCCAGTAAGCTCCCCAGTCCGTCGGGGTCCTGGAAGGAATTCTCCGAATTCCCTTATTCCAGCAGAAGAATTCCAGAATCCCCCATCTCTTCCCCCAACTCTCCTGGGGTCCCACCCCAGCATTTCTCTTTCCCTTCGCTGAGCCCCTCCCCTTTCCATTCCCACCCCCGTACCACCCTCTTCCGAACCCCACTCTCCGTGGTGCCCCTCGGGGACCGGCCCCGCGACCCCGCCCCCTCGGGACCCGGCCGGCGCACGACCCCGCCCCGGGCTCCCGGGACCCCCGTCTCCCGGGACCCGACCTCGCCCTCCCTGGGCCCGGGGAGGCGGGGAGGGGCAGCAGGCAGCGCCGCTCCCGCCCCGCGGCCGCTCCCGCCCCGGCTCCTTCCCTCCGGGCCGGCCTCCGCGCCCCGCCCGCCCGCGCCGCTCCCGCCGCGCTCGCTCGGCCTCCGCCGCCCAAACTTTTCTCCCCGCGCGTCTCCCCGCGGCGGCCGCCCCCGGGCATGGGCGCCGCGCCGCAGGGGGCCTGACCCCGCGCCCGGTCCGCCCGCCGCGCCATGGCGGCCCGCGCGCCCCCAGCCGCACCTGCGGCCGAGGAGCCGGGGGGCCCGGGCGGCCCCCCGCGCAGGAAGAAGTCCCGCTCCGGCCTCCGCCGCGCCTTCAGCTGGCTGCGGGGCAAGCGGCGCAAGAAGAAGGCGGCGGGGGCCGAGGGCGCCGAATCGGCCGCCCCCCGCGCCAAGAAGGCGGACGACAAGGCCAAGAGGGCCAAGGGCAAAGGCCGAGGTAAGGCGCCCGGGCACCTGGGCTGAGCGCCGGGCGGCGCCGGGGGTGCGGCCGGGGTGGCTACGCCAGGGGTCCACGGCATGTTGGAGAGGGGTGACCCCCTAGGCGCCGGTGCTGGGGGAGCGAAGAGCCCTGGACTCAGCCCGAGCACCCCCATCCTGCACCGCCCCCTTGCAGTCAGCCCGGCCCCACTCTGAGGGGAGGAGACCCCAGGCTGGGGCAGAGATCCCCTGGCTTAGGCAGGAAGTGCTGGCAGTCTGGCTCTGGAGCAGAGGCAGATTCCCCCTCCCCCAGGCTCACCCTGGTTCTGCCCTCTGCTGAGTCAGGGGGTGAGAGACTCCACTCTGGCCTGGGGCCAATGGGAGAGGCAGGTGGCCTTGGGTGGGGGGGGGTCCCTCTGGGTCTGGAAGGTCAACTGCACTCCAAAGGAGTTTCAGCCCTTTAGGTGGATCTGAGTTTCCAGCCCCACAGAGGACCCAGCACGGAGCATAGCACGCCTTTCCCACCTGGCCCCCCTCACCGCTCACCTGGGCCAAACCACAAACATCCACCTCCTGGGGTGGTGAGCTCACCATGGTGAACCAACCACCCGACCCCATCACACCTTTCTCCAGCCCTGGTAGAGGGGACATGTCAGTGTCAGGAGTGTGCTTACAGATGGGGGAAACTAAGGCCCAAGCTAAATGGAGAGACTATACCTGAGCTGTGGTGGGTACTTAAAACACAACAGTTAATTCCCAGTCTTTCTGAGTTTTGAGCCCCTGGGCCTCCCCTGATAGATGGGCAGCCTGAAAGGAGGGGACGGTGACCTGGCCTATCCCTGCTGGGGTCATTTAATCTTTGGCCACTTGCTTGGGTCTTCCTCATTTCTCCATTTCTGTTCTTCCTTTTGGTGGGGAGGGCGTGAGTTTCTGCAAGAGGGTGGGGCTCAGAAGTCTACCTTTCCTATCCTCCTGCTGCAGTGCTGGAGGTGAAGAAATGGCGGGGTGTGTGGGCCCATCCCATTCCGCCTGTGTTTACCCTCCCAGTGTCCTTTAACCACCTCCTCTGGAGGAGAATTAAAAGGAACACTTTAAGGGTCAGGAAGAGGGTGGAAAGCCTCTTGTGTGATTGCATCCGGCCTGATCTTCCTTTTGGATAAGGGCCCTGCTCCCCTGGCCCAGCCACAAATAGAAGTCAGGGCGCTGGGGTTGGGATGGCTGGGCCAAGCCCTGAGGGAAGGTTTGAGTGAGGGGTGTTTCCAAGGGCTTTGCAGTCCTAGCAGGACACCGAGCCTGTCCCAGGGCTGCCCCACTGGGATTCAGTCTGAAGTCATCTCCATCTCTCTCAAGTAGACATGGATCAGAATTGCAGCAGGCTGGATTGTGGTCAGACTGTCAGGATTGGCAGGCAGAAGGCTAGTGGACTAGTGTTGTACCCCAGGGCAGATTGGTCTGGAGGCAGGGGGCTGGAAAAGCTGAGCCTGTAGGTCCCTGCTACAACAGCCTGGGTTTGGGGTCATTGGGTCATTGGCCAGGCCTCCCCCAGCCTTGTGTTTGGTATTGGGTGGCACTGGGCTTTCTAGGCAGCGGGTCGGCCTTATGTGAGCCCACGTGCATGGGCAACACCTCCCTGCCCCTGGCTGTTGTTTCCCCAGGGCTGGAGGTGGCCCCAGGTACCACTGGAGGAAGTCCTGTTCCCTTTTGCTCCAGTCTCCTATTATTGCAATTGTTTCCTTGTCACCTGCCTGGCCCACCTTCTTTTCTGTTTATTAAGAGAAATAAATCTGATCCTTCTAATCTCCACTGGCACTGCTGGCAAGGAAGGAGAAGCCTGAAGAAGGCTTAACTCTTTCAGGGAGACTGTTCCGAATAGAGACGGGGAGGTGGGAGGGAAGTCTACACGTCTACACGGGAAATTCCTGGGGGGTCAGGGGCCTTTGTCTCTTCTATTCCAATCTCTGAACCAAAGACATAAGAGATGCCATCTTGACTGCTCTAATCTGACTCTCCTACTGTGAGATGGGAAAACTGAGCTAGTAATAGAATTTTGAGCACCAATCTTCCGGGATTCCCTGTTGCCCTCACTGCCCTGTACAGTCTTAGAAGAAGAGAGGAAATCTGACATTTATTAATTATTCTGAATGTGTCAGGAGCCCTGTATCCATTGCCTCATTTGATCTCCTTTGCAGATGTGAAAAATTGAGGCTCAGAAACAGTGAGTGACTGATTTGACCAAACTGGGATTTACACTCAAATCACCTGCCTCCAAAACTGGTCCTATTTTCATGACTCTCTCAAGGACATAGAGCAGGGGGTAAGGCTTAAAGATCTTCTCATCCAACCCACTTTACAGGTGGGAAATGGCCCGGAGAGATGTGAGGGAGCTTGATAGTTGGGGGAGAGTATCAGAGTCAGGCAAATGAGAGTTTAAATCCTGGCTCAGCTACTAGCAATTCCCGTGACATTAGACAGTAACTTCTCTGGGGGTTCACTGATTCCATTATTGTCTCAAGGGGAAGAAAGGGTGTCACAGGGGTGATCCTCTGGCTGGACATTGCCTTGATGGGTCTGTGACCTTTCTGTTTCACCAAGATTCTCATAAGAGAGGATATGAAAATTTTTATTTTATTTTATTTTTTGGGGACAATTCTCACTGTGTTGCCCGGGCTAGAGTGCCATGGCGTCAGCCTAGCTCACAGCAACCTCAAACTCCTGGGCTCAAGCGATCCTTCTGCCTCAGCCTCCTGAGTAGCTGGGACTACAGGCATGCACCACCATGCCCAGGTAATTTTTTCTATATATTTTTAGTTGTTCAGCTAATTTCTTTCTATTTTTAGTAGAGATGGGGTCTCGCTCTTGGTGAGGCTGGTCTTGAACTCCTGAGCTCAAATGATCTGCCCATCCCGGCCTCCTAGAGTGCTAGGATTACAGATGTGAGCCACTGCGCCTGGCTGAAAATTTTAATTTTTAATTTTTAAATTTTAAATTTTTTGTAGAGATGGGGTCTCACTATGTTGCCCAAGCTGGTCTTTAACTCCTGACCTCAAGCGATCCTCCTACCTTGGTTTCCCAAAGTGCTGGGATTACAGGTGTGAGCCACTATGCCTGGCCAGATATGAAAATTATATGAAAGAGAAGTCACCATAGAAATGAAAGGGGTTTCTATTATTGTGTTTATAAGTTTAGTCATCTGAGCTCTAAGGGCCTGGTCTGGAAGGAATGGGCTCTTAGGCTGATGAGAACAACTCTGCCGCCCTCTTATGTTATGTGAAGCTGGCAGGTTATTCACCCCTTTAAGCCTCAGTTTCCTTATCTATAAAATAGGGATAATAAATCCTGGCTTTACAGGGGTGGTTCAAGGATCAAATTAGATAGCAGACATGCAAGTGCTTTGTGAACTGGGAGTGTGATACACAAGGTAGCAGGTTTCTGCTGTTGTGATGCCGAGGACTCGGGCATTGGCTAAGTTCATCATGCTCCGTGTTTGGAAAACAACTCACTTGGTTACCCCAGGATGATGATTACTGCGGGGGATTCACAGAAGGTGGAGTCTCACCTTTGTGCCACGGGAGGACTCAGATGTAAGATAAAGTTAAAAAAACAAAAACAGGGATCCATATTTTCCAGAAATATCACCTGGACTCTAGACAAGTGTGTGGGAAGGAAGTGTTTCTGGGACAGGTGCCAGGACTGGAGCCCAGCAGATAATCAGGGGAGGCTTTCTGGAGGAGGTGGGCAGACTGGAAGGAGGGCAGGGTCCTGGCTGATCTGCAGAAGAGAAGTAACAGGAAGGCTACCTGCCAGACCCTGGCCAAGCTTTTCTTTTAATTAAAAAAAAATGTTTTGATACAGGGTCTCACTCTGTCACCTGGGCTAGAGTGCAGTGGCATGATCATAGCTCACATCAACCTCAAACTCCTGGGTTCAAGCGATCCTCCTGCCTCAGCCTCTTGACTACCTGGGACTACAGGTGCTCACTACCACGCCCGGTTAATTTTTCTCTTTTTTTTTTTTTTTTTTTTTTTTGAGACAGAGTCTCACTCTGTTGCCCGGGCTAGAGTGAGTGCCGTGGCGTCAGCCTAGCTCACAGCAACCTCAAACTCCTGGGCTTAAGCGATCCTCCTGTCTCAGCCTCCCGAGTAGCTGGGACTACAGGCATGTGCCACCATGCCCGGCTAATTTTTTTGTATATATATATTTTAGTTGTCCATATAATTTCTTTCTATTTTTAGTAGAGACGGGGTCTCACTCTTGCTCAGGCTGGTCTCGAACTCCTGACCTCGAGCGATCCACCCACCTCGGCCTCCCAGAGTGCTAGGATTACAGGCGTGAGCCACCGCGCCCGGCCAATTTTTCTCTTTTTTATAGAGATGGGGTCTTGGTATGTTGCTCAGGCTAGCCTCAAACTCCTGGCCTCAAGCCATCTTCCTGCCTCAGCCTCCCAAAGTGCAGGGATTACAGGCATGAGCCACTGTGCTGGCCTAGCCAAGCATTTTCATGAAAGTCTTCCCTTGTCCTCAAGACAACCTGTGAGGTGGGCAGTTGTCACCATTTGTAGGTGTGAAAAAAGGCCCTTTCAGAGGGTAAAAGTAAGTCGCTCAAGGTCACTCTGATTCATTCATTTGAAAAAAACATATTCTTTACCATGTAATGTCAGGCATTGTTCAAGGTGATGAGAATGCCTGAGGACAGACAGGCAAGGTCCCCACCTGTGTGGAAGTGATATTCACAGTTCAGTAGTGACAGAGCCACTGGGTCTGGCTCCACACTCCACAAGCAACATGATGTTCGCTGTGTTTCTAGCTCTGGAGGGGGGTAACCTCCGTAGAGTCTTAGGACCAGCTCTGGAGAAAGGAGTACCTAGCTCTTCTGAGGGTTTCTCCCAGGCAGTGGGCAGCGGCTGACGGGTAGGAGCGGGGATGGTGCTGATTCTGAGGATTCGGGAGCCGCTCTGCCAGGCCCAGCAGACTTAATCCCGTCAACTCACGGCAGCCTCCCCAAGTTCCTTCTGGCCACCATTCAGGGAGGACTGTGCTTGGCGTGGAGTTGTGGAGGGACCCCTGAGTTCGAGCTCTGCTCTGCTGCATGACCTTGGGCAAGTCCTGCTCCACTTTGGGCCAGACATGCCCTGTCTTGCGGGGGTTACTGGCCTCTGAGACCTTTGCTAGTTCTGGGAATCTGTGGGTTTGAGGATAGGCTGGAGGAGTGAGCCTGCCTTTGGACAGCTGGTTAAGACACTGAGACCCAGTGGCCTGGACGTCATAGGAAGATGGTTAAGGAGAGTCTGGTATGAATAATGCCATTTCTCCCTCCTGAGGGAGAGGGCTAGGTAGCGCTAAAGCAAAGTGAGGGCCCAGAGTCTCCTGGGGTAGTGGGCACTTTGCCTCTCTGAGGTCAGGGTGGCGTCTGTTTGCCTTTCAATAAATACTCCATGTATTTTCACATTCTGTGTCATCGCATGTGCTGTTTCTGCTGCCTAGAATGTGCTTCCCTTCACTTTTCCATCCAGTGAACTCCTATTCATCCCTCATGGCCCAACTTCATCATCTCTGTGATACCCCTAGGAGAAATTATTGCCCCCAGGCTCTAGAGCAGGGTGCTTAAGAGATTTGGAGTTGGGCAGTATATGCTTTCCTGGCCACCACCTTCTTGGGTAGGGGCATCTCAGTGTGCTCGGCCTGTGGCCTGGACCAGTGTAATGGGGCAGAGTTCCCTCTGCTATGGGATACATCCAAAAGGGGAGTGGCTTCCACAGGGGAGGCTGGGGTTCCTCAGTAAGAGTGTAACAGGGTAGCTGCTCTGTCTAGCTCACCCAGGTCCCTAGGTAAGGATGGGTAATACCTGCCTAGGGTCTAGACGGGACAGGGAGCCTCACTCATTTATTTCACAAATATTTCCTGCGTACTTGCTATGTGCCAGGGACTGTCCTGAGGATGAACAAGAGAGACAAGGTCTGGTCCTC
Organism: Eulemur rufifrons; assembly: GCF_041146395.1. NCBI lineage: Eukaryota > Metazoa > Chordata > Mammalia > Primates > Lemuridae > Eulemur > Eulemur rufifrons. The sequence goes on from NC_090990.1 coordinate 22,336,973, forward strand.
ACGAGCAATTTCAGTGTATGTGGAGGGGGATCAGACATTGAACAAGGAATCACAGGTCAAAAGTGTGACAAAGGAGAAAGCACCGTGATCCCTGGGGATGAGCAGGATGGCTTTCCCAGGGAGGTGACACTTGAGCTAAAATTGAAGGATGAGGGGAAGCTGGGGTTGAGGGACTTGGCGCTGGAGTCAGGCAAGGCACCTGCGAGGGCCTGGGGCCAGCTGGCTATCTGGGGTTCTGTGGGGCACAGATATGGCTATACCTCACTATTCTGAGTAACCCTGGGGGCAGGGGCTGGGTTGACTGCCACTTCCTTCTGCCCTGCCCCAAACAGGGCCTGGCACTACGTGGCTTTGGGAAAAGTGGTGATCTGATACGGGCCCGAGACATGGGCATCTCTGGATCCTAGATGCTCAGAGTTGATGGCCTGGGATGTCACAGGGAGCCCTCATGGCACATACAGACGGGCAGCTGAGGCCCAGAGGAGGAAGTGATTTGCTCAAGGTCACAGGGCAGACCAGGAGCCCACACCTGCCAGGCAGTCTGCAGCTTCCCTGCTCCTTTGTTCAGACTTTAAAAGGAAAATCCTGTCCCCAGGAGGTGCCTCTACCAGGGGTGGGAAGAACTGAGAAGGAAGTGGAGGCCAAGGGTACCTCCCCTTCCCTCCCCTACCTCTGACACCTTCAGGGGCTGGTTCCAACTGTCTCTCCCTCACCCTTCTGGAAACTCCCCTCAAGCCTGGGAGGGGCCCTCGATCAGTGTGCCCTCCCCCCACTATTCGCTCCCTGCAGTCCCTGTAGCAAGGCTGCCAGCAAGGTCTGCCAGACTGGGGTGGCTGAATCCTGTGGCCCCCAAAATCTACACTGTTGTCAGCAGAGGCAGATCGAGAGCCTCCCTTCCCCGCCTGCCCCTTGGAAATCCCTTTCTCTCCAGACCCTCAAAGCTGCCTCAGCTGCTCACGGCCTGTCACATGCTGAAGAAATCTAATGAGAGGAGGCATTGTATATTGTTTTGGCCACGGTGAACATGGTGGGGCTGGCAGAGCAGAGACACACACCTTCCATGTTTACACCCCAAGCCACCTCCAGCCCCTTAGCTGACTTGGGAAGTCAGCCAAATCCCTGCAGCTTCCTTGGGCAAGCGGGGTGAAATCTCTGTCCGCCTCCCCCATTATTATACCCCACTGTACTCTATGCCCTTCTGCTCCACAGTCCTTGGGGGCTGCTTCATCAAAGGACTGTCAGCCCCACTCACAGGGTGCCCGGCTGTGTGTGGGGCATGGAAGGGGAGATAGAGACACTCAGCCCACAGGGGGTTTAAACCCAGAATCTTGTTGCAAAATGCATGATTCCCTCAAGGTTTCTGGTAGGAAGATTACTAAGTAGGGTCTCCTGTCCGCTTAGGATACCCTCCTCCAAGTCTCTAGCCTGGTGAGGGCTTCACCACCATTCTCCACGAGAGTCAGGAGGCACTCAGGCCCAGTCCTGTGGTGCCTGGGGTTCTGGTCCATATGCCTCCATCACTATGCAACACCACCACTGCCACCGCCAGCAGTAAACAAGTGCCATCACCGCTGCTACAATAGTACATAGTACCCAAGCCCCAGCCCCACCATCTCCACCTCCACCAGTCTTCTATTTTTTTTTTTTTTTTGAGACAGAGTCTTGCTCTGTCGCCTGGGCTAGAGTGCCATGGCATCAGCCTAGCTCACACCAACCTTAAATTCCTGACTGCAAGCAATCCTCCTGCCTTAGCCTCCCAGGGTGCTAGGATTATAGGCTTTAGCCACTGCGCCTAGCCTACTACCAGTTTCTATTCCACACATAAAGTACACCTGCTGTGTGCTGAGCTTGGGGTTGCTAAGAGGAGTGAGACAGTCACTGCCCTTGAGGAAACTGTTCTGGTTGAAAAGGCAGGTATCAAAACAAACTTTTGTCTCAAGGAAAGTGCTGGGATGAGCCAGTTGGGAGGTGGATCACTCCTGTAATCCCAGCACTTTGGGAGGCCAAGGTAGGAGGATTGCTTGATGCCAAGAGTTTGAGACCAGCTAGGCAACACAGTGAGACCCTGTCTCTACAAAAAAATAAGAAAAATTAGGCACAGTGGCACACAATTGCTTGAGCCCAGGAGTTGGAGGCTGCAGTGAGGTATGATTGAACCACTGTACTCCAGCTTGGGTGAGACCCTGTCTCTCTAAAAAAAAAAAAAAAAAAAAGTGCTGGAATGGTGTTACCCAGGGTGCTAGGGAGCCCTGAGGTGTGATCAGTACTGTATCAGAGGGCAGCACTAATGGCTGTGGGAGCACAGAGAACTGAGCTGGGGGAGGAGGGGGTGCAAGGAAGACTTCTGGAGGATGAAAAGGCATCTGCCAGCAAAGGTGGAAGAGGAGACGGCAGGTGTGGAGGCCCAAAGGTGTGCACTGGGGAGTGGCAAACAGTTTCGTGTGGCTGGGGCTCTGAGAATGAGAAGGGTATGGTTGGAGATGAGGCTGAACTGACGTGTGGGGGCAGCTTCTACGAGGCCTCCTGTGAAGGCCAAGGCACCTGCTACACTGCAGACATCCTTTGAAGTTCTTCGCATACCTGTCCTCACTCAATTCATGCCAAGAAATTTAGACTTTACCCTTGGGTGTTCCCTCTGCTCCCCTGTACCAGCTGTCCTCTTTATGGGCCTGTGTTTCTCTGTCTGCAAATCCAGGGAATTGGGCTAGCAGATCTCTGAGGTCTTTTTCAGCTTCCACACCAGGACCCTTTTCTCTCTGCAAAGTGGGAAGACTGGTACACACAACTTGGTACACAGTATATGCTCAATGTGTATTTTCTATGGATGAATAAAATGCCAGCCCTTCAAGGACTGCAGTGTTATCAACCTCAGACTCTGAGCAAGAGATGGGCCTCAGAGAGGGTTGGGATGAGCTTTGATGCTCCCATTTTACAGGGAGGGAAGAGGGTGTCCTGGAGCCACTGGGAAGAAGAGGGAACATGGTGTGGTGGAGGGGCTTGCCCAGGTGGCAGAAAGGATGAGCCACATGAGTACTAGAACTGAGGGCTCTGGACTCCCAACCCAGTGCTCTCTGCTACACCATGCTGCCCCGAGTTGGAGAGATGGGGCCAAGTGATGGTAAAGGAGAGTCACTGCCCAGGCCGTGGGGCCCTGGTCAGTTCCCTGGGCACAAGAGCACCTGTGAGGACACAGAGGTGGGAGCCTTGGGTAGCCTTGAAGGCTTTCACAAGAGGTAAGCGTTGGCCTGGGCTTTGAAAAACAAAGACTCGTATAAGGAGGCACACAACTTCACAGGCACACAGACATGGGTGGTTTCACATATGTTTACCTACATGTTCCATTATTTACACACAGACTGTAGATACGGGCATACATTCAACAAACACAGTTGCAGTCATACCGACACATAAAAAGCACAGGTAATTACACAGTCTTATTGACAAACTTACTTACACATACATGCATACAGGCAAACTCTTACACACTTAAATACACAAAATCAGTGATATTCAGCCACTCTGAGACAGTCACAATTACCTAGGCAAATACATAAAAGCACACACCTAGACATGAAAACAGACTCAATTTTTTTTTTTTTTTTTTTTTTGAGACAGCGTCTCACTGTGTTGCCCAGGATAGAGTGCTGTGGTGTCAGCCTAGCTCACAGCAACCTCAAACTCCTGGGCTTAAGCGAACCTCCTGCTTCAACCTCCCAAGTAGCTGGGACTACAGGCATGCACCACCATGCCTTAGTAAATTTTTTCTATTTTTAGTAGAGACAGGCGTCTTGCTCTTGCTCAGGGCTCAGGCTGATCTCCAACTCCTGACCTCAAGCAATCTTCCTGCCTCAGCCTCCTAGAGTGCTAGGATTACAGGCATGAGCCACCTCGCCCGGCCTAGACTCAATTATATTGATGCAGTCACACACAGTTGATTATACACAGAGGAACCCACATGTTCAAAGTCACAGATACATACATAGGTTTATAACTACACAGCTACATTTAAGCACACAGTTATACACAGATGTCCAATTAAATGTCTTCAAGGTCATGCAGAGACACAGATGAGCTGGAGAGGTGGTGGGGGCATGGAGCAGTAGGTATCAGAGTCAATCTGGGTTTGAGTCTTGGCTTTGTAGCTTAACGTTGTTTGACATTGAGTCAGTTGACTTTAACCAACTTCAATTTCCCTGTCTGTAAAATGGATACGATTTCCACAGTTGTCTTGTGGATGAAATGATATGTAATGCACGAAAACAATTAGCACAGCGCCTGGCACGTACCTGGCACATAGTAAGCACAAAATAAAAAGGTTCTATTATTTTGAACACCATAACTACAGAAATAGTTCAACATATTTGTACACACAGGCACGTGACACTCACGGGTGGTGGCTGATGGGGCTTAGCAGCAGCAGGGCTCCGGACCTACCTGTGTGGAGCCCGGTTCCTAGTTCTCCCAGCTCCACTCCACTCCTCAGAGAGGCAAGCCCTGGGCTGAGAGCGGGCGACCCGCTTGCCCCACCTGGACCCGCCAGGCCTTTCCCTGAGCGCTCTGGGCTGGGCGGCTCAGCCTGTCTCCCAGGTCTGGGGAGGGGCGGAGCCAACGGGACGCGCGCCAGGCCCCGCCCCTGTTCCGGCCCCGCCCCCGGCCCGGCCATTGGCCGCAGAGCTCGGGGGTGTGGCTGAGCTGGGGCTGGGGGCGCCTGCGGTGTCCGCCCGCGCGTCGCGCTGCCTCCCTCCCGGGGCTGCGGGCCCGGCGGCCGCGCTGGCTGGGCCGCGCTTGGGTTCCCCGCCGGCTCCCGCGCCAGCCATGGGCAACTCACACCACAAGAGGAAGGCCCCCAGCGGTCCCCGGGCCCGCAGCTTCTGGCGGTTCGGGAGGTCGGCGAAGCGGCCGGCAGGTAGGGGCCGGGGGTGGGGGCGGGGCAGGCATGGAGGAGGGTCTCTGTGCTGCGGCCGTCGCTACCGCTGCTGCCCCCTCCCGGGGCCTGGTGGGTGTGAGTGTGGGGGTCCGGGAATCCCCGCGCAGACCCCACCCCTCACATGTACACAGAGACACACGTACACAGTAATACCCACCGGCGGGCACGCGTACATGGTCGCAGTTTACAGTCACACACTTAACACCCACTCAGATGTGCGGACATCGAACACACACTCAGATGTACGGACATGCAGACACAAAATCACATCCGCACCACTGCAGTAGGTTCCACATATCCTGAGACCCAGGTACATATATACCTGTGCCTGCGGTTTACACAGCCACACGAACTATACACCCACGCACAGATTCAGACGCACGGGCAGGCACAGTCGTTCACACACATCAATCATGTAGGTACAGTTGCCCAGCGTCTTGGGCACACGTGTACACAGTTTCTCAACTGCATGACCAACCAGACTCACACGCAGGCTCACAGGCAGACCCTAAGGCACTAGAACACACACACTTGTTCCCTAGGTTTTAGCCCCCAAGAGGCTGAAAGTTTGCGGGAGGGAGGGGAGACAAAGGTGGAGGGGAGAAGCAGGAAACCCGGGGCTGGAGGCTCGGGACCGCCTCCATCTGGCGCGATCGGGAGTCGGACTGGTTTTCTTGGCTCCGTCTCTACCCCCACCCGCGCCACCGCGGCCTCTCCCCTTCTCCCCCTCCCCCCCCCCCCCCGTTGTCCCCGCGATCGCCGCCGCTTGTCCCCCCTTTCAATGCAGCCACCGAGCTGGAACGCAGCCCTTCGCTGCTGCTGCGGGATCCCTCCGCGGGTCACATTCCAGCCTCCAAGGGGGAGGGGAGGGAATGGGGAAGGCCTCCAACCCCAGGGCTGGGAGATGGGATTCCTGGTTTCCCCCTACATGTGTGGCGGTTCAGGCTATCCCCGAGAAAGTCCTAAGGGGTGCTGGAGGAGGGGCCATCGAAGGTGCCTAGTTTTCTCACCTGGTGAATCCAGAGATGGGGGAGGGGCAGGGTGATGGAGCCAACCCTCCCCTCCCCAAGATAGGAGGTCTCTGATGGAGGCAGGTACCCCTACGGGGGGTCTGGGGCCCTGCTGTGGGGGGAGAATCCACCAGTGTTTCCCAGGATGGCCCACATTCCTAGAGGTTCCGAACCGCAGCCTGATGATCTCATGCTCCGTGTAGGGGGTGATGGAAAGAGCCAGGGCTGGGAAGTAGGGGCCCGTGTTCTCAGTGTGGCTCTGGCACAGACTCTGGCGACCTTGAGCAGATTCCTTCTGCTTTTCTGGACCACCCTGGCTCCTACAGGGGACATGTCTGTGAAATCAGGGGGGCTAGCTTTGGTGACTTCTTGGGACCCTTACCGTTCCTAGCCATTTCCTGGAAGAAAAGACTGAGGGAAGCGGGGTGGGGGGGGGTTGGGGCTCGTGCAAGGTCATTTGCCATAGTTTGAGGAACAGCAATGATAATGAAAATAATAACAGGAAAAGGTTAATTAAGTTCTGATTGGTTCTTTGAGGACTCCTCAGAAGGTGCATGATGATGAGAGACTCTAGGACCTTCCAATACTCTCCCTGCCCCCACAACCCCAAAGTCCTGGCTGTGCCCAACTCTCTCTCCTAGAATCTGCAGGGAGCAGGCAGAGCTGGGGCCCTTCGTCTCTCCTCTGATGGCCACTCTGATCTGATGGTTTCCTGAGAACCAGCTGTGGGCCCAGACTTGTGACCATTTGTGATGGAGGAGAGAGAAGATAAGGCTCTGTTTACAGTGTCCTGCCCACTGGCCCTTGAGGAAGAGGCCTGGGGCTTCTAGCAGCCCTTGTGTACTTCTAGTCCCTGCTGCAACTCAAGGGTCAACCAAGCTTTAGGGTGTTCCTAAAAAACTAGAAAGCAAATGTCAGGGCAACACAGAAGTATGTGTAGGGGCTGGGGAATGTTCTAGGCTGTATATCAAAAAGCTTCTGGGTTAGGATCAGCTTCAGAAAACTGAGGACTTGGTCCTAATTTGGTCTTTGAAGTTACCGCAGGATTGGAATTAGTCCTGAATTGTTGATCAAATGAGAGAACATGACCAGGGAATTGTTTCAGCTGTGGGGCATGGTTGTGAGCAAAGGCATGGAGTGGAGACTGAGTATGGAGATCGGAGAGAAAAGTAGTTAAGGGTCCTTCTTTACCTGGGCCCAGGTGAGGATTGGAGCTTGAGTACTTATCCATTTGATTAGTCTGTGAGAGGAAGAGGGAGAGAGTGCAAGGCGGGCAGACAGGGTTGGAGTCTATGGACCACAGGGAGCCAGTGAAGGTGTTTGAGTAAGGGAGGAGCCTACAAAAGTGGTGTATGAGGCAAATGGCTCCAGGGTGGGGACAGGTGCAGGCAGGACAGGTTGGGGGATGGAGTGATGAGAGTGAAGCTTGGAGGCTATTGCAGTAATCCAGGGGAGAGGTGATGAGGTGAGGGCTGGGGACAGGGTAGAGGCTAAGACCTGGGATTAATCAATTTTGGGGAGTAAGGGCCAGAGAGGACTGTGAAGGCTGCTGTGCTTGAGGTTGCTTGGCTGGGATGGTAGCAGAGATAAAAGTAAGGCCCTATGCTGGCCCTTTACATCGATTAATTCATTTGTCCTTTGCCTACCTTTCAACAGCCCAACAGTGAGAAGATTTTGCGCTTCCCATTTTACAGATGAAAAAGCTGGAGCTCAGAGAAGTGAAGTCACTTGCCCAAGGCCACACAGGCTGAATCTCGATTCAAGCTCAAGCCTGTCAGATTACACAGCCTGTGTCCTTAATCAGTTTATGGATAGATGGGTGTCATTTTATGATTAAGGGGCCTGTGGGTCCTCTGGGCAAAGAAAACCTAAGGCCTGGGGGATTTGGACTGTGTGGAGAGCACAAGTCGGGGAAGGGCTGGGGGAAGGGCAAGGGTTGAGGACTAAGCACTGAAGGCTTGCCCCCCAGCTCAGAGCAGATGGGACTTGGGGAATTGGGAAGGGAAACCAAAACTCCAGGAAGGATTGGTCCAGCAGATCAAATGCCCCTGGAGGGTAGAGATGGGTGGAGGTGGGCAAGGCAAGGCCTCCTCACTGCTGGAAAGACATGGTAACCTGCTGGGATTGTTTGGCTTTGGCACACAGGCATCCAACCCAACCCTTCCTCCCCTTCCCTCCCGAGGCAGCTGGGTACCTGGTCCTGGGCAGGTTGGGTGGAGGATGTGAACTGGGAGCCAGGGAGACCCGCCCACCATACCGCCCTCCTCCTGTTCCCATGCATTGTGCTGTCAGATTTACATACAGGGCCCACCTTCCCCGTGGATTTATTGTTCCCATCTTTCAGATGGGGAGACTGAGGGAAGGGCCCAGTGGATGACTTTTCTTTTCATCCCTCCCCTTGCCTCTAGACCTCCTAGAGGGGTCTTTGGTAGGTCCCACAGCTGGGAGAAGGCCCTTTCCCCTGCCCTACTGTGTCTTCTCCCCTTTTTGCGGGGGAGACTTGCTTGTGGAAGCCCTGTAAGGGGCTGGCCCAGCTCTCTGATCTGAGGGATCTGAGATAAGCTGAACCCCCTTGCTGCCCCAGGCCGTGGCCTAAATTGGGGAGCCACTGCCCTCCTTCCTTCTAGTGGCAGAGTCACACATGCTGAGGGTTCTTTAGAGATCATCTCTCCAACCCTCCCACATCACAGATAAAGAAACTGAGGCCCAGGAAAGGGCAGTGCCTGGCTCAGGATCAGGCTGCAATGAAGGGGTAATGAGAGCTCAAACCGGGGAGTCCTGACTCCCAGGGCCATGAGATACCTGGTCTGGGCCTGGAGTTCCCTTCCTTCCCAAGCCGGAGAAGCAGGGCCGCCAGATGGGGGCTGGTCAGGGAGGGAGATAGGGAGCTGATGTTAAGTGTTCCTTATCTGACCTTATCTTAATGGTCCTTAACTCCACTTGAGGCTTGGAGTGAGCTCCGGAAGGGGGTGGGGCTGCAGGGCCTCTGGTGGCATGGGAAGAACATGGTTTTGTGGCCAGTCAGAGCTGGGCTCACCTCCTGATTCTGGCATTACTGGCAGTGTGACCTTGGGCAAGTCACTGACCTTTGAGGAGTGCGTCTGTGTGATGAGGGGGGTTTAGTGAGACCAGGGGTTTCTCATTCCATTGGCATTCAATAAATGCTAGTTTGGGCCTGGCGCAGTGGCTCACGCCTGTAATCCTAGTGTTCAGGGAGGCTGAGACGGGCGGATTGCTTGAGCTCAGGAGTTTGAGACCAGCCTGAGTAAGAGTGAGACCCCGTCTCTACTAAAAATAGAAAAATTAGCCTGGCATCATGGCATGCATCTGTAGTCCCAGCTACTTGGGAGGCTGAGGCAAGAGGATCCCTTGAGCCCAGGAGTTTGAAGTTGCAGTGAGCTACATGACACCACTGCACTCTACCCAGGGCCATGGAGTGAGACTGTCTCAAAAAAAAAAAAAAAAAAAAAAGGAAATTGAGTCCCCTTCCTCACTCGCCCCTTTAAAAAAAAAAGGAAAAAAATGATAAAGAAAAAATAAATGCTAGGTGGTTATTTTTGCATTGTAAGTTGGGAAGGCAGAGGGCCCTTTCCTTACCCTCACACCCTCTAGAGGCAGAGGCGCCTCCATTGCAACACTTTGTGTCCACGCTTGGTTGCGTGGCTTTCTTTAACTTTTCCAGGCACTCTGTGTAGCGGGTATTAGTCCCACCTTACAGATGAGAAGACTGAGTCCCAGAGAGACCGAGTCATTTGTCCGAGGCCCAGAATCCAGACCTCCTGGTTCCCAGCCCTTTCTTCTCCAACTTCATGGTGGCTGCCTCTCTGGCATCCATAAAATGGGGATAATCATGCCTGGAAGGAACAAAGGAAAGGGCTTTAGAAAGTCAGAATTGCGCCCTGGCCGAAAGGGATTATTATGTCATTGTTGGGAGCAAATACTGGCCCAGAAACTCATTATGACATTTATTAATATTATTGTAGCTAATTCCTCCCTGCATTATTGCCTGTTCCCTCAGGGCACCCTGTGGGATGGGATCCTCCCCTCCCTGCTCCAGGCACTACCTGGCCCCCAATATTTACCTTAGAACCGGCCAGTCTGGCTGGTCAGCTCTGTCCCCACTGGGGTGGGGCCTGGGGTGTTGCCGGACACTTAGGGAAGGAAGGGGCGGATTCCCCTTCTGCAGAGGTGGGGTGCAGAGCTCCCCCTTCTCTGGGCAGAGATTGAGGCTGTGGCCCCCCTTACACATTAACTTTCTCAGACTTAGGATCACTAAGGCTTTTGGATCCAGGTTCATATCTGGGATGTGCCACTTCCGGGTTGGGTGACCTTGAGCAAGTCAGTCACTTTCCCTTGAGCCGCCTTGTGCTCATTTGTAAAAAGGAAACTTCACTCCTGCCTTCCAGGTTTCTTGTTAGGTGTGTTCTGGGAGACTGGAGAAGAGAAAGTGTTTTGAGAACTGTAAAGCGCTTCTGCCTCTGCCTGAAAGTTTGTGTTCATGTCCCTTTGTCTTGCCTCTGTGGGAATAAAATCTACAAATGCTCCTGGCTCCTGCCTCCTGGGGAAGGCCCCGGCCCCCTCTGGGCCTTCTTTTGTCCACCTGTACAGGGCCTCTGAATACCCTGAGTCACGGGCAGTTAAGACAGGAGCAGGGGGGGTGGGGTCCTGAGCAAGGCCACCTGGACAGCTGTGCCCTCCCCCCTCATTCTTCTCCCCTGAGTCAGGCCTGCCTGGCTTGTGGGTGCGCCACCTCCCCCGCCCCTTGCTCTGTAATGGGCAGGTTGAGGCCTCACCCCGAGGAGGAGGTTGCCAAGACAGTCTGTGCGCATGCACCTCGCCTTGGGAGGCAGGGGCTCCCTCCCCCATTCCTCCTTGTCCCCAGGCTCAGGAAAGCCCCTGAGTGGTGGGTACATGCACCTGCCTTTCTGTACACACAGCCTCTTGGCAGGCCCTGTGTGAGTCTGTGCAGTCACTCGTGCATAGACTGGGGTGGCCTGGGTGTGCTTTGTGGATGTGGTCCTGAGTGCCCACCTGTGGAGGTGGCCCCGGTGGGACATTCTGGAGGTGCATGCCTCCTGAGTACCTGCCCTGGTGGACTAGATCTAAGCTCAGGAGCTTGTGTATCTGCTTGCTGGTGTGCCCTGCATATTGGGGGGTGGGGGTGTGGCCATGAGCTAGGTGTCTTCTCAAATCTGGGAAGCCTCCTCTCTCAGGCAGGTGGGGGAGGCAGAAGCTGTGTGCTATGCTTCCCTCATGGCCTCAGTCCCTGGCTGTACCTCTGAACTTCTGGGCAGAAAGCTCTGGAAGAGGGACTCTAAGTGTGGCCTTGGGCAAGGTCCTTCCACTTTCTGGACCTCAGTTTCTTTTCAAGGTGTCCCTCCCCTTCCTCACCTGAGACCCAGGTTGCTGAGCCCCTCCCCAAGCAAGCCACAGGTGTGTAGACCTGGGGTGGCTTAGTGAGGCTGCCCGCTCTGGGTAGGTAGGGGGAGGGCTGTTGCTAGGGCAACCAGATGTTATCAAGTGTGAGAGCCTTGGGTCGCTGGGGAATTTGCAGCTGTGACCCTGACTGCCAGCTGTGGGCCTGGGACCTTGATGAGCTGATGTTCCCTCACCCCTAACTTGGCAGGAGCTCAACCCTTAGTTTCCCTGGTTAGGGGGAAGCTGAAAATGATTGTCCTGTATGGTTGAAGGCTCCAGTTTTGGAGCCCGCCATAGCTTGGGAAGTCACCCAGTTCTCTGAGCCTCACAGGTCTGTGATTAGTTACTAGGTGAGTACCTTCGAGTACGTGTCTTGAAGAGCTGTTCTAAGATCCGTGAGGACAGAAACGACGTTTTGCCTTCCACCAGGACCTGGCGTGGTGCCTGGTATGAATTAATCACCCTGCAAGTGTCGGTCTACTGCTCTTTTCTGTTTGTGTGGGACTGATAAGAGGGGTGGATGGGTCTGGCCTAAGGTAGAAGAGAGGGACACTAGGTGGCCCAGCAACCTCCAATTTGTAGGGATGATGGGGTCCCTGACCCTTGTTCAGAAGGGAGATCAGGTTTGTGGCTGGCACAGCGGACAGAGCATGGCTTTCAGATTCAAGCTGTGCTGAGTTGGAATGCTGCTCTGCCATCTATACAGTAGAGGCCAGAGGGGGCAGCTGTATAATGTTTGCCTTCTCTGGCCTCCATTTCCTCTGTAAAATGGGAATAAAAGCACCTACTTCTTAGGATTGTTGTTCAGATTTCAGTGGTTGTTGGTGTATACTATCCAGCTCCACAGATGTTTGTTCCAGAGAGTGAGGGCTGTGCTTTGTGCTTGAGTGACTCTGAGAGGCCAGTGCTGGGTGGGCAGCACACGGGGAAGGAGCTGCAGAGGAGTCTTGTAGCTCGGGAGCCACTGGGAGTTCTTAGATCTCTAAGACTCAGAAACGTGCTAAGAGGGAGGGGTGTTCCTAGGTGGGTTGGGGGTACATCAGTGTATATAGTTCACAGACTCTCTTTTACAGTTTCTGCTATGCATTTTAGAGTTGTCAGGGGCATCTTTTTTTTTTTTTTTTTTAACAGTGTCACTCCCCAGCTGAAATCCTCAAAGCCTACAGGGCCAGACCTGGTCTGTCTCCTGTCCTCCTCCGATCCCATCTCGTGCCATTCCTTTCCTTGCTTGAAACTCCAGCCACACTGGCCTCCTCTTTGTCCCTGGAAACCCACCACCCCTGCCTTGGGCCTTGACACATGCTGTTGCCTGTCTACAAGGCTCTGCCCCGTATCTGCCCGGCTGGCTTCTCGTCATTCAGGCCTCGGTTCCAATGTCCTTTTCTTAGAGGGGCTTTCCTTGACCACCTGTCTAAAGGCCTCCCCTTCCTGCCACAGCTCCGTAGTCTTCACTACCTAAAATTGCATTGTTAGTTTACCTCATCCGTGTGTTCATCAAGTATTTATTGAACTCATAGCATGTGCCAGGCACTGATTTAGGTGCTGGGTATACACCAGTGGACAAAATAAAGTGCTCCTCCATGAACTGTAGCCCTTAGGACTAGCTTACTAAATGTTTGCTGATTAAACGAATGGATACACCAATCTTATAAAGAGGAATTATTGGCCTTGTTCTCACAGGAAGTCATGACTTGTGTGTGTTGGAGCTGGAATTGAACCTGGACCTGACTTCTCTCCCAGTACTTCTCCCTTCCCTCCCTCCCACCTCCTGACGTTTTTACTGCCCTCGCCTATGGGCTGTTTCTTGGCTAATTCTGTTCTCCCTGCCCTGGTTGAGCCAGCACAGGATCAAGGAATCACTGAGTCACAGAGTAGGGCCAACCGGAAGAATCTTGGGTCGGGAGAGCAGGAAGTCTGCTTTGAAGTCCTGCCTCTGCTGTGTGACCCTGGAGAGTTCAGCTGTGCTTCTCTGGGCTTCTGATGTCACATTGCCAAAGTGGGAAGAAAGTCCGGGGCTGGACATACATATGAGGGGTTGTTGCCACCAGCCATTGTGGTTCTGCTCTGGGCATCTCCCTGGCTTTCCGGTACTGTGTCCTGGGCCAGTTCTGTCTCTCCACGGGCCTCTGCCCACAGCCCGACTGCTCCATGCTCTGATCTCCTTCCCCAGGGAATTACCCTCACTGGCCAGGAGGGCTTGGGGTGGGCACCATGCCAAGTCTAGCCTAGGAGCCCTTCCACCTACCATCTGGCGCTGGGACCCCTGCCTTAGCTCAGGCTCCTGAATATTTAGATGAGGACATCGGGGCAGGGTTAGTGATCTGCCCCTGGAATTGAGCGTCTTCGTCCCCCCTACTCATACTCTCCACCGGAGCAGAGCGCACACAGACTCCAGGCCTCAGTTTCCACTTGAGGGGCGGGGTCGGCAGATGGGCGGGATCAGTGGCGAGGCTGGGAGGAGGACCCGGAGAGCAGCCCCTCCCCCTCCTCTGCCTGAAGCCAGCGCTCTGTGGCAGGGCTGGAGGGCCCTCGTCCCCTTAGTGCTGGGTTACGGTGGGAGCGCTCAGAGCGCTCAGGAAAGGTTGGGGTGAGAGACGGTCCCGAGTGGCGCCTGCAGTCATGGTGGTGTTCCTGGGCCGCCACCTCCCGGTGCTCCTCGGGCTCTTTAAGAAGAAGGGTGAGTGGGTGTGGCTGGGGGGAGGGGAGGGGTCCTTGACACTTCCGTTTGCCAGACCCTTACGTAGAATGGGAGATCAGGGCCGGGGAAAGAGTAATGGGGTGGGGCACGGGAGCTGGTAACGAGGCCAGAGTTGCCAGTGCTGTGCTTTTGTCCAGCTGCTTTGTTGCAGCTGCCTTTGTCTGGGCCCTACTTGTGCTTGGGAGGATGGATGCAGGTGTTTCTGACCTTGAAGCCTGCAGCCCTCCGGAAAGACTGCCTCCCTGCAGGGGTACCCAAACTTTACTGGGTACAGTCCAACACCCCAGTCAGATAGAGAGAGGGCAGCCTCGTCCTGGGTCATCCCAGTGTGCAGGGGGGATGGGATGTGGGGAGCAGAGGAGAGAGGAAAGTAGTACCGCCGGCAGTGGGGAGCTTGGCCGGGGAAATCAGGTTTAGAGACCTGGGGGTGGAGACGTTTTGGAGGGAGGGGCCTGTGCCCACTTCCTTCTAGTCTGCGTGTGATCCAGGACTCCCCTCTGAGAACCCAGAGTTTAGTCCTGGCTCTATCTGACTCCTATTTGCTGGGTGATGTTTGTTAGGCAAGGCCTTTCCCCTTTGAACCTGTTTCCTCACTTGTAAAATCTGGGGATTGGGTGAGGTGATCCGATCAGATCTGCTGGGGGATCTTCCAGCTCTGACCTGTGGGATTCCTGTGGATTCCCTGGGGCAGGAGCTCTGGCTGTTGAAGAATGGGCTGAGGAGGGAGGAAAGGCCAGTTTCTGAACTGAAGACCCTGTTCCTGCGGCATGGCCCTTTAAAGGGCTTGTTTTGTTCCTGTCCTTTTATAAGGTGCTACCAAGGTCACATGACCCTTCCAGCGCTTTTGCTTATGTTGTGGGTTTCATTTAAAGGGGGGCTGGGGCTGCAAAATGCTGACACAGGCCCCCATCCCCAGGATTAGATGACCAGCCCCTCCATGGGCGGGGCTTGTAACAGGATCCTTTGTAATGGATCCCTGACTCCTGCACCAGGGGCCAGGGCCAGGGCCTCCAGGAGAGGGGGATACCTGGGACTGTTTCCTTGGGAGAGACTGGAGCTCCCCTGGCTAGGTTGGAGGGGCCTGGGTCCCTCTTCTCCCCTCCCCTGCCCATCCTTTTACTAAGGGGCAGCCACATGGGTGAGTAGGGGACCCAAGAGGCTGTATCCCTAGTCTGCCCCTCCTCTGCCCCAGGATCGTCTGGGAATCTGGTTACTACCCCTGTCAGCTCCCTCTCCCTTCCTAGTTTCTCATGGTGTCTTCCTCCTGGACCTGGGCCAAGGGGTTGTATGAAAAGGGTGGTTTGTTTTCCTGTGAAGTGGGTTTGGGGTATGGAGACAAGAGATACGTATTTGCTGTGGACTGGGCCCCTGAGTGACATGTGGATACACAGTTGTGTATATACTTGGGTACTGTTTGCATACGTACGGAATGGGGACCATGGGTGTTGTGTGTGTATGTGGGGGCTGGGTGTGCCCGGTGTGTGTACCTATGTGTATTTATACTTGGATGCCCTTGTTTGTGTTGATCACTGAAGCCTGGGGGGCAGGTGGGGGGGTTTGTGTGCGTAGGCAGTAGACCTGTGTGCCCTGTGTGTGGTGTGGGTACTCAGATATATGTACACCTGGGCATAGTTTGTGTATGTACATGGGGGCTGTGTGTACTGAGTGTACCCCAGAACTGTGGTTGTGTCCAGATTGGGGAAGTGGGCGTTGCATGTGTGCCGTGTGCAGTCTGGGGACTAGGGGTGCCCTTGTTGGGGTGCCTGTGCATCTCCAGGGCCCAGATGCCTTTGGGCCTCACTTCCCTTCCTCCTCCATCCCATTAGGCTCTGCCAAGGCTGAGAGTGACAAACGTCTAAGCGTAGGGCCCGGCCAGGGCCCAGGGTCTGTAGTGGATGAGCACCAGGACAATGTCTTCTTCCCCAGTGGGCGACCGCCTCACCTGGAAGAGCTGCACACACAGGCGCAGGAGGGGCTCCGCTCCCTGCAGCACCAAGGTAACCTCGCCTTCCCCTTCCCACCCTCCCCGCACCTCCCATGCTACTCTCTCAGCTCTCAAGGTCAGAGCCCTAACCCAATACACCCTTCCGGTGTCTTCCAGAAAAACAGAAACTGAACAAGGGTGGCTGGGACCATGGAGACACCCAGAGCATCCAGGTGAGCCCTGTCCCCGAGCTCAGTCCTGACTCTGCTCTTCCCTCCCTGCTTGACCTCTGGCAAGTGTCTTTGAAGCTTTCTGGGTCTCAGATGCCTGAGACCCAGGGCCAGACTAAATGACCCCCGAGGGTGAGTCCAGGGTTGCTGTAGCTGATGCCTGCTCAGTGCTAGGTGATGCTGGGGGCACTCTGTGAGTCACAAGTTCCAGTGGGGAGCCCCGAGGAGGCAGCCCCACCCAGGCCAGGGCCTGATCTCCTTCTTCCCCCATAGTTGTCCCGGACGGGGCCGGATGAAGACAGCATCTCCTTCTGTAGCCAGGCCACGTCCTACACGGCTGAGAGCTCCACGGCAGAGGACGCTCTCTCCATCCGCTCAGAGATGATCCAGCGCAGAGGTGTCTGCTCGCCAGATGGTTTCATGGGGAGGGGAGAGGGGATAGTGGGTGCCATTGGGTCCCAGCACCTGTAGCCCGTTTTCCTCCTAATCCAGTGTTTCCTTAGGCTTTGTGATTCAGTGAATTCAGGAAACACCTGGAGATTCTTAATGCACATTAACTATAAAGCAGGACAGTTAAGAGTTGGAAAATCTGGGTTTGAGGCCTGGTGTTGCTATTTACCAGCCGTGTGACCTTGGGCAAACCCTTAACCTCTCTGAGCTTCTGTTTGATTTTCCATAAAAATGAAGATAATGAGTAACTACCTTATTGGAATGAATGCCAAATGTTTAGCATGCTGACTAACACATAATAATATGTTCACTAAATAATAATAAGCTATCACTAAATGGAAATTATTGTTGACTTAGTAGCCTTCCAGAAGTGTTACTGAAAAGCAGCCTCTAGCTTTGTTTAACCTAGCTTTGCCCATACCTAGTTGATTGTGGAACTCGTTTCTCGCAGAGCCGTATTAATCATTCCATAAAAGTAGTGCTCTGCAGAATGTGCCCGAGTCCTTCTGCTGTAACAGTTTTTCTCCCCTGGTCTGGTCCCCAGGCTCCACCTTCCGACCCCATGACTCATTTCCCAAATCATCCGGAAAGTCGGGGCGGCGGCGGCGGGAGCGGCGGAGCACAGTGCTGGGGCTGCCGCAGCATGTGCAGAAGGAGCTCGGTGAGCCCTGGGTTAGGGCAGGGGTGGCGGGTGGGGAGCCCTGGCCAACCCCTCTCTGCTGACCCCACCTCCTCCCTGTCCATTCCAGGCCTGCGGAGCGAGCGTGAGGCACCAGGTACTCCTCGGCCTCCTGGTCCTCGGGATGCTGTGCGCATCCCCACAGTGGACGGCCACCCGGCAGGCCTGGCCTCAGGGATGGGGGCCCGGGTGTCCCTGCAGGCACTGGAAGCAGAGGCAGAAGCTGGCACCGAGACGGAGGCCATGCTGCAGCGTCACATTGACCGTGTCTACCGTGACGACACCCTTCTTGGCCGGTCCACAGGGGCCCGGCCCCCACTACTGAACCGGCCCATGTCCCTCGCAGTGCCTGGAATGACAGGAGGGGCAGGGCCACCAGAGCCCCTGAGCCCAGCCATGTCTATCTCGCCCCAGGCCACCTACTTGTCGAAGCTGATCCCACATGCTGTGCTGCCACCCACAGTGGACGTGGTGGCCCTGGGCCGCTGCAGCCTGCGCACGCTGAGCCGCTGCAGCCTGCTCTCAGCTAGCCCGGCCTCCGTCCGCTCGCTGGGGCGCTTCTCCTCGGCCTCGAGCCCACGGCCCCGCAGCCGCCACCCTTCCTCCTCCAGTGACACCTGGAGCCACTCTCAGTCCTCTGAGACCATTGTGTCTGATGGTTCCACCCTCTCCTCTAAGGGTGGCTCTGAGGGCCAGCCAGAAGGCTCTGTGGCTAGCAATAGTGTGGCACCCCCTCCCCTGGGGGGGAGCGGGAGGGGTTCCCCCAGTGGGGGCAGCACTGCCGAGGCCTCAGACACAGCCAGCATTCGGAGCAGTGGGCAGCTGTCTGGCCGGAGTGTGTCCCTGCGGAAGCTGAAGCGGCCCCCACCCCCGCCCCGCCGGACCCACTCCCTCCATCAGCGGGGCTCGGTGGCACCTGACGGGCCCCTGGGGTTGCCTCCCAAGCCCGAGCGCAAGCAGCAGCCACAGCTGCCTCGGCCGCCCACCACTGGTGGTTCAGAAGGGGTGGGGGCAGCACCCTGTCCACCCAGCTCTGCAGGCAGCTGGGTGCCTGGCTTGTCTCCAAGTGGCTCCCGGCGCCCCCCACGCTCCCCAGAACGGACACTTTCACCCTCCAGTGGATACTCCAGCCAAAGTGGCACCCCTACCCTCCCTCCCAAGGGTCTGGCAGGTGCCCCTGCTTCCCCAGGCAAGGCCCAGCCCCCTAAGCCAGAGCGTGTCACTTCCCTCCGATCTCCCGGGGCCTCTGTCTCCTCTTCCCTCACGTCTCTGTGTTCCTCCTCCTCTGACCCAGCCCCCTCGGACCGCTCTGGGCCACAGATGTCAACCCCCCTGGGTGACAGGTTTGTCATACCTCCTCATCCCAAGGTGCCTGCCCCCTTCTCCCCTCCTCCCTCCAAGCCCAAAAACCCTAACCAAGCTGTCCCTGCTCCAGCTGCCCCTGCTGTGGTTCCTGGGCCTGTCTCCACCTCTGATGCCACTTCTGAGTGCCCTCCCACTCCCCAGATGTCCTTGACCCCACCACAGGAGTCTCCCGTTGTCTCCAAAGACCAGTCACCCCCACCATCCCCACCCCCGTCTTATCACCCACCCCCACCACCTACTAAGAAGCCAGAGGTGGTTGTGGAGGCACCATCTGTCCCAGAGACTGCTGACGAGCCCCTCCAAGATCCCAACTGGCCCCCACCCCCGCCTCCTGCACCTGAGGAGCAGGACCTGTCCATGGCTGACTTCCCCCCACCCGAGGAGGCCTTCTTTGTGGCTGGCCCTGAGCCTGCAGGCCCCCCAGACCCCCCAGAGCCTGTCAGCTCCCTGGCTGCTTCACCCTCCTTGGCTACTGCCTCTTCCCAGAGCCAGCCCCGTGACACCCCAGCCCCTCCTCCTGCTAGTTCTGTTCCAGGGCTTCTGGCCAAGTCCCCTCAAAAGGAACCCGTGGGCTGCAGCAAGAGCAGCGGGGTTCCCAGGGAGGATGCTGGCGCACCCCTGGTCACGCCCTCGCTCCTGCAGATGGTGCGGCTGCGCTCTGTGGGCTCTCCCACAGGGACTCCCACCCCAGCACTGGCGCCGTCGGCCCCCCAGAAGCCACTACGAAGGGCCCTGTCAGGGCGGGCCAGCCCAGCGTCTGCCCCCTCAGGGCTCCATGCTGCCGTCCGACTCAAGGCCTCCAGCCTGGCTGCCAGCGAGGGCCTCGCAAATGCCCAGCCCAATGGACCGCCAGAGGCAGAGCCGCGGTGTCCCCAGTCCCCTGCCTCTACGGCCAGCTTCATCTTCTCCAAGGGCACTAAGAAGCTGCAGCTCGAGCGGCCCGTGTCCCCCGAGACCCAGGCTGACCTCCAGCGGAACCTAGTGGCTGAACTTCGGAGCATCTCAGAGCAACGGCCACCGCAGGCCTCAAAGAAGTCACCTAAGGCCCCTCCACCTGTGGCCCGCAAACCCTCTGTGGGAGTCCCCCCATCCATGTCCCCCAGCTTTCCTCGGGCTGAGCCCCTTACTGCTCCTCCCACCAATGGGCTCCCTCATACTGAAGACAGGACTAAGGGGGAGCTGGCGGAGAATGGAGGTGTCGTGCAGCTGGCGGGCCCAGAGGAGAAGATGGGCCCCCCAGGCTCAGGTACTGTGGCAGTGGTGGGTGCGGGTCCCCTCACCGACGGTGGGAAATAGGTATCTGCGGTCCCACCATTAGGGATTTGCTCTCGGATCTCTGGGACTTTTCTGGTCTTGGGAAGGGTGAGCTGTCCCCCTGGCCGTGGATGAGCCGCATGAGGAGCGTGGTGTGTGGGCTTGGGCGGCAGGCCTGCTGAGCTTGGACTCCAGCGTGCTTTCTCTAGCCTTCCTAGCCGCATTGTAGACTGTGGGGCAGTGACGCCTACATCATAGTGTCAGAATGTTTGGGGGGGTCCAGCCCAGTGCTGTGGGTATGGTCAGGACATTGAAGGGGCAGGAAAGGTTGGGTGAGGGTGTGCGTTGGGCTGTTAGTCCCAGAGTCAAGTGGGAGGCCCTTGGCTAAGTGTGCCTTCCTGTTGCCCACAGACCCACAGAAAGAGCTGGTCTGACCGCCAGGCACCTGACCGGCCCTGCTGACCCACCCCAGGAATCCAATCTCTCAGGGACCTGAGCAGCTCCAAGGACGAGAGGATAGGGCAGACACAACCTACACAACCTAATAGAGAGGGCGCCTGCAGCCTTAACCTCCACGGCCTTCGATATTTATGCAAGCCTGGTGTTGCTCCTGTCCTCCTGTCATCTGCTCTCACGTCTTTCCGAATGGATTCACCTCTGGCAGCTGCTGCTTCAGTCTCGGCCTTAGCCTCACCTGGAAGGAGGTAGCTGTGGGAGTGGGTGGCTGCGCCCCCTGCTGGCCCTGCGGCCACAGTGTTGGGAGCAGAGCACCTCACTTGAGTTTTGTTTTCATTTTTTTTTCATGTCCAAATCATGCACATACTGTAGTTCAGAGTCAAAGCACTTTTGAAAAGTGGCTGCATGTCCATCCTCCAGGGCTCATGAAGCCACATTCCAAGGGCCTGTTTACATGGCAGCAGTATCATTCCCCTGTAACCAGTCCATAGCTTGGAACCTATCTGTCCCCTCCTCCCCTAATCCAGTTTGCTCCTTTTCTTAGTTCTCGGAGGTGGGCAAGTTGTATTCCCACAGGCTCCCCCAAGCTGGGGGCAGGAGTGGGGCTGTGGAATTCCAAAGCACAAAAGGTGCAGTGGGGGCCTGCCCTCCTGTGCCTCAACTCACCAGCCACCCTCCTGCCTTCCTGTTCTGCCAGGTGCTCCATGCAGGGGACAAGTAGGAGACTGCCAGGGCCCAAAGGGGTTGGGGAGGAAGAACCAGAGGGGAGGTCTGCAGGCTCTGTCCCCAGGAAGCAGAACAGAGTAGGGACTTGGCAGTTCTGTTCTTGGTGGGCACTGGCAGTGCCAAGCACCCGCCTCCTGTTTCACTTGATCAGATTGGGGTGGGTGGGCATGACCCTTGACACTGGGGGAGGGGGCAGGAGACTGTGAGGAAGCACTGAAGCGGCGGGGGGTGGGGACCGCCTGGCAGGGGAGAGCTTACTTGGGCAGTGGGCCCAGACCCGGCCCTGTGGACTTCATTCTCTGACCTTTCTCTTTACTCTTTGCGGTGCATGTCCTTTCTGCAGCTGCCTTTTGGCACAGGTGGTTCCACTGGGGGGAGCTGACGCTGAGTGACAAGGATGGGAAGCCAAAGGTGCATTTTACTCAACTCTTCCTGGCACACCCCATGCTCCTAGAGTAGGCTGGGTGGTTGTCACTGCTGTCCCCTCCAGGCATTTTAACCTTTCTGTTTGCAGCCTGTGTCACCTATCTAGGTAAGCTGGCTTCCCATAGGCCTCTGTGGCTCCAGAGGTGGCCTAGTGCCTCCCTCCACAGCAGTGTGGCTGCCACCCAGGGCCACCCCTTCTTTCTTGATCCTCTTTCCTCAGCAGTGACTTGGGCTTGAGCCTGGCAAGGAATCTCGCTTTTAGTTTCTCTACCACCAAGGAGAGAGGCTGACATACTGTCTCTGCCCACCCAAGAGCTGGGAACATAGGGTATGTGCTGTGAGGGCCCAGGTTCCTTTGGCCTCTGCCAGGGCTTCTTCAGCTTGTCACTACTGTCTTCTCCCTGTAGCTATAAACCAATGTCCTTCCCTTGCCCTGTGGGTCATGGAGAGCTGCTGCTGCTGGGTGTTCGCTGCGCCTGCCCGGTGCCAGCTGGGGAGAGAGGAGGACCAGTAAGCACTGCTCTGCTCAGAGGTCCCAGTCCCCCTGCCTCCAGCAGCCAGGACCGAGGACCCAGTCACAGCTCCATGAAACCAGGCCCTGGCAGCAGCCTGGGAGCTGCTGGATGTGGGAGGGAGCCTGACTTCTGTCTCTTTCCCTCCCCTCGCCTCCAGTGTTACTCTTGTTTCCCTGCTGGGTGGGACGAGTACAACGGAGAAGGGAGGATCTAGGAGAGGCAACCCTGCTTTGTCCTCTGGAGTAAATGAGCTTGACCTAGAGCAAATGGAAAGACCAAAAGCCTCTGATTTTTAATTTCCATAAAAATGTTAGAGAGACATATATATATATATATTTCTTTAAATTTTTGAGTCTTTGATATGTCTATACAAACAACCCATTCCCTCTGCCCTGAAGCCTGAGTGAGACACATGATAAAGCTCTGTGTTTCATTGAAAGGTATTAAATAATTAAATGATTGAAACTTGGCTGTGGCTGCTGCTTCTTAATGGGGGAGGGACAGGGCAATGGTCTGGGCCCACATTTAGAAGGGAAGATGTTCTGTCTGTTGCAAGCGCTGGACTGAAGAGTGGGCCTCTTCTGCTTAGTACTGCCCAAGGCAAAGTCAAGGTGGCTGTCATCCATCCCTTCCCCTCCCCCATCACAGGGCCAAAAGTCCAAGATACTTGCAACCCCAGGTTGGGTGAGGGACCCAGCAGCTGCTTCATGCTTGCGTTCCCTCCTGATATGGTCCAGCTCACAGATAGGCCCCGTCCAGACACCCTTGTTCAGACACTTTATTTAAATTTATGACAGTGATGGTTAGTGATTTGACTGAGATGCCTTATGGAGAAGTACCCCACCCTCTGTGAAAAAAGAACCGCTCTGTGCCATCCAATCCACCCCTGATGTTAAACACACAGCTGGTTTAGGGAGTGTCCTAACCCAGCTGGATCAAGAGAAATTCCAGGAGCCGTGGGGCAGGCCCTGCAGCCAAATGCCAAGCCTCAGGGCAGGCAGGCATTGGGAAAGCTGCCAACCACTTGGTAGACCACTGGGTTCTGTTTTCCCTTCCTTTTCCTTTTCAAATCCCACAATTTCCTGTTGGGGAGAAGATGTAATTAGCCCAGTCCAGCTAGATCCCAGCTAGAGGCAACAGCTGCTGGGTAACTCCAACAAAACCTGGGAACCAATATTTTTCCAATTACAAGGACTGTGGCATAAATGTTTTCTGTAAGTTATATTGAAACCAGATTTCTCAGGTCAGCAGCCAAGGGAAGAAGGTAGACCTGGACTGCCTGCTGCTGCCCAGCCCTCGTTACTACCCGAGGGTCAGTCTCACTGCAGCCAGCCAGGATGATCCCAGATTCTGGGAAGGGTGAGCTGCCCCTTACTGAGTTCTGCACCTAAGCAAGAGCCCGAACCTGCTGCTTCAGTGTCCTGAGAGGTGGATAAACGGGTGATGGATGGAACAAATTGAAGAGACAGCAGATGACTCGGGATGGAGGAAGCTGCCGGGCTGGCTAGCTTATGTTCCCCCCTTTCAGCGATTTACAGGAAATGTGCCCCAGCTTGGTCATGAAGTTGGCTTGCTTCCACTGTGCGACGCACTCCTCAGAGATTTTAAAGTCAGCCTGGGCAAGATAGACAACAAAAGAGATTATAGTGATGGAGGGACTGTGAGAAAACTCTTACACCACCAGCAGTGTAACCTGCCTCGGCTTTTCTTTTTTTTTGAGACAGAGTGTCACTCTGTTGCCCGGGCTAGAGAGCTGTGGCGTCAGCCTAGCTCACAGCAACCTCAAACTCCTGGGCTTAAGCGATCCTACTGCCTCAGCCTCCCGAGTAGCTGGGACTACAGGCATGTGCCACCATGCCCGGCTAATTTTTTTCTATATATTTTTAGTTGTCCAGCTAATTTCCTTCTATTTTTAGTAGAGATGGGTTTTGCTCTTGCTCAGGCTGGTCTCGAACTCCTGAGCTCAAAGCATCCTCCCACCCCGGCCTCCCAGAGTGCTAGGATTGCAGGTGTGAGCCACTGCGCCCGGCCCTGCCTCAGCTTTTCTAAGAGAGCAGTTTGTTAAGAGCTTCCCTGTTGATATCTTTTCACTTAGCTAAGTTCATTTTAGGCATTTAGTTTAAGAAAATAATAAGTAAGTGCAAAGGCCTATATACCAAGGCATCCATCACAGCATTCTAATAGTAAAAACCTGAGAACATGTTTGATAAGGTTTTAGTTACAGTATGATAATTATAATAGAATATTGTGCAATATGATCCCTCTCAATATTTAAGGGGAAAATTTTCAGGCACAACGTTAAATTTAAGAAGCAGAATAAACATTTAGTATGAATCAAATTGTAAATATATTATCTATGCATAGCAAAAGACCAGAAGGAAATCACCACTAATGACGTTTTTTAGTATCTCTAACTGGCAGACCCCATACTCCTGCCACTTAGAGATACTTCCTTCATTTCCCCGTCACCCTGATATTTTAGACATTTTCTACAAAGAAAACTTATTTTATAGCCAGAAAAAAATTAAGTGATTCATAAAGTCAGCCTAGAAAACCAGGAAAGGAGGGAGTGAGCAAAGCCATCTGCCTTATGCAGGAAGACAGAAATGTAGGCACCACTGTCAGTGCCGTCCAAAGGCACTTTGTGTAACTGAGGACACAAGGTATTAGCTACGTCAATGTCTAGAAGGCAGGAGACAATGAGTGCTCTAAGCTCAATCTGGGTAGGACGGACCCTGGATTGATCCTGGTTCCATCCCTTCTGGTGACCCTGTATGGCCTTGTCAGGTATCCTACCAGGTAAAACGGGGATAATCTATCACAGACTGAAGGTCAAATGAGGAAATGTCTCAAGTCCCCCACACAGGGCCTCAACTAGTCTGTCCGTGCTCAGTACATGCCGGGCCCTTCTAAGACCCCCAGGTATCTCGGGCACTTTGCTTTCAGAAAGGTCTGGAATGAAGGAAGAGAGGGGTTCAGAAGCAGGAAGTCCCAACTGGGAAAGGGTCAGCTGTGGATTCAGTAGCAGAGCCATCTGGGGACACAGTCCAGGCAGCCCAGGTAAGAGGGGGAACAACTGCAACCTTTTACCTGCAACTTCTCAAAGACTTTCTTCTTGGGCTTGAGCTCCTCATCTGGTTGGCCCTTCTCATAGCCCTTCACAAACACTCGCTCACCAGGAGCAGAGCCTGCAGGAGGGTCCAGAGGTTCCACCTGGCGGTTCATCCCTTCTCTGGGAAGACACACAGGACAAAGAAGGGTGAGGCCGTGGAGGCCAAAGCAATCTGGGCCTTAACACGGGGGGGCCCTGATGGGATTTAGGGCATTCTCAGTACTAGAGCCCCCGGAGGTCCTCACTGCTTTCCTACATCTCTGGATATCACCAGGGTTACGTTCACCAGGGCTCCACCAAAATCCCATGTCAGGAGAGATACCAAAATCTGGGTTTCTAGGGGAGGAGGTATGAAATAACACAGTAAGGACTTTAAATCCACCAGGGAGTGAATCCTGGCTCCACCTCTTACTAGCAGTGAGACTTGGGCATGTACACATTGCGCTGGCTCCTCCATTTCTATTTTAACAAAATTAACTGCAGGCTAAGTGCTTTCACAGTACTTCTACGATAATTCCTTCACACATCATCTTTTGGTATCGGTGAGGAAGAGGCACGTGTTCTCAGGGCTCCCACCTGGCACGTGGAAGGGCATCGAACGGGCCAATTCCCCATCTTCTTGGCCTCCCCAGGCCTGTGCCCTGCCCCAAGCCCGCACTCACATAGAAGCACACAGAAGCATGCCTTGGGACTCGACTCCTCTCATCTTCTGGGGCTTCAGATTGCACAGCACCACCACCAGCCTGTCCTGCAGTTCCTCCTTGGGCACAAACTGCACGAGGCCACTCACCACGGTCCGGGCTTCAGCTTCCCCTACGTCAATCTTCTCCACATACAGGCTGTCTGCATCTGGGTGCTGCCAGCAGGATATGTCAGGTGGGAGAGTATCATAACGGAGTAGATCAGGGGTCTGTGAACTCTCTAGACTCCAGAAAGGGGCATCCGCTCCTCACAGAGCCCCCTGGAGGGACCCCCTAGAGCTAACTCTCTTTCTGGGTTCCAGACAGCAGACAGGAGAATGGGCCTTGAAGGTATATTCTACTCTCAACCAAAAGGCCAAATTTGAGTAAAATGAACCTAAATGCTGGTGTAAGAGATGGAAGAGTCTCTAACAGAGATTAAACGACCTGGACTGTCTAGGTGGCTGCCATCATGGTGCATGGGCTGCATGGATCGGTCCTAGGTGGGCTGGGAGATGGGGTAAGGACAACTATTGGCTTCCCCTTTTGATGTGGGAGCATCAACAGCTATCTTGAGGTAGTTTTGGTGGCTGGGTATATACAGTGAAAAGCAAATCAATGCTGAGCGGGAGAAGAGCCCAGAACAATGGTCCCAGGCTGCTGGATGCATAGTCTTCTGTCCTGGGAAAAAGGAAGTTCACCACCCTCTACCACTTTCGGAGGGGGGCAAACAAAGTGGCTGATCCAAGATAAGGCCTGTAGCTAGTCCAGGCAAGTTGGTGGAGACCAGGTGAGTGAATCAGACCAGATTTAATAGATAAATAAGTTCCCTCTGACTAACATCCTCCCCCTACTCTGAGTTCCTGGCTGTGTTTGGTTGCATAAGGTCCAAAGGCAGCAATCGCACGGAAAGCCTGATGCCTGGAATTGGATGCCTGAGTTCTGAACTGCAACATGACCTCAGGGATGTTACTTCCCCTCTCCAGGCCAGGTTTCCTCCACATGGAAAGAGACAAACTTGACCCCCGTCTGCCTCTCCGGGATGTGGTGAAAAATGAGTACCTTCTCCACACTGATGATTTTCCCCACACGGATATCCAGCCGGGATGGGATGACCTCCTCTGGTTCTGAATTCTTGGCAGGGCCTTTGGCAGTTGGCTCTGGGAATGAGAAGAACCCCATGGGGTAGAACCCTCCTCCTCCTCCGTGTCAGGTCAGCTGCTGACCCCACCAAATGGGGACCCTGAGATTAGGCAGGACTTAGTGTAGCATCCCAGACTCTACCCACTGAGTTCTACTTTCTTTTAATACAGGGCTGGCAACCTTTCAGAAGTGACATACCAGATTTTCAAATATCTTCAGTGTTTAGGCTGGAGGAGAGGGAACAGTAGTAGCTTTGCCACCTTTAGGTGTTTCCATTCATGCACTGCATATAGAATTTACTAAGTCTTTTTGGCAGGGTCACACAAAGCTATCAATGCCAATATCTCAGCATCATGGAGAAGTGGATGGCTGACTAAGAGCCAGCCATAAGCACATGGAAGAGAACTGGGAGAATCTAAAGATAAGCTTCTCTAAGAAGCTCTGCAGGCTCTGTGCAAGCAGTTGTGTAATAGACTATCACCCTGTATACTGACTGGGTATAATAGGTCTAACCCCATCACTCTCCTTAACGGAGAGGCAGATTTAGTGCACAGACTAGAAGGATCAAAGTACATGTCTCACACCAGCATGGACACAACAGGACGTACTCACTTCCCGTTATCAACCAAACCCGTATCAAAATGACTCAGGTTCTACTCCAGGAGTCAGTGGGACATGACATGCCTGCACTTCAGACCCCCTGGGTTCTTGGGCCCTCAATTTAAGACAGACGTTTTTCTGAGGCCCACTGACAGGCTCTCCCTCCTGACAATGTCACCCTCTCCCTGGCCGGCCTTACTCTGCTTCGAGGGGTCTGGGTAGGCAGCGCTGGCCAGTTTCTTCAGTGCAGGGGTATTAAACTTCTCCCGGATGGGATCCAGCAGCTTATTTAAGGCGACTTCAACAGAATTCTTTAGGTCTCCAGGGTGTAGAACCTGCAGGAGACAACAAGACCTGGTGAGATGAGGTCGGGAACAGGGCACAGCACACCTGAATCTAAGAATGTGCACAGGGGTGCAGGGAGTTCTTCCCAGCAGTCTCACGATCTTACGAGGCAGGTAGAGTGGAGAAGGGAAAATCGATTCAGAAGGCTAACTAACGTGTCTGAATCCAGGTCTTCTGACTCTGAATATCACACTTCAGAGGGTGTGTAGGGGCTGAATGTATTTTTTAGTCTAATTTGAGTTGTGGCATAAAGCCAGTGCTATTTACGGGCAGAGCAACATCGCCACAGGTAAGCCAAGACCACCCGAGGGAGAGAGCTGCATGAGAGAGAGGAAAGAAGGACTCTGGACTTCAACAAACCCGGATTAGGTTCCCAGCTACCAGCGTGACCCCAAACTAGGCTCTTAACCCCTTTAAGCTTTGGCTTGTTTACTCACAAAATGGTTATAACAGCAGCTATATCTCACAGAGTCAGAGTGAGGATTCAATCACCTCAAGTGGGTGAAAACGGCGACAGCAGTGCTGGCACATGGTAATAATTCAGTAATTCAATTTTTCTTCTCAAGTCCTGTGACTACCCTTTTTATATCCCAAACTTGGCCTGAAAGAATCTTCTAGATATTCTGAGGGGATATCCAAATACCTGTATAATACAATGATATCAACATTTTTGTTTCTGATGCCATTTCATCATTTCCTTGGGAATGCTTAATTTTCAATACAAGCTCTAGGCCTGCTGCTATCCAATATGGTAGCCACTAGTCTCGTGTGGGTATTTAAACATGGATTAAAATTCAGTTCTTCAGTGGCACTAGCCACACTGCAAGTGCTCAACAGCCACCTGTGGCCAGTGGCTTCTGTATCAGGCAGTACAGATAGAACACACCCATCGCCACAGAAAGTACTATTGGATAACGTGGCTGTAGACCTTTTTTCTGGGGTATTTCATCTATTCCTTTGCATTATTCCCACTGTGTATGGGGTTGAGAAGTGCAGCGTGGGCTCTGTTCCCCACCTCAGACAGCAGAGAGGTTTCTGACCAATGGCTCTAAAACGTCCAAAAATGGGCCTTAAGTGCCTTCGGAACTTAGTCTTTTAAGGTCACTGAGTCTTTTCCTCCATGTGATGCTCCAACTCGCATACGCCATTGCCTCCAAGTGCTCCTCTAGCCTCTGCCTGAACAGCCCCAGTGACGGTTATGCAAGGTTATGTGTGGCAGCCCTGTCCACAGCCAAACACTTGAGGTCATTAGAAAGGTCTTTTTAGGGCACAATGAGCACTATTCTGGTGACGGGCACACTAAAAGCCCCGACTTCAACATTATACAAGTCACCTATGTAACAAAAACACTTGTCCCCGCCTTAATATTTTGAAATAAAAATTATGAAATAAATAAATATTTTGGTGAGAAACAAAAAAAGGTCTTTCTAATGCTGAACCTAAACATGCCTCCCTGGGGTCGCCACCTGTGGTCCTGCTTCAGCCCTCTGGTGCCAAGAGAAGAAACCTAATCGCTTCCCCATGAAAGTCCTCCTCGTATTTGAGGACAACTGAACACATACTTGCTCCCCAGCTAAACATTCCCAGTTCTCTCAACTGTACCTTTGTGACATGGTTTTGAGTCTATTCCTGTCATGACATCCCTCCTTTCCCAACGTGCCCTAGGTTGTCAAATAAACCTCTTTAAGTTCAAGTCTAAGGTTGAATATACAACCCTAATGTACTCAGAACAGCAGAGAACAGAGTGAACTATCACCTCCCTGATTCTGCACTCTACATGTCTGATGACTAAACCCAAGATTTCAATAATATTTCTTTTTCTCTTTTTTGAGACAGAATCTCACTCTGTCATCCTGGCTAGAGTGCCGTGGTGCAATCATAGGGGTGCAATCATAGCTCGTTGCAGCCTCAAACTCCTGGGCTCAAGTGATCCTCCCATCTCAGCCTCCTGAGAGCTAGGACTGTAGCTAGGACTACAGGCACATGCCACCAAAACCCAGCCCATTTTTCTTATTTTTTTGTGGAGATGGGGTCTTGTGATGTTGCCCAGGCTAATCTAGAACTCATGGCCTCAAGCGACCTTCCCACCTCAGCCTCCCAAAGTACTGGGATTACAGGCATGAGCCACTATACCTGGTCAATATTTCTAAGAGCCCCATCAAGTTGCTGATTTCAACCTGAATTCAGAGTCAATTAGAACCTCCCATTTCATTCCATATATATATACTATCACATCTTCCTTTTGTGACATGGCCCTGCCTGTCTTTCCTACAATGCCCCATCTCACTTTTTAGACTCTAGTCAGACCAAACAACTGGTGAGTCCTCAAATACCATGCTATTTCTTCTTACTATGTCTTTGCACAATTTATTCCCTCACAGATTTCCTCATGAACTCCTATTCTTCAAGCAAAACAGTGCTCGATGCTGTCCTCTCCACAAACTTTTCTAAAGAGCTAATCACTTCCTCCTATTTTATTTCTATTCTCTATGTATATATTCATTGTGTAGTAACACAGTCAGTGATAGGCTTCTATGTCTGCTCTCCTGCTGGACTGAGCTTTGTGAGGATTTAACCCTCTCTGTAGCACCAGTCTTTAGCATGGTGCCCAACACAAAGGCACCTGGTACGTCTTTTGTTAAACTGTTTGTTGAAATGAATAAGTAGCCTCTATTCTGTCCTTTTATAGTTGTCTCTCTTTTTTTAACTCCAGTTTTGCACTTGTCCCTGAAATATTTCATCTTGTTGGGTTTGGCCCTTTATTCTTACGTGTTAAGTCTTTTGGAGAGTGATTAGGTCGTCAATATATTAGCTTTGTACCATTTGCCCATCTAATCTGTAAACCACCTGAATCCTCATCTATGCTATTGACAAAATGTACAGCACTGGAGAGCACAAAGACAGAGCCCTGTGCCACATAACTACAAACCTGGCTAGGCCAAGATGGAGAGGTTTGTCAGAGTTCAGCGAGGATTAGTTTTCCTCTAGTATTACCTCATCAGCAAAGTCCTTTTCCAGGTCCATGTAAGCTGTGTAGGTTTTGTTTCCTCCCCATTTCTCATCTCGAAGGATCACAAACTCTATAAGAAAAAGGATCCATGCCAACAAATTCATCGACAATGGCAGAGTCAGCATTCCTAGCCCAAATGCATGAGTTGCTTTTGCCATATATTTTGAACTTTATTATATGACATTTTATTGTCCTTAAAAATTAGATAAGCAATACTGCATACCCAGCTGGCATCCCAGCTCCTTAAGGGGAAAGATCATGGCTAATGTATTTTTTTGTATTCCTCTAGTTCAACATGTCTTGACCCTGTTCTCATTTCTAACACCCTTGCCTATCCCAACACCCCCACAGAACTGAGCCTGGTAACGAACATATGAACAATTAAATGATATCGTAACCTCATCCATACATTAATATATGAGAAATCAGAGCACAGAATCAGGGCAGCCAGTTCCTGGAGGAATGTCTGTGACAAATCACAAGTATGATCACAGCATGAGGTTTGCTATTCTAGCCTGGCCTCTGAGAATAAAACAGGGAGTGTCTTACCGGACTTGAGGGGAAAGAGGACATGCTTGATGAAGGACAGAACCCCATTGTTCTCCACATTTCCCGGCTCACAGAATGCCTTCTTCAATTTTTTCTTCACGTCTTCCTTCCGATCAAGGAGATCAATCTTGGATTCCTAGAAGTCATGAAAGGGAAGAGGACCTCTAGTGGTTGAAAATGTAAATATGCTCAACTAATCAATGTATTAAAAACTTTTTTTTTCCTTTCTTTTTTCTTACTAACAACTATACAAAAGAACATTAAAACAATTTTTTTAACATAAATTTTAACATGGCCGGGCTCAGAGGCTCATGCCTGTAATCCTAGCATTCTGGGAGGCTGAGGGGGGAGAATCACTTGAGGTTAGG
This sequence comes from Eulemur rufifrons, assembly GCF_041146395.1. Taxonomy (NCBI): domain Eukaryota; kingdom Metazoa; phylum Chordata; class Mammalia; order Primates; family Lemuridae; genus Eulemur; species Eulemur rufifrons. Next base: position 22,368,858 of record NC_090990.1, read on the forward strand.
AGTTCAAGACCAGCCTGAGCAAGAGCAAGACCCCATCTCTACTAAAAATAGAAAAATTAGCCAGGCATTGTGGTGTGCACCTGTAATCCCAGCTACTTGGGAGGCTGAGGCAGGAGAATCGCTTAAGTCCAGGAGTTTGAGGTTGTTGTGACCCACGCTGATGCTATGGCACTCTAGCCCGGGTGACAGAGCAAGACTCTGTCTCAAGAAAAAAAAAAAATTTAACATTAATCTACCTTGACAAAAGCAGAATTAATCAGAATAAAGAACCACTCACGGCCGGGCGGGGTGGCTCACGCCTGTAATCCTAGCACTCTGGGAGGCCGGGGCGGGTGGATCGTTTGAGCTCAGGAGTTCGAGACCAGCCTGAGCAAGAGCGAGACCCCATCTCTACTAAAAATAGAAAGAAATTAGCTGGACAACTAAAAATATATAGAAAAAAATTAGCCAGGCGTGGTGGCCCATGCCTGCAGTGCCAGCTACTTGGGAGGCTGAGGCAGGAGGATCGCTTGAGCCCAGGAGTTTGAGGTTGCTGTGAGCTAGGCTGATGCCACGGCACTCTAGCCCAGGCAACAGAATGAGACTCTGTCTCAAAAAAAAAAAAAAAACAAACCACTCACAATCCTGTCACCCAACAAATTAAACTATTTTAATTTTTCTGTGTTCTTCCCAGGCCTTACCTATAGCATATAGAATTGTTATAAATTTGTAGTTAGAGGAAAAATGTCTATCTCATCTTAAGTATTGCTGAGTGGTGACCTAGTCTTCATTTATAATTTTTATGCTACATTATAGTCCCCATTATTGGTGGCAACATAATAATTTCTAAACTATTAGATTATATCATCCCATTTTTTTTTTTTACAAATTACATATAATGCTAAATGAACATTTTTGCAGAGGCTTTTTTTCCTTTTTTGCCATCCATCTCTAGAATCATTTCTTAAACTACCCAAAATTGCTAGGTACAAAATTGTTTCCTGAAAGATATAATAATTGACATTGCCATCAGCAATGTATGAGAATACTTGTTTCACAGCAATCACCACTTTTCCTTTTTAGGTAATAGGCTTTGTTTCTTATTTTGGAGTGACTGAGTTCATGGTCATGTGAGTTCAGTGGTTACCAAATTCTAGCCCACATATGACTATATGAATCACCTGGGGTCCTTTTAAAAGATACAAATTACTGTGCTCCACCCCAACCTAAATGAGTCAAAATCTCTTGGGGTTGAGCCAAGTATTTGTATATTTAAAAAGCTCTACAAGTGATTCTGATCCAAAGTCTTGTTTGGAAACTGCTGCCAGGCCTGATTTTAGAGTTACGTCGAAGTCACCAAATAGGATGAGTGATATGATATTAGGCAGAGGAATAATCGACACATGGAGCATTTTAATGTGAGAGAAAAAAAAAATGAGTATATGTCTTTTTTTTTTTTGTGAGACAGAGTCTCACTCTGTTGCTCGGGCTAGAGTGAGTGTCGTGGCGTCAGCCTAGCTCACAGCAACCTTAAGCAACCTGGGCTTAAGCGATCCACCCGCCTCGGCCTCCCAGAGTGCTAGGATTACAGGCATGAGCCACTGTGCCCGGCCTTATTCCAAGCTTTGGACCACTTCTTGCAGGAAAAATATTCCATTCTCAACAAGCTGTGGAAAATGCCTTTCACAATTTCATCACGTCTTGCTCTCCAGGTTTCTTCATTGCTGGTATAAACAAGCTACTGTTAAGATGGCAAAACTGTGTCAATAGTTTAGGTGCATATTTTGATTAATTGTACTGCTTCTTCTTTGAGATATAATAAACTACACTTTTGATTCGAAATCGGATATTTCATATTTAATGTCCTAATACAATATTAAAATAGTTTTTAATGTATTTTATGAATGGGGAATGCTTACAATGTAAATTTTTTGATTAAGTATTTCTTATTCCATATTGTCTACTCTATTAACTTTCTAGTTGGACCTTTTATTATTCTATCAGGGATTTGGCCCATACTTATGTTGTTTTTGTATGATTCACAAGCTAAGAATGGTTTTTACATTTTTATATTTTTTTAAGGACTGTAAGGACTGTAAAAAAGGTGGGCCGGGGACAGTGGCTCACACCTATAATCCTACCACTTTGAGAGGCCGAGATGGGACGATCACTTGAGGCCAGGAGTTCACTCTATTGCCCGGGCTAGAGTGCCGTGGCGTCAGCCTAGCTCACAGCAACCTCAAACTCCTGGGCTTAAGGGATCCTACTGCCTCAGCCTCCCGAGTAGCTGGGACTACAGGCATGCGCCACCATGCCCGGCTAATTTTTTCTATATATATATTTTAGTTGGCCAGATAATTTCTTTCTATTTTTAGTAGAGACGGGGTCTCACTCTTGCTCAGGCTGGTCTCGAACTCCTGACCTAAGAAATGAGTATATTTCTTAAAAATAATGACAATAGTATACATGCATATATTCACTAATCCCTGATCAAAGTTCAAGAAGTCAGACTTGGCCGGGCGCGGTGGCTCACGCCTGTAATCCTAGCACTCTGGGAGGCCGAGGTGGGCGGATCGTTTGAGCTCAGGAGTTCGAGACCAGGCTGAGCAAGAGCGAGACCCCGTCTCTACTAAAAATAGAAAGAAATTATATGGACAGCTAAAAATATATATATAGGAAAAATTAGCCGGGCATGGTGGTGCATGCCTGTAGTCCCAACTACTCGGGAGGCTGAGACAGGAGGATCCTTTGAGCTCAGGAGTTTGAGGTTGCTGTGAGCTAGGCAGATGCCACGGCACTCACTCTAGCCTGGGCAACAGAGTGAGACTCTGTCTCAAAAAAAAAAAAAAAAAAAAAAAAAAAGAAGTCAGACTTACTTAAAGAACTAGATGCGTGCCCAAATGGGACTTAAGTCAGAATCACCTAGTAGGATTTGAGAGAAAATACAGATTTCTGACTTCCTCCCCAGAACTACTTTGTCAGAATGTCTATCAATAAGGTCTAATCAATGCTTATTAATTTTTAAAAAATAAAAATAGGTGACTCCAAAGGTCAGCCATCTTTGGCAACCCAGAACTCAACTTTTCACATCTTTGGATTCCACTAATTCCTCTATTCTGTGCCTGTAATTATCAGAACAAAAGTGTACTTTCTCTAAGCAGGACTCTTAGATGTTAAAAGATATCATATTGGCCGGGCGTGGTGGCTCACGCCTGTAATCCTAGCACTCTGGGAGGCCGAGGTGGGCGGATCGTTTGAGCTCAGGAGTTCAAGACCAGCCTGAGCAAGAGCGAGACCCCATCTCTACTAAAAATAGAAAGAAATTATATGGACAGCTAAAAATATATATAGAAAAAATTAGCTGGGCATGGTGGTGCATGCCTGTAGTCCCAGCTACTCGGGAGGCAGAGACAGGAGGATCGCTTGAGCTCTGGAGTTTGAGGTTGCTGTGAGCTAGGCTGACGCCATGGCACTCACTCTAGCCTGGGCAACAGAGTGAGACTCTGTCTCAAAAAAAAAAAAAAAAAAAAGATATATTTATAATATTAGTTACATGGGCTGGGCACAGCAGCTCACACCTGTAATCCCAGCACTTTGGGAGGCCAAGGTAGGAGGATCACTGGAGGTCAGGAGTTTGACATCAGCCTAAGCAACACAGTGAGATGTCTCTATAAAAAAATTAAAAAATTAGCCAGGTGGGGTGTCATGTGCCTGTAGTACCAGCTACTTAGGAGGCTAAAACAGCAGGATCGCTTGAGCTCAGGAGTTGGAAGGTACAGTGAGGTATGATTGTGCCACTGCATTCTAGCCTGGGCGACACAGCGAGACCCTATTTCAAAAACAAAAACATAACATCATTCTAAGAATCAAATGCTAATTGGTGAAACAATCAAGGCCCTCTTCTTGATAGGGCTGATTTTTATCGAAGTTCTATGAACAAATTACTTTTGCTTGTGTTTTATCAGTAGCAGTAAAAACTGTTAAAATTATGATTGGATCCCATCAGGACTACTTCTGGGTCCTCCAGTACTCAAGAACCACTGAATTAATTGAATGATGTAAGGCCCCTTATTACTCAATAACTGAGAATTCTAGTTAGCCAGGTTACTGCTTTTTTTGAGTCCTTGATCGCTCTATCTCTTGCCGAAGGTTTCTAAACTTAAGTCACGGTTGGCAACTTACCTCTTCTGAAGAGCTCATTTTACTGCCAGTTAATCCTGGAACCATAGGATTCATCAGATGGACCCGTTTTGAGTAGCCAAGTCCAGGGAGGTACTGAGAGATTAGAAAGAAACACACAAAAGCAGGTATTAGTATAAATTCCTCCTCAGTGACTGATCTCATCTAACTTGGCCAGCAATTTAACAGTTGGACATATTCCTTCCAATCTTTCTTCTGAATATATATAGTTTTCAATAGTGATCATAATGTAAGCAAAGTATTTTTTCTTATTGCTTCTCTATGAGGTCTTACATTGTGAGGCTACTGGACTTACCCTCCCATAAACAATTATAAAAGCTGGAAATATATCAAACAAGAATTTGCAGGCATCAGATAGCAACCAGTGTAGGGCCACAAATATTGAGAGAAGGGGAGTGAGGCGACCCTACATTCACTCTGGCTTTCTCCCTGAGGACATTTTTTTCAAACCAGATGCTGAGAAAAAGGGACCAAGCAGACAGCAGCAGACTAAGCAGAGGAGACAGAGATTGGAGTGCAGGGCTGCAGGAGGCTGAGGTTTGGGATGGGTTCTAGAGGAGGAAGTCCCCCCACCAGTAAAAAAAAAAAAAAAAAAACTATGTCAAAATTCCCCATCGATTTCTTGGCTGACTCATAGCTGTGCATGCTTATGGTGAGACTCCAGGAAGCCCGGCAGAGAAGAGGCTCTGGGGGGCTGGAGATCTTAGCAGAGATTTCAAAGGCCACACAGTCCTGGGTAGAAAGTTGAAGTTTAGGGCCAAAGTAGAAAGGGCTTTGTGAAAACCCTGAGATTTCAGTTTCAGACCCCAGAGAGGTCACCCCCTAGGAATAAGGACCACATTGTAGGGGTAAGGAGATGTGTTCTAACAAAACCTAAAACCAACACCTGACAAGACGAAGGTGAAATGTCAGTAATTTAGCAGCCTACAAAAAATAGCACTCTGAAAACATAATCCAGAGCCTCTACAACGTATCTATAATCTCTTTGATACGGCAAATAGGAAGCAGAAAAAAAGTGACTGATACGCCCGTAGCCCCAGCTACTCAGGAAGCTGAGGTAGGAGGATTGCTTGAGCCCAAGAGTTGGAGGCTGTAGTGAGCTACGATCACGCCAATGCACTCCAGCCTGGGTGACACCCCATCATTTAAAAAGAAAAGACTAGCCGGGCGCAGTGGCTCACGCCTGTAATCCTAGCACTCTGGGAGGCCGAGGCGGGTGGATCGCTCAAGGTCAGGAGTTCGAGACCTGCCTGAGCGAGACCCCGTCTCTACTAAAAATAGAAAGACATTATATGGACAACTAAAAATCTATTTAAAAAAAATTAGCCGGGCATAGTGGCGCATGCCTGTAGTCCCAGCTACTTGGGAGGCTGAGGCAGTAGGATTGCTTAAGCCGAGGAGTCTGAGGTTGCTGTGAGCTAAGCTGACGCCACGGCACTCACTCTAGCCTGGGCAACAAAGTGAGACTCTGTCTCAACAAAAAAAAAAAGAAAAGACTGATAAGAGAAAACAGTCAATAGGGGCCAGGCATGGTGGCTCACACCCATAATCCTGGCACTCTGGTAGGCTGAGGTGGGAGGATCACTTGAGCACAGGAGTTTGAGACCAGCCTGAGCAAGAGCAAGACCCTGTCTCTACTAAAAATAGAAAAATTAGCCGAGTGTGGTCTCAGCTACTAGGGAGGCTGAGGCAGGGGGATCCCTTGAGTCCAGGAGTTCGAGGTTGCGGTGAGCTATGATCACACCACTGCACTGTAGCTGGGGCGACAGAGCAAGACTCTGTCTCAAAAACAAAAACAAACAAACAAAACCAATTATTATAAAGTTTTTGAGATTTAAAATACATGCAAAAAGTAAAATATATGGTAATAATAGCACAAAGGGCAGGAGAGAATTAAATGGAATAAAACTATCGTAGATTCTTGTATTATTGGGAAGTGGTAAAAATATCTAATTTAAACTGTAATAAATTACAAGGATACATGCTGTAATCTCTAGAGTAGGGGTTGGCAAAACTTTTCTGTAAATGTCCAGATAATAAAAATTTTAGGCTCTGTGGGTCATATATGGTCTCTATTGCATATTCTTCTTCACTTTTTTTTTTTTGAGACAAGGTCTCGCTCTGTTGCTAGCGTTAGAGTGCAGTGGCATCATCATAGCTCACTGCAACCTCAGACTCCTGGGCTCAAGTGATCCTCCTGCCTCAGCCTCCCAAGTAGCTGGGACTATAGTATAGGCATGCACCATGACATCCAACTAATTTTTCTATTCATTGTAGAAACGGGTTTTGCTATGTTGCTTAGGCTGGCCTTGAACTCCTGGCCTCAAGTGATCATCCCATCTCGGCCTCTCAAAGTGGTAGGATTATAGGTGTGAGCCACTGTCCCCGGCCCACCTTTTTTACAGTCCTTAAAAAAATGTAAAAACCATTCTTAGTTTGTGAATCATACAAAAACAACATAGGTATGGGCCAAATCCCTGACAGAATAATAAAAGGTCCAACTAGAAAGTTAATGGAGTAGACAATATGGAATAAGAAATACTTAATCAAAAAATTTACATTGTAAGCATTCCCCATTCATAAAATACATTAAAAACTATTTTATTTTAATATTGTATTAGGACATTAAATACGAAATATCTGATTTCGAATCAAAAGTGTAGTTTATTATATCTCAAAGAAGAAGCAGTACAATTAATCAAAATATGCACCTAAACTATTGACACAGTTTTGCCATCTTAACAGTAGCTTGTTTATACCAGCAATGAAGAAACCTGGAGAGCAAGACGTGATGAAATTGTGAAAGGCATTTTCCACAGCTTGTTGAGAATGGAATATTTTTCCTGCAAGAAGTGGTCCAAAGCTTGGAATAAGGCCGGGCACAGTGGCTCATGCCTGTAATCCTAGCACTCTGGGAGGCCGAGGCGGGTGGATTGCTTAAGCCCAGGTTGCTTAAGGTTGCTATGAGCTAGGCTGACGCCACTGCACTCACTCTAGCCCAGGCAACAGAGTGAGACTCTGTCTCAAAAAAACAAAAAAAACAAAGCTTGGAATAAGTGCTAGTCAGTTGGTGCAAAGTCTAGTGAATACAGTAGATGACAGGAAGTTTCCAAGTCCAGCTTCTGTAGTTTGAGCAGCGTTGTTTGTGCGACATGTGGTTGAGTGTTGTCTTCTAAGAGGATTGGCCTGTCTCTAGTGACCGATCTTGGCTGCTTAATCACAAGCATCCTCATCATTTCATCCAATTGGTTGCAGTAGACATCCGCTGTAATCGACTGACCAGGTTTCATGAAACTGTAGTGGATAATACCAGCGCTGGACCACCAAACAGACACCATTAGCTTTTCCTGATGAATATTTGGCTTTGGACTGTCTTTCGGCACTTCATCTTTATCCAACCATTGTGCCAAACACTTGCAATTGTCCAAAAGAATCAATTTTTCATCACACATAACAATACGGTGTAGAAATGGTTCACCTGTATGTCATGACAGTGAAGAAAGGCAAGTTTCGAGACGATTTCTCTTCTGACACTTGTTTAATTCATGTGGAATCCATCTATCCAGCTTCTTTACCTTGCCCATTTGTTTCAAATAGTCTAATATTGTTGGAAGGGTAATGTCAAACCTTGCTGCTAATTCACACTTAGGTTGAGATGAATTCACTTCCACTCTAGCTTTTAGCTCATCATTATCTACCTTGGTCTCAGGTCACCCAGGGGGCTCATCTTTAAGATTAAAATCACTAGAACGGAATTTCTCAAACCATCGACATCCTGTGTGTCCATTAGCCACATCCTTCCCAAACGCTTCATTGATATTTTGAGCTGTCTGCGCTGCATTGGTTCCACGACAGAACTCATATTTGAAAATAACATAATTTCTTTACTTATCCATGGTTTCACAAAAATTGCCCTAAAAAAACAGTTTGAAAGATAATCACAAGCCAAAACGTGCATTTGAAAGACTGACGATGTACCTTCAGAATACAAATAAAATAAGAAGTGTCAAAGATATCAACTGTGAAACTTAGTACTTAAGGAAATCAGACATTTCATACTTAATAACCTAATAGAACATTCTGGCCGGGCACAGTGGCTCACGTTTGTAATCCTAGCACTTTGGGAGGCCGAAGTGGGTGGATCGTTTGAGTTCAGGAGTTCGAGACCAGCCTGAGCAAGAACAAGACCCCATCTCTACTAAATTTAGAAAGAAATTAGCTGGACAACTAAAAATATATATATAAAAAGTTAGCCAGGCATGGTTGCACATGTCTATAGTTCCAGCTACTCGGGAGGCTGAGGCAGAAGCATTGCTTGAGCCCAGGAGTTTGAGGTTGCTGTGAGCTAGGCTGACGCCACGGCACTCTAGCCTGGGCAATAGAGTGAGACTCTGTCTCAAACCCCCCCCCCCCACCAAAAAAAACCCCATTCCATTGTGAGGCTTATCATAATGCATTTAATCAATCCCTTGCCATTAAATATGTTTATATCCAGATTTTTGCTTTAAATTGATAATGTGATAAGTACCTTATACATAACTCTAGTTGTACTTAGTATTTCCTTAGGACAAATGGCTAGAAATACAATTATTAGATCAAAGGGTAGAAATATTTTAGGGCTGCCAAATCATTCTCCAAGAATTTGCATTTCCATAATCTGAGGTTTTTGAGAAGCTTTCAAAAATACCACACACTTCCTCTCAGTTTAGAGATGGCTAAAACAAAACAGAACAAACCACATACTTCTTGGTAGCCTTTTTCAACTTACTCAAGTTCTTTCCCAGAAAAGAAATATTATGGTTTTGTGCTGATATCCTCCTAAATTCTAATAAACCTCATCTCAGAGATAAGCAGTTTATATACCATGCAGGTCAAAGTGGACCAAATGTTCTTGAAAAGAACAGTGGTTCTGACTAGTAGTGCATCTCCCTGGAAACTGAGCTATTAGGAAGGAAGCGAATCCAACATGTCCTGGGGCAGTTTCCTCATGGTAGCAAAAAGCATGGACTTTTGAGTGAAACAGATCTGGGTTCTAATTCCTCCTCAGTTATTAACTGTGTGATACTGGACAACCTTCTTATTCTTCTTTTTCTCATCTGCAAAAAAGGGAGAGTAATACCTACCAAACAGTATGATTATGACTGGTGGGACTGGCCCATCATAGTTCAATGAACTTCAGCTGCATACCTGTGAGGCCCAGATTAAAAAAAGACAGGCAAGAGGACACTCACCTTCTCTGCAAAAGTGAAAATTTTTCTCTGATCAACGCCTCCAAATTGGGCATCTACTTTTAAATACTCTTCATCCAAAGCCTGTGGAAAAAAACACAGGAGCATAAACACCTACCGTGTTTCTTCTATATGGGTCTGAGAAATCAATAACTTCTGAAAATCACTAGATTTTTTAGTAAGTAGAGCCAGGGAGAAAACAAACAGCTTTTACCCTCCCCATTGGCCTCAAGAGCTGTATCAACAGTTGCTGACTGCCTGCAGTGAACATTATTCCACATGAATAAAAAAATAAGAAGAGTTGTCTCTACCCTCATAGTGCTCATAATCCAGGGGGAAGGGAGAGAAGACAAACCATCGTCATGTCAAAGGTACCCTATTGAATAAGGCAGCCTGTGACAAATGTCAAGTAGCATAAAGAATTAAGTCCTGTGAGAGCTCAGAAAAAAGGTAAGACTGAACTAGTAAACAGTGACTGTCACTTCTGACATGGCAGGCCTGGTGCCAGCTTTGGGAGTGCCAAGATAAATCAGACCTAGACTCTCCCTTCAAGAAGCCCAATTATCCAGGTGGGGTCATTTCAATACAGTGTGCTAAGGGCTAACCTAGATGTCCAGATAAGGAACAGCACTAACACAGGGAAGAAATTACCTCCTCTATTTAGTAAGATGGGTGTGGGCAAGGCTTCCTAGAATCAGATTGTGGGCTGTGCTTTGGTTTTAAAGAACATATAGATGTTTTTCACCGTGCAGAGAAAACAGAATGTGAGAAGGCACAGAGGTGTGAAGTGCTTAGGGAAATTATGAGTGATTCAGTCTGCAAAAGCACAAACTTCAAGGGATGTGGGAAACAGTGAAGAGGTTAGAAAAGTATAATAGGTAAGGACCATGAAATGCCATGCTAGGGGGCCTAGTGTTATCCTGGCCAGTGAATGGTTTTAAGGAGGGGAGAAATATGACAAGCACTGTAGAAAGATCACACTAGTAACAGGGCAGGGCATGGACTGGAGGCCTCTGGGTTAGAGACAAAGAAAAAAACCAGAAGGCTGTTGAAAGAGTCCAGGTGAGAAATAATGATGAACCAAAAGCAGTAAGGATGCAAAGCAATAATAAATTTAGGAGATTTTTAAGAATTAGAATTGATAACATTTAGTGTAGGATTAGCTGGGGGGAAGAGGAAAGACAGAGGAAGAGAAGATTGAGGAAGCAGGAACAATCTAGAACAGCATTATCCAACAGAACTTTCTGTGGTGATGAATATGTTCTATGTCTGTGCTGTCCAACATAGTGACCAATTGAGAACTTGAAATATAGCCAATGCAGGCTGGGTGCAATGGCTCATGCCTGTAATCCTAGCACTTTGGGAGGCCAAAGTGGGAGGATCACTTGAGTCCAGGAGTTTAAGGCTGCAGTGAGCTATGACTGTGCCACTGCACTCCAGCCAGGGCGACAGAGTGAAAAAGAAAAAAAAAGAAAATAGCCAATGTGGGCTAGGCGTGGTGGCTCACGCTTCTAATCCTAGCACTCTGGGAGGCCAAGGCAGGAGGATTGCTTGAGCTTAGGAGTTCGAGACCAGCCTGAGCAAGAGTGAGATCCCGTCTCTACTAAAAACAGAAAAAAATCAGCCAGGCATCATGGCACATGCCTGAGGCTGCCACAGGCTGAGGCAGGAGGATCGCTTGAGCCTAGGAGTTTGAGGTTGCAATGAGCTATGATGATGCCACCGCACTCTAGCCTGGGCAATAGAGCAAGACTCTGTCTCAAAAAAAAGCTAATAATCATCTGAACCTTCAGCAAGTCCTAATCTTTTTGCTGGTTGAGGGTCTTGTCTTGATGTTGAAGGCTGCTGATGGATCAGGGTGGGGGTGCTGAAGGTTGGGTAGATGTGGCAGTTTCATAAAATAAGACAGCTATGAAGCTGCCACACTGATTTGACTCTTCCCTTCACAAAAGATTTCTCTGTAGCATGCGATGCTGTTTGATAGTATTTTACCCACAGTAGAACTTCTTTCAAAATTAAGAGTCAGTCCTCTCAAACCTTGCCACTAGTAATACTGTAAATTCTTGGTTGTCATTTCAACAATGTTCACAGTATCATCACCAGGAGTAGATTCCATCTCAAGAAACCAGTTTCTCTGCTCATCCTTAAGAAGCAACTCTTTATCTGTTCAAGTTTAAAAAATTTTTTTGGCGATGGGGTCTCTGTCACCTAGGTAGGAGTATAATGGCGTGATCACAGCTCCTGCAGCCTCGAACTCCTGGGCTGAAGTGATCCTCCCACTTCAGCCTCTTCAGTAGCTGAGACTAGAGGTACTTACTACCACCCCAGGACAATATTTTTTCATTTTTTTAGAGACAGGGTCTTGCTATGTTAGGCTGGTCTCAAACTCCTGTCCTCAAGTGATCCTCTCACCTCAGATTCCCAAGTTGTTGGGATTACAGGTGTGTACCAGTGTGGCTGGCTCCTGTTCAAGTTTTATCATGAGACTGCAGCAATTCAGTCACATCTTCAGGTGCCACTTCTAATTTTAGTTCTCTTGCTATTTGTACCACATCTGCAGTTATTTCTTTTGCTTCACTGAAGTCTTGAACCCCTCAAAGTTACCCATGAGGGTTGGCATCAACTTCTTCCAAAGTCCTGCTAATGTGAGGGTTGGAATCAACTTCTTCCAAACTCTTGCTAATGTTGATATTTTGACCTCCTCCCATGAATCAGGAATGTTCTTAATGTCATCTAGAATGTTAAATCCTTCCAGAAGGTTTTCAATTCACTTTGCCCAGATCCATCAGAGGAATCACTATTTACGGTAGCTATAACCTTAGGAAATGTATTACTTAAGTAATAAAACTTGGGCCAGGCACGGTGGCTCACGCCTGTAATCCTAGCACTCTGGGAGGCCGAGGCAGGAGGATTGTTTGAGCTCAGGAGTTCGAGACCAGCCTGAGCAAAAGAGAGACCCCAAGAAATTAGCTGGACAACTAAAAATCTATATAGAAAAAATTAGCCGAGCATGGTGGCGTATGCCTGTAGTCCCAGCTACTTGGGAGGCTGAGGCAGAAAGATTGCTTGAGCCTAGGAGTTTGAGGTTGCTGTGAGCTAGGCTGATGCCACAGTACTCTAGCCCGGGCAACAGAGCGAGACTGTCTAAAAAAAATAAATAAATAAGGCCGGGCGTGGTGGCTCACGCCTGTAATCCTAGCACTCTGGGAGGCCGAGGTGGGCGGATCGTTTGAGCTCAGGAGTTCGAGACCAGCCTGAGCAAGAGCGAGACCCCATCTCTACTAAAAATAGAAAGAAATTATATGGACAGCTAAAAATATATATAGAAAAAATTAGCCGGGCATGGTGGTGCATGCCTGTAGTCCCAGCTACTCGGGAGGCTGAGGCAGGAGGATCCCTTGAGCTCAGGAGTTTGAGGTTGCTGTGAGCTAGGCTGACACCACGGCACTCACTCTAGCCTGGGCAACAGAGTGAGACTGTCTCAAAAAAAAATAAAATAAAATAAATAAATAAATAAAAAGTAATAAAACTTGAAAGTTGAAATTACTCTTTGATCTATGGGCTGTAGAATGAATGTTGTGTTAGCAGACATGAAAATGTTAACCTCCTTGTACATCTCCATCAGAGCTATTGGGTGACTAGGTGCATTGTCAATAAGCACTAATATTTTGAAAGGAATCTTTTTTTCTGAGCAGTAGGTCTCAACACTGGGCTTAAAATATTCAGTAAATCATGCTGTAAACAGATGTGGGGGTCATTCAGGTTTTGTTGTTTCATTTACAAAACACAGGCACAGTAGAGTTAGCATATTTCTTAAGTGCTCTAGTATTTTTGGAATGGTAAATTAGCATCAGCTTCAACTTGAAGTCAGGAGCTGCATTAGCCCCTAACAAGAAAGTCAGCCTGTCCTTTGAAGTTTTGAAGCCAGGCATTGACTTCTCCTCTGTAGCTATGAAAGTCTTAGATGACATCTTCTTCCAATAGAAGGCTATTTAGTCTATATTGAAAATCTGTTGTTTTAGGCCAGGCACAATCGCTCATGCCTATAATCCTAGCACTTCTGGAGGCTATCATGGGAGGGTCACTTGAGGCCAAGAGTTTGAGACCAGCCTGGGCAACATAGTAAGACCTCATCTCTATAAAAACATGAAAAAAAAAGAAAATTAGCTAGGTATGGTGGCTCACACCTATAGTTCTAGCTACTAAGGAGGCTGAGGTGGGAGGATTGCCAGAGCCTAGGAGTTCAAGGCTGCAGTGAGCTACGATTGCACCACTGCACTCCAGCCTGGGCGACAGAGCAAAACCTTATGTCTTAAAAAAGAACATGTGTTGTTTAGTGTGGCCACCTTCATCAATGAGCTTAGCTAGATCTTCTGGATAACTTGCTGCTTCACCTTGCACTTTTATGTTATGGAGGTGGCTTCTTTCCTTAAATCTCATGAACTAATCCCTGCTAGTTTCATACTTTTGTTCTCCAGTTTCTCTCCTTTCTTAACCTTCATAGGACTGAAGAGAGTTAGGGTCTTTCTCTGGATTAGGCTTTGGCTTAGGGGAATGTTGTGGCGGGTTTGATCTTCTAACCAGATCCCTAACACTTTCTCCATATCAACAATAAGGCTGTTTTACTTTCTTTTCATTTGTGTCTTTGCTGCAGTGGCACTTTTTTTTTTTTTTTGAGACAGAGTGTCACTTTGTTGCCCTGGCTAGAGTGAGTGCCGTGGCATCAGCCTCGCTCACAGCAACCTCAAACTCCTGGGCTTAAGCGATCCTACTGCCTCAGCCTCCCGAGTAGCTGGGACTACAGGCATGTGCCACCATGCCCGGCTAATTTTTTTTTTTTTTTTTTTATATTTTTAGTTGGCCAGATAATTTCTTTCTATTTTTAGTAGAGACGGGGTCTCGCTCTTGCTCAGGCTGGTCTCGAACTCATGACCTCGAGCGATCCACCCGCCTCGGCCTCCCAGAGTGCTGGGATTACAGGCGTGAGCCACCGCGCCCGGCCTGCAGTGGCACTTTTAACTTCCTTCAAGAACTTTTCTTTTCCATATACAACTTGGCTCTTTGGTGCAAGAGGCCTCGCTTTCAGCCCATGTCAGCTTTCAACATGCCTTCCTCAATAAGCTTAATCATTTCCAGATTTCTTTCACTTGAACACTTAAGAGGCCACTGTAGGATTATTAATTGGCCTAATTTCAATACTGTATTGTCTCAGAAAACAGGGAGGCCAAGGAGAGGCAGAGAGATGGGGAAAGGGTGGTCAGTGGAGCAGTCAGAACACACATAACATTTACCTATTAAATTCTCCATCTCATATGGCCACAGTGCCCCAAAACAACTACAACAGTAACAACAAAGATGACTGATCACACATCACCATAACAGATATAATAATGAAAAAGTTTAAAGTATTGCAAGAATTGCCCAAATGTGACACAGACATGAAGTGAGCACATGCTGCTGGAAAAACGGTGCTCATAGACTTGCTTGACACAGGGTTGCCAGAAACTTTCAATTTGTAAAAAGCGGGTTATCTGAGAAGCACAATAAAACAAAGCACAATAAAATGAGGTATGCCTCTAGTTAGAAACACAGAAGAAAAGGTAACTGGGGGCCACTCCATCGCCCTTAAGTACCTGTAGTCCAGGGTACAACAGACCACTCAGCAAAGGGTGCTCCACCTGCTTTACAACCTCCGCTCCAGCTTTCTTGGCATCGTGTTGTGTGACCACCGAGGAGAGTCTGTACACATCCAGTGTGTATTCTCTGAGGAGGGAAGGAAGAGGGGACAGTTATAAGCTGGGGCCCAGGCCTCAGTTTCCCAGGGCAATCCTAATGCACATTAATTGACTCGCCAATCTTAGAACATTCAAAGAGAAAACCTGCTTGGCAGATTCTAAAATGTGAGAGAGATCTATCTTCCTATCCAAAATATTACTTTATTTTTTTGTTTTTCCTTTAAAAAGATGGCTTTAATTAATCTTTTTCTTCATGTTTGGAAAATGTTCTGCTCTTATCTCTTGAAATACTGCTTCCCTGCCATTCCCCTCCCACATCTTAATCTAGAACACCTATTCAACAAAAATCAGAATTTGTAATCTATTTGCCATGCCATTTTTCCCTAAAAACTTAAAAACATGCAAGAAAACAATGAACAATAGAAAGAACAGTGTACCCATTATGCAGTTTAAGAAAAAGGACCTAACAATTATAATATTTCTGAAGCTCCTAAGCACTCCTTCATAATTCTGCCCTATTTCCTCTTCCTTCAGAGTAACCACTATCCTGAACTTTCATGTTTCTTTCCAGTTTTTTATTATGCTTGTATCTCTCAACAATATGTTGTAAATATTCTCATGTATCTTCGTATACATGTGCAAGTTTCTTTATATATGCCAGGAGTAGAATTTCTGGATCATAGGGGATTTGCATCTTGAACTTAAGTGGATAATGCCAAAGTACTTTCCAAAGTGGCTTTTATCAATTTTATTACTTGATTTTATCATTATTTTTATTTTTTGCCAATTTGGTGAGCATTGAATGGTTTCTCATTGTGGTTTTAATCTATATTTCTTTGAATAATAACCAAGGAAGTTAAGTATCTTTCCACATGCTTATTGGTCATTCAGGTTTCTTCTGTGAAATGCCTAGGTAAGTCTTTTTCTACTGGATTATTTTTTTTAACAATTGATTCTGTAGTTTTTGAAATATAATACTGTAGATTAATCCTTTGCCATTTACATGTATTATAAATATCTTCTCGCAATTTGTGGTTTGTCTTTTTACTTTAGTTTACCCTTTTTTTTTTTTGAGATAGGGTCTTGCTCTGTCGTTCAGGCTGGATTGCAGCGGAGCGATCACAGCTCACTGCAACCCCAAACTCCTGGGCTCAAGGGATTGTCCCGAGCGAGTAGCTAGGACTACAGGCGTGTATCACCATGCCTGACTAATTTTTAAAGGTTTTTTAGGGACAGGGTCTTGCTATGTTGCCCAGGCTGGTCTCCTACTTCTGGCCTCCAGTGATCCTCCCACCTTAGCCTCCCAAAGCACTGGGATTACAGGAGTGAGCCACCACATCCAGCCTATTTTATTTTTGATGTACTGAAGGTCTTAATTTTAATGTAGCTGAATTCATCAATCTTTTCTTGTGATTTGTGCTTTTGGTGTGTTTTGTTTAGCTTTGTTTAGCTTTTCCTACTCTGAGATCTTAAGATAGTCTCATATTCTGTCTTTTTTTTTAATTTTTTTTTTTTAATTTCATCTTATTGTTATGGGGGATACAGAATTGCACATATTCTGTCTTTTAAGTGTTTTATAGTTTGGCCCTTACAATTAAATCTTTCTGCCATTTGGAATGGAAAGATCATTTTTTTCCCATAGGGATAATCAATAGTGTCTGTACCATTTTTTTCCTTAAAAAGTTTATTCCAGCCAGATGTGGTGGCTTGTGCCTGTAGTCCCTCTCAACTACTGGGGAGGCTAAGGCGGAAGGGTTGCTTGATGCCAGGAGTTTGAAACTAGCCCGAACAAGAGGGAGACCTTGTCCCTGCTAAAAATAGACAGTCTAGCCAGGGCAACAGAGCTACACTCTGTCTCAAAAAAAAAAAAAACAAAACCAAAAACAAAAAAACTTTATTCTTTCTTTGCTGATCTTCAATGCCAGCTCTGTCATAAGCCAAGTTTCCATATTTGTAAGGATCTATTTCTCAAGTCTCTCTTCTGTTTCATTGGTTAATTATCTATCCCCAAGCTAATTCCATATATATAAATGACAAAGAATTTGGTATCCAGAAGACATAAATAAGGAACTCCTAAAAAAGATAGAAAAATGGACAAAAAGGCTTGCATAGATACTTCACAGAAGAGAAAACCCAAATGGCCGACAAAAAATGAAAATAAATTTTTTCAGAGGAATAATTTCAGGTATTTTACCCCTGTACTTCTGTGGTAATTTGGCTGGGTATAGATTTTTAGGTTGGAAATTTGTTTCCTTCAGAATTTTAAAGGCATTGCTTCATTGCCTTTTGGATTTTAATGTTCCTTTTAACAAATGCAAAGCCATTCTGATTCCTGACAATTTTTATGTGACTTCTTTTGTCCCTTTGGATGTTTATAGAATACTTTTTGGCCCTAGTATTTTAAAGTATCAAGAGAATACACTTTAACGTTTGTGTATTTTCATCCATCCTGCTAGGCACTTGATATGCCCTTTCAACCTGGAAATTCATGTCCTTTAATTGTCCGTATTTTTGTAAATTCTTTCATTGATAATTTCCTTCCCTCTGATTCTCTGTTCTCTTTTTTGAAACACTTATTATTCAAATATTGGACCTCTTGGCCTAGTACTCTAATTTTCTTATGTTTTTCCCATTGTGCTCTGTGAGTCTATGAAAACCAAAGTTCGAGAACATATGATTCAATGAGCTCCCTTAAGGTGCAAGTAGTCTTCCGTGTTCCACTTACAATATTTTACAGATTCTATGATGCATACTTTTTAACATTTAACATCTCTGAAATCTAGATGAGTCTTA
This sequence comes from Eulemur rufifrons, assembly GCF_041146395.1. Classification (NCBI taxonomy): domain Eukaryota; kingdom Metazoa; phylum Chordata; class Mammalia; order Primates; family Lemuridae; genus Eulemur; species Eulemur rufifrons. The sequence goes on from NC_090990.1 coordinate 22,386,793, forward strand.
TAAACAATGGCACGTTATCGATTAACAGTATTGTTAAAGGTATCTTAGATTGAATGAAATATAGTATCTCTTTGTATTCTGTCACTCTGACCACAGAGTAGTCTCGATTAACTTGTCAATACATCAATACATTTAGTTTAGAAAAATATTTTATATAGCATATTTAGTTGTTTTCAGCAGGAAGGTAGGTCAGAATACCCAGTCTGCCAGATTACTGGAAACAAAAGTCCCCATCCATATCTCAATGACTCTTACATTTTTTTGTCCATCTTTCTAGGCTGCATTCTGGGTGAATTTCTTAGTACAGTCTTTCAAACCTCTAATTTTCTCTTCAACTGTGTTCAGTCTAGAGTTGATCAGATCTATTCAAGGTTAGGCTTTTCTTCCCCTTTAATAATGAATATTTACATTTCTAAGATTTCTAAAAGATTCTTTTTATTTCTATATATTCATGTTTCATTTCTGCCTCTCTGTCCTTTGGTTTTTATTTTTATATTTTTTATCTATTATTGTTGTGTTTAGAACAGATGGAGTGCATCGCAGTGTGTACTACAAAACCATCTTCCTTTAAGTCACTTTTGTATGTAGAAAAAGATCAAGAAACTTTGAAGAAAGATAGCTTAATGTATCCTACCTTCCTATATCCCAAATTCTGTTAAGTTCTAAGACAATAAAAACCTTGCCTGTGTTATTCACAGTTATAACCCCAATGACTAGAACAGTGCCTGGCATGCAGCAAGAACTCAATACATGTTTACCTGACTCACTTCCTCATCTCCTTCAGGTTTTTGCCTAATGTCACCTTATAAGAGAGGGCTTCCCTAACTATCCTATTTAAATAGAAACTCCCACTCCTCGAGAACTTTCTCTGCCCTGGCCTATCTGCTTTGTGGCATCAATCACCACCTGACACTCTCTCACATACTCTCTCTCTCCACACACACACACTTGTTTATTTGCTTACTGTCTGTTTTTCCTTGGTAGAATGTAAGCCCCATTAGGATAGCAAGTTTTATTTTGGTTTACTTTTGTATACCCAGCACCTAGAACAGTGCTTATTTTATAATGGGGGCTCCATAAGTATCTGTAGATTAAATGTTAAAATAAACAAAATCTCAGGCACCCAACAGAGGCTGTAGGTTCAAAGATCTGTTTATATAAAGATGTTTATGTGCTTTATTTAAAGCTCTAAATGGGCTGGGTGTGGTGGCTCATGCTTGTAATCCTAGCACTCTGGGAGGCCCATGTGGGAGGATCACTTGAGCTCAGGAGTTTGAGACCAGCCTGAGCAAGAGCAAGACCTCATCTCTACTAAAAACTGAAAAATTAGCCAGGTGTCGTGGCACATGCCTGTAGTCCCAGCTACTTGGGAGGTTGAGGCAAGAGGACCACTTGAGCCCAGGAGTTTGAGGTTGCAGTGAGCTTTGATGACGCCACTGCACTCTACCCAGGGTGACAGAGTGAGACTCTGTCTCCAAAAAAATATAAATAAATAAATAAGCTCTAAATGTCCAACAGTGGGGAATGGTAAAGAGATAAAGAAAATTATATTAGATGAAGTAAAAAGAGAAATTTACTAGAAAGTAAGAGATCTGGGTTCATATCCTGACTCATCTACTTACTAGATGTATGAACTTGGGAAAGTTAAATCTGAATCAGTTTCATTATCTGTGAAATAGGATAAAACAATGCTTACCTTAAAAAGTTGTTCTTAGGGTCTAAATGTAAAAGTGACTAGTAGAGTGATATATGGTATGTAGTTATAAAAACTTATTTGAGAGGCTTTAAAAATTTTAAATGCAGGCCAGGCATGGTGGCTCACGCCTGTAATCCTGGCACTCTGGGAGGCCGAGGCAGGAGGATCACTCAAGGTTGGGAGTTCAAGACCAGCCCAAGCAAGAGAGAGACCCTGTTGCTACTAAAAATAGAAAGAAATTAGCCAAACAACTAAAAATATATATAGAAAAAATTAGCCGGGCCTGGTGGCGCATGCCTGTGGTCCCAGCTACTTGGGAGGCTGAGGCAGTAGGATTGCTTGAGCCCAGGAGTTTGAGGTTGCTGTGAGCTAGGCTGACGCCACGGCACTCTAGCCTGGGCAACAGAGCCAGACTCTGTCTCAAAAAAAAAAAAAAAAAGAATAAAAATTTTAAATGCAGAGACTATGAGGCAGCATGGGGAATTACTTAATAGTAAGTTAAAAACTTAGGATACAAAATTAGATCTGTACTAACATTACAAATATAAATAAAACTGACAAAGATAAGAAGCAATAAAAATTGTTGGGGAGGTAAGAAACAAGTGAAATATTTTTTTTTCATCATTATTTGTTTAAGTTGGAAGAGAAAGGGAGGCCGAATCATTCACCATCACTCTCCCATATGCTGTGTGCTCTGCAAGGCCAAAGACTTCGTTAGGATTACATTTATATCTCCAGCAAATAGGACAGTACCTAGGCATTTACTAATCAATACATTTTTGATGGATAAATTAAAAGGATATAAATTTTTCAGTGGTTCTTAACAGGTAGTTCCAAACAGCTTCTAATCCAAATTTAAACAGTGCCTGACTCCACAGGCCTGTAATTACTAGAAGTACCAGAGCCACAAGCACAGTGGATGATCAAGCACTTACTTGCTGAGCTGGTAATCAGTGCCTTTGATGAACCTGAGCTTCTCCAAGGGCACACCAATGCTCTCCAGCATTGCCTTGATCACATTCTCATAGTAACTGGCTCGGAGTTCTAGAAGTTCCCATGGGGCTTTCATGTTATCCAGGTATGCGTGAAGATCCGCAAACAGAATTGTTACCTGGAATAGGGATAAGGGACCACCAAAATGTGAATTTGTCCAAGTACCTCCAATCTACCTCCCCCAGCTCCCACCCACCCTTATGTCATCTCATTAGTTCTTACCTCACATCCTGCCTTCAAGAAGTCTGCAATCTTCGACATGGGCACAAAATAAGCCACATGTGGCTTGCCTGTGGTTGCTGTTCCCCAGTAAATTTTAAGTTCCCGCTCCTTCAGAATCTCCTTCAGCTTCTCTTCCCCCAGAACCTCCTGTTGTGGAAGCAGAAGAGTTGGTTTAATGCTGGTGTCCTACCTTGCTCATCCTTTACCCTGTGACAAGGAAAACAAAGGCATGTGTTACTGAGGGTCCAGGCTCAGAGCCAACAGGGAGGTCCAGCCACGCTCTCAGTGCTGAGAGCCAACCTAAGTTGGTGCGGCTGCTAGTATCACTCCTGTGAAATGACACAGATGTTAGGGGAGTGGGGGCATGTCCCTACCTGCACCTTCCCCTCCAGCTACCTCTAACTCACTCTCCTCCTTTTCACAGCCAACTTCTTGAAATAATTGCCTTTTCTTCTGGTCCCCTCCTTCTCTCCCATTCCAATTTCAATTCTATACTACATTACACTATTGAATTCCACACAGCATCATACATATTCCTGCTAAGATTACAGAGGAACTCCAAGTTGCTAAATTCAATGAATACATTTTAGTCCTCACTTTCTCCCTGAAACACTCTCCTCTTTTGGTCTCCCTTATTTTATTCTCTTAGTTTTCCTCTCGGCCAGCTTACATTTCTTTGCAGTTGCTCCTCTTCCTCCTAATCATTCAATATTAGCAATCCTTGAGACTCTAGTCTCTCCTCTTCTTACTCTACATTCCTCCTAACTGATCCTCTTCAGTTGCTTCAATTACTACTTATAAGCTAGTAACTCCCAAATCTCCTGCTCATATCCATAAATAGAACTGTGTACTTGTTATCAACCCAATAATTCAAATTCAACATGTTCAAAATTAAACTCATGCTCTCGTCTTCTTACCTCACTCCCCAACCATCTTTTTCACTTGTAGTTTTACCCCCAGTTCAGTAAATGGCACTATCATTCACTGAATTGCCAAGGTACTCCAAAACAACTCTTAAATCCTATTTCCCTCTGCCTCTACATCACCACCCTAATCCAGGCCCCATCAGATCACACCAGGATTACTGTAAGTCTCCAAACAGGTATCCCAAATCTACTCTTACTCCCTCTACTCCATGTTCCAAAAGGTAACCAGAGATCTTAAAAACTCATTTACCTATTAAAAACCTTGAATGATTTCCTTTTGTTCTATGAAAATATTGGAAAAATTCTCAAGGCTGATATATCTCTGATTAAAGTTTTTAGTATTTTCTTATGTTATTGTTTTGGGAGGCTCTTAGAAACCATGATAAATTATTTTGCTGGTTTGAATACATTTATTGGCAGAACTTATTAAAATCTTCTACTCCAAGTCTGTTGGCAGCTAGCTGATTCTGTATCCTCCAGAGTTCCTACTTGGACACTCGGGGGGAAATTTCCACCCAAGGAAAGGTCACTTTACTTAGCCTTTAAAACAAGCGAGTCAATTCCATTAGCTTTGTGTATCCTTTGTCCCTAACCAGCACTATTTTATGAAGAGAGGCTAGGAAACAAAGAATCTGGCTAAGGGGAAGCATGTAAAAATCTCCAGTTAAGATCAACCTGAGTGGAACAACCCAAATGTCCATCAACTGATGAATGGATAAACAAAATGTGGTATATCCATACAATGGAATATGATTCAACCATAAAAATGAATGAAGTTCTGATAAGCCCAACTGTTAGGGTTGTTCCAGGTGGGAACCTGAAGACTATGTGTAGGACAGAATGTGGTTAATGCAAAACTTAGGCTTGTAAAACAATAGCTGCAGGAGTCTGGAGAGTCCCTGGACTTTGTAGATCTAACAGACAGCTGCAGCCAGCATCCCTTCCCCCTCCCTCCCTGAGAGAGACGAAGGCTATCCTTCCCTAGCTCTCCTGATAAGGACGACACCAGAGCAGAAGGATGGATATGACTGGGGCAAAGGGGTGGTAGGAGTTGCTTGTTTGAAGAATTTACTACAAACAGCTGTTTTGCCCACTGTCCTCTGCCATATGCAAACTGCACATAGCAGGAAGCAATTCTTCACCTGCCCGTTTGGCCCAGAAACAAAGAACTGAACAGCGCAGGTGGGAGGGGGTCAGCTATCCCTGTTTATAAAAACCCTCACAAAACCCCCTTCTGTGCTGACTCTCTTTTCGGACTCAGCCCACTCGCACCCAGGTGAATAAACCAGCCTTGTGGCTCCCATACAGCCTGTGTGTGAAATCTGTCCTTTGGGTCATTCACCCTTTCACCAACAACATGGATGAAGCTTGAAAACGTTACACTAAGTGCAAAAAGTCAGATGCAAAAGGGGACATACTGTATGATTCCAGTTATATGAAATGTCTGGAACAGGCAAATACCTGGACACATAAAGTAGACTAGTGTTTCTGTAGGGCGGGGGATAATGGGTAGTGACTACTTACAGGTACAAAGTTTTTGTGGGGGAGAAGAAAATGTTCTAGAATTTAAAAAAATTATCTGGGAGTTGTGGGACTCTCTTGCAATACCAGTTACCTGAGAGGCTGAGGCAGGAGGACCCCTTGAGCCCAGGAGTTTGAGGTTGCAGTGAGCTATAATGACACCGCTGCACTCTAGGCTGGGCAACAAAGCGAGATCCTGTGTGTGTGTGTGTGTGTGTGTGTGAAAAATTCTGGAATTAGACAGCGGTGATAGTTGTATAACCTTGCGAATATACCAAAACCCACTGAATCATATACTTTAAAATGATGAATTTTATAGTATGTAAATTATATCTCAAAAAAGAAAAGGAAAAAGCTGTGGCCCAACTGATTGCTTGTAGAATAAAGCCTTCAAGGCCCTCAAGACTTGGTCCCAGCCTATCTCCCCTAAACAAATAAACAAGTAAACTGTATAGTATATCAGGATAAGTGCTATGGAGAAACAACAACAACAAAAGTTGAGCAAGGGATGAGACAGTTCTGATGGCAGAGGGTTTGTTATTTAAATAAAGTGGTCGGAAAAGGTCTCCTCCTTGATAAGGTGACAATAGTCAGAAGACTGAAGAAGGCAAAGAAGTCGAACTTTTTCCACTCTACTGCAGCCAAATCAGCCTTCTTTCTCACTGAACCACGATGTTTTCTGTTCCCTCTATCTGAAATGCTCTCCACCATCATTCTTCCATTCTTCCTCTGGCTAAGTCCTCCTCCTGCAGTTTCTGGCCACAGTAGGAACACACATGGAATGAAGGGGTGATCTGCTACCCTTAGGGTGCAGTTTAGGAGTTACTTCCTCAGGGAAATCCTTTCTTTCTCATTTCCTTTTAAAGCTCCACGTATAGCACCTTCCAGTACTTGCTTCAACTGTAATGGTTTGGCTTATGGGTCATTTTTAACCTTTGATCCCCTCCAGACAAGCTCTGGGAAGGCAGAGTCCCCACGTTATCTCCAGAGCCTAGCACTGCGCATGGCACATAATAGGGTGGGTGGGGTGGGAGTCCTGGATTCAAAGCCTGGCTCCAAGACAAGGTAACTGCACGGAAGAGGTTAGCCCACTGTGATTTCTCTGCAACCCAGAAATCTGCCTGCCTGACTGACTGACTGACCGACCAGCAGTGAGGTCTGCACACTCTCTCAGAGCTGCCCCGGCGCGGAGTCCCCAGCCCCACACACTAAGGACGCCCTAGCGGGGCTGAGAATCACTGAACCTAGGGCTCCTGTCCCCAGTGGCGCATTTCCAACCTCGAGGCCTGACCTGTAAGTTTCGGGTGATAAGGTGCAGCTTCTCTTCGGGGCTGGGAGTGTCCCCCATGGCTCCGCTACCCCTGCTTCACACGCTCAGCCCGGCACTCGCGCCCCTTCCTCAGTCGCCGCCGCCACCGCTGCCGCCGCCGCTGCCGCGTGCAACTGTCACGCGAGTTCAGCCAGGTTGCATCAGCTGAGCTCGTCGCTCGACTTGCTCGGCCTGGACTCCTCTTCGCTCGGCAGTTCCCGGGAAAGAGTCAGGAGCAGCGGAGAGTCGAGCGGGTCGATGAGACGGAAAGGGGTGGAGCCAATAGGGAGGGAGGGAGGGCGGTGCGGGGGGCGGGGTTGCGGCGCCTGCGTAGGGCGCAACCCACCTAGAGGCGGGGAGGTTTCCTGCCAATCACTGTTTGTTACCCGCCCCTTGGTGTTGGCCTGGCTGACTCGGGCTGGGGGAGGTCGGGGAGGGGGCGATAAAATGGCGGAGGGGGCACAGTGAGGCGCAGTCGTTCGCCCAGGCTTTGGCCCGGCTTCCAGAGGTGAAGAGCGGGAGGGACGAGAAGGGGTCGGCGGTCCTCGGGAGGGGGATGGGGGCGCCTGTTGCTTCTTCCAAGGGGCCGCGCTAGCCGTCAGCCCTGTTTGAGGGGTTGGAGGCCCACACCCTGCTGGGAGAAGGGTTTGTTCTCTCTCCTGAGGTGATGACGGGGGAATGTCCCTGCCCCCTACCTCCACGTCGGCGGGCTAAAGATGCCCCTCACGCTGCTGAGGAAAAGGGAGGCTGTCTGGTCATCTGAGAGGCGGGAGCAACGTCTGCCGTCCCTGCCCAGTGGGGGTGGGGGGCCATGGATGTGTAGGTGGGCGGGGGAGGCCTCTGTCCCCAGCCGCCCGGCCGGGAGGGTGTCGCTAGGGGGAAGATCGCGGGCTTTCTGCCGCGTTTTGCGGGTGGGGGAGGGAGAGGATGACCCACCCTCCGAGAGAACTGGGGTAGTGGTCCAGCTGAGGTGTGGCTGTGGGCGGCCATCCTCGGGGAGCGGGGTGTACCGCCCGGGCCTGCTGAGGGGCCGATTTTGCCCCTGCTGGGGGAGGGGCGGGAAGAAAACCCGCGCTTCTCCCACTTTCCGCGGGGAGGCGGGAATTCACGGTTTCCCTGCTGGAGGGAGGAGCGAGGAGGGAGGTGCAAAGGCCCTGCCTGGAGCGAGATGCCCCTGGCGGTTGCCTATCTGAGGGAGAGCAGGGGGAGGCAGGCAGTCTCCTTGGAAGGGTCGACCTGGGCCACCCTTTCTCCTGCTCCTCAAGTGCTGGGGGCGGCGTCGCTTGCCCACGTCAGTTACTTCCTGGGCAAGAGGGAAGGCAGTAGGCTTTGCGTGGTGGGCTCTGGAGAGGGCCTAGAAGTGATTGACTGTTCGCAGAACGTCCTAACCTGATCTCCAGTGTTTTGTGGATCTGTTAAGGGGATTCAAGCTTTAGCAGACCCGTCTCAGTTTTTTAAAACACATTTTGTTTTTAAAAACAAACCTGTTGCTGCAGCTTAGTAAGTCTGGTCTCTGTGCCCATGTGGGAGGAAAGTCCTAAGCACCCTCATCTAGTAAAATGTTACCTAAAGCAGAGATTTCCAGCCCTAGCTTGTTTTTCCATCGTACAGTGTTTCCAATTACCTCAAAGCACGTCGCATATAATTTCAGTTTGATTTTTTAAAAATGTGCCCATTTTATGGAGTGGTAACAAAGCCTTCTCTGTGCCTTTGGTGCTGTGTGCTTCACATATCTTGTATGTGAAGGTTGGAAATCAAAGGCCAATGGGAAGTCCTGTACTTTGGAAATAATCTTTGCCCTTGGCTGTATCTGTCAGACCCTTAGTAATGGTCTTGATTTTAGAGCCTTGAAAGAGGATGTAGGGTTGTGTATGGTGTTGCAGTTTTAGTGGCCTGAATAAAATAAGGCTTTATGCTCTAAGGCAATAGGTTTTCTGAGGTAAGATAAAAATAGAAGGGGAACCAGTTTCTGAGGTTGCAACTAGGAGGTTAGAGAACAGAGAGAGGGGGTGGTAAAGTGAAGTGTGAAGAAGGGGGTGGACAGGTGAGAGAGATGTGGAAGGACAGAATAGGGTCACAGAAAGGGTGGGGAGCAGAGGAATTCAGAGAGAGAATTGGGAGATGGGAAAAATATTCTTACCTTAAAAATAAAGGGGTCTCCACATTTTAAGTGGAGGTTACCAGGCAAGTGCCAAGAAAAGCAGGTAATGGTAGAATGGTAGAGAGGTAACTAAGCCTGTCTTGTGGAACTTCACTTAAGAATTTCAGTTTTATCTGAGGATTCCCCCCCTGCAAATTCATTAAATATCAGCTTTCATTGGTATAGAGCTTTTAGATCCTCATGATAATTTGCCTTTGAAGTTAACTGAATATCCCCCTTTTTTCAGATGAGTGTTCTCATCTATATTGAGGTTCAGAGACTTCAAGCAAATTGCTGTGGTCCAGTGCCCTCTAAACAAGATATTTCAGTGAGCATTATTTTGTAGAATTTGTCTGATATTTCAAATGTCCATCCAATCTGCTGTTTAATTAATTTAGTGACAGTATGATTGAATGCTGTTTTAAACTAGAAGACAATAGAGCATACTGGATAATTCCAAGCAAGGTCTAGGGGAAGTTCCCTACCAGTTTTGCAATCTTTTCCCTACTATTCTGATGCTTTTCTTAAGACTCTTTAAGTCAGGAAGATTTTTTTTTTTTTTTTTTTGTAGAGATGGGGTCTTGCTCTTGCTCAGGCTGGTCTCAAACTTCTGGCCTCAAGTGTTCCTTGTGCCTCGGCCTCCCAAAGTGCTAGGATTACTGGCATGAGCTACCGTGCCTGGCCACTTATGTATATGTTTTAAATTTTCTATAACAAAGTATTTTTGAAAATGAGGAAATAAAATTGTGAAGGGAATGATTTGTGCAAATTAAAAATTATCTCTCTCTCTACATATGTAAGCATTGTTTTGCATGCTTTTGCTCCCAGACCTATTGAACATTCTATGAGAGAAGCTCAGAAGAGCCAATTTTGTGCATCTGGATGTCATGTCACATAGTAATTGATAATTGCAGTGGTTGTGAAGTATATTGGTCCTATGTTTGCAAGTAGTGTTTTTCTTCCAGTGATGTTTGGCCACATTCAGGGGTATTTCTCATGTTCTTCCATTCCACCTGGGAGGCTAAGGGAAGGCTTCCATGCATAATAAGGTAGCTTAAATTATTTTTTTGTAAGAGCCCAGAAGCCCTCTTTGGTATCTATATCTTTCACACTTTATTAGAGATTGTGCTGAATTTAGAAGGCCTGAGTTTGGATTCTAGTTCTGCCATTTCGTGACCAACCCTGGACAAGTCTGTCACAAAGGTGGTAGGAAAAACATTGCCTTTGGAATTAGACCTGGGTTTGGATCTTTGTTCTAGCATTATTAGCTATGTGTACTTAGTTAAGTTACTTAATGCCTCTAGACTTAGTTTCCCAAGAGTGAAAATCTATTGAACTCTCTATTTGGCTAAGCAAGTGCTTGGACTAAACCTTTTGGAAGCAGCTGGGATGAGGGGCCAGTGGCCCAGAAAGGGCTTCTAAGAAATGTAGCTGCTTAACCCCAGTGCCTGTGATACTTGTGCCTGACAACTACAAACTTTCTTAAGTCAAAGAAAAAAATTCTCTAAAAGTCAACCTTTTTTGGGGCTGGGCACGGTTGCTCACACCTGACATCCTAGCACTTGGGAGGCTGAGGCGGGCGGATCGTTTGAGCTCAGGAGTTCAAAACCAACCTGAGCAAGAGCGAGACCCCCGTCTCTACTAAAAATAGAAAGAAATTATATGGACAACTAAAAATATATATAGAAAAAATTATCCAGGCATGGTGGTGCATGCTTGTAGTCCCAGCTACTCGGGAGGCTGAGGCAGGAGGATCGCTTGAGCCCAGGAGTTTGAGGTTGCTGTGAGCTAGGCTGACGCCATGGCACTCTAGCCCGGGCAACAGAGTGAGACTCTGTCTCAAAAAAAAAAAAAAAGTCAACTTTTTTCTTACTGCTGCCTAAAGAAATAACTTCACTCTATAAAATTCACTAGGCAGAGACATTACTTTTCTTAAAGGTACCTGCTTCAATGCCTGGAACTGTCTCACAACAATTACTGGAATACAGTATTGGTAAAATAAAAGGTATTAGTGGCTCTAAGTTTAAATATAAAGGAAAACCTGGTTTCTTTGAATTCTTTCAGTTCTACAAAGTTGCATTTAAGGGGTTAGAGTTGTAAAATGTGTCTTACAGTGCCCAGTTTATAATACTTAACATTTCTTTTTGTCCCATTTCATTTCTAAGATGAGTTAAGTTTAACTAGGTTCCTTCTAATTCTAAAATTCTGTAATTCTTCCCCTTTCCTTCTAACTCTTTCTCTAGTGCTTTATTGTCCATACCATTTTATATTATCTCATATTGGTGCTTAATTTTCAATGTTGTGTCCCTATCAATGTTATACATTTCCTTGAGAGTGGGAACCATATCTTTATTTCTTAGAAGTCATATAGAGACTTATCACGTAGCTCAGTGCCGTGTGATGATTGTAGATCAGAAAATGTTTTCTAAAACAATGCATGAACTGAAGCTAAAACTCAAGGTGTGGTATGGAACTATCCTGGAGGTATAGAGTGGTGGAAATTTTTACAGTTAAAAGGCTACAAGGAATTTTCCAAATTATTTTCATTGTTTAAGCATTTCTTATAGCTTCTAAGATATGATATATGAAATAATCAGTTTTTCTCACCTTTCCCATCTGGAAATATAATTATAGATTAGGTCTGTCATTAGCTACTAAAAAACTAGTTTTTACTTATACAGGTAAAGGCTGGGCATGGTGGCTCAGGGCTGTAATCATAGCACTCTGGGAGGCTGAAGCCGGGAAATCACTTGAAGTCAGGAGTTCGAAACCAGCCTGAGCAAGAGTGAGATCCCGTCTCTACTAAAAATAGAAAAAATGAGCTGGGCGAATGCCTGTAGTCCCAGCTACTCAGGAGGCTGAGGAAGGAGGATCACTTGAGCCCAGGAGTTTGAGGTTGCTGTGAGCTCTGTCTCCCCACAGATTATAATAGTCATCAATTTTGTGTTTCTCTCTTTATAGACCTTTTCTTTGCATTTATATGTGTATTAAAAATGAGATTTTTGTCTGTGTTTTCATGGTTAATTTTTAGATTTTGGTGGAATCTTAGATATCGCCTAGGTCCCTTTATCCCTTTCCTATTTTACAAATGAGGAAACAAATCTAAATGGTAGAGTGGCTTGCCCAAGTTACTAGAGCTGGTTAGTGATGCAACCAGGACTACAGCCCAGGACTTTGGGCTCCCCAAGCAAGTATTCATCCTACCAAAGTAAATGATAGTCTTAAGAAAGTACAAATTGTTGGGAGGAACAAAACTAGTTCCTTTAGTTGCATAATTTTTTCCTGTAAAGATTTTTCTTTGGTATTCTTGACTCAAAAAATCCAACTTTATGGTATTTAAAAAAAAATCAAGATCAAAATTAACAGATGGAGCACCTTAAAGCATAATACAGTTGACTTTGTAATTAGCAGAGTTGAAAGTGATGAGAAGATCCTTTAATTTTCTTTGTACCTGCAGGAAGGTGGGAGTCAATCATTTTGACAAGTCTCCTGAAAGAACAGCTAGCAGGAGCTGAAATCTTTTTCCACTTGGTCACGTGGCAAAGGCAGAGATTGCTCCAGCAGCTTCACAAGTATGGAAGACAATTATTTATCTTCTTTTACTCTTGAATTTTTTTTTAATTTCAAAAGTAATACATATTTGTTTTTTTAAATGTAAACTGTGAGTGTCCAAACATTTTACATAGTATATTTGTTTTGTTTGTATGTTATAGATATCATTCCATGATAGTACATACAGATCTTCTTCATTGTGTTTTTAAATAGTTGAAAAATACTCCAGGGCACGAATGTACCATGATTTTAATGAACGGTTTTCTTGGTGGGAGAACATTTAGGTTGCCTCCAATATTTGGCTACTTTGAATAACACTGCTTTGAACATCCTTATATAAGTATCCCTGTGTGCATTTGTAACAGATACTTTTGAAGGATAAATTTTCAGAAGTGAAATTGCTGGGTCAAATGATATTGCCAAATTATTCTTCACAAAATATTGTGCTGACTTTTACCAATAGTATGTGAGAGTGCTTGTTTCTCCACATCCTTACCAACCCAGATTATCATGTCATCTTTTTTATTTTTATTTTTATTTTTATTTTTATTTTTTGGAGACAAGGTCTCACTCTGTCACCTGGGTAGAGTGCAGTGGCATCATCATAGCTCACTGCAACCTGAAACTCCTGGGCTCAAGTGATCCTCCCGTCTCAGCCTCCTGAGTAGCTGGAACAACAGGCATGCGCCACCACATCCAGCTAATTTTTCTATTTTTAGTAGAGACAGGGTCTCACTGTTGCTCAGGCTGGTCTCAAACTCCTGAGCTCAAGCAATCCTCCTGCAACGGCCTCCCGAAGCACCAGGATTATAGACGGGAGCCACCATGCCTGGCACCTGTCATCTTAATTATTACCATTTTGGGCTAGGTGCAGTGGTTCACGCCTGCAATCCTAACACTTCAGGAGGCTGAGGCGGGAGGATTGCTTGAGGCCACGAGTTCGAGACCAGCAAGAACAAGACCCTGTCTCTACAAAAAGTAGAAAAATTAGCCGGGTGTGGTGGCGGTTGCCTGTAGTCCCAGCTACTCAGGAAGCTGAGGCAGAAGGATCACTTGATCCCAGGAGTTTGAGGTTGCAGTCAGGTATGATGATGCTACTGCACTCTCTAGCCTGGGCAATAGAGCTAGACCCTGTCTCAAAAAACAAACAAAAAAAATTATTACCATTTTGATAGGGAAAAAGCATCTCATTGTTCTAATATGTATTTCCATGGTTTAGGTAAGGTTAAATATCTTAAAATTATTTCTCATGTTACAAGTCACAGTGCAAAGATTTTGAAATATTAGGATACCATCCCTATATACAGCAGATTGGAATTGATGTAAGGGTATTTCCTGTTCCTCAGTGAAACTGCCTCTTATTTCTCTAGATATGATGTGCTCTCTAGTGCCCTCTGGACAGTCTTCTGGTACCTCTCTCATACCTAAAGACAATGCTCCATTTTCCTGGGGTTCCTTAGATGAGGATGAGTTGGATGACTCCTTGCTGGAGCTGTCTGATGGAGAAGAAGATGATGGCCATTACAGTTACACAGAGGAAGAGATTGAGGAGCTCTTGAAGATTGATGAGCCATCAGATGACCATCCTTCTTGGGAAGGAGGGTTGCGTAAAGATGACGGCAGGCATGTTGAAAAGGGAGAAAGAGAGAGTCAAATTCTACTTGATACTCCCCAAGAGAAAAATTCATTATACAGCTTGGGACCAGTAGCTGAGACCCCTGGCTTCTTTAAACTACCTCAGCTAAGTACGTCAGTTGGTCATGGACCAGCTCCCACTAAACCATTAAACAGACGCTCTGCACTAGAAAAGAATCTTATAAAAGTAACTGTTGCACCATTTAATCCAACAGTCTGTGATGCTGTGCTTGATAAGGACAAAACTGATTCATCCAAAGGTTCTGAAAAATCCTCCTTCCTTGGGGAAGAGTTGAGAGAAGATGGTCATAGCCTGAATGAGAGCAAACTTTGCACTGAGTCTGAAGGTATCAACCCCAATAACTCTGCTTGGGATAGGCTCCCACTCTCCTCTCCTTCAAACAATAACTTTCAGCAAACCGTCTCTGATAAAGATATGCCTGACAGCCAGAAATCTACACCTGCATTTTCTCAGATCTCAGACCATTCAGAAACTCCTTCTAATATGGGGTCATCCTGGAGAAATGGTGGATCACATAAATCAAGTTGTGAAATGAAGTTTCCCATTGTTTCTAGTTCATCAAACAAAGTAAGTATGTTTTTTTCAAGGTGAAGTGAAAAATGAAATTATTTTCGCTCAGAAACTATATAGCAGAGTTTCCATATGCTCCCTGTCCCCAAACAGACACAGCCTCCCCAGCTATGGACATCCTGTACCGCAGTGGTATGTTTATTACAATGTAGCAGAGCTTTGTATTCAAATTGGGATTTGAATCCTGATAGCGCTGTGATCCTGAATCAATTATTTAGCCTCTATGTTCCCCCACAGTTCTTTTTTTTTTTTGAGACAGAGTCTCACTTTGTTGCCCAGGCTAGAGTGAGTGCCGTGGCGTCAGCCTAGCTCACAGCAACCTCAAACTCCTGGGCTCAGCGATCCTCCTGCCTCAGCCTCCCGAGTAGCTGGGACTACAGGCATGCGCCACTATGCCCGGCTAATTTTTCTATATATATATTATTTTAGTTGTCCATATAATTTTTTTCTATTTTTAGTAGAGACGGGGTCTCGCTCTTGCTCAGGCTGGTCTCGAACTCCTGACCTTGAGCGATCCACCCGCCTCGGCCTCCCAGAGTGTTAGGATTACAGGCGTGAGCCACCGCGCCCGGCCCCCCCACAGTTCTTATCTAAATTGGAGTAAATAATACTTTATAGTATGGTAATGATTAATGAAATAATGTATTTACAGTACCTGGTACATAATATTAAGTTACTGTCGATTGAATAATTACTAAGATGATGATTTTATTATTTCTCCTTTCTTTGAGTTTTAGCTTAAGTCCCAAAGTTATGATAACCCACCACCATTGGACCAGCCAGGTTTTTTTTTTAAAGATTATAGTTGCTATCTCATTTAAAGCACCTCCAGAAGTACCTAATACACAGTAGTGTTCAAGGATATGCCTTTGTAGACCCTAGTTTTAAAATATTTCCATAAATTAAAAAAAATTTCCATAAATAATGTTTTCAATGGTTTTCATACAACTAAGAACCGTCTTTCCTTTTGCATTCCTTCCACTGTGAAAAAAAGCAGGAAGTTCTTGACAAGGATTCTGGGAAGATGAAAGGCCGTGAGAGAAGACTAGGCAAAGTCATTCCTGTTCTACAGACCAAAACCAGGTAATATAACAATATAGTTAAGTATTCTGGTTGCTGTTAGTTTTCTTCAATCTCTTTCTTTCTCTCCCCAGTTCCTCCTTAGTGTGGAAAACCTGCTCCAGGAGTCAGCAAACTTGAAGTGTTGGTACTACCAAGTGTGTGACCTTGGGGAAGCTAAACAATCTCTCACCTGTGGTCTTTTTGTTTTTGTTTTGTTTTGTGTTTTTGAGACAGAGTCTTGCCCTGTCACAGGGGCATTAGCATTAGCACTATCATAGCTCATTGCAACCTCAAACTCCTAGGCTCAAGTGATTCTTCTCTGCCTCAGCCTCTCCAGTTGCTGGGAGTACAGGCATGTGCCACCACACCTGGCTCATTTTTCTATTTTTTGTACAGACAAGGTCTTGCTGTTGCTCAGGATGGTCTTGAACTCCTGGCCTCGAACTCTTGGCCTCAAGCAATCCTTCTGCCTGGGCCTCCCAGAGTTGCAAGGATTATAGGCGTGAGCCACTGAGCCTGGCTCACCTCAGTTTTTATACATAAAATAAGTCTAGTGATGTCTTCTCTGGTGCCTCACAAGGTTATTTTGAAAATAAAACAGACATATTAGTAAAAGTACTGAAAGTACTGTATAAATTTAAAATTTCTCCTGTGTATGGGGAAGCCTGACCACATATATGACAGAAGGTTAGAATAATTTTAACAAAAACGTTAAAATATAACTATGTAGAAAATAATTTAGTCATGTCTCTCAACTTGCATACAACTATACTCGGGGAAAAATTCTAGTAGGGATTGCAGATTTGGGGCATCTTTTCAATATATTCTCTTGTTGCCAGGAGATGGCAGTGTCTTTACACGGGCCTTTTCAATTGTATGTACTAGAAAAGCTGTTTTTTAGGTTGAATCAGATTCGCTTACTTACAGTGAGATTTAAAAAAAAAAATTTTTTTTTTTTAAATTAGAGACAGAGTCTTACTCTAGCACCCAGGCTGGAGCTCAGTGGTGTGATCATAGTTCACTGTAACTTCTAACTCATAGGCACAAGAAATCTTCCCACTTCTGCCTCCCAGGTAGCTAGTACTACAGTGCTACTAATTACAGCCCACTACTTTTTTCTATATAGAGACAGGAGTCTCACTATGTTGCCCAGGCTGGTTTTGAACTCCTGGCCTTACGCAATCCTCCTGATTCAGCTTCCCAAAGCAATGGAATTATAGGCATGAGCCATATCACCCAGCCCTAAGATTAAAAAAATTTTTTTGATTACACACTAATTACATGTTATACTTAAAAAGTTTTAATTATTACAAATAAGGCCACCTCTAATCCCAATTTTCTGTTTTTTTGTTTTATTTGCATAATTGAGGGAAAACTTGTGAATTGCTTATAAAGGAAATTATATCAAAAGAACACAAGTCAGCGAACTTTGAATAGTAATAAATTTAAAGTCTTAGTATTCTCATCCACTGACTCTTTAGTACCGTCAATCCGTATGAACAAGGGCCAGAAATTGCTCTTGCCAAGGTTACCATTGCCCCAGTTGCCAGATCTAGCCGGTTCTATTCAATCTTTATCTCATTCAACTTTTCAGCTTGGCTCTACGAAGTTAGCTATTTCCTGACTAATCCTGAATTACTCTACAATGCTTACTTTCTCTATACACCAGGTAATCTAATCCTTTTTCACCTTCTTATTCCTTGTTAGCAGGAGGTTGTATCTATTTCTTCTCTTCTTTCTCTCCATATTTGATTTCAGCTTCATATTATGTGACTAAGACTATATTCTGTTGCTGGATCTTAAAGAAAATTTTGCCTCTGAAACTTAGTTGTTCTAATCAATCAGCAGTGTATGACTTTTAAAGCACTATACTCATGGTTTTAATGGACTGTTTTTCCTCCTTTCTGGTTTTCTTTGTTTAAGGACTAATGTTCCGACGTTTTCACAATCAAATCTAGAACAGCAGAAGCAAATTTATCTCAGGAGTGTCATTGCTCATATAGAAGACCCAGTGGACTCTAACCAAGGTAACATGGTAGCCAAAGAATGGCGTGTAAAACATGTGATGGGACTTTTTCTTTTCAGCGTAATGTAGCTGAAACTGGGAGATTTGAATTTTCTTAAATTGGTGAGAAAGATAACTTCCTTACCTATAGATTTTCACTTCAAGGGATTGCCGAACTAGATAATCTTTAGTTTGGCTAACCAGTATTATAGAGATATCTAAGCACACTCATACCAGTACATGAAAAGTGCCTTCCCTATGGTTGAAGGCTATAACCCAGACCTGTACGTTTTTGCTGGGGATTTTTTGTTTGAAAAATAATAGAAGTGGATGACCAGGTGCTGCTTATTAATCATGGTTTTTTTAAATTTGAAATTATTTATTTTTCCTGTTGCCATCAACATTTAAATGTAAAAAGCAGGCATTATAACACCATCCTGCATTTTGGCTTTTGAATAAAAGCTCTTGAAACATTTGACTACCTTCCAGATCCTTCAAGCTGCATTCTCCCTACTTCATTAGAAACTATTGCAAACCAAAGTGGCAAGATTCTTTCTCCAGCCCTCAGGAGACTACAGTCCATGTTATCATTCAGCCTGAATTATTGGCTGATGGGAAAATTCCTAAAGGGAAACTTGTGGGCAGAACTGAAGATGTAGAGGTTAGAAAGGTTTTATAGTGATAAAAGAATTCCTTCTTAGAAAGATCACTCCATTTTCTGTCATCTTTAGCTTTCCCTATTCATTCAGCAAACTTCCTTGAGTACTTTCAGTTGTGCTAGGATTGAAGATTAGGAATTGGAAACATAAAGAGGAATGAGATAGGGCTTTGGCCCTCTGGGAATTCATAGTCTAGAGAAGGAGAAGATAATTACACCCCAATATTGATTAGTGCTCTAATAGAATTACATGTAAGTGCAGTAGGAGCAGAGAAGGAGCCCTTCTACTTATGTTTGGGAAGAGTGCAAAATGGAGAAGGAGGATGGATGCCTTAGGTAGGTTCCACAGAGAAGATAATTAGTTTAATTACTCTAAGATCTACTGTAAATCACCAGGGTGGCTTTTAGAATTTTTGGTCCTTCTACGGAGGAGACTCCTCTTCCTTTTGACAAGTTCTGAATTATTTAGTATTTTCTTGTTTGTTTCATAAGACTGTGAGTGAAAGGTTTAGAACCCTGAGATATCAGTTGGAAGAATTTTTTATTCCAGATCCTTTTATTTTTTACTCAGGATTTCATTAAGCAGTCAAATATTACTCTTAGTGATTTCTCAGCCCTCTGCTTGTGAGATCCCTTTGTTTGAACTATTTTAGATCTGGTAGAAGTAGAGACACCCTTCCCTGTGTGCACTACCCCCCCAGGTTCTTATTAGAGGGGCAGATTTAAAAGAAATTTATCTGTGTTCAAGCTCTGTGGAAGAGGCCTACGCATTGATTTTCCCTCCGTGAGGTGAATTTCCCTTTTTTATATCCTAAGGAGTTGATACTTATGCTATCAAGTTAACTGTTTGCTTTCTTATTTGGGGCATTTAAAGAAAATTTCTCAAGAAAAGAAAAGAGCGGCTGTTCGCATATAGCATCTTTTCTAACCTCTTTCCCATTCGGCAGTTCTTCTCCCAATATTACCACAACAATCCCTTAAGGAACAACTAGAATAACTACTATAATGAAAAGGCAGCATACTTTAGTGATTGGGAGAGTAAAGCCTAGTCTAGACTTAAATTTTGGGTTCATATCTTGGCACTACTGCTTACTGGCTGGGTAAACCATTAAAAGCTCATTTATAAAATGGGGATAATAACGAGGGTTAGCTTATGTGAAAGTTATATATGTAAGTACAAGTATATTACATAGAATAGTACCTAGCTCTAGCAACTAACATTTATTGAATACTTACTGTCATTAGCAAGAAAGTATATCTTTTCATACTGAAGTTAGTTTTTATAGGTAAAATAGTGTGATATCTGGTGTTTGTTTTTAAATCGCAAAAAAACCCTGGAAAATTAGATGAAACACCTTTGACAAAATGTTGATAAATGAAGCTGAGTGATGAGTACATGAGGGTTCATTATACTGTTCTCTACTTTTGCCTATATTTGAAAATTTCCATAATAAAAGGTTGTTTTTTAAAAAGTGCATCTTTAGGGCATTCCTTTTTTTGACAGCTAAGGATTTTTTTTTTTTTTTTTTTTTTTTTTGAGACAGAGTCTCACTCTTTTGCCCAGACTAGAGTGCCGTGGCATCTGCCTAGCTCGCAGCAACCTCAAACTCCTGGGCTCAAGTGATCCTCTTGCCTCAGCCTCCCAGGTAGCTGGGACTACAGGTGTTTACCACCATACCCAGCTAATTTTTACTATTTTTAGTAGACATGGGGTCTCATTCTTGCTCAGGCTGGTCTCAAACTCCTGAGCTCAAGTGATC
Organism: Eulemur rufifrons; assembly: GCF_041146395.1. Lineage (NCBI taxonomy): Eukaryota > Metazoa > Chordata > Mammalia > Primates > Lemuridae > Eulemur > Eulemur rufifrons. The sequence continues at coordinate 22,406,864 of NC_090990.1, forward strand.
CTCCCACCTCGGCCTCCCAGAGTGCTAGGATTATAGGCGTGAGCCATTACACTCGGCTGACAGCTAAGGATTTTCAACATCATCAGTTATTCTGAAAATTTTATAGGCCTATGCCTTTCTTCTGCCTTCCAGGAATTCAGTGTAATGTTAAGTTTTTGCATTACTTCTCATCGCCTGGTATTGATATATCCAAAACGTTAAGATTTTTATATACCATATTATAAAGGAGAGAGTTGTGTATTCTTCATCTTTCCTTTATATGTGAATTGTGCAGCCAGAAGCAAAAAGGGGAGCATAGTGCCTTTTATACTCCTTTTTTTTTTTTTTTTTTGAGATGTTTAGTGTTAATTCACCTTGGAAAAGTGTAATTCTTCAGGTTCTTATTAGAGAAATTAGTAGGGTTTAAATTCAAATGTAGTTCTTGCCAGTTCAGTTTGAATTCTCTCCATTGGGTTAATCACCTCCTTTCACTTTATCAATAATGTATATATCATTGATATAGAACATAACAAAATAAATCATCCTTCAACTCCATTATTCTAATATAGGTATAATCTCTTTGGTTTAGTGTAACTTGGGTTTTTAATAATATTTGCAAAGAAATACTTACCACTTCCTTTCTGGTATCCCAGCAATGGAAAACTCTGTGGAATTATAAGTTCTTAGAGTAGAAAGTGACCATTAAGCTCGTCTCTTTAATCTCCTAACACATAAATCTGTCTATATATCTTTGCCAAGTGACCATTTAGCCTTTGCTTAGAGTTCTAATAATGCAAAACTCATTACCTCATGAGGCAGGTCATTCATTGCTTAGAAAATTCTGATTGTTTAGAAAGTCATGCCTTACATTGAGCCAATCTTGGCTTACCTGTAATTCTTAGTTCTGTCCTCTAGGATCACAAAAAACAATTTTACTCTCTCTTTCATTTTTAATTATTTCAGATGTTAGAAATAATGATCCTCTCTCTTACAAGGAAAAAAATTGAAATCACCTATAAATCTACCCTGCCACCTAAAAATAACAGAATTAACATTTTGATGATTATCTGTCCTACAAGGTAGAATATATGCAGAGAAATGACATACTAGTAGTTTGTAATCTGCTTTCTTTTTACTTAATGTATTTTAAGGACCTTTCCATGTTAAATATTTCAAATTAAGATTTTAGTGATTACGAAGTGTTCTATTATATAATTTATTCCATCTTAGTTAATTAGGTTGTGTCCCTTTTCATTAGTAATGCTGCAGTGAACATTCTGGTCAGTAAATGTTTATGTACAACTCTTATTTCTATAGGGTGAATCCCTAGAAATGGAATTACTGGGTAAAGTATATAAACATTTTTAAAACTTTTGTTATATGTTACCAGAATTGTCCTGCCCAAAGAAATTATATTAATTTTTATTGTTGGCCGGGCGTGGTGGCTCACGCCTGTAATCCTAGCACTCTGGGAGGCCGAGGCGGGTGGATCGCTCGAGGTCAGGAGTTCGAGACCAGCCTGAGCAAGAGTGAGACCCCGTCTCTACTAAAAATAGAAAGAAATTATATGGACAACGAAAATATATATATACAAAAAATTAGCCGGGCATGGTGGTGCATGCCTGTAGTCCCAGCTACTCGGGAGGCTGAGGCAGTAGGATCGCTTAAGCCCAGGAGTTTGAGGTTGCTGTGAGCTAGACTGACGCCACGGCACTCACTCTAGCCCGGGCAACAGAGTGAGACTCTGTCTCAAAAAAAAAAAAAAAAAAAATTTTTATTGTCACCAATTTTATAGGTAAATGTTAACATATGTTGTTTTAATAATTAGTGAGGTTAAACATTTTTATGTTTATTGGCAGTGTATATTTAATCATAATTTTAGAAAATCATCTAATACCTAGTCAGTGTTCCAGTTTCTGCAATTATCCCAAAAATGTATTTGTAACTTTGTTCAAATAGCATCTAATCAAGATTCACATGTTTAGTTATTATCTCCTTAATCTCTTTTAACTTATTTTTGTAGATTGTCTCATATTCTGAATTTTGTCTGATTGTTTCCTGTGGTGTCATCTAATTTGTTCCTCCATTCCCTGTATTTCCTATAAACTGGAAGTTGGGTCTAGCGGCAAGATTAGATTTATCTTAAGTATTTTTGGCAGAAATAATTGATAGGTGCTATTGTGTATTCATCCTGTATCAGATTAGGAGGCATATATGACACCTAATGATATGTTGTTCCACTACTAAGTGATACTAAGTTTGTTAAGGTGTTAGCTGCCATATTTTTCCATTGTAAGGTACGTTTTCCCCTTTTTAATTGGTAAATCATCTGTGGGGTGATCCTTTGGTACCATGTGAATATCCTGTTCCCCAACAACTAGCTCCTTATTTTTTTTTTTATTTTTTATTTTTTTATAGAGATAGAGGTTTCACTATATTGCCCAGGCTGGTCTTGAACTCCTGGGCTCAAGCAATCCTCCTGCCTTGGCCTCCCAAAGTGCTGGGATTATAGGCATGAGCCACCACCCCTGGCTGGATTTTTAAAAATCAATGTGTTATAATCAATTATAGTTAGTTACTATTCTTTCTGATGCTCAGTTTGTCTCAGATTTGACCAATGGGAGCTCCTTCAAGCTCGCTTGTTCCTTTAGACATGACCGCATTAATTTTTATTTTTAAATTGTGGTTAAAAAACCATAAAATTTACCATCTTGATAATTTTTAAGTACACAGTTCAGTAGTGTTATGTATATATACATTGTTGTGAAGCATAGCTCCAGAAATTTTTCATCTTACAAGTCTGAAACTCTATACCCATTAAACAACAACTCCCCTTTTCTTCCTTGCCCAGTCCTTTGTAACCACCATTCTACTTCTGTTTTTATGGATTTGACTACTTTAGATACCTCATAGAAGTGGAATCATAGAAGATTTGTCTTTTTGTGACTGGCTTATTTCACTTAGCTTAATGTCTTCAAGGTTCATCCATATTGTAGCATGTGACAGGATTTCCTTCCTTTTTAAGGCTTGTAAACCACACTTTGTTTATCCATTCATCTGTCAATGGATATTTGGGTTGCTTCCACCTCTTGGCTATTGTGAATAGTGTGCTGCTATGAACGTGGATCTACAAATACCTCTTTGAGATCCTATTTTCAATTCTTTTGGATATATATCCAGAAGTAGGATTGCTGGACCAGACGGTCAGTCTATTTTTAATTTTTTGAGGAACCTCCATGCTGTCTTCCACAGCAGTTAAACCATTTTACAGTCCCACCAATAGAGCGCAGGAATTCCAATTTCTCCCCATCCTTGTAACACTTGTTACTTCTGACTTTTCTTTTTATTAGTAGCTGTCTTAATGGTTGCTAAATCAGTATTCATTGTTTGTGTTACAACTAAGTAAATATTGTTCACCATAAAGCCAAGTAGTATATTGTGGTTTCATTTTCTTTATGAATTGTTTATTTTTCTGGAGTTGTTACTTGCTTCTTTTTTTTTAAACTACAAGCGAATTTATCCTTCTTTTTTTTCTTTTTGTTTTTATAAATGCAGCTACATTCTAATTAGTGTTCCCCTTCAACCCCTAGAAATGCTTAAATGTACCTAGTTATATATCAATTCCTTTTAAATTTTTTTCTGGAGACCTTTTTCCTAGAGCCCGCTAATCTGCTCCAGTCCGCACTGCCTGTTCTTTAACCCTGCTACAGAGCTGTCATCCTAGGATTTCCCCTTGATACCCTCCTGGGTTGAATCCGGTCTTTTAGATCCCATTTCTTCCTCTTTCTTCATTTAGTTTTAGTAGAGGACATCCTCTAAGAATTTCTAAGAAAGGAGACATAGGAGATAAATTTTGGGAGGTCTCTACATAGCTGAAAATGTCTTTATTCCTTTCTCATACTTGACTGATAGTTTGGTATAGAATTCTAAACTGAAAATCACTTTTCCTTAGAATTTTGAAGCCATGCATTCAGAGTTAAGAGTTGTTAAGAAGTCTGTTATTAATTTAATTTTTATTTCTTTGTATGTGACCTGTCTTTTTCTCTCGGGAAGTTCTTAGGATTTTCTCTTTTTTCATTGTATTCTAAGATTTTGTACTGATTATTGAGATATCTTGGTTTGGTTCTTTTTTCCTTCCATTTCTTATACTAGTTACTCAGTGGGCCTTTTAATCTGGGCCATATATCTTTCATACATCTTTGAGAATTTTTTGCATTTTTTTCAAAATTGTTTCCCCTCTGCTTTCTCTTTCAGGAACTCTTAATAGTTAGATATTAAACCTTCAAGAATTGATCTTTTTTTTTTTTTTTTTTTGAGAGACAGGGTCTTGCCATATTGCCCAGGCTGGCCTCAAGCTTCTGGGCTCAAGCAATTCTCCCACCTCAGCCTCTCTAGTAGTTGAGGTTACAGGTGCACACCACCACGCCCATCTTCTAACTTCCTTATTTTTTCTTTCCTTCTGCCTCTGTCTCTCTTTCTATTTTCTGGGATATTTTCTCAATCTTTTCTTTCTGTCCTTTTATCAACTTCTTTATTTTTACATTTACATTTATGATTTCCAAGAATTCTTTCCTGTTTTATTTTTCATATCATGTTATTTTATGAATTAATTTCTCAGAAGATATTTTTTTCTTTTTTGATTATACTTGATATACAACGTGCTGTGAGTATTTTAAGTATACAATTTGTGGAGTTTTGAGATATATATGCATCCATGAAATTATCACCATGATTAAGAAAATAAACATATCAAACCCAAAGGTTTCTTTGTAATTTCTCCCTCCTGCCTTTCTCTGCCCCATCCAATCCCCATTAGATTAGTTTGTATTTTCTAGAGTTTATATAAATTGAATCATACAGTACTTTTTTTTGAGTCTGGCTTCTTTTCTCTCAGCATAATTATTTTGAATTTAATCCATGTTGTTGTATATGTATAAATAGTTTGTTTCTTTTTATTGCTGAGTGGTATCCTATTACTATATAGATATATCACATTCATTGTTTATCCATTCACTTATTGATGGGAATTTGGGTTATGTCCATCATTTGGCTACTACAGATAAATCTGTTAGGAATATTCATTTGAAAATCTTCATATGACGGCATGCACCTATTGTCCCAGCTACTTGGAAGGCTCAGGTGGGAGGATTGCTTGAGCCGAGGAGTTTAAGGCTACAGTGAGCGATGATCATACCACTGCACCACAGCCTGGGCAACAGAGCAATACTCTGCCTCTAAAAAGAAAAATCTTTGTGTGGATATGCTTTTATTTCTCTTTAGTAAGTATCTAGGAGTAAAAGTGACTGGGTTATATGGTAGGTGTGTGTTTAACTTTTCAAGAAACTGCCAAAGTGATTATACCATTTTTTTATGTGTGTGTGTATATATATATTTTTTATTGTTGTTTTTGTTGTTGTTGTTGAGACAGGGTCTTGCTCTGTTGCCCAGGTGCATGCAGTGCAGTCGCATGATCGTAGCTCACTGAAGCCTCGAACTCCTGGGCTCAGGCGATCTTCCTGTCTCAACCTCCTGAGTAGGTGGGACTACAGCATGTACCACCATGCCTGACTAATTTTTCTTATATTTTTTAGAGATGGAGGTCTCGCTGTATTTCCCAGGCTGGTCTCAAACTCCTGGCCTCAAGCAGTCCTTCCACCTCAGCCTCCCAAAGTGCTGGAGTTATAGGTGTGAGCCACCACGCTCCGCCCCATTTTATGTTCCTTCTATAGCTGTGTATGAATTGCAGTTACTTTCATCCCTACCAATACTTGGTATGGTCAGTATTTTAAATTTCTCTCCCAATTTTTTTTATTTTGGTAAAATACACATACACATTACCATCTTTTTTTAACCTCCCCCCTTTTCTTAACCATTTGAAAGTATACAGTTCAGTGGTAGAAAGTACATTCATGTTGTTGTGCAGCCACATTGCTACAATCCATCTGGAGAACTTTTTGGTCTTCCAGATCTGAGGCTCTATACCCATTAAACAATAACTCCCCATTCCCCTCTGCCCCAAGCCCCTGGCAACCACTATTGTACTTTCTGTTTTTATAAATTTATCTACTCTAAGTACCTCACATAAATGAAATCATACAATATTTGTCTCTTTGCGACTAGCTTATTTGATTTAGCATAATGTCCTCAGGGTTCATGCATATTATAGCATGTGTCAGAATTTCCTTCCTTTTTAAGGTTGGATAATATTCCAATGTATGTATATACCACATTTTGCTTATCCAGTCATCCATCAGTGGTGACTTGGGTGCTTCCTTCTTTTAGCTATTGTGAATAATGCTTCTATGTATATACCTCTACAAATATCTTAGAGACCCTGCTTATAATTCTTATATACACAGAAGAGGAAGTGCCAGGTCATATGGTAATTCTAAATTTTTTTTAATTTATTTATTTTTTCCTAGAGACAGGGTCTCACTCTGTCACCCAGGTTGAAATGCAGTGGCAGGATTATAGCTCATTGTAACCTCGAACTCCTGGGTTCTAGCAATCCTTCTTCTATAGCCTTCTGAGTAGCTGTAGCTGAGACTATAGGCATGCACCACCTCGTCCAACTAATTTTTCTTATTTTTTGTAGAGATGGGGGTCTCACTATGTTGTCCAGGCTGGTCTTGAACTCCTGGCTTCAAGTGATCCTCCTGCTTCAACCTCCCAAAGGGTAGGATTAGAGGTGTGAGTCATGACACCTGGCCTTTCTGATTTTGGGTGGGAGCTATCCTAATGGGTGTAAGGTGGTCAGTCTTTTTTTTTTTTTCTTTCTTTCTTTTTTTTTCTTTCTTTCTTTCTTTTTTTTTTCCTTTCTTTTTTTTTTTTTAAAGAGATGTGGTCTTATATGTTACCCAGGCTGGATTTGAATTCCTGTGCTCAAGGGAACCTCTCACCTCAGCCTCTTGAGTAGCTGGGACTGCAGGCATGTGCCACTGCCCGGCTTGGTCAGTCTTTTTTATTTTAGATATTCTAATACATATATAGTGATATCTCATTGTGGTTTTAATTTGCATTTATTCAATGAAAAGTAATGTTGAGCATCTCTTCATGTGCTTTATTTGCTACCTGTATATCTTCTTTGGTGAAGCATTTTTGCCCATTTTTTAAATTTGGTTGTTTGTTTTGTTATTATTGAGTTTTGAGAGTTTTTAAAAATATATTGTGAATGCAGGTCCTTTGCCAGATAAGTAATTTGCAAATATTTTCTCCCAGTCTATGGCTTTATCTTTTTATTCTCTTAACAGTATCTTTTAAACAAGAGAAGTTCTTAGTTTTGATGTAAGTTTAATCAAGTTTTTAATTTTATGGATTATGCTTTCATGTGGTTTTGTTTTGTTTTTTTGTTTTTTTTTTTTGACTGCCTCATGTGGTATTTAAGAAATCTTTGCCTAACCCAAAGTCACAAAAATTTTCTTCTATGTTTTAGTCTAGAAGTTTTATAGCTTTAGGTGTTACATTTAGATCTATGATCCATTTTGAATTTATTTTACATGTGGCACAAGCTTTGAATTAAGTTCCTTTTATTTTTGCATGTGGATATTCAATTGTTTCTTTAACATCTGTTGGAAAGACTGTCCATTCGCCATTGAATTGCCTTTGTACCTCTGTCAAAATCAATTATTTCTAAAAAAATCAGGTCTCCAAAAAAAAAAAAAAAAGACTAATGTGTTCCATTGGTTATTATTTTTCATTTGTTTTGTCTATTATAATTGTTTGCATTTCCATATGAATTTTAGAATCAGCTTATGAATTTCTTTTCTTTTTTTTTTTTTTTTTTTTTTTTTTTTTGAGACAGAGTCTTGCTCTGTTGCCCGGGCTAGAGTACCATGGCATCAGCCTAGCTCACAGCAACCTCAAACTCCTGGGCTCAAGCAATCCTTCTGCCTCAGCCTCCTGAGTAGCTGGGACTACAGGCATGTGCCACCATGCCCAGCTAATTTTTTTCTATATATATTTTTAGCTGTCTAGATCATTTCTTTCTATTTTTAGTAGAGACGGGGTCTCGCTCTTGCTCAGGCTGGTCTTGAACTCCTGACCTCGAGCGATCCTCCTGCCTCGGCCTCCCACAGTGCTAGGATTATAGGTGTGAGCCACCGCACCCGGCCAGTTTATGAATTTCTTAAAAAAAAAAAAAAAAAAAGCCTGCTGGGATTTTGTTAGGGTTTGCATTGCATCTAGATAAACAAGATAAATAAGGTAAAGTTGAGGGAGAATTAATATCTTAATATTGAGTGTTTTGATTCATGAACCTGGCACATATTTCAGTTTATTCAGTTCTTCTTTAGTTTCCTTCAGCAATGTTTTGTAGCTTTTCTACTGTCTAACACATCTTTTGTCAGATTTATCCCTGAGTATCTCATACTGTTACGCTTTTGTAAAAGATATTTTTTATTTCAATATGCATTGCTATGGTATATTTTGGTAACTTTTTTATAGATTCCATCAGGTTTTCTGCATAGATGATCATGTTGTTAACAAATAAAGACATTTTTACTTGTTCTTTCTGACTTGGATGCCTTTTATTTGTTTTTCTTGCCTTATTGCATTGGCTAGAACCTCCAGTACCATGTTAAATACAAGTAATAAGATTTCTACCTTGCCATTGATCTTAGGAGAAAAACATTTAGTTTTTCACCAACTTTTAAAAAATATATATGGAGACAATGTGTCTGTGACCCAGGCTAGAGTGTAGTGGAACAATCATAGTTCACTGCAGTCTTGATCGTGTGTTCAAGTGATCCTCCTGTGTCAGCCTCCCATGTAGCTAGGACTATAGGCATGCCACCAAGCCCAGCTAATTTTTAAATTTTTTGTAGAGAAGGGATCTCAATATGTTTCCCACGCTGGTCATTAGCTCCTGGCCTCAAACAATCCTCCTGCCTTAGCCTCTCAGAGTGCTGGAATTACAGGCGTGAGCCGCTGTGCCTGGCCTCTATCACCATTAACTATTATGTTAGTTGTAGATTTCTCTTGGATATCCTTTATCAGCTTGAGAATGTTCCCTCCCTGCCTAGCTATAGTTTGATGAGGGTTTCTATTGGGAATGGATATTGTATTTTGTCAAATACTCATTCTGCATCTATTGAGGTGATCATATAGTTTTTTTGAAAGTCTGTTAATATAGAGAATTATATTATTTGATTTTCCAATGTTAAATCAATCTTGCATTCCTGGTCTTATTTATTTCCTACTTCGTCTTTGAAGTATTATCCTTGTTATAATGTTGTTAAATTTGATTTGCTAAAATTGTGCTAAGAGTTTTTATACCTGTGTTCATGAAGGATATTGGTCTGTACTTCTCTTGTAATCTTTGTCTGGTCTTAGTATCAGAGTGATCCTGAATTGGTATCTTTTTTTGGGTAAGCTTTGGTAGTTTGTGTCTTTCAAGGAATTTGTCCATTTGATCTGAATTGTCAAATTTATTGGCATAAAGTTGATAGTATTCCCTTATCCACCTCTTATCTGTAAAATCTTAATGATGTCATCTTTCCCATTCTTGGTATTGGTCATTTGTACTTTACTCATCTAATCAGTCTGGCTAAAATTTATCAGCATTATTAATTTTCTTTAAAAAAAACTCAGCTTTTGTTTCATTGATTTTTCTCTAATTTTTTGTTTTCTATTTCATTGATTGCTATTCTGATATTTATTAATTTCTTCTGTTTACTTTGGGTTTCATTTGCTCTTTTTCTAGTTTCTTTAGATGGTTGCTACAGTCATTGATTTGAAACTTTTCTAATTTATTGAGGGCTGTTAGGAGCCAGAAGAGAGAAACTCATGAAGTCAAACTGCTGTGTTTATCTGGAAGTATGCCTTGACTTTTTTTTTTTTTTTTTGAGACAGAGTGTCACTCTGTTGCCCAGGCTATAGTGCTGTGGCATCAGCCTAGTTCACAGCAACCTCAAACTCCTGGGGCTTAAGCAATCCTTCTGCCTCAGCCTCCCGAGTAGCTGGGAATGTGCCACCATGCCTGGTTAATTTTTTCTACATATTTTTAGTTGTCTAGCTAATTTCTACTTTTTAGTAGAGACAGGATCTCGCTCTTGCTTAGGTTGGTCTCAAACTCCTGAGCTCAAACAATCCTCCTGCCTCGGCCTCCCAGAGTGCTAGGATTACAGGCGTGAGCCACTGCACCCGGCATTGACTTTTTTTTTAATCAACTTTACTGAGGTATACTTTACATGAAATAAAATGCACCCATTTTAATTTAATTTTTCTTATTGGTATGCTAAAGTTTAGTCACTTGTTGATGGACATTTGTGTTTCTAGTTTTTTGCTATTATTAATAATAAAACATCTGTGAACATTCATATACAGTTTTTTGTGCATATGTGTGTTTTTATTTATCTAGAGTAAATAATTAGGAGTAGCTCTGGCTCAGACTGGTCTCAAATTCCTGGCCTCAAGCAATCCTCCCACCTCCCAAAGTGCTAGGATTACAGGTGTGAGCCACTACACCCAGCCAGTTTTCTTCTTGTTTAAGTGTCATGGTAGTGCTGGCTTTATAAAAAGAGTTGGAAAAATGTTTTCTTCTCTGTTTTCACAGTTTACATAAGATTGGTATTATTTCTTTCTTAAATGTTTGATATAATTTATCAATGAAGCCATCTGGGCCAGTTTTCTTTTTGGCAAGTTTTAAAATTACAGATGTAATAGATATAGGGCTATTTAGAATTTCTTTATCATTTTGGGTCCATTTTGATAATTTGTGTCTTTCAGGGAATTTGTCCATTTTATCTAAGTTGATGAATTTATTAGCATAAAATTGTTCATAACATTCCCTTATTATCTTTTAATTACTGTAGGATATGTAGTGATATTCACTGTTTCATTCCTAATATTCGTAATTTGTGTCTCTTTTTTTTCCCCTTGAATAGTATAGCTAGGAATTATCAATTTTATTGATTCCTAACCCCCCCCACCTGTAAGTTTTTAGTTTCACATTATGTTTACTGTTTCATTGATTTTTTTTTTTTTCCCACTTATCATTTCCTTTGGGTTTGATTTCCTCTAGTTTTCTAGCTTTTTAATGTTGGAGCTTAGATCATTGATTTGAGAATTTCCTATTTTCTATAAGCATTTAAAGCCACAGGTTTCGCTTTTGAGCACTGCTTAGCTGCATCTCACAAATTTTGATATGTTTTCATTTTCATTTAGTTAAAAGCAATTTCTAATTTACCTTGTGATTTCTTCTTTGGCCTATGAGTTATTTAGAAGTGTGTTATTTAATTGTGAAATATTTGGGAATTTTCAGATTCCCAAAGAATATTTCTTGTTACTAATTTCTAGTTTCATTCAGTTGTGGTCAGAGCATATCATCTCTATGATTTCAGTCCTTTTAAATAGACTGAGACTTAACTTTATAGCCCAGCGTATGGTCTGTCTTAGCTAATGTTACATGTACTCTTGAAAAGAATGTATATTCTGGGCTGGGCGTGGTGGCTCATGCCTATAATCCTAGCACTTTGGGAGGTGTAGGCGGGAGGATTGCTTGAGTCCAGGAGTTCAAGAACAAGACCCATTCTCTACAAAAAAATAGAAAAATTAACCAGGTGTGGTGGCCTGTGCCCATAGTCCCAGCTACTTGGGAGGTTGAGGCTGGAGGATCGCTTGAGCCCAGGAGTGTGAGGTTGCAGTGAGCTGTGAGGAAGCCACTGCACTCTAGCTATGGTGATAGAGCTAGACCCTGTCTCAAAAAAAAAAGAAAGAAAGAATGTGTATTCTGATGTTGAGTGGAGTGTTCTGTAAATATCATTAGGGTTTTGGCTGGGTGCGGTGGCTCACGCCTGTAATCCTAGCACTCTGGGAGGCTGAGGTGGGAGGATCATTTGAGCTCAGGAGTTTGAGACCAGCCTGAGCAAGAGCGAGACCCTGTCTCTAAAATCTTAAAAAAAAAATATATATATATATATATATATATATATCTCATTAAGATTTTGTTGGTTGATGGTGTTCAATTCTAAATCCTTACAGATTTTCTTACTAAAAGAGTATTCTTATCTCCAGTTCTAATTGTGTCTTTGTCCTTTCAGTTCTGTCAATTTTTGCCTCTTGTATTTTTAAACTCTGCTATTGGATACATACACATTTAGGAATATTGCATCCTTTTGATAAATGGGCCCCTTTATCATTATGAACTGTCTCATTTTACCCCTAGTCATATTGCTTGTTTTGGAGTCTACTTTGATGTAATATAGACATTCCAGCTTTCTTTTGACCAGTGTTTGCATGATATATTTTTTATTCCTTTTAGTTTTAACCTATTTATATCTTTATGTTTAAAGTAGATGTCTTATAGACAACATATAGTTGGTAGTTGGGTCTTGCTTTTTTTTCCAGTCTCACAATCTCAGTCTTTTAATTAGAGTGTTAATCCATTTATATTTAATGTACATCCTATATGGTTGGATTTAAATCTACCATCTTGTTACTTGTTTTCTTTTTGTTCTTTGTTCTGCCCTCATTTCTTGGCTATTTATTTGTGAGTATTTTTTAGTATTCCATTTTATCTCCATGCTTGAAATAAATATATTACCTATACCCCTTTATCATATTTTCACTGGTTGTTGTAGGGTAATAGTTCTCAAAGTTTTTGGTCTTAGGACCCATTTAAACTTTTAAAAGTTATTTATGGATTTATGGCCAGATACGGTGATTCACGTCTGTAATCTTAGCACTCTGGGAGGCTGAGGCGGGAGATATCTTGAACTCGGGAGTTCTAGACCAGCCTGAGCAAGAGTGAGACCCAGTCTCTACTAAAAATAGAAAAAATTAGCCAGGCATGGTGGTATGTGCCTGTAGTTCCGGCTCCTCAGGAGGCTGAGGCAGGAGGATCGTTTGAGCTCAGGAGTTTGAGGTTGCTGTGAGCTAGGCTAACACCACGGCACTCACCTGGGCAACAGAGTTGAGACTTTGTCTCAAAAAAAAAAAAAAGTTATTTATACTTTTAAAAATTATTTACGAACCCAAAGTGCTTTGGCTTGTGTGGGATGTATCTATACTCAACCATATTGAGAGTTAGCACTGATAAATTATTAAAGTATTCATTAATACATTTTTAAATCATAATAAATCCACTGCATGTTAACATAAATAACACATTTTTATTAAAAATAACTATTTTCCAAAACGCAAACAAATGTAAGGAGAAGAATGATCATTGTTTTACATTTGTATAAATCTCTTTAATGTCTAGCTTAATGGGACACTGCTGGATTCTCCTATCAATATCATATCACATAGCCTCTGGAAAATTCCACCATATACTTGTGAGAAAATGCAAATGGCAAAAACAAATAACATCTGAGTGTTGTTATGAAAACAATCTTGACCTTGCAAAGCCTTGGCAGAGTCTTGGGACTTCCAGGGATCCAAAGACACACTTGAGAACTGTTGCTGTATTAGCATACAGTATACATCTTTAATTTATCACAGTATACCTTCAAATAATATGTCACTTAACATATAAGGCCTTTAAAAGACACTTCCAAATCTCCCTTCTGTTGTCTTGTGCTATTGTTATCATACATTTTATATATGTACGGTTAGCCTTCCATATCCACAAGTTTTGCATCCACATTTCAAGCATGGATAGAAAATAGGAGAAAAACAAAAAATAACAATAAAAAATAATTCAAATTTTAAAAAATATAAGAACTATTGATATAACATTTACATTGTATTAGATATTTTAAGAAATCTAGAGATGATTTAAAGTATATGAAAGGATGTGCATAGTTATATGCAAATACTACAGATATTGTTTTATATAAGGGACTTGAACATAGTGGATTTTGATATCTGTGGGAGGTCCTGGAACCAATTCCCCATGGATACTGAGGGACAACTGTATTATAAACCCTTCAATACATTATTTTAACTTAAACTGTCACCTACCTTTAAAAGAAGTTTTTTTAATGAGAAAAATATTTATATTTACTCACATATTTACCATTTCCATTGCTTTTGATTCCTTCCTATAGATCCAAGTTTCCATCTGGTATTATTTTCCTTTTTCCTGATGAACTTTTAATGTTTCTTGCAGTGCAAGTCTACTGGTGATAAAGTCTCTCTGCTTTGGTTTATTTAGAAATTGTTTATTTTGCCTTCATTTAAAAAACTTTTTATTTTGAAAAATTATAGACTCATAAGTTTCAAGGCTCACCTTAACTGTTTCCTCCCTTCCCTCAGGGATCACAATTCTGAGTAGTCTGAAAGTAGTTATTTCATATATTTTGCCCAGTTTCTATTAGTAATTGCTTACAATGGGAGGTTAAGTCCCCCATTCATCTTGGCTAGAAGTGGAAGTCTCTGTTTGGACTTTTATTGATGATCATAAACAGCAATGGTTATATAAATTCTGATTCTGCATTTGCCGAGACTGTTGAGGACATTCATGTATCACTTAGTATCCCTGTTATCACTTCAGAAATGAGTTATATAATAATTCCTGTTTCTTTTACTTTTTGCCTTGCCTGCAAGGAAAATCAGTCAAGATTTCTACTAGATCATCGCAGTTTTGTTGACCTAGAGGTGATACATTTGCATTCTTGCTTTCTACTTATTTTTTTCTTTCTATTCCTATTTTGTTAACCTATATAAAAGGCCATGCCCCGTGTAACACATATTTTCTTTCCTTCCCTCTTCATTCCCTCCCCTGTATTAAGTATTTTATATTGCATGGAATAGAGACATTATGATTTAAGTTAATGAGTTCAAGGATTTATAGGAAAAGATGAAGATTAGACTAGACTCTCAACAACATAGTGAAAAGAATCAGCTGTAGAGCCAAGCTCCATGCCTCCTCCTAAATGAGTGCTTTTGTTCCTATTCAGGTTTTTCATAATCTTATCTGTCTCTGTGACCAGTGCTTTTGCTGCTCTCTATTAGCTATCTCAAGTAACTATTCTCTCATAGAGCCCTGCCTGTGTGCTGTTCTTTCTCATTCTCATTATTGAAGCTTATATTCACATTCCAAAGGAGAGTATCTGATTGATTTACTTAATGACCTGTTGGTGCCTGGCCACCTTCTAGGTCATTAGGTAGTCAGTCAGCTGCAAGATTCTCTGTTCTTTGGTCATGTGCCACACTTGATTGAGTGGGATCATGTGGTGACCTATAAAACCTGTGTAAATTGGCATAGCAGGCACTCAACATTATCCATTCTCCTCCATTAGGAAATCACAATTGATTCACTTTAAATTTATTAATGACAGTTATTAAACTGGATTTCCCCAAAACGAGTCAGCTTAATATTTATAGGTTAAGATTTAGAGGAATTATTTATCTCATTCCTGAAATATTGGGATTTTTTTCCCTCCTAATTTCATTCTTAGATGAATTTCATCTTAGTCACAAGGCAAAGGACAGTCTTTACCACCTTTTAGCCACAATTTAAAATAAACCCATGGTACTGATTGTTAGTCCAAGAGAGCCCATCTGTTAGAGACTATGAAGAGAGGAAAAAATTCAAATGTTTCCATTCTTGTTAGCATCTCTAAATTTGGAGGAAGAAGAGGTTGAAGCTATGAGCTAAAATGAAATTTTTGGATTATTAGCCTCACCTGGGTTTGAATCCTCGCTTTCCCATTTACTAGATGATAGATGAGTACTTTTTCTAAGCTTCAGTTTACTTATGAATAAAATTGAGATTGTGGTATTTGCCACCTGTGATTCTTAGAATTAAATGATAGCATACATGTAAAGCAGTTAGCAAAGTGACACATAAGAAGTGCTTGATAAATGTTAACTTCCATTATCTCTAGATCATTAAATCTTATTAATAATAAGGGTTACCCTAGTATAACAATAAGCTCTTAGTGCTAATGAAAACTAACATTTTTTGGTACATGAGCTGAGACCTAATTATTGAGCCCTTGTTTACTCATGCTAGTACTAACAGGGTATACAAGAGATAGTAGTGCTACATGATTCTTACTGTCTAATCTCAACTATAAAATGTCAGTCTCAGAAAAATTTTTAAGGAAACTCAGCCCTATAATAGTTTTATATTTTTGGAATTCTGGCTCTGTCACTAGCTTTGTGACCTTGGGCAAATGTAACTTTTCTGTGCCTCAGTTTCTTTTCTGTTTTTTATAGTTTTGTCTGTAAACTAATAGGAAATACCTTATGGGATTGTCATAAAGAATAAATGTGTTGTTATATGTAAAGCACATAAGATAGTGCCTGATACATGGTTAAGTGCTACGTAAATTGCTGCTGCTGGATTTTGATTGACTCCTAGCAGTTGAGTATTTGAATATTAGGCTCACTGAGCCTAATGGCCTACTCTTTCTTCTCTTCTTTTAAAATGAATAGAAAACTTTGTAGGAGGTTTATAGTATATCTTTAGTCTCCATTGCCAGGGCAGTTTTATAGAATCCAGGTGATGAGATGAGTAACCACGATAATCTCGTGGTTCTATTTTGATGGACACAAGATTTCCATATGTTGCCAGCTCTCCTTTGGTGATGCTTTGGCAGGAAAAGTGTTATCTTGAAATTTTTACAAAGCTGATTCTCCCGACCCCACCCCTATTGAGATGTCCTTTTTGTGGGGGCTAAAGGGAGTGGAGTGCTAGCGATATGAAAGTAGGGTATTAGAAAAGTAATTCTATGGCTGGGTGTGGTGGCTCACACCTTATAATCCTAGCACTCTGGAAGGCCCAGGGAGGAGGATCACTTGCAGTCAGGAGTTTGAGACCAGCCTGAGCAAGAGTGAGACCCTGTCTTTACTAAAAATAGAAAGAAATTAGCTAAAAATAGACAACTAAAAATAGAAAAAGTTAGCCGGGCGTGGTGGCGCACGTCTGTAGTCCCAGCTACCAGCTACTCGGGAGGCTGAGGCAGGAGGATTGCTTTAGTCCAGGAGTTTGAGGTTCCTGTGAGCTAGGCTGATGCCACGGCACTCTAGCCCGGGAAACAGAGCAAGACTCTGTCTCAAAAAAAGAAAAGAAAAGGAAAGCAATTGTAAAGGTGATTTTTTTTTTTTTTTAATATGTTCCTCAGGTCCCAAGAATGGCTAGAAGGATATCAAGATCACCAAGAATAATTTGGAGGTTGCCAAGGACTTATATAAAAGTGTTTTCAAGTCCGACTGAGAACTCTGACATTTAGAGAAGGAAAAAAAAAATAGAAAAGCAATTTAATTGAGACCTTTGATTTTAGCTTAACAAATTCAGCAGACAAGGAACTTTATAATCAAGAGTTAGTTCCCTTAAAGGGGAAATTGATTTCTGATTTATATTGCATTCTCAAATAGTAAAAGTCATATTTTTTTTCCATATGAGTGAGACTGAGCATTCTTTTCACATGTTTATTGATCATTTGTATTACTTTTGTGAAAATTGACCATTCATGTCCTTCACCCCCCTTTTTTTTTTAATGAAGAGACTTTAAGAGGACATTAAACTTTTGCCAAATGTGTTTCAAATATACTTTTCATTGTGTCAATTGTCTTTTACCCTTGGTTGTGCTTTTTTATTTTCAGCACATATAAACTTTTAATTTTAATGTAATGAATCTATAAATTTTTCCTGAAAAGTATTATCGTGGTTAGAAAAAAATTTCTGAGTGCCATAAAACATGTCATGGTTTATGTATAGATGAATCCATTTAATAAACATTTTTCCTTAAAGATAGGTGATTGTCACAGGATTTGCAGTCTTTGTGAGCTAACATAGGCCTGAGGCTATAACACTATAATGATAGCTACCATTCACTGCACACATGCTGTGTGCCAAGCAATATACTAGGTCTTTTATATACAATATTCCTAATACTCAACTTCAAGCTAAATGGTATCATTGTCCAATTTTCATAGATGAGTAGTGAGGCTTGAAATGTAATAATTTGCTGAGGGTCACAGAGCTAGTTGCTAGACTGGAATTTTAATTCAAGTCTGCCTAACTCCAAAGTATATGGTATATTTTTTCTACAAAGCTCTGCTTCTTGAGGCTTCAGATAAAATAAATTCGTCCTAAAAGTTATGTTACGTTTACTGGAACTTGAAAAGATGGTCTATAGCCTTGTTAAACTGCTCTTGGTTCCTGAAAGCATAGTAGATAAGGTAATGAGAAACATGTAAATTAGCAGAACAAAAGGTCTCCACTGTCCAGGGCAGTGGTTATCGAAGGGAGGTTTTCAGAAGTGAGATTTTCAGACCAGCGGCATCAGCATCACTTGGGAATTTGTTAGAAATGCACATTCTCAGGCCTCACCCAGACTGACATAATCAGAAACCCTGGGATCTGGGTCCAACAATCTGTTTTATAATACTTCCCAGCTGATGATGATACCTGTTAAAATTTGAGAACCACTAGTCTCTGGAAATTATTTCCTAACTAGTGTTTTATTTCTGTTTCTACTGGGTTTCAGCCTAAGTCTCAGCCCTTAAGTGCAAAGTTAGCATTATTGCATAGCAGCAAGAGCTAGTTGAAACCTGGGTTATTAAGCATTTAAGGCAAGTTCACCTCCCTGAGCCACAGTTTCCCATCTCTGAAATGATATTAATAACATCTATCTCCATATAAGATGTTTTTTAGAATTAAGTAAGATAACATGTAAAGTACCTAGTCCATTGCCAGGCTCCCAGGTGTTTGAGAAATTGCCTATAGCAATTTTTCTTGTTAGCAAAGAGCATCCATCGCCACTGTTCTAAACTCCTTTTGTTTCTTGAATGTATTTGCTGTCTTTTGTCTCTGGGCCTTTGTATTAACTATTTCTCTTGGACATCCAACCTCCTGCCCCACTTTACCTCACTAACTTTTATACATCCTTTAGATCTCTTTACTCCTCCTGGAGGGTGCTTTTCCTAACACCCACTAGTCTCCGTAACAGCCTGTATTTCTCTATCTGCGTTCATCACACTGTTCTGAAAATATCTGTCCCCTTTATAAACTTCATTGAGGTACAACGTCTTGTTCACTGCCATATTCCTAGGGACCAGTAAAGTTCCTCACATGTTGTAAAAGCTAGTAAATGTTGAATGAATGAATGGTGGCTGCCATTATTGCTCACCATCATCATTGAAGGGCAAGCTCCCCACTCTGTTTTGTAGTTTTTATGCTGCTTGTGTGCAAATCCTAAGTAGATATTATTGAGACTAGTACCTGTTTTCTCTTTCCCTGAAAGCATACACTTTGACCTTGGCTGACATAGTTCACTTAGCTGCTTCCTAACCACTAATCCCTCTGTATAACAGGTCCCTGGAAGGAGCTATATGCCTTGATGGAAGTTCATCATATGCAGAACTCAAAATGGCAGCATCCTTCGGACCTCACCATGAGGTGAGTGGATGATTAAAGGGAGGAGAAAAAAAGGTAGAATTTGGCTGCAGGAGCAATGTAGTGGGGAAGTGGGGTTGGAATTGTTTGAGAGGTGGAAAAAAAGCAATGCATTATAATGGAATAAGAACTGGACTGAAATTCAGGAAACCTGGGTTCTAATACTAGCTTTGCAGTTTTTAACCAGCTACAATTTTGATCAAGTCCCTTCACTTTTCTCTGGTCCTCACATCAGTACAATGAAGATGTTGGACTACTTGGTGTCAAAGAACCTTTCTAGTTCTGAAACATGGATTTTTTGATGCAGTGTGGCTTTACAGATTTATTCAGTTACTTTGATTCAGTTACTCAGAAACCTTGGAATCATCTTTGATTCCTTTCTCTCTTACCCCATATTCAGTTCCTCAGCATATCCTATAGGCTGTTCATATACAGTTGTCCCTGCTATCCCTGGATGATTGGTTCCAGCACCACTTAGGATACTAAAATCCTCGGATGCTCAAGTCCCTTATATAAAATGATATAGTATTTGCATATAACCTACACACATCCTTCTGTATGCCTTAAGTCATCTCTAGATTACTTATAATACCCAATATAATATAAATGCTATATGAATAGTTATTATACTGTATTTAGACAATAATGACAAGGAAAAAAGTTTGTACATGTTCAGTACAGATGTAACCATCTATTTTTTTTCCCTGAATATTTTCAATCCACAGTTGATTGAATCTCTGGATGTGGAACCCACGGACATGGAGGGCCAACCATATATCCAAAGCCTGACATTTCTCATATATCACCTAGATTATTGCAGGTCTTCTAAATGTTCTCCCTGCTTCCGCTCTTGGCCTGTCTACTGTTCCTAACTCAGCAGCCAAAGAGATTCTTTTAAAGCATAAGTCATATTTGCTCAATATTTTCCAGTGGCTTCACAGCTCACATCTTTCCGTTGTCACAGTCTCCTACAAGAGCCTGTACGTTTTGGCCTGGGCTCACCAACTTCATCTCCTACTAGTCTTCCTCTTGCTCACTCTACTCTAGTCATACTGGCTTCCTTGCTGTTTTTTAAACATGTCAGACATGTTCCCCTCTTCAGGGCCTTTACATTCACACTTCCTCTATAGTTGCCAAGTCATAGCAGTTCTCAGAAGGAAAGGCAATGTATTGTAATTTTTACTAGATAAATTCTGGAGTCAGATGTGAATTCAAATCCAGACTCTTCTACTTACTCTACTATATGACCTTGGACAGGTTATTTAACCTGAGGCTCAATTTCCTTATACCTGTACAAGGAGTTAATGAAACTACTTTTCTAGTAGGATTGTCACTTTCATTAAGAAAGACAAGGTATTTAAAGAATTCAGCAAGTATATAGGGATAGATAAATGTCAGATATTGTTATAATTATTCTCAACCCTGGCTATTCCTCATAACTACCTGTGCAGATAACCCAAAAATACAGATGTCCAGGCCCTGATTCCAGGGATTCTAAGTCATTAAGTCTGGGAGGAGGGAAGGGGCAAGAATCCATATCTTTAAAAGGCTTCCCAGGTTGATATCAGGAGCAGTTCTGGAGTTGAGAATGGGATCAGATTATCTCAGAGGGTCTTGCTCAGAACTCCAGCCCAGCACATGACTAAAGAATACTTAAGAAAATTTACGGCCGGGCATGGTGGCTCACTCCTGTAATCCTAGCCCTGTGGTAGGCTGAGGCAGGTGGATCGTTTGAGCTCAGGAGTTCGAGACCAGCCTGAGCAAGAGCAAGACCCTGTCTCTACTAAAAATAGAAAGAAATTATATGGACAGCTAAAAATATATATAGAAAAAATTAGCCGAGCATGGTGGCGCATGCCTGTAGTCCCAGCTACTCAGGAGGCTGAGGCAGGAGGATCGCTTGAGCCCAGGAGTTTGAGGTTGCTGTGAGCTAGGCTGACACCATGGCACTCTAGCCTGGGCAACAGAGTGAGACTCTGTCCCAAAAAAATAAAAAAAAAAAAGAAAATTGACTTTGGCTGGGTGTGGTGGCTCACAGCTGTACCTAGCACGCCGGGAGGCCAAGGCAGGAGGATTGCTCGAGGTCAGGAGTTCTAGACCAGACTGAGCAAGAGCGAGACCCTGTCTCTACTAAAAAATAGAAAGAAATTGGCCGGACAACTAAAAATATATAGAAAAAATTAGCTGGGTGTGGTGGCGCATGCCTGTAGTCCCAGCTACTCGGGCACGAGGCAGAAGGATCGCTTGAGCCCAGGAGTTTGAGGTTGCTGTGAGTTAGGCTGACTCCACAGCACTATAGCCCGGGCAACACAGTGAGACTCTGTCTCAAAATAAATAAATAAAATTTACTTTGAGTCTGTGCTATTAATTTTTCAGTCTCTAAACTTGAAATGTGATACTCATATGATGACTTACCTTCTCTGGGAATTTTATTCTAATTTTAACTGCTGTGTCCCGAGCAACCTTGAGCTGTGTCAGACAGGACAGGTCTGATGCAAATAATGAAATATAGATCCTGCTCTAAATTCTTTTGGAGGGATAAAATTTTTTCTTACTTAAACATTATTCTACATTAGTTTTCCTTAGAACATTGAGTATGTGGCACATACCACCTTAATACTAACTATATGGGAATTAGGTAGCTTTGGGAATTGGAAGGAAATAGCACCTATGATGTGGCTTTCATATAAATGGTATAAAATTTCCAGAATTTTGAGAATCAAAATATAAATAAATATCTGATTTCCAAAAGTAAAGAGATGCTTAAAATAGTTTTGCTGGCCTCTTTTTGTGTACAAATAGCCATTCCGCCTGAAACATCTGTCCTGTTTTTACTCTCTCTCTCTCTTTCTCTCTATAGAAACTACGCCCGCCGACAGAAAACTCTGCAAAGATACAGTCTGACTCAGTGGGTTGACAGGAACATGAGAAGCCACCATCGATTCCAGCGTCTCCCAGATTTATCGTACAATCCATTTGTCTCATCCCATCAGCAATGAAGGTCCCTATCCAGGGTCCTGTTCAGAGCAGCATCTCATTTTCCTTTGCTGTTTTTTGCTTCGTAGAGTTTGAATTTCATTTTTTACAAGATTTTTATTTAAAGAAATTGTCACCTTTTGGAAATGTCCATTGCTGACTTGAATTTTTTTGTATGAGCTCTCTCCTGATTTTATGTGTGTCTGTGTTTAAGCAGTTTTAAGTTGATATAATTTTTTTGTTTTTATTTAAATTGAAGGTGGCTACTTCCTGAAAGCCAGCATTAAGCCAAAACACCCAGGCTCAAACATAACACCCACCTCTGCATAGGTGAAGTCTACTTGTGGTGCCCAAAAGAAGTCATCTTTTAATCTCCTGTAAAGAGGAGATTCTTTACCAGGCTATAAGCCAGTGTTAATTATTACTGATGACGTGAATGGATATAAGTCATTTTTAACAACCCCTCTTTTATTTGAATCTCTGAATATCCTTCAGTATTTTAAAGCTGGCAATCCAGGAAATTTGGAGTAGGAGAAAAATCCTGTTGAAAGGACAAATTAAAAGTGTAAGTCCTCTCCTCTCCTTTCTGTACCTATTAGCTGCCGTTATTTATTTTTTATTTTTGGCTTTTTTTCATTCCTCATTAAACTTGTTTTGCACAGTAGTGTTTACAAATCTTATACATTTTAACTCTGACAGAATACTTATGACTAACCCCTGACCCCTGTTTAATACCTTGTGGTTCTGTGACTGGTTGTCTCCTCTGCCCTTCTTCAAGGATTTTCTCCCCCCCACCTAGTGATCACTCTGCTCCTTAGAGTTCTATTGGCAGTATTCCTTTCCTGTATCCTGTCAGACATGGATATGCCTCTTCAGAATGGCCCCCTTGCTGTCTTTATTGAAGAGCTGCCCAGAGTCTTGATTCTAGGACGGGCCAGTGCCATTATGTGGTCAGTTGGTCTTCAGTTTCATCTGCTGAATCCCAACTTTAAGCATGGGTTGATGTGTCAAATATGGGTATTAGTCAGGGAGCCTCCATCCTGTGAGAAACTTCGGAGAGGCACTCTTGTCTCCATTATTAGTTAACAAGAGGTGCCTTTAGACCCCAGCTGTTACCATCTCATTTGGTCAAGTCCCTGATGCATAATTTCACATAACTGCTGAAGTGGGTCTAATACAGTTGTGACTAAGCCTATGCACAAAAGCATTACCTAATCTTACAGTTTGGTATTCTAACCAAAGTTGACAGACTTTGTGCATCTGTCTTAATGGATGTCTTAGGAGTTTGTTATTCTCTCTTTGCAGATAGCTCTAGACATCATTTTGGGAAGTTTTGCAGTGTGGCATTTTTGCTATTGTTCATTCTCTGAAGTTGCTCATAATTGCTGTAGCCCCTATCTTGTTTTATAGTTTCATCGACCCCATCTTTGTATGTGAGTAACGCATCTTAAACATCCAATCCCACTTTAGAAACTGATTTGGGAATACCGTGGTCATTCAGATCACCAGTAAATTCAGATGGATGTCCCTAAGTATTTACTGTTTATCCAGTTAAGGATTCTCTTTTCCTTAGACATTTGGTTTAGCTTCTAGGACCAAAATGCAAAGGAGAGGTTCTGTTCAAAGGTAGCATTCGAAAGTCTGTTATTTCAGTTGACACAATTGGCATTTACTATGTTGGTCAATTCTCCAGGCTACCCTAAATTAGCTTGGAGTGAGACATGCCAAACATCTACCTTTGGGACCATAGCATAGTTAAAATTAAATGAAGCTGGAATAGCTAGCATTGCAGCTGTCAAGTTCCCACCGATAACTCAAGGAGTAAAGGGATAGCGTTTTGCTTAGGCCAAATTCTAAGACTCACGTTCCTGCCCTCCTGGTACAGAGGGGTTTAAGACTGAATGTGTAAGGAGAGCATTGCCTTTGCCAAATCAAATGAGTGACAGGTTAACTAGAAAATGTGACAATCACATTTCCTCTTAGCTCAAATAATTGTTTTTTCAAAGCTTTAGCAGCTTAATTAAATCTGTTGGACTGGGGGAGGAGAGAGCTGTTCTGTAGTGGTTAACATGGTATTCTTTAAGAAGAAAACACAAAGCCAAAGAAAACTCATCATCTGGCATGTTCGCCTTAAAGATGGTAGTGGGTAGAATCTGGAGTTTTAACAACTTTTCAAAGCTGTGTATCTCTTGTATTTGATGTGGCCTCGAAGTCTATTATTTCAGGTAGATTCTTGCTGTATTTTTTGAGTAAGGGTTATGTGCATTTATTTAACTGCCTACCTAGCTTTCTTCATGACTACATTCCTTCACCACAGGGGTCTTGACAAAGCAGAGTAAAAATGTGCTGTTTACATAGTTTACTTGTAAGTAAGGAGCCTGAAATAACCTGTAGTTTTGCATCTAATACAGGCCCTGATTTACTTGTGGTGTTGTCAGGATCAATTATGAAACTGAAGTTTGGTGCCTCCTCTTTATCATGTTTTTTCCCTTGTAGCAGTTGTGTTTAATGTCATTAAAAAGAAATAAAAGTTCTGTCAGTGGCATATATACTGTGGCTGTCTGTTGTGGGCTTTGAAGGAAGGTTATTTGCCTTCTTCCTTGCGTGGGTAGGCAAACCTTAGTGGGGTATGGGAGGGGGCGGCAGTTAGTAGAATGTGGTACTGGGAAGACGAGGGTGCTTGCTCCCTATTCTTGTAAGGGTAAATTACAGTGTTGAGAAAGGCGTTCCAGCAGTTAAGAAATGTTGAAATTGATTGGGATTTGCAGCTACATATGGTGCATGTCAGGAGCCTGACACACGGAGAGCCTGAAATATCATTGTGCCACTGTTTTTGCAGAGGGGAAAGATGTCTCAGCCCCGATCAGGCAGGCGTTCCTTTGCATTCCTCCCCGTGGCTATGTGGTTAGCTTCTGTGTCTCTCCTTCTCCAGAGCTAGCACCAATTAAGGAGGAAGCCATGCTATCCCAGGGCATTCTCCCTTTGAAGGGGATGTGAGAAACTAGAATCAATGGTACAAAATTGATAGTTGTTCTTAACCCAACTTCTCCAGAAACTGCTGCTCCTAGAAACTGGGTAAAGGTTGGATACGTGTGGGTAGATGTGGGAGACACAGCGTTCCTTAGATCCCTTTTGTGAACCTAAGCTTCTTAGACTTACCCCCAGGAGCAGGGATAAAAGGGAAGGCAATAATAGCTTGTCACCTATACTAGCCAATGCTTTTAAAATCTCAACTCATGCTGAGAAAATAAGTAGCAACATGTTTGGATAGGCTCTCTCCTTTAGTTTTGTCTAATATATATATTCTAGATGAAATATATATTCTATGTACAGGCAAAAGGCTCAATATAAGTTTGCTAAGTACTCAGCAATATTCTATCTTTTTAAGTTTTTTTTCTTTTTATTTTAGAAAGCCTTCAGATCATGAAGCAATTTTATATTCTTGTCCCAATCTGAGGTACCCTTCTTGACCTATACAGATCATTTTGTTCCTGTCAGGTATAGATATCTGATCCTTTGTTTATGTTAGAGAAAAGTGAGCAGAAAAAGGAGAAATGGTCCTTCTTTAAGATGAATGGACTCATTCTCTAACCAGCCCATTTTGAACTTTTATAGGAAGAAAAAACCCAATTACCTAAAACTAGAAAGCAGAGTTCTCTGCCTCTCTTAGTGTTGTCCTGCTTTTCTAAGGGAAAACAGAATTATTCCTAAGCTGATTCTAGGGTGTGCTTGCTTTGTATGCCAGAGCACCTGTCAGGAAAAAAATTTCCACTTGTCACAGGAAGTGTCAGCTGGTCAGTGATGGAATAACTTAGTGAACAAGCTCCTGCCTTGTCATTCCTTCCCACCTGTCCTTCCCCTAGGACAAATGGAACATGCCATAGACAGAAAATCTGGCCCTCCCCAGCACCCATGGAGAAGGGGGTAGAATGTAATCTTTTAGGTAATCTTTAAAGCAGTCTAAGTGATAGTCCTGAAATGTATCACTAAAGAACTATCTGTACACAATGATCTCCCTCAACTGAGCTTCAAGCCACATTTGAGGGTTTGGGACTATTTTGTACTGATGGAGCTTGGTGGGGCTGTAGCTGGTAGGGGAGTGGGGTGGGCAGGGTGTCCCAATTATAGAAGCTGTTTGTTCTTGGAAGCTACTTCTTAAAAGCAAAATCCAAGAAATGTCAAATAGGTTTAGCGAGGGTAAGAAATAAAGTAGACATCTAAAACATGTGAATGGATTAGGGAGATATTACTTATTTCTATAAAGGGCTGAGTTAGAGATCTTAAAAATGGATTCTAGAGGAGGTCTATCCTGAAAAGCTAGGGGTTGAAGGGACAGGAGTAGGAAGAGAAAAGGACTCACCAGTCTGTCTTCCTCCTCTCAGACCCTGGGGTTTCCCTCTTGTTCCCAAGAGCTCTAGGAATCTTCTCTTCTAATCCCTCTGTATTTGGCAGCTCAGGAAACCAAGGCCTACTCTCAAAAGTAACTTGCCTGTTAGGTGATTCCAAGGCAAGGTCTCCTGCCTCTGAGTCCAACATTCCTGCCACAGGCCTGCTGTGGTCTGCAAGTAAGTTCTCAGTCTCAGAGACCTGACTGTGCCCTTCCACCATTATGAGGAATTGCTGTGGATCCACGTGAGTGGTGGTGAAAGGACCACACGTCTAGCTGTAGGGTTCAACTTTGCAACTACAGTTGATTCAGGAAAAGCTCGATCATTGTAGAACTTGGAGGTTTAGGGAGGCAACTAAAGGGAAGAGAGTTTTATCTAAGCCAGGAGTATTGTTTCCTTCTCTTCCCTCATACTCTTTATGATGTACTGCAGGCACAGATTAATTTGAAGACAGGAAACCCCCATTAGCATAGTTCCCCAATCCCCAATGACAGCTATTTATACCTAATGCTGACTTTGGGGCTTCATCATTTAGCACTAGGTGGGCACAGAGGCCCTAGGAAATATCTCTCTGAGGTTTGGCTTAAAGTTCTGTGTGCTAATTGGTTTCCCATTTTCCCAACCAGCCTCTAAGCCCTGTTTTCCCTCTGCTTTCAGAATCTTCTAGAACAGCCAACTCAAAGCCCTGCTCACCTGACATTTTCTCTCCAAGCTCTTCCTAGCTCTGGACAGGAATGTTTGAGGTACCCCACTTACTGGTTTGCTCACTGGCTAATAGCATCATTACTCTCCCTTTCAGCCTACTGTTGGGATCATAATGGTGTTCCTTTAACAGCCCAGGACAGCACACTGTGCACACTGAGCTGCAGAGAGCAGCTTTTGCAGTCCCTCTTTATGTCCTTTCTTGCCCGAGGCGAGGCAAGAGTGTCTTCCTTTGGCCAGGGAAAGCACCCAGTCCCATCCTGAGTGGGAAACCCTTTGTTTTAAAAACTGAGCACCAGCCTGCATACCTATCCAGTGAGGCATCCCAAGCTTGGTTCGGGGAGCCTCAGTAATAGGATGATGGAGCAGCTATTTTTTTCTCCTACACGTGCACCCCCATCTGTTCGAGATTTCCCTTCCAACTCCAGCTTGGCTGGCAGGCATGTCCCTAAGAAGCTGTAGGCCAAAATGGAGAGGGAGAACTCACTCCCTCCTCCACACATCCTGACTTGCTGCCAATTGCCAGAAAAAGAGGGCAACATTTGGGCATTTACCAGAAGACAAGGATGTGCCTTTTCATTTGTCTTTTTATTTTACATTTAAAAAGTGGTTATTGCTCTAACTGGATCAGAGGTAAGGACCTCTCCCCTAAGGAGCCTTGGCCTTGCAGCCCCATTCAGCAGGGATGGAAGTCACAAGACAATGAGTGGAGCCTCATGCCCTCCCATGAGGAAGCCCTTAGTATTGCTGACATCTGCCCTTTGTCCTGTCTCTTCTCCCCTGTGCTGCCACACTTGGGCAAAGCAGAGTGGTGGTGGGCCCAGCCTTGAGAGCTCTTGTAGACCGGAAGGAAGGCGCGGTCATTGGGTGATGGCTTTCGGCTCTCTGGCTTGGGGGCCAATGCTCTTATCATTCAGTTCAACAAATACGTACCAAGTGCCTACTGTGTGCCAGGCTTGTGCTAGGTGTGGTACTCCCACATTCCCATCCTTGGCCACCAATAGAAGATTCAGAGGTCCACCTCTTCCCATGCAGGCATTTGGCAGCCATAACTCATCAGTCCTAGGGAAGAGTCTACTTTCCCTCTTCAAGCACCATTTTTTTTTTTAAACCAGAAGGGGCAGTGGAGAGAGAGACCTGTCATATACCACTCAGGCTCTAGGGAAGGACATGAGGACCTGGGTACTTTTCACAGAACCCTGGATGAGATGGCAAGATATGAAGACCCCAGAGGCCAGTGGTGATAGCCAGGGCTGCTCTGCCTGTCCATGGAGAATGGCTCATGCCTGCCTTCCAGCAGCTTCCACACCCGAGTGGGTGGTTTATCAGCCCCCAGAATGCTGAATGTGCCTTTTCAGTTGTCTGAACCCACGTTGCTGAAACTCCAAAAGATGCTTCCTAAAGAAATGGGACCAATGCCTTCCAGCTCAGTCCTTGAGAGAATCCCTCTGCCCTCAGGAGTGGAGCCCTCCAATTTTGTTTTCCAAAAGAAACAAAACAGATAACATCTCATACACTTGCAAAGGTGTGCATCACACCACAAACAAGTCCTTGATGGCTAGATCCAGAAAAGGCTTGATGGCAGCCATGAGTGACCCTGCATGGCAGGCAGCCCCATGGCTTCCCTGATGTTCCTTGGTCTGAAAGACACAGCTTGAGTCAGTCTTAGTGCTTGTCATCTCCCAGAGCTTTGTGCACTTTCTCAAAGAGGAAGCCAGTCCAGAAGAGGCGAGGAGGCAGAAGGCTGTGTCTCATGCAGCTTTGCCTTTCCAGAATGGGGCCAGGCCTTTTAGTTTTGTGGCTTTTTTTTGCAGAATTTGGGTTTGTAGTTCAGCCTCCTTCATCAGACTAGGGCAGGGGGAAGAGAGAGAACTGTGCAGCTAGCTGTGCCTCCTCCCCACTGCCGCAGTCATCCCTCTCCCTGTGCCCATGGACCTGGGAACCAGCAGAGAAGAAAAATGGAATCCTCCTCTCTGCAGACAGGCAGTCACGCTTCAATGATGTTCACTGAGGGCTTGTTTGGAAACTGGGAGGAGAAAAATGAGAGAAGCGGCCAGGGCTAATTGAATAGACTTTTTGCAAGGCTGGAAACAGAGAGAGGATAGAAGGAAGGGAGCAGCACGGCTACAGCCTAAAAGCCAGGCTCTTGTCCCTTGTGGAAAGAAAACAGCCCTGCCCAGATGTCTTGTCTCTGCCTTTTCAAACCCAGCCTTCGGCCTCATTCAGCTGAATGGCCAAGACTGGGTCCTGGGCCTTGGGCCCATGGCCCCTGGTACCCAGTCTTCCCCCAGCAGTCATCCCTCTGAGCGCAGCCTCAGGCCACTGACATTGTTGAGGTGCTTCTGGAGATGGGGGTTAATAAGAGGCTTCAGGAAAATGCGCCAGAAAGAGAGAAGCCAAGAGAGAGGACAGTGAGCCAGAGGATACAAGGAAATGGAGGGAGGAAGAGATGTAGAGAGGGCCAGATGTTTGTTGGATAATCATCATCAGAACCACGGGATCCTCTCTCATTCTCTACTGTCTTCTGAGCTGCTCAGGGCGAGCACTGAAAAGGTTTTCATATCTGTTTTACAGAAGAGGAAATGAAGGTACAGAGTTGTGAAGCACCTGCCCAAGGCCACAGCAGGAGCAGGAATGAGCCCAGAGCCCGCCCCTCTCTTGCCGTCCCATACTAACCAAGAACTCTGCCCTCCTCACCGGCTACCTTTTTATTTTTTTCCCCAGTGTGGGCCCCTGGCACCCTCCAAAAGGAGAGGATTCAAAATCAATTTGCAGCGTTCCCTGTGTCACGCAGGCAGCAGCCAAGTCTGGCTCTGCCCAGTTGCAGCCATGCCAGGCCCTGAGCTGACCCCTTCTGCAATCCAGGGACGACCAGCGCACACGGGGCTGTCTACCCAGGCCCAGGACTCGCCCTCACCTTGCTGCGGAGAAGACCCCCGCCCTGGTGCTCTGGTGTGCTGGTTTCTGATGCGCTCTTGGTTTTTTCCTTGTTGTTATTGGGTTCGTTGTCCTTGATAATGTCATACTGGCGGCAGAAGAGGGCAATGACACCTGGGCAGGGGACAAATAGGAGCAATCAGGGGCCATGGCCTGAGTTCTTGCCTCACCCGCTTAGTTCCCACTCGTACAAAGTCTAGTGGGAATGATGGTTTCTCCAGATGGTCTCTCACCTGCACGACTGCAGCAGCCTCCCTCTGGTTGTCCCCAGCTGACCCCTCACCAGCCATCCCTTTCACTGCTGCTAGGCTGACCTTCCCACAACATGCATCTGACCAAGTCTCCTCCCCTCCTTTCCTTTAAACCTCTGACAGCTCCCATTTTCCTTGAGGGGAAAAATAGAAACAACAATAGCATTTGTCGAGCGTGTGGCAGGCCCTGTGCTGTGCAGTGACATGTTCTATCTCACTTAATCCTCACAACTCTACGAGGGTACCTATTATTATCATTCCCAGGTTACAAGTGAGGACACTGACGCAGAGAGTTTAACTAACTTAGCTCAAGGTCACACAGTGGTGGAGCTGGGATATGAACTCCAGGGCCTGCAGTCTGTTAGATGTTTAGTTTTATCAAACTAAATAATACATGAACATAGTCTGTTTTGAAAATAAAGTATTAAGGCAGCCAACTCCAATTCTTTTAGGCATTTTCTCCGTTTTACCTCTATGTTTATAGTGTTATTTCTTGATCTATTTTAGATATCTGTTGACTTCCTACCATGGTAGATAAAGCCTAACAACTTCCCCTACTTCCCTCCCCATCATCCTAACAGAATTACATCGCAATTTTGGGTTAATTCACTATGCTTATATTGTTATGATTATGTAAATATTGTCTGCATCAAGTCTAATAAAGCACCATAAGCAAACCTCTTCTTTGGTACAATCCTTTCCCCGCCCCGCCTGTTTTTCTATGTTCCTAAGGAACACTTTTTTCCAAATGCTTCTACAATAGAGCCTGCCTTCTCAACCACCATGCTAATAAAGCTTCAGCATGGTATTCAAATCCCTCAAAAGACTCCAGTCTGTAGCCTCACCATCCTTTACTCCCTCACTTTCTGCCTTCTTTCTTGGATTGCAGCTGCACTGAACAAGACTGAACTTGATTTGTATCTTGAACACACCATGCCCCAAATACCTGTTCTCTTTTGGCTGCCTGGTGAACTCCTATTCAACCTTCAAAGCTTGATTCCCGTGTTATCTCATGTGTTTTTCCGAATTTCTTCCCCTAGCCCCAAAATTAATTCCTTCTCTGCTCCCATACATGGTACAATTACAGCACTCATCACATTGAATTATAGTTCAGTGCAGGCCTGGCTTCTCCCAGACTGAGTTCCTTGCAAGCACAGGCTCTCCTTAGTCATGATTGTAGCACTACTGTTTGGAATGGAGCTGTTGTTCAGTAAATGCTGGCTGAGCACAAAGATGAATGGAACTTGGTCTTTATCCTCAAGGAGCTCACAGACTGAGGGGAAGAGAGACATGAGCCCGACTAACTTACAGAAGGAGGGCTAAAGAG
Organism: Eulemur rufifrons; assembly: GCF_041146395.1. Taxonomy (NCBI): domain Eukaryota; kingdom Metazoa; phylum Chordata; class Mammalia; order Primates; family Lemuridae; genus Eulemur; species Eulemur rufifrons. Next base: position 22,438,712 of record NC_090990.1, read on the forward strand.
AGGGGTAAACAGTGGGAACACAGAGGCAGGAGGGCCATTCTAATGGACGGATTGGAGGAGTTTTCATGGTGACCATCTCAGAGCTCGGTCTAAAAGGATGAGTAGGTTAGGAGAGTGTCCCAAGCCTAAGGCCAGGCAGTGATTTTCCCTAACTGCCCAGGCCTGAAGCCTCTGGAGGCACAGCAACCCAGAAGAGGAAGGAGAGGCTACAGCCATGGCCAGAAGGCAAAGGAACTGTGGACGTGTCCACCCCCAGGAGGCTGAACCACTTCTGAGGGAGAGGAAAGGCAAGTACTCATATAATCCTATAAGGCAGCTGTCAAACTACTATTATTTTGGTGATGAGCAGGTTAGAGAAGGGCTCAGATCTGGTTCCCAGCACTGTCCCAGGTAGGACTTGGAGACTTTTCACCTCTTAGGTATCTCCAGCCCCTTATCCTCTGTTTCTGTGAGAGAGGGGGCCTGGTCAGGGTCCTCCATGTCCCAGAGGCTCAGTGAAGAAGGGCTTGGAAGCCAGACTCACCTGCCCACATGAACAGGACCACGACAATGATCAGCACCTCGCCCGTCCGCAGCTGTTGGTTCCTCCCCATCTCCTTCATGGTTACCTCATCTGTGGGGAGAGGGACACTAGGTCTGTGGCTCCTTTCCTCCCCTAGCAACTCCTCTAGGGCCAAGCCCAAGACAATAGTGCTTATTTCTATGGGTGCCCACACATCTAACAGAAAGAGAGTCTAGAAAATATTGATGGCTACTTAGGGTGGCAGTGATAGGACTCAATCCAAAGGCAGGAGTTTATATATCAATGTCTTAAGGGATTAAGGGGAACCTTTTCTCTCTCAGGTACTGCTTTACTTGGAGGTGGGGGGAAGGGGAAGCAATGGGGGAGACAGAGTGTTCCTCAAGCCACTTACTACTGCTCTGGTCCTGACCACCCCTCACCCACTCCTGTTCCTCCTAACAGTGACTCGGCCTGCCTTTGTTCTTGGAGGCCATCTTCTCCGCCTCACGTGGAGTCTTGAAGAGCACAGGCTCGCTAGCCGGGCTCTGGCCCTGAATGGAGATGGCCTGCACATGCACGATGTACTCCGTGTCCTCCTCCAGGTCCCAGAGGGCGCACGAGCGCGTGGTGGTGTTCACCTCCTGGATGAAGCGCAGCATCCGCACATCCTTCTTCTGCAAAGGCAAGCGCCAGCCCGCTGTTGTCAGCTCGCAGTCATCAGCCCTGCTTCTGCACACCTCCCAGCAGTGACAAATCCTTTACATACACAATCTTAATCACCCCATCACCTCTGCTCTTTATCTCCATTTTACAGGGAAGGAAACAGGTTCAGAGAGGTTAGGGAAGTTGCCCAAGGCCACACATGTAGTGGGCACTGGAGCCAGGTCCTAAACGCAGATGTGTCTGAGATCAAAGCCATGCTCTCAATTCCTGTGTTCCAGCTGAAAGTTCCTGAACCCTTCCTCACTGACTGATTCTCTTCTGGGGCCCCAATTTTAAGCCATGTGTGCAACTTGCTGCTTCTCTCTCTTGCCCCAGGTTCCTTTTTGCTTTTGAGTTCTCCACCACCACTACCACCGCACCCTCCACCTGCATCTGCCACTGCTATCTTGATGTGTCCTTCCCTCCCAAGGACCATCGAGGGTTACCTGCTGAGAGATGGCAAATCCGATGACAACTTCATCCTCCAAGACGTCCCAGCTCACCACTGCAGAGTTGGCCTTGAGGTGCCTGACAGTGACGTTCACTGGGGCGGAGGGACTGTCTGGGGGTGGGTGGGGAGACACCTGAGCCTGAGTATCCCCTGCTGTGAGGCCCAGATCCACTGTCTTACAAGTGAGAAAGGGAAACCTGGGGAAGGCCACTCAGTGGGGGAAGGAAGAAACCAAGGTCTCAAATGGGGTCAGCAACATGGCTCTCAGTTCTTCAGTGGGTTGAAGAGTCAGGCCCAAGAGGCTCCAGGCTCCTGTGAGGATGGAAGCCCCTGCTGGCCATAGCCTGGCCCCACTAGGGGTCCGAGGCTATAATTGATAGGCCAGGGCCAGATCTAAGGAATGAGTGGTTAGAGCTACGGGGACAGGTATGTAGGGGACTAGGTGATCAGGGTTGCGTTGCAGAAGCTGACGATTAGCTGATGAAAAGGACTCCCAGTCCAGAGCTCTTTCTACACTACTACACTGTCAAGTGACCTTGAGGGAAGGAGAAAGACCCAGAGGTCGAGAAGAGCCAGGCGCGCGTGAGCCCTAGGATGGGAGTGAGAAGCAACAGAGGTACCCCTAGAATTGTGGTAACCCAGCAGAACGAAGCTTGGAGAAGGATCTGGTGAGTCTCTTTTCCACATTCCACCAGCCCCTAGAGGCAGGTGGGGAGGTGGCAGGGGAAGATGGGGTCGCTCAGAGTGGGGCTGCTCAGTGGAGAGTCGAGAGGGCAGGGTAGGGCCTTCAGGGGAAAGAGGATCAATGGGGAATCGATCAGTTGAGAAGAGACAGGAGGGAAGTAGGAGGGAGAGTGATTGCAGGGGGAGGTAGTCAGGGAAGAAAGAACCTTCCAGGAGAGGGACAGTGGAGTCACACAAGCCTCTCTATCTCCCAAGGGACAGGTGCTGCAAGCGGAAGACCTGAGCCTGAGCAGTATCCCCTCACCCCTCAGATGAATGAACTCAAGGCCCAAGGGGATGGGCTTGGGGCCTGCGGGGGGGGGGGGGGGGGGAGACAGAGCCAGATATGGAGATGGAGACAGACAGGTGGCGTGGTGGCAGATATGGAGCCAAGGAACAGACAAGTAGGGCACCAGAGACAGACACAGAGATGGAAACAGAGAGAGCGAGAGAGAGGGAGCACGCACGCGTGCGAGAGCGCTGAGCCACATTAGATAGATGGGTAGAGTGAGAGATGAGCGAGGCAGTGGCAGCCAGAAGGGACAGAGACAGGGCATCAGGAGAGGCTGGGTGAGGATGAGGCCAGGCCCCACGGGGCAGGCCAGGCACTGCACCAGCTTGGGGTGTCAGGGGCCCACCCCCACCCGGCCTGCACCCTCAGGTGCCAGTCCCCATCCCCTTCACACATGCTGTGCACAAGAGGATCCCATCTGCTCCTCCTGCGGAGTTGGCCTGCGAGGCTTTGAGAGGTCTTTGGGGACACGGAGGGAGGCCCAAGGTGGGGGACTGATGTCCTCAGCTGCTCCCTGGGCCAAAGAGGGAAACTAGGGACCCTGAAGCAAACAACTGGGGTTAGGGAAATGGGTTAGGGGACTGGGGGTCACGAGATCTTAGAAAACTCATGGCTGAGGCAATGGGAAGCAGTTTGGAAGCTGAAGGACAGGTCCGGGGGTCAAGGAGGTAAGGAAGAGGTTGGGGCAGGGAAGCAGTGAGCGGGGCGAGACACGGGGTCCCTAGGGAGCAGGGAAGGGAACCGAGGACTCCCTGGTGGCTGGGGCGGGACAGCCGCCCGCCCGGCGCCAGCCCGCCGGGCCCCCCGCCCCGGGCCCCCTTACCCGCCTGCACCAGTGCGAAGCAGACGCAGCCCAGCCACAGGCGGAGCGCGGCGCGGGCGCGGGGCGGCCAGGCGCTCGGCGGCTCGGGGTGCATGGCTGCTCCTCCGGCCGGCCGGCCCGGGGCGGCGCAGGGGGACGCGGCTCCGGTGCCCGGCGGCCGCTCGCGCTTGCGCTCCGGCCCGCGGCCCGGCCGCCCCGCGCCGCCCCGCGCCGCCTGCATGTCGGCTCCGCGGACAGCGACTCCCGCGCGGCGGCGGCGGCGGCGGCGGCGGCGGCAGCGACCGCGTCCACGTCGGGCGCCCTGGGGGCGGGGCGCCCCCGCTGCGGGGAGAGGCGCGGGGGCGGGGTGAGGGGCGGAGGGCGCCCCTACTCCCGCCCCCGCTCCCTACTCAGTCGGCGGCCGGGGGGAAGGGGCTTCGCGGACTGGCGGCTGCCACCCTCGGTCTCTGCGGGAGCCCCAGCAGGGTTCTCTGCGCCCACGGCGGTCAGCCCCAACCTCGCGGCCTCACAGCCCTGACCCGCCCTGGTCTCTGCCCTTCCCAAGGGAGAGGGAGGACAAGTGCCGCTGGGATGCTCATCTGTGCCCCGACCCCAAAGTGGACCTCTCCTCCTTGGGCCTGGGGGTTCCCACCCCTCACTCCACCCAGACTTGAGGCATCGCTGGCCGCGGCAGAGGGGCTGAGGTTGCCTACAGAGTTCTAAGCAGGTGCTCAGTGTTTACAATGGGGCTGAGAGGCGCTACTCTGACTCACTGGAGGACCTAGTTCTGTGACCCCAAGCCAGTCCTTTTCCTTCTGTGGACCTTCATTTCCACCTCCATAATGACAGCAAAAATGAGCATCTACTAGCTGCCAGATAGCGTGCTGAGCTTTATCTGCACTATATGGTCTAACTCTCACAGCAACTCTGTAAGGTCTGCCTTGTGCACACTTCACATGGGACGAGACTGCAGCTTGGACAGGCCACTTGACTAGTCCAAGGACGCACAACAGAGCCAGGATTTGAACACAGGCCGATATGACTCCCAAAGCTGTCCTTGCCCAACTGTCTCCCCACCCAGAGTGACTTTGCACCGGGATTCCTGAGTTCTAGAACTGGCCTGTGCTGGTTCCTCCCCAGCTAGAGAACAATCTGGAAGGATCCCTCTCTAAGAGCAGTGTGAGAGAGGGGCAGCTCTAACACCCTTCACCCCCATCCCCCTGGCTTCTGGCTAATGGCTCTAAAGTGCAGGGGGCTTTGGCAGGCAGCCACAGTAAATAAAAGGGTTTGAGTGGCTCCTCCCTCATTTCCTTGGGGACATCCATATGCCTACCACTGTCCCCACATTCCCTCCTGCCTGATTCACACCTTTTCTGATCTTGGAGTGGCAGAGAGGAGCCCTCACCCTGCACTCACCACCCTGTCCTTAATGTGAGGGCCTCTGGAATACCAGGTGGCTAGAGACCCCAACCCCATGACATTCTTGACACCATGACATTCTCACCCCACGTTGCAGCCAGAGAAACAAGGGTGAGAAGAGGCACGTGGACCAGGGTTCCAGGGCCCCTGACATGTCTCCAAATGAGCCCCTTCCCCCTACTATCTAAAATTCCACCATGGGGGGTGGCATTCCCTTGGGGCTTAAAGGTTTTCCAGAGTCCCTGGAAGGGCTAATTTTCTTTGGAAAGAAAACACTTTACGAAGTTATCCCACAGAACGTCTTCAAGAACTTCCTCCCCATCCTCTCCAATTTTAGATTAAGAAATTGAGATCCAGCGATGGGAAGAGCTTGTTGCAAATTCACACATCGAGGCAAGAGACGCAATAGAACAACCCTCATCTCCTAATGCCCACCCGAGGACTCCTTCCACTGCCCCCCACATTTCTACTTGGTCACCTTGAAAGGGGTGGGCTGGGGGAGAGCTCAGGGGCTCTCTCTGAGCAGCAGAATCTTACTGCCCAGCCCCTCCTCCCTCAGGCCTGCCTCAGTTGGCAGGTGGACGCTGTCCGGCCCCTTATTTCCTTAGCCACATACCTTGTCTTGGGGGAGCCTCAGCTGCGACCTTGACCTGTTTGGGATAGGAGCCCGGGAGCCAGAGCACCTCTCGTTCTCTCTCCCTTTTCTCTTCTCTCTCTTTCTCTCTCCTTACTATCGTCTCCCTTTCTCTCTCCCGGCAGCTGCTGCCTGCCCCACCCCGCCCCGCCCCGCCCCACCAGCTGCAGCTTAGCCCCTGGGGACCCCCCTTCCCCCAACCCATCAGGCAGGAACAGACAACCCGAGGGCCTGCAGGAGCAACTGGAGCCTCCTCAGGCCTCCATCGCAGGAATCAGCAGGAAGGAGAGGGTTCAGTGAGAGGACACAGAATCCACTTCTGTCCCTGCTATGGAGAAAAGGAGGAAGGGAGAGGGTCCTGGTGGGGTCTGGCCTCTAGGCCAGCGCTGGGGAAAGGGGAGCTTCAGCGCCACCTGCTGGCCCCTCCAGGTAAAATCCCAGGTAGATGTAGGGCACTGGGAGGAGGGGAGATGGCGGTGCCTGAGGTTTGAGAGGGATGAGGAAAGGTGGCTGGAGGAGGGGCCATGGAGGACTGGGAGGGTTTGGAGAGTTGTGGCTGTGGGGATGCAACCTTCCCAGGCCTCATGATGCATGGGGTACTTGGGCACTACCTCAATTCTGGGAAAAGTCCCGGTGCCTGCACCCTGGCAGCCAGTGGGAGCTGGGTTGGCGGTGGGAATTGCTGGGAGCATTTCGAGGTGCCCTGGGTGAGCCTGGGGGGCACTGTCAGGGCCAGTCACTTTATGTACACCATCTTTACAACCTCTCTTAGCACAGGTCCTAAGATACAGTAGGTGCTCATTAAATGTTAACTGTATGGAATAAATTTGTTTTGCCAATGTATATATATTGAGCACCCATTATGTACCTGGCTCTGTGCAGCATTCAGAAATACAGCAGTGGCAGGATGAATGAAAGGAGTATCTGGGCGGGGGCTAAAGGGTAGACCTCTGTCCTCCCAAACTGCACTTGCTGGTCCTCATCTGGAGGACTCCACAGGCATCTCCTAGGTAGCTGGCTGGTCGCTTACACATTGGGACCTGGTGGGGTCATCAGCACTGGGACCCTTCTGGGTGTCCACATCTGTCCAGAGTCTCAGCATCTAACTCAGGCTGCAGGTGCCCAAGCCAGATCCCAGGCAACCATTTAGAATAGGAAGGTTCCTCTTCATGGCCGAGAATGGTCCTGGCCCCAATCTAACAGGAAGATTCGGGAGATGGTCAGGAATTGCTTTGGGGATATAATAATTGAGCACCTACCAAGAACTTGGTTCTTTACCCATGTGACTTTGAGTCTTAGGCTGGTAAGTGTTATTAGCTCCCATTACAGGTCAGGAAGCTGAGGATCAGAGAGGTGAAGGGACTTGCTCTGGGCCACACAGCCAGTGAACTATGGAGCTATGTCTCAAATTCAGTATGTGGCTCCAAGTTTAGGGTTTGATCCAGTCTGCCTACCACTTCTCCTTACCTCAAAGACCTCTCAGGACAAAAGTCCAGGGCCCAGGCTTACCAGAGGACATCAGTTTCCTTCCCTGGAGGGCTTGAAGGGGCTTGCTCCTCACAGAGGAAGTTATTAAGCCCACGGCCAAGACCACACCAGGGAAGGAATCCACCACTCACTGAACACTTTCCACATGCTGGCACATTACATATAGAACTCTGAGAAGTCAGGATTATTATACCCATTTTACAGATAAGGAAACTGAGGCTCAAAGAGAGAAAGTGGCTTGCCATGGATCATACAGATGGAAGACAGTGGTCTGGCCTCTCTAATCTCCAAAATCCCCATCTCAGCAGTGATATGAGGCCAGCCCAGTTCAGTGTGTCCTGAGTGCCTATTACCAGGCCAGCCTGGGGCCAGGTGTTGAGGACACATTGATGAACCAGACTGCTCATTGTCCTTGAGGAACACCCATGGTCAGGGGGGAGGAGAGAGAGAGATCCTCTTAAAATACAGAGAGGGGACTTCCTCCTGGAATAGGAGGGACCTGGGACCTACAGGAGCAGAAGAGAGGATTAACTTGAGAGGACAGCAGGGAGGGTTGCTGAGAGGAGGTGATGCCTGAACTTAATAAGAACTGACAGTCAGGTGCAGATCAGTCAAGTGAGGGGAAAAGGACAGAAGGAAAAAGGAATCACTGACCCCGAGGCCTGGGAGAGCAGAATGTTTCTGTGGGGTGGCAGGTAGGGGTGGGGAGGTGGCTGTAGGCTCTGGACTGTGACATTGGGATCAGGAAATATAGGACTGGATTTGAAATATTGTTCCAAGCTTGCAAGAGAAATTGGGGCTAGGGAGGGGCTTTATTTATTCAACAAATACTTATTAAGCACCTACTAAGTGCCAGAGGCTATGTTAGGTCCTGGTGACACAGCTGTGAACAAGAAGACAAGTTCCTCTCCAAGGTTCCTAGAGAGACAAGCAATAAACAAGTGAGCTAATGACTAAATAAATGATCTCCAGAGACCGACAGGGGCCATGAAAAAAATGGAGTAACATACATGGTGGAGAGTGGCTGACGGAGGTAACGTTAGGTAGTGTGGTCTGAAGGGGTGTCGTCTGAATCAAGACTTGAAGAAGGAACAGGAGACAGGCGTAACACAGCACAGGAGCAGCAAGTACAAGGGCCCTGGGGCAGGAGCAAGGTTGGCATGTTCAGGAAACATGAAAGAAGCCATGAGACTGGAGCTTTACGAGCAAGAAGGGGGAAATGAGGCCAGCTGGGATTGCATAGCACAGGGCCTCTGGGGTGGGGAAGAGAGTTTAGATTAAATCCACTCACAGTGGGAAGCTTCATGGAGGGATGTGATATGATCTGGTTTACATTTTAAAAAGCTCACATTGCCTGCTCCATCCAGTGTGCAGGCTGGACTGCAGAAAACGGGAGTGGGGGCCGGGTGACCTGGGAGGAGGCAAGGAGGCTGTTGCGGTCCTGTGGCCAGAAATGATGGGGTCTCGGCCTGGCTGGTGGCAGGGGACAGGGAGCAAAGCTGATGGAGGATTCGGGACATTTTCCGTGGAAGGAGCTGAAGGGTGAGATGCAGAGGGGGAGTGAGGAGAGAGGAGGAAAAGAGTGGAGGCAGCTCTTCAAAGTCCGGATTCTGAAGTCAGAAGCTCCTGGCTGGGCCCGTAATTCCACCTCTCTGAGACTCACCCACCTCCTCTTGAAAAGGAAGATCACAACAGTATCCATGCCAGAGTGATGGAGGGGGTGGGGGTGGAGAAGATGGGGAAGAGAGAAAGGAAGGGAGAGGGGAGGCATGAGGAGAGCCTTCTAACTGGGTAAAGGAGCCCTGCTGGAATCTCTGCAGTTCTTCGGAGTCCACAAAGGAAGGCTCCCATCCGACAGTGCTCAGAGAGGTTGAGAATCTTGTGCAGAGTCACAAAGCCAGTTGGTAGCAGCTCCATGCCTCAGACTCTGGCCCCCAGCTTTGCCTTTGGAGACAGATTCTCAGCCATGGGCCACAGTCGCCCAGACCCCACGAGAGCAGTGCGGACAAAGGCCCTATTTTGGTGGCAGGAAGTAGGGACAGCTGGGGTGAGACCTATTCCCTAGCAGGGGCCCGTAGCAAAGGGGGGCGGTCCGAAGTGAAGGTCTGAGGCTCGCGGTCCGCCCCAGCTCCTGCATCCCGGGTCCCCGGAGGGCCTCCCTCGGCGCGAGGGAGCATGGCCCTGCAGAGCCCGGGCGCGGCCAGCAGGGGGCGCCCGCGTCGGCCAGGGTTGCCCAGAGCAGGAAGAGCCCAGGAAGGAGAGCGGGGCTGGGAGAGGCTGCCCCGCCTGGGGCTTTGCTCCCTGCAGGCCCGGCCCCAGGAGACCAGCTCCCAGGTGGGCAGGCCACAGACTCGGCAGACAGGCACCATTGCTGCCATTGCGCTGTGCACAAGTCACTGCACCTCTCTGGGCCTCAGTTTCCTCATCTACAAATGGGCCTAACAGTAGTGCCTGCCTCACAGGGTTCTGTGAGGAGTCACTGAAGATCAACCATACCAGGACTGATGGCACAGGAGCTGCCATTTTTATTAGCAGCAGTGGCAGTTGTATCATATCTTAATGGTGCCTGACACAAAGGGCGTCCAATCAGTGGTAGTTACAGTGATGACAAGGATGCTACTGCTGCTGCTGCAGGGACTCAATCATCATTTGTCTTGAATTTCCTCACCAGGGAGCATGCCGTGCCTACCAACCTGGGATGCTCCAGTGATGGGGAGGTCACTACCTACCGGCCATTTTCACTGCCAGATCATCCTCTTACTGAAAGCTGCCTCCTGGAAGACGTCCCCTGCCCACACAACTCCCTGCTCAGGGTGACCAGCCTGGCCCAGCCTCTGGCCTCAGGTGCCCTCCTTTCCCCAAAGTCTGCACGAGAGGTCTGGGAGGAGGCCTTTGTTGGAACGGAAGGGAGCTGACAAGTGAACCCAGGCAGCCTTCCCAGCAAGAGATTCTCAGTGAGTCTTGTTCTTGCTGTTCAAAGTTCCTTCCACAGGGAAGGAATAAATGCAAGGAAAGTCCCTGGTGTCTTCTGGACCTCCTCTTACTCCTTTGTCCTGAGAATGACTGGAGGCTGGAGAGGGAATCTGATGGCCCAGAGTGACAAGTCCAGGAACGCTGGTTTTCTATTTGAGAAGCCTCGGCTCTGATCCCACCTGCTGCCAGACATACCCATCTGTGCTCGTGGGTCCTTGGGTCCCAGGGTGAATGCTCAAGGGTCTGGCATCAAGGGGTCTGCTGAGGAGACAAAGAGCTCGAAGCTTGGAGCCAAACAGTTCGGGGCTCAAACCTTGCCTCCGTCCATCCCTACTGTGTAACCCCAGGCAAATCACCCTACCTCTCTGAGCCTGGTTGCTCATCTGGCATCTCTATCCCAGAGAGATATTGTGGGGGGAGTACAGGAGATGTTAGCATGTGCAAAGAAAAATGCAGGACCTGGCACATGGTAAGTATCTATAAATGTTGCAGTGGGTATTATAAAGTGGAAGTCCCTTGCTCCCCCAAGACCCACTCTGCATCTGAGTGGGCCGGGGTGGCTGTGGGAGGGGCTCATGTCAAGTACTCCTGGGTCAGGAGTGGGTCAGGAGTGGGCCAGGGCTTGGAGCACTGTGCATGTGCCTGCATTTACAAGGGGTGTGTGTGTGTGTGCGCTTTTGAGGGGGCAAGGGTGTGCATGTGTGTGCCAGGGTGTGCACATGTGTGTGCATGTACCAAAGGCTGCCCCATCCCAGGAATTCCTGGGGCAAATGTGTATTTGCAGGTACCGGTGCAGTATCCCTGCACTGATTGGGGAGGCCCCTCTGTGCACCGTTACTATGGCAACAATGAGGCAATCCCCAGCCTCGGGAAGAGCCTAAGGTGCCAGGAATGATAGCAGGCCCGTTCTTCCCAGGGAGAGAGACAGATTGGGAGCATGAGTCCCCTGGGCCGTCAGCCTCTGCGGGTGGAGTTCTGGAACTCTGGGTACCCCTGGGCCCTCTGAGAAGCCCTCACTCTTCCAAGGGAGCCTGGCTCACTGGAAAGAGCTCAGAGACAGAATTGGGTCCATCTTGGATCTGGCTCTAACTCCATGCACAGTCTTGGGCAGGGAACTTGATGTCTTTGTGCCCCAGTTAGTTACCTCTTCTATAAAATGGGGGAAATAGCAGGTGCTAGCAGAAGTCTAGAGCTGGAGTGTGACCTTTTCTCTCCCTGGGCACCTGCCCCCAAAGGTATATAAGTGTATGTCCCTGAGCCCTGAAGGGTCACAGAGCAGCCTCCACCACGTGCACTACCCTCCAGTGTCTTCAGGGCTCCTGACAGCAGCTCTGGAAAGGAGGACACAAAAAGTCCGAGGCTCTGGGAGGGCACGGCTGGCCAGTGGTGGGGCTGGGTCTGCTGCCCCACACCTCCCCAGGCCCAGCCACATGCACTCAGCCCATGAGCCTCATCACAGAGGTGGCTGGGAATTCCAACCAGTTTTCTGAGTCATGAGGAGCAGGACACAGGTACCGGGTGCAGCATTCAGCCTGGGCAACCCAGGGCAGAGCTTGGCTGCTGGAGGCTCCTGGGAGGCAGAACCCAGTTTAGGAGGAACTTTCTTTTTAATATCTTGACTCTTTAGATTTTGACCCAGGTCTCGAATGTCCCGCATGTTTAGGTTGTAATACTTTCCGACGGAATTGCGTATAAAGTCACAAGTGAACACTCAGCTCCTGCCCTCCATTCCACTTCCAAGAAGTGACCGTTCCCCTTGCTGTGACCCCAGGAACGATGTTTAAAGGGTCCAGTCCAAGGTAGACCAAGAGGAGTGGTGGCATCGCACTCTCCAGAGACAGAATTGTGTAAGAAAGATACAAATGTTGGGGCTGGGCGCGGTGGCTCACACCTGTAATCCTAGCACTCTGGGAGGCCAAGGCGGGTAGATTGCTCGAGGTCAGGAGTTCGAGACCAGCCTGAGCAAGAGTGAGACCCGCCCCGGTCTCTACTAAAACCAGAAATTATCTGGCCAACTAAAAATATATATAGAAAAAATTAGCCAGGCATGGTGGCACAAGCCTGTAGTCCCAGCTACTCGGGAGGCTGAGGCAGTAGGATCGCTTAAGCCCAGGAGTTTGAGGTTGCTGTGAGCTAGGCTAACGCCACGGCACTCACTCTAGCCTGGGCAACAGAGCAAGACTCTGTCTCAAAAAAAAAAAAAAAAAAGAAAGAAAGAAAAATACAAATGTTTATCAGGGAGGCTGTGAAGCGTCACTTCCGATTGTGGGAGGGGCAAAAGCCTGGGTCTGCCTGGGTGACCTCAGGCAAGTCACTATCCCTCTCTGGCCAACCTCTGAAGCCCATCCAGCTAATGAGCTGCTTTCATCAGCAGAGGGAAGAGCAATTACTGTGCTGGGCAAGGGTTGTCTGGGATGTGACCCCAGCTGCTGGCATTACTTCACCCAGCCCCACCTGGCTCAGATCCCATGTGGAGAGATTAGGGGTGGGACGGAGACCCTGGTCGTCTGGTCCAAGAGGCTGCACTGGTGGGGAGCTAAAGGAGGAAGAGCCAAGCACGTCATGCCTCAAACACCCACCTACCCTGGCAGGCAGCAGGGAGCCATGGAAGGGTATTAAGCAGGAGGAAGATAATCAGATTTTGAGAAACTGATCATAGCGGGGGAGCTGTGAGAAGGCCTGAGCCATAATACAGGGCAGATCTGACCAGGAAGTGCGGGATGGCAGGGGGAAGAGAGGGCAGGCCCTAGAGCCCTCCTCTGCTGCAACAGGCTGGACTTGGGAGGGGAGCAGGTGGAGGGGTGAGGAGGAGGGAGGGGTCCCAGATGGGGTGGAGCCTTGGGCTTGTTTGGACAGAGGCGGACCCAGGGGCAGGACAGGCTGGAGGTGGAAGCAGTCAGATATTGGCTGGCTTGAGTCCGGGTGTCTGTGGGCTTCTGGCAGCAAGTCCAGGAAGCAGCTGGAAATGCAATGCAGGTTTTACAGAGAATGAACCAGAAGGTCAGAGGGGTTGTTTTTGCCAACTTTCCCCCAAAAGGAGAAAGGGCATGCCAGGATTTGAACTTGTGTCTGTCACCCTCCAAACGAAGTCTATATTCTCATATTAAGGAAACATCAGTCCCTGACTCTGGGCTTGGCATGGAGCTCAACTGCCTTTACCCAGGAGTCGGGGCTCTTCTTGGGGGGCATTGCAGCCATCCCCCTGCAGCAGAGCTCAGCAGCCTCAGGGGCTCTGCCAGCAGGGTCTTCACACCCTAACTTCTGCTCTGCAGAAGGGCCATCCCCACCCAGCCCCAGCCTTCCTGGTCTCCCAGTGCCAGGGCTTCCCTTCTAGCCACCTGGAGCCACAGGACCGTGGCAGCCAACGCTAACCAGGCGCTGACTGGGTGCAGGCCCAGCGCCAGGCAGTCACAGGCTTCCTCTCTCAATCCTCACAGCAGCCCCTCCAGGGAGGTGCTATTATTATTGTTTCCATTTACAGATGAGGGAACCAAATGAAGCTTCAGGAGGTGAAGGGCCCTGTCCCCCTCCACCATGTGGTGGGTGGTGGGTTGGTGGGGCAAAGCTGCTATGGGACCTGGGCAGGCCCGTGTAAAGTGAGGCTTCTCTTGAGGGACCCCAACCCCCCAACCCCCCTTGGCCCCACCCCTGACTTCAGCTCTGCAGTTCCAGCTCCCAGGACTCCCCTCCCCAATTCTGTTCCTGGTGGCCCAGCTCCCTTGGGAACAGCCAGGCCCGCCCCCTCCCCCTCCCAGGCTGTGCTCCTGGCAGCTCTGCCGCCCTGGGCTCTGGTCCGGGGGTGGTCCCTGGCAGAGAGGAGGGTGGGCAGAAGCTGGGATGCTTGGGCTGAGATGCCGTGCATCCGGAGACCCCGAGGCCCCCACCTCGGGGCCCACTGTGCGCCAGGCTGGGGTGGGTAGGGCCTTTTGGAAAGGGGTGGCTTGAGGTTTTAATCACTTTTTCAATGTTTGTTTGTGTAATTCAGCCCCGAGATGCGTTTCCCTCCATCTGTCCCCACCATCTGCTCCTATCAGGATTTTCCAAACCGTTTGGGACCAAAGAGGCAACGTGGTGGGGGGTGGGGATGGGGAAGCTGGGGCTCTAGGGGGGGAGGGGCCCCCTTCACCCACTTCACTGAGAGGCTTCCACGGAGGGGCCGGGGCTCCCGAGGCACACAGAACTGGGTTCGGATGCTGACACTGTCGAGTTCTTGCTGTATTACCTCGGGCAGGTGACTTCACTCCTCTGAGCCTCGGTCTCCATAGCTGTAAGTGGCAGTAGCACTGTTGATTCCTCAGGATCACTGAGGATCAAGCGAGGTGCTCGGCAGATACTCCGTCTCTTTCTGGCATCTCAGGAGCTGTTCTGTCTCTCTTTTGTGGTAGACCAAGGCAGCCACCCGAGTTCCGTACCCGCCACTCTCTCCGCAGACACTGGGCAATCCCCCTAAACTTGCTTGCTCTTCCGTGGACCCAGCCTTGCAGTCACCCCTCCACAACCACCCCCCCCCTCCACGTCTCCTTTCCCTCCTGGGTGGCTCAGTGTGAGGGGGAAGGGGACTGAGTCTCATTGGCAAGGACCCCCCAAACAGGATTCCGGGGTCACTGGCGCCTCACCCGTTCATGCTCACGTCACCCATTTGACCTCTGTGCTCAGAAAGGGGAAGAGACATGCCCCGGGTTGTCCAGAGTGAGGACCCAGGCCTCCTGACCAGCTGCCCCCCTTTCCCGGGCTATATCTCAGGGCACTGGGTCTTGGGCCAAGGGCCTGGTGTGCAGTGTGGGGAGCCCCAAGCCTTCGCCTTTGAGGCTCCCAGTGCTGATTAGGCCCCCTGGGGGGTGGAAGTGGCTGATGGGAAGCAGCCAGCAGAGCCTACCGGCGCCCAAACTCTGCCGCTGGATCCGCCCTACTCATTTCAGGGCAGGAAAAGGGACCTGGGGTCCCAGGGGAGGAGAAGACCTAGTCCTGCCTTCTAAAGCTCCCATCTATGGGGAAGACACAATGCAGACGGGGGGTCCCCAGGGCAGGGAACCAGCCACCCTCCTAGGGCAGAAGGCAGGATGGGAAGGGAAGTCCCCTCAGGACGAAGGGGAAGTAGGGAGGAAGCAGAGAGGGGGCTGAGCAGCCCAAGATGAGGGCAAACTGAGACCCCCCCCCCTCGCCAAGCATGGAGAGGAGGACTCAGACCAGGCAGGAGAGAGAGGAAGGGGTGATGGGGGGAGGGGCTGAGAGAGTGACTGTAGGGCAGACCCCTCTCCCTGACCCTGACCTGAGCACAACTGGCCCTCCAGGCCTGGTGGGGAGAGGGTAGGGAGCTTGTCACTGGATGGTGGATGGGCTTGAGGTGGGGGCTGAGCAGCAAGTCCCTCCCAGCCCCCTGGTCCTCACGCAGGAGGCAGCTGGGAACCACCCACGCTTGTCTGGCGTCTCTCACGCCTCTACTAGGGGTCCCCACATCAGAGCCAAGGCACACAGTGGAGCCCATGTTCCGGAGGGCCCAGCTGTCCCCACCCCATCCCAGCCTGCCTCCTTATCTCCAGTCGAGACTTCCCCACTTGCCCCCAAGCAGGAGGGACAAAGGCTTGAGTCTGAGGACCTCAGAGGCTTGGTCTGGGAACCTGGAAGGGGAGATTTAGTCTGAGCCCCGGGGAGCCAGAAAGGTCTGAGCTGCTGGCCCTGAAAAAAACACTCGACTAGAAGGGGCTGTCCAGGCTTCACCTTCAAGGTGGGTCCGGATGCCAGATCCACCCCTTGGTCATCTCTCACCCTGAAATGCCCCTGCTCCCACTTTACCCCCGGTCCTCAAAGTCTGCTTTTTGCTTTTCTTTTAGAGACAAGCTCTCACTCTGTCGCCCAGGCTGGAGCTCACTGGCAAGATCACAGCTCACTGCAGCGTCCAACTCTTGGGCGGCAGCCTCCCAGAGGACTGGGATTGCCACGCCCTCCCTCAAAGCCTGTTCTCGACATAATGGCCCCAGTGAACTGTTGACATAGAAGTCAGACCCTCTCATGCTGCTTAAAGCCCAAGAACTTCCCGTCTCACCTGGAGTAAAAATCTGAAGTCCTTGGCATGGTCCCCAAGTCTCCTGATGTGCCACCATCCCAACCTCCGCACCCCAATCCCAACTTTTTCAAAAACGTTTATCTAGTACAGGATAGAATTGACTTTTATATTATGTCCAGTGTTTATTGTCCACTCTTGTAACCCCACTTCCTAGGTAGAACAGTGCTGGCTGCAGAACTAATGTTTTATAAATACTTGTGGAATGAATGAATGAGGGCACATGGATTCAAGTCCAAGCCCTCCCCTCTTTAGCCATGAGACCTTGGAAAAATCATTTAACCCCTCCGAGCCTCAGTTTCCTCATCTGTAAAATAGGGCAATAAGGACCACCTCCTAGAGATAGAGAAAGGACAAAATCTAAGACCAGGATGTGGGGACTGTTGCTGAGGCTGCGGGGGAGGAGAATGCAACCCCGTACGGGCAGGAAGAGCTGTGAGTTCGGTCCCTGACTCTGGAGGGGAGCTGTCCCGTCTGCAGGGGCCCAGGCACCGCAGAACCTCCAGGCTGGAGATCTTCTCCTGCTCTCCTATGTCACCATCCTGCACAGGCAGAGCCTGGGGAGGGAGGGAGGGGGTTCCTTGATTGGAGGGGGGAGTGGGAGGAGCAGTTGACATCGATGTTGGGAGGTGGGATTAGCCCTGAGAGGGGCTGGGGGATGAGATGGGAGTGATGGGCAGGAGATGGGGGCGGGCTCTCCAAGGTGGAGGTGGGGCAGGGGGCGTGTCTGGCCCCCTACCACGAAGACCTCGCGGACTGGAGGGATGGACGCCCCCCCCTCCCCAAAGAGCCCCCAGCTCAGTTAGTTCCGGAGTTGAGGCGCGGGGGCAGGGAGGGCGCCTGTCGAACCGCCCAGGATCCTGATTCCGCCCTCGGAGCGACGTGCGGCTCAGAGCCCAGGTGGGGATGGGGGAGAGGGAGTGGAGCGGCCAGGGATTGTCCCCGGCTTAGGAAAGAGGTCTGTTGGCACTGACCCGCCCCTCCATTCAGGCTACCTGAGTCCAGATGCTGAGGAGATGCGGGCCTCGGTCCTCCCCCGCTGGGGCGCTCCCTGGAGAGGGGGGCCCGGGAAGTGAGGGCGTCCCCTTCCCTCCCCGGCGCGGGGGCGGGGGCGGAGCCTAGCGCACCGCTCCCCCCTCCCCAAGCTGGAGGGGACCCCCCCAGGGGAGGGCCTCCGGGTGAACGCTGCGGGGCGTCTCCCTCCCAGTCCCGCCCGCCCCTCCGGCCGCCCCTGCCGCCGCGCGCCGCAGCAGCGCCGCCTTCCCTGCGCAGTCGGTGTCTCCGCGTCGCTGGGTGAGTGGGGGCCGCTCCGGCAGGGGCTGGGGTATGCGGGCAGGGGGAGTCCGGAGCCAGGGGGCCACGTCCAGGGCTCCCCAGCCCCGCTGCTCCCGCGCCTTCCGGGAATCCTCCCCCGGGGGGGCGCAGGGGTCGGGGACTCCCCCGGGAACACGCGGTGCTCTCCAGGGTCCTGACCGCCGGGTGGCCGGCCCCGAGGAGGCGCGTTTCGGCCGCCCGGGAGCGCCCCCTCCAGGAGGGGCCCCGCGCCGGGCGCTCTGCGAGTGCTGGAGGGATTGAGGCGGCGGCTGAGGGCCAGAGCTGGGGAAGGTTTGGGGAGGGTCTGCGGGGCGGGTTTCTCAGGTTCTTCCCATTTGGGGGACTGGAGGTCTTTGCGGGGACGGCATTATCTTCTTCCAATTGGGAGGGGCAACTCCGAGGGTGGCAGGGAGGAGGGGGCACTGGAGGAGCTCTCCTGCTCAGCGCATCTCTCTGCCCCCACCCCGGTGACCCAGTTCTCGGACCTTGAGGAGGGAAGTAAGGGACACACTCCCTCACCCCAGCCCTATGCATTTCCTTAGTCCCTTCCCACACTCTTGTTCGGTGGGTTCTCAGCCTGGGGCAGCAGAGGCTGATGTAGAAAGGAGGGGCACCAACTTACCCAGAAACATGCATGTGACACACTGCTGAGGACACACACAGGTCCCCCAAGTGGCCACACAGGCACATTCCCTCACACTGTGACGGGTGCATACCTGGTCGCACGAACATATAATGCACATGCACAGACATGGATGGAAACATGGGAGACAAATGCAATGGAGGAACCAGGGACACGCGTCATGCACAAGCACACGCACCCTCACACACACGCCCACACACATGTGCACAAAGCTTCGTGTACATGCACACACAAGGAACCCCCTCGCCCCGTCTCACTTGCAGCCCCAAGCTGGGAGGGGTCACCTGCACACAGCCCTACATCCCTGCCCAGAAGTGCCTGGCTGTCTCCTCTCCATTGCCTTCCCCTCAGCCTCCACGCTCTAACCTCCTGCACTGAGGGGACCTTTCAAGACTAGATTAAAAGTAAGTGTTGGGGAGGGTTGGATGGGCTAGGTGTCCCTCTGGAAAAGGGGCCCCCAGCAGGTCTTGAAGGGCTGCAGCTCCCTCTCCTGGGACCTGGCAGCACCCCTGGGGGAAAAAACAGAAAAATGGCAAGGGTGCCTGAAGGTCCCACGTGCCACTGGCCATGTGAGAGGTGGCAACATGCGAGTTGGCGTGTGATGGCATGTATGAGACATGTGGGTTGTGGGCTGGTGTGTCTTGGTGCACAGGGTTTGGGAGTTGTGCGTGGTCCCGTGTGTCAGTACATGTGAGTGGTGGAGCAGAGGGAATGTTGTCATGTGTGGAGGCATGGTGACCCCATGGGTGGGCGTGGGCTGGTATGTGAGTGGCATGAGACCCAGTGTGTGGATGCGGTGAGCTGTGTAGCACAATAGATATCAGCATACGTTCATTTACATAGTGTTGCGCGTGAGTTTTGTGGCACTCGGGCATATGTAAGTCATTTTTATTTATCTAACACTTACATAGCACTTATCTACGCAGGCAAGGTTCTAAGTGCTTCACATGTATTAACTAATTTAATCCCTACAACAGTCCTAGCAGGTAAGTACTATTATCACCCCACTTTACAGATGAGACAGAGAGTTTAAGGAACATGTCCCAAGTCACTTAGCTGGTAAGAGGAAGAACTGGGATTCGAACCCAGGTGATCTGGCTCCGGAGCCCAGACCAACATCTACACTATGCTGCCTCTTGTTTGCACACACCTGTGGGGCAGAGAACAGGGCAGTGTCCGGGCTGCAGGTGCATTTTGTGGTAAGCAGGCACACGTGCGGCAATGAGGGGGCAGTGCGTAGGAAGGAGGAGACCCAGGTCTTTCTGCACCTCCAGGGCAATGTGGGAGTCGGCCCTGTCATGCCATGGCTGTGTGACCCGATGCACGTCATCTCTCTTCTCTGAGACTGCCTTCTCATCTGTGGAGTGGGGCTAATCCCATGCTTCCCCTTGGGAGGGCATGACAGTATGCACTGGGGAAGGCTCAGGGGCTGGCACCGAGAAGGGCCTCAGTAAATGTGAGCCCCCTTCCCTTCCTCCCTCTCCAGGTCTGTTTCCCAGGGAAGTCTAAGGTCTGGGGAGACAGTGTGGAGCATGTCACAAAGACAGGAGGCCTGGGTGCAGGCCGTGTGACTCTGGGCCAGTTCCTCTCTCTGCGTCAAATGAGAGGCTGGGATGGCTGGTGTCAGGGGCCCCTTCTGGAGTGGTTTCAAGTGACCAGGAAGGCCTAACCACTTCTCTCTGTCCCTCAACCCCCTTGGGGATCCAGGTGGGACTTGGCTCGGTGGCCATGGGCAAGCAGAACAGCAAGCTGCGGCCCGAGATGTTGCAGGACCTGCGGGAGAACACAGAGTTCTCAGAGCTGGAGCTGCAGGAGTGGTACAAGGGCTTCCTCAAGGACTGCCCCACAGGCATCCTCAACGTGGACGAGTTCAAGAAGATCTACGCCAACTTCTTCCCCTATGGTGACGCCTCCAAGTTCGCCGAGCATGTCTTCCGCACCTTTGACACCAACAGTGATGGCACCATCGACTTCCGGGAGTTCATTATTGCACTGAGCGTGACCTCGCGAGGCCGCCTGGAGCAGAAGCTCATGTGGGCCTTCAGCATGTACGACCTGGACGGCAACGGCTACATCAGCCGGGAGGAGATGCTGGAGATCGTGCAGGTGGGCTCCTGGGCCCCTGCGCATGCCCGGTGCGGGGCCCAGCAGCTGGTGCCCCCTCCCCTTTTGATCCTCCCAGCAGACCTTGTAGGCAAGTAGAGGCAGGGGCTATTCTTACAATCCCATTTAAAAATTTTATTAGGAAATATTTCCTATTTAAAGGAAAGTCAAGAAAACTCCCATATACCCTTTACCCAGATTGACCAATTAATATTTACCCAGATTGACCAATTATCGTTTTGTGTGTGTGTGTGTGTGTGTGTGTGTGAGCATGCACACGTGTATGTAATGTTTTCTTGTTGTTCTGAACATTGTCCCTTTACCCTTGGATACATCAGGATATATTTCCTACAAATAAGGACATTCTCTTACATAACCCATAATATGATTATCAAAGTCAGGACATTGAACATAGAAACAATGCTATTATCTAATCTACCGATCATATTCCAATTGTGCCAACTGTCTCCATTTCTTTATAGCATTTTTGACCCTCGTCTAGGATCACACATTGAATTTTGTTGTTATGTCTCTTTAGTCTCCTCTAATCTGGAATAGTTCCTCAGTCGTTCTTTGTCTTTCGTGACTTGACATTTCTGCAGAGTACAGGCTAGTTACGTTTCATTGATCCTCATGTACTCAGGAGAAAGTAGATGCTCAGAGAGGTAAAGGCACTTGCTCAAGGCCACACAGCCTGTGAGTGGGCCACCTGGCTCCAACATCTATATTCCACCAGGAAACGCAGCCACCTCCCAACTAATTGAGGGCCCACTAAGAGACCAATATTGAATGAGGCATTTATATCCATGAGCCCAGTGCATCCATACGACAACCCCATGAGGCTCAGAGAGGTGGAGTAACTTGTCCAAAGTCACACAGCACATAAATGGAGTCAAACTACGGCTGGCCACCACTCAGAGCTGCCTTTTGAGGGGGCTCTGGACTCCCAGCCAGGAGATCTGGCTTCCAGTTCTGCAGTTGGCCTTACCTCTGAGGTTGCTCATTTATAAAGTGGGGGCAGTGATACTGACCTCACGAAAGATTTAAAGAGCTGATATGAATGCCCTTTCTTAATACAAATTTAATTGTACTACATGTTAGCTTTATTTCAAAACCTCCCAGAGCACCCAGAGCTCAGCCCAGCATTGAAGATAGTGAGGGCTCGGGTTCCATTTTACCTGTGCTGTTCCTGAGCCTTTACAGGTTTCTTTACCTATAATGCAGGGGTGCTAAGCCCCTACCTCACAGTTATTGTAGGGCTAGAGTGAGATAGGGACTCCGGCAGAGGGCCTGGCATGTGATTGGTACTTAGGAAACGTTAGCGATTGTGCGTTATCATTTTCTGCTCCTCACAGCCGCTGCTCTAACCAGAATGGCCTTTTCAGCATCCCTGAAATGTGCCATGAATGATCCTGCCACACAGCTTTGCACGAGCTCTTGCCCCCTTTCCTTCTGCAGCTCCCAATCCTTTCCCTCCGGTCCCTCTGCTCTGCCGACCTCTCCCCCTTCCAGCCATTCAGCGTCTGCTGGACTCTTGACTTTGGCTTCTCCTCTCCCTAAGGGTCTGGGTCTGCTCTCTCCAGCTTGAGTAGAATGGGATGCCTTAGAATGTGATGCGTTTCCTATGCTTATGGCTGGGGAAAAAACCTTAATGTTTGTCACTGACTCCTGTGGGCCTGGCATTAACTCTGTAGTTGCTGGATGGTGGGGAGTTCTGGGGCTCCTGATGGAAAGGTCGGGGTAGCCAGGGTGGTGGAGGCTTACTCAGGGACTGGGCAGCAGATGGATAGCATCCAACCCAGAGAGATGTTCATGCCTCACCACTTAGTGCGGTTGCACTGGTATGTACTGGCAAACCTCGGTCCTGCTGGAGCCACCATGCCCAGGACATCAGTCAAGCCAGCCCCATTCCTGGGCATCCCCAGGATCCTTTCTGGCTGGCTTCTGCTGTCCAGGCCCTGGCTTCCTTTATGGCGGCCTGGTGGCCCTAGAGAGTGGTGCAGACAGAGCTCTGCAAACTCTGGTGCCTGATTAATGACAAGTCGGCTCCAGTGAAACCATGAGCAAGCAGCAATTCCAGACAATTAATCTGGAGGTGCAGGAGGATGGCTGTCACAAGGGAAGTGGTCACTTTCTAAGTCACTTAGTCCTCCTCAGGACCCAGCCGTGTGCGAGGTGGTAGACACAGTGGAAAGGAAAAGACTGTGCCTCTTGGGACTCCTGCTGTGGTGGGAGAGACAAATGTGCAGGCCACACTGGTCAGCTCAGTGACAGAGGGTAAAGGTGACATCTGGGAGCAGCGAGGGACAGGGAAGACCTGAGGATATGGTGGACAAATAACGACTATAACATGAGCTGCCATTTACTGACCACCCGCTCTAGCCAGCCACTGTTCCAACTCTCTACACACCTGACCCCATTTACTCCTCTAGGCAATCCCAGTGAGGGAGATACGATTACTCTTATTTAACAGATGAGGAAACTGAGGCTCACAGAGGTTAAATACTTGTCTGAGGCTCCACAGCAAGTGAGTAGTGGCACCAGGATGCCACTCCAGGCCCATCTGACTTCAAAGGCCTTGCTGGTCATCACCGCCCCACACTGCCCAAGCCTCCATCCAGCAGTTAAGAGGACACAGGTTCAGATCAGTCTCTGCCATCAATTCCCTTTCTGAGCCTTGGTTTCGTATCTGGAAAATGGGGATCTTGACACCTGCTTTTCAGGGCTGCTGTGAGTTCAGAAACAGTGCATGTAAAGTACCTGGGACACAGTGGATGCCTGATAAATGGTGGCTCCTATTATCATTCCAGGCAGAGACCGTAAATGCTGGGGAATCTGCAAAGCCCAGGGGTGTGTGTTTGTTGGCAGAGTCATGCTGCCGGGGAAGGCCTGACGGTGGAGAGGTCAGCATCATGCAGACTGTGAAGTGTCTTGAGTGCCAAGGGCAGAATGCTTTGGACTTGGTACAGAGGGCAGTGGGAGGTGCAAATAGCTGTTAAGCAGGGGAGTCCCTGACAGGTGCCAAGCACTTTATTAGGTTCTGGGGATTTGGGCACTAGCCAGACATCCATGGTCCTTACCTGTGTGATGGGGACTAGGGACAATCCTGCAAAGACTTAATTACTTCCAGAGAGGTGTCTTCGAAGGAAAAGTCCAGGAGGCTCTGAGCCTGCGTATGCCCCCTGACCCAGCCTGGGTCCGAGAAGGCCTCGCTAAGAAAACATCATGTAAACTGAGCCCCAAGGAGGAGTGGGAGGCAGCAGAAGGAGCGTGGGGCAGCATCCAGAAGGAGCTGGGTGCACGGCGGGCCTGCGGGGAGGCCTGTGTGCGAGGGGAGCGAGGGGGCGGCGCGCTGGGCTGTGGACGTGGCAGTGGAGAATCTGTGTTTGGAAAGAGCTTTCAGAGGCAGCGTGGGGGACAGACCCACGGGAGAGAGGCTAGAAGGGACCAGTGCGGAGGCTGAAGCTGGCTCTGAGGCAGGACAGGTTTATGGGATGGGAGAAGGGAGGCTTCTTGGAGGAGGTGTTGGTCAGGAAAAGCTGGAAGATTGAGGCGACCAGTCCGGTCCTTGAGCTCCGGGGTCCCGGGACCCGGGCATCCCACAGGCCAAGCCCTGCGTGCCCTGTACTTCAGCGCAGGAGCCCTCCTGCGCGTTGCCTCGCGAGCTCCGGCACGTGGCGGCTGCCGCCCTCGGCCCGGCAGAGCCCGGGCCGTCCCCGCCCGCGGCGGAGGCTCATTTGCGTGCGTTTGCATAATGTTCCCCGCCCCCTCGGGCCCTGCGCCCCCTGCCGGCCGCCGCGCGGGCCGCCCTGGGCCCGCGTTCCTGAGAGGCGGCGCGAACCGGCGCTCGCCCCCCACCCGCGCTCCAGGCACAAGTTCCCGAGCCCGACCTTCCAGACCTTTCGCTATCTGGGTCCATCGCCCCCACCCCCTGAACCCCAAGTTCCCGGCGCCCACTCGGAGCGTTGGCGCTACGGCGCCTTTGTTCCTTTCCCACCTGGCTCTCCACCGGAACTTGGCCAGGGCCCGCTCCAGTAGCCCCCTCTTCTGGGAAGCTCCTTCCCGACCCCCCGGCTCCCCACGCCTCCGTGACCCCAGTCCACCTCGCCCCGGCAGGGCGGCAAACGTCAGCGTGCCTGGGGGCGTCTTGAATCTTGGGGTCGGGGCCCAGCGGCCCCTCTCACTTCATGCCTTCCCCTCCCGCCCCCCAGGCCATTTACAAGATGGTTTCGTCCGTGATGAAGATGCCGGAGGACGAGTCGACCCCAGAAAAGAGGACCGAGAAAATCTTCCGCCAAATGGACACAAACAACGACGGTGAGAGGGCAGGGGCGGGACGGGGCGGGCGCCACTCCCTCTCTCCCTCCCTCCCCCCACTCCTCTGCCCCCCGCTCCGCTGCCACCTTCTCCGCGGTCACAGCTCCCTTCGCCCCGCAGGCAAGCTGTCCCTGGAGGAGTTCATCCGCGGGGCCAAAAGCGACCCGTCCATCGTGCGCCTGCTGCAGTGCGACCCCAGCAGCGCCTCCCAGTTCTGAGCGAGAGGATCCAGGTCCCCCCTCCTCCCTGCCTTCACCGGCCCCCTCCCGGCTCTCCGCATCCTCTCCCTTGCCTCCTATCCAGGCTGGGGCCCAGACTGGGGGACCCCCCCACCCCAGGTCTGCACTTTGGGGGGCCTTAGAGAAGGGAACCCTGCAGTCCCCCCAGGCCCAAGCAAGCAAGCAAGCTATTAGTACACCCCAATCCAAGAGGCAATGACAGAGAGACGCGGGCTGGCTTGTTCTGCCGGGCAGAGTCAGCCCACCCCTACCCGGAGGAACTCAATGAGGGCAGACCCCTCCCCCGACCCCCAGGCATGCCCCGCTCTTGCAGGTCTCAGTCCGGGTGGAGGGGTAGTCATGCCCAGGTGAGGAGCCTGTATTTTTATTTGGAGGGGAGAGAAGGATTCCAGGGGTGTTGGGGTTTGAGGAAGCTTCCTTGAGCCACCCTTCCCTGCGGGAGAACCTCCAGCCATCCTGCCCCAGCCTTTGCTGGTCTGGAGGCCATGATGCAAAGGAAAACCTCCCAGGATTCCACCTGCCCTTTAGCACTTGGATGAACACAGCCAGCCACACACAGACCCACCAACTCCTCTGTTTGGCCTCTCACACACACAGACCCACAGACAGACGGACAGATGCACCTAGAACCCCGCCCACAGTGTCCTGGGTAGGAAAGAAGCACGGCCCCCCTGGCTGAGCCCCTGTCCCTCCCCCATGCTCCCCCTCAGCCCCCGCATGCAGCCAAGTGGAGCAACTCTGTTCTTTTTAATAACTTCAGAATAAAGTCTCGTTTCAGTGCAGTGGGCTGGGTGGCCAGGGAGGGAGTTGAAAGCCCCATTGGGTCCCCAAGGGTCTACTGGGCCCCCTTGGGCCAGCTCCAGGAATCTTGGCCTGGTCGTGCTGCAGACTTGTTGCAGGGTCCAGTGGCCGTGGGTGACACATCAGCTCTCAGAGGGTCAGCAGCTCAGAGCTGGTGCAGCGCAGCAGGTCCCCGTCCTCCACGGGCTCCGGGCTCTCCTGCATCTGCAGGGACACAGGAGGCTGCCAGACCCACTGTGCCTGGGCCTGGGTCTCTTCCTCCGGGACAGCCAGGGAATGGGAGGAGGGGAGGGGAGGATCTCTGGGGTAAAATGGCATCATTACCCACCCCCATGCCAGAGCCAGGCCAGACCCTTGGAGTACCCCACCCAGCTCAAGCCCAGATGCCACCCCCCCCCCCACCCCCAGAACTCATCCTGGGCCCTGGGAGAGCCAGGTGTCAGCTGTGTGACTCAGCTGGGAGATCTGGCCTCTCTGCGCCTCCAAGCCTCTCCCTTTGCTCCTGGGGAGGAAACTTTTGCCCCACCCCAGTTCTCAAGGTGGGGGCCCTGAACAAAGGGGTGGGGCAGACAGGCCTGAGCTCCCCAGCAGGGCCTCCCAGGAAGTACAGGAAGTCAGGGCTGTGGAGGGGACATACCGAATGGTGGCTGCTTTTCCCCCACCAAGGCCTCAGTTCCAGCAGCTGGTGGGCGAGCTGGGCGCAGCGCACAGCAAACACGCTCTCCACCATGCAGAGCACTAGCGCGATGGCCCAGAGGCACAGGCTGGAGCTCTGTGGGTCACAGGGGGCAGAGATGGCTGTCTGGGCTTGGGGGTGGAGGGCAGACTCCGAGAACCCTTCCCAGCCCTGTTGAGCACCTGGGTTCCCTCCCACCCCAGGTCTAGGAACTCACGTAAATGCGCGTGGGGTCGAAGGGACAGTCAGGCGTGAGGGCCAGTAGCTCAGGGCTCCCAAAAGTGCAGGCGGCCAGCAGTGCCCGGCCCTGGGTGGCAAAGGTCACAGCGATCGAGGCCAAGAGGCCGAGGGCACAGGTCAGAGAGAGGAGAGCACAGGCCACGCTCGAGCTAAACACTGTCCAGCGCTGGGTAGGGGAGGCCACTGGTCAGTGGACATCAGGCTGGTCCCCATGGGCAGCTCTGGCCTACGGAGGGTCAGCCTCACCCCCTCCAAGCAGGCCAGGCCCTTGGGGGTGGCTGTTGCCCTGACCCTACCCCCACAGTCCCATCCCAGAAGGTGTCACATACCAGAGCGGTGCTGGGGAGGTAGCGTGACAAGATGATGGCTGCAATGCCAGAGGTGATGACCTGTGGGGAGGCTCAAGTCAGCTCTGACCCCCTGCTGCAGGGGAGTGGGCAGGGGATCAGGGGCGCCCTTGGATAAAGATTCCACCAATGCCAACCCTGGCCCTCCAACACCCCACCCCAACCCCTGCTTAGCCTTGGCCTCATTACCACCATCGACACGGAGCCACTGCCTCCTTGTGGTCCAGCCTTGGAGTGATGTTTCTAAAGCAGTCACTCCCTGCCTACAACCTTCCATGACTCCCCACTGCCTACAGCTGTGTATCCTGGGGCTGCAGGGGCATGCCAGGGGGTATGCTAAGCCACAGAATACATGTGACATATCACCCAGCAATGGGAAAGATTTTGGAAGAAACTAAGTAACCCAACCAGCAAGGAACTAAAACCAAAATTGTTATATTAAAACAAACCAGGACACTTTATGGAGTAGAATTCCAATCCCTGGGAGCATTTAAAATTTTTCAGCTTCTCAGTGACCAGGCCCCAGCCCTGTCAGCTTCACCACCCCATCCCGGGCCACTCTGCCCGCTCACTGCCCTGGATGTGGACACCCACATATGGCCTGCTCCGGATACTGCCACACACACCCTCTTGCCAGGGACACCCTTCCTGCTCCTCTGCCTGTGCAGATCCTCCAAGCCCTCCTCGGGTTCCTCCTCCGTCCCGAGGGCTGGGATTGCCCCACTGCTTAGCCCAGCAGCTGCCCTCTGGATCTTTGGCCTGCATCCAGCCTGTTTCCTCCTTTTATTCCCTCCCTGGACCGGGCATGGCTGGACCCATGGGAGGCAGGTGGTAAGATGAGGATCCTGGCTTCCAGGCCCCACATGTCTTTAATTTACTGTGCAGCCACAACTAAGTGCCTCAACCTCTCTGAGCTAAGCCCCTCTCTGCAGGATGAGCTCACGGAAAGAATGGTGGCTTTGGTGTCAGACACAAATAGGTTCAAACCCAGTTTGGCTTCTTTCTATCAGCGGGATGTTGGGTGAATCCTAGTCTTGGTTTCCTCTTACGTAAAAGGGGGCTAATAATGGCCTATGTTACTGGGAGCCATGTGGATTGACTGGGTAAACCAGGCCAAAGCTGCAAGGGTCTGACCCAGACCCTGTCCCTGGTGAACCTCCTAACCCTGAGCTCGCCGCCTTCTCTGCCTTCCTCATAGGCTGGTAAGAGGAACAAACAATGTCAGTAAGAGTAAGTCCAAGCACACCCGACACATCTGTCCCGCCCAGCCCCGTCCCATTGACACAGGCTCCCCTACTCGCTGAGGCCTATGATCCCTATCCCCCCAAGCCCTGAGGCCAGCAGGCTGTCTGAGCTCCATTTTGTAGGGGGTGAGGAACAGGATTAAAAAGAATAAGTCCCCCACCAGGAGGTGGCAGGGATGGAATCCAGACACTGATGTGCCTGGGGATGTACCCCTTAGGGCTGCAGCTGCCTCTGCTGACAGGCAGGAAAGAGCTTTATAAACTTGAGAACACCAGGCCCCTTCATTCTCGTGTTAATCACACAGGCACTGACATACACTCACAATCATGGCTACTATTTACTGAGCAGGTACTAAAGGCCATGCCCAATGCTAAGCTCCTGCTGTTCGGTTCTCCAGAACAGATCTTAGCCATTCCCACATCCATACTTTGCATTTCCCATTCTCTGCACTTGGAATGCCATCCTCGTTTCCTTTCCTGCCTGCTAGTCCCAGCAAGCCACACATCTAGTTTGTGCTCATGGCAGCCCATCTGGGAACTCCTACTCATCCATCAATACCCATCCCAGAGAAGCCCTCCTGGACTCTCCCAAGCTGACTTGATGCTCCTTCCTTCTGTCCAGTGGCACTTTGGATATTTATTGTAATAATAACCTCAGTTCACAGTGGTGAGCAATAACCACTGTATGTGGACGATGTCAATCAGTACTCACTAGGACCCTCAGAGGTAAGCACCGTTACCGTCACCATTGTACAGATGGGGAAGCTGAGGCAAAGCGGTTGAGGGACTTGGACGGTTGGTAAGTGGTAGACCAACGGTTAGTGCCCGGGCTCTCTGCTTACCCACCAAAGGCTCTGAGTAGGAACTTGTTGAAGACCTTTCAAGCCCCCTCCAGCCCCTTCCCGCCAGCCACCCTCCCAGCCCGGCCATACCACGATAGCGGAAGTGACAGAGAGGATGTTGACCGCACAGTACTGCAGAGCCACAGCGTCGTCGGGGGCAGCCACATAGCGCAGCACAGTGCCGTGGAGCAGGGCGGCTGTGATGAAGCTCACATGGCCCAGCACCACCAGCACCAGACCTGTCTTCATCAGCACCTTCCGGAAGTCACACACACTCAGGCCACCTGGGGGGGACAGCTGTGTCAGGGCTGTGGGTGGGGCTTGTACTGCTGGGCAAAGCAGGAAATCGAGGCCCTGGCAGGAGTGAACAGTGAGTCCTAAATCTATTTCTGGATGACTTGGAGCCAGTAACTTGTCTTCTCTGAGCCTCAGTTTCCTCATCTGTAAAAGGGGTTCACGATACCTTTGTGAGAGGTGAAAGTCCTTGGGAAAGCACACAGTTGGTACTTAATAAAGGGTATACTGCTTATTAGCACTCAAGGTCATGAGTGGCGGGTCTCTAGCTCTAGACCCCACTGTCCTTCCACTAAGCTCCCCACTCACTGATTCATTCATTCAAGTGTTCTTCACACAAACGTTCACGGAGGGCCTGCTCTGTGCCAGGCCCTGGGGCACCACAGTGAGTTTGACAGTCACTGTCCAGGTCCCCAAGGAGCCACAGTTCACTGGACAGGGATTGGGCCCTGCTTGGTGGATAGAGCCTGGCACACAGCAGCTGCTCAACACACCACTGCTGAACGGGACTGCCTAGAGCCAGGTGACTTGGGACAGGTAGCTCCAGCCTCTGAGTCTCCCTGTTCCCATCTGTAAAATGGGAAGAAGGATCCTTGTCTCGCAGTGGGGAGGGAGGGTCTATGAGGAGATGGATGAAAGCGGGGCACACCCTGAGGGTGCTGGGAAAAGCAAGCTCCCAGTGCAGGGGGCACTGGGTGGGGAGAGGGCAAGGGTAGGGGGCCGGGGGCAAAGAACACTGGGACTCATGCAGATTCTGAGTGGCCAAGTGGCTGCCCAGCCCCATTTGCACATCCCAGGAGCGGGGAGCCCTCCTCCCTGGGCAGCTCAGGCTGTTCCTGATCTGCTGTCTGGAATTTCCCCCACGGGTCCTGGCTCTGCCCTCAAGGACACACGCCACCCTGGCCCTGCTGGCCCCTCACTCTAGCCGGTTCTGAGACTGGAAAACTGGTCAGGCCCCAGAACAACACAGCCCCTTCCTCCTTTAGCTGCTCCTCCTGGGATCTAACTTTGAGTCCCTTTCTAGACCTCAGTGTCCCCATCTGTGGCAGAGAGCATTGATCATAGTTCACATATGGGAGCTCTGCAGGTAAAGAAAAAAAAGAAATTTCTAGACTGACTGTTCTCTGGGACCCTGTGCCAGGAGGCAATCCCCAGGGAGCAGGGAGGGAAGGGGGCCATTCAGTCACAGACTCGCTGTGTGCTCTTGCACCAGCCCCTCCCCTCTCTGGGTCCCAAGATTCCCCATCTATAAAACGGGGAGGGGTCAGTCCAGCAGGTCTCTGAGACCCCTGGGGCCTGCAGGACCCTCTGGAGCTGGACCAGGGCTAGGAAAAGCAGAGGGCAGGCGATGGCCTGGAACAGCCTCCCGAAGATGAACTGCTGGCCAAACAGGAAGGGGCATGGCAACTTCATCCCAGGGCCTGACCCACCTCGCCCCATCCACCCGCCTACCTGGCAGCCCGGACACCACCCAGCTCAGGGCTGGGCTCAGTAACAACAGCAAGACTTCAAGGACCAGATTTTGGTCAAACAGTTGGGACAGTGCCAGCTTGGGGCTATGCCTGGAGCCCTGGATGGAGTCTCAGGACAGTCCTGGCTTCTTTATTTCTAAGTTAACATTCTGGGAGCACTTAGCAGCGTGGCTGGCGCAGCGCTAAGCATTTCACTCTTAGGAGCTAACTCCATCCTCACCATAGGCCTAGGAGGTGGGTGCTACTGTCCCCATTTTACAGATAAGGAAACTGAGGCTCACAAATTCTCTCAGCTAGAGAGTGGGGACTTCCCAGGACTCTCTGATGACCCAGAGCGGCATCACTGTCCCCGGGAGGGGAGGGACGGGGCACTTCCCTGCGGGCCCCGTGGGAGGAGTGGAGAGGGTGGAAGTGGGAGCCCGTAGCAAGGCTGAGGAAGCTGAGGCCCGGGCCCTGGTCCCTGTCCCTCTGCGCTCCCTTCTGGGTGAAGTGGGGGCTGCTGTCGCCAGCATCTCTGTGCCGCCCGGAGCCGCAGGGCAGGCGCATCCCTCCGCAAGAAAAGAAAGTGGGGACGAGGGGCGGAGGGCCACGTGAAGTACGTGCCGCATCACTCCTCCCTCCAGCTCCCTGTGGAGAAACTGAGGCCCAGAGAGGAAAGTGACCTTGCCCAGGGCGCGGAGGAGGCCAGAGGCCTGGACCCCGGGGGTTCGGACTCCCATTGCAGTGCTCGCCCCTGCGCCAGGCTGGGGGCGGCTGTGCCTCCCGCGCAGTCTCCCCGCCGCTCACCGAGGCGCAGACACATGTCGGCTCCTGCGCGGGTCGCCGCGGCCGCCTTCAGTGGGGCTCCGGAGGCTGCGGGCCGCCCGGGCGCCCGGCTCCCATCCTCGTCGCCCGCCGCCCGCGCGCCCCGCGCCGCCGCCCGGAGCGCCAGGCTCGGTGGCGCCGGCCCGGCCTCCCTTCCCGTCACCCCCCGGGCGGCCGCGCCCCGCTCGGCCCGGGCGGCTCGTTGGCATCGCGGCTGGTCCGACCGGCCGAGCAGCCCCCGCCGCGCGCTGAGTCAGCGCCAGCCCCGCCCGCCGCGCCCCGCTCGGCCCATTGCACGGATGCAACTGAGCCCGGGCCCCGGACGGAGAGGGCTGCGCGCGGGTCACCTGCCGCTCTCGTGACCTGGGGCACCTGGGCGGGAAAGCCCCCAGGGTGAAGTCTGGGCGGGGGGAGGGGAGCAGTGGTGGTGAATAAGCAGGGTCTGCCCCTGAGCCCCCGTGCGACCCCGGCAAGTCACCTTGCCTCCCTGGGCTTGCTTACACTGAGCAAAGAGCACGCCCCGGCCTGTGGGTCTTGTCTTCCATGCTGAGCAAGGTGCTTGACCTCTCCATTTTGGAGGGATCTCACTGCCCTCTTTGGAAAATCAGGGAAAATAATTACTGTCCCCTGAGGTTACGGGGAGACAAAATGAGATACAAAAATGAGATAAGAAAACACTTAGGAAGCTCTCCAGAGTGTCCTACGGACAAAGTGTAGACCAAGCAGGAGCACATAGTAGGAGCTTTATTCCTGGCTATGGTGACTGGGCCCCTTTCATGGGCCGGGATGAGAGAGAGCGCGCGCGCCCCCGCAATGCCTTGTGTCAGTCCCGCATCCCTGCCGGGGTGATGTGCCGTGATACCGTGATGCCACGATACATGATGCCATGCCTGGCCCTTTAGTTCAGAGGGTTGACCGCTCACCAAGAGTACCCAGCCAGAAGTGGTGATGTAAACAGGAGCCTGGATGTCCCCTCAGCTCTCCGTGCCCGAGTTCTACAGAGGGACCACATTGTGGTTGCCTCTCTGGGCCCTCTAGGTCCTTGGAGCAGGGCCCTGGGAGGCATTTACAGTGGTATCTGGGCAACATCTGTTCGCAGCCTGCACCCCTCGCCCGGATGGGCAGTGGTCTGGAGGGCAGGGGCTGGCTTGATGCCCCTGGGTGGGTAGTTGGAGCCTGCCACATGGGCTGTCCCCCAAATGTGTGTCTTTCTGCACACCTGTGCTGACACCTACCGTGTGTGTGTTGAGCCTCTGCAGTTTGGAGAGCACATTACCAAGGGAGGCAGCAGAGCCGGTTCTCCTAGGAAGCCCCCTGGGCCGGTCTGGTAACCCCTCAGCAGCTGTGCTTCCCTGTCATCTGCTGTCTGCAGGGGGACAATGTGCAAGGAGTGCTGGGTGGAGAGACAGACTTGTCAGGTAGAAGGGAAGGTGAGTGCAGCTCACTAAGACATCAGGCTGGCATTCGAAAGTTGATGTCCATGGGGACAGCCTGTTGGTAAGGCAATTGGGCAGTACTTATCCACATTGTAAATGGTCAGACACTTGTAATTATGGCCCAGCAATTCCATTTTTGGGTCTTTATCCTGCACTGAAGAGTGCAGAGATACGCATGTGTTTAATGATGTTCACGGACAAGCTGTCCTAATAGCAAGCAATGGTGATAACCAAGAGTGATGTGGCCCGGAGCAGAGGGGAAGCACTTTGCTTTTTGTGTTACGCATGGGTGTATGGTTGGAGTCTCATAATGAACAATTTATCCATGTCTTGCTTTTATTAAAAAGAAAGGAAGAGCCTCCTCCCCACCACGGCCCTGCCCCCACTCCACCAACAGCTTTGTGATGCCAAAGCCCAGCAGCCACCCTGGAGAGCGCATGTGGTCACTGCAAAGCCACTATCAAATCTCGCTTGTGTGTGTGCATGTGGCTTCTCTGTCAGTCAATGTCAGGCGGTGCCCATGACACTGAGCCCCGCTGGAGGCTTCTGGAAGTAGGCTGGTCACCAGATCTTTCAAATGGCTTTGCTTTCTGGATGCATAGATGATGGTTCTCTTTTTTTTATCCTTGGAACAACTCTGAGAGTTAAAGACAATCTCCATTCTACGCATGGGAAAATCGAGGCCCAGAAAGGTAGAGGATTTTTCAAAGATCCCACAGCGTATATGGATGGTAGAGCTGAGACTTGGCTCCAGGCCTTGAAGGGCGCCCCTGACTTCTGAGTGTGTGTGCGGGGTGGGGGTGGTGGGGGGCGGAGAGCCGCAGCCCCAGCCCTGCACCTGTTCTTTGGGGCCCCGAGGTGGAAGAACCTGCTTCTCTCTAGACCATAATTTCCCAGCCATGGGCCAACCTCAGCGACCTGAAGTTATTGCCACTTCTTTTCCTTATTGCCATGGGGCCAAAGTCCACCAGTTCCAGGCACCCTGGTCCCTTGCCTCTGCCCCACCTCTCCATACATGGCCTAAGGTTCTGATAAGAACTTGTCCTCTACCAAGTCACTATGCCATCCTGGCAGCTTACTGCCGTTCCCTGGGCGTCAGCTTTCCTATCTGTCAAAAGAGGATAATGATTTTCCTTCCAGGCTTTCCAGACTTCTGAGGCGTAAGTGACTTGAGAGATATGGAAGTGGGTTGAAACCCAGCCAGAGAAATGCAAGTAGTAATTCCCTTCCTGGAACATTTAACGACTAGGTGTGGCCCAGTGCACTCAGCCGGAGGCTGGGTCTGCCCAGGGCGTGGCCTCCCCCCTGGCTGCTCAGCCGGGGCAGGGTTCAGGCTTCCAGTCCCTGTACAGCCCCTCCTCACTTTAAGGAAGCTTCGCCTCCTCCACCCCCATTTTAAGAACCATTCCTCCATGCAAGAAAAGCGATCAGACACAACCGTGCCAGATTCTATTTTATGTATGTATATACATATATATAAAACTAAAGACCAACTGCCCATGCTGTCGGAGAGAGGAGGAGGCAGTTAAAGGGAATTTTGCAGCTGGGTGCGGTTGCTCATGCCTGTAAGCCCAGCACTTTGGGAGGCCGAGGCAGGAGGATCACTTGAGGTCAGGAATTTGAGACCAGCCTGAGCAAGAGCAAGACCCTGTCTCTACAAAAAATAGGAAAATTAGCTGGGTGTGGCCTCAGCTACTAGGGAGGCTGAGGCGGGGGGAATCCTTTGAGCCCAGGAGTTTGACGTTGCAGTGAGCTATGATGACGCCACTGCACTCTAGCCTGGGCAACAGAGTGAGACCTTGTCTCAAAAAATAATAATAATAATTTTAAAAAAGGCTAAAGTTTTTTTTTTAAAGCAAATATGACATGTTTACAATTACAAATTCTGGATATGTGAATGGGGTGTTTGTTACTTTACTCTTTGTATTTTTTTCTGTCTTTTATATTTTGGGGAAACAGTTCATTGTAGAAAATTTTGGGGAAAAACCAGGAAAGTATAAAGAAGAAATTAAAACTACTCATAATGCTCCCCACTCCCATGGATAACCACGGTTCACATTTTGAAGTTTTGATGTGGTTTTCTTTTTTCTATGTGTACATATCATTTTCTCCTCCTCTGAGACTTCTGCCAGCTGGCTCTTGTCCTCCACCCCCCTCACCACCTCCATCTTCGCCCGCCTGTCCGTGCTCTTCATCCTTCCCGGACTTGGGTTTCTGTCCTGTTGTCCTGCTCATCCGTGTGGATGACCTCTCCAGCCCCTTCCTTGACTGCCCCAGTGGCCTTCCTCATGACCCCGTTGCTCCCCCCAGGGCCACGCCTTGCACAAAAGCCTGTGGGCAGCGTGTCATGTGCTGAGCCCCATGGTCCCATCCTCTGACTTCCCCGAGGCTGTGGCCCTTTCTGGTTTCTTCCATTCGGTTGCCCCCTGCTGGCCTCTTCTCCACCAGGCCCAAAGCACCGGGCTGGGCATCTGAGGGCCCCGGTGGGATGAGACCCGTGGGGGAACTTAGATGTGGAGGAGGATGGTGGCTGTGGAGACGGAAGGAAGGGGGAGATTTGGGATTAGCACCTGCAAAGCCTGTTCTATATCCCCCACCTCCTGACTCCTCTGCCTGCTCCTCCAGCTCCACAAGGACCCCACTACTCCATCCTCATGCTCGCCCTTTCACCTGATTCCTTCCGTCACCTACAGACATACCCAAGTCTCTTTATCCTAAAAAGCACAGCTCCCCCGGCCCTCTTTCCATTTCTAGTTCCTGCTTTTCACCCTCGTTGCCTTCCCCTCCGTGCTTCTGGAATGAGCTCTCCTCACCTGCTGTCTCCACTTTGGCAGTGTCCACTTCCTCCTCGATCCACAGCAGCTGGAAGAGCCCCACTGTGGTCACCTGTAACCTCTAACTTGGCTGGATCCAGGGGAAGCCTTTCAGCCCCTAATCTGTTATCATTGCCACCCCCCTGCATTTGTATATCATGTCTCTCTCCCAGGCTTCCTCCTGCCTCTCTCCTTGTTCCTTCTGTCTTCTTTGCGGACTTTTTGTCACCAGCTCAACCTTTGAATGCTGGCATTCCTTTGTGTCCTTTCTGGTCCCTTTACTGTTCCCATTGGTTGGTCCATACACTCTGGCTCCTATAGGATGAGTCTCAAATCACTTTTCCCAGACTAGGAAGCTCCCTTGAGCATCACACCCAAATATCCTGTTATTCCACCTGGGTGTCCCAGAGTCACCTTGAACTCCGCAGGTGCCAACTGATTCCTTCATCTTTTCCCCTAAAGTGTATTTTCTATCTCAATTGATAGCATCATGATATACCCAAGCCAAAAACCTGGGACTCATCCTTTACTCTTCTCTTTCTTTCTTTTTTTTCTTTTTTTCTTTTTCTTTTATTTATTTATTTTTTTTTTTGAGACACAGTGTCACTCTGTTGCCCTGGCTAGAGTGCCATGGCGTCAGCCTAGCTCACAGCAACCTCAAACTCCTAGGCTCAAGAAATCCTCCTGCCTCAGCCTCCCGAGTAGCTGGGACTACAGGCATGCGCCATCATGCCCGGCTAATTTTTCTATATATATTTTTTAGCTGTCCTTATAATTTCTTTCTATTTTAGTAGAGACGGGGTCTCGATCTTGCTCAGGCTGGTCTCGAACTCCTGAGCGCAAATGATTATCCCGCCTCAGCCTCCTAGAGTGCTAGGATTACAGGCGTGAGCCACCTCGCCCAGGCTTCTCTTTCTTTCTACATGAAGTTAATCACCAAGTCCTGCTGATTTGCTTCATACATATTTCTGTAATGACTTCCTCTTTGTCTTGCTACTATTGCCCTTGTTCATGTACCATCTCTTGCCCCCCCCCCACCATGTTCCACAGGAACTGAGCAATCTTCCTAAAGTGTAAATCAGATCATGACAGTCTTCTGCTTCAAACCAGTAACATAAAATAAATTAAAGAAGATGTAAGTAAAAAGAAAGACATCCTGAGTTTATGGATTGGAAGACCTAATACTGTTAGGATGGCAATTCTCCCCAAACTGATCTACAGATTCCATCTAGTCCCTATCAAAATCCAAGCTGCCTTTCTTGCAGAAATTGATAAGCTGATCCTAAAATTTATATGGAAATGCAAAAGATCTAGAAAGTGCCAAAACAATCTTGACAAAGAAAAACAAAGTTGGAGGACTCACACTTTCCAGTTTCAATGTATTACAAAGTTGAAGTAATCAAGGCAATGTGGTACTGGCATAAGGATAGACACATAAATAGATATGAGTAGAATTGAGAGTCCAGAAATAAACAAGAAATAAAAATACACATATGGTCAATTGATTTTTGACAAGGGTGCCAAGATAATTCAAGGGAGAAAGAATAGTCTTTCAACAAATGGAGCTGGTGCCGGGTGTGGGGGCTCACACCTGTATCTCAGCACTATGTGAGGCTGAGGTGGGAGGATTGCTTGAGGCCAGGAGTTTGAGATCAGTCTGGGCAACATAGCGAGACCCTGTCTCTACAAAAAATAAAAAAATTTAACCAGGCATGGTGGCACATGCCTTATGTCCCAGCTACTCTGGAGGCTGAGACAGGAAGGTCCCTTGAGCCCAGGAATTCAAATTCAAGGTTGCAGTGAGCTGTGATAGTGCCACTGCACTCCAGCTCTCCAGTCTGGGTGACAGAGTGAGACCCTGTTTCTTAAAAAAACAATAACAACAAACCAAATGGAGCTGGGGCAATTGGGTATCCACATACTAAGGAATGAAGTTGGACCCCTACCTCACACCATGTACAAAAATTAATTCAAACTGGATCAAAGACCTACATGTAAGAGCTAAAACTATAAAACTCTTAGGAGAAAACATAGGCATAAGTCTTTGTGACCTTGAATTAGACAATGATTTCTTAGTTGTGGCACCAAAAGCACAAGCAACCAAAGAAAAAAATAGCTAATTGTGATTTCATCAAAATCAAAAAGTTTTGTGCTTCCAAGGGCATTAACAAGAAAGAGAAAAGACAACCCACTGAATGGGAGAAAATATTTGCAAATCATACATCTGACAAGGGCCTAGTATCCAGAATACATGAAGAAGTCTTACAACTCAACAACAAAGGGACAAATAACCCAACAGAAAATAGGCAAAGAATGTGAATAGACATTTCTCCAAAGAAGATACACAGATGGCTAATGAGCACACAGAAAGATGCTCAACATCATCAGTCAATAGGAGAAGGCAAATAAAAACTACAGTAAGATACAACTTCGTATCCACTAGAATGGCCGTAACCAGAAAGAGAGACAATAACAAGCCTTGGTGAAGCTGTGGAGAAACCGGAACCCTTATGTACTATTGATGGGAAGATAAAATGGCAAAGCCAGTTAGGAAAACAGTTTGGTAGTTCCTCAAAAAGTTAAACATAGAGTTACCGTGCGACCCAGCAATTCCATTCCTAAGTATGTACCTAAGAGAATTGAAGACATGTTCACACCAAAACTTGTATGTGAATGTTCAGCGCAGCATTACTCATAATTGTATCACCACATCTAGAACAGGAACCCACACTCTGCCTTCTTCACTGTCACCATGAGTGAAGTCCTCTTGTTCCTTTCTAAGACTAAACTCTCTCCTTATCAAGGGCTTTGTTTCTGCAATTACATCCTTTTTCTCCTGCACCACCAAGTGTCCTCTCTCCAGTAGATCATTCCCATCAACAAACATGCTATATATTTCCTTCTTAAAACAACACAAAACAAAACAACAAAACCTCCCTCGACTCTGCCTTCCCTCCAGCTATTACTCATTTTTCCCCTTCTCTACTACTTCGTCAGATCTCATCACTCTTCTACCCACTCTCTTTGGGCTTCCAACCTCACGACTCCACTGAAACTGCTCTTGTCAAGAACGCCAACATCTGTCATGTTGCCAAATCCAGTGTCACACTATTGTGTTGTCATCTTAACCTCTCAGCAATAGTCAGTCAAGATGACTGCTCCCTCCTGCTGCAGACATGCCTCTCTGATTCTATGACCCCACATCCTTCACGTTTTCCTCTGACCTCTGTATCTCTTCATTCTTGGCCTCTTTAGCTTGATTTCTCCCTCCTGGACTTGGACCTCTAAGTCTGGTCCTCAACAACCCATTTAAGGTCAAACCCCTGACCTTGTCATCAGCAATAACTATGCTACTTCTAAGGTCTTACCTTTCAGCACCCTACTCCCCAACACCCATCTCCTGTCTTTCCAGCTCACTGACAGTGATATCTTCTCAACAATTCTTCAGCTTCTTGAGATCTCCACTCTCTTGACTCTTCATGAGGACATGCCTGGGAATTTGGCCAAAGCCCTCTTCTTTTCTCTGTCTGCACCCTCTTCCTCAGTGACCTTATCTAGTCCCTTGGCTGTTATGGTATCAATGTGTCAAAGACTCCTATAAACAGTCATCCTTCAGCATCTGTGGGGGACCCTCCTCCAATACCAAAATTCCTAGATGCTCAAGTCTCTTATAAAAATGCCGTAATATTTGCATATAACCTATGCACATCCTTCTGGATACTTTCAATCATCTCTAGATTACTTATAATACCTAATATAATGTAAATGCTATGTAAATAGTTGCTATATTTTTAAATTTGCATCTTTATTGTTGTAGTGTTATTTGTTTTCCAAACATTTTTGATCTGAAATTGGTTGAATCCATGGATCCAGAGGACAAACTATATATATATCTCCAGCTCTGACTTCTCACTAAGTTCCCAACTTGTGTCCCCAACTGCCTACTTGACATCTCCACTTGAATGCATAACGG
This sequence comes from Eulemur rufifrons, assembly GCF_041146395.1. Lineage (NCBI taxonomy): Eukaryota > Metazoa > Chordata > Mammalia > Primates > Lemuridae > Eulemur > Eulemur rufifrons. The sequence continues at coordinate 22,478,317 of NC_090990.1, forward strand.
CCATCTGAGCTTAATTTGCCCAGGAAGAGTTCTTAGCTCCACTCCCCTCAACTCACTCTTTCCTCAGGCTTCCTTCTCTCAGTAAACAGTGCTTCCGGGCCATTCCTGATTCCTCCCTTATTCTCCTTCTCTATATTCTATCCATCTGCAAGTCCTGCTGCTCTGTTTCCAGAATTTATCTTAAATCTGTGGTCCCCAACCCCTGGGCCGTGCACTGGTACCAGTCTGTGGCCCGTTAGGGACCTGGCTGCAAAGGTCTGCTACACTGCCTATCACCTCCTTTTCCGTGGAAAAATTGTCTTCCATGAAACTTGGGGGTGGGGAGCCCACAGGAGGAGGTGAGCAGCGGGCGAGGGAAGCTTCATCTGTATTTACAGCCACTCCCCATCTCTCGCATCACCGCCTGACCTCCAAGCGGTTTCCATCTTAGGTTCTCTGCTCTTGTGGTTCCCTCTGCCTCCGAGACCTTGCCTCCAATCTTTACAAGCTTTGCTCTATCACACAGACTAAATCAGTGCTGTCCAACAGAACGTCCTGTAATGAAGAAAACGTTCTGTGTCTCCACTCTCCAATATGGGAGCCACTAGCCACATATGGTTATTGAGCACTTGAAATGTGGCTCGTGTGACTCAGAAGCTAAATTATTCAATTTAATTAATTAGAATTTAAATTTAAATAGGCATGGGGGAAAGTGGCTACCGTATTGAACAAATAAAGGGAGATTGCTCCCAAGACACTCTCTCTTAAATTATCCTGTTTTATTTTCTTCAAGGCAAGTTTCTTTAGATGAGATAATCTTGTTCATTTATTTATTCATTTTTTGCTTCTGTCTACAAGAATTTTGGTTCTATGAGAGCAGAGACCTTAAGGAACTTGTAGGTAGCTCACTGCTTGATATTCAGGGCTTAGTGTCAGGGACATGGGAAGCTCTTGGCAAATACTAACTGATGAATAAAGCACCACGCCTGGCCAGATTTAGCATAATTCTTAAGGGCCCTAGGATTTTTGGAATGGTAAATGAGCATTGACTTCAACTTCAATTCAGCAGCTGCTCTGGCCTCTAACAAGAGAGTCAGACTGTCCTTTGAAGCTGTGAAGCCAGGCATTGACTTCTCCTCTCTAGCTATTAAAGTCCCAGACGGTATCTTCTTCCAATAGAAGGCTGTTTCATCTATATTGAAAATCTGTTGTTTAGTGTGGCCACCTCCATCAACGAGCTTAGCTAGATCTTCTGGATAGCTTGCTGCAGCTTCTACATCAGCACTTGCTGCTTCACCTTGCACTCTTACATTATGGAGACGGCTTCTTTCCTTAAACATCGTGAACCAACCTCTGCTAGCTTTGCACTTCCATCTACAGCTTCCTCTCCTCTCTCCCCTTCATAGAATTGAACAGAGTTAGGGCCTTGCTCTGGGTTAGGCTTTGGCTTAAGGGAGTGTTGTGGCTGGTCTGATCTTCTATCCAGACCCCTGACACTTTCTCCATATCAGCCTCCAAAGGCTGTTTCACTTTCTGTCATTCGTGTGTTCACTGGAGTAGCACATTTAATTTCCTTCAAGAACTTTTCTTTGCATTTACAACGTGGTTTACTGTTTGGCCAAGAGGCCTAGCTTTTGGTCTATCTCAGCTTTTGGCACGTCTTCGTCACCTAGCTTAATTATTTCTAGCTTTTGATTTAAAGTGAGAGACCTGCAACTCTTCCTTTCACCTGAACACTTAGAGCTCACCATAGGGTTATTAACTGGCCTAATTTTAACATTGTGCTGTTAAACATTGTGTGTTCCCTCAGGGAACAGGGAGGCTGGAGGAGAGGGAGAGCACCAGGGATGGACGGTCAGTGGAGCAGTCAGAATATACACATTTATGGATTAAGTCTGTCATCTTATGTGGGTGTGGTTTGTGGCACCCCAAAACAATTACAGTCACACGCCTCATAATGACAGCTCGACCAACAACGGATTGCATGTACAACAGTGGTTCCATACGATTATGTTGTATATTTTCTATACCTTTTTATGTTTAGATACACAAATACTTACCCTTGTGCTACAGTTGCCTACAGTATTCAGTATAGTAACATGCTGTACAGGTTTGTAGCCTAGGAGCCATAGGCTGTCCCATATGGCGTAGGTGTGCAACAGGCTGTCCCACTTAGGTTTGTGCAAGTACATGCTATGATGTTTGCACAATGATGAAATTGCCTAATGACACATTTCTCAGAATGTATCTGTTGTGAGTTGCTCAAGGTCAGACACAACCAGGTCTAGGCACGTTTGTTTCTTTCCACAAGATCAGACCTTTATTGATGTATATTCAGCCATAGAAAGCCACGAGCTACGTGGCATTCCCAAGGAGGTAATCCTCCATGGTACTATCTGGTCACCTGGTCGTCTGAGCAGTGGGCACACAGGTTCAAGCCGATCCGTAAGTTGTCACTATTGTGAACCGTACATAGTAGTATACTGAATATATAACTGTTATAGACTCAAATTTTCCTACCAAGCAGAGTAACATTTAACTTTAAAAGAAAAGGGGAGGCCGGGCGCGGTGGCTCACGCCTGTAATCCTAGCACTCTGGGAGGCCGAGGTGGGCGGATCGTTTGAGCTCAGGAGTTCGAGACCAGCCTGAGCAAGAGCAAGACCCCATCTCTACTAAAAATAGAAAGAAATTATATGGACAGCTAAAAATATATATAGAAAAAATTAGCCGGGCATGGTGGCGCATGCCTGTAGTCCCAGCTACTCGGGAGGCTGAGACAGAAGGATCGCTTGAGCTCAGGAGTTTGAGGTTGCTGTGAGCTAGGCTGATGCCACGGCACTCACTCTAGTCTGGGCAACAGAGTAAGACTCTGTCTCAAAAAAAAAAAAAAAAAAAAAAAAAGAAAAGGGGATAGGAAAAGGGATTAACAAACCAGTCCAAGGAGAGTGTCATGGACGGGGAGAGTGTCCTGGGCTGATCAAGACAGTTGTCAATGTCTTGCAAGGAAGAGTCCTTGATTTGAGCAGAGTCTTTGGCAGCAGATGCTGGGTGCTGATCACGACTGACAGCAAGATGGTGCCTATTGAGATAGCGGTGTCATACTGGCGGAATCTTGCTCTTTTTAAAGTCCCTGAGTCCTCTGGTGAGGGCGAATAGACAAGAATACCCTTGTCTGGTTGGGTGTAGTCTCTACTCATTAGAAGGACATCTGGTCCCTGTTAGCATGATGCTTTTTGAAATAAAAGATGGAGTCTTTTCCTAAGTTAGAGTTACTTATGTCAAGGGTGCCGTACACGGTATCCCCATTGTTAAGTGACACTGACTATACAATAGTGACATCAAAGATCACTGATCATAGATCACCACAACAGATGAAACATAATGAAAAAAGTTTGAAATATTGTGAGAATGAACAGAATGTGACACAGAGACACAAAGGGAGCACATGCTATTGGAAAAATGGCACCAACAGACTTGCTTGATGTAGGGTTGCCGCAAACCGTCAATTTGTAAAGATGCAGTATCTGTGAATAAATAAATAAACAAAGCAAAGCACAATGCAACCAGGGGTCACTGTACCCTTTTCCAGTCACATATCTGTGTGAGACTGAATTTTCTTCATATACTTCAACCAAAACACCATTTCTCAACAGACTGAATAAAGAAGCAGATATGGGAACACAGTGTCTTTCAGGAAGCCAGGATTAAAGAGATTTGCAAAAATGTAAAACAATGCCATTCTTCTCAGTCATGATTTGGAAATACAGTTATTTTTCATTTAAAAATGTGTTCTTTATGTTAACATTAATGGGTTTATTATTTTTGTTTTTAAATAAATATTTTTTTAATTCTTAATTTTAATTTACAATATGGCAATATAAACCACACAAACAAAAGCTCTTTCAGGTCTTCAAAAGTTTTTAAGACTGTAAAGGGTTCCTGAGATCAAAAAGTTTGGGAAACACTGCTATAGACAAATACTAAAGTTAATCAGCCCCAAATACCTTGGTGCATTGGTGGAGGGAAAACAAGGTAATATTTATAAACAAGCAATCTCATTTGGAAAACCACAGAAAGGGAACATGGTGTGCAGTCTCTTAAGAACAGCAAGGACTCCATGCCTGGCCCGTCCGCCATGTTGGAGGTCTCCCCTATCCACACCTGAGAAGGATTTGAGGATTTCCTGTTGGTACCGTCTGGGGCTGGGACCATCTTAGGCTTCCATTTGCCAGGATTGGGGTTTCTCTGGCAAAACCACTCCCTTGAAAGATGTGTGTAAGTGTTCTGATTTATTCGCCTTGGATGACACCACAGGCAAACAACAAAGTCAGAGAATTGTGAATTATAGTTCCTGAATTTAGGCTTTGATCTTGATTAGCTAGGGAAAGGGAGGGCATCTGTCTTAGCAACAGGAGCCTTCCAGTGCTCAGGTCTAAGGCCTCCCTCTGCACGTCTGGCTTGGAGCAACGTGAACACCAGGCACGGGGGCAGCAGCACGGCCCGCCTGCATCGACCTCACGGCTGCGTCCCTAGTGGAAGGCTCTTCACGTAAGGATGATCGTCCTCTACGTGGGGAAAGGTCAGAAGGGCTTGGCAGGGGCTGTGTTGCTCCCACTCATTTTGGCTTTGACGTACAGAGATGAGCTTTTGCAATCCTACAGAGCACGTCACCACCGGACCTTGAATCAGCTTGGATTGTTGGCTACAAGCCGTGTCTGCAAGCACAGCTGTGGGAGCACAGGCTCGGGGGCCCCGCGGCTTGGATCCCAGTCGTAGCTCTCCCGTGGTCTAGCTTCGTGACCTTGGGCAATAATTCTGCGCCTCGGTTCCTCGAATGTAAAATGAGGAATTCTTTATGTTATTGTGAAGACTAAACGAATTAATATGTGTAAATCACTTAATATAGTGCCTGGCACAGAATGAGGGTCTCATAAATGTTAGCTTTTATTAGTTTTGTTAATCTCTCTGCAACATTTGTCTCTTTCTGGACTCCGAACTGAAGATTTGGGAAAATAGCCTGGCACACTGTCGCCTCCTGATGTATTTCTCCCAAGTCCCCTAAAGCTAGGTAAGGTACATGATCTGAGCTTCAGGACACCCTGGCTGGGCAGTTGCATCTCGGGGAGGGGACAGCAACCTCCCAGCCCAGGATCGGGGAATCCCCACCATTCTGCAACTCAGCCAGTTCCAAGCGTGACAGGCCATCACTAGCAATATGCCACTTCCTGTATCAGTTGGAACTTCTTCAGCCACAGGTGACAGAATCCTAACTGAAATGGGCTTTGGGTAGGGGGAGGAAATTTGTTGGATTATGTCACTGAAAAGTTCAGGGGCTTCAAGCATGGTTGGATTCTGGCATTAAAACGATGTCATCTGGTGTAGTCAGATGATGTCCTGTCTCTGGCCCTCTCTCGATTTCTCAGCTCTGCTTTCCTCTGTGTTAGTTTCAACATCAGCAGTCTCTGTCCACACAGGGACCTCTGGAAGATCCACTCTTACATCTTTGCAGCTCAGGAACCCCAGGAGAAACCAGTCTCTAGTCTTCTGGGATTCTAGAAAAGTTTGGGTTTGCTTTTAATTTCTCCAGCTCTAGCTGTACTCTTTAGTCTTGTCACATCTCAGAGTGACGTCACATGTGTCCTCGGAGGACTGAAACTGTACAGCAAGGAAGGGGAGGAAAAACCTGATATTTATCAGCCATCTGTTCATAACAGCCGTTTTATATCTTCTCGTTGTGCAGAGTATCCCCTTTCGAGAAGAAAACTCAGTCTCAGGGTCATCTCCATCTCCCCTTCATGCTGACAGGGGAGGGGCCCTTTCTCATGTTCATGGCCAACCTTTCTGCCTATGCCCTTGATCTCACCCCTCTTTCTTCCTCTATCTTTTTTTTTGTAAACAAGGTCTCACTCTGTCACTCAGGCTGGCATGCAGTGGTATCATTATAGCTCACTCCAGCCTCGAACTCCTGGGCTCAAGCAATCCTCCTGTCTCAGCCTTCTGAGTAGCTAGGACTACAGGTGTGGGCCACCACGACTGGCTAACTTTTACAGTACTTTGTAGAGATAGGATCTTGCTGTGTTGCCCAGTCTGGTCTCACACTGCTGGCCTCAAGTGATCCTCCCACCTCAGGCTCCCAATGTGCTGGGATTACAGGTGTGACCCACCACACCCAGCCCCTCTACCTTCTTAGGGACAAAGCACCATTAACTATCTTCCTCTCTCTTCACTCTCTCCCTCGCCACTGTTTTCTCCTGAGTCTCCAAACATATTTAAATCTCTGGCCGGGCGCGGTGGCTCATGCCTGTAATCCTAGCACTCTGGGAGGCCGAGGCGGGAGGATTGCTCAAGGTCAGGAGTTCGAGACCAGCCTGAGCAAGAGCGAGACCCCGTTTCTACTAAAAAAAAAAATAGAAATGATTTGGACAGCTAAAAATATATATAGAAAAAAATTAGCTGGGCATGGTGGTGCATGCCTGTAGTCCCAGCTACTCGGGAGGCTGAGGCAGTAGGATCGCTTAAGCCCAGGAGTTTGAGGTTGCTGTGAGCTCGGCTGACGCCACGGCACTCACTCTAGCCCGGGCAACAGAGTGAGACTCCATCTCAAAAAAGAAAAAAAAAAATCTCTCCCAGTAAAAAGTTACCTCCCTACCTTAGTGGAGAGTTGTCTACCATCTCTACCTCATCGTCTACTCACTCCTCAACAAGATGAAATCAATTTTCCATGGCTGTCATCTTCTGGAATTGCTCTCTCTAAAGTGACAAGTTACTTCCAACGTGACAGATGCAGCCCTCGGCCAGCTTGGCCTGTGTCACGTGTCAGCCAGCCATGCTTTCCCCGAGGAGACCCTCGCCTGCCCGGCCGCCGTTGCCCGGTCCATTCCTAGCTCTTCTTTCCTGGTTGTTCCTTTCCCTGCACGCATGGGTTAAAGGTTTAGGAGAAAAGAAAGTCAATTCCCCTCTTGTTCACACCTCTGGTTTCCAGCCCTGTTTTTTTTTTTTTTTTTTTAATTCAGGCCACTATGGTCCACAGCCTGGGCGCTGTCACGTGAGTGTGAATAACGGTGCCCAGCACAGGCCCTGATACAGCGAGTAGTGAATGAATTTCCTCCCAGGCAGGTGCCTGACCAGGGGCCTCGCGGGGAACCATACTCAGATCTAGACTTGGATCCAGAACCGCTCGCAAAGGCAGAGTCCCCACAGTGAAGTTAAGCAGCATTGCAGGGCAGGTTGTGGAGAAAGCCAGCTCCCCTGTCCTCCCTGGGTCCTTCTGATGACAGCTCGGGCCTTAGAAGGCAACCACGCAGTGTCAGCAGTCTGCTTGCATTGTCACTGTCCCCTCAGAAGCCCTCTCTCTCAGGCCGGGAGATGGCCAGGCCAGGGTGCGTAGAGCATGACGTCTAGCACGTCAGGGCTGGGTTTGTAGCCTGCTTCTTTTGCGATGTGGCTGTGTCATCTCCAGAAAGTCAGTGGCCATGTTTGGGTATGTTTACGAGCTCCTTCAGGTGCAGACGACGTTGGGTAATGGGGGCTGTGGTAAGGACACAGAGGGGGCGAGGTCATCAGGGGACACTCTCAGCAGCCCCGAGCGTGCCCCTGGCGAACAGGCATGGTACGGGCTTGTGCCTGCCCCCATGCCCTCAGGGCGTGCTCCCAGCATCGCAGTCCCGCATCCCGGACGGTCTCACACGGGCTGCTGGCCTCCGCCTTGTCCAGCTTGTTCACAGCAGCATTTGGCTCGGGCCCAAATTCTGTGTCCAATCAGCTACAGCGAGGCTGGCAGGGCCTGTCTCATTGGATGTACGTGACCTAGATCACAGTGATTTCGTGAAGCAAGATCAGCTCAGGTCGGGAGGAGGCTGAGGGAGTTGCAGGCGCTCAGCTTCATGGGTTTTGTGTCTTCCTCATTGTGTCTTCATGTCCTTTTCTCTTGAATGAAGGGGTGGGGATCGGTGGATCTTTTGATTTCAATTCTCCCTTTCTAGGCATTTGTCATTATTACCGTTCGGCTGCCACCATTGGCTCTAGCAAATTGACGTATCATGTCCTTGCTCTGAGGTGCGAGTGGTGCTGTTTATCAGTCATAGGAGACAGAAGTCACTGTAATTATTTTAAGTAGACAGGGAGTTAATACAGGGAATTAGATGTTTAAAAAAATAGTCGGAAGGGCTGAAGGACTGGGCTTCAGGATATGGGCTCTAGGAGTGGGCTCCAGGAACAACTCTCAGGACAAGACTCCAGAATAGCTAGGGACTGGCATGGTCAGGGAGGTGACAAGTCAGGAGGCCACTGCTGGGATTGCTGCATTGAAGAACACACCAAGAAAAAAGACAGTCCACAGAATGGGAGAAAATATTTGAATCATGTATCCGTTAAGGGACTTGTATCCAGAACATATAAGGAAGACTTACAACTCAACAGCAAAAAGACAAATAACCCAACTAATAAATGGGCAAAGGATTCAAATAGACATTTCTCCAAAGAAAATACACACGTGGCCAACGAGCCCATGAAAAGACGGTCAACATCAATCATTAGGGAAATACGAATGAAGACCACGAGATACCATTTCATATCTGCTAGGATGGCTGTAAGCAAAAAGTTAGACAAATATTGCTGAGCATGTGGAGAAATCTGAACCCTTGTGAATTGCTGGTGGGTAAAATGGTGCAGCCATGGGGAAAACAGTAGGGCAGCTCCTCAAAGAATTAAAATAGAATTAACATAGGATCCAGTAATTCCACTTCTGGATATGTTCCCAAAAGAATTGAAAGCAGGTATTCGAACAGATATTTGTATACCAATATTATTGGCAGCATTATTCACAATAGCCAAAAAGTGGAAACAACCTAAATGTCCATCAACTGATGGATAAACAAAATGTGGTATATCCATACAATATCCATGCAATACACAATGAAGTACTATTCGGCCATAAAAAGGAATGAAGTACTGACACATCCTAACAACACGGATGCACCTTGAAAACCTCCCGCCAAGTAAAAGAAGTCAGACACAAAAGGCTACATACTGTATGATTCTATGTACACAAAATGTCCAGAATAGGCAAGTTCATAGAGACAGAAAGTAGATTAGCAGTTCCAGGGCTGGAGGGAAGGGATAGTCAGGACTGATTGCCACCAGATTTCTTTTTGGGGGATGACAGAAATGTTCTAGAATTAGTGGTGATAGTTGTACAACTTTGTGAATGACCAAAATCTACTGCATTGTACAGTTTAAAATGGTTAATTTTCTGTTACACAAATTCTATCTCAATTTTTAAAAATAGGATGGTTAAACACCCCCCCCACCCCACTGTGGCTGCAATCTAAGGATCCAAAAGCCACCTCTGCTGCTGCAGCTGCCTCCTGACACCCACAAAACTAGCGAGTGGACGTTGCGATGCTGCTGAAGAGTAGCCCAAGGTTGCCACAAACCTGCAGCAACAACCACACAGCTGGGAGATGGCTTTGGCCTCAGTTTCCCCTCCCAGCTCTTACATAAGTGGTTGCAATCTGTTGAGCCTAATATTTTTTTAGGCCAGTAATTAAATTAGTTACTTTATTTATTTGTAATTTATTTTAATTTAAATTATTTTATTTTTAATTCTAATTGTAAATTGACAAATTATAGTTCTATATATTTATGGGGCACAAAGCGATGTTATGATTTATGAATGCGATGTGGAATAATTAAATCAAGCTGATTAATAGGTCCATCACCTCAAATACTTTTTGTGGTGAAAACATTGGAAATTTACTCTCTTAGCAATTTTGAAATGTACAATAATACGCTATTATTAACCATACTCACAATGCTGTGTGATAAATCTCAAAAATAAAATAAAATAAATTAAACTTATTCCTCCTGTCTGAGCCTTTTACAATCATCTCCCCGTTCTCCCCACCCACAGCCTCTAGTGACCACCATTCTACTCTCTGCTTCTATGAATTCGATTATTTTAGGTTCTACATACAAGTGAGAACATTTGTTTTCCTGCACCTGGCTTATTTCACTTAGCATAATGTTCTCCAGTTCCATCCATGTTGTCACAAATGACAGAATTTCTTTCTTTTTCTGAGACAAAATACTATTCCATTTTGTGTATACGCACATACACAGATACACACACACACACACATATATATATATATATACACACACCATATTTTCTTTATTCATCTGTTGATGGGGTAGACCCTAATTTGCATGTAGAATGTTATCTGCAGGGGAGTGTGGGAAATGAAGTGTTTAACTTTGTAGTCTCTGAGGTACGAGGAAGTGGCTGGAGTGGACCCTGAGAGCCAATTCGCCACATCTTCACCAATCCATTCCTTTGGCCTTTAGAGCTCTAAACTCCCTCCCTAAAATGAGAGACCTCAAATCCCATCAGTCACACGTCTGATCCATCCCTGGGTGATGTTCATTCTGGCTCAGTTAAAATTCTTCCTCAACAGCCTGTAACCTAAAGACTAAATTATCAAGTTAGCAACAATAACACATCTTCCTACACTAGGGAACTGTGGGAGCAGGGAAACGAGTTGCTGTCTATAAATACATACACAATAGAGCAGGGAAGAAAATATGAAGTGCTAGTATAGTCCTCATTTCTCAGCTTTTCATGGATTGTTTATAGTCATATATTTCTCTCTCCATCATTAATTCCATGTTCTTTTCCCTCAGCCAGGACCTCAGCTGGACGAAGTTCTTTACCTGTTGGGTGCCCCAAATCTTTATTCCTAAAGGAACGGAGCCCTTAATGGTCTAGCCTTTTAGAACTTTTGCTCCTAAATATGACTGTACTAGAAGTAGCCTCAGAAGCTCCTTTAGGTTCCAAACATACCCTTTCTTGCCCCCGCTGGGCAACAGGAACCCCGTTTCCCTTGATGATTGGGATCAGTCGCTCCACCTACCGCAAGTGCCCTCTCTCAGGCTGCTGTGGATGAGGAGCCCCATTTGGCCAGAAAACTTCCTATTCAATGGACTCATTGTTGTGCTCTGGGGGAAATATTTCTCCTCTGAGTATTGAGACGTCTAAACTAACAAAGACCAAATTCACAGGAACAAGACGTGGAAATTTTGTGAGTGGGTTGTTGAGGGTATTAATGAGATGTGCCATTACCCACTTTTATCCCTTGGTTCCTAGTCCCATAAAGCCTGACTATGGGAGGAAGAGCACCATATGTTGGTCACTGTTGCAGAACATATTTCTCATCCTATAGGTCAGAACTTCAACCTCACAAGGTATCTCCCAGCTGGTGGCGTACACGAGTCTTTAGTGAGCCATTTCACTGTCCTGTGAAGAAGGCCAGTTGCTTTGGGATAATCCCATGGGTCTTAGCCCCTTGCCTCACTTGCTGAGAGGCAATGTTGTGTGGAATACCACGCGATGATATGGCACTTGGTAAGTTCTTGTATAATAACGATGACAAGGATGATGACGATCATGGTAATAAATGACAATGACGATGCTGGCACATACATACAGCACTAAAGGAAGGGTTAAATGTAGCCATTTAACCCTCACAATCCCAAATGAAGAAACCAGGAGAGGTTAGTTTGCCCAAGGTCATGAACTCCTTAAATGGTGGAGTTGGAATCCCAACTCAGGCATTCTGGCTCTGGAAACCATCCACTTAGCCACTAAGCCTCTCAAAGTTAACGTATAATCAAATTGAGGATAACTGGGGGGAAACATCTTCTGTTTTGTAAAATTGGGATTTTTCTCATTTAAAATATATTCTTGGTCAATAGTTTAGGCTTGGCAGGCATGGAAACAACCCACACCTAGAATGGGTGTTTTTCCAGTGAGGACAATCCCTGCCTTCTTGTGATGGAAGAGATCTGTTGTAATCCAGCTGTTAGCAAGTGTCCAGCTGGTCCCCGCGGAGCGTGAGGCAGGGCTCAGCAGCAAGCCCACATCAGCTTCTCAGAAGGAGAATAGCCATTGCCGAAGGTAGCATGGCTGGACTCCAAAATCTTAAGGCCCTGTGCTGTGGTTCTCCTATGGACGTGTACACAGTATCCTCCTTTGCCAAGCGACTTCACACACCACTGGGTCTGTTAGGTCCTAAAACCCAAACTGCTTACACTGCAGCCTGTATCAACAGGTCAGTATTCTCTTTCTCTGGGCCCATCAAAACTCATGGCCTTATGGGTAACTTGGTAAACAAGTCAGCACAGCATAACCAAACCTGGTATGTGTCAATGCGGAAATCAGAAGAGACCCATCAAATGCTCAGGATTGTTCTTAGTGGTGGGGGGTGTACAGCGCAATGGCTCATCTTTCACTTTAGAGGGGTAACCTGCCACGCTCCAGGCTACTTCTCTGGACCCCTGAAAACTTTCTGGAGGTGGAAATTCCCTTCATTTCCACAGAGCTTATCTAGAGTCCTCTAGAACATGTGTTTTACCAAGGCATTTAGATACCTGCTACTACTTAGGTCCAAAAACACACAGAGCAATGTTCTGGAAGATGTGAGATGATTAAAGTGCCTGCAGATTAGACCTCGGCAGAGCTGCAGAGCTGATATGACCCAGAAGGACAGTGAGATGCACTATTGACCCTGGCAGGTGAAAATAATCTGCTTTTGATGTTTTTTTCTCTTTGGGCTAGAGATAAAAGCATATTCCAGGTCAGTATTTATATTCAGTTGCATGACAACAGGTGCCAGGAGCAGGTGTGGATTTGCTTCATAAAGAGATTATATCTGAAATAACAGCTACAAATGAAGTCCTGCATAGGCCAAGCAAGTTAAATGTGGATAAGATAGGAAACATCACTGCTGAGTTTCTCAGTCTCTGACGGTGGCATTAATATCCTTGCTTCCCTCAGGGATGCACTCTTGCTTTTGGTTTATGATTTTGGTGGGAGAAGGCAATGCCAGGGATTCTCTTTGCTCTTCTTACCACAAAGCCTTTCACTCCGTGGGCCACTCACTGTGAAGATCCTACCATTGCCAAGCGTGTCTATTACAACTGTGTCTACAGGAACTGGGGAATGACCACAGAATGGGTATGTGAGATAGACCCACGCTCGAACTTCTTATCACTCAACCCCCATGTATGAACTTGCTAGGCCTGCCATAACAAAGTACAACAAACTGGGTGGCGTAAACAACAGAAATGTATTGCCACACCGTTCTGGAGGCTGGAAGTCCCAGATCAAAGTGCTGGCAGGGCTGGTCCCTTCTGAGGGCTGTGAAGGAGACTGTTCCATGCCTGTCCCAGCTCCTGGCGGTTTGCTGGCCATCTTTGGTCTGCCTTGGCTTCTGCTGCATCTCCCTAATCTGAGGGATTGAGGGGGTAGGACTCCAACATACGATTTTTGAGGGGACACAATTCAACCCATAATACCCCCAAATCCCCTATTCTAACTAGTGGACCATAAATACCTTTTAGGTCCCTTGGGATTTGTGCTGGTTTAGGGCCAGTCTCCAAGGAATCCCTAAAGGCTTGTGTGTTTCCATTTCCCTAATCGCAGGTGCAAAGGTAAATGGCTTAAGACCCCTTTGGGGAAAACCAGATTTACGATAGTTATGGTGGTATTGCTGGGTGCTTCCTCCAGGGTACCCTGCACTCCTTTATTCCATGACTTCAGCTCTGAGAATTGAGTATCCATAACTCTCCATTGTAGTAGCTCAAAACAGGCCTCTGATTTGCCTGAGTCATGTTTTGTGTTATATAAACCAAGTGGGACCTTAGCAGGTTACCATATATTTCATCACTCCAGCTCTGTTGCCGCGGTACTACCCCTTGGCCCTGTCACTGCAGGATCCCACTGTCCCTACTGATACCAGGGATCCCATCTCAATGGCAGCATCTCTTAGCTTCATTCCCAGCACTATGCACTATAGCACTTTGCAAGATGAGGTGTCTTCATTATTTATGGACTTTCCAATTCTTCGGTGAAAGGAATAATCTCTGGGCAATTTTGGAGGGCAAAACCTAGGAGGTAAGTGGTCACATATATGATAAATCTACAATCAACATTTCTATCACCATGATTTTGGTTCTTCTTCTGATGCTATACTAAGGAATTTTTGGCATCTCGATTTCATTGAGTGTAGCCACTTTTAAGTCCAGCATTCATCCAACCAACCAGCTAAGAGCCATTTTTACCTGCTAAAGCCAATATACTGAATCCAGAATCTCTAGTATGCCTATATTGATAAATCCAACCCAGACAAAAATAAATTTGTGATCCTTTGTTCTGGGTCTAGCAGCTTTAGAATCCAGTCCACACACATTCCCCAGGTTTCTACTGATACAAATTAGCAAAATCTTATAATTCTTCTGTAAATCTTCTTTCAGATCAGACATTGTGTTTGCCTTTCAGAGGCACACCGGGATCTGAGTCTAGTTAGCTCTGGTAGCAAGGAGGGGGCAGTGGGTGGGGCATGAGAAGTGTTGGCATCCCTTTCAAGGTAGCTACCCCAGGGTCTCTAAGCAATAGAACCAGCCCCTCTGTGAGGGGAAGAAGGACTGCTTCTGCTGGGTAAGAGAAGCTAGGTGGAGACTGTGGGCTCACAGCACTAGGTCCCACTCTTTCCCAGACAACGCCCTAACTTTCACGTAAGAGGCCTAGTAAAGCTGTGAATCAAGCTTATGCTGTAATCCAATGACCCACAATCTCCATTTGATTTTCATGTACACCAGCCTTGCCGCTACAAGAGATAAAATTCTTTTCGGGTTCTCCTGTGCATGCCTTGAACTGAAAATTTAGAACTTTCGAGCTTTTCACTTTCTTCCTTTAACCCTCTAGCACAGTCACCGCCATCTAAGTCCTCCTTTCTTACATTACAGTCTATCACAGCAGTCCCTTGATCTGCCAGTCTTTCCTCCAAAAGACATTTCAGGTGACCACAGGCGTAAATAACCTTTGTCTGCCAGTTTACCATTTTCATTCCCTTCAAATGTAACTTAATCATAACTAATCTAAGAGTCCCATCTTTGAGGGCCTGTTGCTCGTAACTACTTTTGAAACCAAATACTGTGTTAGTCAGTAGTTATAGGAAAAAATACTCCTCTACCCATTTTAAGTGGAAGAGGATTCAATACAGGTGAATTAGGTGGAAAGCCTGGGCAAGAGGGTTGTAGGCTAGTCCCCCGGGAGATTCCTAGACCCAGAACTGGCCTACATGGGAACTGCTACTTCTGCCACCACTGGGGAAATGAGGAATCAGGCCACCACAGGTGGACTACAAGAACACATACCACAAACTGTCATTTATGGATCAGGACACCCTTCAACACCACAGAGCTATTGATGGACATTGGAATGCTGTTGACAAGAAACCTAAGGTCTCTACATCTTGCAGGAGCAATAGCTAAAGTAGCTAAAGAAAACCCCTGACTCACTTCTTCCTTTCACATCTTCTTCATGCATCTAATTGGCAGAACTTAACCACCTTAAGTTACATCAGAACCTTAGCTTCAAGGAAGTCTGAGACATAAAGTTTTTAGCTTGCTAGTCCCTGCAGTACAAGAAGGCACATTAAGTCAGAATAAATGAGAGCTACCCATTTACTATAGCCACAAGCTTCTTTATATCAGCCTATCCTAGTAGGACTTGTGACAAGACACACTCTTCTCCCAGTTTCAGACCCTTTGAAAATTTACTGCAAGCACCCATCTGTCTGGCTTTGAAGATGATCTCTCTTCCTGGTCTCAGAGAAACCTAAAATGTCCTTGTCTTCCAAGTTTTTTTTTGCTAATCTACACAGTCTTGCCCCCAGCTACCTCTTCAATCCAGTCTACCACTCTCCCTGCCTTGGCCTGCTTTGTCCAGCTGTATAGGCCTCTTGGTGTGTTTTTTTTGGAAACAGTTCAAGGATGCTCCTGCAAAGGGCCTTTGTACTTTATTCCTCATGTCCGGTGTGCCCTTCTTCTAGATACTCACGTGGTTCTCTTCCTTGCTCTGTTCAGGTCTCTAATAAAATACACCCTTATCAAATAGGACTAAACTGGCCGTTTAAAGTAGCACCATTTACCACTCTCTTCCCCGTCTTCTCTTTAGTGTACCTATCCTCATCCAGATTGTATACCTGACTGTTTCCCCCACTGGGGTGTAAGTTCCATGGCGACAGGAATTTTGCGTTTTACTGCTTGCTGCATCCCATACCTAAAATGTAGTATTTCAGAATGAATGAAGGCTGTATGAAGAGGAAATGAAATTCTCCCCCTTTTCCAAGCTGAGAACTAACTTTTCCAATGCATTACTCACGTTCTCCTCTAGGTGGTGCCAACAGGCCTTTTCATCTGCTTGTCTGGGCGATACAACAGTAGTGCCGCAAACGATTATTAATAGAATGAACCTAAGTTATTCATAGCCTCTGGCCTAGCGTTCTAGGCTTCCTTTCTTATGATACCTAGAATCTCTAATTTATTTCTTCTTATTCCTGCAGGAGTAAAAAACATGAGACTTTACCAAAAGCATTTTCAGTATACCATCTTTACAACCCCATAATTAGGATTATTATTCCCATTTTGTCTAAATGAAAACAGACTCAGCTCATTCCGATGTGGAGTCTGGAGACGACACACAAAAATGGCACCTCAAAAGGGGAAGGCATAGAAGGAAGAACAGGTCATAAGACTTGGACCTCAGGTGGCCAAAGGAGAGAATGTATTTGGTGTTTGTCACATCTTTGTGTCCTTCAGTGACACCTTAGTTCATGTCACTGATCTCTCTGGCAAGGAGACCCTCTGCCGAGTGACTGGTGGGATGGAGGTGAAGGCTGACCGAGACGAATCCTCACCGTGTGCTGCCCTGTTGGCTGCCCAGGAGGTGGCCCCGAGGAGCAAGGAGCTGGACATCACTGCCCTGCACATCGAACTCCGGGCAGCAGGAAGAAACAGGACCAAGACCCCTGGATCTGGGGCTCAGTCAGCCCTCAGAGGCTCAGCCCACTCAGGTATGAAGACTGGGTGGATTGAGGACGTCACCCCCATCTCCTCGGACAGCACCCGCAGGGAGGGGGGTTGCTGTGGTCACTGTCTGGGAACTGGGCTCCTCACAATATTTTCTGTTAATAAATTGCCTTTGTGTAAACTAAAAAAAAAAACCAAAAAAACAGACTCAGATAGTAAGCTGCCCAAGCAATAAGGATTGGAACCCAGGTAAGAAATACAGATTTTGCTGGAAACTACTGCCCCTCCATCAGACTGCTTTGATTTTACTCAAGTTAATATTTCTCTTGGCAATGCTTCGAGAGAATTGTAAGTTTTGAGGTGACAATTTGCATTTCAGAGATTTCCAGACTGTCTGCCTCTTTTTCGAACAAGTTCCCTTTTTCACACAAGGACACCCTCTAGGACACTTTCTTCCAGAGACCCAAAGAAGCATTTCCTGTCTCAGGTGCAGGGAAATGTGCTAAACCTGGCTGCAGTGCCCAGGAGATAAGAATCTTCCAAGTTGGCTGCTGTCCAGGCTGGTCATCCTCCTTGTAGTAAAACACAGGCCAGAGAGACAAAGAGCAGGTACATCTGTGAAGGAAAACAGAAAGCCATCTGGTCCCCAGGGAAAGGATGTTTTCAGTTCTTCCTCTGGGCCCAGGGCTAAGGTGACAGAGAAGTATGGCACTGGATGCTCCTTAAATATGGTCTGAGAATTGGAGAAAGCAGAGGCATGAGAGAGTAACTGACTCACACAGTCACAAAGTAAGTTACTGCCAGATTTGGAATCTTACATCAGGTCTCATGAGCCTTTTAATTTTCTTGCTATACTGTGTATGAGCTTTTGTTTCTAAGGACAGTATTCTAGACAGACCAAAACTCCAAGTAGTATTAATTTAGCTCAATTCTGACGAATTTGTAAGGTCAGATAAGTATGTTCACAGATTTTGATAGCATGTCTCCCTCTCCTTTCATTACAAACCTCAGATTCCTTAGTCTTTCTTATTTAAACCAGATTAGCAAAATTGAGAAAGCGTTTTGGAACAGGGAGCAGTGTACCTGCAAGCACAGCAAACACCCGTGTTACTGCTTGTTCATTACGCAGTATCAGTATATTTCTTCCTCCAGGAACAGAATATTCTGTTCCCCAACTTGTAACATTCACTGGGGTCTCCCTTAAGAGCTACCTGGGACTGCCACTCCCTTCCTCCTCTGAAGCACAGGACTAACAGTGACTATCATGCAGAAAAGGGTAAATAAAGCTTTAACAGTAAACTGCACAGTTGCCTCCAGAGGGCAAACGAGGTTCGTTTGAATCTATTGCTTCCCTACTTAGCTGACTCACCTAATAACGCTTCAGTCTGACTACACAGGCCAAAACAAGCCTAGTTTTGCTTCCTGTCATGCTAGGAGTCATTGGTTTAGAGATGACTCCACCGCAGCTGGATCTGAATACAATCCTTCTTCCCTGGGATTAGAAAAACTCAGGTAGAGACTGTTAAAGACTAGTGCTCTGTTTCCAACACTTGGCTCTGTGTACGACTACCCAAGCCAAGGAAAATGAGATAAATTGAATTACGACAGAAATCTTTATTAAAATGTGTCCTTCAGTAATATGTTTAGCATACAATATACACACATACATATGTACATTCTTTGACACACCTCACAGATCGCCACCATCAGTTTAACCAATAAATTAAAACTAAAAAAGGGCGGGGGAAGGGCAGAGGGACAAAGGGCAAACTTCTCATGTTTTATCTGGTAAGAAATTGAAAATTTCTCAGAATTTCCCTGGGGAAAACCTAGGACCAGAGAATCTTTGAAATAAAATACATAAATCCCCACCCCACCCCCTCAAAAAAAGATTCTAAAAGATGCAGTTACAACAAGTGTGCTTCTCAGAACAGGAGCATTCATTCCACTTCATACTCTGACTTCTGCACCTTCTGGCTTCAAGACAATCTGTCCCTCAGCTGGAGCAGAAAGGTTCATGTGGGCACTTGGGCTCGCTGCACCTTGGGCTCTGGGGGTTGAGGGGCAGGCTGCAGTATGGGAGCGGGGGGAGCCACACTCATCTGAGGTGATGTCTGGCACATCGTCTGACTGCGTGTCAGAGCTCTCCAGGTCACTGCGGATGCTCTCAGGCTGGGCCAGGCTGATGTCCCAAGGTTTGCTGGCCGGGCAGTCTTTCTGTTCACAGCTTTGGTGTTTGCAGGGGGGATCCTCTTCACTGCCTCCACCACCACCACCTTCTTCATTCTCTGCCATCTGAGCATGAACATGGAGCGAGTCCTCTGTGCTGCTTCCACTCACCAGCTGATAGTGGCTTGGTTTGGCTTCAATGTCCACTTGGATTTCCATATTGTTGCATTCTCTGTGGAGACAAAATCCACTTTGCTGAGTCATGTATGGGTCAAGCTATATCTGTTGGTAAAAGCAGTTTGTGGGTTCAGCATTAGGAAGTTAAAAAAATAGGTAAACAGTGGACTATATCTCACTTTTAGCAAAAGTAAAATTTTAACCTAACACTCAAATAACATAGAAAAGAGCAATTATATCCTTTGTGCTGATTTAATATACACACATGCATGTACACACACATACACACTCAGCCAATCTCTTTAAACATCTAAAAAGAGCTTCCAAAATTCAACTAAGCTCAGAGTCTCACACTAGCTTACTCATAATATAAAAGTGAAAGATTTGTAGTTTTTTACTATTGTGCCACAGTAGAAGAAGCCAGAATCCCTACAGCAGGAGTACCACAATAACACCAGATGCACTAGCTCCTCAAAATGAAAGAGAAATAGGCTATGGGAACCTTATCAAGCAGAGGCAACCAGAAACCCTAGACTCACAGACATCAATGAACACCAATCTAGCCCTTTAAAGTTCCCTGTAACTATACATTGTTGTAATAGCCAAGAAAACACACACAAACACACACAAAAAAGAAAGAAAGAAAGAAAAAAAGAAATGAAAAGAAAAACCTCTAAAAGAAAAGAAAGGAAGAAAGAAAGAAAATCTCTAAAAATCAACTGCTAACAAGAAGAATCAGGAGATGCCAAACACTCCAGCACTAAGAACTTGCTCCGTGAATTCACAGGGTATACCCCACTAGCTGGTACATAGAGCCCTGACAGGAGGCCCTGAGCTTCTGAAGACCGAATACCCAACCAGAAAATGCAACCTCTCCTGGGCATCTGACTGTTCACATACCTGTCCTGCGGGTTGTAGGAACTGATTATGGAACCGGCCATAGCACGAGTGCTTGCGTTGTCACTAATTGCACCAAGACTGGCTGTGTCTTTGGGGAAAATTTCCTTTTGGACATCGGCTTGGACTTCTAACCTGTGTAAAGAGGGGACGTTCAAGTTAATACGAGACCTGGGTATTCCAAGACAGTCTGCTTCCTGGCACACATCTCTTCCATTTTTCTTCTGTAAATTGTGGTGATCTGTCTGATATTCTCTAATTGTCAAACAGCTCAATTAGATGCCCACACATTTTCTCTCTTAAATACCTATTGAAATCGTCCCCTCCTTTCTATCCCCACTGCTACTGCTTAATTTCATGCCCTCAGTGTCTCCTGCCCGGATGATTACAATTGGGTTCCCTCTCCAGCCTGAGTCCAAGTCAAACAACCTCCAGACCAGTGCCAGTGTAGACAAAGACCTAGTCGCTCTAACAATTCTCTCATTCCTGGTTCCCTACTGCCAACAGGCATTTAAGGTTTTCCTAATCTGCCAGGGAGCTCTCTGTCCAGTTCCAATATTCACTATGAATCCAAAATCAGAGTCACTATGAATTTTTTTTCTTTAGCTACCTGCATACATTTTATACCTCCACGACTTTGCACATGCTATGCCCTCTCTCTGCAAGTTTCTTTTCTCTACCAGACAAACTTATATTCAGTCCTTAACAACAAAGGAAATACCATTTCCCCTCATTCTCCCAGCAAACCACTCACTTCCAACTAAGTACTCCCACAGCACCTACCTAGTTATCAACTTACGCATCTTTCTCCCATTCCTCTGTGAAGACCACAGGAGACCACAACTCATTCACACTTTACCCTCCCTGCCTGGCACATAGTAGGAACTCAAACGGTTAGCAATCAAATTACCTCCAGGCTATGAGATTGAAGGACGTGTAGGAGTCAACCTCCTCCCTCCTCTTAGAGCAGCAAACTTTCCCAATGTGTCTCAGAGCTAGGAACCCATAACTAATTCCCTTCTTGGCTCCAACACCATTTTGTTGCACACTTAAGTATTCCTCATAATGGGTTTCACAGTCAAACCCATCTGACTCATTCACTTCCTATAAAAGAAAGTCTTTCACAGAACTGGAACAGCTGGACTGGCTAAGCTGCAGTTTCAGCAAGTCAGTCTCCAATTACGTCTGTCTGCTTATTTACAGGGGTGTTGGTTTTAAGAAAGCACGGCAATGAATACTCCAGCATGTGGGGGCGGGATCCCCTAACAAGAGACAACCAAGTCATGAGACAGAGCCAGGTCAGTAGCAGCCAGCAGCTGCACATGCAAGCAGCCTCCACCCTGCTGCCTTGTGCTTTTGCTCTGCTGCTCCAGCCTCACAAGCCCTTCCAACATGTGCCAAGGCCCCAGGAAAATGAGGGAGTGCAACGGAAAGTACACGGAGTCAGAGGACTAGGTTCTAGTTTCAGCTCTGCCACAGAATCGCTCTGAGTTGGAAGAGCCCTTCACAAAGGCCACCTACTCAGGTAGTTCCCAGATGCTGGTTCGTGCAATGGCTATGCTAGAATCACCTGGGGAGCTTTATCAAAACAC